>NW_024104432.1:572500-1772500 GCF_003945595.2 Pipra filicauda
AAACCCTAACCCTAAACCTAACCCTAACATTAAACCTAACCCTAACCCTAACACTAACACTAAACCTAATCCTAACCCTAACCATAACTCTAACCCTAACTCTAAGCCTAAACTCTAAACCTAAACCCTAATTCTAACCCTAACCCAAACCCCAACCCTAACCCTAACCCTAACCGTAACCCTAAAACCTAAACTCTAAACCCTAAACCCTTACTCTAACCGTTACGGCAACCCCAACCCTAACCCTAACCCTAACACTAACCTTACACCTAAGTCTATCCCAAATCCTAACCCTTACCCTGAACCCTACCCTTAACCCGAAGCACTAAACTCTAAACCCTAAACCCTAAACCCTATCCCTAACCCTAACCCTAAACACTAAACCCTAAACCCTAGTCTTAACCCTAACCCTATCCCTAAGCCTTACCTTAACCTTAACCAACACCCATAACCCTAACCCTAAACCTAACCCTAACCCTAACCCCAACCCTAACCCTAACGCTAACCTTACACCTAACCCTATACCTGCACCCTACCCCTAACCCGAAGCACTAAACTCTAAACCCTAAACCCTAGCCTTAACCCTAACCCTATACCTAAACCTTATCTTAACCATATCCCTAAACCCTAACCCTAACCCTAACACTAGGTTTAATCCATAACCCTAAGCGTAACCCAAACCTAAACACTCACCCTAACCCTAACCCTAACCCTAACACTAACCCTAACACTAACCCTAACCCTAACCCTAAGCCGGACCCTAACCCTAACCGTAACCCTAACCCTAACCCTAACCGTGACCCTAACCATAACCCTAAACCCTAAACTCTAAACCCTAAACCCTAGCCCTAACCCTAACCGTAACCCAAACCTAACCCCTAACCCTAACCCCTAACCCTAACCGTGACCCTAACCATAACCCTAAACCCTAAACTCTAAACCCTAAACCCTAGCCCTAACCCTAACCGTAACCCAAACCTAACCACTAACCCTAACCCCTAACCCTAACCCTAACCCTAACCCTAACTCTAACCCTAAACACTAAATCCTAAACACTAACCCTAACCCTAATCGTAAACCAAACCATAACCCTAGACACTAAATCCTAACCCTAATCCTAACCCTAACCCTAACCTTAAACCCTAACCCTAACACTAACACTAACCCTAACCCTAAATGCTAATGCACTAAAACATGAAAAATATTTAGCTTATTCCCAACTGAATAGTGTGAAATATCTATGTCAGTGCAGTTCAAAGAAGGATAGGACCTATATTCTAGATGTACTTCCAAATCAGCCCCAACTGGCTGAAGTCTCAAGAGATCAATGCTTCTTTTTCCTTTCCCTTTTCAATCAATATGATGATAATTTCAGTCCCTCATATCTAACAGATTATTTTATTGAAGATGTTAGACACCTTTTTTTATGTATATTCTTCCCATATGGAATGAACATTATTTTACCTTCCCCGAATTCAACTTATCCAGAACACCCAAAGAGCACCTTGAATTTACCTTCATTTTAACATACCTGTATTTTGCTGAAAGAAACATTTGGGACAACTTCAGGCAGCCTTTCCAAAATATGGTAATTCCCATAGCACAGCAAATTTCAGGACACAAAAATAAATTCTCTTGTTATTGTCATTTAGTTTCACTTGTGTTTAAATGAGAAAATAACCAACAGTGTTTCTATAGCCAGCAGCCTGATTTGCTGACACTGTGTGCCTCCAAGCCAAAACCCATAAGGACAGTCCTCTCCTTGGCCTAATCACTTTATATTGATAAAGTGCTACAAAAAAAATTGTTCTCTTAAAAGATAGGATACAAAATAAAGCCCAGTAGTTATTATTACAAGCCTTAGTCTTTAAAAATAGGCTAAATTCTAAACTACATGATATACTGAATAAAGGACAACTATCATTAGGCCTCTACTGCACAAAGAAAAGAACATGTAGATCTGGAATGCAACTTAGGTATTTTACAGTGAATACATGTTATTCAGAACTCAGAAAATCTAGGAAGCAGGACAGGAGCCCAGGTCTTCCTACTTGCAAATAAGAATCCTCACAACTAGCCACATTTTCTCTTAGCTTGGGGCATTCTTTACTTAAAACAGTCAATTCTGCTCTGAGAACACATTTCACCTTTTGTCTTGGTTTCATTGACAATGTGTGCCAGGAGGCAGGACCTCCAATGGAAATAGAAAGCACTCCCTCTGAATTACAAAATTTTGAAATTATAAGGCATTTGAGTGAAGTATAAAAACAAATAACAGTTTTATTAAAGATGGAGAACAAAACAGAACAAAACAACAACCAAACAATAACAGAGAAAATGTCACCTAAGACCACTCTTTTAGTTCTGTGTCTCCAAGATGCCATGGGTCCAACCAGTGCTGCTCAGCTGTCGAAAGGCATTGGGAGTGGCTCAGGGTGGCGCAGTGACCAGCAGCCTCCAATTGCCTGCAGTTCCAGGAACCAAGGAGAGCGTTCCCCTTCCTGTCAGCCATTTTTTAGCCCCCCTAAAATCTCACAGCATCTCCTGCGGGAACCTCCATCTTCCCCCCAATCCTCCTTTGGCCCTTCCATGAGGGAAAAAGAGGGGAAGTATCCCCCTGCAATTTCCAGACCCACATGATGACACAGAAACATTCAGGAAGAAAATCTAAACCACTACACCTTGCTAAAGTCTTACCCACAATAAGAATTTAGTGTCTCTTTATTGACTGTCAAGACCGCATTAGACAGTGAAATTTCATGCCCCCATCAAGTATCACTCTTACTTGTTGTAAATATTTTCCTACATCAAACAATTAGTAAAATAACGCTCCTGAAGTACTACACTCCTCAAAGTATGCTTCTAAGACTTATTAAAGTAGTATTTGTGCCATTGGCATAGCTGTGTCCCTCAGTAGAGGCAACTGCATTTATTAACATCTTTTAATGCAAGAATTTTTCATGTTTGTAATATTTTATGAAAGATATTTTCAGTTAAAGAATGCAATCAGTAGACTTCTTTCCTTAAAAGGCATTATAAACATTGTACATGCCTCAGAAGAAATTATGTTGTATCCTGTGTCACATTTTATGTAACATTATGGTAGCAAACATTTAACATCCCTAAAAAAACCCAAAAAACCAAAAAAAAAAAACCAAATGAACAAAAAACCTCAAAAAAAACCAAAACCAAAACAAAAATAAACAAACAAATCACTATATAGCCTCGAGCACAATTTAAGAGTTAAAAATTTTAATACTAAATAAAAAAGTGATACTTGAACTATAAAGATAGAAAAAGTAGCTGATTCTTTAACATATTTCTAAAATATCAGTTTGAACAAGATAAAATCATAAAATCTTGAATTAATTACTTCTATCTGACCTTCCAACCTTCCTGAACTTCTTAGTGGATTTACTAAAGGGCTTTTCTTCCCAGGCTTCACCTACAGACTAAATGGGGTGTAGCATTAATCGGAATTCTGGTCTGCAACATTCAGCTATCTGGTCATACTGACTGGTTTGTCAGTCTTGCCCTTCTGCTGAACCCAAGCAAGCCCATTCATTCAGAAGTATCTGTAGGGCATAGGAAATCAAATATCAACCTATGAATGAATCCTGTTTCTTTGGACAAATCTCTAAGGAAAGTGG
This sequence comes from Pipra filicauda, assembly GCF_003945595.2. Lineage (NCBI taxonomy): Eukaryota > Metazoa > Chordata > Aves > Passeriformes > Pipridae > Pipra > Pipra filicauda. Next base: position 576,151 of record NW_024104432.1, read on the forward strand.
CTCCACATGCTGCCTCGGTACCATTGTTTGGCTTCAGGAAGGCAGCAGTTGATCTAGAGAATGTTTCCATCAGCAGGAGCTACAGATCAGCTCCAAGTTGCATTTTACTTTCCCCTTTTAAAATTTCTCCCTCCATGTCTCACATCACTCACAGGCTTATCAAGGCATGACTGACTAAGCTCACCCCTCCTACCGACACCATTAGAGATCTACACAAGACAAGTTCAGGTTCATCTGACCAAAAAAAGATAACAGAAATCGATTTCAGAACCACAAACAATTAAAGGCCCTGCACTATGAGAATGGGGTGCTCCAGGATGCCATCTGTGAGCAGCACGGAGCCCAGAGCATCATTCAGAAGGCAGTGGATCCAGCTGAAAATCAACTCTGTTTCCAAGCAATTTAAGTACAGGTCATCCTCAAGCAACCAACTTGAAAGTCATGGTAGGCACCTAATCAAGACAGAAAGTGCTTCCCTGGTGTCAGCTCAGATGGAAAAGGGAACTTGCATATCATCACCCCAAATATATTTCTGCACAATAGCAACCCTAAAGTAATACACAAATAGAACAACATGGATTTGTGGAGGTCAATAAAGCTAAGACGATCCCAGCTTGGGGGCAAGAAACTAGAATGCTTTATTGGACTTACAAGTTCATATTTAAAGGGTTTAGGGTCTACCTATTCAACAGGGAGTTGTAACTCTTACAATTATTACAATTAGGGGGTTTCAGGGGATGATGTAAGGGGAAAACCCAGGTTAACAAATTTGGGGTCTTAACACATACATCATAGGAGAAAACCCACTTTCTCTTGCGGGAATTACAGGGGGAAAAACATTCACATTTCTTGAGACAGGATTATGTAGGGAGGAGCAGATACAATTGGACGTGATAACATTACGGAAAAAACCTCTTCTGATCCCGCTGGAGAAGGCAGGAAAATTCCACAGAGATGAGATCAATGAAGAGGGTTTTTCTCAGCTTCTGTAGCCCACGGCTTCTGTTTAAACCCAGCAGGTTCTTTTTTCTGATATCCAAATTTTGGAATCCATCATGGATCCAAAAATTTTGCCCTGTAGGATTTCTGAGAGGACTTTGACTAGACTAGGAGAAAACCCCACCCATAAAATTATGTTTACTGTATGAAATAAAACTAGTTCGAGATACTTCATTCATCTTCCAGATACTGAAAAGGATATTGAAAACAACTTTGTGGAAGAAATAAAAGAAAACCAATTGCAGTGAAGGAGCATTTACACATGAATCATTAACACATTAAAGACGCACTGAGGTCCGGAAATGTCTGAATCACAAATTAAACACTTCTGAAACTGTGGTAATACTATTCAATGTACTGTAACAGTCAAAAAAGTAATACATTGTTGTTTTACATAAGAAAGGGAGTAGGATAAGCTGAAAAATTGCATAAAGTCATTATAGAAATCAAATTTATACTCAAGTGGTATGTTGTATTCACTTCAAGATTCTTCATTCCAAAAGGAACAGATGATAGCTGATTAATTCAGAGACAGGCATTAGATGTGATTAGAAGTGCTCAGTCTCCATACCAGAGCACTGGGCAAGGAATATATTCTGAAAGAAATATAATAAACTAACTGATAATATAATTCATTAATAATTCCTACTGATCTTTTCTTGAAAAAAGAGGCCTACTCAGGCAAGTTTAAAAAAAAAATTCAAAACTTCTATTTATCTTCCCTTGTGCTGGTTTAAAGGTAAACCAGCAGGGGAAATGAACTCAACTCAAAAGAGAGATTATAAGTCAGAATAACAATTTAATAAAATAATACAATAAGTACGATTATACAGACAAACAATTGGTTTTAACCCACAAAACCGAAATGTATAACCCAGCACCCTGGAACATGAACAGAGTGGTGTTCTTTGGGCCCCCTGAGTCCAGGGAAAAACCTGTTGGTGAGAGTGCTGTTGCAGTGTGGTCAAGAGTGGTGACTGCAATACGGTCGAGAGTGGTGGTCTGCAGTCTGGTTGAGTGGTGGTCTCAGTCCTTCTCTGGATCTCACGAGTGGTTAAAAAACTCCCAAGACTCCAAGATTATACATATCCTCCGGTTCAGGCAGGAATACCCAGTACCTCCCTCAGGGCAGGGAGTTCCACATAGAGTGTGAGGACAGGAGCATCCTCCTATCTCGCAGGCCTCTTAGCACCCAGTTTATAGCCTGAGGAGTCAGGCATGTTCTGGGCAGATGGTGTAAACGGTCTATTGATAACAGTTTCTGGGAAGTGGCATGGAAGGCTATAGAATACAGTTTTGGGTTACACCCATACAGTGATGAACTGGTCCCAGCTGTTCTAACTAGGATTAAGTGATTATAGATTTACCATCAGTATTAACTTTACTAGGGTGGAAGTAGGATATTTTCTTACAAGAGAGCATTTTGTTTACCACACAATTTTAGTTTTACAATGGGCACTGAATGTAAAACAGATTATTTTATTTAGCATTCATACCATAAACATACTAAGCATATATTTCTTTTCCCCCATCTTCATTTCCCTTCAGTTTGATTTTCTTTTTTTTTTCTTTTCCTGGATGGTTCATTTTTCCCCTAGTTTGCATACGAACTCAATCTTCCTTTTCAACTGGGAGTTATCTCTACTTCCCCGAGAGGACAGAGTGCTCAATCTGTAACGAACTTTATATGAACTACATAGAATAAAACCATACAATATGGAGCCACAGGCTTTAAAACAGAAATATACCTCTGTAAATTATTTGAGGTCAAAAGTAACAAAGGTATCTCAAGTCTTAACAGCTGTGAAATGAGACTGAATAATCTTTTGCTAAGAAAACAAATAATTTGACAGCAGAAACAGGTTCAGAGTGTGCTGATCTCAGTGAGAATCCTTCTGGAAGTTACATGGGTTGGCTATTTGCTCCTGCCTGCCTGTTTTTCCACCAAGCTACTCTGGTACCTGGTAACAAGCACAGCAAAACAAAAGCCATGGAACTAGGCTCAGAGCAGTGTTTTCATGCCCAGTGTTATAACCTGACCCTCCTAGTCTAAATTGACCTCCCCAGCCTAAAAGTGGAACCAGTAAACATGAAGCATGTACTGCCAGAATTGCATACCAGACATTGGCTGCACAAAACAACAGTGTACCTGGACACCTTGTTTCCCAATTTGACTTTTAAATACCCTGGATACCTCACATTATGTCTTTGACACACTGAAAAACAGCAAGATCTAACCAATTTGTATGGAATATTGATTAAAACCTAAGGACATGCCTAAAGGGTTACAGTCATGATTACTAAATAAACACCAAACCCAAAGACAACATACAAGCCAACCTAGAACAAACTAACTCAGACGTATTTTCTGAGCTTTCCACTTGCGAGGCTCAAGTCTATAGCTATCACCTTGATCATTTGTGTTTACAGATTTTTTTTCTATAATGCATTCATTTTTCTTCCACTTCATTAGCATGATTCCTGATAAGAAAGTTTTAATGACTATCAATTACTGTTTTCCATCTATTTAATATGCACAAGCTGACTGTATGTATGCTTATTTTCATAACTGAAATGCCAGATGGTAGTAAGCATAAATAACACTACAGTTACAAATCAAATGTTTTATCTCATCATAAGAGGTAACGTGAGTTTAAGAAAACCTAATGTCTATAAATGCATGCCAATTGGCATTCATTATCTTACAAATTCTTTAATTTTGTATTAATCGAGTCTTGTATCAGGATCTTCATTATCATGCTGGAAGTAATACAGGTCTGACAAGCCTATAATTATCCTGACCATTGAATTTACCCTGTTAAATACAGCACAGTATTATCTTATTTGCAATCCTCTACAACCTATCTAATATCCACCTAAAAATCAAAATTCTATTAATTTTTTCATATTTTATATTTATTTAACTGGTAAGTAGTACAATTCAAGTTTTAAGTAATTTTATTTATTTTAATACATAGCGATAGTAAGTTTAAAACCCTATATATATCTTAATTCTTTCTTTAGTGAAATATTGTCCCCCCCATTTTGATATTTGCTAGTTGAATTTTCTCTTTATTATTTTCAGTATACTCACATAATGTATAAGTAACTTCTTTGTTCACTTATTTTCAAATAAACACCACAAAATATTTTCCTTTCAAATTTTCACAGAATTTTTTTTTGCATTTCTTTTCAGCAAGAGGTAAAGGTCTTTCATTAGCCAGATCAGACCAAGAACTGTTTAAAATTTTTGTTGAAATTCTAATGAAAACCTGTGAATGTGTATTCTAATTGCTTTGAATGTTAGTGTTAACAAATAATTGTACTTCATTCTTAAGCAGAAAAACAGAAAAAAGTTTAAGAAATACTCAGGCATTATCCTAGGTACAGTCGTAAAGCACAATTTTTGTCTAGTTTCATTTTGACTGATTCCTAACTGAGCTTATCAGGATAGTAATCTAAAACATCAGCAGGAATTTTTTAAGAGATCTTTCTACCTTTGCAATCAGTTACAAATAACAAAGAACTAGATGATCTTTAAGATCCCTTCCAACTCAGGCCATTCTATGAATCTTTATGAGAAAAGAGTAAGGCAGTAAAAAACTTAAATCTAAAATTAAAAAAAAATTAATTTTAATGTCAAATGCATCAAATTGACGAACCTGAAACTGAAGGCTAGTATATATTTGAACACACAGCTTCCTATGTACCTAGTATAGACAATTCCATGCATTGCAGGCTAAGCCCAAGATCTCTGTTTTGTGGCATTTGGTCTCACTTTCACTACTTTTTATTTAATATGACAGAAAGGCAGTTCACATTTCCTCCGATTTTGCTATATCCTCTTTATGAATCAACTTAGAGACAGACTATTGTCTAGCAATAACTCTCCATTGCAAAACACTGTTTATAAAATATTTTTGGCAGAATCTCATTTCTAAATTTTATGACATAGAAACCAGAAGCAACATTAAAATTTCTAGGTCTAGAAGGGACATCCTAATGCCATCATCACAGAGAACAAAAAGTGCCATACACAAAGATAAGTCAATCGGAGATCCAAATTTTTAACCAACCAGGATAATTTTGATATGAAGTACACAACAGCTAGAATTTAGAGTTGTCTCTATGTCTTGGTTCAGGTAAGCATTTAAGCAAGTGCTTACACCAGCCTTGTTTCTGAAAAGTTGTATTTCAGCATCTTTATAAGTTGTACAGACTTTGAAGCAGAACACCCTACCACACACACATCATTGCCCAGTCACCTACCAAAACAAATTTTAATTTCAGCACACAGGCTAATACTTTCAATAAGACTAGACACATGCACATACCCAAGCAATCAGCAGGTACTTGTGTCTTGACCTACCAGCTGTGCAGGTTTTGACAGGGGCATTTTCCTTTCATGTAATAGTTGGATGAGCAGAAGTGACAGTTGAGAAGAGCAGTTCATGAGTCAGGTCAAGGACCAGCTCTTCAGTGCTTAAGCCACTAAGGGATTTCCTCCCCTTGCAAAGTGTTTTTCACTGCCATTCAGCTACTGTCACCATTGTGCAAGCACTCACTTTCTATTTTACTGCTGCATTTAACTGAAATGAGATCAACCTTTACCTTCAATTTTACTTTTTTTTACCCTCAACTCATCTAGACCACCGGGAAAAGTTTTGTTCTGCAACATCAAAGCTGATATTAACCATTGTATTTTCCTTCAGTATCCCGAACTCACTTCTTCCTGGATTTTAACTTAACATTTGCATTAAAAACTTCTGACAACTTGCTATTAGTTAATATTAAAATTCTCATAGTATTTCTCCAAGTTACACCCCTGATTTATATGAGTGTAGCTCCACAAAACAACAGAGCACTGAAAGTGACAAAAGCTGGACACCAAGTCCTAAATCTGCAGCCTTCCTGTCCAGTTCACTGCAACCTGCAGCCTTTTATTTCTGTAAGCAGCAATGACTACTGGAGGCATTCAGTCCCATGTCATTTCAAGACTATTTATATTCCAGGTCTTCTGGCCTGCTGCATTTGCTGAAGCAAAACTGAAATGATGTAAAAAAACCCCAGCATCACAGGTGTCACAATTGTGTGAAAGAAAACTCAAACATATTGGGTGTGACATATGTATAGATATAGATACTTTTTTTCTTTTTTAAAAGTACCAAGAAAAGGAGAGTTTAAAGCTCTGACATAAGGATTAAGGTCCAGATTGAAGCGGTCAAAGTGTTTGTTGTGGAAGGATTTCTTACAAAACTATAGTCTGAGTATGAAGACATGGATATTACTGGCCTTAACTATTCACTTCTGTAAGTTGGTTTTTTGCAGTATACAGAAAACACAGTCAGTTTGTACATGCAAGAGTGAAGTGACAACCTTCAACACCATTCCATGCAGAGTTACTGTCAAGTTCAGCAGCACAGAAGGACAATACATAGTTTCAGTCTTTGTACATTTGATTGTCCTTTACCAATTTCTTTACATGAATCGTAAATATCGTCCACCTTCCCTATTATATGTCTTTCATTTTTCCCCTTTTTTTGAAACAAAAGAGCAAGCACACTTCTTACACTGAATTAGAATGAAAATGGCATTGAAAATATCCATCTTGCTCACAAGATCCTGGTACTACAAATATTTTTCATATGATTACAGTGGCTTTATTAAGAGTTTTCAGTAAACATTCATACCAATAGGACCAGAGAAATGCAAATCACAAAGTTTCTTGAAACCATACATTTTTGTCTTTGAATTAGTTAGCAAAAGATTTACAGGAATAAACCTTTTATGGATTATTCTCCACAGAAACTGCTTTGAACATACGGTATTTGATCTGACCAACAAATCAGTGGTGTGACTTAAAACCTCAGCTTGCAAGAAGCGTGAGTGAATTTTCAACTGAAACAGCTGTTTACTGGCTGTATCTGAAACTCAAAAAAGTGCAATTATTTTTGTATAAAAATATTCTATTAGATACAGTTTTTTAAGAATGAGCCTCTGGCAGGACAGGGAGATAAATATTCTGTTATTGCCTACAATAGGAACTCAGACAAAGAAAGGAAACAATAACGCATTTGGAAACTTTCTTCCTCCACCTTCAATGCAGATCAGGTTAGGGAGGTGTCAGAGACTGAAATTGTTAATGATTTATGCATTCTAGGAGACTTTTGCAGGCTTTTGACTTGCATGATACCTCTGATAAGCAGTCGGGCCCCTCCCTCCCTCCAGTGCTGAAGGTGTGAAGTCCTGAAAAGGCAAGAGCTGAGCTTGCAGGCTTTTGACTATTGATGCATCTGATGGGCAATCAAGACCCTCCCTCCCTCCAGTGCTGGAGGTGTGAAGTCCTGAAAAGACAAGAACTGACCTTGCAGGCTTTTGACTATTGATACATCTGATGAGCAATCAGGACCCGCCCTCCCTCTGCTAAACTTGAAAGGCGGGAGCCAGGCCAGACACAGCAGCTCTCTTGCGCAGGGCCCAGGGAGAGGTTGGAGGCTCGAGGCATGGCCCGTGACACTGACCATGGATATGATAATTCATAACTTCTTGGAGTGTGGGGGCTTCCCTCCTTCACCCCCAGCAGATCAAGACCACCACTTCAAGTGACAGACATGGAAGCTGCAGCTATCAAGTTTCATCGCTGGACCCCGTGGGCGGTGACTACGGACATCTGTCCACTCTCAGCTTTTCTTTCCCTTACTCTCCCTTGCTCTTATCCTGCCTTTCTCTCCCCTATGCATTTTTCTCCTCCCCAGAAAGGTTATGACAGCACCCAAAAATGTTAGCTTACCTATTGATTATGACAGCACCCAAAAATGTTAGCTTACCTATTGATTATGACAGCACCCAAAAATGTTAGCTTACCTATTGATTATGACAGCACCCAAAAATGTTAACTTACCTATTGATTCAAAATTGTTAAAATAAATCTTATCAATACATGTTTTCATACACCGATTATTTAGTGTCGTTTCGCTTTAATCCACCCCAAAGGAATTTTTGATAAAACCTGGGTTACCCCCCCCCTCTTTTCCTGGGGCGGGTCGTAACATTTTTTTTGGCGTCACGGACAGGATCCTTTGGATATAGTGGAGTAATCGGTGTAGTCTAAAACTGGTACCGAGGGCGAGTCAAATGGTGACTGTCCCCTCGCAGTAAAATTATAGTAAGAATTTTTCTCCTCTCGGTGTGACCCGGGCACATCAGACCTGTTGAAAGGTTTCCTGGTGTGGCCTGGACCTGTTGAAAGGTTCTCTGGTACCTGGACCTGTTGAAAGGTTTTCCAGGAGAGAGTCAAACCAGCCCTCAGAGGGTTAAGGGGGAGAAAGATATTAACCTAAGCTGGGTTAATGACTGAGGCAAAGGGGATGATGACAGCCCGGGTTGAGTTATATGGGGATTATTCCCTCCTAATAGCTATCCTTGGTTTAGAACTGGTTTTTTTGGGTGCTGTCTTAGGCATATTCCTTAGAGCAGTGCAAAGGCAAAAATCAGCTATTCAAAAATCTGTAAGTGAAGTGATAAAATCTTTCCAAGAGTCAATGAGAACTTTGCAGGACCAGCTAGGAAAAGAGGCTATTCAAAAATCTACCGGTGAGGTGATAAGGTCTCTTCAAGAGACAATGAAGGCATTACAGGAGCAATTAGAAAAAGAACGCCTGCAGTTAACTGCTGAACGTCAGGCACTGGAGAAAGAGAGAGAGATTAACTCATTGCTTAGGTCAGCCCTTGAAGATGAGGAGGAACAAAATGAAAGGCTTAAAAAAATACTGGAAATGAAAAATTGTGAATTGCGAGGCATTAATTCAAAATACCCTAAACCGGTAGATGCTAAGAAATCCCTGTACCCCTCTGGGGAATTAGAAGAGTTGAAGCAAAGTTACCCGGAGGAGGGGGTAATACATATGCGTCCCCTCATTAAAACTGAAACCACTGGCCAGGGGGCAGATCAGCAAACTACCACACGAACTACCCCGTACACGGGGGAAGCACTGGCCAAAATTCAGGAAAAATACAGCCGTAAGGCCAGTGAATCAGAGACTGAATATGTGTGGAGGGTTTCCCTTACTGGGGGAGATCGGATTTTGTTGAGTGAAGATGAGGCCAGAGGATTTTGGGGCCCAGGGGTCTTCCTGACCACAAATGATAACCGAGCTCCGTGGTCCCTGACCCAAAGAGCTGCCTACTGGGCAGGCGGGTTAGACCCTATCGAAAGGGGAGATCCTTACACGATTAAAACACCCACAATTGGCCACATTGTTAAAAGTGTACAAAAAACCGCATGTCTCCAGTTAATGCATACAAAATTATTAGACCCACAACGAAATTCCCCAATGGAACTCGAGGCAGATCCACAGAGATTTCCAGTTTTAATTCGAGGCCTGCCTGATGCACTAAAAGTTTATGCTAAACAATTACAGGAGCACATAAAGGCAACCCCCAGACCTAGAAGAAGGGGTGCTCCATCAGGATTAACCTGGTTGGAAATAGCCCAAGAATTAATAGCTACTGGTCAGCAGCTGGGGCTCTCTGGTACGAGTGGCCAGAGAACACACTGCAGGAGGGCAGAGAAAGTCCAAAAACCTGCCTCGCCAGGTATTTGTCAACAAAATGTGTCATCTAACGGGAGAAAGAGATACAGTCTGTGGAGAGAAGGTGTTGCAAAAGGAATTCCTCGAGAAGTGATGGATAAATTACCCACTGCTAATTTAGAATACTTGATAAAGCAGTGGGATAAGATCAAAGACCACAAGGCACCCCCTAAGGGCAGCCCCTCTAAGGAGTCCAACACTGTGATCCCCTCAGCCTCTCCAGAAACTGGACTAACCAGTTTGACCAGTTCTGAGTCAAGGAACTGGACTTACTGCTCTCCAGTAAATAAGCCAAAAAATAGCCAGTGGGTTTATGAGAGAAAGCTTACAGAAAACAACCAGGGAGATTTGGTAATCACTTTTCCTCTCGGCCCTTTTAAATCTTTGGTTACATTCGTGGTAGACACGGGTGCACAAGTCTCAACACTCCAAACTGAAGCTGCTATTCAGTGTGGCATTAAACCAGACAAAAAAAAGATATGGGTAACTGATGCTTTTGGCAAATCCCAACCCCAGTACACTGCTCGAGTGAAATGCTGGTTACCCGGAGATGAGAGAGCCACAGAAACTATCATGATTGTGGGGCCATTACCAGCTAACATCCTGGGGTTAGATCTCCTAAAGGGGAAGGCCTGGACAGACGCCAGAGGGAGAGAATGGATGTTTGGTCTCCCATCCCCCTCTGTCCGTCTGTTGCAAATTGCTCCAAGTCTGCCTCCTTCTAAAATAACGAATGTAAACCCCCACCCACTCCCTTTAGGAACACGTGAAAACATTACCCAAGAAACTGCAGAACTGCAGGAGCAAGGAGTAGCTGTCCCTATACACTCACCATGGACAGTATGGTCTGTCCATAAACCGAATGGGCAGTGGCAGCTGCCAGTGAGTTACCTCGATGCTGACACTGGCTCACAAATAGCTGCTGTACATAACAAAGCTGAACTGATTGCCCAGATTGCTGATGTCACCACAGGGGACCAGACTCAGACAAGTACTATCACCTACTTAGAAAGTCTGAGACTTCAGATTCCCACAGAAAAGGTAACAGTGTGTTTTCCCCCTGACACCTTGGCCACCCCAGAGCAAATAAAGATGCTGAGAAGTAAAAAAGAACTCCAGCATGCTCTGAGTTTATTTGTTTTTTGGAGAAAACATGTTCCAAACTTCTCTATTATTACTGCCCCCACAACTGCTTCTATTATCAGCTTACAAGTATCCCATGAGAAAACGAAATAGCAACAGGACTGAAGACTGTTCTTTGACATGTATTTATGTTTTTATCTTAATAACTTTGTAATATGCATGCCTGTATGTATTTTTGTCTCAGTAAGTCTGCAATATGTAAAACTTTGCCACAAACATTGTGTTTGTGTCCCCTCTACTCCCAGAATTGCTTGTGTTATCAGTTTATTAATAATTGTTGTCTTATTTGGGTTTTGTTTTTTTTTATCACGAACAATTCACTGATAAGATTGTGTAAGACGAGCCATTTTATGTACTGCTAGTTTAGTTTTGCCAAGTTTGTTTTGTTATTTTGTTGGGGGGCAGGTTAGCTTGGGAGAAGCTTTTTGAATGTGTTCTTTTATATGAGCAACTTACTGGTAAAATAGTATAAGATGTACTGTTAATTTGATTTTTGTCAAGTTCATTTTGTCCTTTTAAATATCCCTCTCGATTGGGAAACTCAACCAAATATAACCTGGGAGTTAGTACAAGTATTTATGCATATTTAGAGTCATATAAATATGCATTATATACATTAGCCTTCTGCCTTGAAAGGCATTGAATTTCATATTTGGTTAAATTTAACAAAACGGAACTAAATTTAGGCCTAAAAGAAAACATAAGAAAGCCTTTTACCAGCTCCCAAGTAACTCAGTGTTTTTGTTTTTTTTTTTTTTTTGATGTATAATTTCAAATATTTGTATGTATGTTTGTAACCTCATTAATGTTAAGAAATTTGATTGTAACCATTGAGATCCTATTACATCCCCTATGACTACTCACGGGGTGGAGAGAGTAACTAATGCAAATTAGCTTACTATGTTATTATAAAATTAGTTTGTTTTTTTTGAAGGGGGGGAGAATTGCAGTGCATTGGGGCAATCTCTTCCTTTCCTTCACTCTTCTGTCTCCCTGTCCACTATACGAAAAGCACCGCCCACAAAGAAGATTCACAGAGAAGGACAAAAGAAGAGAAATTATTGAATGCATAAATCACGGGGTGGTGTCAGAGACTGAAATTGTTAATGATTTATGCATTCTAGGAGACTTTTGCAGGCTTTTGACTTGCATGATACCTCTGATAAGCAGTCGGGCCCCTCCCTCCCTCCAGTGCTGAAGGTGTGAAGTCCTGAAAAGGCAAGAGCTGAGCTTGCAGGCTTTTGACTATTGATGCATCTGATGGGCAATCAAGACCCTCCCTCCCTCCAGTGCTGGAGGTGTGAAGTCCTGAAAAGACAGGAACTGACCTTGCAGGCTTTTGACTATTGATACATCTGATGAGCAATCAGGACCCGCCCTCCCTCTGCTAAACTTGAAAGGCGGGAGCCAGGCCAGACACAGCAGCTCTCTTGCGCAGGGCCCAGGGAGAGGTTGGAGGCTCGAGGCATGGCCCGTGACACTGACCATGGATATGATAATTCATAACTTCTTGGAGTGTGGGGGCTTCCCTCCTTCACCCCCAGCAGATCTAGACCACCACTTCAAGTGACAGACATGGAAGCTGCAACTATCAAGTTTCATCGCTGGACCCCGTGGGCGGTGACTATGGACATCTGTCCACTCTCAGCTTTTCTTTCCCTTACTCTCCCTTGCTCTTATCCTGCCTTTCTCTCCCCTATGCATTTTTCTCCTCCCCAGAAAGGTTATGACAGCACCCAAAAATGTTAGCTTACCTATTGATTATGACAGCACCCAAAAATGTTAGCTTACCTATTGATTATGACAGTACCCAAAAATGTTAGCTTACCTATTGATTATGACAGCACCCAAAAATGTTAGCTTACCTATTGATTATGACAGCACCCAAAAATGTTAACTTACCTATTGATTCAAAATTGTTAAAATAAATCTTATCAATACATGTTTTCATACACCGATTATTTAGTGTTGTTTCGCTTTAATCCACCCCAAAGGAATTTTTGATAAAACCTGGGTTACCCCCCCCCCCTCTTTTCCTGGGGCGGGTCGTAACAGGAGGTTGATGATTTTACTCCAAGTAGAAAAAGGTGCTCCATAATTAGGCTGATTTCAAGGTCAACAACCTTTTCTCTGCAGATTGCACTTGGAGGGTTGCCACAGATCTAGTGATTTGCCAAGGTCTCAAAAGGAAAAAAGAATCCTCGTCTGAACCATGTAACTGCACCAGATCTCTCCAGGGTTACTTCAGTGGCCAGGTTGCCAGGCCAGCTTTTTCTACCAAATCAATAAAGCCAGTCACATAATCCATAGAGGGAAAACGTTTACTGAAAGAGAGTGCTGAAGAGGCAGACGTGCAGCTCCTTTATTCAAGGTGGTAAGGATCAGGGCCTCAGCACAGACCAGTTCCAGGAGCAATCTGGTAGGGCTCTGACAGATTGGCTCAAGTACAACTCTAACAAATATTTTACACTCATGCAGACTGTACTTGCTATAATGTCTCCACTGAAATTCAGATCTTTCCTCAGCTGAATGCTGTTGGAATACCTTGTCCAAGGAGCAACTCCAAAGAGTTGCTCAAATTCAGACCTCTAAAAAACATTTATAATAAACTAAAAATTGAAATGTGGAAATCAGAAAAGACTCATGTTCAGTCCTACTGAAGAATTAACCACTTCTGAAATTTGCTACTAAGTCATTCAGGCACAGAATTAAAAAATTCCCACACTTAATATTGATCCGCATGGTTCACAAGTGACCTGTCATTTACAGCCACTATGAATCAATAACTTTTATCCTTTCACTCCTTGTCCTTAAGGGTGTTACAGTTTTTGCTCATATAAAATATCAAAACAAATAGTGATTTAGTTCAAATACTTTTTCAAACTTTATAGGCTCTCTTTTCTCTTTCTTTGTGTCCCTTCTGTCCTTTTTGTTCTTCATACATATAAAATCAACATCAATAATTTCTCTATGATACAGATAAATCATCTCTTGTTTCCTTCCTTAATATACCCCTTCTCTATATATAAAAACGCTCATTTTTATTTACATATATAACATGTGTACATATATATGGATGGACTTTAAAACATTATTTTAAAGTTATATATAATAGTTAACATTAATGTATATTCTTAGGTCCATTTAAAAAATTCTATACCTATATTATAGTCCATCCATACATTTAGAATCTAGTTTAAGGTATTAAAATTGCTGTTCAGTACCTGGTGCTCTGAAATTTCAAAAGTTCCATAACTGTTGCCATCCCCCAAAAGCATATTTGTTTCATTCAGTACTTCACTTTATTTAAGGATTATGTGCAACTTTAAACATGTCGGTTTTCTGCATTAGCAATTAGTGTATGTATTAAAGCATTTTAATTTAAAAAAACACACACACACGCACACAAAAAAAACCCACAACATTATGTGCCTGCATCAGCTGATTTTGTTCTCAGAATGACAAATTACATAGTTCAAAATCCACACTGAGTCAGAGAATATATTTTGATGTACTCCAGTAGTCTCTTTTTGTATCCTTGTATGCTGAACTTCTTCAGCATTACTCTGTCGGGCACATGGTTACGTGTGTTTAAAGTGTAGGTGAACCTGCAAATTAATAACATCCTAGTTCATTATGATTCAATAGACACAAGTGGGGTGCAATATGCTGATGGAGAGTAGTGGCTCCCAGAAAGCATGATCACGATTTACATGCAGGCACAGGCTCAGCAAACACCGAAGGGCCTAAGAACTACCTTTCACAACACAGTGCAAAAACAAATTGGAAGTACCAAAACAAAACAGAAAGTAGAGTTCCACCTGGATCAAGAGTGTCAAAAGCACCAGCCTTAGTCACCAAATTCTCCTCCCAAAAGAAACAACCTGGAACAGACATGAATATCTCTAATTACTCAGACTGTTTAATGTTATAGTACGTAAGACAGCTGAAAACCACCTTTGCTTTCAAATTTATCCCCCATCCACATTTCCACACACAAACTGTGAAACAAAACTAATGTTTCTAAGACAAAGTTTAACAGGCACAGTACATTAATTACAACTTAGATTAGACTTAAAAAAGTCCAACTCTTACAAACAGCCCAAGATCTAATTGCAAAGTGAAGGTCTAAAACCAAAACTGGGTCCTTCATCTAAAGTACCAAGGGGAAAAAATAATTAAAAAAATCAATTCACACAAAGTAATTACGGAAGCATAGGTACAAGTGTTTCACACCACATGAAAACCTTTTTAAATGAGAATAAAAATATAAGGTGTGAAAATATAAGGTGTGAAAATGATTTAAAAATATTTCCAGAAAATCTAATTGACTTTAGTATTTACTCTTTCTTTACTAAAAATATTGGTTTTGTTAGTTCAAGTGATTATTTTGAAGCAAATGGCAAAAAGATATCAGCTTTTAGAGTAAGAAGGAACCTCTCCTACTCTTTCTTACCCTTCAAGATAAGAAAAAGAGGAAATCTTTCAGCTGTTTGTAGATCTTCAAGGATTTTACATGCTTAAACCTTTACCAAGCATATCCATAAGAAAGGTGATGCCATAATACAAAATAAGAATGCTGTAGTGGCATTTTTGTAGCATTGGTTTTATATCATATCAGTTATCAAAAAATACAATATGGACAGAAACTTGTCCTCAAGCAAAGCATCCTTTTCTCCAATTAAAACTATACTAATAGGGTACATCCAGTCTCCTAGCCCTTGAAGGACTCTGGTATCACACAGCTGGTGTAAGCTGGGCTTACAGCAGGTGCAGATATAACACACCACAACCCAAGAACCTTGTGCATCTAACAAAACAATTGAAATTTTATCAAATCTTGCATCTATTTAGTATACAATGCTAAAGTGACTAGTTTGCTAATGATAAATCCAAGTGTCAAAGCATAGTAGGTTCTGGAATTTATTAAGATCCCTGTATACCATTATTTGTAAGTCATTTTGTTCTCTACTGTTCAGGTTAAGATTCACTGAATCCTATTTGCAGAATAAAGTTTTCATGTAAGAGATTTATATTTAAATTTATCAGCTATTGGGATTTACCACTTAAAAATAAAGAAATTTGGCAAAGCTTACCCGTTTTGACTATAAAAATGATCATCATCATCATCATCATGGCCAGTCTTCACGAACGAAGATTTGGGAAAGGTCATTACCCTTCGAACCTGTGCAGTGGATTTTTTAGGTGAGACAAAGTGTGCGCTGAACTGAGCCCACCCTTTAATCCTGAGGTTCATCTGCCGAGGTCGAGTGAGCTTGGACGGTGGTAGCCAGGTCCTCAGGACGTAGGTTTGTTTAGAGTGACCTTCTCTTAGATGGATGGTCTTACAGGGCTGACGAGCTCCATCTGCCCAGGGAAGTCCCCTGACCGGGAATCGAACCCGGGCCACGGTGGTGAGAGTGCCGCATCCTAACCACTAGACCACCAGGTGGGGCCCATAAAAATGATATGTACTAGCTATTACCATAATATAAACTATACTTGGGATCATACTTTTGAAGTAGTTAAAAAAAAACAAATCATTTTGTTCTTCCTGTCAGAAATCCAAGCTATCCACTGAAGGCCAAGAATCCATACAAATCAAACTAATTCACAAAGGATTGACCTTAGGCAACAAAGTGTAATTAATTAATGCATTGCTGAGTTAGTACTCATTGGTGACAATTATTCATTCCTAAAGTAATTAACACTATCTCTTCTATGAGTTAAATATCAGGAAAAAAACACACTTTGGGATTATAAAATGATAGCCCTCATCTTTCTAGGGTTCTTCCGGGTTTGCGAATTTTCTGTTTATTTAATCTTAATTGATGCCCATCCTTTCTTCAGACTCTGTGGAGACCCTGCAAGGGATAGGTAGTACCTGCTTTCCAAAGCTATGCAATTTTCTGGTTATTCAAATATACCCAGTCTGTAAGAAACACAATTTTAATTTTTTACACAGGAAGTGACATTAACATCACAGTCTGTAAAGAGAACCAGTGGGAGGTCTGCTGCTACTAAAAATAAATCAGTAACAACAGTAACCAGTATTTCTACAGTTCTCAAGGACAAAAAAAAGATAGAGAAACTAAGCTTTTCAAAATTATTTACATTAAACTTGACCAATCAGTGCTCCAGGCAGCTTTGCAAAATGAAGCCTAAAAATTCTTCTTATATTAATCTTTCTTTAAAATTCTAGCCAGAGGAAAAAATTCAAGGATACCTTTTCTGTGGAACAATGCCATCATTTTTCATCCAGGCAGATATGCAGAGTGACATAGGATACTGAAAATCTCTTTAAAAGATATGGGATAAAATCCTGGACTCCTTGACATTTCTAACTGTCTCAGTTTAATGAGACTGAAGTATTTGCTAAGGTGGATGAGTTATGAGGAAGACCAAGCTCCTCCCTCTAAGCAATTGTAAATCTGAAATTAAGAGGCGTTAGTTGAGGAAATATGGAGAAAGAAAAGATAACAGCCCTTTATTAAAGGATATAGGCATATAGGCAGAACAACAAAAGAACACAAGAAACCCTAAACAACAATCCTGTACCCAAGGTTCCCTCCAAAAACAGTTCAGTACTTTTTTGCCTTGTGGTGCAATTTTAGCCATGACCAGCAGGGGGCACTGTTGGATCACAGGAGGAGCAGAGCCTGCAGTTGCTGGGTGTCAACCAGCAGGGGGGGCTTTAGGATCTCTGGCAGTCACCGCGTGGGGGCCCCAGTGCACAGGAGAAGCCGAAATGGAGATTCCCCCCCCCCAACGAGAAGGGGAAGGGAAAAAGGGGAAAAAGGACTTCCTATGGACTCATGCTGTCAGCGGCTGGTTCTGGCTGGGATTCGCCCCCCCTTTGTCGATGGGTACAAGCTGCTGCCAACACGGGAACGGAGGAGGGAAGGAGTGGCCTCTTCCCTCAAAGGTTCCTCTGCAAATGGCCCTGGCTTTCTGTGATGAAATCTGAGCAGATCTGGGCCGTGGGCAGAACAGGGCGCCGGAGAATGGAGGCACACCAGGGCCAAAGATAGCCAGATGACCCAGGTGAAAACAAAATGAATTTTGGAGCCCCTCCACACACACAGACCTTCCCAAGGAGAAAGAAAAAAAAAAACCTCATCACTCCCCCATCCCAGTCTTCTGAGGGCCATTAGCTTGGAATGTGGGTCTGCTGGCTAGTTCTTTTATGTGTGTGAATCCCCCTCCCTCCTTCAACACCTTTTCTTTCACTGTGGTGCAGGGGAAAAAAAAAAATTCAAGCTGGGTTTTTTAGAACAAGTAAACCTATGACACTAACAAAATTTGCATGACCATTCACTGGACCAAGTTGCATCAGTGGTCCTTATTTCCAAACACTGTGATTACAAACTCTCAGTTTGCAAGGAAGTCTCTTAAAATATCAGTATGTCATTTTTGCAGCTATTTTTACAGGTATTCTTTTTAAGACTCATTTTCTACAGCACAGATTATTACTATTATTATTTTTCCCTACAAATGAAATATTCAAGACTAATGTTTTTTTACTGCGCACACATCTAATGTTAAAGGCTGACATACCTGGTAATTATAAAGTTTGATCAGGTGAATACAAAATCAGTGGTATATAGTACTGTAAAAATTATAGTGGTGATTATAATGATAAAAATGTACTGAGCAGAACTTCAGTCAAAGTCCTAAAGCAAATGAGGAGTGCACTCAGTGCAGGCAAGACACAAGGTAGATGTGCATAGGGAACAATTCTCAAAAAAAAAAAAAAGATAAGTGGTTTGTCAAAAGAGGATGAAAAAGAGAAACTGAGAGCTTAATTATTGCCTCATAGAAACAGGCTACTCATGCAAGATAAGTAGATGTAAGATGGATGATAAGAAAGATTTAAGTCTTAAATGTTAGATACACAGCTGAGCCTCAGAGACTATTAGTTATAAGTGGATGTGCCAAGCTGGCCAGAGATGAGTCTGAAGTACAGTGTGATAAAGTTGGCAGACCTGTGCACTGCTTGCTTTGTAAAGAATGATCTATAGGCAATACTACAATCTGCCAGGCAACGTTGGAGAACATAAGAAAATTTCATAACATTTTTACACTTATTATTCTTCAGAATCAGACACTATAAAACTGGATAGAATTATAACAGAATATTTCACTGCAAAAAAAAGACAGGATTCTGTTAGGTGGGAATTGAGAAAATCTGGGTCACAGTGTACATAGCACTGGATGGCCAGAAAGTTAAGAAATGTGAATTTGGGCAAGTTATAAGGCTTCGGAAAGTGTTATTTTGTACATGGTACAGCATGATCTGAGTTAATGTCCTTTTTTGAGTTAAATGCCCTGAAGAATGCAGCCACTCTTGGCACACTCCAGCAGCTGCAGGATCGCATAAGGGTTTCCATGTATTTGGTATCCTCTGGACCACAAGGTCTCTTTGGGATGTCTTTTCTTATGAAGAAAACAGCAGAACAGAGGAATCGGTGAGATTTAGGAGACAGATGCCTGGTAACCACCAAGCCGCTCTATCACTCCCATTCCCAGACAGACAGGGGAGAGAGAATAAGATGGAAAATGACTCATAGGCTAAGGCAGTTTGCTAAAGTAAAAGTTAAAGTTTGTATGCATACCAGCAAAGAGGAAAATAATAAGGTTTATTCTCTACTTCCCATTAGTAAGTGATGTCCAGCCCCTTGCTGGGAAGCAAGACTTCAGTACACATAGGGGTTGCTCAGAAGGCAAATTTTGTGAGTAAAGAATGCCCCCCCTTTCTCCTCCTTTCCTTAGTTTTTATATTTGAACAGACATCATAAGTAGAAAATATGCCTTTGGTTACCTTGGGTCAACTGGCCTACTTGTGTCCCCTCCCAGGATTTTGCCCTTGGTGCATGTGGGATAGGGAAGAATGTTGAGAGACAGTGCTGATGCTGTGTCAGCCCTGCTCAGCAGCAGCCAAAACACTGATGTGTTATCAACAGCTTTTTAGCTCACAATCCAAAGCATAGCACTTTGAGAGCTGCTACAGGGAAATGAACTCCATCTCAGCCAGACTCAATACAGAGACAATAACCACATGAATGTGTGAATGTAATGGAATAAAATACAACAAATTGAAGTTAATAAATTAAATAAGCCAAATACTAACGTAGCAAAGGGACTAAAGCTCAAAGCACCTGGCAGTAGACACAGGAAACAGGGACCAGTCTATCCACAAGACTAAGTCAGTAGTCATAAAGGGAGATGGGATGGGACTCCAATATCTAAATAATGAAAAAATTAACAAACTTCAATTTGGAGGACATGGGCACAGCATGTGAGACGTATAATAATATTTTTTTTATTACTAGAAATGTACATGGTATTGAGTACAGTCAAAATAAAAAAGAATGCTTAAATGACTGAGCACTTAAATTTAAACAGTAAATACTGCTGCACACATACACAAATATTCCTGTGAAATACATTATTGCTGAAATCAACAGCTCTATTTTGAATAAAGACTTTGGGAGAAAAAAAATTCAAGCCAAACAGATAAACACGTATGACCATTAACAACACACTTTCAGCCCTACTCAGCATTTAGACAGCAATTAAAACAGCTTAAATTTTCACTCAAATCATTGCAGAGAATGCTGGAAGCTGCTAGTTGAAAATAATAATACAAATTCTTTCCCCTTTTCACACTTCTCTAGCAGTGTGGCACTCATGAGGTTGCCATTTGCTCCATTAGGATTCATTATTATGTACACAGAGCTTCCCACGTGACGATACTGCTATTTGCCACCTCAAAGTAAGATAATAGCATTTTCAAAATGCAATTGGAACTTTCAGGTGAAAGCTCAAGCTGTGTTTGGATAATATGAAGTTAACTCTCTACTGTGTTTCGCAGGCAGGCACACTAAAGCTAATAAATTCATCTCATGTCTTCAGATTATTAACACACCTAATGGCAATGTCAAGATGTTAGTTTAAAGAATTTCAAATATGAAACAGTTCAATAATCTGGTTTACGACAGCTGACTGACAGAGCTAATTAACTGCCAGGAGAAGATTCTCTATAAATGAAGCAACTTCTGCCTGATTGTATTTCCAATAGTGACAAAATATTCATTTTGTCTTTCTCTCTTCTCCCTCATATTCTCTCCCTTCTAGCCTTCTCCATCCCATCTAATCTCTGATAAAAGTGTTCTTGACAGTATTTATATATTGCTCTTCCTGTGATTTGATGGTTTCTTTTTCTGTGTCCTTTGTATCTTCCTGTTGGACATTTCTATTCCTCTCCTCCAGACCTTTTGGTTAAAAGCTATTTTTTCAGGCACTCTACATAGAGCACTTCCATATCCCACATTGCAAGGGAGTTTTATGTTTGAGTATCTACAAGCTCTCCTCAGCTGTTTCACCACATCCACCTGCTTCAGGTATACTTCTCATATACAGACTTTCCACCATGCATCATTTCCAAATAGAAAAGAACCTGTTTACATCCAGTTCTAGTTGCACAGAAGGAAAACAGTATTTCTGGGGGTTTTCTCTCCACCCCCACTTGACTCACAGAATGCTACAATTTAGGGCAAATTTTTATGCAGAGGAAGGTGACACTGATAGCTTGAGTTATTGGTAGCCTTTATTGTAAGCAGGCACTACCAAAGCACAGTATGTTGTTCTGCCAACACATCTCAGTCTTGGCCTGAAAGACATCATGGTCTCTCCTTAGGGAGAAGAACCTATTTATTATACCTGATAACATACTAGGTTTATGAAAAGAACATACAACAGAGATAAAAAAATTACCTGTTACATAATATCCATTACAAATTAAGGGCACTGACAGTACTGAATTAGAAAATACCTAAATTCAAAACAGCTGCAACAAAAGGAAGAGTTGTTTTATGAAGTTGAACAATATAAGACTTTTATTCCCATGAGAACCCAGCTCTGAATGTAAGTATTGCTGCATTACAGGCAAAATAGCAGCAGAACTGGAAATACTTATTTTTAGGCTTTTGTAAATGATTCCATCGATGCAGACCAGCATCAGGAGATTAATTTTATCTGGAATTTTTCTTCTGTCATCCCAAGTTCATAAAAAAACTATAGATATTCTTCCTAGGAAGTAATGGATTCTCCAGATTTTTTCTGACACCAACAGAACAGACTGAAAAAAAATAGCACATCTCATGGTAAATATCAAACCACTGAGATATTAGATTTGCAAAAAAATGCAGAAACATTTGCAGAATTTCTAGTTTCAGGTCTGTTTTTTTGTCTGACGCTGCTCAATTCTCTCCAAATGAGGGACACCCATTGAAGAGACATCTGTCCTGCCTCATTTGCACCTTTTCTTTTGCTGAGACCGTATTCAGAAAAGGGTCAGGTTTTCAAACAGAATGATCCCTTCAGCAAATGAGTGGCATTATGCCCATGTTCCAGAACATCATCACAGAAAAGAGGTGGGATAAAAGTACTGGAGTATTCCTGAGTCTCTATTCACATAATTTCTCTTCAAGAGGAATAATTTTCTTGATGTTATCACATCTCCACTCTTAGCTTTATTGTGGAACACATATTCACTATCTTCAAAATGTCTACAGTTCCCACCATTAAAAATAGAAGAGGGACAAATATTGGTTATTTATAGGAGGTCAAATGTGACGGGGAAACTCACTTGTACTGTTGCGAAATTGAGAACTGAGTTACTACCATTGTCCTTCCCCAGTCTAACCTCTCCAAAAGTCAGACATATTCATATTCGAAGCCCTACTGAGACTCAACTTTTAAAATCATTAAATATATCAATTTAGAAACAAATATTTTGCCCAGTTTCAGTCAGAAAAAAGACTGGAATTGCTTTTTTCCTTTCTGTTGTTACATGGATGTGAAGAAAATTTTTAACAGACCATCTGAGAATTAGATTTTGGGGAAATAAGAGCACATGAACATGTGTTTATATGTTAGTAAAGGATAATTGGTAAATAATCCTTATTAAGGAGTACGTCACACTGAAAGTCCATCCATAGAGGAGTCATGCTTCCCCATCCCTCTTTAAAACAAGCTGACCGTGCTTTGCCTTTAAAGAACTATTCCAACTAATTAGGGAATTTCAGTAATCTATTTTTAATATGTACTATCTTTTGCTCTTTTCAGTGCAGCCTTAAGACAGACTTTTATCTTTACTGCTGTGCACAGATCATCTGAAAATATATGTTCTCTACTACATGACAACTCATAATGAGCCTTAATGAATCTTGGGAACGGCTGTTAAAAACTCCAATTGAATAGGTTTGCCCAAGCAGTATTAGCTTAGGATGTTTTTCTTTTACAGTACTATTATCAGCTTACCATACATATGATGAGAAAAATCAAAAAACGAAACACTAAAGCTGCTTATTTCTTTTTTCTTAGACACTTTATTTTAATCAGAGTTTTAATAAGTACTTTACAAACCATCATCTCTTAAGCCTTTCACCTTTTTAATTATATTCCTGCTCTGAACCTCGACAAAAGCAAATGTTATTCTGCAAATTTTGTTCCAAATTTGTGTCCTTACCAAGAGCATAAGAAACAGAGTTTAAACTCCATTTTTAATTATACTATAGATAAATGAGCTGCAAATTATTAGAAATTACAATGAGCTCTCACAATTTTACATGTTATCTAAGCTAGAAGTCAAAAGATTATATATTTTTGGTGGGATAAAGGACTTAAAGAACTGTGAAGCTTAAACATGCTTGAAACAAAAAAATTCCATTACTTGATGCTGTTTGTCTTACCTTATTGACATTTAAATGTTTAGACACAAAGCTATA
The DNA here is from genome assembly GCF_003945595.2 of Pipra filicauda. Lineage (NCBI taxonomy): Eukaryota > Metazoa > Chordata > Aves > Passeriformes > Pipridae > Pipra > Pipra filicauda. The sequence continues at coordinate 599,675 of NW_024104432.1, forward strand.
CAGGACACTCAAAGATTTTGGACTGCTTCTTTTTCATTACAAGGTGTCAAAGACTGGATTTATATCTTGCTGATTGATGGGTCAAATCAACGATTTTGGGGGTGGGGAGAGGGCTAGGCTTAGGCCTGCAGGCAAGATGGCCACCAGGATCAGCAGATATATGGCATGGAAGGCCATGCAAAGTACCTGTCAATCAATAAGGTCTACCTGGTAGCCCAGCACACCCCCTGGTGGTAACTGTATTTTTCTCTCCTCTCTTTCTCTCTCTATTCTTTCTGATCTTAATATCTTTTCCTTTGCTCTGTTCTTCTTCTTGTGGGTAACTGGTATTTCACTTAAGTCGTATGGGGTTTGCGTTTGCTGGGTGCAACAAAGGTTCCCTACTCTACAGCAATGCCTTTGGAGGGGTGTATAGAGCAGAGCTCAGAATGCTGCTTGGAGGGAAGCATGGAAGGCATTTTTTTCCTAGTAGCCTGTTGTAAAGCTTTTTTGAAGTTGCATTGTGCTCCTGTAAAACCTTTCTGCCAAAACGCCTATTTTCTCACCAAATTAAATGAACTCTTAGAGAAATGTGTAGCTTTTTCTCCAGACATGAACTCAAGGTATGAAAGAATCAACAGCTTTGAAAGAGTTCATGTGGGTGAAATCTCATGGTCTTAAATTAAAGTAATTAAAGTAAATTTACACCCAGTAAAGCTTGGAGCTTCTGGACCGGATTGTAACACAAGGAAGTGTAGGTTGTCCTGAAGCTTTTTTATTTTTAAACACAATATGCCAGTCTTTCAATCAGAACGCATGGGAGCAGTTCACTTTCATGTGTCAACTCCAAAGCACTACTGCATGAAACATGAGATTTTTCTTCCTCCAGTGTCCTTGTTCTGGTTGTGTTTCACTAGCACCTACAGGCCTAATTCCCACTCTACTAAGCATAGAACAAAGAGATAGTACAGATCAAAAGTACATAGTTTAAGTCTAGAGCCAATGGGTGGATTAGAACCCAGATGAGAGGAGATAGGAAAAGAAGGAAATAAATGATTGCATTGAACCCAATAAGCAGAATCCACAGAACACATGATGAACTTTACTTCTTCTCCCTCCCTAAATCAACATTTTCAAATGAAAGCTTAAAAAAAACAGCCCTTGTTGCCATTGCCAACATTTTGAATGATTTATATCAACCTAATAGAGCCAAAACCTAGCCATAGGCATTAGGCTTCAGCCTTTTAGTTAATCTTTCTGAGCATAGAATGTTTAATTAAGAAATTTTCAGTTGTTCTGTAGGAAAACCCCCAGAGATAGGTGATTCTTAATAGATCTGTAAGCACTGAGCAACAGCAAGTCCGTCGGTATCCTGGTCCAGTGAAGTTTAACTATCAACTGCAATGGCACCAGATTTTATTCTTCTCTTCACTAATTTCAAACTCCAGTACAATTTAATGATTTGCACAAAGATTCTGAACTGTTTGGTTGTGGGAAAGAGCATTATTTGGTGAGCTTTTAAAAGTTCCAGTCTTGTGATTCATTACACTATTGATGCCAGTGTTTCATTTTCATGATTTTTTGCTTGGGAGGACATTACACAGTTACCACAACACCACTGACAAATAACAAATATGTAACTGGAAAAAATGGATCTGTACAACTTAGACCTGAAGTTGGCAGCTTATACACTGGCTCCTTTTCCAAACCGTGACCACTCTAGCAACACTGCTATTCTAAGCTCTCTGCAAACAAATAAAATAATACACTACATCTAATAACTCTTAAACAGAAAAATAAACACAAAGACCTTGATTCTTAGCTATAAGGACCTTATCTGAAGTAGCAGCAATGAAAGACTGTAAAGCATCCTAGTGAGAATCTGATGCAACACAGTTTGGGATTTGCAAGTTTCAGTAAGGTACAGTGTTATGCACCAGAGTCTTCTGCACAAAAGAGAAATCTAAAGCTACCTGAACTCCTTTATTTTCAGAAAAGAACAGTAAAAATAAGAGTGAGGATTTTGAGGCAACCACTTTCTCCAAAGGGGTCCTCATAGGTCACATTATCTGCACTTTTTTAGTGAATTCACTCACAAGAGTCAAAGAATAAAAAGGGAGGACAATGTCAATGCTGTATTTTTCAGAAATACTAAAAATAAAATTAGCAAATATTGTAAGTAGCAATGGAAACTGTACATGAGAAAAAGAGCACAGTGACAGTGAAATTTCAGAACAGCAGATAAAAGGCACATATTCCAGAATCACTCACAAAGAGACCTTTCCATGCATGAGAAATGCCTATGAAAATTACCCTGCATAATTTGGAGAGGATAAAAATCTTTACAAACTATAACAGGATAAGAACATAAACCAGACCTTCAAAAATGGAGTTTAAATTCCAGAAGCTGTTTCAGGAGGAGAAAAAAAAAAAGACAAAAATCTTCCCAGTTTCACCTACTAGTATACCTTGTCTCAAAGCAAAAAAGGTTTCCTCAGGTCTATCAGGCCATTTATCTAAGATGATACTTGGTACCTACAAGCATTATTCCCAAAATAGTTTTTCAGTCACTCTAAAGAAAATTCACCCTTTTGCATTGTGAGGGGGAAAAAAAGCAACAGAAACCTACTGGTTCACAGCCTATTTTGAACAACTGCTCTCTTTTTCCTTGATGTATGTAGGAAAGTTTGGATATCCTGATATACACATCAGTTATTGGGAAGGGAGGGAAAGGTGGGGGAAGGCTGAAAAACACAAGAGAGCAAAGAAGGAATTTTTCTGCCACACTGGATATAACTTAGCTGAAGGGGAGGTAAGGACCATCTTCAACAGTTCAGGGACAAGTCCATAACAAGACTGCAGAAATTGTATTCTGGCAGATTCCCAGGCAAACTGGCCATTCAGTGGAGAATCAGGCTTCTGTCTCAACAGGAAATGCCTTCTTAAAAAAGATGGTAAATCAGTATCCCTCTTCTCTTTCCCTGTGAACTTACTTATTTTAGAAGAGAATGGTAAAGGGATCTCAGCACGGCACATTTAGGACAGTGCAAATAGCTTCCCAGAGCCACCTTTTACACATACGGATTACACAATGACAACATAGAGTAGGCACGGTAATAAAATTGCACCTGTGTTGCACCCCATTCTTGGAATCTTGCCTGTGTGTAAGTGCCTAGTCAAGGTGCTGTTTAAGAAATCAAAGCTATAAGCATTTGTAGATTTTTTCCCCCAAAACATACATCTTGTCAAATTCTCTTGCAAGAGGTTTACATTCTCAGATATTTCAAACATAAAATGCCATGATATGTGTAGTCAAACAGGGAGAATGGAAGTCTCTACTTCTAGTAGGTAAGTCTCCCTGATGAAGTTACTAGGTAAAACTCCAAGGGACACACATTCCATTTTTATTCCTCTGACTCTGAGTAGTCGAGCTCAACCTTTGAAGTAAACAAAATATGATTTACTTTAGCAAAGGAAGGTGGAAGTTGACTTTGGGAAAAAACCACCAATATTAAAAATTAGTGGCAGGCATAGTCATTCACCAATAGAGAGTCCTTTTCTCTTGCCAATAGCGTTATGAAAGCAGATTTTTTTTGACTGGTCTTTTAAGGGAAGCAAAAGTAAGATGCTATCCCAACTATCAATGAGTTCAGAACCCAGTAGCAAAATCTGTCTGAAACACAAAAAGAGGGTAATTATTCTTCCCATTCAAAACTGTTTTACAAGTGAACTGTTCCATAAACTCACAGCTTGCACAGAGAAAATATCACAAATTTAAGCTTTGCACCTCTGTTCTAGATCTGTAAAAGACAGAATTTTGAAAGACAACCTGTAACTGAGGTAACATCCTACCCCAGAAATTCCACTGGCATTAGGCCATTATTTCCCAGAGGAAAGGGCTTGTCTCACTCTTTTATCCAGGCTTTTGTCAATAATTTTAAACTGTGCATTTAAGCAGGTATTCAAGGGAAAAACTGATATTATTTTCACAGAAAAAGAACTTAGTTTTCTAGTTCTGGATTGCAAAGGAAGTGACAATAACTCACTAGTAAGTCAAACCTTAGATTTATAAAAAAGAAAAGTATAAGAGCAAGAAAGCAAATTCATTGCTTAAGTGGTAATATAAAAGTAATAATGTAATTCATCAGTACCACACCTGATCCAATCCATAAACACATTTGCAACTCATGTCAGATTGTGTTGGGCAAGAGTTAATTGTTGGGCAAGAGTTACTTGTCATTAAAAATCTCATGATCACTGCCAAATGAGAATAGGCTGAAAGTACCAATTATCTGGTCTGGCATGCAAAAGTCTCCTTCAGCCCCCAAAATAAGACAGTCTTGCTTGAAAAACTGTGCACCTTGAGCTACTAAGCAAAGTAATAATGTGGTTGTCTGCAGGGGGCGCTGTTGGGCTCTGGCGGTCACCGTGCAGGAAGGGGGTCTGGGGGGTGGTCTTGGACCACGGGAGAAGCCAAAAAGAAAACAGAAACCTTTCCCCAATGGAAGAAGGGCAGAAGGAAAAGCAGTCCACCCCCACAGGACTCACTGTTGTTCTCAGATGATGGTGTTTCAAGGCTCCTCCCTTCTCTCCCAGTAAGCACATAACTCTCCAATGAAAACCCAGTAGGTCCTGGCTGGAGTCACAAGGCAGCGTGCGATCCAATCAAGGCCGGTGGTCAGGCCTCACCAGGATGAAAACCCAGGTCTTTTCTCCAAAAATGCCCAGAAACAGACCCTGTCTCCGTTCCAGAGAGAGAACTCCTCAGTCTGATCTCTCACCTCGGAGAAGAGCCAGCCACCCCCTCCCAAAACTCCTCCCCTCTCCTCCCAAAACTCCTCCCCTCTCCTCCCAGCCTCTGATGAGCCATCCCTTAGGAATGCGGTCTGGCCAGCTAGATTCTTTTGTAAGGCTAATTGACCCCCTTCCCCCCACTCACTCCGTTTTCTTACAGTGGAGCAGGGGAAGAAAAAATCCCCTATGGGATTTATAACCTATAACAAGATGCAAGTAAATACAAATAGTAGTACTTAAGTACAATAGTAGTACTTCAGGATAAAAACATATTTGCAAAATATTTCTTTCAAAGTAAGATATAAATACATAAACAAGCTGACATTCATTGAATTTTTTAATCTTGCCAAATCCCAGTATTCATATTCACCTATATTTATTCCCCTTTCAGAATCACTGACTTCATGGGTTTCCCACACCCACAATTAAAAGTAATTGGGTTATTTGTAGCTATTAATGTCATTTACTACTTCCAGCAGCTCTCTATTAGTACTGATACAAATTCAGAATGAAAAAAATATAACAAGAGATACAGATTCATATATTCTGAAGGATCAACTTTAGGAAAGGAAATTGAATGGCAAATCTCATTGCTGGCTTCAGTTATCTATTGGAAGGATATGAAGAAGATGAAAGTAGGCTTTCTTGAAGGTATGCAGTGAAAGGAAAAGGGATAATGGGAAAAGATGCAACAAGGAAAATTCTGATCAGGACATTATAAAAAGAATGTCTAGTAGAAGAGTAATGAAAAACTGGAGCAGGTTGCCCAGAGAAGCTGTGAGAGCCTTACAGATATTCAAAGCCCAACAGGACAAGGCCCTGATAAACCTCATCTTGGTTGACCTTGGGGGTATGACAGGGGGCAAATGTGTGTGTGTTTTAAAGCAGATAACCTCCAGAGGCTCCTTTAAACATAAATCATTGAGATTCCAATTTTAATTTTAAAGAAAGAATTCTTTCATATTAGGTAAGCCCAGTACCCCTGCTTTCCAGAATTTCTCTTAGCTTTCCAACAGGTATCAACACATAAGCAAACATTTTAACCTTTTGTAATGTGTTCAAATCTGCTGTAGGATTGCACAATTTCAGGATTAAGAAATAAATCTGAAAATACACAAGTAAAAGTTTTATTGTTTTACATACACACCTTGAAAATAAAGTTTCCTTTCTGTCAGGGAGGTCTGTTTTTTTACACAAATTAAAAGATAAGTCTATTTTTGGTATTGTCATTAGGAAATCCTGACAAGTAGAACAGTCTGGTGTGTTCAAAGGATTCCTCTAAAGGTGTGAGCTCTTTTCAGTTTTGGGGGGTTTTTTAGTGGGCTGGGTAAGTTTTGTGGGCTTTTTTTTTTCTTGTTTGAGTTGTTGGCTTTGGGGATTTAAGTAATTTTGAAAACTGCTGCTACCATATTCCTGGGCTGACATCAATCTTACTTCTTATTATCATCCAAAACACTGTATGGAAAAATCTCCCCTTACAGAATAAATTGTGTAAACATGGATATGGTAATTTTTCTCTCTTAAATCAGAAGATATTAATGAAATGGTTAAAGCTATCATCTTATGCGTTCCTTTCATTAAAGTATTGAGGGCAATTACCAGAAAAAAAATTAAACTAACATCTTTTACAAAATATAGCTTCATATTTTCAAGTCACATAAATACTAAAGTCACAAATAGCTATAAATAAGGGAAAGTTAATTAGAAGTCTATTAAACACTTCCTTCTATTACTCCTCAGGCTTCAGTGCGCTATGTATAAGCATCTGTATCTTCCTATAAATGCTTAGGTGCGACGCAAAATTGCAATGGCTTCTCAGACCTCTGCAGTGCCATTAAACACCATTACCTCATTATTTTTTCTTTATTTTTTTGGTTCTGTTTGCATAAGACAAGGATCACCACAAGAGAAAGAATTTAGTTCAGTAGAGACAGCACAAGGCAGCAGAACATTTGCAGAGTGACAGGCAGTTACATTTCCTTACCCATCATCACAGTGGGATACTAGATTTTTTAGTTATCATTACTCATTTATTGATGAAACTGTAACCAATTTCAAAACAATAAAAGCAAACAAACAAAAAATAAAATGTCTCTTAAACCTTGTCTATCTGCAACAGGGTTTTGGTGGCTTTGATGAAAATAATAGCAATGCCTTAAATTACAGTTGTTCAAAGAACAGGTTATTTAAAGCTACTAAGACAGTTATATTGTCATTTAATATAAAACAATTGATAATTACTTAATGATACTGGGAATTAGTATCATTATAATATATAATACAGTAGCATTATATAATATATAATATAATAGTATAAAATATAATACAGTAGCTGTAAAAACACTTAATCCTTCCCATTTTATATTATGGCACTACTTTTAAATTAAATTTATTTACATAAAACTGCTAACAGTCACATAGTAGCTAAAGCCTTTTAACACCATTCTATTAATTACCTCTCAACTTGACAAGGAACCGTAAAACATAGGCCATGTGTTATTGCTTTCCAAACATATCCCTCTCTATCTTTTCCCACACAGAACATAGTTTAATTTTAGGTATGGTACCAGAGGCTGAGACATCGCCTAAAACTAAAGGGATATTGATAGAACACAATTGGAACACTATTGGGATGCCCAGGATTTCCTCAAATAAAAAACTGGGCTTTAAACCTCCAACACAGTTAGCAAATATTCCCTAGGGGGAGAATAAAAAAAAAAAAAACAAAAAATTGGCAACTGAACCTGATTCTATGTCACTCATTAACTGTGCTACAGTCGTCACATGCCCCCAGACCCTAACTATGCTCTCTATGCAAATAACTCAGATTTACCTTAAAATAATGAGCCAACCTAAATCTGAGTGCACTTCCAAGGAATCAAAGTTATGCCATTGCTAAATATGACCCACTGTACACCACTGGTTTAAAAAAGGCTATTTTATGTGCTATACCTGCTGATTTGGTGCAGACACTTTGCCAAGCAACCAAGTTGGCAAAAACTGACATGCACTTTAATCACAATTTCAATTAAATTACGTTCTTCATCGAAACATGCCCACAACAAACAATAAATTGACAGTAGCCTCACAAATTCAAGGTACAGCTACTCAGACAGAGCCATTGCCAAATAAGCAACCTAATGAGAATAAAAGAATATGGCCTAATAACGAGCCTTTTCCTTGAATGGAGGCGTGCTGCCATATGCAGAGATAAGATACAAAATGTAGCTTTTCTGAGCGGACCTTTTCTTCCAACCATAACATGGAGAAAATTTAGTCAAAAATTTCCAACTAATTCTCTTTGCTGTGATGTCTTAAGTCACACTTAAGCAACACTGATGGGGGTAAGAAGATCAGCAGGAATCAAAATAGTGATAAATATAAAGAGCAGATACTTTGGGCCTGCATCACTAAAGGATACTAAAAATTATTTGCTTCATTATATCACTGGATTAGCAGAGATCAACAGAATTGCACAAGTACTTAAAGTTAAGCATCTATTGAGCTGCTTTGTGATTCTAGGTGTTAAACACAGTCCGACATTATTTTAAATTTAACTTCTGTTTCTATCATATTAGTGACACCAGTCAGAATGGATATACTAAGCACCAAAAATAAAATATTTGCCCTTCACTACTTTTCCAACTTCTACAAACTTTGCAATAAGCGAAAACTTTTCACTTACCTTTCGCCTGTTAACCAACAGATACAAGGTCTCTGAAGTGTGATTACAACTTAATTTCTCTGGCTAGCACACACCTGATAAGAAAATATCTCCTCAAAGAAATCCTATTTATGAGACATAGGATCGTATCTTTGAGCAACACAGAATATCCATTTTTTTAAAGAGAAAGTCTTGCAGATGGACACTTTATTTTGTCAGGTCTCATTTCTCAAGCTACAATTGCTGGATACCCTTCTATTCCTCAAGTGCTTTAGACTCCATGAGATCAAATTCCCAAATAATGATGCAGAGTAATGTTTTAAGTTCTAGTAGCAGTAACGGGACAAGGGCAAGGCATTCCCCACTGTACTGCTGTGAAAGCATGCTTCAATAGGTTGCTATATGTTGTTATTATAGATCTCTTAATAAATATCATCAGCAGAAATACCAAAGTGAAGGGTTATTTGATTTAAAATTCTATTTCAGGTCGTTTATTTTATTTGCTGTTATTGGTTTTTATCTGTAACAGCGTCAGACAAAATAGTCATTTATGTGATTTAGACACCTAGCCATCTCATTTTCACACTATATGCTCAAAAAAAAGACAAAGAATTACATGCAGTACTGACAATTTATATTCAGAAGAGCCCCTGTGTGACATCTCAATCTATTGAGATATATGATACAGTTACCACTGTAGGCCACTTCAGAATTCTCCTACTTTCTTTCATAACACCACGTGGGGAGGGAGATGCTTTGGCTCCTTTTTAAGTTCTTGCACCTCCTCACTTTAAAGATCTTTGTTGAGTCAAAATATCTGTCAATCTGCAGATTTCGTTCTCATCTACTTCCAACATATTGATTTCAGCAGAAACTGATTTTAGCAGAAACAAAAATCAAATGTTTTTAATTTTTTTAAACTACCTTATACGTCAACAGAGATGCCTAAGTAGCAGCAAAACTAGACACATTCAAGCTACTATCATACATAAAATTCTCTACATGGTTATGTTTCCTTTATGCTAAATAAATCGGCATCACTCTTTTCCAAAAGGGTCTTACCACATTAGACTAGACCCTTCTTCTTCATAAGCCAATGAAAACCCAAAAGTGACCTAGAGAAACAGACCCGTTAACTAGATTTGCAGTAACCTGTTGAATTTTCCTAATATTAACAATTGCCTATGAAAACTCTTACATACTCATGCATTTTCTAAAAATTTTGTTCCTTCTAACACTCACAACCACCCACTCAGCATCAGGACAACAACTTAATTACATGGCATCCACTCAGATATTATCTTCATTATAATCTTCATATACATCCTTCATTATGTCCTACTCAGTTTACATCCTCTTAGCACACTCAGATCTGAAGTAGAAGACCTAAACATACAGGTTTTAAAGTGAAAAAATAAAGTAGTGTAGAAAAGTGAGTTTTATAAAAGGACCACAAATCAATATATTAATCTCTCTCAAGCAAACACTGTGAAGATATGAAGTTTCATAAACAGATACAAATGAACAGTCAGCAGAACGGTAAGGGGAAGCAAGTAACTGGGAAAAAAACTATTTGTTTTTAACTTCCTTTCAGGGTCTGTTAATAAGCTGGAAATGTAAAAAGAAGTGAAATTTTAATTTAAAAATAATGTATTTATTCTGAGTAAAGTTTGACAGCAAAAAACATCCTGACGGACCACCACATTGCTAGACCAGCACATTTTCCCATTCATATGAATTAGTTTCTGACTATCACCAGAAATGCTTTAACTTCTTATTTAATTTTTTATGGTACCTTCCATAGCAAGACATGTATGTTAACCCAGCTCTGGATAATGACTTTGCTAGTAGGAGTTTCGAAAACACTATTGAGCAGTATTAAACATTCCTAGATGAAACAAATATTTCATAGAAGACAATATGGGCATGTTTAACAACCATAGTGTCAGTATTCGAAACTTGGCTGATTTTTAACATTACTGTAGAAATACAGCAGTGTGCTGAGGGCCTCACTATTTTTTAAGGAGTCAAATAGTCAAGAGTTGTCAGATTGCAAAAAAAAAAGTAATTTTATTCAGCAGGTGTATATGCTGTCAACAACTACTTTCACACAACATAGTAAACCAATGGCAGGCATAATTTTTGGCTTTGTTATTAACAGATTACTGCAGGGCATATAAGAACAGGAACACATTCTTCTATGACAGCTGGAAAGAAAAGCATGAGCACAAAAAAAAAAAGCACAGATGGGTAATACACTTGCTGGTATTGCAAAGTCACCATGATGTAAAATAGATACTCAAAATTTGGTTTCTAAATTGCAGAGAGAAAATAAAATATTAGCAGGTTTCCCATGTGGACTTCTGAGAGATCAATATGTACAGTACAATTTTCTATCAGCACAACTGTTCATCTTTTCAATCTGCCATTAAGTAGTATTAAATCATATACATAATTTACAATTCAGTAGATATCTACAGCAATATAAGACCAGGACAATGTATTGTAATGCCAAGAATCCATGAACAACTACCAACACTTCTTCATTTACTCTTTGCATGCTCTGGAATTCAGAAAGTCTTAAAGGTTTTTATCTAATGATCACAATCTTTGATCTCCAGAATATACTTATGAAATGCGTAGAAATGAGATTCATAAGGATCCTTACACTCTTAAAAGCAAAAAAAGTATAATTTAGTGATTATACTGCATATTTAAAAAGAAAAGGCACTGCTTAAATTTCAACAAAATAGATTGATCAAAGTAATCATCATCCATATTCAGAACAGCATGAAAGATGTTCCTGAAGATAAAAGAAGGTTCCATGAATGTATTTGCAGCCTGACATGCATATTCATTTCAGCTTATTGCACCATTAGTTATTCTTTTATAATATCTACTAAGATCATTTGTCACTCATTTAGGTCTCAAGTCTTCTGAAAGTGACAGATTTTTTCTCCTCTATTTCTAACTACTATAAGAGGTACTTAAAAAAAAGGCAACATTAGTTGTTTAAGATATTTTATGCATACAACACAAAACAAAAAGGTTTCTTCACTGTGTGACTTGGCAAATCTGGGTTCATGTTTCAAATATTTCCCACTTTTGGCTGAAAGACCTTGTTTTCAATCAAGACATCATTAACTGTCGACATCATTACCTCTTAACATCATAGTTTGAACCTAGTCTTTCCAAAACATCATAAACCAACACAAAACAGGTATCTTCAAGTAGTTGCACACATATATCTGAGTTCTCAGGATCAGCTCACTCCTTGGTATAAAATATGGAAAGCATTAAGGCTTCCTGTGAGATATTTTGAGTGATTAAATAACATCCTTGCCCAAAGGCCTCATCCAGACACAAAAGTCTCCAATGGCCACAATAAGAGTCGTGACTGGCTCCTCATTACACTTAAAGTCTTCACAGGTAAATGGGTCTTTCCTGGAATCCAGAAGAGTCAGAGGGTCTGCACACGTTTAAGCATGTTAGAAGCTCAGTGGCACAGAGCACTGTGAGAGAATACAGAGAAACACCAGAAAGTTGAAGTTCCAGTAAGATCAAAGACAAACTTCTTGAGTCTGTATGAAATAAACCCAAGTTTATTTTATATATGCTTGTGCTGGTTTAAAAGTAAACCAGCAGGAGAAATAAAGCCAACTCAAGAGAGATTACAAGTCAGAGTTACAATGTACCAAAAAGATTACAATAAATGCAATGATAGAGAGGCAACTGGTTTTTACCCCCAAACCCAGCACCCTCAGACAAGAACAGAATGGTGTTCATTCGTTCTGTGCTGAGCACCATGTGGCCCCTCTGGGTGCAAAGTAAAAAGAAAGGAAACCTGTTTGTCCAGATGATGGTCGCAGTGCTGTTGAAGTGACGATTGCAGTCTTGTCAAGAGTGGCAGCCCCAGTCCTGTTGAAGTTCTGGTCATCCTCTGGATCCCACGAGTGGCACTAGAAGTCCCAAAACTTCAAGATTATATATGCTTAGGTTCAGGTAAGAATGCTGCCATAGGTTTACTTGTTCTAAAAATCCAAGCAGGAATTTTTCTTTCCCGCCTCACTGTAAAAGAAAGATGTTGAAGGAGGGAGGAGAAGAGGTGATTCACACACACAAAAGAACTGGTCAACAGCCCACATTCTAGGTTGATTGCCTCTCTCTAAGGTGGTGGGGGCGGTGGGGGTGGTAATGAGGTTTTTTCCCTCCTCTCCTTGGAAACGGGACACTTCACTTTTGCCTTAACTTAGGCAAGATGTGTGTTGAAAAGGTCGGGGGCCATTTTGCTCTCAACCTGGTCATCTCGTTGTTTTCTGGCCTTGGCTTGCCTGCGCCCTGCCCTACCCTCAGCCCGGACCTGCTCAGACTTCATCGGAAAGGTTTGACCCACCTGCAGAGGAACTTTCTGGGGAGGGGGTTGCCCTTTTCCCTCCTCCGCTCCCGTGTTTTGGCAGTGGTTTGTGCCCATTGACAAAGAGGGGGGAATCCCAGCCACAGCCAACTGCAGACAGCGTGAGTTTTTCTTGGGAAGAACCCATCCTTCTTTCCCCTTTTCCCCTTCCTCTTCTTGGTGTGTGTGGGGGAAATCTCCATTGTCAGCTTTCTCCCGCAAACCAGGGCCTCACGTGGCAACCGCCAGAGCCCAACAGTGCCCCCTGTTGACCAACACCAAGCAACCGCAGGCTCTGCTCCTCCAGTGATCCAACAGCGCCCCCTGTCAATCGTGTTTAGAATTGCGCCAAAGGACAGGAAGTATCAACCTGTTCCCTTTTTGAAGGGGACTCTTGGATACAGGATTATTGCTTAGTTGCTTTTGTGTTCTTTTGTTGTTCTGCCTATACACATATGTCCTTTAATAAAGGGCCGTTATTTTTTCTTTTTCCATATTTCCTCGATTGGAGCCTCTTAATTTCAGATTTACAATTGCTGAGAGAGAGGAGTTTGGTCTACCTCACAACTCATTCTCCTTAGCAAAACACTTCAGTCTCATTAAACAGAGACAAATGCCCAGTACCTCCCCCAGGATACGGAGTTCCACAATGGGTTATTTAACTCTGTGAGTCATGGGATATTTCTGGAATATCTGATGGTCTAGGTCATTGCAGCTGCCTCTTATGCCAGTCCATTACGGCCCATTAGAAGAGGTGCTCCTTCAGTTTGGGTATGAATGTGCCTCACCAGAGAGGAGTTATCACGGCTGAGTCCTTGATGCCCGACCCCCACCCCCAAATTGGACCAGCAAACCTCCATGAACTCTCAAGTTCCTCCTCTCCTCTCCCTCGAGGTCGCAGCCCCCGCTGCCGCCAGGCAGCACAGCGCAGCCGACTACCGGACCACAGGAGTAAGTATTCCATAATATGCTCTAGAAAAATTAAAACTCACCCAGAGCTGCCATATTTTATCTGAAAGAAACTTTTTTGGGAAATTTTCTAAGATTTAAACTTGATGTGAAAACAAAAAAACACTCCCCCCTGCTTCGCAGGGTTTCTTTAATACCCAGCTGGTAGCCTGAGGTGTGCCCTAGGCAGATACTGCAAAGGATCCACTTATTAACAGTCCGTCAGAAATGATATAGAGGGTGTAGAATACACAGTTTTGGTTATACCCACATAGTGATAAACTGGTCCCAGCCCCTGTAACTAGGACAATATGATTACCTCTAAGATCTTCCCCCTTTTCATATATATTAATTTTTTTCCTTTTCAGGAATTACAGTACCCAGGCACATATCCCTTTTTCTGCTGCCGCTGTCAATAAACTTTACATCTTAGTCCCTAAATGCAGCACAGCTCTAAGCATACCCCACACTCATTTTAGGCAGACAATGCAATCAGTGAAGTATTACAGCACTGCTAACCAATGTTCCAGAGGAGTCATTCAGGATGCTGCCGAACAAGACTATCATCTTCGGGATCAGTCTCAGGTGACTAATGTCCTGAACTGCCTGCATGCAGGGTTGGGTCTGTGGCTACCAGTGTACCTTATCACCTGCCGTTTTGTCCCTCACTTGTTGCTACAGGGCTTTACAAATGTGGATATATCCTTCGAGCCTGCACAACGGATTTTTTAGGTGAGACGCAGCATGTGCAGAACTGGACCCACCCTTTAATCCTAAAGTTCATCTGCCAGGGCCTACCAAGCTTGGACGGTGACAGCGAGTTCCTAAGGACATAAGTTTAATTAGAGTATCCTTCTCTTAGATGGATAACCTTACAGGGCTAAGTGAGCTCCACCTGCCCAGTTTTAGAATTAGAGTTGTCCTTCTCCTAGGATGACTGCCGGAAGGCTAGTGAGCCCATCCTGCCCACGGACACATTTTATCTGATGCCTCAGTTTTGACCTGTCTGGCATGGGAGACCCTGCCGAAGGCATATACCTCCAGCAGCACAGCTCACAACCTTCACTTCTCCCCCACTAAAATGATTAGGACAAGCTTTTCATGCCCTACTTTTCCCCCAACCACCTACATTCAAACCCACGGATATTCCCAGGGACATTCCCTTGCCCTAAGCACCCTTTCAGGACACTATAATTCCAAAACAAACTGTTCCTGGGCGGTAGCCACAAGCGAGCCAAGTTCAGCACATTCTGCCTTCATTGCAACAGTGCCAGAACAGAGAGCAATCCCAAATGCACCCCCGGGTGGGGTGGGCACACAGATAAGGGGTCCCCGCACCCACATGGGGCTTGGGTACCTCCCACGGCCCCAGCCCAGCCTAAACCCCTCAACCCCCCAGAAGAACCCACTACCCACCCTGACCTTATCCTCCCCCCCATGTTACCACAGATCCTCCCTCGCACTGCCCACCCACGGCCCTCCAAACAGGACTGCCCCACCCACCCTCCCACCAGTCCGGGGACACCATGGCCTGCCCGACCCCCTCCCCCAAATTGGACTGGCAAACCTCCATGCACTCCCAAGTTCCTCCTCTCCCTCGAGGTCGCAACCCCCACTGCCGCCAGGCAGCACAGTCCAGCCAACTGACGGACTACAGGAGTAAGTATTCCATAATATGCTCTAGAAAAATTAAAGCTCACCTGCAGCTGCCATATTTTATCTGAAAGAAACTTTTTTGGGAAATTTTCTAAGATTTAAACTTGAAGCTTATCTATATGGTTCATTCAGTATTCATTGTGAATGATGCCCATTGACTACAGTGTGATTTTAATAAAACTCAATGAAGTAAAATAAATAGATGAACTTCTGATCAAAATCCTAATATTAATATTACTGTAGTTTTAACTACACAACCCTAATACTACATTAAAATTTTATGGCAATTTTCTTTGCCTTTTCCCCCTTAGGGCAAGCAGCACTGCACATTTCAGAGTCAGAGGCCTCACAGTAAGTCTAACAAACCTTCAAATAAAGATATTGTCATTTTTAAAAAATTCCTTAAGGGTTTATACAGCCCAGTCAACATATATAGGAGAACCCAAGATGGCTGTACCCTTACTCTTCTAAGTAAATACCATCTCATGAGAATGAAGCCAGTTCTCTTGACCAGTTTATAAGTATGCAATTCCCAGAGACCTGATAAACTCAGATTATTTAATTGCACCCAACCTTAGTACAGACTCTTTTGTTACAATAAGCAGACATGCTGCAACACATTTTGCTGTCATGCTTAGGACCATCTCCAAATAAAGCCATTAAAATAATCCATTCCGAAAACAGTGATTTGAAAGAGTTTGAAGAAAGCTACATTCATTCTGAAATTTTGCATTTTCTCTTTACCAACACTTTATAAGATCTTAAAGAAGGTCCCTAGAACCCTATTAAACAGAGAACAACAGATTTAATCCATTATATATTGTACAGACTTCTTTTGCAGACATAAAAGCTAAAAATGAAGGGACTTCTACCTAGCTCACAGAGAGCTTCTTCCTATAGAGTGACTCCTGAAGTCACCCTGGAGCCCTCATAGAAAAAAACTCTAATTAAGGGCCTAAAAACATGGTTAGGTATCTAGTGTGAGGTATCTGCTTTGAAAAATATCATGCCTCTAAGAGTTTGGTTTGGAAATCTCCTCAGAAATATTAGCTTTAAATCTGTGTCCTGGTTCCAGCCAGGACAGGGTTAATTTTTGCAGTAGTCAGGAGGGGGCATGGCCAGGACCCAGTGGTTATTCTATACCACCTCACATCATTCTGAGGTGAAGGGAGTGGTCAGCTATTGTCATTTTCTGCAGGTGAGCAAAAACCTGTGAATCATTCATATCTTTTCTTGTACCCTCTGTCATTAGTATTGTTGCTGTTACTGTTCGTTTCTTATCTCGTTGTTTTTTTCAGTAAATTGTTCTTATCTCAATCCATGATCTTTACCTTCTGTGCCTCCAATTCTCCTCTCCATCTCACTGTAGGAGGACGGGGAGGGGAGAGTGATCCGGTGTTGTTTGGAGTGTTTCGGTGGGAACACTAAAGTGGGGAATACCATTCCTAAAACATGACAATGTGTCCTTAAAAAACACAACCTCTGTTTCAGTGGGAAAGAGATCACTAAGAAGGATCATTATTAATCATTCTCTCCCATGAGACACTGCCGACATCACTAATGCTATTCATTTGCTCACGAATTTCATATTCATTACAGAAATTTTAGATTTTTATTCAATATACAACAGGAGGCGGGACCTCCAATGCAATAGAAACCCCTCCCTCCCAGACTTATTGTAAATTTTGAAAACATGAGACTTTCGAGAAAGGTGTAGAAACTAAATAACAGTTTACTAAAAAACAAAGAAAAAACAGAACAAACAATAACCAAACAGTAACAGAGAAAATGTCATCCAAAAATCACTCTTTGACTTCTGTGCCGCCAAGCAGCAATGCAGTCTTGACACAGTCACGTGGTCACAATGGAATTGGAGCAGAACTGCCACTGTGCCGGATGGGCAACACATGGAGAAGTTCACAAAGGGTAGCTCTCCCCCCAAGGTCCCCTAATGTGGTTGCAGCAGTAGCAGTAGGTCAGAGCTGCAGGGAGCCGCACGTGGCTAGCAGCCCAAATGGCGGGGAGCTGCAGCAGTAAAAGGTCCATATGGGCAGCAGGCCTCACCAACTCTAGACACTACGGTGTGGGCGGTTGTGCGGGAGGCGTGGGGAGCCGGCAGGTCAGAGCGGTGAGTAGCAGTTGGGGTCTGGCCACAAAAACACTGGGGCTCTGGAGAGAGACAGTGGTGCTTCAGCTGGCACTGTGCAGCAGTGAGGCAGCAGCAGTTGAAAAAATGGCAAGAGCAGTCAGGGACTTTCTGGGTTCTGTGGCAGGGCAAGAGATATGGTGGCGGCTGCGGTCCCAAGACAAAGAGGGCATTTACCTAGCAGGGAGGGATCAAGGTGGCAAGAAGCCCAAAGGTCCACAAGCAGAGAGTGGGGGTAGGGGGAGCATGAGATTGGTCTGCAAGCTAGAGAGACCAAGTGCAAAACTGCTGACTCTTTTATTCTTCCCGTTTCTCGTGGGGCAGAGATTTCACCTCCAGTTCTCATGCTCCAATCACCCCTGCCTCCCCACCTGCCCCCCTGCTCTGGGGGTGCAAGCACCCCAGTGTATGGTGCAGTGCAACACAACCTCCCCAACCCTATCCCCGGCAGCTGCCCAGGCTTGTATGGGAAAAGTAAACAAGAGAATCTAACCCACAACACAAGCTTATGATTGTCTTTTTGTTCAAAATTGGTTTTAAGTCACTCAGAAAAACAGAACTTCGGTAAATTACTATTTCTGGATTCTATATGTAGTGAAACCTGTAGAAGAAGTTAAGTCAAACCTACTAAAGCATTTCAGGCATCTGATTCCTATTGAGTCAATGAGAGTTAAAAGCCTGTATGATGCAGTGCATAGGAACCTAAGCACATCTCAAGTACACATTTTTTAGAACTCAATAAATAGAAATTTGCCATTTTAGAAGATTAAACAGACTTCACTAGAATAAATCATGTCTGAGACCTTGATGCAACAGAAAATGCCTGAATTTTTTTTATGGCAGTGCAGACCTACTTTTGGGTGTTACAGAAAAAAAGAAAGCAAGACTGATGCATCTTATTTAATATCTTACACTGTGCTTTTTGACTGAAGATTTTGTATCTCAAGACATGGCATAAATGTGTAAAACACACCTCTTAGACTAATATCCAAAAGCATAGTCTTAAAATCTTAAAAGATCACCTTCACCATTTAACAAAAATTTAAAGTCGTAATATTATCTGCACTCTGAAAATTGTTTCAATGATATTTAAGATTACTGCAAATGAAAATTTGAAGGGTGTAAGAATTATGCAGCATTGTGGAGAATACATGAAGATGAAAATTTTTGCAGCACAGGGTAGCATTTTCAAAAGAAAGTTGTATTTAACACACTCGAGTCTGAAATATTGAAATAACATGAGATACTCTCTTTTCATATTATTTCATGACATCAGACCTAACCACTTCCCTTGACTTGATGAATCTTATAGAATTACTGTCAAGCCATATTTGGCTGAGATATCTGTTTATATGAAGCTGATTTGTACTTTTGCTGCTAAGTAAAAAGATAAATACATCTGCTCTCTTTCATCTCAACTTTTTATTAAAGCCTGCAAGATGAAGCTTGTGGAATATTGTTTTTAATCTTTCTTTGGCTCTTCCATTTTCAGATATCAAAAAAAGGTTTTTCAAGCACAGCTTACTAAAGCTTCTCTCCACTGAGGTTATAAAACATCATATGCAAGACGGTCACATGTTCAAATGCTCATCAGTTTCCTGCTTCAAACAAAGGTTGCGGTGCGAGAAATGTCATAACTGTATTGAGTTACTTCAACTTCATTCCAAAGACCTGTCTCAGTCTAAAGAGACTAGACTGTTTGCTAAAAAGGATGAGTTGTGAGGTAGACCAAACTCCTCTCTCTCTGCAATTGTACTATCAAATTAAGGGGCTTTACTCGAGGAAAATGTGGAAAAACAGAAGAAATAACAACCCTTTATTATTAAAAGAAAAGAAGTATATGAATGTTGGCAAAAAACCAGTAACACAAAACAAAATGACAACAGCAACAACAACCACAACAACAAGTCTAGAAGAATGCTTCTCTGTCCTTTAGCACAGTCCTAATTGCGGTCTGCAGGGGGCGCTGTTGGGCTGCTGAATTTGCAGGGCCTGCAGTACCCAGTCGTGGTCGGCGGGGGGCGCTGTTGGACCGCTGGAAGCTGTAGGACCTGCAGTACCCGGTCGTGGTCGGCAGGGGGCGCTGTGGGCTCCGGCAGTCACCGGCGGGAAGAGGGGGACCAGAGAGGGCGGTCCCGGACCGCGCGGGGAAGCCGAGAAGGAGATGGGGGGGTCCCCGCCTCCGTGGGGGGCGAAAGAAAGGCAGGTAGCACACTCCCATGGGAACTCACAGCCGTCTCAAGTGGCGAGGACTCACTGCAGTGTCAGGTGGCAGCGTCTCAAAACTCCTCCTCCTCTCCCGCGGGCAAGCAAAACTCTCCGATGAAACACAGCAGCTCCGGCGGGCGGGACAGCCAGGTAGGTCGGAACCAGCAGGATGAGAGGTCAAGCTCCCCAGGATTAACAGCCAAAAGAAAACTAGACCTCCAGTCCCCCTCCCCAACAAAATGCCTATCTGCCCTCAGAGAGCCAGCCACGCACACACTGCCTCTCACCTTCCCGACCAGAGCCCAGCCTCCCCGCCTCCCCCTTTTCTTTCTCCAAATGGGCCATTAACCCAGACTGGCTACATCTTTTGTAATGCTAATAACCTCCCTTCCCCCCTCCTCCCCCCCCCCCCACTCCGGGGCAGGGGAAAGAAAAATTCCCCTGATTTTCTAATCTTTAACAAGACCCTAATACTTAGAGCCAAAGAAGAAAGGCACTTCCTTACACCTCAGTATTTTGAGTGTGTTTAATATTTGAGGACCTGGCTTCCTCTGTTGACATACTATTTAAATTCTAGACCAACAAAATCTTCAGATTAAGGTTAAAAACATTCCATGGTAAGTGGTACCTGTGTTGTTTTCGTAGAGGACAAAGCCACTCACAGAAAAATGAAACAGGGTTCCAATAAGATATCTAAAGCCATCCTCATCTCCAGCAGCTCATGACTTCTTAAAAAATAGCTTCAAAATAAGGACCAAAATAAAACTAAACTGGAAGTGTTCATCTGATTAGATGACAAGATCCTTACAAGCACAGAAGCAGGCACATGGAAGCTGCTCAAAAGCAAACAGTAGTTACTCAGCTCTGATAACTGCATGGTTGTCCGTCTTACAAAAGACTTCCTAACATTCATGTATCACAAAACAACATCATTGCTCATGCATGCTTCATCTTCCCACATCAATCATCTAGTTCCATCTAACTAGACATTCCACCTTCACTGTTCACAAGTAAGATACTAGCAATAACATAGTGACAGATTTTTTTGTAAAATTTGGGTTCTCATCACAGTTACTTATAATAACATCTGACAATAGGCTGCAGTTTATAGTTTACATTTTATTCAGAGAAATACCCCTGAATTGATAGGGGTTGATGTGGCAATTCCTTCACCCAATATCCTTAGTGTATTTCTTTTCCTGTTTATCACTCAAAATATTCAGCAGGAGTACAAGGCCACCTGCAGAGAGGGAAACCGGGCCAGTTCCCATCTCCCTTCTATAAAAATCAAGCAGCAGCACTTTTTAAAATGAAAGGTGGGGCTACAGAGAGAATTTCTTGTGATGACCTTAAAAAACTACAGAAACATCTTTCAGAGAGAATCCAGGGATCATGCATTTGCCAACTGATCTAAAGGTGTTCTTATTTTCAAAGCTTCCAGCTTCAGCTGTGGGATATACACCACTTGGGAGTGGAATGGGAGATAAGACACGCTTCAAGTATTTCACAAGGCAGCAACCAGACTGTATACATGGTGGGATGCTAAGCTATTGCTTCAGTGTTCTTCGTAAACTGACTTGCAGACTGTAGTGGTTTGGACCTTGTTTTCCCCAGAGGCTAAGAGAAGTGGTAGACCCCAAGGGGTGGAAACCCCTGGAAGTTTTGAAGTTCTGCCCAATGGGCGCTCCTGCAGAAATGTAAACATACCACAACCAGACCGGAAAAGAAGAGTTGTAGTTTTTGTTGTTGTGGGAGAGGTGGCCACGTTGTAGAGCCATGAGGTAGGGGCTCTGAGCCCCTTGGGGCCTCTGGCCCCCTCCCAGCCTCTGGCTGGGGGGCTGCAGGGACCTGGAACAGCATAAAGCTGGGCTAGGTGCCTGTAGTATGCCGGGAGATGTTTTCTCCATGGGCACAGAGCAGCAGCCGGGACTGACCAGAGAAACGGTGGCAGAGAGCCAGAGATAAGGACCTGAACTGGAGGAGCAGCAGAAACAACATGCAACACCGCAGAGGAGACTCCTGGAAGGAGAGCCGAGGAAAGGAGAGCCAGCAGCCTGAGAGCTACAGAGTTCTTGGGGGTAAGACTGTACCACACTCCCCCAAAACTCCCTTGAGACCCCTCTTGGAGAAGAGGGACATGGACTCCTATTTTAGAGAGCAGTTTTGGACATGCAGCACCGGAGAGAGAGAGAAGCTGAGAAGCTCAGAGTGTCCCGGAGCTGGATCGGGACGGCCAGATGGAATGAGGGGGGAGTTGACCTTGGCTCTCCCCCCCTTGCACTGCTGCCACGGTGGCAGCCTGAGAGACAGGGCACAGAGGCCCTGCAAGAGATACCAGACCGTCACGAAGACACCCCTGTGTCTTCGTGATATGACGTGGTGAAACGACCTTGTCTGGGGTTACGAAGCCCACGGAAGACCCCTCAGTTGTGAGGCGATGGGGCCGAGAGAGGCTTGGATACCTCCCTCGTGGATGCTGGCAGAAAAGCCAGCCACAGCTGCTGCATGCATGAGAAGAAACCTGCTGCCTTAGAAGATGCTGCTGTTCAGAGACTGGAAGGGATCTGTCCTTCTTTCCCTCCTGGACTTTTATTTGGAGGGGAGAAGAGATCTGATCCATTGTAAATACATATGTCATGGTAGAGATAGTTTGTGATTATATGTATAATGTGATATGGTATTTATTTGTACAGTCATTGTAATATATTCCCTTTTCCCCACTTTGAGTCTGGGGTGTTTTGTCTGGAAAAACCCATCTCACATTAGGTTGAGATGTGGGAGGGGGAATGGAGCTAGGGAATTGGATTTTGGGACTATCTCAAACCATGACACAGACAAATAAAAGCCTCTACTTAAAATGTAGGTGTTGAGCTTCATAATTCTTAAAGACTCGTATCTCTGACTATTTTCAAACCTTCTCTCCTATCATGAACAATTTCCTCTGAGATTTTTGGAATTTGTAAGAACAATAGGACTGTCACTGGATGGATAAGTTCATATCACTAGTCTAGAAACTGCTGGTCTATCAGTTAAGGAAGTAACTTTTTCCTTGTAAAGTCCTGGGTCAAGCCACACTCTGCCCAGGCATTTTACTTATATTTAAGACTCCAAGAGTTCGCCCATCAAACTTTTGCAAAGCCTTTTAGTTCTTTAAAACCTTGAGGTCACATAAAGAGAAAATGTCAACACATTTTCCCAAGAGACTTCTTTTAATTTAGTGAGAAAATAGGCATTTTGGCAAAAGGTTCACAGGGGTAACATACAACCAAGGCAGAAGTAGTTCACTAAAGTACCCAACACACATGCCAGCTTAGTGAAATACAAACCATCAGTTTTAAGTTACCCACAAGAGATTAAGGAAAGAGTAAAGAAAGAAAGAGGAATTAGGAGAAGATACGGGAATAAAGAGAGAGAGAAGAGAGAAGGAGTAAAGAAAGAGATTAAAATAAGAAAAATTCTTACTGCTCAGAATCCTTCACATGGTGATGGCCAGAGAAGAGAAAGAGAAGCTCTGTGCCCCTATATTTATGTGCTCTGGCCACCATGGCCACCCCTCCCAGGCAGGACATCTGGCTCAGTGACCACTCAGTGACCTTCAGGCCAGAGTGAGGGGTCGTGTAGCCAATCAGGGGCTCCAGAGGGCATGGTATGGGTGGGCTACCAGGTGGACCTTTTTGATTGATAGCTAGTTGGTGTGGGCCCCAACGTGGCCGTGTGAGTTCTGTACTGCCATGAGGCTGCAGGAGGTGTGAGTTCTCACCTGGCCCCTCCACCAACACACACACAAGTTGGTGGATTTTGACCCAATAAATAATCCAATGAGATTTGAATCCAGTCTCTCACGTTCCTCCAGCATGAAAAGATGATTGAAAATTTCTTATATATCAGAAGAAAAAAAAAAGGAAATATGTTGTCCCACTCCTTTTGTCAGAACTTTCACAGAGCAAAGTCTTGAAACAAAAAAAAATTCTATGTAATTCTTTAGGATGATAACACAGATACATCATGATCAAATAGCACTTATAATTAAAAAAAAAAGGTAACTAAAAGAGAGTATTGGCTCTTCTCTTGACCTCTACTAAACTGAGCAGGGTCTCAGCTGGATACAGGACCCCCAAGATCCTTGCTCCCATTATTCCCCATTCTGTATTTCCAATAATATCTAAAATAATAAATTCTTGGCAAGGATCACTGGAAATACAGATTATGATGCTCAGAGAGACCATGGTGAATAGACTGCTGTTCAGCTGTGAACCTAGAACTGTACCACAACACACATACTTATCCATGGGCTGCAAGAGCACTGTTAACCACTTTTTGGTCTTCCGGATAAGTGAAAGTTATATCTGCCATTCCAATTTCTTTCCTAAAACAAAACAGAAAATCTGATGCTGTCTTATGCAATATACAGTTGGGGTTTTTCACTTACTAGTTCAACAGATTGGTCTTTGCATGTGATGCCTCCATTTGATCCTTCCCTTTTCTGTGTGCCATGGTTCACATGGAAGCTAAATTAAGAACCGCATTTACATGTATTCATTCCTTCCTTTGCCAGGTGACATATTTATTGGCCATGCTAGTGATGTCACAGATTATTTTTGTATTTCAGTCACCTAGAGTGGCATTTGGAAAGGACATTTTCTACTTACAGTCAATAGCTTCTCTAGCTGCCCTAATATTATTTCTTATTTTAAAATATTATTTAGAATATAAAAGCAATTTATTGTAGGTGGAAGATATACCTGCCAATTCCCAATGGAGAGGGGAAGAATACGAAGTGTCCTCTACCTTAAGTAGTTCCTGTTCGTGATACACCAGTACTAATCAGCACATGTCTTTCAAAGGCACCAGAGCCTTCTCAAGCAAAAAACTGGTTTTCCTTTTTATAAGTTGAAACAGAAAGTGTGATTTATTCCAATGAAAACATTAACCCATATTTCTAATGCTGGATTTCTCAAAGGCTTACTTTCATGATAACTGAAGCAGAATATCCTGTTGCCGAATTAAGGTGGTAAAAAGGTAAGTTAACTTGTCTTATTTTTAATGCAAGCTTTCCAGAAACCTTAACAGAATCTGAACAGGTGAACAGAGCAGTGAAACAGATTAAAAGATTGGAAATTTGTCCTTTCTTCTTTGAGCTGAAGTTAAAATAAATAATAAGTTGTGTACTTGATTTTGATGGGTTGTGATTAAGTAAGAATAGTGATATTAATTATTCTATAGTAGATTATCAAAATTTGTAATCAGCAAATTTTTCCAAACCACACGGTTCTCCCCTCTTTGTCCTGTTACCTCCAAACCTACTGCAACTCATTTTAACTATTTTCTCCATTGTAGCTGGCTGCAAGGAAGTCTCATGAATTTATGTAGTACCTCTGGTCATGTACTGTTCATGCTCATGTTCCCCAGCCATGCACAGGGTGTGCATCAGATGATAACAGTAAAGCTGGAAGAGGAGAAGTCCAAAAATAAGTTACACAGCTTCAAAAGGTTGACATAAGCAACAGCCAAATGGCCAAATCCCTGAAGAGGTTGGTCTGAGCAACGTTTTGACAGTGACATTATAATATCGAATCTGTATACTAAATCACCTAATAATAAATACAGTAATTTCTGAAAATATGTCCTTCTTTACTTACATAGTTTAGTTATTTAAGAAACTAAAATAAGTCCTTTGATTAATTTGAGTCCTCTTTGATATCGATATACTAGAATCCAATTCCAAATGTCTTCTCTATGGTTTGTTTCCTTCTCAATGTCTATATACTATCACTTTATGTACACTCCAGACATTTACTCAAACTTGCTCGCAAAAAGTGCTTTTGTGTGGATTTAGTATCAGCAAAAAGATTCTGAAAAAGCATTTTATTTGGGAACTATTGTAAACCAGAGATAAAATATTGCATGATTTGTTAAAGCAACAACCCCTAAAACCAAAAAATATTTTGACCAGCTTCTCTTCACAACTAATTCCCTCTTCTTTGCCCTGACATTATACAGTCATTAAAGCAGGTAAAACTTCCAGCTAGCACAATTAGTGGGTCGTTCACATTTTAAAAGGATGTTGTGAAACATAGTCAATTCCAAGCAAACATTACATAAAATAGAAGTTCATACATTGGGCAATACTGAACTTCATTTGATACGCTACTCCTGCAAAGAATATATTGACAAATATGTCCACAAATACTATGTTAACAAAGAGCCTGTAGCTTCATATTTCCAAAATATTTTCTTCTATTAGGAAGATTTTTTAATCCTCCAAAGAGGTTACTAAGGTAACAAAGAAACACATGAAAACAACAAAACAACCCAATAAAAAAATAAATAGTAAAGAAATAAAAAATAAATAATAAGAATAAAAAATAAAATAATAAAAAAATAAAAAGTAAAGAAATAGCTGCCTCCACAGAGCTGCGTTTGAACCACAAAGTTTTAGTTTCAAATTTCAGTATTACTGCAATTGACACATAAACTAATAGACCTCTAAATGACAAATTTCCAGGACATATTTTTTTGGTTCAGTATGATTTTTAATATGATTAATCTTGAAATATTGACTTCACTGGGAAATTTAGTGGTGTTTCAGTCTGCTATTAACAAATAAGTTAAATGACATAATGCTGCTCACATCCAACTGACCAATAAAGATAATAATGGTTTTTGTTCAAAATTTATCATCTCCTCAGGGATAAACCTGCTCTTGTATAACATTTTAAGGAGGATGAAAAGAACTTATCCATTCTCCATACTCGTTTCTTGCAACTTTATTAATTCTAAATACATCTAAATATCAAAATATATCCTACTCCACACTGGACTTCCAACATTGCAAATATTGTGCATAAAAAGAAGAAAGATCTAGGAAGAACAGACAAATGGGCAGGTGGAAAATTAAGAGAAAATTGTTATAAAAAGGCTTAGTCAATCCCTTCCCCAATTTTTAGGTAGTTCTACTTTACTCATGGCAATCTACCAAAACTTGGTTTGACCAAAACTCATTTTACATCAGTTTGGTCTGTTGCCCAGCAAAGACTTAATAAACCTTATCAGATTGAAGAATCAAAGGGACTACCACCTTAGTCATCCCTTGTATTCTCAGTCATGCCACTTATCAACTCAGTGCATTACCACTGTCAAACTAGATCAAACTAGTGCTATGATCAGCAGCTTTGCACTTGATCCAGTTTGACTCTGTCATAGTATTGAAATTGGAAGGTCCAGCATCATTTCTGCTTCACCAATATAAAAAGAATTTGTTGTTTCTACGCCAATATGATTCTATTCTTCCAACTCCTACCTGGACACAGAAGTGTAAGCAAAATAATTAATTGTTCCACAATTTTTTTCTGAGTAATACAGAAACAATTATTAACAGAAAACCTTAAATAATTCTCTCTTCCAAAATGTCATCCTTATTTTCAAGAATCAAATGCTTCCTTATTTTGGGGTATTCACACAAACCCAGCTGATTTTGCACAAACTCAACCCATTGAAAAGATGAGGATTATCCTCACCAAGATGAGGATTAACTCACTTGTGTTACTAGTAAGGAGTAAGGATTTGTTCTGACACATCACTTTATCAAAAGAATTTTCCATGCTGTCATTGCCCTAAAGATCCTTTTCACGGTTTCAGTAACAGTGGCATCTGCAGAGGAGAGCTCCAACCACTTGAAACTCATTAAAACATACTTGAGATTGACAATGAGTTGAAAACATCTGTCAGACTTGGCCAAGATTTCAATCAAGTGTGATGTTGCCATGTTACTCTGCTACATAGACTTAATGAATGACTTGGCTGCTGTTAATGCAAGGAAAGTTGGGTTCTAATTACTGGCCTGATTTTTTTTCCTGTATCTGAAATATAGTTTCACTTAAAGTTCCATACTGTACGTGCATTAAAATTAATTTGCTGAATCTAGAAGCTGAAGTGATACACCCTTGTTTTTTAACGTACTGTATTAAGCATCAGCCTAATATGTACAACATGGTGTATATACAAATAGTCTCCAATAGAAAATAAATCATCTGCATTTCCCAAACAGTCTAAGAAGACTAAGCAAGTAACTAACTGATAGTTTCAGTCCCTTTTTTTTTTTTTTAATTAACCTCAACAAGTCCTTAACAACTCAGCAAAATGCTTCAAAGAAACCAGTGTCATTTTTTAAAAATAATGTTCAGGAAAACCTCTGAGTTATACAAGTGTTTTTTTTTCAAAGAAGGTAAAAAAGCATATACCTAACTGAAGATATGCCAAAGTAACAAACCAAAGGGCTGAATTGCTATTTCAGATGAAATGAGAAGGAAGTAGCATACAGTGAATTCTTACCTTCAGAAAGACAATGTTTTCTTTCAGATGTAATTCAAGGCAGTCCAATGTGGAACTCGGGACTGATGGATTGATTTCTCTTTGCTTTTTTTAAATATCCATTTCATTCAAAGATGTTACAGGGATTTCCTTAACTCTCCCTTCTTGGGAACAGTCCCATCAACAGGATACTTTAGAAAAACAAACATTTTTTCACGAAGTATAGCCCTCAACAAAATCATCACCTTGAACTAGCTATTATGATATAATTTAGATTATAAAAACTGTTATGTGTGATGTTATATAGCAAATTTGTAGATGTAGGAGGACCATGTAAATGAAATGATAAAATTTATATGAAGCCGCATAATTTTCTTTTTACCATTCTGATAAGTGAAAAGTATTCTGATACATGCAAAGCATTCTGGCAGCTTTTTGCTGAAGGAATTCTTTTATGAAAATTTACATCCAATAAGATTTCTGTTATTTGGCCAGATTTTCAGCTGCTTTTCGTTTATATGTAAAATAAAAAAGCATCTTACTAATTTTTCTGAGAAGCTTATGCTTCCACTAAATGCACACTAAAGCTGTGGTTGTAGTTGTAGTTTTTCTGAAACTACTTTCTGAAACTACTTCAGTTCTCTGAAATGATGTTTTTTACCTAAAAAAACAACAAAGATTTTATAACGTATTATTTTAGGTACAGATTATTACCAATTTGAATAAAGATTATTGAGAATTATATAATGAAAATCTCAAGTTTTGCCTGATGTGAAATTTCATATATTCACAGAAAATCTCTTTTCCTTTGCTTGCAGGAGAAAAAAAATGGTAATCTTTGGGTTATTACCTGTGGCCAAATCAAGACATAATTTTCTCTAACTGAAATCATATATAAATGCAAAAAAACCCCAAGTATTTTTCCAAAAAATGGAATACATAGTGCTCTGTTTTGTTTTGGTTTATAGTATGAAGACCTTCTGCATGCATGGTTTGGTCCGTCAGAGGCTGGCAGACTGCCTATTTGCAGCTGTATTCTTATTTTTTAAAATACAATTTTTTATGCAGTCAGCAAGTGCCTTTTCTACCAATTTTTCAGTTTAGAGGAGCACCTCTACTTACAATAAGATTTTAAAACTTGAAAAAATATAATGCAATCTCATATTCTTTACCTGCATATTGAACATTTTAAATAATTTTTTGAAATTCACAGTATTTTTACAGAATTATTTTTTTTGTTTGGCTTAATGACCATAATAGATGCAGCCCTGACTGTATCAGGACGAAGTTGGGATGGTATTTTTTGGTCTGTGTTTGGCCCTAGCCACCTGCAGTTAGTTTATGTTTTCTCCTGCCAAGTCTTCTGATAAAGCAGTGAACTTGGCCTTGGAGGGAGAGCTTCTGTGTAAACTGTTTTAATTGGTCTGTTGTGATTGGTCAATTGCTCGTCAGGGGCAGTTGGAGGACAAAGTGAGGAGGAAGGTGATGGAGTAAACCCACAGCCTCAATTGAAAGGACCCCCCAAAATCACTGCGCCTGCGTGGGGGACTTTCCAAAGTGCTCACGCAGGCGCAGGAGGGGTGCACTTACATAACCAAGGGAGTGAGATTCAGAGCCCTGACGGGGCGGTGCTGGCCACACCTCTCCAGGGCAGGTGCTCTCAGAAAACTTTATAAAAAGCAGAGACGCTTCTTGGGGGTTGCCGGCTCTTCACGGTGGACCAAGTTGCTTTCAGCGGGGATGCCTGCTTGAAGTGGGAGCCTGCCACCCCCCATGAACCCGCAGCTGCTGCAGAGAGACCTCATTATTGGTTAGGATGGGTAAGACTTGTTAATAGGTGACAGCTGGGTGAGTATAGGGGCGGGGGGGAGCCTTCTTCCTAGGGTCTTTTATGCACTTTTTCCTCCGCCCCAATCCTTTTCCCCTCAGGCGCCTGTGTTTTTCCTTTTCCTTTGTTTGCCACCTTTTTCCTAATAAATAGCTATTTTTGCCAACTAGCAACGGTGTTTGGTTTATTCACGTTCCAGAATCTCTCGAACCTGGGTTTTTCCCTTGGCTTAGTCCCTTCCCTGTTACATATTTGACAATGCAAGGGACTTTGCTCCAGAAATTTGCCTTCTTTATCTTTGTAATCTAAAGCTAAATGAAACACTTCAGTTTCTTGGGCAGGAGGAAGGGACGACAGTCAACAGCCGAGCTCAGACTACAGTAACATGGTATGTCTAACCTAAGGGCCACCCATACTTTAGTCTCTCACTCTGTGAGCAAACTAAGGAATCAGAGGATTACACACAGAGTACAGTGAAATCCAGTTCAGGTAAAGATGACAAAAATCTAATCTTCATAAAACTATAACAACGTTCTTTGAGGCTTTTTACTCCCTAGGATTTAATAATATCTATTGACAGCTTAGTCATTAAAGCCCTTGGTGGTGTACCACACACTTTAACAGGCATCCTAAGAATATGTGTGTTTCTGCCAATCCATAAATGCAAATTTATTTTAGACAAGGCATGAATAAACTACTCAATGCAACTAGCCATATGTTAGTATTTTTTATAGATCTGCTATATCTACATTAATTTCTCTCCCCGCTCAGGAGACAAGAAAATTAAGAGAGACAAGTCAATGTAGATCTCAAGATTACAGTCAGGAAACATATCTTTATTTTAAAAAAATTCTCTAGAAGCCCCTATAAACCTCATGGTCTAACCTCAAGCCCCTATAAACCTCATCTCATGGTCTCTAAAACATATTATTGATGTTCACTTCTCAAAAATTGCCACTTGAAACTATGGGTTAGGTTGCAATTTCAACCTGTTCTCCTGTTTTTCTCAGATAAAGAGAAGCAAACTATGTGATATAGAACAGAAATTCTTGCATCTCCAGTCTCTAAACTAAGAGAGACTATCGATGTTATGCTTCTCTTACAGTAAGCATTCACTCTTCTTGAACTAGTTTCTGTAATTTGCTTATCTGTATATAGTAGCAACATAATACATACCAAAGCATACAGCTGCAATAAGCATAAATATATTATAAAATAGTAAAATTAAATAAAAGCAAATACTTCTTCCCAGGTAGCTAAAGGCAAAAAAATTTGCCTCTGCTCAAAGACAACTTCAGGGAAGAAAACTCATTGTTGGCTTAGCCATGTTAGAAGAACAATGTCCTTGTGCTAGCAGAATTCGGAATTCACACTATCTTCCTAATCTTCTCACGCCATGCCTTGACTTTTATTGACAAAATGTTCAGATACTAGAAACTACACCATCTTATACTACCTAGCAGTGACACCTTTGGAAAAAATAAGCAATCCTGCCCTTTGAATATTAAAAAAATAATCACCATTATGTACAGGTTTTAGAAAAGAAAATATGCAGGGTCCTTTCAAAAAAAAAAAAAAGTAGAAAAAGTCCAATAAGTAGCAATATATATTATATTTCAATAATATGAGTAATACACATTACTATATTATCTCAAAAAATGAGATAAGATTCCAAAATTATGTGTATACAGGATGAAGCTCTCCTAAATGCACACAGACCTCCTAGTCTAATGAGTATCAAGTTTTAAATAATAAAATGAATCAAATGTCTTACATCTGTTCTAGAATGAATTTTATTAATTAAAAAGAAAACCTCGTGAAACAGTGTTACCTTAAGAGACCGCAGAGAAAAAAACTCCAGACCAATTTAGTGCAGGAGATAAGATAAAGGAAGTAGGTTCTTTAATCTCAGACCTGAGGCCCAAGGGATAAAATTGAAGGTATTACCCCAACCAATCCCAGCTCTATCCACTCCGCAGATCCTCCTCCAGCACACCCCTCTGGAAATTGAGGCAGGGGTCTCTGGGAACCCCTCTTTCTCATCTTCCTCTTCCTCGAAGCACGCAGAGACCTTGGAGCTCCTCCAAAGTTCTGGGTTTTAAAGGATGCTTTGACTATGATGTATCTTTTTGTTCAAACCAGGGTGCAAATGTTCTTAAACAGAAAGAAGACCTACCTTGAGGGAAGTCTCAACAAGCTAAGGAATTTAGAAAGTTAGATATGAAAGGGGGTAATAGGGTTGGGTAAATGTGTAGACTACTGTGCTGAAGGGTGGCATATTATACAGCCTCATTAAAATCTGCATTCACTACACAACTACTTCTAAAATCTACAAAAGTTAAAAAAAACCAAAAATCTCTGAGGCATCACAGTATACTTAAAATCATCCTTTGTAATTTTTTGATCTCAAAAATAAGAAGTTTTTCTTTAGGAAACAGAAGTCTTTCTGCATGGCCTCTTTGTTCTTCAACACCTCTTACTGCTGCTGTGTAACTAGCACCTTTAGTCTCACACAGAAGTAAATTTAGCATCCCACTGGTGTTCCTAGGAATAAAAGAAACAGCACAGTAAGAGCTAGTGAATCACTTTCAAGGCAACAACAAATCCATTTTCATGTCTTTGAAGTTTGCCAATGTCAAGTCAAGCCTCCCTGAAGACAATCCTTCTTAAATGAGAGATGTAAAAAAAGAGTTTGCATGCAATTTAAATCCTGCGAACTGGCAATCTTCTCACAAAAATTACAATTCCATTCTCATGCATCAGTATTTCTGATTTATCGTCATTTTTCTGTTACATGAATTGATCTTTAATTTCCAAGACAGAAAAAAAGACTGAGCATTTTTTGCAAGGGTTACTGATTTGCCATTTAGTCACCACATGCAGTCAAGCTTACACTGCTAGAAGTTTAAGAGGACCAAATCATGGTCCTCTTTTCCAAATTCTTAACAGACCTCATAGACTCATCGAGAAAAGTTGGTCTTTTCTCATCATCCCCACTAAAACAATAAAAAATTGGCTTATGAGCTCTTTGCCATTTTTTTGGTGCTGAACACCAGTCCAAATGTGTTACCATGCAGCAATGACTGAAGACGTATGTCTAAAATCATCTCCCACAAGAGACACTGAATTTTTATTTAAATTTATAAGGTTGTGTGCATGTACAGGCCAGATCTTCAGTTGGTTACATCAATACATCCCCTTTCTCTTTAGGGAAACAGTGATCAAGAATAAGAAACTTGTCTTTAAGTTACTGAAACAGTGCTCACAGGCATATACCAAGCTTAAAATGAAATGAGGAAATGTCACAATTCAAAAGAAGATGACACCTGTCCATGTGCTCTGAAACAGAAATGTTCTATTTAAAAAAATGCTAGAATTTGGATCCGTTCGATGAGTACTCCTTTAAAATTAGCCCTATTCATTAAAATGTCTCTTGGCACTTTTTTTTTTGCTTCTTTTCTTTTTTCTCTTTTTTCTTTTTTTTTTTTTTTTTTGGTGGCAGAAAATCAGAACTTCTTTTCCATTTTAAAAAAATACTTCCAAAATAGTCCAGAAAGGCAGAATTTTCAAATTTATTGTATCTTTGTTTTCAGTTCTCAGAATGTTTCATTTCCCTTTCTCACTGTTAACCTTATTGAACTGATTTAAATCTGATTGATTTTATTCCTCACTTTTTTAAGGTCTCAGCTTTTTTCTTTTCTTTTTTTTTTTTAATTTCTCTTCCCTCTTTTGCTTCAGGATTCTGAGATTTTTCAGTCTCCAGAAGCCATGGAAAAGTCTAAAATTTGCTAGAAAATATTGAGGGTGTTCTGTGGTTTGCAGTGTGTGCCATGTCTGAGAAGGAGCAAAGAAAGCACACAGGGAACCATTTTGTATGACCTCCAGTCAGCCACGAAACCCTGTATGCCCCTATTTTTTGGGTATTAAGCACATGGTCATAGATGCCAAGTTGATTTCTAATACAAAATGCGTAAGTAACAGGTAATTTCAATTTGAGTGTTTCCTTTTTTAATTTTATTTTTTAATTCAAAATGGCACATTTCGGTGACACATTTTGATTTAGATGAAAGCACACTTTGCAGGAAAAAGCCTCCATAGTGACCATTTTTAAGCAAGTCTGCTGTGGAGAAATTAAAAAAAGAATTCTTTATTATTTAAAAACAATCTTCATTTTAGATTAAAATATCAACTTGCTTCATAACATGCAGAGTTTTTCATGAGAAATACTTCTGAAAGGAAAATTTTCAGAACATAACATGCCCCCTCATTGTCCCATGCTGCTCTGTAGGGGTAGAAAATGTAAAGGAGAGATGTGGCAGGACAGGCATTGTTTTAATGTTTGTCTTTGTTTCTCACTACTCTTATCTATTAAATTGGTAATAATTTAGTCTTTCTCAAGTTGTCTCTTTTTCCTGCAACAGTAGCTGCTAAGTGGTCTTTAGCTTGACCTCTGAGTTTTCTTATCCTATTTGTTTTTAATTCCTGTCCTGCAGGGGAGGAGGAGTGAGAGAGATGTTGGGTGGGTCTTTGCCCTCCAAGGTTAGTTGACCCCACTGCATTGCACTAGATCTTCTACAGAGGACTGGGAAATCACAACCACACTGAAAATTTTCAAAAATCCTAACAATGGCTCTGATTCTGCAGTTCTTTGTATACAGGAAAAGACAAAGATCTATGCAGGTCTGCAAGCAGGTACATTGAAATCAACAAGCAGATACTTCTGTATACAGAAGACCTGCCTTAAAACAACTGGAGAATCAGGACCATGGATACCTCAAAATAACCTGTAGCCAATATAAGGCATATGAACCAAAACAAGAAAATCTCTTCACAGTTAGCCTACAACCACTCTATGGTCATCAAAATACTAGAGAAAAAACTTGTTGCCAATATAGTCAAGGGCTCTCTTAATTTCATGTACTGTGACTCCAACAATTTATTCATTTCTCATTTTATTTCTCTAAAGTAGCTTCATTTAAAAGCAGGGAAACCACATTTCATGCTCTTCAGTTTCATTAAAGATATACAAATCCCTTACCAAAAGAAGACTACTCTAATTAAACCATTATGGTAGAAGGAAATATTGAAATGATGAATCTGAAAGGACTCTGGCACACTCCATATTCTCTTGCACATTATTCCTTATGATATAAAAAACAGAAGAAAAGAGCTCCTTCTTTAAAAAAAATGTTTAGAATCACATGATGAAATATGAAACAACCTAGAGTAACACAGATGGACTATCTCGCAGATTTTCTAAAGTTTGTCCATTGATCACTTCTTCAACATAATATTGTGTGGGAACATAATATTACACCCTCAGGAAACTGTATCTGCTTGACAAATATTTTTAAATTCCTCACTTGAAACTCCTTGCATAGGAAATGTGATATAAATACTGCATGAATTACATAAGAGAAATCCAGCATCATTCAATATGTGCTGCTTCATCAGCACTTAAATTAAGCATTGCTGAAAAGAAAATAATAAATTAAAACCTGAGTATTACTACTTCCCTCAGGAACTGCAAAATAAGACTTTTTGAATTATATTTTTGCAAGTGCAACAAGAATAGCAATGACTGTTTTGAGTTTGACACTAGGAATGGAATGAGGCAGGATTTTACTTCACTTTTGAAGCACATGAAACTTAGGACTATGTTAAAAAGAAGGTTCACAGTGAACTCATTTTCATGATTAATTAATTAACTGCTCCAAAGTCCAATAATATTTTGGGGTTCTCTTGGTTACAGAACAAATACATACTTCAAGAGTTGGTATCCACATGTGTAAAGAAGCATTTCTGGGTCTGGCTTTAACCAAAGAAACAGCTTATATTTATTCAAATCGTACTTCATACTGGATAAGGATATTCAGTGCCCCTTTAGCATTCACATTCAGTACAGATAACCACAGTCTGTTGGCTGCTGCATCAGATGAGTGTGACAAAATATTTCAGCTAAATTCCCCATCAGACTTTCTTCCCTTCTCATTTTCAGGCTGGTCTGCAAAAAAAACTTGAAAAGAAAAATTAAAAAAAAGTCTCTCCTCTCTTTCTTTTAGATCTGTCCAAGGAAAGAAGACTACTATAAGCTTTCTATCAGGAAGCCTCCTCCACCAACACACCAGTCACCTTCAATTCCTGATGTTCTCTACCTCCTTCCTCAAAGCTGTACTGCCTCAGATTCCTGTAACTTCCAGAAGAACCAAGTAAGCTTCCAGAAGAACCACTCTTCGGGGTCTTTCTACGTGAAAAGGAAAGACTGGGAATGCATAGTTATCCCAGTCCTGACAAAGCCTGTGTTGCCAATGTCATTATCATGTTTCCATGGGGTTTCTAACACTATAGGACTTCTGTCTAGCTCCATGATAATAGAACAATGGCCTTGAGACAGGTGATTAGATTTCTTTATCCTCGTGCCATTTTTTTTCATTCCAGGAAGAAATACCCTCACAGATATTTTCGATTACTTTCTTAGCTACACAAACAATGAGCAAAAGAGATATTAATTCTGAGTGCTTTTTTGATTCCTATTGACCTTGTCACAGTAGTCCAATGTCTAACAAAATCCCCAGAAAATAATTTCCAGTAATCCATTGGAATCCATTTCCAATAATCCTATTTATAATAGGCAAGAGGCCCAAGAGAGCAGATTCCAAGGAAGTCAAGAAACCAAAATGTTGTTTCTTTCATAGCCTGAAGGTAAATGAAAGATATATCTTCCAACCAGAAGAGCAGATGAATTAGTGAGCCTTGTCAATTTCAAAATAACCCCTCTATCAAAATAATAGTAATTAAATATTAATTCTCTCATTTTAAATATGCTTTCCTTACAATCCACTGGAAATACTGAAATACTAGAAATATTCTGTAAACACATGTTCATGGCTCTGGTCTACTATCACCAGGGATCAAAGCAGCAGAGAGTACAAATACGTTACTGACTGACTCTTTAAAGACTTTAATTTTTCTCATAAATCTTTTCTCCAGCTACCTGATTATTGGTATTTCAGAGTAAAATGCATGGTTTCTGAAAGTTTCTGATTGATCTGAGTGGCTCACAAGTAGGATCATGAACAGTCTTAAATGACAATGATCACAGGCCACCCTGGAGCTGCCGAAAAGCTGTCAGTTTTTATGCATCTGTTCAGGTAGATTGTCTGAAATGAATCATGGCATCAGCTCATAAGGAAAGGTTTCATGTTTTAATATTTGCTAAATCTATACAGCAAATCCAAATAAATAAGAGCTTGTAGTTTGTCTATTTTTCACTTTTTTCCTCCATGAATAACAATGGATTGCACATTCTATATACTGGAGGGAGAGTGGGTTCCCTAAAACATTACACACTGGGAAACTGTGGTCTAACGTACCTTGCCAATTTTGCCTGAAGCTATTTCCATAAAAAACAGAGAAAAGGAGGTATCATTGATTTCAACAGATGCTAGCTCAGATGGAAAGACATTATACACAAACAAAGCTTTAGGGACTAGTTTTGATCACCCAGGGTTTTTTTATTCTTGCTCATCTCTGCATTTCCTGATTTTGCTGAAATAAAGAACAGCTGGTCTCACAAGTTTACCAACTTAAAGCTGTAAAGACAAAACTTGAATCCAAATTTCTTTTTTCTTTAATAGCATAGTATAGATCCTATCTCATTCAATGGAGAACAAAAGTAATTCCAAAAAAGGGAGAGAGGGGAATCAGTCTCACAATTCTGCTAGCTGTGGAAAGGCATATCTCCCTGCATCTGTCTACAGACACACTCTGTTGGAATTTCGTGCTCCCCAATATTTGACCAACAGAACAGATGCTATGGTAAAATGGTTCACATCCCAAGGACCACTCCCCAGAATTGCTCTCAGCAGAGCTGGCTTTTTTTCCTGGGCAAAAAGATAAATGTGACTTCTTCACTATGCGTCCCTTGCACTGTGTTATGATACATTTGCAGATCAGTTGTAGGCACAGTACTTGTGGGTATTCCACAGTAACTTTGCAGGCACAGTGAACCTGTCTAGTTTTTCTGGGCATTCCAAACAAAGATCCTGATTCCTTGTTTTCTTTGCATGACAAGTAGATATGACTAGAGAAACATGAAATCAGAGTAAGATGTCAGCTAGGCATGACTCCACACCAACATATAGCTTACATGTGCTATAAAACCCTGCCCAGAAAGCTGGTCAATTGTTTTGGTACTGAAGACAAATCACAAAAATATACATGCTATAGTAGCTACCTCTCTACTTTCCAACTGCATGAGTCAGTCCAGGGAAAGAACTGCACCCACATGACTACCATGTTTACAAGTGAAATTCTCTCTTTGGACTGGACTGTGCAAGGTAAATGTACCTGCAACCTCTCTACTCTCTAGCTAGGTTAAGCATCACCACACTAAGAGTCACTGCCGTAACAAAAATTTACATATATCATTAAAGTGGGATACCCTCTGTAGCTATGGGAACAGGAGCTCCACATTTGATCCTTGCTCCCTTTGTAAACTCAAGGAAACAAATTAGGCACTGTGCCTTGGTACCTGCTGCTCAAGAGCAGGGCTGCTGCACTTTTAAAGATTGTTGGCTGCACGTAGGTAAGGGCAGAAAATTAGTGCACTACACACACAAACTCATGGCTAGAGAGAGGTCTGTCTCTATGCCACAGCAGCAAACAAGGGAGCACAACTTCTAGGTCTGGTGCTTTCTACTTCCTTTCCCTGCTGTCTCAGTGAAATGAGACTGGGATGACAGCTATAATATAAATCACTACTTAAATGCAAGTGCCACACACAACTAGTTTGCAGTATAGTTTCCCACACACTAAGGGTCCATTCAAAATCCCAGATAATAATTTACCTTTGCTCATTATGTGCTTTGCCTGGTTCTTGTGCTCTTGTAAAACCTCCCTGAGTAGGTAGGCATGAAATAATCTCTTGCTGCCTGTAGCACTGTCTTTTTTTTCTTTTCATGTGACTGCAAACAGAAACTCTTTATTCAAAAAAGGAAAGGTTATTAAACTCACCAGAGTTATTTTAAAAACGATAGAAATGAACTGTGACTGCAATCTTGAGTGTTAGTCTTGTCTGGAAAGCTATTTGGCACAAAAAAGCAAGTGGAAAGCACAGATTCAAGTCAAGTCTGACCATTTCCATGTGTAATCACCATTAAATGACAAAGAGAGTAATCTGCAACTTCACTTTGTCATGAACAGTCCTTTAATTTGGGGTTATTATTATTTTCTTAAAGGTTCCTTCCAGCTATATGCCCTCTTGACATAAATCTCCTTTTATAAACAAGGCACAGATCTCAAAAGGATTTAGATGTTTGTGGTTTACACTGGTGAGTTGCCTCACTGATGTTAGAGTGACTCACATGAGTAACATGAAGGCCAATAAATCTAAGCAGCACTGAAGCCCTGTCCTATTAAATCTTTAAATCCATAGTTGTTGATCTGTAAAAGAGCAGTACATGAGAAGTCAGCAGCTGGGAAGACAATCAAGCAATATTACAGACCTCCAAAGGCCAACATTAAAATTACCTGTTTGTTTTAAACAGGATGAATAATGGCAATAGTGGCACTTGCTCTCCACATTTTCCATGCCCTTGTTTGTTTAATGGTTGGACTGCCCAGCTACAATATTTCTTTTACCATAGAGCTTATTAAGTGAACTCCAAACCTGAAGTATTAAAGCAAGTCTCTATGCTAACATTTGTCTGGTGCATAAATTGCCACAACAGCCTTGCAACTACTCTGATGGAGGTCTTAGCACCAGTCACACTTGACTGAAAATAAACCAGATAAGCTCTATTAAGCTATCTTATTGGTAACCATCAAGAAATGAAATTAATTACTATTTCCTTTCTTTTCCCAGTGATCTGCAATCCCTAGATGAACACTGTGTAAACCAGAAAGATTTTTGTGGCCATCTTCTGCTAATTGAACTTTAGCTCTCCCCATTTCATTTGCCCTAAGTGTTAATTGTCTTTGAAAAAGCAGTATCTTACCCTTTTAGAAAATAAAGTCTGATTTGTGTCTGCCAACATCTCACAGTATCAAAGCCCTGTTAAATCATACTGCAGTATAGCTGAAAATGAGTCTCCAGGAGAAATGGAAAGAGGGTGGGGGAAG
Source organism: Pipra filicauda (assembly GCF_003945595.2). Taxonomy (NCBI): domain Eukaryota; kingdom Metazoa; phylum Chordata; class Aves; order Passeriformes; family Pipridae; genus Pipra; species Pipra filicauda. The sequence continues at coordinate 639,723 of NW_024104432.1, forward strand.
GAAGCAGATCCATCAGTGAAAGAACTCCACTGCCATCTAGAGAGAATCTGCACTGGCTAATTTTCCAAAAGGCAGGATCAAATTGCTAGTTAAAATATTTCCGTTCTGATGATGTTTGGGGGGAAGGCAGGTTCACTCCACTCAGATTCATTGCATTTCTACGTTTCTACATTTTCTAAATCAACTTTCCAGTATTCTGCACTACAAATAACACAACCAGGAATACAATCTACCACGAATTCTATGGAAATCATGGGAGATAATTTTAAAGACTCGCTTATAGGCTCGCCTACAATGAGGTATGGTATCTGCACAGTTTTGTTTCAGAGTAGCTCTTTTGAAGAGGTGGGTGATGTATCTTTGCAGAAGGGTGCTTCAGTCACAAACAATTTACATTTTGACAGACATGTTATACTCGTAGAAGCTGCCTTTATGATTGCTTTTCAGAAAGAAAGAATATGCTATTTCAGGCTATGATTTTTTTTCTCTCTTTCAAACATATAGAACTGTCTTTTCTGCATGTTTTATGTACAGAGAGCAGGAGGCACCCACAGAACATGTTACTAGTAAGACTCTACTTTAATCTGAACAATTTAATTTCCTCTGCCTCTTACCAAAGAACCACAACTCCATGCAGTGTATGAGATGGGTCAGTTGATATGAAAACAGGAGAGGTGTTCCTCACCACCAGCACCAAAATCCGATTACAATCTCAAAACAGCTGATTCATGGATACATGCCAAAGTGCATTGGGAAGAAAAGAAATTAATTTGTGCCTTAAGGTACAGTCACTCCCAGTGAATTGTGTTCCTCTTGGTCTCCATCACTGTTATTTACTTGCTAAGTAAAGAGCAGTGTTGGACTTGTAAGAGATAGGAACTCACAGATTCCCCTGTCTATTACTCTTTGAAAATTTTGAAATCCAGATCCGTTTGAGGACTGCTAGTATGAATCTACCTGCAACCATTAAAATATAGCCTGAATGTTTTTCATATTACACTGTAGTTTGTGTTTACTTCCTTTGTGAAATTCTGTTGGACTGAAATATCTTCAGATCCACAAAATTAGTAAATTAGTTTGTGGTTATTTCCACAGTGAGGTACTCATTTTGGCAACAGTGGTGAATTAATAGAGCACAGAAAATTATGATGGTGGTTGTACTCTAGTTTAAAAATATGTAAAACATTCTGCATTATGCAATTATGAAAAGCAGTATCTTAATCATTTATAATTTTATCTCCTGACTAAGAATGGGACCTCAAGGAAATTATACCCAGAAAAAAAAATTCTTCATTTTCACTGAAATCAGAAATATTTGACTTCACAATGCCCTACACTCCTTGACATTTATCCTAACTGGATGATAAATGAGATCATTTTGAGCATTCATTTTAAATAAGCATGTGTGTCTACTCAAAGGAAAAGCAACAGCCTACAGAATCTGTTACGGACACCATAAGGTTTACTAAGCTAAGAGACGGTTTCAGTGAGATGACCATATGTCTTTTCATTTCTACTAGTGCTGACACTGATGATTTCTGGATGGAGGAATATAGCAGTTTTGAATGATGGGTTTATGAGGAGAGAAAATCCACCTCTTTGATGGAATATTAGGAAACAGAGAATAAACAATACTGATGAAGATATTTCAGTTGAAATGTGTTGCAAAATGCAGGAGGCATTGCTTCCATTCCTTACAGCCAAGAGACTTTGCGGAGGAAAAACCTGAATGCATCTTTAAACACCAATTTGTCCTTTCTGCTGACAAACACAATTAAGTGCACAATTCAGAGATAGAACAATATGCATAAGAATATTTACTGTGAAAGGACAAACATTTATACAAGGCTAGAATGGGCTTTTTGCTGTTATCCTGCTTCTTACCTTTGCAGAGACCTTGAAGACAGTCCTAAAATAATGACACAGAAGAAAAGCTCACCTTATAATAATGCATTAAAACCGAATCGGGTAAATACCAAAAACCAGACAGCTGTAAGCAGAGAACTGCTTCTGTTGAAGTAGAAGAACAGACTTTCTTCTTCTTCTTTTATTAAAGGTAAATAAATTCAGCCCATAGTGCTTGCAATAGGTAGACCAGCCCATCATCCACTATGTTTTACAAGAGAAGTTGTTTTAGACATTTTTACCCATGGACAGTCCCAATAATATCAGACAAAAGTACATCAATTAGAAATAGATGGGAAGAGAACATTCATATTGTGGAAATGAAAGGATAGCATCCCTTCTGTGTCTAGAATTTATTGTCGAGTCAAAGGCACTGCAGAAATTCTGTTTGATTTGTACTTGCCACTGGATATAGCAGGATAGGCTTCATGAAGATATGAACCTCAGCTTTTTTTGAAGGGTCACTTAAAAATTATTATTTTTCAAAGGATATAAATAAAGCTCCTCTAAAGTCATTTACTTATGGTGTGACTCTAGACAGTCAATTCACATCTTGATGCTTCCCTCCCCTTGCTTCTGCAGTTTGTCTTGTTTACAGAAACTCTTTTTTTCTAAGGTTAGACTATTCCTCACCATTACTTTTTTTTGTAAAATGACTGGTACAGTGAGACCAATCGCCTTTTCTAAAGGTAACTGTCCTGTCAGGGTCCAGTCCTTGTTCAAAACAAAATTCCCTGGTATATATTCATTCATGTTGGAGGTTTTTGTTAATTTTAGCAAAAAGAAAGGCACATACTTAGATCTACCTCCTTCTTTCACAAGCTCTTTCTTCATAGATTCATTGACTAAGGAATCTCATCCCAGATGGAGGTGCACATGTAGGTTTCTCATTAAATACCATGTAAAACATGGCATAGCTGGCATTACTGCAATGTTTTATTTTATGAATTTGTAAGAACGTTTATTTTTATACTGATGGTAAATATTTTGGAGAAAAGGGTGGGTCTACTTTGGAGAAAGGAAAACCACCTTTTGGATGTTTTTTGTCTAGTTTCTTCAGTGATCAATGCAAGGAGTTACCACAGTCTGTTATTCATTGGAAGTCAAAGTTGCTGGTTTTGCACAAATATAAGGGATTGCCTTCTTGGTATAGTGTATCTTGAGCTTGATCATGACAAAAGGTCATCATGCATGCATTTAACCATGACATTTAATATTAAAATCACAAAATCATTTTCAAGGTTCACAAATATCATCATAACTTTTCACCAACTAAAAAACTGTCCTGTCATATAGTGAAGTACCTTGTAACACAGAGACAAGAATGAACAAAGAGGCAGCAGATAAGATTGCTCTCCTTTTCTTTACAAGTAACCTCTAGGGATAGTCTCTCTGAATTTGTTTGCTTTCTAGAGAGCTTACACAACTTTTTGATCAGCCTGTTGGAGATCTTACTGGAAGAAATATTTGACTTCTAATGAAGAATACCACAAATTACTGTTGCGTGTTCAATTTAGCACTTGAGATATAGTAGATGAGGTGCTTAAGTGCATAAAAACCAGCAACATATGAGAACCAGACTACTTATTGACTAGAAGCAGATCCAAATGGAAGGAGCCGACGTGTGAAACACCGTAATATTAGTATTGATTTTGTTCACCTTATAAAACTGAAGGAAGGAAAATACAATAAAGTGATGAAATGTGCTAATCACACAAAAAGGGTGAATCAACAAATACACAATAGGGAAGCAATAAAATTCACATGGATTTGGCTAGACTAAAATCATGGGCAGGTAAATGGATTTATGCAATTCAGTTCAGAAAAGAAATAAGATAATGAATCTACTGATAAAATAACAAGAAAAGAGGACTCTACCTTCAACGGACAGAGATTTGCTTTTTACCATTTCAATGCAGAAAAAGTTATTTAATAAATTCTGGTTTCTCTAAAAAACTCCCTTCCTACCTAGCCTTTTTCTTTTCAGCAGTTGGTGCTTTATAGTAAGAGACACTAACCAAAACAGAGAACTTACTATGTGAATTTCTTCAATTTTTTACCCATTGACTCCTTTTTATATTAAAAAAGGACAAGAAACAATGTTTAAGTACATAAAAATTAAAGGAGATTATTCTGATACCAGGCTAGATTAGGTATTATGAAAGTGACATTCATAATACGTATATCACTGTGATTAAAAAAAGGAAACAGAGTTGGGAAAGTAGGATGTGAAGAAGACAAACAAAGAGATATATATTGGCTAATACCAAATACTTATATAGGAAATCTGAGAAACAGGGTATACATTCGGAAAGCAGTGAAGAATATTAACCACATCACTCTTACTGGCTGTAAACATATTGTTAAAAGGAAAAAAAAGGAAAAATAAAATCCAATCCCTGATCTGACACAGGATATACTAAGAAATACAAAATCTCAGAGCCGTCAAAATTATCCCAGCAACTTTTGTACTATTGAGAGCTAGCTCCCAAGCTCTGGTAAAATCACTTTGGCCCCAAAACTTCTGTGCCATCCCAATAATAGTAAGAAGCTGTTATTGTTAAATATTTTACTCGTTGGTAGTACAGATATAGCTGTGACCAAACTGATTTCTGCTTAACTTTCCACTGTAGGAAGTCTGCCTCCCTGGTTTCCCCTCTTCCATCCAGTTTAGAAATGTTACAAACGAAAAAGGCCTCCCAGAATTCACTGAGTCAATTCAAGAGAGTCAATATTTCTATGGCCAACACACCAGTTCTTTACTTCACACAAACAGCTACAGCACAGAGTATCCAGAGAACATAACAACTACCTGAACCTGTTTCCTCTCTCATACAAACCCCTCTCACTGGAAAAGTCATCATGCAAGATCAGATCCTGAAAGCTCAACAATGCAATTAAACTGACTTTTAATAAATAATAAATTACTAATAACAAATAAAAACTTCACTAATATTTCAAACCGGGAAATATTTGGAGAAGAAAGAGCTAATGAAGTCTTAGTTCTGCTCTGCAGTTATTTTGGGGAAAGAATAGCACTTTGTCCTCCAGTGACTTCTAGGTAAAATACACAATTTGCATGCAAAGACAGGCTCTGTTTTTACTTCCAACAATGAGAAGTTTATCTGGACCAAAGATACTCTATGAAGTCTTTCCATTTAATATCTAAATATTAGCAGTAATTTTTGTTGTCTTGTTACAAGCCATTACAATCAAACTGATCCTGGAGCCCATGATGCTCTTTTAAGTTCTTCAGTATCACTTGACCGATAGAGCCAGTAAAACTTGGCTAAAAATGCTTCTCCTTTGTTTCAAAAAACCATGAGGGATAAATGTAGGCGTCACATACACACAGAGAGTACTGTAATTTTTTTTATATTTTGTTGTTAATAAGACTATTGCTAGAGGCTGAATACCAATTGCCTGAAATCAAAGGAAAATAAAAGGCATTCCTCATAGCTGTTAATTTGACAGCTGGTCAATTCCTCAAATCTGATAAAGAATTCTTGGACCAAGACAGCTTTTAGAATTGTAAAAAAGTACATTTCTCTAGGAGGCAAAACAACAGCAGGGCTTCGAGGAGGGAATTTGATCTTTATTTAATAGACTGGTAGCTACAAGAGAGAACTCCAGCGCATTTGCAAATGTACCTGGAGCTAATGAGTGTATATGCAGCGCAGAAGGGTTACAGATCTTCACAAAAGACTCTGACCTAAAGCTAACACTCAATTTAGAATAAAATTATAGGGGAAAAAAATTGTGGAAATAGTTCATAACAATTTTAATTGACATTTCCATGGCAACAAGCCCATTAGTATTGTGGGTGATTACCTGTTTTTTACTAACTCTTCATGTTATATTTGTGCATTACGTGAACTCTCCAGTCCTGATATGCTAGAACAATCTAATGACTAATTCTGCAGTAGTACTTGTAGTTGCACAAGCAGTACTCTTTTCTTCAGGGGAATTATACCATTAAAGACAATTTACCAGTGAGAATATATTGCACAATACCTCAATTCTGAGACAAATTATGCCCATATTTATGCACTCTGAAGTCCAACTGGTTTCCCCACCACTAATTAGAGGGTTTGACTATTATATAATTCGGGGGCAGTATTTTTTCAGATAAGACTGATGTCACAGCAAGAGTGAAGGAACAGTATAACATAGTACCTTTACACATATTCTCACTCACTCCAACTTTTTATAACAGTATTTTACTAGTGTTGTTAAACCTACTCTCTAAGCATCATCCTGTACCTTTTTCTAAGCCTGTGTTAAGATTTTTTTTAACTCACAAAGTGTGAACAAGTTTGAGCTGGCATCCCACCAAGTCTCCAAATGCTCAGTGAAAGCCCCTCCCCTCCCTCCCTCTTTGGGCAAAGTGAGGAAAGGAAAAAAAATTATAGAAACTGAGAGAAACCGAAATCAAATGGATTGTATAAAAAATATATATATTTACAATTATATATATACATTCTGATTATATTATAGACAATAGGGAGCCCCCGAGGGGGAAAAAGGGGAAAGGGAGAGGGAAACTAGGATAAAAAGAGCTAAAATCAAATATATTCTAAATATACACCTTCAATAGAGACCTAGCAAATAAATACAAAAAAACACGAATTAAATACTTCCCTGAATGGGAGTATTAACTCCCCACACCTCCCGAATAGAATGGAGATAACGGCAGATCGGAGCAGACAGGCTCTGGCCTATACAAGCAAAACTGTCTGCCAGAGGGAGCTGTCATCTTCAGCAACAGGAAGAGCAAAGAGAGCGAACTCTCTTATCTGCGCCTTTTTATATGTTGTGTTAAGACAGAAGTTTTCTATCAGCCTGCACCTCAGGAAGTCTTCCATCATCCCCATATCACCATTGGCAAATCAGAGCTCATGTCAGTCCAGCAGTTTAGCCACCATCGTCTCCTCAGATGGTAAGATTGACATAGAGGTAGTCAACAGGTTAGCAAAGGTGTACAGAGCTTTCGGAAGACTCCGTAAAAGAAGAAAAGTACGAAGATCAGTGCTTACAGAGCCATTGTGCTGTCTACTCTCTTATACGGGTCTGAATCATGAGTAATTTACTGCTACCACCTGCAACCCCTAGAACACTTCCATCATTGCTGTCTCCATACAATCCTAAATATCCACTGGTCATATTATGTAACTAATACATCTGTTCTGGAATAAGCATCAGTTACGAATATTGAGACCGTGTTGCTGAGAACACAGCTGCATTGGGCAGGGGATATCTCCAGGGTAGAGGACTACTGCATCCTCAAGATCGTGTTCTTTGGTGAACTTGCCACTGGTTGCCACAAGAGAGGATCTCCAACAGGAGACACAAGGACTCCCTGAAGCAACATCTCAGCCTTGGCCAAATTGATCTCCATCACTGGTCTACCCTGGCCTCTAATCAGGAGGTCTGGAGACACAATACATAACGCTGCTGGTTCCTTTTAGAACGCATGCAGGATCATCATCGAAGAGAAAAGTCAACGCAGAAAGAATCGCATCCTGCTGATACCATCCAAGGATTCTTTCTGCTATGCCTTTTGCAACCAATCTTTTTTCTCACATTGACCTCTTTAGCCACCAGCGCGCCTGTAGCAAATGTGGGTAGAGCCCTTCCCAAATATTCGATCGCAAAGCCTAGCCGTGATGACACAAAAAAGTTTCATATCAGGGAAATCAATAGTGCATACACTTTCTTCTACTGTTCCCTAGTGTCTTCCCTTAAATATAATACACTTTTTGGCTAAAATTAGGCTGCCCAGTTTTTCCATTTACACACTAAAAAATCTAGTCAGCGTTTTTTCTCTACTATTGTAACAGAAACTCATCTGCTCAACAAAAATTATTACTTACTTTTTTCCTGTGCTTTCAAGAGACTGCTCTGCGTTTTTCAGTAGGTCTATATTATCTAGTAAAGATGGCTTACTAACTAAATTTAATGGCACTGTTTTGCAGCTTTGTTTAATTCATTTAATTAAATATAATCACTTTTTCACTATTATCTTACATTACTTAGGAAGAAGAAAAGAATAGCAACTCCTCTCCTCCTATTCAGTGGTTTTGCTTTTATTATATCTTGTTACTTATTGCATTTCCATAAGAAACATTTTTAACTACTGTAGGCTGATCTGAAGGGAGTGGGCAGGGGACAAATTGTGGTTTCTTTGCATTCAGATTTCCAAAGGCACCAATCAGAACACTTGCTGCAATTCACTTCGATTCAACTCTACATATCACTTGCACACACATACTCTTCAAAGGCATGACTCATTACTGCCATTTTTGGCAAGAGTTATGCAAGAAAACAGAGAAGTAAAGAAAAGATAAGAGCTCTCTAACTCTCTTTCCTCAGCTGTGAACATCTGCCCCCAGACCAGCTTGTTACTAGCAACCTTCATAGGAGCTACTTTGGAGGACTTAAATGAGACTTTGGAAGTGATGGTACCTCCAGGTGTGCCTCAAGAGTGATTTTTCTCCCTATATTTCCATCAGGTCATATTCTGTCCTCTAAATCTTTGTTTTTGTGAAAAAATTTCTTATAGGCATTCTGCCTGCTCAGCAGGAGGTTAAAAGGAAAGTACATATTCCATATATCATGTAAGGTAGAGTCTAAGTACAAGAGTTTGAAAAGCACTACATGCTACAGACTATTTCATCAAGAAATTAATGTAGTCCTACAACATATCTTGAAAACGATGTTTTATTCGGTAGGGAAATTAAAACACTGAGACAAAGAAACCTCTGAAAACTATATGCTAAATATCTGGTAAGATCCTACACATCCAACATATCAATTTTGAGGGAATAAAGCTGCTTTTGTCCACAAAATTTTATGAACTCGTTAACCTTGCAGTTAATTTTTATAGGTCTTCATCTCTGCCTTTCCATATCCTCTGCTTTCTAAATTTAAATAAATAAATGTAAACTGGCTTTAGTTTAGTAGTTTAAAACAATCCAAGAAAGTATATACAAAACCAAACATTCTGTTTTCTCTATCTGTGTGCCACGGCACTGTAAGATGTTCAGACCTGAAGAGAAAACATGTTCCATATGCTAGGAGAGATCCTGAGCTGCAGAGGTCTGTTTCCTGCTAAGGTGAAGACTCCCTGAATAACCAAACAGAAGACAGATCCCTTTCCAGTACCCTGCTTTTCTAGTCTGGAACCTGGTAACACCAACTTTTACCTTTCAACATATTAAGAAAGATAGTTCATTTTTTTTTAAACCCATGACTAAATCCATAAAAATAAAATGAAAAGTTACAGACATTTAAACCATCACTACACTAAAATTAAAACCATTGCATATAAATTATATGGTTTAATTACAAAAAAATTAGAAACTTTTTGGATTGTCATATTTTGGTATAGTTTCATTTCAACTTCAATGTCTTCTGACACATCATTTTTAGAATGACTCCAGAGAGTCTATCAAACTGAATTTACCCTGTGAAATCTACTGCTCCTCAGAAACCAATAAAAGCTCTTTCTGGATATATGTGGTATAAGAAAAGGTACTGAAATTAACTAAAAATTTATATCCAGTCTGAGGACATCTGCATTACATATGTGCACTATTTCCTGATGTTGCAAAACTTCAGAGAACAGCTTCTGTGGTTTGGGACCCATAAGTATAAAATCAGTTTTGTATGACCTTGCATGTTAAATGTTCTTAGTGTGGCACTCTAAAAAGGAAGCCAAAACCAAATTATTGACATGCAGTACAGAGAACTGAATCTTTTCATCCTTCTATTGAATTATGATCAAAGCTGTTCACACGGGAAGAATTTGCATTTTTTAAAACTACACACCAACATTTATCTCTAAAAGTGTATAGACCCCTATCTCACTGATTGACTCTAACAAAACTATCAACAGATGAAAAAGTAACAATAATAATTTGGTGGCAATATATTAAAAGTTAAAATTTTCTCAGAAGGAAAGGAATCTGAATTACTTTTGACTAATGCTTCATAAAGGTATAACACCTTTTCCTCAATATATTTTTAAGAAATGGGAGACAACAATAATTTGGCTGGTTTTGACAGCTTTAACTTACTTGTAATTGGCACAGCCATCTGCCAGTTTGTACACTATAAAGTTTTACAAAACTATCTAATGTGAATCTTGTGTTAAAAAATCTTTTCTGCACAAAAGTTATAAGTTAAAAGTATGAAAAGAGACTAAAGAAAATTCTACAGGAATTACAGCCTATCCCAGAAAGGCTATATACTAATAGAGATGCAGAGTATTATAATGTGCAAAAAGCTTTTACACTGGTGGTAGAAAAGGAAAGTAGAAAAGGGGAAGGACGGACTGCAGGAGGTCTCTGAAGGAAAGAAACGGGAACGGCTCGACAAAGAAAAAACCGGTGAATGTTCGGAGGGAACAATTTATGGAGCAGAGGGAGGGAGGGACGGAAGGCTAGTTCGGAAATTGAGCTCTGTGAAGAACCTGTCAGGCAGGACGTCAGCCTCGAGGGACCTGCACGGCAACTCCAGCCGCGGTTCCCCTGTCCCCGGGAGCCAGCTTTGGGCACAGAGCAGAACCGCGGCCAGCGCCGCCAGTCCCGCTCTTCACCAGCGCCGAATGAGCCGATCCGTGCCTCTCTCGCTGCCTCCGATAGTACGGTCTCTGCTCCGACCGGGTCGCCTCCTCTCCAGCTCCTCTCCCTCCTCTCTCTTCGTCTCCGTCCACTGCACTCCTCATCCAACTCAGCCCTGGTACTGTGCCGGGCGCCGACGCCTCTCGGGCTCTCGTCGGTTGCGGGCTGAATGCGGAGGGCCGGCGAGAGCGGCGGCAGAGGGGGGGCGGTCCACCGAAGGGCTCGCCTCACGGAGGCTACATTACCATGAACTCCAAAGCTGTTGGGAATTGATCAAATTGACTCAACCCTAAATTGACTCAACCCTAAAATGTACTAAGAACAATTTTTTCTCTTCTAGATATTCCTTTGAGGCTGAGAAGCTTGTCAACTATGAAAGGTACTTTCTTGAGTTGTCTGGAAACCTTGAATCTCACTTCTGCCCTCCGGAGACAGAAGAGTTTGGTAGTACTACCCCATTCTCTGCTCTACTAGTGAAGCATCTCCCACCTACTTTGGACTTCCTGGCGATGCAGCCTCCTGAGGAGAGCACTTCTGTGTCCCTCCTCCTGCTCCTCTTACTCAGAGGACCAGGGAACAGCCTGTCACATCTGAACTGGATGTGCTGGAACAATCACATCTGCAGCAGTGTCAAAAAGGCCCCTTGATTCCAGGGGAATCTGCAGTGTTCAGTGTTCCAGGTGTAACGTGAAGACTCATGTTGTCACAATGGCACTAAAATGAGAGAGGATCTCCTTTCTAAACGACTTAGTACATTGCAAGTTTTATCTCAGATAAAAATGATATCCTAATTCTTTCAAGACTTCTTTTTAGGGGAGAGAATATAGATAACACATGGAAATTAAGAGAGTGTATCTTATGCCCATCTTCAAGAAATTAGCTTACATGTCTCAGAATACTTCTTTAATAAGAGATTGTTCTGTTAAGAAGAAAGTCAATTAAATATTATTTAAGAAAATAAGAAGTTCTAAAACACATATGATAGCTCGTCCTAGAACATTTAATTTAGGATTTAGAGGTCAGATAGATCCAGCAGAGATGCTACGAGGCCTTCTTAGCGAGAGGACAGCTCTCCTAACATGACTGCGCCCCCGAAGAAATGGATGCTCGATGGCAGTCTTGCTCCAAGTATAAAACCCAGGATGCTCTATGACCTCAAAATCATAACCTAATTCTCGACTGCTTATGAAGTGGGACGGGGTCTTTCAAGGCTCACTCTATTTATATTCTGAAATTTATACTAGATCTTTGATCCATGATTGGCAGAGTACCCCATATATCCCCAGGTCACATATTAAGGAAATATTAGATCCAATGGTTTCTTGTCGTTATATTTAATTCTTTTTTCCCCTTTAATTCCATTAAACTCCAAAGATAGGGTTTGTTTAATACCTTGAGTCTCAACTCTGAGTGTCCCTCAACATACTGCAGATATGCTGGTTCCAGCACATCCAGTTTAGATGTGACAAGTTGTTCCCTGGTGCCCTAAGCAAGAGGAGCAGGAGGAGGTACGCAGAAGAGATCTCCTCACGGAGGCTGCATCTCCATGAAGTGGAAAGCAGGTGGGAGATGCCATGCCACATCCAAGCTTTCTCTGAGGAATGTACTTCTCCTATGCACTGCCTCGCCGTAGCACTGTTGTCACAGGCCAGCTTATCTTTTCTCCAGCAGAAGTGCATCTGCTGCCAGCAGGGATGCTCACAGGGAGAGACCAGGGGAGGATAACCCAGGGTGCTGAGCCCAGAGGGATATTGTACCTCTCGTGCCCCTCAAAAATTGTCAAAAGCATGTGCCCTGGAGGACAATGCAGGTGTCTCCTCATGCCAGGAAAAGAGAAATATATCAGTTTTGGCTTTCTGGTGCAGTTGGGGTGTCAGCCTGGAGGTTCCATGGGGAGCAAAAGCTCTCTGTACTGGTATCTTTTATATGGGAATCTTTGGATGCAATTTTTGGAGTCAGGCTGCAGTTGGGAATAGATCTTAAAAAAGGAAAAACAACAACTCTTATCCTGTGGAAAGAAAGTTTTCAAGATTTGGCTTTGATTTGCAGTTGATTTGTCAGTCTGAGAACTCGATGGAGAGCAAGAGCTTTCTATATTGGCACCTTTCCTGTGTGACGAATCTTTGTATGCAATTTTGGGGTCGAGCTCTCAGTTCGGAGGCAGGGCTGAAAAAAGGAAACAACAGCCCTTATCCACATGAAAGAAAGACTGGAAGATTTGGCTTTTTGGTGGAGTTGGTTTTTCAACCTAGGGAGGGGAAGAAGAGCTTTCTCTGCTGGCATCTTTGGTTTGATAGAAATCTTTTTTTGTACACAATTTTGGGAGTGGGTCTGCCAGTTGTAGGCAGGGCTTAAAAGAGGTAATAACAGCCCTTATCCCCAGGAAAGAAATTCGGCAATTATTTGCTTTGTGGTGCAGTTGATTTGTCAGCCTGGAGACTCCATGGGGAGCAAGAGCTTTCTGTGCTGGCATTTTTGTGTGGGAGTAATCTTTGCTTATATGCAGTTTTGGGAGTCTGGCTGGCAATTTGGATGCAGGTCTTAAAAGAGGAAATTACAGTCTTTTTCTGCAAGAAAGAAAGCCAGAAAATTTTGGCTTTGTGGTGCACTTGATTTGTCTATCTGGTGCGTCCGAGGGGAGCAAGACTTTCCATACTGGCATCTTTGGTGTGGGAGGAATATTTGTTTTCATGAAATTTTAGAAGTCAGGATGTAATTTGGAGGCAGGTCTGAAAACAACAACCCTTTTCCGCAGTAAAGAAAGTCTGTAAGCTTTGGCTTTTTGGTGCAGTTTGTTTTTTAGCCAGGAGACTCCATGCAAGAGATTTATGTGCTGGCATATTTTGAGTTGAAGGAATCTTTGTATGCAATTTGGGAGTCTGTCTGGTAGTTAGGAGGCAGACCTAAAAACAGGAATAAACAGCCCTTATCACCAGGAGAAAAACCAGAAAACTTTGGCTTCATGGTGCAGTTGGTCTGTCAGCCTGGAGACTCCCTGGGAAGCTAGAGCTTTCTCTTGGCATCTTTGCTTTGGGAGGAGTATTTTTCGTACAGAATTTCCTGTGTCACGTTGGCCCTTGGGAGGCAGGTCTGAAAGCAGAAAATGACGACCCTAAGAAAACCTAGAAACTTAGCATTTCTGGTACAATTGGTTTGTCAGCATAGTGTGTCCGTGAGCAGCAAGATATTTCTGAGCTGGCAACTTTGGTATGGGAGGAATCTTTTTTGTATGAAATTTTGGGACTCTGTCTGAGAGGGGGAGGTGGGTCTGAAAACAGCAAATGATTGCCCTCATCCACAGGAAAGAAAAGCAGCAAGCTTTGGTTTTGTGGTGCAACTTGTGTGTCATTCTGGACACTCCATGTGCATAAAGAGCTTTCTGTGCTGGCATCTTTGCTGTGGGAGGAATCTTTTATGCAATTTAGGGAGTCTGTCTCTCTGTTGGAAGGTAGGGCTGAAAACCCGAAATGAGGGCCTTTACTGCAAGGAAAGAAAACCAGCAAGCTTTGACTTTGTGGTCCAGATGGAGACTCCATCTGGAACCAAGAGCTTTCTCTGCAGGCATCTTTGCTATGGGAGGAATCTTTGTTTATATGCAATTTTGGGGGTCTGGCTGTGAGTTGGGAGGCAGGTCTGAAAACAGGAAAAAAGAGCCCTTATCGCCAGGAAAGAAAGTATTGTCTTTGAGTTGCAGTTGGTTTGTCAGTCTGGATGCTCAATGGGGAGTAGGAGTTTTGTGTGCTGGTTCCTTTGTTTTGGGAGGAATCTTTGTTTATATGCCCTTTTGTGAATCGGTCTGGCAGTGGGGAAGCAAGTCTGAAAATAGGAAATGACAGTCATTATCACCAGGAAAAAAGCCAGCAAACTTTAGCTTACAAACCAGCCTGTGGTTTGTAAGCCTGTTGCATCAATTAACAGCAAGAGCAACAGCATCCTTGGAGTGGGAGGAATCTTCGTCCGGATGCAATTTTCAGAGTTGGGCTGACAATTTCGATGCAGCTCTGAAAGGAGGAAATGAAAGCCCTTATCTCTAGGAAAGAAAACCTGGAGGCTCTGGTTTTGTGGTGCATTTGGTTTGTCATCCTGGATACTCCACTGGGAGCAAGAACTTTCTGTGCTGATATCTCTGGTCTGGAAGAAGTTTTTAATGCCATTTTGGGAGTCGGGCCAGCATTTGGGAGGCAGCTCTGAAAACAGGAATAACAGCCCTTATAGACAGGAAAGAAAACCTGGAAAATTTGGCTTTGTGGTGCAGATGGTTTGTCAGCCTGTGGCGTCCATGAAGAACAAGAGCTTTCCATGCTGGCATCTTTGGGGTGGGACGAATCTTCATCCGTTTCCAATTTTGGGAGTCGGACTGGCAATTTGGAGGCAGGTCTGAAAATAAGAAAGGACAGCCCTTATCACCAGCAAAGAAAGCCTGTAAGCTTTGGCTTTTTGTTGCAGTTAGTTTGTCAGCCTGGAAAATCCATGGTGAAAAAGAGCATTCTGTGCTGGGATCTTTGCTGTTGGAGGAGTCTTTTTATGCAACTTTGGGAGTCGGTCTTGCAGTTAGGAGGCAGGTCTTAAAAGAGGAAATGACAACCCTTATCCCCAGGAAAAAAGGCATCAATCTTCTGCTTTGTGGTGAAGTTGGTTTGTCAATCTGGGGAGTCCATAAGCAGCAAGTTTTCTGTGCTATCAACATTGGTGTGGGAGGAATCTTTTTTATATACAATTTTGGAAGCCAGGCTGGCAGTTGGGACGTAGGTCTGAAAGCAGGAAATGAGAGCGCTTAACGCCAAGCTTTGACGCTTTGGCTTTTTTGTGTAGTTTGTTTGTCAACCTTGGGCGTGCAGGAACAGCAAGATCTTTCTGTGCTGGCATCTTTGGTGTGGGAGGAATCTTTGTTTTATGCAATTTGGTTGGTGGACACGTCTAAAAACAGGAAATGACAGTTCTTATCCCCAGTAAAGAAAGCCAGAAATCTTTGACTTTACTGTGCAGTTGGTTTGCCAGCCTGGGGAGTCCATGATCAGCAAGAGCTTTCTGTGCTATCACCTTTCATGTGGGAGGAATCTCTCTATGCATCTTTGGGAGTCGTGATGGCAGTTGGGAGGCAGGGATGAAAACAGGAAAAAATAGCCCTTATCACCAGGAAAGAAAGCCAGAAAGCTTTTACTTTATGGTGCAATTTTTTTTTCCGCCTGGAGACTCCATGGGGAGCAAGACCTTTCTGCACAGGTGTCTTTGGAGTGGGAGGAATCTTCGTCCATATGCAATTTTGGGTAGCAGGCTGTCAGTCTGGAGGCAGGTCTGAAAACAGGAAACAATAGCAGTTTTCCCCTGAAAAGAAAGCCTGGAAGCTTGGTTTTTTGATCAGTTGTTGTGCCAGCCTGGAGACCCCATGGGGAGCAGGAGCTTTCTCTGATGGAATCTTCGGTGTGGGAGGAATAATTGTTTATATGCAATTTTGGGAGTCTGGCCAGCAGGCATATATGAAAAAAGGAAACAATAGAAGTTATCCCCAGGAAAGAAAGCCTGGAATCTTGGGTTTGTGGTGCAGTTGGTTTGCCAAGCTGTGGTGTCCATGAACAGCAAGTGTTTTCTGTGCTGTCATCTTTCATGTGGGAGGAATCTTTGTTTATATGCAATTATGGGAGTTGGGCTGTGAGTTGGGCGACAGGTCTGAAAAGAGGAAATGAAAGCCCTTATCACAGGAAAGAAAGCCTGGAAGCTTTAGCTTTTGTTGCAATTGGGTCAGCCTGGACACTCCATGGGCAGCAAGAGCTTTTTAGACTGGTCTATTCTGCCTGGGAGGAATCTTGGTTGATGTTGATTTTTGTCCGGGAGGAATGGCAGTTTGAGTGCAGAGCTGAGAAAAAGAAACAATCACCCTTATTGCCAGGAAAGAAAGCCTGGAAGTGTTGAGTTTGTGTTGCAGTTGGTGGGCCAGCCTGGGCACTCCATAGGCAGCAAGAGCTTTACGTTTTGGCAGCTTTGATTTGGGAGGAATCTTCATCAGTTGGTCATTTTGGGTGTGAGGCTGGCACTTTCAGCTCAGGTCTGAAAAAAAGAAACAACAACCCTTCTGCCCAGTAAAGGAAGTCAGGAAGCTTTGTCTTTCTTGTTCAATTGGTGATTCAACCTGGGCACTCCATGGGTAGCAAGAACTTGGCAGACTGGCCTATTCTCTCTAGCAGGAATCTTGGTTGGTATGGAATTTTGTCCAGGAGGAATGGCAGTTTGAGGGCAGGGCTGAAAACAAGAACACTTGTCTTCAGGAAAGAAAGACTGGAAGCTTTGGTTTTTTGGGGCAGTTGGTGGGCCAGCCTGGGCACTCCATGGGCAGCTTGTAGACTGGCATATCCTGTCTGGGAGGAATCTTGGTTGGTGTGGAATTTTGTCCAGGAAGAATGGCAGTTTGAGTGCAGGGCTGAGAAAAGGAAACAATCGCCCTTATGGGAAGGAAAGAAAACCTGGAATTGTTGAGTTTTTGTTGTAGTTGGTGGGCCAGCCTTGGCACTCCATGGGCTGCAAGAGCTTTCTCTCGTGGCACCTTTGATTTGGGAGGAATCTTCGTCCGTTGGCAATTTCAGGTGTGAGTCTGGCACTTTCAGCTCTGGGCTGAAAACAGGAAACAGCAGCCCTTCTGCCCAGGAAAGGAAGCTTTGTCTTTCAGGTGCAATTGGTGGTTCAGTCTGGGCACTCCGTGGACAGCAAGAGCTTTCGTTCGTAGTACCTTTGCTGTGAGAGGAATCTTTGTGCTTATGCAATTTTGGGTGTCGGACTGGTAGTTTCATGGCAGGGTTGAAAACAGGAAACAAGAGCCCTTATCCCCAGGAAAGAAAGCCTGGAAACTTTGGCATTGTAGGGCAGTTGTTTGGTCAACCTTGGCACTCCATGGGCAGCAAGAGATTTCTGTCGCTGTACTTTTGGTGTGGGAGGAATCATTGTCAATATGCAAGTTTAGGAGTTGGGCTGGCAGTTTCATTGCAGGGATGATAACAGGTTCCCTTTTACTGGGATAACTACTCTTTCCTTTTTTCACTTCTGCTCTCAAACTGCTAGCCTAACTCCCAAAACTTCATGCGGATGAAAATTCCTCCCAGACCATAGTTGCCACGACAGAAAGCTTTTGCGCCCTTGGAGTGCCCAGCCTGAAGTCACCCCACCACTGAGCACTGCTGTTCCAGATATATTGGAGCTCCAGTATGAGCTGGAGTCCAAGACAGTGAAGTGGTATGCCACTATTGACATCTCAAACTCATTCTTCTCCATTCCCTTAGTAGCAGAATGTAGGCCACAGTTCGCTTTCACCTGGAGGGGCGTGCAGTACACTTGGAACCGACTGCCCCAGGGGTGGAAACAAAGTCCGACCATCTACCATGGACTGATCCAGGCTACATTAGAAAAGGGTAAGGCTCCAGAAAACCTGCAATACATTGATGACATCATCATATGGGGGGACACAGCAGAGGAGGTTTCCAAGAAAGGAAAGGAAATCATTCAGATCCTCCTGGGAGCTGGTTTCGCCTTAAAGAAGAGTAAGGTCAAGGGACCTGCCCAAGAAATCCAGATCCAGGGGGTGAAATGGCACGATGGTAGTCATCAGATCCCGAGAGAAATCATCGATAGGACCACAGCCATGTCCCCACAGACCAGCAAGAAGGAAACACAAGGTTTTCTGGGTACCATAGGTTTCTGGAGGATGCATATCCCGGAGTACAGTCAAATCGTAAGCCCTCTCTATCTGGTTACCCGAAAAAAGAATGATTTCCAGTGGGGCCCTGAACAGCAACAGGTATTCAAACAGATTAAACGAGAGACTGCACATGCTCTAGCCCTTGGGCCAGTCAGGATGGGGACAGATGTGAAAAATGTGCTCTATTTCTAGCAGTTTATGAAGGAGTACAAGCTGCCTCCGAGGTGATTGGCACAGAAGAACAACTGCTCTTGGCACCTCAACTACCAGTGCTGAACTGGATGTTTAAGGGAAAGGGGCCCACCACCCATCATTCCACTGATACTACATGGAGTAAGTGGATCACTCAGTTCACACAGCATGCCCGTATTGGAAATCTGAATTGCCCTGGGATCCTAGAAGGCATCACAAATTGGTCAAAAGGTGAGAGTTTTGGTCTAGCAAATGAGGAAGAAGAGCAGGCGGTACAGGCTGAGGAACCCTCAGAATTCGATAAACTACAGAAAGAAGAAGTACGCTACGCCCTCTTCACTGAGGGTTCCTGTCACCTTGTAGGAATGAAGCGCAAATGGAAAGCAGTTGTTTGGAACCCCCCCATCAAGTTTCAGAAGCTATTGAAGGGGAAGGAGAATAGAGCCAATTCGCAGAGCTCAAAGTTGTCCAGCTGGCATTGGACATTGCTGAATGGGAGAAGTGGCCAAAGCTTTACATCTACACTGACTCGTGGATGGCAGCCAATGCTCTGTGGGGATGGTTGTACAGACGGAAGAAGGTCAATTGGAAACGTGAGGAAAACCCATCCGTGGCAAGACATCGTACCCGAACAGAGAAGCTCACTGTGAGGGTCCACCACGTAAATGCCCATGTGCGCAAAAGCCGAGCCAATGAGGAGCATCGCAACAATGAACAGGCAGACTGAGCCGCACGAGTCAAGGTGTCACAGGTGGACAGTATTCATGTAGACTTGTTGCTGTTGTTTTTTCTTGTAACTGTTTTTAACAACATACATATATCTTTTAATAAAGGGTTGTTATTTCTTCTGGGTTTTTTCCGCATTTTCCTCGACTAAAGCCCCCTTAATTTGATATTACATTTGCAGAGAGAGGAGTTTGACCTACATCCTAACTCATCCTATTTAGCAAACATTCCAGTCTCATCAGACATCCATCCATTCATCCATTCACCAGCCAAGCTATTTTCCTCCTTCCGTTCTCGTCTTATTAACTCAGATTTTCCTTCAAAGCATGCCTCCTATTCTTGTCAACAACCAACCACTCTTTGTGAGATAGTCTGGCCAAAATTTATTCTCAGCACATATCCCCAGAAACAATGTCATCCTCTCCCCCTGCACGGCAATTTCCTCTGGAGAAAACTAATTCTTCTCGGCAGTGGCTGCAGGCAGAGCCCGGGTGTAGCAGGAACCGTTGGTTGAGACCAACAAGGGCACTGAAATAACCATCAACAACTCACACCCCAATATCCAGTTAAATGAATTGATCTACTGGTATGATTATCTGTCAGGCCGAGGGCCCGAACTCCTCGTGAGCATTCACAAAGGCTCCGAAGATCCACTGGACAAGGTGGGTGTTAGAGGTTATAAATTTGAGAAAGGAATTTTTCTTTCCCTGCTTCCCTGTAAGAGAAACAAATAGGGAAGGGGGAAGGGAGGTAATTAGCTTTAAAAAGGGTGAGCATAAACCTCGGCTCTCTCGTCCTCGCTCTCTACCTGCGTCGCCTGGTGACTAAGTTCTGACTTTTCATCAATGCAACCTTCTTGTTCCTCCCAGGAAACACTTAACTACCTTTTCAGACTCCTGAGTGGAAATACCAACGAAGAAAGGAAAATCCTTGCAAAGTATCTTCTTGTGTTTGCTGTCTTGCATGTGTTCACTCCAGACGATCTTACTTCGCTAAAGTAAGGAGGAGAGAAAGAAGAGACACCTCACACCCTTTCTCTGTCTCTGCTCTTCCTTTCAGCCTCTCCTCCTTTCCCTCTGTCTTCTCATCGCACTATTGCCACAACAGGACATCTCGACTCTGACCCCAGATCCACATTTCTCCCTTTCTAAAGAAAAGCAGAAGATCCTTTTATAGCTGCACCAGGCATTATCAAGCTCTCATCTCGCTAACTGCAACAGTGCCTCCCATTCTGCCTCCAGGCTCCCTCTGGCATGATTTCCTGTTTTCCTCATGCTGGCAACATATTCAGGGTTCCCTATTTGCACTGTGTGTTCTCGAGGAGTGAGGAACTTGGGGAGTGAAGGACCCTCAGATTTTACGGAGGTGGCAGTGATGGGAAAGACAAATGAACATTTTGACTGGATACCCCTCAAACTGCTGGAGAAGTGCTGGTTCCAGTACACAAAATTCCGTTGTGACAGGCCTGGTCCTCTGAGCAGGAGGAGCAGGAGGAGGGACAAAGCACAGTTCTCCTCATGGACACTGTATCTCCATGTTTCCAAAGCAGGTGGGAGATGCCATTCCACTTCCGAGTTTTCCCTGGCGAAAGTGCTTCTCACCGTTGCACTGGTGCCACAGCCACCGACAAAAGCCCAGCAGACGAAGTGCTTCTGCTACCAGCAATCCCTGCTCCCAGTGTCACGCGTACTGAGCCCGGAGGCATATTCTGCCTCTCGTTCCCCTCGACTATTCTCAAAACTGCGTGCCCTGGGGGACAATTGAGGAATCCCCACGTGCCAGCAAAGGAGGGATGTGAAGGAAGAGATGATGACGGGGAAGGAGCTCATGGTCTGTCAATGTTGAGCTCCTCAATACCACCCCGCTCATCGACTACCCAGCCCGGCCCCGCCACCTTCTCTGTGCAGAACCCCGACAGCCGGTTCTCTGCCGCCACTCTCACCTGCCCTCCGCATCCAACCCGCACCGGGTGGAAGCCCGAGCGGTGGTGCAGAGGCGGTGTTGGCGGAGGAGGGCAGGGGAGGGAGAGCAAGCAGAGGAGGTTGCTCATTCGGAGCAGAGAGCTGGGGTTGGTGGGGACCGGGAGACGGTGGGCGGTGGATCGGCCGATGCGGCGCTGGCGCGAGGCAGGGCTGGTGGCTTTGGCCGCGGTTCTGCTCCATGCGTGGTGCTGGAGGCCGGTGAACGTGGGGGTCGGGGCTGGGACTGGGGCTTCTGTGGTCATGCAGGTTCCTCGAGGCTGCCGTCCTGCCTGGTTTCTTCACAGATCTCTGCCCACGAAAAATCCTCCTATCCGTTCCTCCCTCTACTCCGTAAAGCATTCTTTGGAACACTCATCGCTCTTTTCTGTGTTGAACAGTCCCCGTTTCCTTGCTTTACTCTCTTCATATATCTCATGTAGTCCGTCCTTCCCCTTTCCTACTTTTCTTTCTCTCTGGCTTTGCTTTTTCCCGCAGCCTTCCATTCTTCAGTGACTCCACCAATCCACCTCTCGTTCCCGCATTCATCTCTCCACCAAATACTTATGAGAGGAGTCTTCATCCATATGCAATTTTTGGTGTCAGGCTGGCAGTTTGAGAGCAGAATTGAAAAAATCAAAAACAGTTATCCCCAGGAAAGGAAGCCAGCCTAGACACACCACTGGCAGCAAGAGCTTTCTGTCCTGGCACCTTTGATTTGGGAGGAATCTTCGTCCATAAGCAATATTGGGAATCAGGCTGGCACTTTCAGTGCAAGGCTGAAAACAGGAAACAACAGCCCTTCTTCCCAAGAAAGGAAACCGGGAAGTTTTGGTTTTCTGGTGCAATTGATGGGTCAGCCTGGACACTCTGCGGGCAGCAAGAGCTTTCTGTCGTGGCACCTTTGGTGTGGGAGGAATCTTTTTTCATATGTGGTTTTGGGAGTCGGGTTGGCAGTTTGAGTGCAGGGCTGAAAACAGGAAACAACAGTCCTTAACCCTGGGAAAGAAAGCCTGGAAGTTTTTTTTTGTGGGCCAGTCTGGGCACTCCATGGGCTGCAAGAGCTTTCTGTCATGACACCTTTGATTTGGGAGGAATCTTCATCGGTTGGCAATTTTGAGTGTCAAACTGGCAGTTTCAGCTTAGGGCTGAAAACAGGAAACAACAGCCCTTCTGCCCAGGAAAGGAAGCCGGGAAGCTTTGGCTTTCTTGTGCAATTCGTGGTATTTCCATGGTAGCTACATAACTGTAATACCAGCCTTAAACATTAAAGGTAAGAATTTTGCTGGAACTCTGTTTAGGGGATCCATGTGGCCACGTTCTCTTAGATATTGGTCAGTTTCCTATAAATCTATCACATGTAGTTTTGAAACCTCAGCCATCCCTAGGTATGTCTGGTGCAGGTACAAAAGAGAAATGCTTCTGTCTTCAGCAGCATTGAATTTTTTACTTTTACTCTAATACAACCCTGCATGTGCACAGTCCATTGGTACTGCTGTAATCATTCAATTGAGAGGCCTGTCAATAGGTAAAATGGACTGGATTAGTTCAACTTGACTGTTGGGATTTTATTTTTCCCCATCTTGCTGACAATTGCTTATTAGTGTGCAGAGCTTTGGAAAAGCCAGGACATGATCTCTCCACTCTTTCCCTCATCATGTGGATCAGTATTTTGGTGGGTAGTTGAGGTCTTTACCCATCCTCCATTGACATCCTAGCTTTGTGAAGTTCCAATTCTCGGGTTTTTGCAAGTTCTGTCTCCCAGACCAAAGGTGTTGTAAAGCCCATCGTCTCACTTTAATTAATGCTGATAGGATTTGTGTTGAAGGAATCAACATCAGCAGGGGGAAGAAGGTGTCTTAATCAAATTAAAGTCATTTACTCTCACATGCATATATAACCACTTCTCTGCACCATGAAATATGTTAATGGATGCATAGTCTGTCAGCTCTAGGTCATCAAATTAAATCAGGCCCAAGCTGGTAAAGATCAACAGTCTTTATTCTCTGTTGGTTGTACAGGACATGGTGTGGAACAAAATTATCAAGTCCATCCCTCTGTCTACTGAGTGTGATGCAGGTCACCAAGTTAAGGGCATCAGGTTATTTTACTTTCTGCACATGTCTTAATTTAGATGAAAAGCTTAAATCTGATCCCAAAACAAATGAGATCTCTTGAAGGATGATTTCTTTCATAGACTTTGAAGCAGCTGCAAGAAATGGGTGCAATCTGAGTAACCCTATGAATTGTATCCAGAGGGTGGCTAAGTCCTCATATTAGAGGGTGGGGATGTTGAAAATATTTCATGTTTTTCTCTCAAAAACACTGAGGCACTTGATATGGATGATTGTGCCGTTCTTAAAACCCTGCTCTGCTTCTTTTGTCCAGTTCTATGGTTTTTGGTTTTTTCTTCATTAGTATTAAGATACTTATCCTTAAAAAAAACATTAATCAAGATTAATTAAAAAGTTTACTTTGTTGTAGGCATGTGTTCAATTAAAAGTAATTTATCGTGTCTTGCTAGAAAATGAGGAAATTCCAACCAATTATTAGACATTTCATAAGTTCCTACCCATATTGTACTCCCCTTAAACTGTCTTTACATGCAGAAAAGTAAATTGAAGGAAAAAATATCCCAAATCTTTGTCATTTCAAAGACTGGTCTTCCATGTCAGTTGTGATGTGCTGCTGTTATTCAAGAGGCAGATTACGCAATCATCTTAATATAATGTGAATAAGATGAATGCAGAAATCTCACATGCTGCTGGGGCATATTTCACAAAGCAAAGCATTTTTTGTTACTATTAAGTAGGTTATGAGTCAATAGAGTACCTGAAGAGAAGGTGCTGTATATTGTTGTTCTCAGAAAATTTGGTGTAATTGCCTTTATTATTAAAATGGATGGCTTCCTCTATACCTGAATGCTCACTTTTTCTTTACCTTTCTCATTCCCAGTAGTAAATGCAATCTGATTTATAGTTGTATACAGATACTGCAGAATTACACTGTCATGCAGGATATATTTACTGTGAAAGGGTGTAAATGATAATAAAGGAGGAGGGAATTTGTCCTGTCGTTTTTGTTTTGTTCTCGGGGTTTTTTTGACCTGTATTTCTTTCTAGATATATACAGTGTAATATGCCGTCTCACGGGTACACAGTATCGTCAAGTTGAGTGTGCCACCCTGGCTTTGTTAAAAAGTTTGGAAAGTAAGACATCAGTGCACTTAAAACACGTTCAAGAGCAGTGTGTGTTTTGTAGGTGTATGGCAGTGGCTGAAGCCCAAGTTCTCTGCAGATATCAGCCAGAGAAGGTGTGATATTCATTAAATCTATCTCCAGAATGATGCAAGTCAGGCAGACAGCTGCCTGCTTCATGTCTGTTTTGTTCAGAGATACTCCCATTCTCTATTTTAAGTTAGTTGAAAATGGATGTTAAAAGACATGGTGGACTCTAGTATTCTGTCCATTTTCCTAAGGTATGTTTCTTTTAACATCAGCAAAATTCCTAGAAATACAACCTGTCAGTGTGACTTGTTATTTTTGTTATAAAACTGCTCTTTTTGTCCTCTCTAGTAAATTTTAAATTAATTCAATTAATTATCTGGGAAATTTTGAGTATGCTTTCAGTAAATTTGTCATAGTGGGTTTTGTACATGTATATATATTTATATTTTGTCCTACATATTTAACCTATTAAAATTTGCCTCAAAACAAGTGATGAAAATCTTCTCTTTTGGAAGGGAAACTGTTTACATTCAGACTTATTCTATGAGACCTAAGAAAGAACATCCCATTGTGATCTCTAATTACTGCCTATAGCAATTTTCCCCCCTACTATTTTGCTTTTAAAAGAGCTGTTTCAAAATTTCTTTCTTCTCTTCAGTTTTTCTCTGCTTATTCCTTTCCTAATCTTCCCCAGCAGCCATTCCTGTTGTGCTAGGGAGGAAATGAAATCATGATGTGGTATTTCAGCTGCTGCAGTGATGAAATTTTAACTCGTTAGTTGTTAAAGTTTACATTTGATGTCTAGATTGCTTGTGTGAAGCTGTTATGTTCCTATAGTATTGTGCTGGTTTAACCAACAGGGGAAATGAACTCAACTCAAAGGAGAGATTATAAATCAGAATAACAATTTACTACAATAATACAGTAAGTACAGTAATACAAACAAAAAATTGGTCTTAACCCACAAAACCCAAATGTATTACCCAGTACCCTGGGGCATGAACAAAGTGGTGTTCCTTGGGCCCCGCTTGAGTCCAAAGTAAAGGGAGAGGGGATGAACCTGCTGGTGGGAGAGTTGTTGCAGTCTGGTCAAAAGTGGTGATTGCAGTGAGATGCTTGGGGAAGAGCTGTTGCAGTCTGGTCAAAAGTGGTGATTGCAGTCCAGTTGAGGGTGGTCTAAATCTGGTTGAGAGCGATGAGCTGCAGTCTTTCTCTGGATCCCACAGAGTGGTTAAAAATGTTCCGAGACTCCAAGATTATATACCCTCCAGTTCAGGCAGGATTGTTCAGTACTTCCCTCAGGGCGGGGAGTTCCACAAAGGGTGTGAGGACAAGAGCATCCTCCTATCTCACAGGCCTCTTAACACCTAGTTTATAGCCTGAGGAGTCAGGCTCTATGGGCAGAGGGTGCGAATAGTCTATTCACAACAGTTTCTGGGAAACGGCATGGAAGGCTATAGAATACACAGTTTTGGGTTACACCCATACCATGATGAACTGATCTCAGCTGTCCTAACTAGCACAAGTATTTAGAGCATACTTTAGGTAGTTGTTGTGAATATGGAATGGTCACATTTGAGAAAAATTTACTTTTATTCCAAGAGGGCTTCTGATAAGTGATTGGAGGCTAAGAATCCTTATACTTATCTCCCCTCTGTTTCACCTTTTCCAGCACTCTTCATATCAAAGTCTGAGCTTTTATGGTTAGGCAAAACACTTGTATTGAACCAACTACCAATTTTTTAGGATTTAGAATAAATTTCATTTCTGGTTATATCTGGTCACACCCAAAGAAACTTTATCAAATGGCTTTTATTTATTTGCAAAAATTCAGCATACTCAAGGTTTTAATATCAGACTAATGTTTGACTGGCCCAAGTAAAAACAGTGTGCTCGTTTTTACTTCTGGGACGTCTCTCCATGTCCACATTTTTATGGCAGGTGGAACAATCTTCTGGTAAAGACATCCATCTTCAGGACTTTTCTGACAAAATTGTTGGGGGGAAAAATATTTATTGCCCACTGCTGTGTGTGGTTCTGAGACTACAACAACTTTGCAGAATTTTTTCTAGTTTTGCTGAGGGATTACAAGTCTTTCTAAGAAATATTAATGGCTGAGAGCTTTATTTCAGAGAATAGAAGGAATATGGAGCATAACATTCAGAGCCCACAAGAGCACTGGGTTGGGTCACTGAAATCAATAACACTGCACTAGTCCAGTCATGAATCAGCATCAGATTCATCCCTGAGCCACAGTGCATGTGACTGATAGCACTTGCTTTCTCCCTTCCCTTTGTATCTTCCCTCCTTCCTACTATCTGTTCACCTCACATGAAGTAGCTGTAGGACTGACAGTGAGAAATACATCACCGTATATCATCTCTGGGATCTGATCATTAAACACGTTAAGCCATTTGCATAGAACAAGTGCAGGGGATTGAAATTTTCCTTGTAATTTGATTTGATTTTTTTTTGTCTGTCAAATCCCTGTAGTGCTTCCAATCTGTCTAAACTCAAGTGTGTCTCTCGACTTGATATACTTTATTCACAGCTTTGTGCAGCAGTATAACAATATAACTCAGCTACTGGAATGAGTTCAGCAGACAGCCACTAAAGCGTCTGGAGTAATTCTCCTGTTGGACTTGTGAAGCATAGGGAGGGATGATTTTGGGGACCATAGAGTGGCAGCCCATATATCTCCATATGGTCTCCTACCTATATGGAGACTGTAGCTTGACGGTACTTTACATGGTAAAGAAGGAAGCACGCTCTTTGTGAGGTGGTGAAAAAAGAGAATTTATTTCAAATTCGGTGCTGGTTTTTTCCCTTCAACCCACGTGACTTCTTTGACCAATTAAGTTTTCTATGTCGGAGCATGCTCCCTCGGGCACTCTTGCCCTAACACATCCCCTGTACCTTAAACATGCTCCCTACAGAGACTATAGAAAAGATGGAGCCAGGCTTCGCGGCGGTGCCTGGTGGAGACAGGAGAGGCAATGGATTCTACTTGAAACAAGAAGTTCAGAGAGGATATAAGGAGAAACTTTTTCCCCAGGAGGACAAAGAGTTGTTGGAGCAGTTGCCCAGAGCACTTGTGCAGTCTTCAGATCAAAATAAAGAAAGCCCTGAGCCACCTGGTCTGACCCTATGGCTGATCATGGTCTCAGTAGGAGTTTGGACTAGAGATCTCCAATCTGAATTATCCTATAAATCACTTCCTCCTAGAAGAAAATTGAAGCAGATTTATGCACTTAGCCTTGATTAAAAGGTTGAAATCTGGAATTAACTGATAAATGTTAAATAGGAGACAAAGTTTTATTGTTTAAATCACTTTATCTGACAATTCACAGTTGTAACAAGCAACTATAATGATGTTGAAACAAAATAAACTTCTGTAAGCAGTGTCTGCTTGACAGAGTAAGTAATACCTTTCTTGCTCTGTAGTCCCTGCAAATGTTCTCTGTCATTTGACCTTTCCACCAGTGCTTCTGTTTTCACCTCGTGCACCTCTCTCTGTGCCTTTAACACTTAAAGAATGGTACTTGCTTGTTGAACTTAATGCAGTCCAGCAACAATCTCTTCTCTGTGGAGTGCAAGTCACGAAATGTTAAACTAGGGTGGAAAGGATGTAGCACAACAGTAGGTGGCACAACAGCTTGACAGACTTCAAATATCAAAGGCCTTGCTCCTCAAAGATTTTTTCCTTTTTAATTGTTAACAAGATTCAGTTAAAATGATATTAATCAAAAGCAGAGCAGGAATACATTAATCTCAAGTAATCCTCATTACAGTCTCTATAGTGGAGATGAGGAGAGGAATGCTAGCTGAATAATGGTTGCTTTAGACTAAGATTCAGTTATGCATGGAGCTTGTAGATCAAACTCAAAATGGTATATTCTAATTTAATTTTAATGGTAAATCAATGAAGAGTATTAACTCCTTAGAAATTCTACTGGATCTTGTGCCATTAAAAGTTGATAAGGACTATTAACTCTTCAAAGATAAAAAAATGCTGTGTGCAAAAGTGTTAAAAATAAAATAATATTAAAAATAAAATAAGGAAGAAGCCGTTATGTCATAGATAGCTCTGTATTGCTTTCCATGAAAGCAATAACTTGCTCAAACATACCTGGGCACATGGCTTAAAGGCTGACCAATGTATTCATCCTTGGGAGTTTGGACCTTTGCATTTGTATACAAATTCTGGTTTGGATATCTGATATAGAATATGGTTTTGGTTAAACTCTTTAATAACAAAAGACATGTACAGAAGAGAAAGGAAATACCAAAGCCAGTTCACCTGGTACACATCTTTAATGCAATCAGTCAAAAAATATTTAATATTTACAAGCGTTTTTGATGGAATATTTTTTTACCCCTCAATCTGAATTTACCTAAAAACACTGTTTGGAAGAAATGTCTCCATAGCAATGTTTTCTAAAGTGTTTAACAACAGTTGTGCAGTGTTTAATAACAGGAGGGAGCAGCATACTTTTATTTTAATGGCAACCTCATTCAAGCCTGAGGTTTTTAAGTGCTCCCACATAAAAACATGTTAAATAACAGCACCAAAGAAGGCACTAATATTAGCAAGATTACAGGCAGTCTCCCCTTTTGCAGCAGAAATGTGTGCTGTTTTTCTTACTATCTGGTTGATTTTCCTCCCTAGCTTGTTTTGGAATAGTTATTCCTCCTCATTGGTTACTGAGACTGTGTGGTTTTATCACCCAGTCATAATTCACCTAAAAGAGGATTTTATTTTCACAGTGGTTGAAAAGATTCTTAATGGAGAACCTCTTCTTGGGCCAGCACTGAGACCAGCAGGAACATCAATTTCTGCTGCTTCTAAATTTTGTTGCTGTGGGTACATCTTAGGAAACTTCTTTGCATTAGGACAACGTGTAGGATAGACACAGCAGCATTCTGTTGGTGGTAGCTATCAGAGAGAGCTGTGCTTTTGCTGGCTTCACACTAGGACAGTTTTGCTGAAGCCTCACTGATGTTGTCTCATGTTAGGACAGATGATATCTGATATCAGAACTACTCCTTTTAATCTCCCCTCACAGGTGGCAGACATGATTGGGCTCTGCCAGAGAAACACAAGCACATAGGATGTTAAATTCTTTCTGTACCCCTAGTTATCCTTGCTGGTAGTACCTTCCAAAGGCAAGCTGTTGTGCTATGACGTGTGTAGCCATGGTTAGTGGAAACAACTGTGACTGACTGACTGACACTGCTGAAGAAGGAGCTGTCTCTAAACACCTTCAGTTTAAAGGTTTAGGAAGAGGATTGGATCTGTGTCCTGACCATTGCTTCTGTGAAGAAGGGTTTGGGACAATTTGATTATAAGAAACACAACCCAGAATTAAAATATAGACTCTGAAAATCCCCACTGCCCATTTGCCTCAATATTCTTGAATTAGAAATGGTGATGTTCTATTTGCAAATTAACTTCATATGTTTTTTAAAAAAGACTGTCAGATTTGGGTATTGGAGGCAGAACAACTTTTACAACTGTGAACTATTCTGTCATGGTCTTGCCTTGGTGACACTTGTATCCTACAGTAAGACATGATGGGATACTGCATCTCTGGAGAGAGGGCCTGCCCTTCATAGGATGTAGTATTATGCTGGAAAATATGTCTACATTTCAGTTTTCATGTGAGTCAGCCCACTTAAGCATATGTCTCAGTTCAAAGAGACTGCAGTGTTTTGCTAAGGGGGATGAGTTATGAGGTAGACCAAACTCTTCTCTCTCAGCAATTGTAAATCCGAAATTAAGAGGCTCCAATCAAGGAAGTATGGAAAAAGGAAGAAATAACAACCCTTTATTAAAGGATACATTGGCAAAAACAGTTACAGAGCACAAAAACAACTAAGCAATAATCCTGTACCCAAAAGTCCCCTTCAAAAAGGAAGCAGTCTGATACTTCTCTGTCCTCCAGCGCAATTCTAATCACGGTTGGCAGGAGCGCTGTTGGATCTCCGGAGGAGCAGAGTCTGCAGTGCTCTGTGGTGGCCAACAGGGGGTGCTGTTGGATAACTGGAGGAGCAGAGCCTGCAGTGCTCAGTGTTGGTCGGCAGGGGGCGCTGTGGGACAGGGGAAAGGAAAATTTCTGCTTGGATTTTTAGAACAAGTAAACCTATGACAGCATAACTGCAGTGTTTCAGCAGTCCCCATTATGGAAATGAAGAGCTCGCACAAGGTCACTGTATTTTCTTGCTGTACTAAAATTGGAGATTTTTTTTGCCAGGCTTCTACTTTCATCTTGAATGTTCTTTGGAAATTTGGTATCAGGGAATATTTGTCTTCATCTTCTAGGCTACAGAAAGTAGCCTAGACAGGCAGCATTAGAAGGGCATCAGCTGTGTCTTCAACTTTTCCAGCACCTATAAAACTTTGAAACAGATCTTAATTTCTAAGTGGCATAGTATGAAAGTGGAAAATGGTTTCATCACTGCTCTGGGTTTTGCTGATTGCCTGTCAGTGATTTTTGCTGCTGTTTTGATATCTGAATATTAAAGTTGCCATGAGAGAGGCACATGGTGTCTTATCTACTTAGTTGTTCTTGCATGCTGATCTTAGTATTTGTAATGGCAAGGAGCCAAAACTTTCAGATTTCATTTGGTCTTTGCTTTCTACTGCAGCAAACAAGTGGGTGGCTCTGATGAAGTGTCATGTTTTTAAAACTTGAGTGGGCAGCCAAAGAACAAGGTCCTAGGTACGCACATCAGAATAGATGATTTATATCCATATCTATCTATCTATACATGGATAAAATTTAACCTGTTATCTTCTTGGGGTAAATTCAACCAAGGCAACCTGAGGATATGACTTGGAACTGAAAGACACTGCACTGGAGCTGTGTCATTTAGCATTGGCTATTTCTGCAGGCTTCAAGAAAAGCTGTAAGCTTCCTGCCACAGGTAAAAACCAGATATACTGACAAGAGAATATTATACATCTAAACACACAGAGGAGGTTTATACATAACTCTTCTGCAGCAATCCAACAAAAGATTACATGTTCACAGAACAGCTTAGCAAAGCTCTGTTCTAAATTTTAGCTGTGGCCATGCCAGTAAAATGTGCTTTAAAACACTTCGTTAATAGTAGATGATGTCCTTAAATTTTAAGTTAGTCAGTTGTGCTTCACTTAACAGTTGCATCTCATTAAATGATTTCATGGAATCAATCTTGTAAGGAAAGGGAGAGAGAGATCAGTTGAATTTTTGCAGAAGTAATTATCCTCTTTAAAAAGTTGCAAAAAGGAGAGATGGGGTGGATCAAGATCTCTATGCTGCTGTGAATCTGTGGTTCCTTTGAAATAGCTGGATAAGGAATCCAGCTACTTCAGTTTACTCAACTTTTATTGGATTATTCAGTATTTCAGATTGATGTATTTCTTTAGAAAACTGTACCTGGATTGAGGGTAGAAAAGAAGCCAAACAATTGAATGTACAATACTTAGAATTTCCAACAGATGGCACTTTATAGCAAGGAATCTTTATTGTCTACCGGAAAGAGAGCAAAAGCAATTGGATGGCTGTGTGCACTGACATCCTAAAGTCTGCAAGCGAAAAAACGTAATATCCTTAAATCTGAGAGTAGAGTTCTATAAAACTGAAGGAACAAAGAGGGAATCTATAGCCAAACAAAACCACTCAACTAACATTCTATCTCAGATATTAATCACACTGACATGTTCTTCCCAAAAGCGGAATATTCCCATCTTCTTTTCTTCTCACTTACAGCTAAACTGAAAGACAGCAAAGAAAATATGACCATCAGACTGTGGTTATTACTGCATACAAGCTCAGAAGAAAACAGAGAATACTTTCAATAATATGACTTAGAAAGTCCAGTCTTGTGGAAAGCTTCACAGGCATTTTGATATCTAAAGCTACACAGAAGATTTTTAGAACCACTTATGATCTAAATAAACAAGAAAGGCCTGGAAGCATTTCAGCCTCTGAGTTACAACCCAAATTACAACCCAATTTACACTTTTGTCTGTCAATATTATCTAAGTAGAAGGTGCTTACTTACGAGATTCACAAAAGGCAAACTGAGAATGACAACATTTAAAAAAATCTATGGGAGCTAAAAGTTATCTTCAGCTACCTGAACAATAGTTCAACAAAGTCAGTCTTCTTGGATATGCACAGAGAAAGGACAAAATGATGTGACCAGATGTGATGATGACATTTCAACAGGATGCAGGGTGTCCTCTTTCTATTAAAGATCCGAGGAACATGTCTTGGTCTGAATCCTCTCACTGAACTAAGTAGTTTAATTTTAAAGTCACCTATGTTTCAGATGTAGAATCTGCTCAGTGGGCAAGCTTCCCATTTTCTAAGTTAATTTATATAGGACTAAGTCAGCAGCCAAAATTAAGCAGCACTTGCTATGCTAGACAAAATAAAAGGAACATGTAATTTGTAAATCCTGTGAGAGTTTACAGATAAGATATTACCATCTAACAGTATTCACTAGTGTTTAAATTATTCATGCCAACATGTAGAAAATATAGCTACATACATGTACAGTATTTCCAAATCTAAGTGGCATGCAAAAAAATTCTCAGACTTCTTAGCTATATCCTTAAGGTGATGTATGTCAAGGGAGAGTGGAAGGTTTAGACAAACTTATTTAAAAAAAAAAACCCTGCTGCTGATCACGAGGTGCAAAAAGGACTCTCTTGCTTTCTAAAGTCCTTCTCGAAGAAAGGTTGAGGTGTGCCTGAAACCTCTCTTAGCCTTGGACTGTGTCAACAGTTTAAATTTAAGGAATTATAGAGGTGTGATTAAAACAGTTTGTCCTGTAAGTTTTTAATAATGGCAAAATGGATATATTTATATAAAATGAATTATATATTATCACAAATGAACAGACAAGTGAACAGAAGAAAGATCATAATCAGAATTATACACTACACAATATAAAAGCTAAAAATCTCCTATTAGGGTATCATATAACATAAAGTAACAAAGCTGTAACAAAGCAATTATATTAAACCAATTGTATCAAAGCTAACAAAAGAAACAATCATTAAGTAGAGATTGGTAGAGATGAGATAGCACATAGATCTTTTAACCCCTAGGGAGTAACCAGAAGGAGGCATCTGTGCTTCAGGGAGAAGCTCCACACTTCAAGGAAGTGTGTGGAAGAATCTGCCAAATGAAAGGTGGACCGGGTTTTTATAGTTGTGCCAGACTATATAACTATATACTCTGGTAGTCACAGATTACAGGCAAGCAGACTATCTTATCTGTCAAATTCTGCTTCAGAAAAGCAGGATTCGGAATCTGGTGAACCAGGCTGGTTTTAGCATAATTCAATACCAAGACAGCACCTGGCACCAGCAGTTGAACTTGCATGATAGCTTGAGTGATGGTTTGCATTGCATGCATTCTCTGATCAGATTCTAGGCCTTATCAGGGTGGACTATCCTGCTACAACAGGACAAACCATCATTTGTAGGCACTCAAGTCTATCAAAAGATTTTATACTGAACATTATGTGTTCCAGAAACTTTTCCTGAAATTCATAAAACCTTTTCTAAATCTATCCTCTGTACCTAAGTATCACTAGAAACTCCACACTGAATTTGAAGCCGAGATGTCTGTAATACAGATGAAGTTCTCACTTTGGCACCAGGCTAGGGAAAACATCAAGTATAGGAACATAGAGGAAAGGGTAGTGTTATACTTGCAGTGCAAGTACTGGGCCACCAAAATCCATGAAAGCTACATTTCTCTCTGTTCCTGAAGGAGGCATTTTTTCTGCTGATTTTAATCGAAAATTTAGGCGCATAAGAATGTCATTCAGCAGTCAAGAAACAAAAAAGTAGCAGTGAAAATACAGCAGAAATTCAGCAACTACCAGAACCCAAAAGATTTCAAGCCAGGTATTGGCCTTATCAGGCTTTAGAGTTCTCATGAAAACACAGCTGTAATTTTAGCATATTTTTCCACTGTCATTGGTAGCAATAGATTTATCTCTTGCACAGATGAAAAACTCCATACCCAGATGAATTGAAACATGAGCTGTTCATTCATTTAGAATCAACTGAGCCACATACTTTACTGTTGATTTTAAGACTGATTGATGACTTTGGTGTCAAGGAAAGCCTTACTAATCTGATATTAAAAAACTCTGCCCAGAATGGTGTATTTAACAGTAAATCTGAGACAGAGAGAGATAGAAAGAAATAGAAAAAGGGTGGCGAGGGCAAGAAGAGAGTGAGAGAGAGAAAAATAGAAAATATATCATGTAATCGGGCAGCATCCCATAGGTCCCATTTTTCTGGTCTTCTTCATGGTGAGAGGGATACCTTGGGGGTCTTTGATTGTTTATGACCCTTCTCAGCTGCCTCTCATGTGAATGCCCCATGTGTACGTGGTCATCCTGGAGGGGGGGGGGCAGTTTACTCTGTTTTGTGTGGAGAGATTTTGCCATCACACTCCCCAAACCGTTCTCTTCTGCCACCCACTGAGCTCAGCTAGGTCAGATTTCCTGAGCCTTGTTTACTTCTCCTCAGACCTGAGATGATTAGACAATAGTCTTATCTCAAGCTTCCCTTCACAGTCCAAATTCCAGTCAAGAAGCATATTGAGGAAGAGGGGGTGATTTCAGTGGTTGCTGACAGGCAGTTGCTTCCTTGCAGCTTGACAAAAAGGCTTTCTATGATTTTGACAATGTTTAAGACATTAATAACATCTCAGTCCATCACAGCTGCTTCCAGTCTTCTTCTATTACTTCTTTCATGTCTAAATCCTTGAAAAATTCCAGACAATGACTGCAAAGAGAGTAGGAATAAACAAAAAAAGTCATAAGTCTTGTAAACATGTCTTTAACAAAAGACAGTATTCTCAGTATGCTCAATTCATCTTTATTTTATGGTTTTCTTGGACAGGAATGTAACCGGCATTTCATGTGTTCATTTTCCAAAATTTGAATTTATAAATAAAAAACACTACTGTGTTTCTGAAAACCTTGTACTGTAAAGCACGGGGCAAAATCCTCAGCTATGAAGAAGTATCACCCAGCAGAAAGTGAAGTTAACAAAGTGCTCACCTTTTAAACTCCCTCAGCTTATGCTGCCTGGAACCGCTGTCAGAGAAAGAGCAATGACATCTTGCTTTATGACATATCCGCACTCCAGTGGAGCCAAAATTTACAAGTCTTGACCAACTTACAGAGGAAAGGAAGACTGGATGGGATAATGAAGCTAGTAAATATATTTTTTTCATAAGACTAGAAACCTCATTTTCTTTTAAATACTATGAATCATTTCTTGTTAAGAATTTTTTCTTTAGGCTATCATACAGAAACAATAGAAGGAAGGCACCAAAGCCAATTGCTAATAAATACATTAAAAAACCACCAAACAGTAAATAGAACATCTGACACCACATTAATCATTTAAAAAGGTGAATGGAACTCTCGTATTAGGAGGTAATTTGTAAGAGTAAAGACAAACTAAGAATAATGAATAAAGAATAATGAATAAAGACAAACTAAGAATAAGCAAGGAACAGCCTCTTTGCATAAGGTCTGAAAAATACAAGGGTTTTTTTTGAAAGCAATACTGTAAAAAGAATCCCTTCTTGAAATTATTACAGAGAAATAAAAATATCTATTTCTCACAGAACACTGCTAATGTATTTTATTAGCAATAGCTTAGAATTTTTAAAAATAAATAGCTGCAGAACCTAAGTTTTTCTTTAAAAAAGGCAACAAAGAGTAATTTATCTATGATTTACCTTACTTGTCATTGTATGTTGTGTGACAAGGTTGCATAAGAAATATAGTCTGTTCTCTAGAGCTAGTTAATTTATAAAAAATGACCAGAAGTAACAGGTTTTATCAGACCAACCATCTCAGCCACACAGCCAAAGAAAATAAACAAGCCCAAAGCACAATTTAAAAATCAAGATTCTCTAGTTTTTCTAATGATACTGGGTATCCTTTTATTATGCTTTTTGGTTTAGTCTGCCTTTTCAAATTTTTCTACAGTATGGAGCCATCTGTAGAGGTGAAGTTGTTTAGAACAGTAGGGGAGTAGCAAAAGAGATTTACAGGAAATATATCTGGTGAAATTATCACTAAATGGTACTTCAGGAGGTGCTGGAGGCAAGGGAAAAGTAGAACAACCTATCTATGATTTAGCTCAGGAAGGTGATCAAGCAGATGTCAATAGTATTGAATGCATCGTTTTCTATACACCTAGGGGATAACATGGAAATCAAGCACTGATTACAGCTATCTGCCTCAGTGCTTTATACAAAATACAGCACCAATGGATCCAGAGCTAAGCAGTACAATTAAAATACTAGTGCCACTCAGTCCTAAAACTAGATTGGTTTTCTTTAAGTATTCCAACAATAGTGCAACTAAAAGAGTTAATTTTATGTTTACAAATCTGCTTTCTGTCCTTCCTGTAGTTCATGTTGAGGCACAAGATAAAGTGCTTTGTATTTCCTCTCTTCTTTCAAGTCAGGAATTGCAAATCATTGAACTTGTTAGTGCATTTATGGTGGAAAGTAATTACAAGGAATATGAGCTTTACCCTCCCATTTGGTTTTCATTATGGTCACCTCAAACTCTAAAGGAAGTTCTTTCTGTTAAAAGAGAGAAAAAAAAGAGGTAATGTCATCTTTCGATCAGAAAACAGGTACCTAAAAGTAGTTAGTTTTTCTGCACATTGTGAATGTACTTTACTACTTACTTTCCATACTTTTCTTTTGCCAGAAAGCAGCAGTAGTAAGTGCTGCCCGTGGCTGTCAAAAAACCACAATTTTCTTAAAACGATGTCAAGTTATCAGTGCCAAGTTATTACTGCCACAAAGATGTACATTCCCCATATTTAAACAATTTCTGTATCAAGTCTCCCACATACATATATATTACAAGCATTAGAACTAGAAGTGTAAATTAACATTTGTGACTTTTTCAGAGTGCTATACTTACGGACAAAGGTCAACTCCTAAAGAGTGCTCAGTTCTGTCACTTGGAAAAATGCTTCTATAACTAAAAGAAAACCCAAAACCAGGCTGTCAGTATTTTATATTAACTACTTTGTAATGTCCTGAGATCTTCATATCTCATTAAAACCATTGTTTTCATGATTTTCATGCCAGAGTTTGACTTGCTTGTGTACATGCTACTGACAGTTTTCTAACTATTCAAAATGCTGTGCTATAATTCTAACTTCAGGATCTTTTATTTTTCATGCCTCTTATCACAAAATGTGTTATAAAGTACTGTACTAATTTTATTAACTTTACCAGCTCCAGCTTTGAAAACACTCACCTTGATATAGGAGAAAAATAAGGCAAATCTAGTAAGATTAGCTCTTCCTGGAGTAAGAAATGCATAAGCATACAGTTATTTCATCCTGTATGCTTGCTGTGAACAAAGCGGGCCAAGACAGAGTAATCCTACTCAATCATACTCTCAAGCAGGCACTCCAGGTAGAGCACTTAAGTGCATAAGTCTTGTGTTTGCTGGTAGCCCGAGGATTCAGAGCATCAGACACTTACAGCAGAGCACACCCCCCAAAACTATGACTGCTAAATCTCAGAAACAGTGAGAAAACATTTAGCTCTTAAATGGTTTTTCCCTGTAGATGGGTGATATTTTGGACAGAGGATTACTGACCAGGTATACCTGAAAGCCATCTATTACAGAATCGTAGAATATGATGAGTTGGAAAGGATTCACAAGGATTATTCAGTCCAGCTCTTGTCCCTGCACCAGACCGTTCCCAAGAGTCACACCATGTGCCCAAGAGTATTGTCCAAATGCTTCTTGAACTCTGCCAGGCTTGGTGCTGTGACTTCCCTAGAGAGCCTGTTCCAGCACCCAACCACCCTCTGGGTGAAGAACCTTTTTCTAATATCTAATCCAAACCTTCTCTGACACAACTTCAGGCCTCAGTTATTACAGTTGAATCACATTTCAGGAACACAAAGTAGAACTACAGTGGTGTTTCTCACATAAAATTACAATGGTAATTGTAATTATTAGAAACCTTTAGTTAGAATTATGATTAAATATGACTGATATATTTATTTTTACATAAGCCTATTATAATAATATCAAAGAGGTGCTAATACTGTTTCAGTAGAGCTTTAATCAGAATAGCTCAATAATTAGGAAGTAGAGAACTTCTGGAAACATTCAATTCTTGCATTACTCAAAGCAATGAGTAAAAGTGACAGGAAAAGGAAAAAAACCAGCATTACTATAGAATTTTCCCCATTACATTTGGGTACAATTTTGGATTGTATTTTTTGAGCTGCAACTTCTGTGTTTTACACCTTCCTATTCCTCAAAGAAACTTTGGAAAAGCAATTAAAACACTTTACTTCTTAAAGTAGAAGTAGAATCTATCTTTAGGATTTCACTTCTACTTAGTTCCTGCAAAGGAATTTATAGATATATGCCACAAAACTATTTTGATATTCAAATATGTCAATCCTCTGATAGCCCACAAGTTATATCAGTTACCCAAAAACTAAGTTTGAGTGCATATACTATTGACAAGATCAGGAAGAGTCAACCTGAACATCACTGAAGTCAATTCAGCTCAATGAGTGACCCAATACATTCACTTCTTTTCCCAGTTGTCTGAATTGTTGCACTACTACAGACCTACAACTCATGGTTAGCAGTGCCAGTGATGAAAATCAATTCCCTACCTACAAAAAGAGCATCACTCCTGAGTCAATCTGGAGTAGTTTTCATCTGAATATAGCAGGAGGCTTATAGTTACTTGCGGAGCTGTTTAAGGGTAAGGCAATGATTACAACTGCATTCTTTCCCAGTATTCTTTCACAGACTCCTCAGGATATAGCAGAAAGGAAAATTTTTACTTTACATTTTAGGTCTGACCTGTAAAAGTAGTACTGTGACCAAAGAAACTGGATTAGATATCATACAGACACAACTGTTAGATCAGTTTGAAAAAACAACCATTAATGACTGTTAAATAAAGACTAGGCATATTAACTTCAGAGAAACATCAGTGTCCACAGAAATCAGATCTATTTGCAGAACAGTTACATTTACCCTCATAGTCCCACAGCCTATCAAAAGGTTTCCCTGGCTCTCCAAGTGGTGCTTGAGGGTCATTACAGAAGGGACCATGAACTTCCATTAGCAGTCCTGCATTGTCTGGCCTCAGCGGAATCATAACCAGGTTATGGCTCACAGGTAAACCATCCCATGTGTGTTTAATTCTAAATTCCATATACTACATAAATGAGAAAAGAAAGTTCTGTCAAAGAAGATCTCAGATTCCATACTTACCCAGGAAAAAAAGATATGCTTTCGTATAAAGCAAAAAAATAATATTTTTGACATCAAAACTGAAATAGATTAGCTTTGTAAAACCACTAAATAAAAAGTTACATGAAGGCTGCTTCTCATAGGTTTTTATACCTGCAGGGCTACAAATCACTCTGAAGTCTTATCAGGCTTAAGGCTTTTCAATCAAGCATCTAAACCTTCCAAACCCACTAGAAATATTTATCAAGAGAACAGATAAACAAAACAGCCTCCATCTCATGGTCTTAGAAGATTTGGTAACACGAGAAAAATAGATTTAGAAAAACCTTTAACGAATGTTCGAGATACAAGAAAACGAAGCAATTAGCTAAAGCTTTTCTTTGCGGTCATTGCAAACCAGACAAACTAAGGGATTTCACAGAAAACTGCAAGCACATCTTGTTAAACACACTGAATGTTTGCAGAGCAGTCAGAATAGAGGATACTGCAATGAACAGCTGATGTTACTTAGAAATAACTGTAGAAGCCTTAAGAATAGCCTCAATCTATCTAATAAGCAAAAGAACCAGTGGTACTCAGTTTACAACCATTTTATGGCCTGTTACTCCTACCCTTCTCAGTATTATGAGTTCATGCCCATCTCTACAAAAAGTATCCTTGACTTGTTTCCTTACTCATCTCCCAGCCATAGGAGAGAACTGGCAGTGCGTAGCCTGACTGAGAATTATGCACATGCTGTCAAATCCTGTGACTAGAGAGGTGCTGGCTCTGTAGCTAAATTGTAACCACATTCCTTTCAGTTGGAAGCACTAGATTGGGTTACTCAGATACCCATTTTCTTGGGAATCACAGACCTTGGCCAC
The DNA here is from genome assembly GCF_003945595.2 of Pipra filicauda. NCBI lineage: Eukaryota > Metazoa > Chordata > Aves > Passeriformes > Pipridae > Pipra > Pipra filicauda. Next base: position 680,199 of record NW_024104432.1, read on the forward strand.
AGCAGCGTTACATCTCAGCAGCAAGGAGACAGGTACTGTCATTGCCTCATGTTTCACCTTACCAAGGGGATTTGCCTCTTCCATCCCAAACTGACGGCAAAAAGGGTAGAAACAAGCAGGAAGGAATAAACACTCTGTTTATTAGTTGCTTCCAGGGGGAAAGTTGGAAACTGAGTCAGAGACAGCAGCTTTTACAGTATTTAAGATTTCATTACTTGAATCACAGAATCAATTAGGTTGGACAACTGTTCCTGGAGGTTTTTAAGGAAATGGATGTGGCACTTAGTGCCATGGTCTAGTTGACATGGTGGTGGTTTGCTCATAGGTTAGACTCGATCTCAGAGATCTTTTCCAACCTAATTGATTCTGGGACTGCCATCCCTAGTGTAGCTTAAGACTGTGCCCTCTCGTCCACTCGCTGACTGCTTGGGAGAAGAGGCCGATCCCCACTTGGCTACAACCTCCAACAGGTGGAGCGGGCTCCACGTCGCTCCCGCTTTCGGTTCCCGCCTCTGCTACTCTAGCCACAAACTAATTTCCCGAAGGGGAGTTTAACGCGTGAGCGCCCACCTTTAACCCACAAACTCCTCAAGCGAAGTTTTAACGAGGGATTTCTTACACCTTCAGACACCCCGCCGCTGTGGCTCCCGAAAAGAAGCCCGCCTTCACATGGAAACCGAAAGCCTCTACCACCACTCTCCCCCACAGCCGTAGAGCCCCGCCCTGTCTGGGCTCCACGTGACCGAGGCCGTCGCTGAGGGCGGAGCGGAGGCGCTGGCGGACGGGAGTTGTCCTGTGTCGTTGTGAGGCTCCGCCGTCGGGTATGGAGGTGGCTGTGGTGGCACTGGGGCTGTTTTCCTCCCGGGGCTGAGGGTAGGGAGCGGAGGGGCAGCTCCACTCTCCGGTCCCGCCCGAGCGCGTCTCTGGGTGAGGGGAGCCGGTCCCCGGCGCCCGCGAGTTGCCGCCTCCACCCATCCAGAACGGCTCTCGCCTTCCCTGCTCGCGAGCGGCTGGAATAAGTGACTTTTCCCCAGGTGTTTGACGAGGGGAACTCTGCGGTGGGAACGCGGGCACAGCCAGGTGAGCGTTGGTGGCAATGAAAATTTATATTCTTCAAGTAACAGCGTGAATAATAGTTAACACTAGTAATTAAAAGCTGCTAATTACGGTAGTAGCCAAAACCACATGCGTTTCTGTGTCAATGCCTCGTTAGTTATGAAACCACGGCATTTCCTATGCTTGGCTTACACCTCAGAGGTAGAAAAAGCTCTCTTGCCGTTTACATACGAAATTTGCTTTACAGACTAAAATCAGTATTTTTAGTTACACCATACAATTTTGATAGTTTTAATATTTCTTAACATGACAATCAGACTACAGCTTAGCAAAATACTGGCAAAAAGAAGTTGCTTCTGCACAGCTTATATTCCTGTAAATAGGAAATGGGTGGATGTGTTGTCCGAAGAACTGTCACTGTCCCTGATTAGTGTCACAGGAAAACTTTATAGGACAGTAGTAAGACAAGGTCACAGTACATGAAGTGCTATAGCTGTGCATTACTCAAACCTTAGAATCTGAATTGGTAGCAAGTTTCTTGTGATGGCTTTAGGTGGCCAAAGATGAAAGACCAGTTCTTGATTCCAAAGACCTCAGTAGCAGAAAAGTTTCTGTTTGAACCAAGAGTCATTCTGGTTCAAAAATCTGTATGTTTATTGAACTTTGCAGGAGTGTTCATTATGCTGTTACGTGAACAAATCGTGGTTTTTCAAACATTTGGAATTTTGCCTTTCCATATGTATTTACTTTTTCTGGCTCTACCTTCTTATTTTATAAATCTTTAGGCTCTAAATACAACTCAGACTAAATGAACTGTGAAGTGGTAAGAATTGCCTTTCCTATCAAAGAATTTTATTCTCTCTTAAAAATAATATTTATACATTTTTATGGGTGCCAAAAGACAAATTTGATGTTGTCCTGTATGCCAGCTGAGCCCAAAGTTGTTTGAGGCCTACTCGGAGTCTGATATATGGATTGATGTTTCTTTTATTTCATGAATGTAAAATAAAAGTTCTAAAACACTGAATGTGTGTAATACACCTAAAGAGAGATTCTCTAAGCTGTACTGTATTTAATGTTTTAGAATAAGTATATGTTGTGTTAAATATGTACCTGTAAAGAAGGTTCTTGGAGTGAAATTCTAGTCTCTGGCACTGATCAGTTTAAAAGCTGGGTTTTACCTGAATGCTTTTTGAAGTATTAGCATCCAAAACTAAAAATAATAGTCCTCCATTATATTACATATTATTGTGACGCACTGGAACTTTTGCCAGAATATATTTAATGATTCAGGGTTGAAGATGAGCTTCTATAAGGGATGTGTAAAATTTGCCCCCTTTTGCACCTATGGTTTCTCATGTTTACATACTTTGGCTGGTAAGGGCAGCAACTTTCCCCTTCCTGTTCCTTACATTCTTTTACTGTTACCTCCTTTCTATTGCCTCTATCTTTTTCCTATACCCCCCTTTAGAAGATTAGAACTAGAAAAAGAGCCATGGGATATATATCAAGAAAAATAGTCAAGAAGTTGTGTAAATCATTCTTCATTCCCCATTCCAGTTACAAAGGAATTTTACAAAATTCTTACAAAATAGAATAAAATATTTCATTTGGAAGAAACCTACAACTATCACCTAGTTGAACTGCCTGACCAGTTCAGGTCTGGCCAAAAGTTAAAGCATGTTCTTTAGTGTAGTGTCCAAATGCCTCTTAAACATTGAGAGTTTTAGGGCCTCAACCTCCTCTCTAGGGAGTTTGTTCCTGTGTTTGGCCACCATCTCAGGAGAGAAGTGCTTCCTAATGTCCAGTCTAAACCTTCCCTGGCACAGCTTTGAACTGCTCCCAGGCACCCTATCACTGGATACCAGAGAGAAGAGCTCAGCACCTCCCTCTGCATTTCCTCTCCTCAGGAAGCAGTGGAAAGCAGTGAGGTTGCTCTTCAGCCTCCTTTCCTTCAAACTAGACAAACCCAGAATCCAGCTAATTGAATCTGATACACAATGCGATTTGTTGCCCTTAGACCTTGCAAATCATGAAGATATGTATGTGTTTGTGTGTTTTCTAGGCAGAAACTTCATTTTTTAGAATTTCTTAAAACAGAAGGAATATGAAAGGAATGGAATTCATTATTATTACAGTCTCTGTAGGCTTTTTCAAATCCTATTTTCTTTTAAACAATTGTGCTAAATAGAAGAATTTTAGAAACATTTTTTTTGCCCTCAAAGCACTATACTGTTAAACATATTTCTGACTGGCAGTCACATTTATGTAATAATGTGTGACATTGTAACCATGATTCTCAAACTTGGTATTTTTTAAATCTGAGGCCAAATCTGGCACTTAGACACTATGAAGCAGATGAGATTTATTTTAAGAGTTATTGCTGAGCAGGTATATGAACTCAGGAATGGAAGTAGTAAGAATTTTTGCAATGAGGTTTTGCAACAAACAACATAGAGCACAGCTCACTTCAACATGGCCTGGCCCTGCTTTGGGTCTGTCACACAACTCAAGTTGCTTATTGTTTTTCCAAGCAGAAACAGCAGAACAAAACTGTCCTAACAGTGAATTATGGTATTTTTGGTGCATTTTCAAAAGTTTTATCCCTGAAAGAACATTTGATTTGTAACTTTTTTATTTTTATAGACTTCTCTTTTCTAATAGATTGGTCTCATGCTGAGGTAACTTTTTGTGCTGGGTACCATAAGCCTGTCTGAAAGTCTGTGCAGAATTTAGGGCATCAGCACATTCCTGGTGCTAAGGTGCATGGAAATGGACTTAGCACTTAGACAAACTTATGATTGTTCTTTTAAGATTGAGGTGGTTCCCCTTCAGATGCAATTATACTTTATATCAGATAACTCCAGGAAAAAAAAATAGTATTTTTACATATTGGGCCAGAATACTAGGGGTTCTAAACGTAAACCTGAAAGTGATTCTGTAAGATATTGTGTACAATTACGGTACAGACAGTTTTGGGTTACATATAAAAGTTTAAAACTACATACAGTTATGTGCAAGTACTAATATGTGAATAATTCCATTACAGAAAAATGCCCTTGGTGGTGATGACCTATTAGGATCCAGGGTGATGGACCAAAGGAACCAAAGGTAACTGATTTCAAGTGATAAGTTGGAGTGCTACAATGGATTTGAATGCTCATAGAAGTGTAAATATCCAGGTAAACTGGGTCTTATGTACAAGTGTTCAAAGGTCTGAGAACTTATGAATGGAGTCTGTAGAGGTGTTACTGTAGCAGTTGTGTTTAGATAGTAGTGTATTTATTCAGGAAATTAAATTACTGACTTTGCTTCCACAATCTTGAACATAAAGGATGAGAGATGAATGAAGGAATTCTCTACTCTGAATCTTAAGATAATAAACAAAAGTTCTGGTAGGATTGCACTGATCCAGGTAACCTAGGTAACTGCTGTCTGTTGAGGTCAGGTGGATGTTTTTAAAAATGTTTATTTGACAGTCTTACACTAACAGTTGCCCATCAGGAAATGGTTTCATAATCACTGTAATTTCATGTTACAAAAATAACCTAGCCTTTCTTGTTAGCTTTTAAGGCATTATTACTCTAGACAAATATAGAATTTTCAGAGAATTACTTTCAATTATGAAAATATTAGGAAGGAAAAAGTATAGAAGTAGAATTACAGTATTTTACATTGTTTTATAGGCTACCTTACTGTTGTATGTGAAAACAGCAATAAAGTCTAGTCTTTTAACATTTGGAATTCTATGTAGGAAATATTAATGTTGTATTAATGGTCATTTATAGTGTCCCATGTTCTAGTTCTGTTATACAGAACTCATGCTGTTAATGATCATAGTTTAAAAGTAGTAATTAAATTTGTTCATTAGATTCTGGGGAATGTCAAGCTTGGAACTCAAGAAAAGTGACTGTTCCGTTCTGGTCTCTAGATTAAGAATTCTTTAAAAATAGTTAATTATCAGAATGTTTCAACATTTACAAAACTTATCCTAAGCATGTTTTTCAACTTTATAGCGTGTCAACTCTAGTCACTGAGTATGATAAACACTTGGAGGAAATGAAAGAACAACTGCAGCTTTATCAGGTATGGACATTCCTAACATTTCAGACTGTGTATTGTTAGCGGTCTTAATATCTAGGCCACTAGTTTTTGTCATGCTCCACAAACCTGCTGGACTGCAGTCTGCCTCAAGCAGATGAATGGAGAGCTTTCTGTGAAAAGATTGGGACATTGTCCAAATTGCAACAGTTTACTGTTTGGAGAAGCAATGTGGTGAAATGAAACATGCACACTTTATTTCTCTAGATGCTCTGATATGGTTGCAGGCATATTTCTAGGTAACATTGAGACAAGGTAGCTGTTTCCCTCTTTCCTTCCAGGTCTGATCTGATGCAGTCCAACTCAGTCCAAGTATGGAATACACCCAGCCTTCTTCATTCTTGTTAATTCTTCAGATTCAAATATTTCTTTAAATGTGTATTATCATGGAGACTGAAGTGAAAGGGAACTGTCCTCCATTCTGTCACAGAAAATGAAACTTTTTAAAGCTTTGTAACATGACTGAAAAATGAAGTGATATGTTTAAAACCTGTGGCATACGGAAAGCAATTTTTTACTTGTGATCTACATGCAGAAATTATACAGTGGTTTTGGTTTAACACACTGAATTTGTTTGATCTGTCCATCATAAAGATTTTGCAAATAAAGTCTTCAAGCTTGGCTGATTTCAGAAGGCAGCAGAAGCAATAAGGTTTTGTTGCACTAGATAACGGAACAGCCAGTTTGAATAATGTTAACTGAAGTTTCTCCTCAGTTTCCTAAACTTTTCTCAAATGCTTATGGCATGAAAGATGAGAGGTATCCACTGTGCCCCTAAAAGAACTTGAGTTAATTAAAAATCAAACTGTAAGACTGATAAGAATTTCAGAAGTTTAAGTTTAATGCCTGAAATAACATCTGAATGCTGAGGTATAACAGGACTTTGCAGCTGTTAAATCTAAGTGGCATCCCTTAAAAAAGAAATTGACTTTAATTTACTGTATTATGCTGAATTAAGTTGTCTATCCTTTACAGTATCACTCAGAAATAAAAGATGAAAGAATTAGCAGAGTTTGTGTAACTTAAATGAATGCTTACTCTTGTATGTGTTGGTGTCAGGTACAAATGGGCGAGATGAGGCTAAAATTGGAAGAAGTCACCAAGGAAAATGAAAGGTAAATAATTGCACTGCCATGTTACTACTGCTCTTTCTCTTGATTTTTGAACATTTAAAAGCCTTTTTTCTAGAACCTTGAAATCTTTGAAATCTTCAACTACTAAGTAGATTCAGGATCTTAATGTTAGAGTCTTAAAATGCTTAATACAGATTACAGCACTAGGTATAGGAGATTTAACCATATCACTAGAAGAACTAGATATGAAACTATTTCAAACTGTCTTTTGTGTTTATAGAATGTAACTTAATAGATTTAAATTTGACTGAGAAGTAATATGTACAGATGGAAGGCACGGTATATTTCAGTTGTTAAAAAAATACCTGTTAAAGAAATACTTTCCTGAACTTAGTTCTTTGAATTTCAGGCTGCATGCAGAGTTGAAAGAGGTTCTTGAGAAGCAACTTGAGGCTTTTCCTTTCATGCATCTGGAAACTGATATTCCTTCAGATGAGGGCGTAGTGAGAAACCTTCAAGAACAACTACGACTGGCAAAGCAAGTGTGTGAGATGAAAGATTTATACTGTTTTATTTCTCTTGTTGTGCCTTCACAGATTAGGGAAAACTGTTTTATTTCTTGATTCAGAATTCATTTTTTCAGAGTTCTTGGAAACTGTTTCGAGGCTCTCTTGACATGGAATTTGAAGGAACTTCTGAAGGAACCTGAAGGAACTTCTTTCCTAGATTCATAGAAGAATTTTTTAATGTTAATTTGTGCCAGTAATTTTATCTAGTTGACTTGATCTGTATGTTGAATTCATGACGAGCAACTTAATGATATATTTTGTTCAATTCACATTTTTTTAGTAGTTTGTCAGTTTAATCAAAACCACTATAATGTCCTATGAGGAGGCCAAGTATATGTGAGATATAGAAAATAATATTTAAATCTGAAAATACAATCAAATTTTGTTCAGCTTATTACAATGATCTATCAATCCGGTTGTGTATGATTAAATTGAAGTTTATTTGATTGCTGAATTTGGTATTTGAATATTATCTATACTGTAGGCCTACCTTAAAACCTGTGAAAGTTTGAGTTCTTCAAAAAAAAAAGCAGAGAACTTGTGATTCACTTGTAAGTGGAATTTGAAATTCTAAGCATGTTTTCCTTCATCTGAATTTGCTCTGTGTATTTAAAATGTGAGCAGAAAAAAGTATAGGTAGTGGCATTTCTTCAAAATAGGAGTTCTCTCTTTTTAGAGAATGATAGATGAAGATAAATATGCTATAATAGAATATTTTTACAAGGTATTGTTCTGTAACTTAGGAAAAAGAACAAGCAGTTGAGCTCTGGCAGACGTTGTTACAGGAACATGATCGACTTCAGCAACAGTACCAGGAACGCCTGACTGAAACGCAGATTCACGTAACTGAAAGGAAAAGGCAGAATGTAATTTTCATTTATATTTTTGTTAATTTTGGTGCGTCTTCCTATACTGTAGAGATTCTGGATCTATGTGTAGTCAAACTGAAGTGAGTAGGTTCTGACAGTACTTTTATGATTTGGTTATTAAAATTATTAGAGATGTGTCTGCCTGAATTAAGGTACAAATGAGACCAGATGCCCAAGTCAGTAGTATGGGTTTTATTTAATGGTAAATGTGAGACAGAGAGATAGAAAGAAATAGGAAAAGGAGTTGGGGGAAGAAAGAAAATGACAGAGATTAAAATAGAAAATGTATCACTGCTCCATGTAAACTGTTGGTGTCTTATCAGTCCGGTTCTTCTGGTCTTCTTGGTGGTGAGGGTCCCACAAAACGTAGAGTCCAGTGGATTAATATATGTTCAGGAGATGCTAGGCACCTCCCCTGGGGGTGGGGGGGAAGCTTTGCAATCTCTTGCGACAGGCTCTGAGTTTGTTGCCTCACTTGGATCACATGCAGTCCTTTAGTGGTGGAAGGCCTCAGAAATGAGTTGCGGGGGCGCTTTGGGGATCTGATAGTTTATGACCTCTTCTCAGCTGCCTCTCACATGAATGTCCCATGTGTACATGATTTTCCCGGGGCAGGGGGTGGGAGTTACTCCTTTGGTTTGATGTGGAGAGATTTAAGAAAGCACCATCACACCCCCAAAACTCTTCTCCTCCACCAGCTCCTGGGCCTTGTTTATTTCTCCTCAGACCTGAGATGATTAGACAGTAGTCTTACCTCAAATCCCCAGTCACAGTCCAAAGTCCAGTCAGGTTTTAGTGGTCTCAAACAGGCAGTTGCTTCTTTGTTTGACAAAAAGTCTTTCTGTGATTTTGACAATGCTTAAGACATTACCGACATTTCAGTCCATCATGAGTACTGTTAACTATTTTCTATAATAGTCATCTAAAGTTGAGTGGTCAGATGCGGTCACTGATTCATCAACTAAATGCACTATTACAATTGGAAAAGTTCTTTATTCCAAAAACATGGGCAGAAACATTGGGGAATGCACTGAGTCTGAGTACATATGTATGTATATGTATACATGCACAAGATATGCATGTGCATATAAATAATTATGTATTTGAACTGCATGGTTGGAAATCTTTAGTAGAGTAAAACATCTGAAAAAGTTTCCAGAGATTTCTGAAGTCTCAAGTGAAAGTCTTTCATCTGTTCTCCTGTGTTTGAATAGTGGGAAAAGTAGTTTCCATTCCCTGTTGCTATTCAGTAAGGAAGCATTTGTAAACAGATGAAAAATGAAGTTGACCAGTATTTGTCTAATGTTAGCTTGTTTCTCTTCTGCTGTGTCTGGGGAAAGCCTTTCAGGAAATCTTAGAAAAGCTCTTCTGCTCTGATGAGCTATATAAAGATGCTCAGTGTGAAGAACTAATAGAAACTTTATGCCTGTATGTACCTTGCTACATGTATTTCTATGTCTGTAAAGAGAAGCTACAAATTTTTAGTATTTCCTTTCTATTTTCAAGTGCACTTGATTTAAGGGCACGGTTACCTCAGAAATATTTTTTTACAGATTTTTTTTTTTTTTCATATTAAGTTCACCTTAGCAATGTGATCTTTTCTGAGAAACAGGATAAATATCCGTATAGCTACTGAGCTCTGTCAAGTTTCATAATTATTTCAAGGAATGAGGACTCTTATCTTTGTGTAGTTCCAGCTTTCTGCTCTTATTTCTTCTATTAAGTTATTTCTTGTGTTGTATTGTTAGTTACTGGTAACCCACATAGTAGATTATAGAGATCCATTGGTAGCTGTTGAAGGGTTTACGGCTGTCAGGTTCCACTTTTCCTTAGTAACTAAATTTTTGGTGGATTTTAATGCCGTTGGAACAAGAGTGAGGTTAATCAGCCTTTTATTCTTAAATGCTATTGGTCACCCAGCAAAAACACTTTTTAGTTAAATAAACTTTTATTTTAGGGTTGCTTTTATAAAATAGCTGTCAGAGGTAAATAGAAATAGTTAAGACCAACTAGAATTAGAACTGACAAAAAGCAAAGAGAGGATATCATAAGGATTGGATACAGTAGGCAAATGAGTTGCAGGAATAGGGTTCTGGCATATACTTGACCTTGAGACTGTTAGATGAATGCAGCACAATTAATAGATATTTCAGCTCAGGGACTTCAGTTCTTTCTATGCTCTGAAGGCACTTCGCATGCTGCAGATGATTTTTCTGTGTTACGCTAGTTTTCCTAGGATGACAGATTTCACATTCAGGGGCTCAGGCTTAATTGAGCCATTTTTTCTATGGACTCAAGACATCCTATATGGCAAAGAGCAAATTAAACACGTCTGTACAAGCATTTTTTTAATTAATGGGTACATGTCTGTTACTGTGCTTAGCAAAAATGCTTGTAGTAGCATCATAGTTTGTGTGGCTCTTTATAGGCACTGTTCATGTGTGCTTTCATATTTTGAGAGTAAGTGCGTTATGAGTTTTGGAAGGAGACAGTTTGTAACTGAGTGACAATTAGATACATTGTTCAGTAGTATATCTAATTTTCTGAATTATGAGGTCAACAGCTAAAAGCAATCTAATTAAAATCTACAAAGGCATACTGAATTTCCTGCTACATGTAGAGTTTTTTTGAAAATATTTTCAGTTGACTGTGAAATTTTCTAATTATTTACTTTTTATTATTATGATGATTATAAGAAGCTTTGAATTCTTGTTTTAGGATCAACTGACTAGCTTTCAGCAGTTGACTCAGCAACTACACAAAGCCAATGAGAAAATAGAGTTGGTAAGTAAAACCTTCTGAACAGTGAGCTAGTCATTTTTTTTTTCCTCAGACTATAAAACAAAAGCAAAAAGGCCTTCGTAAATATCTGGTTGAAAAAGAAATTGTGCCACTGAAATTTACAAACTTTTCCAGGGACTAGACAAAAATCAATTAGTGATGGCTTTATTCCTAAACTCCAAACACCACGTCAGTGTAGTTGAGAGGTTACCAAAGGCATGTCATGGGATAAAGCAGCATGCCCTTTTTTTCAGCTAACAAACTGAAAAATAGAAAGTGAAGAGACAGAGTAATTAATCAGGTTTTTTATTGTGATAAACCAGCTGTGTTTCCTAGATGTGCTCAGGTTGGAGCTGTTTAGTATATTTATGTGTGTTCTAGAAATGAGATTCAGTATTAAGGCAACAGCGTTCACTGCTGATGTTAAAATATTTAGAGTAGTGAAAACTGAAGTAAACTGCAGAAATTTGTAGAAAGATCTCGTGATGTTGATTATCTGATGTAATTTTATCAGACATTTTATCGGTATCATCTCATCTCATGGCTGGGCTTCGCGAACGAAGATTTGGGAAGGCTCTATCCACATTTGCTACAGGCACGCTGGTGGCTTATGAGGCCAATACGAGACAGACATATCCGATTGCAAAAGGCACAGCAGAAAGATTCCTTAGATGGTGTATTCTGCAATACACGGTTCTTTCTGCGTTGCCTTTTTTCCTCGAGGGTGATCCTGCGTGTGTTCTCGAAGGAGACAGCTGCGTTATAGATGGTGTGTCTCCAGGCCTCCCGATTTGATGCCAGAGTAGACCAGTTATGGTGATCAATATGGCCAAGGTTGAGATGTTGTTTCAGGGAGTCCTTGTATCTTTTCTTCGGGGCTCCTCTCATGCGGCAGCCGGTGGCAAGTTCACCGTAAAGCAAGATCTTAGGGAGGCGGTGGTCCTTCATCCTTGAGACGTGCCCTGCCCATCGCAGCTGTGTTCTCATCAACATGGCCTCAAAACTTGTGATAGCTGCTTGCTCTAGAACAGATGTGTTGGTCACATAGTCTGACCAGTGGATGTTTAGGATTGTGCAGAGGCAGCATTGATGGAAGCGTTCTAAGAGACGCAGGTGGTGGCGGTAGATGACCCATGATTCGGAGCCATATAAGAGAGTCGACAACACTATGGCTTTGTAAACACTGATCTTGGTGCTTTTCTTCAAGTGTTTATTACGCCATACTCTTTTGTGGAGTTTTCCAAAAGCACTATATGCCTTTGCTAACCTGTTGTCTATCTCTCCGTCAATCTTACCATCTGAGGAGATGAGGCTCATCGGTGTCATAAAACCAAAGTAATACATGTGGGCAAGAGGGGCTTTCACTTTGGGTATTCCATGATGGTCTTGAAATTAACTTACCATTCAGAACAGGTATTTTAGAAGTAGGAAGTGTTTGAAAACAATTCTTAGGAACAGTCAAAAAAGCAAGAAGAATATTAGCAATTAATAGGAGAGGGGAGGAAAAGGAGAATATTGTGCGTTTTGAACGCTATCTGCTGTTACGGTCATCTTTAATATCTCAATGTAAGGTATATGTAAGCTCTAGAAAAGGCTAGTAGGTAACAAAAATATGAAATTATTCTCAAATGGGAAGACAGTTGAAGGAGAATGACGCCTCCAGCACTCTGGCTTGCATACAAAAGAATGAAGGAGGAGCAATTGCTCATTGTTCCTTGTCCCTAAAACACAGGAATTTTTTGCAGCATTTGTGGTCTGCTGTGGTACTAAGTGTCACAAGGGATTCTAGGCACCTAAACTACATGGAAGTGCAGATGACAGGTCTGAGCTACTACAGTTTTTGTGTCGTGAAGTTGTTCTATTACTAAAATATGGACAAAGAAGGGAAGGAACATCACTCTGCTTTTGCCTTTCTAAAATACTCTACATAAATCTTGGTACTTGAAGACCAGCCATAGTGTTAAATAGACCTTATTGGCTATTTTTATTATATAATATTCTGTAGAAATGTCCTATAAAAATTCTGAATACATAACATTTTCAATACTATAAGGAACATGTTACAAATATTTCCTTATTTTGCAGACCAATCAACAGTTTCTGAGAACTGTGACAGAACAGAATGTGGAACTAGAGCAGCTACGACAAAAACTGAGGTATAAACCAGGCAATTAAAAACATATTAAATATCTTTTCTATAGCTTTTCCTAGCCTGCTGCTCTATCATGGGCCTTGTTTGTACTGCTAATTTCATTCTAATAGTTACAGTGGTTCCAGTTAATGCCTCTGAAGCTCGTTAGACATGTGCGCATCATTAGTGTTACAGTAATGCGTTTCCAGTTAGTGTTGTTTGGTTCAGCTTTTCCCTGAAATGTTCAAGATTTGACCTTTGATTTAAAAGGAACAAAGTGTCAGTATCATAGCACAGTTGACTCTGAAGAGAGGTTTTCATTACAATACAGTTTGCTCAAAATCCAATTACATGGTTGCTCATTACAGTTCTGAAATCTGAACGTTCAAACAAGCTTCAAGTTTTAATGCTTTTAGTAAAATTTACATTAATTTATCAGTAAAGAGCTCTAAACCATACATTCTATGGAAGTTAGAGGTAAGAGTACTGTTAATTACATTCCTGGAGTATATCAAGGAAAATGTGGAACAATATCTGTGACACAGTTTCATGATTATTTGTGTTTACAACCAAAATCTATTCAATGCTAGTTTACTATGTCTGTTCTCTCTTTAAATTAGTGATGTTTGAGGTCAGCATCCAAATTTAATTTCAGTACAGTCGATTTGTGGACTGAGAATAGAAAAAGAAATGGAGTCATTATCCAATGATTTATTTTCTTTTATAGCAGTACCTAAAGCGTTAAATAAGCTTTTTAAAATGAAATTTTCAATTTATAAACTTAAAATGTATAATGTACTTAAACTTTGTTTTAAACATTGTTTATTTTTATGTTTTCTTTGTACAATACCTTTAGGACCAGAATCTAGTTACAAATGCTGATTTACTTCAGTCACTGAAGATGAGTTTTTATGCGGGATTTACTTCTTAGCACCTCTCATTTTTATTATCCAGGATTTTTTCATGGAAAAACTATTTTCCAGAGTAGTATGTTTTGAAGAAGGAAAATGTTGTGATAAGCAATCCAAGATTAATGGGGTATACAGTGTATCTAGTAAAATAATATGTTTCCAAACTCAATCATCACTTGCAATTTGTTTGTGTGTGTCACTGTTTAATTCTTCAAGGGAATGAACGCTATTTTTTTAAATTTCTTTCCTTGCAGAACATACAAATACTGTTTTGATATCTCATTAATCTATAAATCTTTGGTCTTGCATTGATATGCTTAAATTGACTCCTGTAATTAGTGAGGACAAAAGCAATTACCATTCGCTGAACCCATTTTAGACATCTAGTAAATTCTATCAAGATTTAGTTTATTTATGCATTTCTACCACTCAATGGTTTTGATCAAAAACAAACCAGCAAAAAACCAACAACCAAAACCAAACCAACAAAAACTTTAAAATCATTCAGGTTATGGTTGAGCAGTTGAGTGTTTTTGTCAGAATTACTGATAATCATGATTTCCTTTGGTCTCATCTCTGTTTCATTTTTTAAAGGGAGACCCTTTTTAAGTTCGATCCTTGGACTTACCTGAAATTCTTTAATGATACCACTTTGATCAAATAATTTAGAATAGGGCATGACAACCAAAATGGCCAAACTCTTTGATTCACAGTTATGAAAACACACGAGGATTTGTAAGACTGTCTATTCTACTCTCTAGCAGAAAGTAGAAGGGAGAAGTGTATGTTTTTTGCTTATACTACACCTTCAGGAAGAAGGTATATTATAAGGTGACTTACTGAAAGCTGGTGGATTATCTTGCTCTGAACTTCTATTCCTACATGCCCAAATATGTATGTGTATTTTTGATTAGTTGCTGTTTTATAACTAGTGAAATTGTGAGTTAATTTAGCCTTTCATTTAAACATCCACAGGGCTGGATTAGTCATTGTCCTCACTTCAGAATGTTAGGTTTCTGATTTAGTATGTTCCAGGTGGGCAAGACTGCTCAACACATTTGTCTTGAGTGTTTTCGTAACTGTTTAGTTTGTCTGGCGATGATCATGAGCAACCTTTGAAATTGTTACTTCCCAATAGTATTTTCGGTTTGGGTAAAGAGGCTCCCAGATGAACTTCGCGTCTCTAATTACAGGTGCTGATTATGCTATATTCCTCTCAGATCAGCTAAAAGTCCTTGCAACCCTAAAAACAGTACTATGTCTTACTCCCAGAGTTAATGACAGCAGCTCTACCTACCCCTAAAGTAAGTGCTGCAGTGGTTCTCCAAGAAGTCTGGAATATTTTCACTGGTTGCTTCTCTAACATGAAGTTACATAGACATAGGTCACATGGATTATGTAGCATCTAGCACAGACAATTCTAATCCTTTGGGATGTTTTTAATAGATTTACATGATTTATGGTGATTGAGTAGTAAGTCTGGAATGGAAAAAGAGATTTTAAAAAAAACAACTTGTGTATTAGAGAATTAAGGTTTGACTTAGGTTTGTGTGGACTAGACAAAACACACAAACTAAGAAACTTGGCATTACTAGGGCATATATCCGCATTTCAGAATCTTAAAGCTTGTAAACAGAGATAACTTGCCAAGATTATGTTAAATATGCATTGTACAGTAAAGAATAAAAGCTGCATCTTTGAAATCAATTTGTTGCCTGTAAAATTTACACCTCTGCATTTGATCTGAATCTGAATTTGGTCATTAAAATGCATTTTTAATACTTAAGCAGTTCTCATTTTTATGGCCTTTTTATGTTTTTCTTATTTTCCCCTTCTTATGCTGCCTTTAGAGTTTTTATTTTTTTTACAATACCTTTTAAATATTTTGGGGAAGCAATTTAATGACCTCCTGAATTTAACAGTACTTTTTGTAGGAGAAAGATGCATGACTCAGGTGGAGTAAGATCAAAGTTTTGAACCTGCAATGAAGACCTGTGTTTGGGAATAATGTTTTTATTGTAGTTTTTTCTCTTTAAAAAAATTGTACTCAATTTAACTTTCCCAATTAATTAGGCTGAAATAAAGCATTCACTCTAAAATTGCTTGGATTATGTATACTTTGCTTAAGGTTTTCATGTAGGTATAATATGCTTGTCTTTTATGCTGTTAATTCAAAAATTTTATTTCTATAAGAAATTCTTGCTTGAAGTTGATTGTTAAAAGTATTAAGTAGTTTTCTAGCTTCTTTCATGACTATTAATGCTCCAGTTTGTGTTAACTTTATCAACGGTCAGTCACTGGTCTTTAGATTTAGCCTAATATGCAGCCTGAATAATTGGGTTACACTTAAGGTGAAGGGCAAGTCAGAGGAGTAGGAGGATTGCTGATTTCAATAGGCTTTTGTACGAGGATGAAGAACCACTAGTCATCATGAACTTGATTCATTAACTGGTTTATTTTTTTCCTCTTTCAGCTCGTAAAAACTATTCAAATTACAAAGCACATAATTTAAATTCTTTAGAAGTGTTTAATGATTTTTTTTTTTAATTCCTAGTCCTATTACTTTAAAAAGTCAAATCTAATTCTGTAAAAGAGTTCTCTGTTAGGTATCTGTGGTTAATTATACTTAAGCTTTTGAATCACCTAAAGTTTTTGATTGCCTAGTCCTTCCAAATATTTAATCAATGCATACACCTTCCTTTTAAGCTGACTTTGAGAATTCATTTCCACAGGACTTTGGAATTTAGTATTCCTCTCTTACTGTACCACGTAGTAAGAAGGAAAAGGGGGAAACCTCTTCTGCCCTGTAAGAACAGTATTATGAAATCTGACTGCCCTTCACAGCTATTTCAACAAAGTTGTAATGGAGCCATTTTTTTCCTCTATAATAATTGTTTTCTTTATATACAGGCAAGCCAAAATAGATGGGCAGGCAACACATGCTAAGCTTGAGGAAATGACCAAATTGAGAGAGAAGCTTCACAGCCAATTGGAGAAAAAGGTATTCTAGAGAAAGGAATAATTTCTGTTGCAACTGAATGGCCAGTCAGTTTCTGAATGCCGATGTTAAATTATTTGCAAGTTGTTATTTAGTTTGTTTTATGTGAGTATATCTTTATTTTGTTTAGGGAAGCTCAGATCCTGTCATGGATAATACATTTATTCTTTCTAGGAAGAAGACATGATATCTGCTCGGGAAAGAGAAACAGCATCCGACAAACGCTTGCAGCAAATGCAATCTAGTTTAAAACAATTAGAAACCAGGTAAAGATAACTCATTGGGTGTTACTAACAGGATACTTGCAAAAATTATGCCTTGATTCTGCAAAAACAGAGTGGTTGTTTTATGACAAACACGTTAGAAGGTAACAAAGCACTGCTGCTTGCAAAGGCAGCCCGAGTGTTGCTAAAGTGCTCACTGTGGATATTTAGAGCTGTGCTCTTCATTGAACCAGCAGCACTTGTGAACTTCGAGATTTTTTTTGAGGATCACTCTGAGGCTCTCTTGCCCTTTCTCATGCTTACTGGTACAATCATAGGAATTTCTGAGCTGTTGTTTTTTTCTTCTAATAGTCTAGCTGCAACTTTGTTGCCCACATCAAATTATTCCATTTCCTCCACAGAGGAAAACTTTATTTCTTTTGGGGCTCTTCTGTTCTGGTTTAATATAGAATATTTTCAGAGATGTATCCCAGGATAGCAACTTTCTTCTGAGATTAGATATCTGAGTTAACTCCTTTAATTCTGTTTCTTTCTAGGACTTGATTAATATCAAACTCAAAAACAATGCAGTTTGGGTAGCTCATGAATAGATGCTTCCTATTAGTTCAGTCTGAATGGATTAGTGTCTTAATTAGCCATGTTATTGTTAAATGAGTAAAATTACTACTGTCTTGTAGATTACTTGTTACTGTCCAAGATGCTGAACAGCTGAGAACAGAAAGAGCAGTCCTGGAGGAACAAATCAGAGAGCTTCAGGCCAAGGCTGCTAATCTAGAGAGTGAGAAGTATGATGCTGTTGTAAAAGTCCAAGACTGCATACAGCTCTTGGAAGAAGCTAACTTGGAAAAAAGTCAGGTAAGTCATTGGATAAAGATATTTCTTAGAAATTAGAATACTTTCATCACTTACAGTTGTGAAGAGCCTGATTGCATATTCTCACAGGCATATACACATGCACAAGCTGGCTTCTTTTATGTCTGTTGTACTAAAATTAGTAACGCATAGATAGCAAACTGGGATATGACATTACTTAGGCTTGTCATAGAGTATAAATTTCAAACAATATGTTGAGTGCCTGGATAAATGTGATCGAAGTGATAATACTGTACCTGAACATGAATTTTCCAAAATTTTTGACAGTTTCTTATCACATACATACTAACAAATTCTGCTGTCAGACTGAAAAGGAAGATTCTGTTATGAATTTATCACTTAAAAATGGCTAGGAAAGAACAGCTAAACTAAAGGGACTTTTTTGTTCTATGAGGGACATAAGGCACCGAGAGAGAGATCTGTGTTCAGAAAAAGTGACTGAGTAATGAGTGGGTAAAGTCTGCAGTCAGGAAAAATTTGAAAATATGTTTATTAGTCTATTATAAAATGGCAGAAAAAATTCAAACATACCATATTGGCTGCTGAGTTTAGTCTTACCAGTCAAAAACCAATTTAGGAGATAGTATGGATCTCTCTTAAGAACACATTCACACAATCCTCAGTGGTGCTCGATACAATTAATAGGATGTTCATAATGGGAGTTTAAAAAAAAAAGCCTTTAAACATAATGCCCCTTCATGTGCAGTTTAGATCAGCCCATTTCAGACAAGACATAGGAAAACTAGGAAAGTGCAGGAGGAGTCAACAAAGAAATCTAGATATGTGGAAAGGCCTTTAAAGAAATTTTTATATACAATGTGTGATTAAACTGTCATAGGTTGATGTGTATACCAGAAGTATAGATATGAAAACAGTAACATGCACAACAGGGGGATCCACCAAAACTTCCTAAAGTACAGGACCTAATCCAGCAAGTCTTGATAAGCCTGTTGATCAAAAAAAAAATTAGACCCCCTATTTTCACAATTCTTAACTTTCCTAAAGTATCTGCTCTTTGCCCCTTTCGAAAATAGGATATAGGGCTTGGTAAACTCTTGTCTAATATGGGCTCTTTGTGTTTTAATGCTAAGCTTCAGTTCCAGTCAGACTTTTGGAAAATTGTGTTTGGTTCCAAGGCAGAACTTTAATACCCATCCAGAGATTGTAGCCATCAGTAGGTGAAACCCAGTTTAGTTAATGTCTGTGGGAATAAGCGGAGGATCTTAGAACTGATTCTGTTTCGGCTTAACAGTTCAACACTGTTGAGCAGTTAAAAAGATAAACACTTCCTTTTAGCCTGGAGTTGCTCTTCAAACTCAGAGACAAAACAAAGCAGACAATTCTTAATTTAGTGCTCTGGCTAAAACGTCCTGAATTTTTCAAACTGGGAAGTCTATTAATGAACAAGATACAAAAAATGCACATAGCTGTGAACGCTTTGTGTTATAAACTGTTTTCTTCCTGCTCTGTTAGGGGTTGTCTTGGGTTAAAGACAATGTTACTGAGGAGGTGGGACCTTCAATGGGAGGTCCTGCATCCCATCCATTAAAAATAATGGGACTTAAAAGGAAGGAGTATAAACAAAGTAACAAATTTTACTAAAAAAAAGGGCAAAACCAAAATAAAACAACAAACACACAATAATAAAGAATCTCACCCAGAAAATCACTCTGTCCCCTTCCGTGTTGCTGAGCCAGCAAAGCAGTTCCACGTGGCCCCTGCGGCACTGTCACACAGAAAGCAACAACAATGGCAGCAGCAGCGGCCGGGAGAGCTCCAACATGCAACGCTGGTGCTGGAGCGGTCAGGAGCGGAGGGCACAGAGGGCTGGGACCAGTGGGAAGTCCAGAACGACAGGAGGCAGGGGAGCCCCTGTGGGGAAATATCCCTCTCTTTAAATTTAGAAAGACGGCAATAAACTTAGGGAACAAAAACAAAGCAGAATTTATTCAACGCGTTGGGTCTTTCTCGGGGGAAAAGACACCTTCGGTTTAAATTCCATACATTTTATAGTTTCACAAAATCCCCTCCTTTTCAGATAAGTTTTAATGTATTCATTTTTACCTAAAAAGGTTTCTTTTCTCTGAAAAGGGGCTTTCCCTTTATCCCAATTGGCTGCAAGCCATCCCCTGTCAAAGGTGATGGATCTTTCTTTGTTCTTAGCCCAAAGAGAAGAAACTCGTGTACAAAATGGCCCTAAAAGATTTAATTTTTAAGAATTTTCTCATTTCCCTTATCCTGTCAAAAGAGACCCTGATACCCAAGTTCAGGTCTTGGAACTTGGATATCTTACAACTTCACGATACGCCTATTTATAAAAAAACCACCGTATTTTTAATTCTCATACGCCGGTGGGCACAGTGAACCAGCAGAAGCCTATAGCTGTAGCAGGTGGGGGGAGGAGGAGGGCGGCAGCGGCTGCCGTCCCGGCGTGGAGAAGCGGGCTGCAACAGGCCGGCTGGAGACTGCGGCAAAAACTGGTGCGAGTCTGGTGGGGGCAGCCCCTCAGGAGCAAGCGGGACAGCGGTGGACTAGCAGGATACTGGCGTGGGGGAGAGAGATGGTCTGGGTCGGGCAGGCAGCGGCTTCTTGTCAAGTACTGAGCAGGAAACAAACAGGCAGTCCCCATGCCAGCAGTGACTGGGTTTTATCCCCCACAAACTCCCATGCCACTTCACGCGATAACCCCCTCTTCAGCAGGTGTGCCGTGCCTGTGTGGGCAGGCCGCGGTGTTATCAGCGGGTGCCCCCTAATGGTGATATGGGAAAATTACAAGAGAATCTAAAACCGTAGAGAGGTTGAGGTAGAAATTGTAATAATGCTGCTTCTGTTAACATTAAAAAACACAAAAAGCTAAGCTTATAAAAGGACATCAGAAGAATTTTAAGAGTAGTTTGAGCAATAAAGAGCAAAGTTGAATTATATAGGATCAGTAAAGGAGATTATGACCAATGAAATGGCATGTTATTGCCTGAAGTGAGTAACCTTCTACAGGCTTAGCTTATTTCATCCATTAGGGACTTTTTTTATGTCTTTCTCCCTTTGTGCATATACACATTCTCTATGTGTCACCTAGGATTCTTGATAGGTGACATAAAAAATCCTATATTCTGTAATCTTTTCGGACCAGTATCTTGTGTTATACTGTAACATCGGTAACTTTCTTGCATCCCTCAGAGGAAGGGTTCCTTGCTACACTTTTTTCTGTAATTCTCCCAATTTTTTTTATGCTGAAGAGCTGTTTCGTTCACTGCATCCAGCATGAAAGGGTCTGCATACCTGTTCCTTAGTTGCCTATACATTTTTATTCCTTTACTTTTAGTTTTCTCAGAGATGAGTAGTATATGAACCATAAAAAATGCTTAGCTTTATGTAGGAGTGTATGTGTATACAGGTATTCAGTTTCCTAATAGAAACCTTTTACATGCATCATTGTCAGCATGTTTTTATTACAGATACTGGCACGAGATAGAACACTGGAAAGTAGCTTTGCCATTTGCTCTGAGTTCCTGTGCTTGCTTTTGTGTAAATTCCAGGCTCAGCCAAAATCTGCAAGTCCCAATAAAAAAAGGCACCTACTGATACTAACTCTTTGTGTGATTCTGATTTACAAGAATGTGCATTTAGTGCAACATGTTTTCACTGTTCTTGTTTTCTTGTTGAGTCTCAGTGTCAACTGCTCCAAAGTAAAAAGGAGAAAAAGTGTCTTTTGATCAGTGACTATATGTGGTTTCTTCTCTCCATGCTAGGTACTGTGTCGCATTAAAATATCGGTCATATTTGTTATTTTTTTTTCTAGGCACTCTTTGGGGAGAAACAAAAGGAAGAGGAGATCAAAAAAATGAAAGATGAAATGTCTCAACTTGCAGAAGATACTGCTGCAAGAATTAGAAAGGCAGTAAGTTACGATGTTTAGAATGGGAAGATTTTTTGATTTTCCTCAGGGTGAAAAGCCCTTGCTGATGCATGGTCATCATGAGCAGTTTTCTTAAAAATGTTTTGATAATATAAGTGACAAGGCAGCATGCTGATAGTACATACTCTTCAGCTTTGTTGTCTAGACATGTATTCCTCTGAACTAAGTGGTATTCTTAAATCTCTCAAGAACCAAAACTGTTGATGTCTGTGCAGATACTGGTGTAGACAAGGCTGCACTGTGAAGATGTAAAGAATGATACTCGTGGTGTCTTCATGTGTGCTTTTTTTTCTCGACACCCTCAATTAAAGTAGTATTGATAATAATAATTCTTCTAACATTTATGTCATAAGATTTGTCAGTTACTGCAGTCCCAGATATTTTCATGCATGCACCACATATAGGCTATATATGTGTATATCAAAAAGCAAGATGGAAAACTAGTTTGTGGGACTAATTTTTTAGTTTTACTTTGTTTTTACTCACAGGTAAACACTGCAAAGAAGCAATGTAATGTGCAGGTTTCTCGGCTAACAGAAGAAATTTTGGCTCTTCAGATGGTAAGGAGTTGACTGATAAAAACATTTTTGATAGCAAATCATTTGAGACTTCTAGTTATTGCTAATCAAATAAAATACTATATTCCAGTAAAAGAAAGCCTACTAACATGATTAATGAGTAACTGTGTAGGACAATACGATATTACTATAGAGCACAATGCATCCTGTATGTTTCCAGACATCGGTTCACAAACATTTTGTCAATGAGATCTGTGCTCTAGAAAATATTTTCTCTGTGATGGCATTTCTTAAGTATCCCTGTTTCTTTCAGGGATAAGCATAGAAAGCTGAGTTTTGCATATCTATAGATGGGTATGTAGAAATTAAGTATATGAAAACTGATAAAGTATCCTAAGACAAAGTCTGTCCATCACAATCATTGTATTCTTGAATGAACCAGGAACTTATAATAAATTATGCAGGTGACCAAAAGAACTCAGTGCTTAATGTGCCTATTTATGCATTAAATTTATTTTTAAAAGGTTTCATTTTATGTTTCTTAATTTGTACATTGAATGATCCTATAGAGAAAATAACGAACAGGTAAATATAGTCAAATGCATACATAGCAGCAAGAACTGCATTTACAGGTTTGGCTTTGGCACTTCTTGAATTTTTACTTTGAATTATTAGATCTATTTAAAAATTACTTTTAAAAATAGGAATGTGGAGAAAAACAGAGTGAAATTGAACGAGCCATTAGAGAAAAGAGAGCAGTGGAAGAAGAACTTGAAAAGGTAAGGCAATTGTATGTATTTTTACATCACATTTAATATCTCTTTTCAGAAGGAAAAGTTATATTGATTTTTCCCATTTTCATGTGTTTTCCCCCTAATTTTCTTATTTTATTTTTTTAGTAGCTTTTCTTAATTGTAAATTTTCATGTAATTACTTTAAGGTTGGTTGGTTGGTTGTTTTTTTTTTAATCCAGAAAGTGTTTTAAAGCTGCAACACTAAACTGAAAAAGAATGTTCTTTGAAAAGTGTAAAAAAGTAAAAGAGAGAGATTTAGCATAATCTGAAAGAATACTGGTCCAGTTAAACTCAATAGACAGAAAACTAAATAAATGTCAGATCAGATCTTTGAAAACTTTTTTTTTCAAGTAGCAGGAGCAGCACAGATACAATGACAGAAATTCAGTTTTGTTTTAAATCACTGGCAAATAGGATGCAATGAGGAGTAAGTAGCCTCCTTGTCAGTACTACACTGCCAGTCACCAGGGCAAGGTAAAGATGATCTTACATGTACATTTACTCTTCTTCAGATTTCGAGGGAAGACAGAGGGTATGAATCTAACAGTAGGAAACTAGAGCAGCTGTATCAGAAGTACTTACTTGCAGAAGCTGCAAAAGATGACCTTCAGCTAAGTCTACAGACAACACAAAATAAACTGAAACAACTGGAAATTAAGTAAGTGATGTTACAGAAATACAAGAGAAAGCCAGAGAAATTATTTCTGACAATTTAAATTGTTGAATATGTGACAGGGTTTTGTCACATCTTTTTAATCAGTAGCAAACATAGTGTCAAGATACCATAATTCTGAAGCATAATTCTGAAATCTAATATTAGATTGATTTTATCAATTCCATCATCTTGATAAAATTCTTTGCTGACTTTTGCATAGTTCTAGCTGTCAAGCCCATTAAACATGCTGAGCTAATACAAACTTTCAGAAGGAAATGGGGGAACAGCTGTACTGGGTCATACCAAAGATCTGCCCTGGTCTATATCTTTTGTTCTCTAGTTCAGTAGTTGTTCAGTTCTTGAGTTACAACAGGACTTTCCTTCTCTTTCAGCTCTGAGGAAGAGAAATCTCGTTGCCAGGAAGCTATCTGTAAATTGCAAAGCATTCTGGATTCAGAACGAGAAAAGAGTGCCTTTGTCAGTGAACAAAGACTAAAACTTCAGCAAGAGAATGAACAATTGCAAAAAGAAATAGAGGGTTTGAGAAAACTGGCAATAGAGGCTCAACAAAAAGCTAAAATAAAGGTATGCTTTATATGTTATTTTAATTGTAACGCTGCCTCCGCACAATCCTAAACATCCACTGGTCAGACTATGTGACCAACACATCTGTTCTAGAACAAGCAGCAGTCACAAGTATTGAGGCCATGTTGATGAGAACACAGCTGCGATGGGCAGGACACGTCTCCAGGATGAAGGACCACCGCCTCCCTAAGATCTTGCTTTACAGTGAACTTGCCACTGGCTGCCGCAAGAGAGGAGCCCCGAAGAAAAGATACAAGGACTCCCTGAAACAACATCTCAGCCTTG
Organism: Pipra filicauda; assembly: GCF_003945595.2. Taxonomy (NCBI): domain Eukaryota; kingdom Metazoa; phylum Chordata; class Aves; order Passeriformes; family Pipridae; genus Pipra; species Pipra filicauda. The sequence goes on from NW_024104432.1 coordinate 704,538, forward strand.
GTCATATTGATCTACTCTGGCCTCAAATCGGGAGGCCTGGAGACACACCATCTATAACGCAGTTGTCTCCTTTGAGAACACACGCAGGATCACCCTCGAGGAAAAAAGGCAACGCAGAAAGAACCGTGTATTGCAGAATATACCACCTAAGGAATCTTTCTGCTGTGCCTTTTGCAATCGGATATGTCTGTCACGTATTGGCCTCATAAGCCACCAGCGTGCCTGTAGCAAATGTGGATAGAGCCTTCCCAAATCTTCGTCCGCGAAGCCTGGCCATGATGATGAAAACTTATATTTGCTTAACAAGGCAGCAGTTCTAAGAGAAAATCATTAAGTGTTTAAATTAAGGTTAGAAGTTTCAATGGTGCTTCCTGGTTGCTGCTTAAAAGTAGTTTTATTGTAGGATTGTGTCCTCAGAATCTGTTGGGTAACTCAGTCTCTGCTAATTAAATTGTATTTCAATGTGTATTAAATTCTCCTTCATAAGAAGACCCCAAGTATTCTTTGTTTTTTATAAGATGAATAGATTAAATAATATTGCAGTTCCAGATCTTCATTTATTTATTGTCTCTAATGTGTTAGAAATATCTCTCTGACTTTGAGCTCAGAGTGTTCCTCTATTTGTGTGTCCACCATGTTGCCAGGGCAGTGTGTAACTAATAAATAATTTAATAGAGTGGTTGTGAAACTTTTGTTCTGTATTTTCTGGACAGAGAACATTCTTCTATAAGAGTAGTTGCAAACCAGGTAATTCGCTGAAAGATGGTTGTTCTTTTTGAACATGTTCCATTAGGTGCACCTGAACAGACTGCATGTAGGATAATGAATCAGTAGTAACCTCAGCAAATTCACGGTACCTTTGGCTTCTGGAGAGAGGGAACAGCTTTGATCCTTGATGTGCTTTCTGAACATATATAGCTGGTACTTTCCTCTCTGCAATGTAAAGATACTGAAAAGGGATGTAAGAATCTGCAGCAGTGAAGACAAACTCAGTAAGCAGTTTTCAAGTTATGAATGGGGACCATCTCAAATCTAGTCTCCACTTTGCACCACAAGATATAAAGGAAGCTGTCAAATTTAACAGGAAGTCTTGTCCAACTCCAGAACCCTTTGCTCAAACATAGCTTAAAACCAAAGGATTAGAGTCTTGTAACAGATAGGCAGTGGTTATAAAGCATATACCAAATCTTTGTCTGTCTCATTTTAGTCAGACAGGCTTCCATTATAGTCACAAATAACATTTACTGCTTGCTCCTATTTCCCTCTGATGTACAAAGGATTTCAGATGCAGTTAAGAAACTCCTAACACATTTTAGCTAGATAAAAATGGAAGAATGTGTTTCTGTGGAGAAAACACAAGGGAGAAGGATAAAGATTGTTTACAAAAAATAAGCATACACAACTCATTATCCTTTATTGTCAATTATACTATTTGCTTAAATCAGCTTTGGGAACATGTATCTCTGAGCATCTAATTACAAGTGTAATTATTGTATGTTATATGCTTTCAACAAATATTTATAAATTTACCTCAAGCATTGTAAAACAAAACAAAAAAAGTAAAGAGTGAGAGATTTGATTGTACCCAATTTGTGGTTTTTTGTAGATAAGCACAATGGAGCATGAGCATGCTGTGAAAGAACATGGGTATGAAGCTCGACTCAAGGAAATGGAAGACACCAGTCACAAGTCCACTGCTGAGCTTCGATGTCTGTTAGTAGCTCAGCAAAAAGCAACCAACCAGTGGAAAGAAGAAACAAAAAATCTTACTGAAACTGCAGAAGCCAGGATCAGAAAGCTGAAGTAAGTGCAGTTTTGTTCCTCTTCTGCAAAGTGTTAGTGTTTTAGCTACTGTGTGGTATAGGGCAGTAGACCTGTCGTGAAAAACCAACTGGACTAGATGATGTGCTTCCAACAAAACAAGGAAGAATGATCTAAACAGAACTTTTTATGCTCTCTGTGAAGTTAGCACTGAAGTAAAAATTTCACATCTTGCTGATAATGTGTGAGTTTTTGTAATGACAAAATAAATGGAATGTATTACTTTTAATTTACTCTTTCAAGATACAGCACACTCAATTTAGAGAATTTTAGCCTTGGATTATGTAAACTTCTATACCTATTTTGAAAAGTCACCATAACATCAGTTGTGGAGTTAGTCTCCAGACTTCTAGAATAAACTGGACAAAAACCTATTGGCATACACATCTAATGTTCTATTCTGAGCAGTTGCTGTCATAATTGAAGATACAAATGGGTTGTGTGATTGTCCTAAGAAAAAACACGATATAAACTTTACTTTATCCTAGTTCATGTGTGTTGCCAAGTAACTGGCTGATACTTGGATTTGCAGCACAGAATACAAGAATATTTTCAGTTTCGCAAGTTTGCCTTATGCTTTATTTCTTTCTAAGCTCTGGAAACTCTGTCAGCTCAAGTAGACTATAAATTAGAGATGAGCCTGATATTTTTATAGAACTGCATAGAAGTTTATGTCTCCAAGATCTCTTCCCCTTCAAAATTGGTTGAAAGTTGGAAGAGATTGACAGACCAGTACACAGTAACTTCTAAACCAGGAAGCTTGATTTCATAAGTCTCACTTCTTTAAAATGTTTAGAGAAGAATATAACTTTGCATGTATCATTATCATTTAGGGTTTTGAGAAGAAAAATTAAGGATATGCCACTCTGTTAACTTTATAAATTTGAAATGACCCTTTAATCACTTAAAGCACAGGATGCAGTCTTGGATGGTTCATATGGCTCAGATTGATTTTAGAAGCTGCTTACTATCATGTTAACAAGAAAGCAAAGCTTTTGCCCTATTAAAATTGGAATGCTACCTTTCATTTCCTTTAGAGTAATCTTGGGATTTTTTTGTGTTTTATTATTATTATAAAGCTTTACATAGTCTCAGCTCAAACCATAATATTTCCAGTATCTCATGCAATTTTTGGAGTCACAGTTTTTTAAGCGTAGCTTGTCATTTCTTGGCTGTCAGAATGCCAATGGTTTGAGTGGAATTAGAATCCAATTTTCTAAACATGAGCAAGGAAAATAAATTCCTGAAGATGTTGCCTACAAAAAATCTACCCTACCATTACTCCAACCTGGTTTTCCATCTTTGTAGAGAAGTATGTGGTCATCTTTACCTTTCCAAAGTAAACTGTTACAGGGGTTTTTTACCTTACCTATTCAGATATAGGCTGGCTTTATTTTCCCTTAAAATATACTGCATTTTGCCAATATCAAAGAACAATTCTTTAAAAAGGAAAAAGTCTCTTTCAGAGGAGACTCAACATCAGTGTTGAGCATGTCTGCAAGGCACTGGGAGCTGTGCCTATTCACTGACAGTTTTAATAGCTTCACTGTATGTAATTAGCTGGCTCTTACTAATACTTTTTTAACATCTTTTGTAAATGCTGCAGTAACTGGAGAAGAAAAGTATTTTGCAATGTTTCATGCTAAGGTAAATTTTAGCTCTTAAACTTGTAGTTTATTTTCTGTAATCAAATTACAAAAACTCACAGTTGAGCCATCTGGATTCATAACTAGATCCTGAATGTAGTTCAGCAAGTTCTAATTAAAAGGGAAAAATTGCAGACTTTCACCCATTAAAGTTGTCTGTGAAACAGCTAACCTTTAATGTTAAGTGTTAAAATGTTGTTACTGCAGACCAAAAAATTTAGACCTCAGTTATCTGCAGCAAAATGCTGACATAGAAAATACAACAGACATGACAGGAAGTCTGCTTTGTGAATTTGGATGTAAAATAGGTAGTAAATTTTGAAAATGTCCCTGTTTATATGACTTCAGTAGATATTTTAGTGCAAGTCTAAAAGCCAAGTTGATTACTTTTTAAGATGATTTTGCATGTTATGCTTTTTCATACTGTATAAGCTAGAAATAGAAGTTTTTATCAGGTATATGCTCTACCTTGCAAGGAAGCTGGCAGTAGGAACAGAAAGGTTGTCATTTAGACTGGCACGAGGAATTTCATATTAAATCTGTGCAGTGATGCACTGATATTATTATGAGAAGTGGCCATAACAGAACCTATATGTATTATCTGGAAATACTAAAATTAGCCTACTTTTCACATTATATACATTAAGAGATACTGAGTTATATAGTGTGGAATGCAGTTGGTATGAAAATTAGCTCCTGACTTACACTCAACACGAAAGTCCTTGCTTGTAATATAAATGAGTACTTAGCATATTTTTTTTAATCTTACCACAATAACAATTTGAGTATTTTGAGTGCAAGTGCAGAACAGCAAATCACTTCTTACTATGGTGTGAACTAAAATCAAGTTGCTGATTTTTTAAAAAGCAGAATGATTTTGCAGCAAATGCACTTACCAGAGAAATTTCAGTAAGAGCACTAAATACAGAACACTAAAACCAGACTGATACTGGTAAGATATTAATTAATCTATTATTATTTAAAGACTCTGTTTGAAAGTCCTCTTGAGGCTAATGAAGGAAATGGTCTCACCAAGTCTCACAGTGGGGTCCAAGAGAACGGGGGATTCATGTAAATATATGAGCAAATGCAGAGGTTGTGTTGGTGGCTTATAGCAGAATTTCAGTTTTTAACAAAAACACAATTTTAACAAAAATCATTACTCTCAAAGCATACTAATGTGTTTTATAACTGAGTGTTTTTCAGGAAGTTTTAAACTTTCTAAGAAAGTCCTATCATTGTATACCGAGGAGGTAGTTTACATTTCACTAGGAGTTTGCTGTTGGTGCAGCTCTCTTAAGCACTGAGTCAGTGTCCCGTTTGTTAGTGTAGGTAGTTCCCGTTCCTTTACCTTAAATTCATGATCTCTTGGTGTTTCTCCACTTCTGTCCTCCTTGTTTTCATTTTCCATGTGAAGGAAACATTGTGGCTTCTTTATTAAGTTCCCAGCAGCTGCTGCTAACTTTTCCACATTGTGCTCCTCATTTGTCATCTTTTAAGTCTGGAAGTGTTCTGTTGGTGAGGTGTAATCCATATGTATGAAGGAGGTATTAAATAAATACTTCTAAGCAATGAAGAAACATCAGTGAATGTTAGGTGATTTTTGATTTTAAAAAAATTAAGAAGGAAAAGTAAAATTTTGCAACCTGTAACAATAGAACAGAGTAATAATTTTGTAAATTAAATGAGAATCTAATAGATCCATGAAAAACCTGTAGATAAAAATGTTGTTAAGTTAACTGATAGTTCCAGGCTTCATTGAAAATTATTCTGTGCTTCCCTGGACGTTTGGATCTCATTCAAGTTAAACATGATAAAGTTGCTGATAAAACTGAATTTGAAATTCAGAATCACTGCTGAAACAGTAGGCAATGCGTTGAACTTGTAGACTAAATTGCACCATTTTCTTCATAAAAATATATTATAGTCTTAATTTATGAGAAGTTTTCTTCCCTCTAAGAATTTTAAGATGCTTTATGCATCTTAAGGAGGATTTATTGGTAATAGACCTCACCTTCACCTTGCAAGGAGGGCAAGGAGCCGGTTTTGCTTCACTATCCTTGTGCCAAAGTCAGTCTTGAAGGTAAATGAGAAGGTCAGTGCTGCTTGCGACATGGATCACTGTTCCATTGTAGATACTTCAAGTTCTAACTACATGTACTGAACATAGACAGCAAATATTTACAATTATAAAGTAGTAGCAAAATAGAGTGATTACAGTTAAAGGTTTTAAAAAAGGTAATCTTTCACATTCTTTATAGGGGTTTAAATGGAAAACGGAAGAAATTTTATAAAACTATCAAACTTATTTCAAAATGTAATTTCATTCATAACATGAAAAGAGCTTTTAAGTCCTGGTGAATAATTTAACTATTGTATGTTCATTAGTTTAGTAACTGATACTTGAGTTTCTGTTTGATTTCTTTTTTATTCTTCTCCCTATATAGCTGGAATGTTGTCCAAGTAATCTAAATAACCAAATTGGGAATGTTGTCTAATTAATCTAAATAACAAATCAGAACTAGATTTAATGTTGAAAATGTTATTTTGATCTTCGATGTCACTTCTACACCAATGTGTGTAGAATTTGATAAGAATTAGAAGTAATCCAAGTTGCTGTTGCTGATCTACAGGGTGTAGAGCTTCCAGTTGTAAAGTTGTAGGCTCTAAGATCAGTTTGAATGTTCCAAAAATTTAAGTTGCCTTTGACAACTGTGGTAAAAAATCTGTAGCAAGTGCTTCCAGCTTTTTACTTTTCTTGTCTTCATTTGAAAGAATTTACTTTTGAAAGAAGTGGGGAATACATGTGCAAGTTTTTACAGGCTCTGTAGTTCTTCAGACTTCAGCTGAGAAGAATAAATGACAGCAGATAGAAAATGGGATCAGCAATAACAAAGGAACATTTAGGAAATCTGTAAATTGGAAGGAAACAAACTTCAGTAACAACAGAACACAGTACAGAATGAGAAGGGATGAGAGAGACAGTTCTAGCAACAGAATGTAGGCAAAACTAGAGTAATTCAATCTGCCAGCATTTGCTCAAAAATAAAGTACCCAGACTGTATGCAGGTTTTAAAAATAAGGGTAGATTATTCATTCATTCTGTAAAGTCTGCCTTGACCGGTCTGTGCTAAAATGAATGCACAAATACAATAGATGGTTAATCCCATCTAATTGGCATATCAGTGTTTTCCATAGATTTTTGTGTCCTAATCCTGAGAATTAAGTAAGAATTGGGGTAAATAGAGAGGGAATTTTGCAGATAACCAGATAAACTCTTACCAGACTCTGCACCAGTGGCCAACACCACAAGCTTATTTTTGTTGAACATGATTCTGTTTGGAGCAGGCATCAGGATAAGATTCACTTGGATAAGCAAAGTGTCATACTGAATCAAATAACTGAATTATCCATAGAATGCACTTCATTGGAGTAGATCTGGAAAACTGCAGACAGAGAAAAAGGTAGGTCTTCTAACTTGAAAACTTGACAGGGCATTGACAGTTTTCTCAGCTCTGCCATGAATATTGCTTTGGCCTGTCAGACGTGGATGTTTGCTTGGTTAAGGTACGGTTTAGCTTGAATTGGGTAGAAAAGGTATGCACAGGTCTGTTCTTCTACGAAACAGTACATGAAACAATTCATAAACATTACCTTAAATGATAAAGATGATAAATGTACTTCCATGTAACATTTGAGGAGCTTTAAAAATCTGAACTCTTTAAATAAAAATGTAATAAAATGTAATAATAATACATAGTATGAATTAGTAAATTAATAATCCTACCCATCTGCCATTATGTCTAGTAGATTCAGCTTTTTGGGGGGAAAAAACCAAAAATACTTGTTGTAGTATAAATCCATTATATTTGAATAACTATACTGAATGGCTTAATTTTTTTAATATTCACTTGAATTATTATTGTCAGTACTTAAAAAAAAGGAATCCTTGCCATATTGTTTTTAAATTGAAATACTTAGCTTAAGTCTTCTGATTGCAGCTATTTTGGGTGTCTGTGTTCGCATTTCTGCCTCTCACACATTTCTGTGTCATAGTTGGGAATCCCTGTAGCCATGTGTGGGGTTTGGAGTTCTCAGTTTTATCTCTTCTGTAATTGAAAAGAATCTGCCTTTGAGCAATGACCTTTTTTGGTGACAGTGTATGAAATGTTGACCATGACTGCCTTCTTTTCCCTCCATCCTGTAGAGTACATGCAGTGAATTGCACAGCATTTGAGATGAAGAAGTTTCCTCCATTTCTAAAACATTATTCTTGGCTGCACTTGTGTAATGTTTGGCAGCTGTAGCTGCTTATTTTAAGTTGTTCATTAAAGAAAAAAATTAGCAGGATGAGAGACAGATGCAGGTACTGGCAGTATACAAAATTCATAATTACTAAGAGTAACTGAATCATATTATAGTATAATTCAACCAAAAAAAACCCAGCTGGCACATGCTATATTTATCTTGAGAGCTTTGCAGAAAGTACTTGCTGCAGCTGGTGGATTTATCACCTGTCTGCCAAAATGCTAAAAGCTCACCTTTTGTTTCCTACTCACTTGTAGACAATGTACAGTGGGGGCTGATTTAATTATTCAGCAGTTGGGGGTTATTGCTCAATTCTAATATTGAGATCTCATAATGTGTATTTGGGGAGGGTTAACACTCAGAATGAATCAACTGTCTGGCTCAATAGGCATCACATTTCCTTATGCTTACAAGGTTAAACTGTTTTCTTTAAATATGTGTTCAGTGTGATCTCATTATAAATATAATTCCTTGACCACAGCTGTATATGAGCATGTAAAACTTTATGGGCTGTGCTGCTAAGCATGCTAATTCCATACTCAAGTGCAAGCATAGGAGACAGACTGTTTTCAGTAGCGAAGAATTTTTAGGTGCCTTAAAATTGGTCTCCTATATTGAAAATGCCTCATCTTGATGCTTGATATTGATCATGGAGGACAAATTGCAATAGTGTTACATATTAACATATTCTCTTGATCCTGCAGTCTTAATCCATCTGTAATTCTTACTTTATATGAAATTGTTCACATGTGGTAACACAGGCAGATATTTAAATCCTGTTAAACAGTTAAAATTATATAGAGATTATACCTATGTACTTTTATTTTTATGAAAGTTAAAAGTTGTTGAGCTGTTTTTGTGATATCTACCTGGGATTGGTGAATGGGGTTGGTGGAGAACAGGGGAGTGGAAACTACTCACCTGGTACAGTGGTGACCTGATGTGACAAGTACATTGCAACCTTGTATTGCAAGTACTGTATATCAAGTTTTCAAACTTCTATGAAATACCAGGTTTAAAAGTTTATGAGTAAATTGTTGAGAACTAAGTGTCATCATTAAAATATCAGAGGCTTTTTAAGATTAAGATCTGAGGCTAAAGTATCTTCTACTTTACCCCCATTCCCTCAAAAAGAATAAATGCTTTAGGTTCCATTACAGTGCCTGTAGTTTCGGTAGAGCATCTAAAGGTGAGGTAGTGGAGTAGAGACTGGTCAAAGGTTAGATCAGTTCAGTTTTGCACCTTCCTCTGGCTAAAATTACCAAAGTTCCATCTTTAGTCATCCCTCTTCTTCTGTGCCTTGTGATGACAGGAGGCAAGGACTGTTTCCTTTAAGCACTAGGTCAAAGATGTCTGTCATAACCCAGATGGTTTTTGTCTTCAATACTATGCAAATTGAGGATCACTAAAACTCATTCAGTATAAAAGTAAAAAGACTGCTTTGAAGTAGGTGGTATTTTCCTTTTCCTCATGAAGTGTCACATTGTTGTCTGTCTCACAAGTATAGAATGATTTATTTTCAGGTACTTCAAAGCACCTTTAAAATGCCCACGCTGAAGTCTGGTAAAGAAACACCAATTAGAATGTTAATCTCAATATTGAATGCACTGTGCAAATGCAGCTTATATTTACTACATACTAGATATCATGCCTCCGAAATAAGATTCAGTAAACAGAAATAAAACCCTGTAAAATGTCAAGTGCTCTTGACAAACTCCTGCTGATTCCAACAAATACATCTCATTCCTCTGCCATTACAGTTTTGAATACACAGCATGAAGAAGTGATGTGTGGTGCTTTTGAAATCAGTGTTTTAAGAGCAACCCTGTAATTAAAATCCACTATAAGCCCCTACAATGCAACGAAGGACCTATGAAATTATGTTCCAATAACTGAAGTACTACTGTGTGCTAATCAGCATCTTTTCTTCTGATTCACAGAAGTGAGCTGTGTCAACAAAAACTTCGTAGCCAGGAGCTCATTTCCCAGCTGGAAATAGCAAATGAGAAGGTAACTGAGGTAAGATAATGACTGATGTGACAGCTACTTTCAGTTACAACCAGATGTGTGTACACTTGGATCTTAAAAAAAACCTGTTTAGGTGAGTTATGTTGCTGGTTTAGAGAAAATTAAGGATATTTGACAGGGATAGTCAGTAATAATTGGAAAACTTCACTGTTTCTGCTGACTGACATGTTCAAACGGCAGGAAGACAAATGAACTTTACTCTCAAATTACCAAAGTTAAAGGAGAGATCATCTTTAAGGTGACTAATTTAGACAATTCAGGAAGTGTTTCTGAACTTACTTATGCCTGTGGATTCATGCAAGCCTCTAAACAGAAGCAGGCATTGACATTGTGGATAATGTGGCATAGACAGAGATACCAAGTTCTCCACATGCTATGTGGACAGTAGAATTTACCTTCTGTGTCCATATATGCATATAGCAAAGGTATTATTCATTAAAGATTAAGGACAGGGTTGTTTTGGAATGTGCATTGTTCAATAATTAAGGTCCACTTTAAAAAAGGACTTTCCTGTCAGCCTCATAAATCCGGGAAAACATCCAGTTCTACCCAGGATAAGTCCTTCTATCTTGTTTTTTGTAGTGCTGTGTTACTTAGAGGAGAAAATTGGGTCTGATGCAAGAATAGATTTCTTTGAGTAAACGCTGGTTAAGAAAGTTTGTGTGGACCCTTTGAAGAGAACAGAGGAGGTCTGTAGCAGGTTTATCAGCCCATTTGTATTATCTAGTATATTCCTTTTCCTTTTGAGTATAGCTAAAACATTTACATGTTTTACCTTACATGACAAGGTTGCGTGAATTAAATTACTTGAATTAAAATGTCAGCTTTTATGCATCTTGCTTCAAGATGGTGAAATGAATAAAACTTCCCCTGCAAATTAGTCTGAGTGGAAAAGTCACGTCATGTCATATCTGAGCTGGAAATTCTCTATAATGTGTCAGCAGTTTGTCTTCAGGCTTACTGTAAAGGGAAAACATTTCCACTTCTGACGTTCCTTTGTGTTAAGCTTTTTTGCTGCAGTATGTGTGGATTCAGTGAAAAGAACTTGGCATTGGTAATGAGATATTCCATTTACATAGGATGAGACATTAAAGATGGAATATCGTGAATACATCGATAGGCTCCAAAGACGACTGAGCCAGGCAGAACAGAGGGCAGCTACAGCATCTCAACAGGTACACAACTCACAGAAAACGTTATCTAAGCACATTGCATACAAAAAGCACAGAAGTACTCACTTTGCATCAATCCTGAGGCAGAGATGATCATTTACGTGCATTATTACTAATATAATTTTAACAACAAACTTGTATTTTGAATGTGTTGCCTTCTGACAGGACGCCTATGTGACAGTGTAGGTTTGTTTATGGAAACCAGTTTGATATGAATTAAACTTTAAAATGTGTTAATGAAGGTGTACGATCATTTCCAGCTTCAGAAATGGCAGCAAGCTAGCAAAGACAAAAGAAACCCTTTCACTAACTGCAGCTCCTGTTTGCACAGAGCGGGTTGTTTATCTGTTGAAGAACACCCCACTGCAGTTACCATCAGCTACGTGTAACAGCTGCAATAACTCCTGCAGTGACAAAAATACTGAAAATTGTGCAGACAGAATAGGAAATGCTTGTTTTTTTCCAGGCCATGGGAAGAGGGAAAAGAGAGATGGTGTATATGTATGTCACTGTTTAATTTTTCCATATTCTTTAAGCTATACAACTCTAAACAAATCCCCTGGATGTTTATACCCTGGGATCACTTATTTTCCAAGGAGGTTAATTACTCAAGTTGGCCTCCTGTTAAGTAAAGATGGTCTTTCTGCCTCCCACGTTTTTTTTACAGTGATTTAGGAAACTGATTTGCAAATTATAACTTGTTAATATGGGTGACCCCGTGTGAGCTGCAGAGAGAAAATATTTTACTGACCTAAATTGTCCAGTTTTAGGACAAATGGCATTTTTTTCTCAACAGGAGAGAATAAGAGGGCATAGCTGCCAAGCCGTCATAACATAAGCTATGGTTCCTGGCTCTAAATGCTCTCTGTCATGACAAGGTCTACTCAGCTGCTGAAGATTTGCTCTGAAAGAGTAATTTATTTATTTATTTAACCTCATGTTTGTTATAGGGATCTGTTCAGCTCTCATACTTCTGGGATGCTGTCTTCCTATAAAAAAAACAAACATGGTCATGTCACATTTCAGGGGAGTAAACTTGTGGCCTCCATGCCCATAGAGAAAGAGGTCCTGCTGTTCCAGCAAAGATTGGTAGTTAGCTGTTCCTCACCAGGCTCCCTCTGAAGGGTAACAGAGAGATTTGATAGATGTTCAGCAGCTGAACTGTTGCCCATATCTTGTTGCCAGAGTTCAGAACTGCCTTGCCGTCTTCAAGCTTGACAGAGGTCAAGCTTGAAGCTTGCTGTCAGCTGTCAGGCCTGGCTGCTCTGTAATGACCTCAGAACTGCTGTGCCAAGCCCCAAGAAAAGACATACCAGCAGTGTCCTACTAAAGTCTGGAGAAAGAGGTCTCCAGGAGTAGTGTTGCAAGAATGTCCACTCTTCTGAATCTGGGTATTTATTCTCGTCCAGGTCTCCAAAGACTGAATGTTTGTGTGTGTGTTCCCTCAGATTCAGAATGGGATTCTCTGTATTCTCAAGTTGTAGGCTGAGGGCTGCTTTCTGACTTAATTGTGTGTTCTCATTATATTATCCAGCTTACTTGTAAAATTAAATCAAATATAGGTTAGAGGTGGACTAGTAGGGAGCCTAGAAATTACACTGTTATTGTGGACAGTTCAATTACTCTAAATTTTAGCTTATTCTCAAATAATAGTAATTCAACAAGAAACATAAAAAATACAGGATAATGGCTGCATAGGTTTAAAACATGTCTATTCTGTAGGTGTTCTTTAAAGTGTACTCCTGATACCTGATCTTTCATCATCTTGAATTCTTTGGGACCTAAAATAAGACAAAAGCAGTAGTCATCTATAGAGCACATTGTAAATTCTCTTGTTTATCCCAAATTTCCATTTATCTGTGCTTGTTCTCTCTCTTTTGTAACACCTTCAGTATAGAAGTTCTACTGTTACTTTGATCCTACAAAGAATTATTAAGAAACTGTTTGCTTGTGTTTCATTACAGCTCAGCCTGATAACTACACAGAATAAAAAAACTGCTTCTCTGAAGGATCTGGAAAATATTTAAACATATGTATTGCTCATTCACCACACTGGAGTTAAGAAGATTGCTGGAGAAACTTCATATTGGAGCAATAAAGTAAAATACACAACAAGGCTTGTAAAACTTAAACATTCTCTGGTTTATTCCGGTAAGAAAGGGAGTGGATGAAGGTCCTGTTTCTGTATGCACAATAAAGACTGGAAGAAGAATGCAGAATGTTGTTGGTAAAGTCCTTTAATATAGCAGATGAAAAAATCTGACACAATGCTGTGGCATATTTGGGTTTTTTGGTCTAAAATGTACCAGCTATGACAAGATTGTGTACAGAGAGTAGGTAACACTTATACTGAAATTCATCTTGGCTTTGGTCATGTACAGTCAATACCTTTAATTTTTCTTTATAGTGCAGTAACTTGGGAACAATTTAAAGATCCTTTATGAGCCGTAGCAAGACTAATTACATAACGAATGCCAAATAGTTGCTTGTTTTGTGGTCAGTGTTTGAGCTGCAAGATGCCTCCGTTGCCTTCCAGTTTTAAGAATTTTGTTCAGTTTGGTCTGGTGCCCCTGGCATACAGGTAGTAACTAAAATGCTGTCATGGCTCCTCAGACAGCTCATTTCTAAGGACTGTAATATTTCTGCAGTTGTATTTTTTCTTCCTAATTACTATTTTGCAATTCCTTTACAATTCCTTGCAACTACTTTACAATTCCTTGCTTTTCTGTTGATCTGCTCCCTTGGTTTGTATGTGTCTGGGAACATCCATTCTCTGACTTCAGTTTGTACAAAGGTGACATCATCCAGCTTTTATGCCTTTTAAAATAGGGGGATTGAATTCTACAGATGCCAGTATGTGGGATTCCTCTTGCCTACATGTTTTTCCTTGATAGTTGAGAAACTTCATATCTATCATTCTAAAATCAGAGCCGAACTCCATTTTCTCTTTCAGCACATATTATAAGCACTTGATAGGTGTTAACTGATTTTGAAATACTCCGATCTTAGCCTTAAGTGACATAATTTCTTGTCCTTCCTCTTGAATGTCAAGAGTATAATTTTGCTTTCTAACTTCTAGTTCCATTGATGGGTAGTGCTTACCCAAAACTGCTGGTTTGGACTAACAAACCTGTATGATCATGGCAGTGGATCTTCACCATATTTGTATTTTAAAAAGGCAGAGCTGGGTTGATCAGCTCAAGACTTTGTGCCACCTCCTGAAACCCTGGCTGTCCAGGTAGAGCCTGCAAGATAGATGCAACTTCAGGAACAATTCCTTCTTACTGCAAGGGGAAGTCACTAGTTCCTACAGTGGTACGTGTCTTTACTAGTGCTTTCTTCATTTGATATAAACCTGTACTCGTTGCAATCTAATTTTGCTAAAATGATATTGAAGATTCTTCAAAGTGACATGGATACACTGTTCAAAAGCTCCAGAATTCTATAGGGGTCAAGTTTCATTAATCAGCCATGTGTATGATACAGAGGGAGGCAAGTACCAAGCACCTTATTTTCATTTCCATAATGCACAGCTGAGATGATGACCAACCACCTGGGAGATTCTGTGTGAGCTATTAATCCCCTTCACTCCTCTAAGACAGGCTCTGGCTGTGAAGTGAAGGCTGGCTGGAAGCATCAGGCAAGTCTGAGTATTTGTTTATTTGTTCTTCAGGGCACAGAAGGGCACCTGTGTGGTTCCTCATTAATTATGGATACATTCTAGCTCTTGTGTGATGGCTGTTTGCCAGAACAGAAATTGCAGTGATGACACAAGCACCTAATAGTGAAGTTAAGGGGCAGGAGAGCAATTACGGCACATGACACAGGAAAGGAAAAGGTTTCCCTTCTGTCTGCCTAATCCTCTGAGCAGCTAAAAACAGACCAAATGCATTTGGCTGAACCACGAGCAGGAATGTGGTCACATGGAGCTCATCCTACTACCACCAACTCCTGTCATTTTCCTTCGGTGTCTAAAGGAGACTGCTTGCATGTTGTTTCCAAGTTGGGCATTCAGAGGAAAGGCAATTGCTAAGGCAATTAAAACTTGAGACTTGCTAGTTAGGTAAGTTTTGCTCCTTTCCTTGATATGCTTCATGGCATGGAGCTTTTCATTTAGCTGTCCTGGTTGTTTTACATTTGTTCTAGCTGCGTATTTCTTGTCCCTCTTCCATTGGAAAGTTTGTTTCTGCAAACTTCCTTTCTCCACCCCCGTCACCAGGTTTTGAGTAGTTTAAAGATTCCTTACTTAGTGTGATAGTACTGACTCCCATTGACTAAAAATGTTTTTGACTGTCTATTTAGGAAACATTTCTAGGTGATCAGATTCTTTGCATTCAACAGGTGAGATTTCATTTTGCATCTTCCCAAGAGTCCTACCCCTTGTGAAACAGGCCAGACAGTGAAAGATCTATCACTGGTGTTTTTCAAGATGCATTGCTAGATGTGAGCCTTTACAGCCTTGTCCTTTTCTTGCTCTGCTCCAAGTCCATTCCGCATTTCTGCATCTTGAGTTTAGAGGAGTCCTCATCTTCTAGAAATCCTACTATAGCAGGGTATCTCCAGGCAATTCAGAATGTGAAATGAACATTCAGCCTAATTATCCTGAAAATCCACAGGTACGAAACCTGGTGTGCCTCTTCCAGTGGAACATGAATGAAGATTATGGACTTTGGAAGGACATCACAGATCAACAAATTTAAACATTTTGAGGTAAGCAACATCTCTTGGAGGATCTAAAGGGAAAAAAAAGTGTTCTGTTGATGGGATGGGCACAGCTGTCAGTAAGAAGTAGTCCCAAAAAAGAAAAATAATTAAAAAATCTTGCAACTGCAGTCTGCATTGTGATATCTGTACTAATCCAAATTAAGTGCTTGTTTTAACCATGAAAGTTGTTGACATCATTGCAGTGAAATGTTTCTGTCAGAACCCAAACAAGAATACTGAGAAGTCTAAAACGCTGCTGGCAAGGATGTTGCAAAAATGTACAGCATTTATTCACATACAGACAAAGGCACAGTTCTACCAAATATTTTAACAAAAAATACAGCTGTCTTCAACTAGGTCTTTAGAAATACTTCAGAAAAGGGAGAAAATAAATACAGGATCGGGCCATGTCATATAAAATAGTCATTTCTACATATACTTTTTATTTCTATCTGTTTCTCTTCATGCACCTTTTTTTAAATTAATTTCAGCTGAAGGGACACCCAAGCTAGGCACATAGTGAAAAATCTTCTGTACAAGTTTTTCAAATATAATGACAATTTTCTTAGATTTCTGAAATTAGGATTTATACACAACACACAGAACCCTTCATTTACATTTGTCTGAGTTTATAACCTAACAAATGGCATTCCAGGCAACTTTACAGACATTCAACTAGCCTACAGCTTGACAGAACACACTGATCACATCAAAGACCTCTTGGTCAGTCTGCACAAGGAAAGGGAACGCTTGAAAACAGAAATCCAGCAAATCCCAATAAAACACAGAGGTGGGTCTGTACTATAACTGCAGTACTTAAAACACCTTCTGCTGAGAGCTAAGTATGGAGACAAAACTAACCTATGGAGATGGTCGTAACCACAGCTGGCTCACAGCCTTTTCAGTTTTCATTCAACTCAACTGGAAACATTACAAAGCTTTTTACCCTAAATGTAAGGGGACAAAACAGGTAAGGCATTAACTCTGCACATTAGCATTCATAATAGTGCAAATTAACAAGATACCTCTGTCCAACTGGCATGAGGTTAAAGGTTTACTCAGAATCCAAATTTAGGTTACTCCATCTATGGCTTGACAATTCTCATGTGATTATGAGCTGCTTGCTTACAGCAGCCTATCTGTCAGTGCCTGTCTAGAGAACATTGCTGGATGTAGAGTAGAACTTACCTGCTTTTACCTCTTGTCTGCTGTTTGTACTTTGAACACATCCCAAGAGTGATTATGTAACCTCAGACACCAGTGCCCTGCCTGACTTTCACCTTTGCAAGTCATGTAATTAGTCTGACAACTTGGGACCAGCAACAGGAATTTAGACGTACATAAAATTCCCCTTCCTCAAAAGGTTAAGACTTCTGAGTTTTAAACAGTAATAGAGATGCATTCTGCTGAAATATTTACTTGATAATGATAACTTGCATAGAAAGGGTGTTAATAAGCCTTTTTTATTTTCTGATTGAATCCTCTGGAAGACTCAGTTATGGCAGAGGAATTCTGTGTTGTCAAGTGTTCCCTGCACAGGAGGCAAGGGTCTGACATTCCGAAGTGAGTGGACACTGTAACAGCAGGCTTGGAGTAGGAAAGGGGAGAAGGAGGTTCTTTACACCTTTCATTGCTGCTAAAACTTTTTCACCAGTACATACCTGTCTTACATCTATGCAGAATTCCAAAATCTACAGGCTCCTAACAGTCCACTGTGCTGTGTGCGCTCTACTTGGTACAAAGTGGTGTCCTCACAACCTGTTAATATTATTGCTGACCAGCTTAATAATTATTGCCATTTGCAATTATTAAAAAAGTACACAATCAGAACATGAGTTCCCTCTTCCATCAAATCTAGTCCAGAATAGAATGAAATAATTTTTCTTCATTTGACTGTAAAGAGCTAATCACAGTTTATTGCCTTTGCATTTTATTCTATTTAAAAATATATATTCATGTCCATTTAAAGCAATCTTTTCAGTGTCATTAGCCTGGCTTTCCCAGTACATACTATTAGTGCATCTGTAGTGGCCTTTGGGAAATTCTCCTGACTAGTGCTTTAGGAAACTTCTGTCTTGAATTGTCATCACAAGCCCAGAGGACAGTGACTGACTAACAGTGAAGGATTATTCCGTGGGGTGCTGGAACCCACAAACCTGCCCCTTGCTCAGAACTGAGCCAGCTGGGAGCATCCTCTGTGCTTGGTCTGAGTCTTTCCAGCCCTGCCCTGTCCCTCCTTCTCTGGTACAACAGCATGTCTACTCCTGGTCATCATTTCCATGTAAACTCTGGAGCATACAGAGGGGTTTGAGCTGCACCTGTGCTCAAACTGAATGCAACAAACACATTCTGCAAAGAGAGGAGAAAGAGCTGCCACCATCCAAGGACAGTGACCATTTGTAATGGGATTTAGCAGTGCAGTGCAGTATGGTCTAACAACCATCTTCCATTCAATACATGAGTTAAATTAAGAGCTTGTGCTTTTCCAGAAGGCAGGGGAAGGAAGTAAAATTTTCAGTGCCTTTTAGCTAAAAGGGATGAATGCAGCCTGATTCCTCCTACCCACCCTAGCCCCTTCTAAAAGATTTCTGTGAGTTATTTTACTGTTCATCCCAAATCCTATTTAAGTAGTGATGACATTTCTCTCTTACTCAGGAAAGTTGCAAATAAAAGAGACTCAAACTTCATTTCGGTGAGAGAAATGGAGGTGAGGGAGTGGGGGGATGGAGCAGAGCAAAAAACAAAAGCTTAAAACAGCTTTAAGTGCATGTAAACATATTTAAAACAACTCAGAAAGAATGGGTTATTGTCAGTCTGTAGCCATGTCTAAGAATGCTCCTCTCGCACCAATGAATAAACATGGAGTTGGCTTGTAGGCAGTGACTCTACTGACACTGTCTCCCTGTGTCCAGTCAGGATGCCAGGATGCTTCTCCTAATAATGTCCGTCCTCCTGCTGATAGTGCTGTTTGGACTGAGCCTCTGCTGCCTGCACTTTTTTTCAACCACTTCAGTCTCCGAGTCGCTCATTTCAGCATCAGGGACATATCCATCATTCTCACTGTCAGGCTTTAACTTCCTTTTTGTCCTATCCTTCGGCGGAACTCTGCCCATGCCCATGTAGGGGTAACTGGAGTTCTGGCAGCAGGACTCCTCCAGGTTTTCACCCTGCTGCTGCCTCTCTCCCTTCTTTGGAATTCGGAATCCACCCCAGTTTTTCACTGGGGTCGTGGGCGTTGTAGGCACTTTAACTACTCTCTGATTAGAGTTTACTTTGATGAGACCCCCGTTGCATTTAGGCACTATATCCCTCCCAGTGCCAGGTTCTGACCTGCCACTGGAGTGGTTCGCAGCCCTTTTGTTTTCTGATTGCCTCTGAGAGAGTTCTGTGGGTCTCAGTGGTTTGTGGTTGTGTTTAGAAGTCTTTTCTTTTAGTTCTGCCTTGGCCACCTCGGACTGTGAGCGACTGTCTCTCCTCTTCCTGTGGTCTGGTATAACTATATCATTTTTCTGCTGTGCTGACACAAACCGTGTTTCTGCAAAGGTCTTGTCAAAATTTAAAAAGCTACCTGAAGCAGCGCTGCCTTCCCTCGGGCTGGGCTGCCTCAGCAGGGATTTGCTGTCATTCCCAGACCTGTCTCTCTTGTGCGATTTTTTCAAGGAGTGGGTTAGAGATGTGCCCATCTGTTTCCTGAAGAATGCAGAATGCCACTTCAGATCCTCGATCTTAGGGGCATTGGGGCCCAAAGATGGACTGTTGAACAACACTGTGTTTTCCACTGAAGAGAATGAGGAAGGCACACCTGAATGCAAACAAATTAAGTTCAAGTCATGCAATTCCATATCTGTGTAAATAGCAGTTTTGAACAGCAGTTCCTCATACCTGACTTCCGTATCAGAAATAGGTATTTAGTTGCCTGTCCTGCACCTTTACACCACAGCTCCATAGGCATGTTATGGTTTCACCACATCCTGCTGGTGTAGCTTGTTTTCCTGTAGCCATGCTGCACCTTATTACACTTGTAGCAAATACAAGTCATAGCATTACTCTATCCACTAAGACAGAGATGCTTCTCAGAGAGGAAGGCAAAAAGCAACCAGCAAGTGGATCTCACTGATTCCATCTAAAATATTGTTTATTAGTTACTGAATAGTTAAGGGATAATCTAGTCACTGCAGTTAATTTTGAAGGTATTAATCTTTCTGAGAAAAGACTGTCAATAAGATTAGGCATAAAAAAGCCACGGCCTTAGAAAAACAGAGTGCTATCTTTTCATGTCTTTAAACTGCCATGGATGCTGCAGAGCAGCACATGCTAATGCAGTGGCACTAATAAACCACAGTGGCACTAACAAACCACAGCCTTGCATGGTGCCATACGGCCCCTGAATGTGAGTCATGGTCTCCCTGTCCTAAGGAATCATTAAAGCATCACACCAGCAAGGAGCAGAAGCAGCAACCCAGGCAGTGCCCCACGGATATGGACAGACACAGCAGTTCCTACAACAATGTGCCCACCCACCATTCCAGCTACACACATTCTCATTCCTTCTCCTGATGCATGGTGAACTCCACCACATTTTAATGAGAACAAATGAGGTCCTGTTTGTCCTTCACAATCAGCTGTCACCCTGTAAGCAAACCTTGTGCCTGTGCTCTCACATGAAGAAGAGAACACTGAAGCATACCTGAAACTCTTTCTTGTTCCAACTGCTTGGCGTAGCTATTAAATATCTGTTCTTGAACTTTGCAAACAGATCTCTTGATTTTTTCCCTCCGTGTCACCATGTAAGTGAGGTTACGCACCTGGAAGGCAGCAAGTCAATGAGTTTTACAGGAATTATGTTTCTATGATGTTGTCTATCTGTGCTTTGAATTAATTCAGTTGAAGTACTATACACCATTTAAACAAGTTAGTAATGTATTTAAATTTAACCACCTTCAACACATTTCTTAGAAAAGAGTCTTAAATACCATTTAACTGACAGAATATTCTATCAGATTTGGAGGGCTGCAGCACAGAACTAACTTCTATGAACACCTAAATCACACACACGAAACTTAAACAAATGTTGGAAATCCTTAAATGTACTCAAATATTAAATATTTCCCAGATGAGGGAATCACCGAATAGTACACATGGATGATTCCAAGGCTTCTCACTCAGTTCAGCTGCATACATCGTGGTGCCCTGTGAACCTTGCAGGCTGATCTCGATAAATGTAAAAAGTGTAACTGTTTTTGTAGAAGTCCCTTTTTTAAAAAATCCAAATTATCTTGGAGGTACAATCAGCGGAAACACAGAGTAGTAAAATACTAAAAATACTACAAAACTCATGTATCTTGTTTTGATATCACATGTAGAAATGGAAAGGATACATACAGAATAATTTAAGATCCAGAGAACATAGTTACAAACTCTTAATTATTTAGCAGATCAAAGAGAGGATGAAAAGAAATCTTGAGCACATGGAGCAGGAACAAAAGATCCCAGGTAACAGCTAAGATCTTATTGAACTAGAGAAGGCCCATAGGCTGGAGTTGAAACTAGAAAATACTCAGAAGAAGAACTGCAGCAATGACAAGAATAAGTCATCAGGATCCTTTACAAAGGATGCAGTAGATGCATAAGCACCTGCTGTCTTGATTTAAAGATTAGACAGTATTCTGGAAGAAAGGCTCTCGTTCACCTACAGGTTACTGAGTAGGACTCAAGCTTGTAGGGATGTGAAAAACTAATTTCAGTACTTTTTCTGTCTCCTCTAACAGCTCTTAAATTCTACTAGTTAACCAGAAAAGGAAGGAATTTGGGTCATTACAGGACCAGATGTACTTAAAACACCAAAATGATCCTACTGAACTGTTCTTTAAACATTCAAAACCTAAATGACTCGAACATAATTTGCCTCCCAAACCTACTACACAGATTGTCCAGGGAAACGTCATCTTACTCTGCTGTGCCAATGAAAACCAGATCTGCTGCAAATCAATAATCTTTTCCTTCTTGTGCACCAGCTGAAAGGAACGTGAAAGGAACATGCCCTTAAAGGCAAAGAAGGCTCCAGCTGAGGGCTGCAGTACAGTCCACAGCCATCAGTGTTAATCAGTAAAAAAGCACTAAAAAAACCATCAGTAACAAATCACAAAAAAAACCAAAAAATCCAACAGTCTACCTGTAGGAGACTGAATACCACAAGCCAAGACCTGCTGGCCCCTGACCCTTGGTGTGCAAAGGGTAACTGCTATGCTCTGGAGAAATTCAGTGTTAATGGTATTTTCTGACAAGGCAGCATGAGGTGCCCTGCTCACACAGGCCATCACCAGGAGAGTAATTTGGCATCTTGGCCAACTCTAGCTGGCACAGGTGATGTTGTGTCTTACCCGCTCCAGGTCCTGACGGAGGTGTGTGAAGAGCTGCAGCCTTCGGAACAGAACATCCTGTTCCCGTTTAGCCAGATTGTCCTCTTCATCCTTCTTTGGGGTAATCAAAGGCTTATTGAAGTTGGCTTTTCTCTTCAGCTTCCAGTACTGGTAAAGAAATTCCACCAGCTCCTCAGGTACCTGCAGCACTTTAGCCACTTCCAAAGACTCAACAAATGTATAGAACTCATCCTCCAGCTGCTGGAGCTTTTGCTTGCGAAGGCTGACTCTGTGGGCCTCCTCCTGGTTTTGATCCATGCTGTGGAAAGGGTCAATGCAGGCAGGAAGAGAGCTGTCCTGAATTCCCTTCTCCTGACCTGGGCTTTTATTTGAAATCTCATCATCAGCTTTCTTGATGGAACTGTGCTTGGGACAGTATGACTTGAATTTCACTTCATCATTCTCTGCCAATATTGTCTTCATCTCCAAGCCACGGTCAAA
This sequence comes from Pipra filicauda, assembly GCF_003945595.2. NCBI lineage: Eukaryota > Metazoa > Chordata > Aves > Passeriformes > Pipridae > Pipra > Pipra filicauda. The sequence goes on from NW_024104432.1 coordinate 727,077, forward strand.
TGCACAGGTGACGTGAAAGGCTGTTCTGCAGTTCTTCACTGAACACTACAGAAATTAGATTAAAGTTAAACAAATAAATATAAAGTTAAGAAGCCACACTGCCTAAAACTATTCAAGGAGCCCGGGCTGCTTTGGAAGAAGAATGCTGTTACCGTGTTCTGCTTCTAAGCTGCACATACTTCCTTATTCCTTTTTAGTTAGGTTTATGATTTAGTGCTTTCAGGTCAGGAAAGGATCAAGTGGCCCAGAGGGACAGGAGTGGTTAACCGCTCACAGCCCCATCATGCTATTCCATAACCAGCAAAGCCACAAAAGGAGGGTTCCTACTGACACCAGAGCCACTCGTCTACGGCAGTGTTACGCAAAGGAAAGTGTTCCCCCTTGGACTGTGCCAGTATGAGGGGGGGGAATATCTTGGTGGCTACAGGCCAGTCTGAGACTTTTAATTAAAAGTCCTTCCTAGCACCTTTTGCTACACAAAAGGCCTCAATTGAGAGGCATTTTTTTTCTGCTGTTATGAGGAGGAGAATAGGAAATTCAATTTTTTGTCATTTTTCTTGCCTCCCAGTGAACCCAGCCATCATGGAGTGATGGGCACTAATTCACCTGATTTGGCACTTCACTTCCATCATATCTATCTTCCTTTTGCAAAATGTTGTCATAGCTACTGCCAGACACCAACTGAAAGGTTTAAAAGTATACACACACATGTGTTTGTATCGATTCACATCTCTGCCTCTGGTGAAGAGGATTTAAAGTGGAAATGAATATTAGTGCTCCTAACTAGGAAAAAAAACTATGCTTAATTCAAGCCATCGACCCTGAACGAGCAACACACTGCACTAGGATGTTTATACAGCAATTTGTAAAGAAGCCAAATCTCTCTCTCGTCTGGGTTTTCCTGCTTAGGTTGATTCAGCAGCCAGATGGCTTATAAAGGTACAGCTTGGTTTAAACTGCACAAGCTTCAAATGAACAGTCTTTAATAAAATCAACATATAAAAGGAATTAAAAAATATCAAAGCACTTTTTGCCCTTTACTCTCCTACTAACAAATAGGGCAGAAGCATCCCAAATGGAACACTGAGCAGTACAGAGGAGTACTTCAGCCATAATTAGCTCTTACTGCCGACCAGGTTTTAATTGGGAGAAGAGGGGAAAACCTGTCTCATCAGAAAGAAATCTGCTGAACCTAGGAGAATATGCAGTCTTGTTTTTTCCCAGCTTATTGCAGCAGCTATCTGCCCAGCCCGACACACAGTTTCTTAGCTTTCCTAATTGTTGGGCACATCTCAGAACCTGGTCTGGAGAACAGAACAAAACAGTTTCAACTATGAAACAGTGGCCAAGAGGAAGGGGACGGCTCTGCAAGGAGGTACTATGACTGCAAATTTATATGCTGTGGACAGATTTATTTTCTCTAGTTAACATTTCGTATTTCAGACATTCCTTACATGGAAGCAGATTCATAGGTTTCACTGGAATTACTGCTGCATTGCTGGTCTACAGCTCTTTCTGGTAACCTCATCGATTGACTTGGAACAGGGGGAAAAGGGAAATGGATATAAACTAATTTCAAAGTAGTGTGGGATTTGAGCAATTTGTGTGCCTTAATGATGGTCGGACCACCATGGATCCTGTAACGTCAGGCTAGACCCCAAAAAGAAAGGGTTCTACTTCAGCCTCCTTATGAGACTATAGTATCAACCTCTGTCTCAGGGAGCTTCCTAAGGATCACTTTGCTGAAGTACTGGAGGTGCTTTGAGGATAAAGAGCATCACCACAGCAACTAAGCTACATCTTACTATCTTCTTCTACACAATCACAACATTGCCCCAAAGGGTCACCTGTCCTTACACTCCCTCATCATTTATTCTCAAATAAAGGAGATCAAAGTTTTGTCCAGTGTCTCAGGAAACTAAATACCCCCTCTTTCAAAAATCTGAGACTTGGAAATGTGTTTTCTCAATCTTTCTAGATTTTAAAATTTACCATTTCTGAGTGATTTTCCACTGTAAAGGATCTGCAGGTGCTTTAATGGCAACAACCCAATGCAACTATGCACATGAAATGACACTGCCCAGTCTGAAATGCTCTGGTGCAGATCAGTTATTTAACAGTGACAATTCAGAGGCTATGGTCAGAAAAGCTGAACCCAAATCCAACTGAAACTGCAGAGAGAACTTAAAAGGTAGGCCATGAGACAAACAGGCACTGACCCAAGAATGTGAGCTGTTGGTATTCAACAGTTTAGAAGTCACTAAATAGGGACAGGAAGATAGGTTTTAGTATTCAAGCTTCATTTTCCCATGTGGTACATCACAGAAATATATTTTTTTCCCTTAACAACATTGAAGCTTTATTTCAGCGTAGTAATAAAAGTATCAGCCTATCAACAAATTAGGAACTCTTATGGGATGACCTGGTTATTATTATTAAAATTTTACTAGAAAGTAAAAGCAAGCTAACACTCCAAAGCCGTTTGTGTGCACTTAAGTCCATAGTAATAACCAGGAATACATTTTGTTATCTACTAAAAACTTACAAAAACCCCACAGTGTATTTGTATGATTAAATTACCTGTATAGAAGCTCCAACTTTTTCATTACAAAGGCTGCACACAAGTGCCCATCTACTACTGGGAATGTGCGAAACTTTTGTGATGGGTTCCATTTTTTCTGGACTTCCAATGCTCACCTAAGAGAAAAAAGGTTAAAAAAACAGTGACTATACACTGTTAACTGGAAAGAGAAACAATTTTATCAAAGAAATCAAATTCACTGTGTGCATATGCAAACTTAGTGTGTTCCAAATTTCTCAGTTTATAAGGAATTAAAATTCTTTTTTTTTTTAAAAAATCAGTTTCTCACTTCATGAACAAACCAGTTTCAAGGTGAAGCCCATGTATTTAAGATTATCATACAAGATGAATACTTTGATTATAAGAACCTGCAGGAATTTTCACTGTCACATCCAAACCTTCCTGATTCACTTCTACAGTTCCATTTACAAAATGAAACCATACCTTGTGTCCTTGTTAAATGAGCTTTGCCAGCAGAAAAGGTCTCATTTTCCAAAGCCTAATTTTGGCTGACAAAGGAAATGTAATTACTTTCTTTACTGATGAAGCATCATCCCAACTGACTCTATATTTAACCAAAATTCTTTATACTGCCTTCCTAAGTCCCGCTAAATCTATACTACACACATTCAAGCAACTCCCAGAATCGCCACAGCCTCAAACCCCCAGAGGATCGGCACATACCTCTGGAATCCACAGAGCACAGCTAACATGCACCCACTTGGTGCCACTCCGGGTTGGCTTCATGGCACCGCCCTTTTTGGGACACAGGAGGCACTTGGGCTGGACACCCAGTGCGCAGGTCCTGCAGAGCCAGCTGCCTTCTGGCACCTTGAGGATCCCATAACATGCCTGCATTCCCACATACAGCACAGGGAAAAAAAAAACAGAAGAAAAAACATTCATTTCTGGTACTTCTTAGCTGTTTACACATAGCCTCTCACGACTCTCAAAATTTTTCTATTCAGAGGGAAAAGTGCAGAAAAGCGATTGAGAACACACTTTTCAGAAGATTGCATCTTTATGGAGACTTCTATCCAAATTACTGTCAGTTTTAGTGCACTGAAGTTTCAGGTTTGATGTGATCAGAAAACCACTACAGGTCTAAAAACATCTGCTTTACTCTGCATACCTCATAGGGTAGCCACTTGTACCTTACAGGTCTTCTAGGCTTGGTTCTTTATCATTAGTACAAATGCATTTAAGTAATGAACATGCAAGAAAATGTGTTTCCTGCTCACCAGACAACAGTTTTCCGAACACAGAATGACAACACAAATTTGTTAAAGCTGGGAAGGAGGGACAGGCTGATAGGAAAGCATCTGCCTCAGTAAGAGGCATCCATGGAAACAGATATGCTAAAACTGTATCTCTTCTTTCATTTAAGAAAACTGCCACAAAAAGGCATCACATAGTGGTGCTTCCTTAGGTTGGCTCAGTAGGTTCTCTATGAAATTATCTGTAATAAATCCTGTGTCCCTACTGACTGCCTTTTTTTCCCTCCCTGCTGAGCCTAAGCTGCTGATCCTAAAGGTGTGTTAGCCCCAGAACTGCACAAGGAGAGGAAAATACAGGAAAAGACGTGACCAGGTGAGAATGTACAACAATGCACAATGTATGTTTTGGGGAGGGCAATTCGTCACCTTACAGCTTCCTCCACACATGCAAAATACCACTTTTAACCTTCTTAGCATAACATTTCTAGAATTACTCCTTCTTATTTACATAATTTCTGAATTCATCCCATTGCTCAATGGCGAACCCTGCAACAACTTAACAGATTGCTGTCTGTCACTAAAAAAAAAACTCTAACCTGTTATCTTCAGTGGTTTGAAAAAGTTTCTGTCACCACCCTACATCCCCCTGCTGTGCTTGGGCTGCCGTACCTGGTGCACACAAATATTGCATTTGTCACAGAACACCATTTCATTGCCATCTTCTCCATCTGGAGACTGACAGACATCACAGACAACATCTTCATCATATTCAATCCCGAGTCCTTCTTCTGTCTCAATAGCATGATTCATGTTGTCGTAGCAGCGCTGTTCAAACTCCTCCATGACCCTTTCCATCGTGTACTCATCCAGCTCAGGCATCCCTGGAAGACAAGAGTTGTTTATTAAAGGAAAGAGTGATAGCCATCGCCACACACAACTCCACTTTCTTTTTTAGTAGCTGAGTAGATACAGCCAACCCCCACATGTACACATTTCATTCCTAGAAAATCATGCCTATTCCAGCATAAATCAGGGAAATTATAAAAAAAAGTCAAAGTTGTTTTCTAACTGTATTAAACTAACAAAAGTGGAGTATCCAAATCTTTCAAAATTCTGACAAAACCTTCCATAAACTGATTTTGGCTTCCTGATTTGGTTCTCATTTTCCTTCTGGGACAGCACCATCTATGGCTTTTGCTCCAATTCTGCCACCCAGATGTTGACTCTTTGGTGAAAGATTTGAAACTGTTTTGAACCGAAAGTGATGGGGCAGGGAGAGGAAAACAATACCAAAATCTGCTATGATACTTGGTGCAAACTTGCAGTTTCTAACATCAGTTGTTGGTTTATCACAAGTTCCAACCCAACAGGGTGCAACCCCAACTAAGGTCTCCATCAGACCCTACTACACCAGTAAATTAACTTGTTTTAAAAAGTGAAAACCACAGCTGAAATAAATGCAACATCAAATCTGGAATTTGCTCTTTTCCAATAGAATCCATCAGAAAATTAATCATGACATAGACCTCATTATGTCATGGTAGTCTATCATTCACTATATTAAATGACTATTATATACCTGGAAAAAATATCTATCACAGACATTGCAAGAAAACTATCAAAAAAGAGCACAGTGCTTCTGGCTTCCATCTCCCACTTGCTGTGACAAGGAGCTGGCTGTAATGCTTCCAAATTGGTACTACACGAATCTTTCCCACAAAATCATGCAACACAAACACCTGTGAAACCAAGCAAGTTCTGCTACTGCAAAGAATCACCTTCATTTTGCAAGGTTGGTTTAGCACAAGAATTTCCATAGACTTAAATCACTACAGTGAAACGTAGGCTTAGGATATCCTGCTTTTGGTCTAACTCCCATACAATGTTTACTGTAACACTGTGGTGGTTTAAGCCCAGCTGGAAATGAAGCACCACACAGCCACTTGCTCAACCCTGCTCTCTTCCCTCCCACAACAGTGCAATGGGAAGGAGAATCAAAGTAAAACTTGCAGGTTGAGATAAGAACAGTTTAATAATTGACAATAAAGTAAAATACAGTAATAATGGCAAATGATAATAATTATAATAAAAAGGGAAAAACAAGTGATGCACAATACAATTGCTCACCACCCACCGACTGATGCCAGACCCCCTTCCCGAATCCAAATCAACCCCCCTTCTGGGTAACTCCCCCTAGTTTATATACTGGGCATAATGTTCTGTGGTGTGGAATACCCCTTTAGTCAGTTTGGGTCACCTGTCTCAGAGGTACTCCCTCACAGTTTCTTTTGCAAACCTCCCTACTGGCAGAGCATGAGACAAGAAAAAAGTCCTCGACTTAGCATAAACGTGATCTAGCAACAACCAAAATGTCAGTGTGTTATCAACACCATCCTCATTCCAAATCCAAACCGCAGCAGAAATTAACTCTATCCTAGCTTAAACCAGGACAGACATATAGGAGACAGCAACTTCACAATGGGTGTTTAGCAAAACCTCCTTTCGGCTCTCTCTGTGAATAACTGAGCCACAAATTCAACAAAACAAAGGTTTTTTTATTAAAAACCTCTCTAGCTCCCCCTAATCAGAAGACAAACACTCCACAAAAGTACTTCCAGCTTTCCTTACTGACAGGTGGCAGAGATCAGTGCATCCCATACTACCCGAACTGAGCAGCTGAAAGGTAGCAAGAGGGAACATCCAAAATCCTGCTGATAAAAAGAGAGTGAATTTTGCCCTGCATGCTAGAACTACTGCACTAGCAAAGCAGATGATGGCAGGTTTTACAGCAGTTTGCAACTGAACTCTAACCTCATAAATGCTATGGCTTTTTAAGCTTTTGGCAGCAACTGAGGTAAGCACTGGGAGTGAGATCGAGGTGTATGAGGTGGTTCCTGAGCTCAGGGACACCTGAGCAGCAGCCCCAATCCTCATCAGTACACAGAAAGCCTCAGCAGCCAGCCTGGAGAGGAGCAGGCAGTACTGAGAGCATCTGAGGGAGATTTAAAGGCAGCAAACAGACTCAGTAGCTAGTAAGGAAGAGTAAAGAGATCCTTTCAGATCCAACCTTATTAGCACACCAGTTTAACCTTCCTCAGTTATGGCACTGACAGGCCATAAAGTTCGATCCCCTGTAGGTGCAGGAGTCACTGAACCAGCCATTTTCGGAAGCCTCCAGCCAGAGGAGGCCTCCAGCAGATGCAGCTCTCCAGGACAAAGGCTGCCAGGAGTGCCTGGCAGAGGAGTGCCTCTCTTTGTGAGACTGGGGCCAACAAACAGTTCATTTGCAGAAGGTGTGCCGTGGTTGAAGAGCTGTGTTGCCAGGTGAAGGAGATACAGGAGGAAGTGAACAGGCTATGTAGGATTCGAGCAAATGAGAAATAGATTGACTGGTTATTTTCAGAGATGCTACAGTTTCAAGACTCTTGGGAGTTGTGATGGACTGAAATGTTATTAATGTCTTAAACATTGTCAAATAACAGAAAGAACTACAAGGAAGCAACTGCCTGTCCAGGACCACTGAAGCCTGATTGGAATTTGGACTGTGAAGGGAGACTTGAGGCAAGACTATTGTCTAATCATCTCAGCTGTGAGGAGAAGTAAACAAGGCCCAGGGGGTGGTAGAGGTAAAGGGTTTTGGGGGTGTGATGGTGAAATCTCTCCACACCGAACCAAAGGAGTAACCCCCTCCTCAACCTCTGGGAAGGCCAGGTACACACAGGACATTCACATGAGAGGCAGCTGAGAAGGGATCATAAACCATCAAAGACCCCCAAAGTGTCCCCCCAACTCATTCCTGAGGCCTTCTACCACCAAAGGACTACACAGGATTCAAGTGAGGCAACAAATCCAGAGCCTGTTGCAAGAGACTGCAAAGCTTCCCCCCGCCCCCAGGGCAGGTGCCTGGGCATCTCCTGAACATATATTTATCCACTGAACTCTATGTTTTAGAGGACCTTCACCACCAAGAAGACCAGAAGGACTGGACTGACGGGATGCCGCAGGGTTCCATGGAATGGTGATTCAGGCAGAGGCATTTCTAATAAGTTTAATAACCGGATCATAACAGGAGTCTTGAACCTCTGTTGTAGTGGAGAGGCAGGTAGACTCAGAACCCTGCAGAGTAATTAGTCAACAGACTGTTAATCAAGGGTCTGTTAAAGATGAAGACTGGAAGCTGGTCACTGCAGGAACAGGAAGTAAGTTCCTCTTCCTTCTCAGAATTTGACAAGGAGGGCTGGAATCTTCTACAACACATATGAGGCCCTGGAACTAGAAGGCCAGACAACTGATGAGGTGGGCAAAGGTCCTTCTTGGGGTAATTGGCCTCCTAAAGCAACACCACCTGCACCCTGCATCAAGACCTCCTCTGTTAAGAGATAAAGAAGGGTAGTTGTAGGAGACTCCATTCTGAGGTGAATGGAGGGCCCAATATGCAGACTGGAGCCAACTCAGAGGGAAATCTGCTGTCGCCCAGGGGCTCGGGTAAGGGACATTACTAGAAAACTCTCCAGTCTTATAAGGCCCTCTGATTACCATCCACTGTGGGTTGTTCAAGATGGCAGCGACAAAATAACAAAGAAAAGTTTCAGGGTGATGAAAAGAGACTTCAGGGCACTGGGACAATTGGTAGAGGAATAAGGAGCACAGGTAGTGATTTCCTCATTCTTCTGGTAACAAGGAGTAATATTGATAGGAATAGGCAGATCCATCAGGTCAATGAGTGGCTCTGAGGTTGGTGTAATGGGAAAAACTTTGGGCTTTTGACCATGGGATGATCTATTCAACATCTGGTCTACTGACACCTGGACAGGATGCACCTATCTCAGAAGGGAAAAAGAGTTCTAGCATAGGAGCTAGCAGGGCTTGTTGACAGAGCTTTGAACTAGCTTGGAAGGGGGAAAGGGACAAAACCAGGCCTGTCAGTGATGAGCGATAGGATGGTGTGCTGAAACTTGAGGAAAGGAGTACTAAAGGGATCCCTCAATCTGCCTCAGCAGGTGTTGGCTACAATGTACCACTCCTGAAATGTTTCTACACTAATGCATACAGCATGAGGAACAAACAAGAGAAGCTCGAAGCTTTGGCCCAGTCCCAGAGATTTGACAGCACTGTCATGACTGAAACCTGGTGGGATGAATCCTGTGACTGGAGTTACAGGCTCTTTAGGAGGAACAGGCAGGGCAGAAGTAAGGGCTTGGCACTGTATGTAATGTAAGGGTTAGAATGTAGAAGGGTTAGAAGGCATGGAGCCCACAGTTGGCAATGGCACAATTGAGAGCCTCTGGGTAAGAATCAAGGGGAAAACAAATAATGCAGATGTCATCATGGGAGTCTGGTACAGACCTCCCAGCCAGGACGATGACACCAACGAATTATTCTCTGAGGTACTAAGGGACACTTCCAACTCAACTGCCCTTGTCCTTATGGGGGACTTCAACTTACCAGAAGTTAACTGGGAGCATAGCACAGCTGATACAACCCAGGACAGAAGATTCCAAAAAAACCTGGATGACAATTTTATGGAACAGGTCCTAAGGGGGCCAACTCAGAAAGACACTCTCCTTGATCTGCTGCTTGTCAACAGAGCAGACCTTGTGAGCAAAGTCGAGATTGGTGGCCACAGCAACCATGGGCAACTGAGTTTAAAATCGGTGTTCACAGGGGGAAAAGTGCCACCAAAACCTCAGCTCTGTACATGAGGAGAGCAGACTTTAGGCTGCTCAGGGAATCAGTAGGTAAGGTCCCTGGGAAAATGATTTTGCATGTGCTCGGGTCCATCAGTGCTGGTCACAATTTAAACATCACTTCCTAAGGGCACCAGAACAGCAATTCCCAAATGTCGGAAGTCAAGCAGGCGAGGCAGAAGGCTGGCTTGGCTGAGCAGGAGTCTTCTCTTGGATAGAAGGCAAAAAAGGAAGATGTATGCCCAGTGGAAGCAAGGTCAAGTGATGTGAAGAATACAGAGATTCTGCTTACCGCTGTAGGGAGAAAACTCATGTGGCCAAAGCTCATGTGGTCAATGTGTCATATGCAGCATGTACTTTAAAAGGTTATGCTAGTGTAGCAGAATGGCTACCACAAGGTTTCTTGCAGAGGTACAAATCTGCTCGAAGAACAGCCCCTCTTGTGCTGCTCATACCCCAGTGTAACACTGTGGGAGCTCTCCTCTGCTTTTGGCAAAAGACAGGCAGACTGGATAGACGGATATCAAACAAGCTTTGAGGAAAGCTAAGGGATCTTGCTGCTGCTGTTTTCCTGAAGACAGCTGGAAAGGTAAGCTAAACTCTGGAATCGTAACTGAAATCCTCTAAGCCCTACACTAAACCTGAGCGGGATTGATGTGAGATCTGCAAAAAAGACCTGGTTAAGAGACTAGGTCCAGACTCAGTCATCTGTTTCTTTTATGTGTGGGTTTAAAAAGGAGAAATAACTGTAAATGGTCACTTTGTGGTTGACCAGTTTTTCAGCCATGACACGTATGGGCTACAGCCAGGTGAAACATGTTTGACTAAACTGCAACCCAAAGCAGGGAACTGCCACAATGCCAAAACAAAAACCAGCAGCGTTCACTAACATGTCTCAACCTCTTCCATCTGGGACAGCATCTTTTCCCTTATCCAAACAATCTGGTGAAAGTTCTGGGCTGACTTACATCCTATTTAGTTCCACTGAAATCCTCTCATGAAGCACACACCTTACCAAAGAAATGTTCCTGTTCTTGCCCCTCTCCCCTGTCCTGTCCCACGCACAACCCACTCTGTAGAAAATGGAACAGCTGTTCCCCTTGTGACAGCTCCTTTTCCTGCTTTGGAACTAGAGTACACAGTGACAGTGAGGTTTGGCACTTTCCTCCAATAAGTCACTCAGGAATTCCTTACTGTCTCATTCCCTGTGCCATTCAGGTGGTGTAGGTTCTCTAAAACTCTTAAGACTCATCATCTTGCCTTCTTCACACTGAACACCACTAGCTAAAAAGATGATATAGATTTGTGCTGAAGATAAAAACAAATAAGCAAGACTACCTGGAAAAACTACCAGAATGGTCTATCTGATGTTCTCTTTGAGAACTTGGATGGCAAAATGGGAACTTTTTCAGAATTCTTTTGTAAAAAGGAAAGCAGCAGAATGAAAAAAAAACAACATAGGGCCAGATTAAGACCAGGTCTAAGCAGATACAACACAGCATATATCTTAGGGCTTAATCACATCAGGTCTGGTTTCCTGTGGCTCATATGATTACTATTTCCTCATACCTCTACCATCTCTTGCTACTGCTGCCCTCCCTAAAATTATTCTTAAGATTGCCAGCTTTAAAAACAAAAAGCAAAAAGAAGGCAACAAAACATTCGTTGCTCACCCATTTCTTTGAATTCTTCATTGGCAAGTTGCAACCATTCTACATCCACATCATTGAGATCATAGCGACACGTACTGTCCGCCAAGGTTCGAATGTCAACATAGCCCAGCTCTGGAGGCTCCGAACCCGAGGAAACAATGTACTTCCTGGGACGTGTAAATGTGACAGCTTTTGTCTCGGACACAATCCTGAAACAGACAGACAAGCAGACATGAGGTGTGCTGGGTTGCTGAGAGGCTTGTTTCTAGAGAGTTCAAAATGCCTCAGTCTAAGTGACTAACAACCATCAGAGCAGCCAGATGGTTAGACATCCCAGCAATCATCTGGTACCACTGAGATCAGAAAACAGTACCATGCACTTCCATAACAGATTGGTGGCATTACAAGAACTGGAGTTGTCTAGAAATCCAATTCATTACCAGCATTCTAAATAAAATTAAATATTAGAGGACAGAGCTGTGCTTACTCTTATCTGAAATTCACACTTGTTCAAAGCTAAAGCAGGAATGCTGTATTTACACACTGATGGCTGCCATACACACAGATGTTAAACTCTGGTTTAAGTCTTTTTTTAAATCAATCTGTTTAACTACAATACTGAGAACAAGAAGATTCAAGAAAAAAAGTAATACTCCAACTGTCTCAGTAGAAGACATTGCACTTTCTCTTAGTTAACAACATGCACTGAAATTCAGTTTGGATGAAACGCCCTTCATGACATAACCCTGGTACCTCCACGAGCGACAGGCCATGGCTGCCAAATGTCTGCCTCCTGCAGTACCAGTGGAGGTGATTTTTTGTTGTGCTAAGGCTACAAAGGAGGAGACTGTACCACTGTGGGGCTGCAACTGTACGCTGGAAACAATCTAAGCTCCACAATAAGCAGGATATTTCCCCCATCTGAGGTCCAGTGTGTTAACTCCTTCTCCTAGCAGAAGACCCTTATCTGCCACTACTGTATTTGCACAAACAGATCTCAGTAAATCCTCTACCTATTTCAGCCTTCTGCACAGCACTAAAACTTCTCTCTCTAGCTTATTTCAGACAATGAACAGAAATGGTAAGCAAGAGCCAAATGATGAATTTAGGGTTTTTGAGGTGCTGTGAAAAAATACAAATATGAATGACCTTGCCAGCCTAACTGCACTCCCTGAACTGTTTCTGGTCACACCACACGGTATTAAAATGTCACAGACTACTGCATCTTCACAGAGAATTTACTTTCAACTGGGCACTGCTCTCCAAATCTTCCATATTGTAAATTCCTTCCTGAGTACCTCTCCATGTGGAAATCATAACCTCTGGGCAGCACCCTACACATGCTGTCTAAATATCATGGTAGTGTCACAGAAGAAACAAGCGCAGCTGTTCTGACCTCAAAACAAACCCCTTTCCTGGCATTATTTCCATGAGAGAAAGAAGTAAAAAAAAAAAAAACACAACCCTTACTACATACTGAAAACCATTTGACTGAATTATCTATCCGACCACACGCTTCCAGTGAATCTCCAAATGGCCTCACTCCTTTCCCCCAATCTGCACCTACCAGTCACTACAAGGCCAAACCTTTTATTTGCTGCTATGTATCTCAGTAGCATCAGTTACCCGTATAGTCTTGGCTTCTGTCTTACACCAAGTATGATTTGTCTATTGCTTATTCAATGTACAGAACACCCCCTTCCCTCCCAAAGTTAGGCACAGAACAGCTCCTGTACTCCAGCACCACCATGGCAGGACTCTCCGAGTCTTGTGATCAGGAGCAAAGAGGACAATAATCAGGCATCAGAGGGCCATTCTGACCAGCAGGTGCTCAGCAGCAGGACTACAGCAACTAGTTCAGCAGCTAAAACAGGAGCAGTGCCTGCTGTGCTGATACCTAGAACTGCAGGTGCCTCCTCTCCCTATCCTTTAACATCTTAAATTTGGAGCAATATATCTGTTGGCCTTTGGCAGAGCAAAGCTCTCTCCCAAGCAAGTACCTGGATCTGATATAGTCACCAAACCAGCTCCCTGACACATACACAGCGGGAATCCCCTGGGAGGTTTCCCTCTATTCAAGTCCACAGGTCTCTCATCCTTCCACAACCTTGGGAGATGCTTGAAAGAGAAATCAGTAGGCAATGTGAATACATGTAACATGAGTGTGCATCTCTGCAGGGACTGGGTGAGGTCAACGTGGAGCAGGGAAATGGTATGTTCCCATGTTCTAAACTGCAGAGCAGAGGGGAAAATGCTGGATTCTCCTTGGAGCTCCAGGTCCAATCCTTCAGAATAAGCAAGTACAGGGTTTACCTGATGAACAGGCAAGTTCCTCATTGTACAGACCTAGTGGGGCCGCATAGAGGTCTGCAGGTTGCTGCACAGAACACAAACAACACTAACAAATATTCCTGTAGCCCCTCTAATCCAAGCTGACAAATGCAAACCTAACAAAAGCAGTGTAGCATCATCACAAATTTCTGTTCTGGTCCCACCAGCACTGGTGGGTCATTTGGTAATGCCTTATGGGCCAGCCTGGACTTCCTCAAAGAGATCTAGTATGATTAAATGGCAAAAATCTGTGTTCTTACATTCTCCAACTCCATCCCAATTAAGCATAAAATAGGCTGCAGCACACTCCCACCCTTACAACTGCACTGTTTAATTTGAAACAGCAAACAGTATCTAAGTGTAGCAAACAAGGTAAGGAAAATAAGGGTTTCTTGGATAAGAGCTAGGATAGCTCGCATTATTTAGTTTCATGCGCATCTGGATGGTTCTTAAAACAGACGAAATGTTGTACAACAATCCATTTCCTAGGTTAGTAAACGAGATAAAAAAACCCAAAAAACCAGGAAAACAAAATAAATGCTGTATTTTCTCTAGCCTTTAAGCTTGGTTTGTCCATATGTACCATGAAAGCAACCTATGGCTTGGAACTAAGAAAAGAGAGCACCACACAAGGGCTCTTCCAGCAACGATGAGTGAGCTGAAGTCTGGGCTTAAAAACAGAAGATATTTTTAAGGTTCTGTCATCACACTCCATGCTAACGTAATGCCAAAATCAGTTCTCTGACATTTGTATTTCAAACAGGCACAACAGGCCTGACTCTTGACTTCTCTGACCATTCAAAAAGCTGAGGCACGTTGCTCTTTCTCTCCAAGAACCAAGACCTTCCTAGCTAGACACTCAGGAAGTCAAGGCAACGTAGGGCATAAGACGCTAGCATAAACGTGTACGTATTTGTTCACATTCCTCCAAACTATACCTGGCTACTGGTTCTGGGATGGTCCCTGGGCTAACTGGCACCTGTACTCCCTTTTCCCACTCCTGCCTCCAGGGATCTGCCAGGACATAGTATTCATCAGGATTCAGCTGGAAGGAGTCGTGTAACTTCATGGCAGTGATCAGGTCCGTTCTGAACACCTGCAAAGAGAGTGACCAAGAGAGAAAAACAGAGACATTGACATTTGATATTTACACTCTACGATTCACAGCTTCAGGGTAACCATGGAGCACAGTATGTAACAAGGTCACTGTACCAACAGTGCACTAACCCAGCCCACTGCAGGACAGGAGTTTGGTTTCATGGCAGGGAAGGGGGTGGCTAAGGGTACGAATCCTGACAGGATAACTTCCAGCTAACTCCACTACAGGTGCACTCCCCCTGCACTGGAGACATAACGCTAAAAGGTGTTACCTACTTTCATCTCCACTTTGGCTGCAATAAAAGCTGCAGGAGCTCTGAGTTGTAAAACAGCAGCATAAGGAAGATCCGTTTTTGTTCTAAAGTTTTTTGGTTTTGTTTTTTTTTTAATTATTGGAGCTCTGACTAATCCTAAAACATTCTAGAAATTCCTTATGGCAGAAATCAAGGCGTGATTCCACCATGACCAGCTGCAAAAGGAAATTCTAAGGAGATGACTCTTTATGTAAGTGTTTAAAAAAATAACCCAAAAGACAAAATAAGACCCAAACTGGAATTCTGGTGGCAGCTCCCCTGTTCAGCACAGGTGCTTGTTATTCTATCAGCTAGAGACAGCTCTGTCATAGCTGTAATTTTACTCTGCCTTGGCGAAGGTATCCAGCTCTAAAACGAGCAGAATGTTCGGCAACTTTTGAGCCAGCAGCTGCAAATAAGCAGCCATGCTGTCTTCAACAAGCCACAGAATGAAATAAAAAGGGATTCACTCCTGCAGCAGGCGTGCTGTGGCACTGCTGGGGCAGCTTCAGCCTGACTGGCCACGACCTGTTGGCGCTGCAGAAAGCAAAGTGTGCTCCTATCACAGGCATCCCAACTACAAGCCTGCACTTGCCGACACCAGCCCCCGCACTCCCCACCCTGCTCCCCACAAAAGGAAAGCCTGTTATAGGGCTCCAACACTGCACTCCTCACCTCCATAACCACTAATTTTTAACTACACAATGCTATGTTCAAAGGAAAGCGTCAAAAAGCAACCAGGTGACAGAAAATAAGCTCCATCAGAACAAGAAGACGGGTAACATCTTAAGAAGAACTTCCTGCAGACTTCTCAGTTTGTGGTGGTCAGAGTCAACATCCACTCAGCCCCATGTTGCAGTTATATAGGAAAAGATGGTTTATCAGTGCAGGGCTCCTAGATTCCCTTATTAGGTTGCTAAGGTGGCAGAGTGACCCACCCTCCCATCCCCAAACCAATGATCACACTGGTTAGCTCAGCTTCAGCCTGCTGTTTCATGTGGCTGAGGAAGAACCAGATGGATACAGAGAGCCAACTAGGCAGGTCTCCTCAAAACAGCCATTTCTGTCACACATCTGAAAACTCCAGGATTTTGGGGAAGTATTTTAAGCAAACAGTGTATCTGATGGCTAATTATACTTCTGAGAAAATTTTCAACTGTGATTCGCCTTATGACACTGCATCATCTTGAAACCTTTCCTCCCTCCCAACACAGACATAACTAGCCCACTTCTGTCTCCGTATGTTTCCATTTCACTCTGGTTTTGTCATAAAAACAGCACAAAATCATGACACTTTTCTTAACATTTGTCTTGACATGTTCAGAAAAACTGCCAGCATTAAAAAGTAAATAATGATATTACCATATGAAGAACAGGGTGAATGTAGGTGATGAAATATAATGAAATGTTTTAAACAATCCAATTACAAGTCCTGTGAGGCTTCGATCAAGAAATGAAAAGTAAGCCATAAAGTAAACAGGCTCACAAAACAAACAAGCACAGCTGGCCAGGGGATTCTGCACTATTGAGTGATTTGAATTAAAGCAATCAAAAGTCAAATGGAAAGAAGACTAAAAATATAAAATGGGATGCAAACCTTGCTCAATCTCAGAGCCAAAATAACTCTGGGTCTTAGATAAATTTGTAACAAAACTCCCTCAGAAGCAAAGCTAATGCAGTACCTGACAGCCAAGAAATTCCTTCCCAGGCCAGTTGCCCTGTGACACCATTCTTTCTGCTCTAACTTCTGATGCAGAGTGCCTGGAGCAAAGCTGAGCTTACAGAAGTGCTGGCTCTCAGAAGCACTGAAGACTTCAAAGCTAAAGGGCCACACTGAAGTCAATGGGAATTTTGCCACCAATTTCAATGAGCCCAGGATTTCGCCCGGAGAGTTTAACAAGTGTCACTTTTCTGCCAGTGTGCTTCTCATCACAATAGTGTGCTGTGGTGAGCAGGGACACTGTACAGGGAAGAAGGAAGAGGGGAAAAGGCTGTGAAACAGAGTCAAAGGGAAGTATAAGAGAATTTAATCCAGCCTTAAGAAACATGAGTGAACAGCACAAAACTGCAAAGATTCTGACAATAGCAGCAAGGTAAGGGAGAGAACAAAACAGAAGCACACAAAAAACAAAAGCAAGACTCATAATTATCTCAGATTATTTCTTGATAGCCTTTCATGAGGTAGTTCTCAAAACCAGATATAAGGGGCTACTTCTAAGGGATGCACAAATGATAACTAAGGGAAACAAGGCTATCTCTAGCAAGAATAAATTCACCAGGGATCTCCACATTCATTAAAAAAAAAAAGTCTTTACTGGCCTACAACCAAAAAGAAGTTGGAAACCACTAGTACTAAGTGTAGTTCACACTGAACAATGAGTAGGATTCTCCTTGTGAACACTCTTCTCTGAGACTTAGGTATACTGTCATTAGGGAGACTAATAAAGCATATTTTCCTCAACATCACTCACTAATGCATTAGAAATACATGTACGGGGCAAGTAAGTCAAATGAGAAATTCCATCTCCCAGAGCTAAGCTTCTACAAAGTCTGCAGTGTAGTATTTGCCTGAAGACAGGGAGATTCAGCAAGAACACTTCCAAAGAACTGGATCACATTTGTGTGTTACTAACAGCTGATCCATCCTGGAAAGTTTAAAGATTTATATCTCCCTTGATAGGATTTCTTCAAAGCATTAAGCGAGACAACTCTCAGGAAGAAGATTCTAGTTTGACAAGCATTTTAACAAAAATCACATACCAAGACCCAATACCAACTTATGAAATAAATGCAACTAATGTAAATCTCCACTGTTCACAAATCAAACTACAAATAAATCCCAATGCCTAAAATAGTACAAGAAGGACTCTGCAGCTATGTTGAATGGGTGTCAGACTACAACAAAATTCACAGATAGAAACTGGTGCTGGCAGTAGCTGTGCCAACAGCTGAACTCTCTAATCTTTGGGGAGGGAGGGGCATGTGCCAGCCAAAATGTAGCAAAAAGAAAAGAAAATGTAAATGGGAAGAAATGGATCCATTACCAGAACACATATGTATACACTGTGTGTATACATACTTTGACAGATGTAACAAAATACAAATCAAATTCCAGAAATACCTCAGAAGGCTTCTGATCTTCATCTCTGGAGCATGAAGTTCTATGATGTTGAGATCTGGAGTGCTGGGACCAGGTAGACAGACCTAAAATACAGAAATAACCATTTACAGGGTTCTATGACAAACCTCCAGGAAAGTCTTTCAAATGTAGCAGACAATAAAAGTTACTCAGTCCTAAGCTTCTGTGATGACTCTCCTGGTTCTGTTTTGTTTCTCATTCCCTAACTGAGGTGTGCATGTACTGGCTGCACTGCACTACCTGCTTTCCACCCAGCATTAGAAGAAAGCCACCTCATAACATCCTTCCCTCCGAGCATCAATAAACAACTTTCTGAGATAGACCAGAAGCTCTGCCAATAGCCTGACTGCAGTCTTTGAAGTCAATGTACTGATGTCCTAGATACCTATATCGGTTTACCAGATTTCTGTCAGCACAAGCCTTTTGAAAATGAAGCAGTACCACGCACACACAGCAGAGCCCACAGAACAAGCTGTTGTCTCTTCTCCTGAGCAAATATCACAGTGTGGTTGTACGATTTTTGTCTGCATAATTATTCACTACGCTCCAAACAGATGATACCTTTTGCCTTGAAACCTTTCGACAGAGTCTCTGTCAGCTTTCAGAAATATTGTAACAGGAGAAAAGGGAAAAGAGGGAGAATCTGCACTCCTATGACAAAGTAGTGCTTTGACACCAGAATATATTATATCTGTGCAAATCATCTAATTTCAACACAGTAAGATTTACAAGTACAGCAGATATTTTTCACTGCCAACTACACAACAGTAATGAAAAAAGCCAGTGAATCCTTCTGGGTTGGAAAGATGAAGGACTTGGAATAGGTTTATCTGATAGGGAAGCTCAAACCTGTATGTTGAGCTCTGAAAGATGCACATAGATTTTGCAAATCTGGGCATTAACTGTAGAAAAAAAATCAAACCAAACTGATGCAAAGGCCTTCCAACACTGCTCATTCCTTCACAGCCTGTGCACATACACAGCAGGAGTAAAAAACAGTATGGCTACAGCCTCTAAGGGCAGCATACAGCCAGCAAAAACCTCTCGGGGATCAGAAATCACTGTTCAAAAAGCACAGGATAAGTTCTCTACTAAAAACAAAAAATAATTTTAAAAGTGAAGTAACTGTCTGAGACTTTAATTGGAAAGATATGACTGAAGTCACCAGAAGAATTCATTATGTTTTAGTTATCCATCTGCCTTCTCTTTTCAGTTAGTAATATACTAAGGAATCTGCTCCAGTAAAAACTCTCTAGAACACAGCAATGAATAACAGATACTACACAGAACATGCATAATGGTCAAAATTTAAGCAAGGTTCACAGCAAACAGCTAAAAATCTTATCTTCTGAGGTAAGAACACAGAAAAGATTAGTTTAAGCAAATGTTAATGTTTTAATGTAAAAGATGGTGAAGTTATTAGCACTCTTCCTAAGCCCCTCTATTTTACAATTACCATTTGCTGTTTCTATGAAGGGAAAAAAAGAAAAAAAAAAGGAAAAAAGTGACTGACTGCCATTTACTGATCTGTGAGGAAAGCCAGACTCCCAAGATCATTTAACTACCACTCTGTTTAAATGTTCTCTTGAAAACTAAATCAAAAACACAAGCAGGAGTATGAACCCTTTGTGAGGATCCTATCCGCCCATACTCAAACTCAACCAAAAGTGAGAAGGGAATAAGTGAAATCCCTCAAAAAGATATACAGCTAAAATGCATGAAAAAACACTCAACATTTTTTCCTGCAATGTAAATATTAACATTTGAACATTCAGACAAACATGATTTCTTCAATGAACAGCCTCACTAGAAGACATAGACCACATACATATCCACACAGATTCAGTTCTCATGGGTTCTGATATTTTCCATTGGCAAGACATTAATAGTTGCCACTGAGGTGTTCAGTGAGTTAAACCACTGCACCAGCAAGTCAGGCATTTGGAAATTTCCAATTTATTTATGGATCGGAGTGGTTTTGTACATATTGGACCTGGGAGAGGGATGGCATACAAGGTAACGAATTAAGAACAAGCTGTACTGGCAAGGAGAAGAGCTGGTGAGTCTGGAGGCTTTAATGCAGTTGTTCCCAAGAAAGGCAAGTATCTGGCAAAATTAGATACAGTGGCAGTATGATATATTTCTGGGTC
The DNA here is from genome assembly GCF_003945595.2 of Pipra filicauda. Classification (NCBI taxonomy): domain Eukaryota; kingdom Metazoa; phylum Chordata; class Aves; order Passeriformes; family Pipridae; genus Pipra; species Pipra filicauda. Next base: position 747,225 of record NW_024104432.1, read on the forward strand.
TTTACCAGTGTCCTTTAATACAGTTCTGATTACAACTTATCTTAAATTGAATTTAAAAAGCATATAGGCTGCCTTTTTTCTTTTTTTTTTTTTAACATGGGTATTAACAGATGGTCTCTCTTGTGTCACAAAGAAGATACAAAGATGAGGAATAAAACAACCCTTGCCATATCTGCCATCTCCATTTCTTTACTATGACATCTTACACATCAGAACAAGTGTCTTACTTCTACGTCCATGTACACAATGGTTTGGGTACTGGATTAATTAACTATTCCATATAACATGAAAGGTCAACTCTTGTCACCAAAACTAAAGGATCTTCATTTTAAGTGACTTTGCTATAAGAAAGGACACTACATAAAATTTCCACGGGTAAGGGACAACTCAGATGCAGCCAGTCTTCCTCATGATTTATTATAATGAGTATTTTTTCCATGCCAACTAACTTCCTACACTGAATAAGGGAACAAATTGTTTCTTACATAGTTCTTTAATAGCCGCTTCCTTGCACATAAAATTGGTGAATGCCCAGTGAAAACACATACTGTTTTCACTAAGTTACTGAAGAGACTGTTGTATTTTTCTGAGCAATGTAGACCAACTGTACATAATATTAGGAGAAAACAGTGGAAGAATTTCTCACAGGACTGAGATTTTACTATGCACTGCAGCCAATAGATGACCTTTGGCAAGGGCTTTACTTCAATAGGGAAAACATTTACTCTGAATAAACAAAGCCCAACTGTAAGCCTTGAATTCATAGATTCAAACTACCACCACTACTTCGACACAAAAGTGTAAGAAATTGAAGAAGACAACCAAATGATAGTAAAATATCCATCCCATAACAGTATTGAATTTAACTACTTCTGAAATCTCAAAAAAGAGTTTCAATTCTGCTTCCATCAAAGCTAATGGAAAAATATCACTGCTTTCACCAATGCCAAGCCCAGGTCACTGAATTTCTCAAACCTGCTCTCATTAACAAGCAATCCGCCCATTCTGAATACAGCAGTGCAGGAGGAAAATGAAGGATGTTATTTGTCTTTTAGCATCCTTTTTCTATTTTCATACCTAAGCCAGGCAAGAGACCTCACTGAAAGCAAAAATTCACAGGTAATTAAAACTCCTTCAGTGATCAGTGATCTGATTTTTACATGTAAATGCATGAAGTAAGAACCATTCCTGGAATATAACAATCTACTGTGGTCAAAACAAATACAGGATTTAAAACATCTCTTCTGTACTATGAAAGCACATGAACTTGAGTTATTTTAGAAAGATTCCAGACATTTCTCAACAAAACTATCCTCTTGCATTAAGTATCCAAAATTACTATATTCATCAATAGTTTTCCGAATACTAGCCTTTGTTCCAAACTAGATTAGGACCACCAAAACTAGAAAAACAACTAAAGATCAAGACAAGAGTTAAACTCACTTTTAGTAAAATAAAATTTAAATTTGAAAAAAGAAAATCATAAGGGAAGCCTGAATCACTGGGATTTGGAAGATATAAAAGTTCCGTAAGATAACATTATATACCTCCATGGGAAGAATGAGTTCCACAGCAGATATAACGAGTTGTTAAGTGAGCTCATACTACCAAAAGCAACGTGAGAAACAGCAAATATGAGAAACACACAACTCCAAACCACAAAGTTAAATAAACACATCCAAAACATGCATCACCATCATTGTTAGACATCAGAGACAAAAGGTATCTTATTGAGTGTTACATGATCACGCAAGTTAAGGATGAACACAAAAGCCTAGTTAACATCACTCCAGAAGATACACCAAGCTCATTTGGATTCTTTTACACTTAGAATCCTTTCAGATGGCCAAGGATTTTGTCACTGAGAACAATGGGAGAGTGATGATACTAATACTATATGTCTCAGTTTTCCCTTTGTATTTATCTACTTAAAGACAAAAAGCAAAAAGAAATCCCAAACCACTTACAACATGTAACTCACAGCAAGGGAAGAGAGTTCTAACACACTACTGGTGCTGCAAAGGCGACTTCTACGATTCAGGTAGGAATCTTTTCTTTTCCCCAAGGCTACTTTACATTTTACACTGTAAATACAGCGTTTTTATAATATAACCACATTCTGATAATAAAAAAAGAAAAGCAATCAAGGAGTGTGCATTCTTTTTCCATATTTATGAAGAACACATGCTTCCCAAAAGGAAAAACATAAGCAATTTTAACTGTATCAATTTATTAAATGATCTGTCAAGAATATGTTTTGATTCCAAAAAAGTCCATGAAAACAGAAAATTGCTCAAGACCAATTCAAGCCTCCAGGTAATTCTACCCCACAACTAATATACTGCTCGGCATGGGGCTGGAGGGCTGGGCCCAGAGAGTGGTGGTGAACGGTGCTGCATCCAGTTGGCGGCCGGTCGCTAGTGGTGTCCCCCAGGGACCAGTGTTGGGCCCAGTTCTGTTTAATATCCTTACTGATGATTTAGATGAGGGGATTGAGTCCACTATTAGCAAATTTGCAGATGACACTAAGATGGGGGGGAGCGTCGATCTGCTGGAAGGCAGGAGAGCTCTGCAGAGGGACGTGGACAGACTGGAAAGTTGTGGTTGATTCCAACGGGCTGAGGTTCAACAAGGCCAAGTGCCGGGTCCTGCACTTTGGCCACAACAACCCCCTGCAACGCTACCGGCTGGGGCACAGAGTGGCTGGAGAGCAGCCAGGTAGAAAGGGACCTGGGAGTTTGGATTGGCAGGAAGCTGAACATGAGCCAGCAGTGTGCCCAGGTGGCCAAGAGGGCCAATGGCATCCTGGCCTGGATCAGGAACAGTGCAGCCAACAGGTGCAGGGAAGTGATTCTTCCCCTGGACTCAGTGCTCGTGAGGTCACAGCTGGAGTAGTGTGTCCAGTTCTGGGCCCCTCAGTTCAGGAAGGATGTGGAGGTGCTGAAGTAGGTCCAGAGAAGAGTGACGAGGCTGGTGAAGGGACTGGAGCACAAGTGCTATGAGGAGAGGCTGAGGGAGCTGGGGTTGTTTAGCCTGGAGAAGAGGAGGTTCAGGGGAGACCTCCTCACTCTCTACAACTCCCTGAAAGGAGGTTGTAGCCAGGTGGGGGTTGGTCTCTTCTCCCAGGTAGCTCTCAGTAAGACAAGAGGGCATGGTCTTAAGCTCTGCCAGGAGAGGTTTAGGTTAGATATTAGTAAGAAATTCTTTACAGAAAGGGTAATGAGGCATTGGAATGGGCTGGCCAGGCAAGTGGTGGATTCTCCATCCCTGGAGGTTTTTCAGATGAGATTGGAGGTGGCACTCAGTGCTATGGTCTAATAACCACAGTGGTAGTGGATCAAGGGTTGGACTTGATGATCTCAAAAGGTCTTTTCCGACCCAGCTCATTCTATGATTCTATGAGCAAAAAAGGCTCAGCTATTGGGTATCATGCACAAGGCTGTTGTAAAGACATCTGTAGGCACCCAGCTGTGTCCCTGGAGAACTACCTGCTGCCACAGCCTCTGAACGCTTTGAAGCCTCAGATCACTGTAAGCACTTCTTGCACCATAAATACACTCCTGCTACCCAGCACAACAGAGCAAAACAGCCCTGACATGGATCTAGGTCTGGCTGTCACTTCTGCTTAACACTGTTGTTTCCAGATGCCTTTGCCATTCCAAGACCAATGAGGTGCTGCTGTCAAAAAGATCAGAGGAGAAAACAGAGATGCTCAGTCTCCCCATTTAATGCCTGGCCCACAACTCCTTACAGCAGGGGCTCTTATGGTAACTTAGACATGTTTCCATGTCTAGACCCAAATTCCAGCACAAAGTAAAAAGAAGCAGACTATTCTATGGGCAGTTTCCATTATGTCAGGTACAGAAAGAGTGGCTGGGCAGAAGTAGTCTTCAGGCCTTATCACAGAGAAAGCAGCATGCAAGCGAACACAACCTGTGATGTCGTTTCATACAGCGAAACTTCCGTTCTCACTTTTCTGTTGTTAGAGGACTTGCTCACCTATCTTTCTTGTCTTTATAGTGTATTATTATACAATAATCTCATTCAAGATCAAAATAGAAGCAGCAACGACCTTTTATCTCTTGTCAACAGCCATGTTACTTAAAATTTAGTGTCATTTGACAACTCCCCAATTGCAGCTGCTGAACAATGCATGGATCCATAATTTCTTCAGTGCTTTACAACAACACAGCACAACTGCTAAGTCTCCGACACACATAATGAACCGTCCTTGCAGCTCCCTACCACAGCAGTTTAATACAAGCTCCCTCCTGTCATTCCTTTCCTCAGTAGCACACGTTTGAGTTTTATCATCTCAAAGAACACACACAAAACCAGGAATAGGCATGTGTCACTCTTCTAACAGTCAAGAATTCCTACACCCCATCTTATTTTTCAGCACAAGACTCAAGTGCCATTCTAGCTGCCCAGCTCAATTCCCATGGTAGTCATGTTTTACCATAACAGTACAGTTTTAACTCAAGTTACTACAGGTTATCAATTTGAGACCTCCCATGTAAGCATTTTTAGATTGATATCATGATGTTGTCAGGCCTTAAAAGTCCAATGGAGCTAGGGGTACTCAATACTAGTGGTCTTATAAGAAAAATATGTCTTTCCAAAAACAAATCGTAGAATATGCCGAGTTGGAAGGGACCCACATCAGGACCACCAAGTCCAACTCCTGGCCCTGAGCAGGACACCCCAAGAATCATGTGCCCAACAGTATGGTCCAAATGCTTCTTGAACTCTGTCAGGCTTAGTGCTGTGACTGCTTCCCTGAAAAGCCTGTTCCAGTGCCCAACCATTCTCTGGGTGAAGAACCTTTTCCTGATATCCAACCTAAAACTCCCCTTACTCAGCTTCATGCCATTCCCTTGAGTCCTGTCACTGGTCACAACAGTGAAGAGATCAGTACCTGCTCCTCCACTTCCTCTCATGAGGAAATTGAAGACCACAATGAGATCTCCCCTCAATCTCCTCCAAGCTGAACAGACAAGTGACCTCAGCTGCTCCTCACAAGGTTTCTCCTCCAGACCCTTCATCATCCTCATGGCCCTCCTTTGGAGGAGCTGTCTAACAGCTTAATATCTTTCTTATGTTGTGGTGCCCAAAACTGCACACAGGACTCAAGGTGAGGCCACCCCACTGCAGAGCAGAGCAGGACAATAACCTCCCTCCACTGGCTGGTGATGCTTTGCCTGATGCCCCCCAGGACAAGGTTGGCCCTCCTGGCTTGCCAGGGCACTGCTGACTAATATTCAGCTTGCCATGGACGAGGACCCCCAAGTCTCCTTCCACAGCACTGCTTTCCAGCACCTTGTTCCCCAGTCTATACATACAAACATACAAACCTGGGGTTGCCCCACCCCAGGTGCAGAATCCAGCACTTCCCCTTGTTAAACTTCAAACAGTTGGTGATTGTCCTCTGACTTTTCGAGGTCTCTCTGCAGGGCCTCTCTGTCCCTCAGGGAGTCCACAGCTCCTTCTAATTTAGTGTCGCTGGCAAACGTACTTAGTATTCCTTCAAGTCCTGTGTCCCAGTCATCAATGAAGATGCTGAAGAGAACTGGGCCTAAGATAGAGCCCTGCAGATCCCACATCAGTCACCAGTCCAATGTTACCCCATTCACTGCAACCCTCTGTGCCCAACCCATGAGCCAATTGCTCACCCACTTTGTAACGTGGTTATCCAGCTGTATGCTGGACATTTTGTCCAAAAGGATGCTGTGAGAGACAGTATCAGAAGCTTTGCTGAAGTCCAAAAAGATTACATCTACTGGTTTTCCTAGAGCAAGTAGGTGGATTACCCAGAAATCAGGTTCGACAAGCAGGACTTACCCCTCATGAAGCCATGCTGGCTGTGACCAATGACTGCGTTGTCCTCCAGGTGTTTTTCAATACCTCCCAGAATAATCTTTTCCATGATTTTACCTGACACTGAAGAGAGACTGATAGGCCTGTAGTTTCTGGAGTCCTTCTTCTCGCCCTCCTTGAAAATCAGGACAATGTTTGCCAGCTTCCAGTCAATTGGGACCTCTCTGGATTCCCAAGACCACTCAAAAATCATTGAGAGAGGTTTGGCGATGACATCAGCAGCTCTTTGAGGATTCTGCGATGGATTGTATCACACTCCATAGATTTGTAGGGATCCAGCTGGAGCAGCAGATCCTGCACAGTTTCAGGGTCAACTAGGAGTTGATCATTCTCACAGTCATGGCCCTCCAGCTCAGGGCACTGAGACCCCCTTGGTCCATCATCCGTGTTGAAGACAGAGGCAAAGAAAGTGTTAAACACCTCTGCCTTGTCTCTGTCCCTGTCTGGGAGGTGACAATCCTCATCCTGTAACAGGCCTATGATATTTCTACACTGCCTATTCCTATTAATATATTTGAAAAAACTCTTATTGTCCCCCACATTTTGACAGCTGCAACTCCAGTTGAGCTTTGACCACACGAATTTTCTTCGTACAGCGGTAAGCAGAACCTCTGTATTCTCCATGTCACTTGACCTTGCTTCCACTGGGCATACACTTTCCTTTTTTGCCTTCTATCCAAGAGAAGACTCCTGCTCGGCCAAGTCAGCCTTCTGCCTCGCCTGATTGACATCTGACATTTGGGAATTGCTGTTCTGGTGCCCTTAGGATGTGATGTCAAAAAGTGACCAGCACTGATGGACCCAACACCTGCAAAAACATTCTCCCAGAGCACTTTACCTACTAGTTACCTGAGCAGCCTAAAGTCTGCTCTCCTCATGTCCAGAGCTGAAGTTTTACTGGCACTTTTCCTCCTGTCAACTTTTTTTCCTGTCAAATGACGGTGATGATTATGTGGAGTCCCTTCCTCAGATGTGATACCCTATCAGTCCAGATAAGCCTTTCAAATCTCTCTTCCAGAGTGCTCAAACAACTTCACCAAAAGCCACCCTGCCCCAATGAGACTAACCTTTAGGTAAGATTTGTCATCACTCTAAATGCCTTTTTCAAAAGCGCAGTAGAGACTGCTAAACTTGCTGCTTTGCCCAAATTCTTAGCACTGTAATGGCATTAAATTTTGTTATTTAATCACCATCCCTCACCTACCAGCCAGTTTAACTGAAAAGCAAAAAATGTTCTTCATTCTTTTTCATAAAACACTGCACAGTATTTCAGTATGTAATCACCGCATTTCAGGCCAGCAGCAGCTACAATTCCACAGTAAATGACACACACACCTAAGGTTACATACTCAGTAACCTTTGTGAAAGCACTCTGGGGTCCATCTCAAACACTACAGGAATCCACTGGGATTCAAAGCCCTTTCTAAATCTAAGATCCCCATCATTCAGTCAGAGCAATGGATATTGGCAAAATTCGTTTAACTTTAAAATAACATTTGTTTAGCAATGACAGAATAAGGGTCTGCCTAAATTACAGAGCTCTACTTCATAATCCATAAGTATTAAATCTTTCATTTCTCAGAACTCTGAACCTCTGTACATCTTACAAGTATTTTTCATCTGCAAGCGTCTTCAGTTCTTCTCTCAGACACTCTTCATGTAGGAGTATGTTAAATTGATAACCTCTTCAAGAAAAAATGAAGAAGCATTGTGGAAGCAAGTAAAGTGTGAAGAAAATCATGCTCTGAATTCCTTGCTCATGGAAAACGGCAAACAAACTTTCTTTGACATCGAGTACCCAGATTTCATCCTATCTCGCTACAGTACAACTGTCCATGAGCTTCAGACATTTCTCAAACACAATCTGTCCAAATGTCCAACCAATTTGTGCAAAAAAGAACAGTTTGAAGCTATAAATGAGAACTAATCAACTGCACAACTTGATCTCACCAGGAAACAAAGCATATGGAATATTCGGCACAAACCACCTTTACAGATTTACAGACCAACCAGGCAAAAAAGTCAGGTCAAACACCGATTAGGAAAGCTTACATGGCTTCAGTATTCAATTGAAGTGAGACCTGGAACCATAAAGAGAAGGTTTAGCAACAGAGGAGCAAGCTGAAATGCAGTGTAACAAAAATTGCTTAAAAACTATCAAAACCCTATCCAGCCACCAGAAAAAAGAGGCATAATTGCCTTGAGATGAATCAATTACTATTTTCTTTAATACAGGCTTTGAAGAAGTTACCATGCACATCACAAGGCTTTTATGATGGGCCTGGCTAATACTAATGTCTATTATAATTGCTGTACTACAGTATCTGCAAAGGGACAGAAACTAAAAAGCTGCAAGGTGACAGAAAAAGGAAAGCTTCCAGGAGCCAACACTCTTAAACAGTTCACCAGGCCCCTCTCAATATCATTCCTTTGTATTAAGCCAAAAGTTCAAGATCTAGAGTGCTGCCTGCATCACATTTTTCATTCAATTTATTTCATGGATAAAATGTTCAAAACTGACCTCTAATTTCAGAAAATAAAATCCCTGAGAAAACACCTAGATATCCAGGGACTAAGTGCAGAACTGTTGGGCACAGCTGGCACTGACACCTCTTGCCCAGTGCTTCAAATATGCTACTTTGGCCTCATGTTGAAATGAGGATTTGGAATTCCGATTTTAAGGGGACACAGCCTAACAATTTTCAGTAGTTAGGTTGAAGGGCATAAAATAAATACTTTTGGGAGCTTAAAGCCTGCACTTAGCTTTTGGGAAAGAATCGAGTCTGAGGGCAAAGAAGTGATGAGAAAAGTAAGGGTGCTGACTTTAAGCTGCAAAGCTTTAAAATACTGCAAATAACACATAACCACCAACAATAAAATAACTTACATAAGTCAGTAAATACATGTATATACTCCAGGACTGCAGTCATGTTGTTAAGCTTTCTTCTCTTCTGTATTTCACCCCTAAATGAAAACCACTCTCTCTTCTTTCATCTCACAAAATGAGAGCACCTTTATTTTCTTCTGAAGAACTATTATATTTTCAGTATAATGTATTTTTAGTGCTTGCGGTATGAGCTCTGTTTTTCTATCACCTTGTGACTGTCAAGGAAACTGTCATAGGTTTACTTGTTCTAAAAATCCAAGCAGGACTTTTTCCTTCCCCTGTCTTTCTGTAAAAGAAAGTTGTTAAATGAGGGAGGGGGAAGGGGTAACTGACCCATACAGAAGAACTAACTGGTAGACCTGCATTCCAAGCTGATGGCCTTTCCTAAAACTGCAGGGAGGGGCGATGTGTTTTTTTTCTTCTCTCCCCCGAAAAGGGACACTTCACTTTTGCCTTAACTTAGGCAAGGTGTGTGTGTTGAAAAGATTCCAGGGCCATTTTGGCTCTCGGCCTGGTCATCCGGTTGTTTTCTGGTCTCAGCTTGCCTGCACCCTGCTCTGCCCTCGGCTCGGACTGGCTCAGACTTCATCAGAAAGGTTTGGCCCACCTGCAGAGGAACTTTTTGGGGAGGGGGTCGCCCTTTTCCCTCCTCCGCTTCCCTGTTTTGGCAGGGTTTGTGCCCATCCAGGAAGAGGGGAAATCCTGGCCACAGCCAGTCACAGACAGCTGATCCAACAGTGCCCCCTGCTGACCATGATTAGAATTGCACCAAAGGACAGGAAGTATCGAACTGTTTCCTTTTTGAAGGAGACTTTTAGGTACAGGATTATTGTATAGTTGCGTTTGTGTTCTTTTGTTGTCCTGCCAATACACATATATCCTTTAATAAAGGGCTGTTTTTTTCTTTCTCCATACTTCCTCGATTGGAGCCTCTTAATTTCAGATTTACAATTGCTGAGAGAGAGGAGTTTGGTCTACCTCATAACTCATCCTCCTTAGCAAAACACTTCTGTCTCATTAAACTGAGACAGAAACTGATTCAGTTCAGTGACCCAATGGAAAACAACACTTTTTTTTAAAGATAAATTCTATTATTAGTAGCATCATTATTATTGTATTACAAATAATCAGGTTCCTGAGTTTAACAGAATAAATAATAGATTTTTTCATACCAAAGTATTTTCCTGGTGGCGCTACTCTACATGCTGGAGTTCACTCCATAAAAGCGCCATGATTTCAGTTACTCGGACCACATTTATCCACTGACACACATGATGAATCTGAGATGTCTGATCAGTCTAGTAAGGCACAGTATGAAAACTCAGCTTCAGAACTGCAGAAAAACAACAGCTGGAGGCCCAATCCTCACCTTGAGAGATAAGGGAGAGCAGTGCTGAGCCCTAACCTCAAAGACTATTGAGTTCAGAATGATGGGAATGCAAAAAGCCCACTGGAGGGTCAAGAGGTACCACTGACTGAAGGGAAGCAGATGTTTGGCAATAGGATTCCAAGTGTTGATTAAAATTTCAACTTTTCAATTAAAAGACGTGTGTCTGAAGCTCCCAGAATAGTCAATTTAATTGTTTTCTGTCTCTGGAAATTCCAAGAAGGAAAAATAGCTAGTGAACTTAAAGCCTTCAATAGTGAGTGCAAAAACTCATAGAATTTTTCTTTTTCTTTTTTTTAGGGAAAAAAACTTGCTTACCCTTCTAACATTACTGCAAGTACAGTGGATTGGAGATACTACTGGCAGAGTAAGAATACAGAAACGAACAGTAAGAGTAATCAGTAATTCTACTAAAGGCAAGAAAAAAACCTGTGAAGGTGAATCTGTAAGAGGAGCCCCTTGACATTCAAACATAGTTGCAAGGAACAACTAGTATCTTCTATAACAGGAAAAGTGGAGAGAAAGGGTCTGAATGTCAGTCGTTCTTCTCAAGGAAGCGTGAATGACAAAAAGCCCTGGAGGTGCTGACACCACATTCAAAGTTATCTGGGCTTCTGATTAATAACCCTTAATCTGTTTGAATGCGTATAAAGTAATAGAATGAATATGCAGGAACCTGTATCTGAATTTGCCAACTAACTTCAAAAGAGGAAAAAAAACATAATCAAGAAAAAAAAGCGTAATGAAAGGGACATGGTATATATTTCAAATAATACTTGAAAATATTTTAAATTTCACTGCCTTTGCCATGCCATTTATTCAACAAAGTTATTTGTAATAAGTAGGCTTTAAAATAGAGACACCCTAGCAGGACACGGGGTTTGCTTTTCTTTTCCGAACTCATTTTCTTAGATCTTGATCTATGGAACAGATTTTGTGGAGAACATATTTCCAAAGTCAACAACTCTATTCTGAATAGTTATATATCAAATGACATTACAAACAAGCGCTATAATCAGCAACAGGTCAGTCAATTGTATCTATTTCAGGACTTCAATTACAAAATTAGCTGCTTCAGATTTTATTTGGTAAAGCCTGTAACATAAGGTACATGAAGGGATCAAAGAATGAAAAAACGCAGCTAAGGGAGTGGAAATAAAGACTATTATCAATATGAAACACTTTATAAAGCTACTAGGGAATAAAAAAAGGGTGAAGCAAAATTCTAATGGAAGACATCATGTTTGCTGCTACTTGCTTATTTTACAAATAAAAACACACCTTTGTTTTTGGGAAGTACGCATTGCCTTTGAGGAAATGCACCAACTTCAATTTTTATAACCCCAAGTAAACTTCTAACCAAGAAAAACAGGTCTATTTTGTTAGAGTTTTTCTTATTCCAAAATTCCCCGACTGCAGGTGGTTCTCCAAAAACAAGCCAAATCCCTCACCTCTAATAGATGTTACTCAATCCTCATTTGGGCTAATTCCTAATCAGCTTGCTAGTTCTTACCTTCTCTAATAATTTGCTTCATTTCAGCAATAGTTTGCCTAAGATTGTTTTAAGAGGAAGATCTGGCCATACCTGAGGAGACTCCCATGCAGCAAAGACACCCCTAGAAATGCATGTGGGTGAAGCATTCATGTACAGAGCCACAGCACAGCACAGGGCTAAGTTCTCAGAGCAAAGCTTTCAAAAGCACCTGGAAAACCACCTCGACCATTTTCTGTTACATTTCAGACTGAAGTTTTACAAAAGACTTCAGATTTGAAGACATGCACCCAGACAGATCATATTAAAACTAGGAAAATCTCTGACAACAGGCTAAGCTGCACTATTGTCAAGTACAATCTTATTTGGGCAAATAAAACACCATAGCACATTTCCCAAACTGCCATTTTGTCTCCCCCCCCTCCTTTTTTCTGCTTAAATGAAAGATTATCAATCACTGGAATCCAAACACAAGAGAAAGATATACCCCTGTATTGGGTTTCTGTGGCCAAGTTTTGGTAGTGGGGGGGCTACAAGGGTGGCTTCTGTGAGAAGCTGCTGGAAGCCTTCCCCATGTCCAGTAGAGCCAGTGTCAGCCAGCTCCAGGATGGGCTTCCTGCCGCTGGCCAAGGCTGAGTCAATCCAGAATGACAGTAACGCTTCTGAGGTAACATATTTAAGGAGAAAAGAAGTTGTTGTGCAGATGAACACTGCAGCCAGAGAAGAGTGGAGTGAGAATATGTGAACAGCTCTGCAGACACCAAGGTCAGTGGAGAAGGAGGGGGAGGAGATGCTCCAGGCGCAGAAGCTGAGGTTCCCCTGCAGCCCATGGTGAAGGCCATGGTGAGACAGCTCTGCCCCTGTAGCCCATGGAGGATCTCAGGAGTGCAGAGATCCACCTGCAGCCTGTGGAGGAGACCCACACCAGAGCAGGTGGGTATCTGAAGCAGGCTGTGACCCTGTGGGAGGTCCATGCTGGAGCAGGCTCCTAGCAGGAACCTGCTGACCCGTGGAGAGGAGTTCGTGTTGGAGCAGGTTTTCCTGGTAGGACTTATGACCCTGTGGGGGACCCACGCTGGAGCAGGCTGTGCCTGAAGTACTGCACCCCGTGGAGTACTTTGCAGCAGTTTGTGCAAAACTGTTGCCTGTGGGATAGACTCATGCCAGAGAGGTTCATGAAGGACCCCACAGGGAGCAGGGAAAGGACTCCTCTCCCTAAGCAACGGGAGAAACAGCAACTGACCGCAACCCTAGTTCCCTGTCTCCCTGTGCCACTAGGGAGGAGGAGGTAGAACTCAGAAGAAGGGAGAGGTGGGGAAAGGCATTTTTGAGATTTATTTTACTTCTCACTCTCCTGCTCTGATCCTGTTAGTAATACATTTAATTAATATCCCTACTTTGAGTCTGTTTTGCCCATGATGGTGATTGGTAAGTGATCTCTCCCAGTCCTTATTTCAACTCATGAACCCTTCGTTATGTCTTGTCTCCTCTGTCCAGTTGCAGAGGGGAGCAAGAGTGAGTTTAGTGGATACCTGGCATCCAGCCAGGGTCAACCCACTACAACCACACAGAGCTCAGTCTTATTTATATCAGTACAGAAACAGTTAAAAAACATAAATACATTCTGTATCCAAATTACTGATTTACTGAATTCAAATTCTTGAAAGTTGTTCCTCAAAGATAATCTTCAAATGAAGTAAGGAACACTTTCATGTTCCATCAATCTTTTCTGCTTAAGCTTGAAGCACTATTCCACTGTATAAGAGAGTATGAGAACACTGAAGCAAATTTAAAATCCTTATGCAAAATTCTATGGACAATGTTAGCAGATGTCTCCATGCTTGTTCCGTCCTTGCAATGATAAATTATGCTACTTGCAAAGACTTTAAAGATGACCACTGACTTCTCCTCTTATCAACTAAAACTATATAATTCAATGGGAGGATCCTGAATCTACTGTCCATCTGTGCTCAGAATAACTGAGTTCAAAACTAGATCCTTACCATACACATTTCTACCAGTTCAACAAATATGCAAAATGCCTCTGGCACATAAAACACTGCATTAAAACATGTTTTCAAACTCATAACTTCCTGCACTCTACAACAAAGGAGCACTTACTGCCATCGTCATCAGAGTCCTCGCTGCTGCTGGGAAGCCGATGTCGTTTCATGATCTCCTTGGAAAACAGCAGGGAGCCTATGAAGCAATGAGACAGCACTTAACCCAAGGTAATAACACACCATCATCAATTGTGTTTCTGATGGAATGTGAGGATTTACACAAAGGAAAACAAACAACTTTAAGCAGCAGCTGAAATATGAACAGTGAATCTCTCAAGGACGCTTAATTAAGTAGTCATTATATGAGCAGGTGAACAACACTGGAGAGTATCAGTGACAACCCCACCAATCCTTTCACCCCACAACAAAAGCTTATTTTGTCCTGAGAGGTCTTACAATCACTGAATATCTACAGTTAATGTGGTAAACTTCCTCTGCCCATTCTGACATTAGATTTGCAACAGAATAACACTTTTACTGCTTGTGTAAATATTTACTTTGGCTATGTTTTTAGAACCATTTTATGCCTGTTTAAAATGCCAGATTTACAATATCTGAGATTAAAGCCATCCACTTATACATAAAAAATTAAACATAGCAGTAGCAAGCCCAGTTTTCCCAGATTAACTAAACATGCATCATCTATGCCCTGGAAAGCACCACCCTCTAAGGTGCGCACACATTTCTACCGTCATTCCTAACACTAAATGTTCTTTGTGAATAAGACTGATTACTCAGAAGTTCTTCCAAACGCTCAGATTTCTACCCATATTGAGTTCAACTGCACACAAGCCAGTGATGTACAGGGAAAAAATTCCCAGTCTTTTTAACTGCTATTCTCAGGGTGCTGGTACTTTTGTGTGTATTTTCTCTGGAAGAAAACCAAATCCAGAAAAATCAAGGAAGCTGTAAATAGCTAGTCAATATTGTAAAAAGCTATTAAAAAGTATAAGTTGAAGAACAGAAAAAACACGACAAGTGCAGAAAGGCATATCCATCATAAGTTAAACTGACAAGGACTCTACATGCACATCAAAACCCCTAAGTCTTTGCTTACCACGTATCAATCGAGATATCAACAAGGTTTGGGCATTCTGCTACGCCTCTGGGGTACAGATTTAGAGATCAGATGCCAAAATATTTTTTTGCTTCTAAGTAGGTGTAGAAAATCTAACCTTCTTATTTTCACATGCATTTGGATTTCCTCAGAACCTCTCAACAAAACTCATTTCATTGACCCTTCAGTATAAGAATTAACTGCTTCAACTTTGTTCACTGACAATATGGCTCATTGTAGGAAACTCAATACTACTTTTATGAAACTATTTTACACACTCTTATAAGACTAATCCTCAAAATAAGGAAACCCAAAAAGCCTAACGAAAGCCTGACACTATTTCCAAAAGAGCACAAAAATATCTGCTCTTCTTAATATAAAAAGAAATTAGTATTTTTGAAGGAATTCATTTTAGCAAATCACAAGCAGCTGAACCTGAGATTCTAGTTTACACTTCCAGTGAATTTGATATAGTTCTAAGAGCCCAAGCATTGCAGGATTGCCTCCTTTTTCATATTATACCTGCAAACAAAGTTAGGGGGAAGTCTCCCCCCCACAGAGTGGCTTTTCAGAGTGGGATTTAATACCTCTGTCTTTGAAACATGTAACAGTTTTCAGCTGCAAACTTTGTTCACTAAAGAGAAACTGAATGGTTCACCTTACCAAGACCTTTTGTCACCATTTCATAGAGTAAAAGTTGACATACAATGTCTGATGCCAGGAAATAAAGAATCATAAATGACAGCCTCTTACAGTGGTAGAAGAATTCTCTCAAAAGGACTGCTTTGAAGCAGGCCAAAACTTTGTGTGTATGGCAGATGGAAAAGCTGCAAGTGAATACACACACAGATCAGTCTGGACCATCAAAATCTTCTGAATACAGATCTCATATAAATGCAGGAGATTCAGAGCCAGTCAATTACTGTATCAGTTCTGATACAGTCAGTTATTAAGACAGAAAGTCAAGATTCAGATCCAAAACAAGCTAAGACAGAACTGAAAAATCAATTAACTGTTATGAGGACAAAACTAGGGGGATAACTATCCATTCTGTAAGGTACTTTTTCTATTAGTTCACTTATTATTAATAGCAATGTAAAAGAAGATACTCACTACCAATGAAAACATCCCATAAACAAAGCAAAGAAGATATGGAACAAAATGAAAAATTGCTCTATCTCAGAAACCTAATTTGTAAATTTCTGGTCCAATTCCTCACTTCCTGGTTCATTCCTATAGAGTCTGAAAAGATGCACCATAAAGCAATATAACAGAGTGTATGTACACTGAGACACACTTGTGAACTTGCGATGAACAAGAAAATTCTAAATTCTGCTCTTCCACATCTTCCTGGGTTAGTGCATTTTGAGTTGATCTTCTCCTAGCCACACTTTCTGCAAATTCAAAAAAATTACGAGAGATGGAGGCTTCTTCTTCCTATCACAGTCTTTAAAAAACAAACTACACATCTCTTTGCTGTTTCAAGGAGAGAGTGGTATTCACACCTCCGAATTCAAGCACTCTCCAGTTTTCAGGAAATAAGCCAGAACAGAACCCACTTTCCTGGAGTACAGAGTACTAGATAAGGTAGCTAATTTTCTTGTCCACTCTAGTCAGGTTTCTGAAATTGGTCATGCTGAAAAGCCTGTGTTCTCAATAGTAACATTAAAAGAAATATGTCATTTGATGAAGCTCCTGTGAGATTGCTTTATGTGTGCATGTGAAAAAAATCAAAACACAGAGATCTCATTTTCCCATCTTTGATCCTAACCTGAGTTTACAGGGAGCTAAATCGCAGATGAAAAAGAATCATTTGGCTTCTTAGAGCAAGACTCAAATCTAATAAATTAGCCACCTAGAATTTTTGTCATTAGAAGTAATAAAACACCATTTTTTCAACTTCTAAAATAATTTTAAACTGCTCTCATCAGATGTTCATATCCATAGTTCAGAACACAGGTTCTAGAGACAGCACTGGAACAGCTAATAAAACCACACAGATTTAAATGCTGCTGCTTTTAAGGGTATCACAGTGTCTCTGCCCCAAAGACTATTGGTTTCTATCAGGTTGTTGTTGAGTCAAAGTCACACAAGAATTGCATTAAAAATATACATAGATTATGGATAGCGACGGTGGGGTGCAGACAGAGGGTGCAGGCTTTTCCTATTTAGGTAGAGACCTCCACTGTGATCACAATGCCTATAAGCAAAGAGAGTTCATGTGCAAGCATAAAAAGGGTAAAACATTTAAGCCCAGCTTTAAGATTCATACCAAGAGTAAGTAAAAACTATGCACCCAGCCTGCAACACTTGGAGGACAGGAAGAGACCATGCAGGTTACTAAGCTCAATTCCCAACTGCATGCAACCACGTAATTGCTATCTAGCCCAGAAGTTTCCACAAAACATTCATTGCACCCACACATGCCACAGGGTAACTTCCCAACCCCCTTCGAAAAAGAAACACTCCTCTAAAACAAGGAAGCAGACAATCAAGCAGTGCCCTTGAATCTTGGATCTTCTATCAAATGTTTCTACAGTTGTTTTTCCCAAATTCTTACACCACTCCCAAAAGGGCATTTGCCCACACACTGTTCAGCTGAAGAGAAAGCCCAACACTAGGAAAGCTACCACAGAGTTCGGCAACCCTAAGGTGACAAAAGCTGCATTAACAAGCCAAACATTCTATGAGTTTTCAGTGAAACCTGTTAAGTCTTAAAAACTCAGATTTAAAAATGCAGGTAAACTTTCAGTTTCATTTCCTTGAAAGATGATTGTTTCTTTGCGTTAAAATCATCCTTTCAGAACCCAAACAGACCAACACATAGCATGCTGATAGTGTTTTCTCCTGAGGACTCTACTATAACATTTACCCATTTACTGGGGAGGGGAAGCCAAAAGACTCAGAGTAATGCCAGCCTTAACCAAACACAGCTTTTGAGAAACAGCCATGACTCTGCTGGCAATGTTACTCCAATTCCAAGGGCAGACAAAGCATGTAAAAGCACTTCATGCAATCACACCACCGGGATAAATGGCATAGAAGGGACTGAGATTGTGACTGTTTTACAGAGACACATCACCAGTGACTTTTTGTCCTTTTGCATCATGCTTGCTCTGGAAGTTATGCTCTGGATTTTACTCATTGATTAGGTACCAACTTTAAACATACAAATGCAACTCTGGACTCCAAAGACACAATTGCTCAGACTGTTTTTAAAGGCAAGATTACGCTGCCTGAAACTGGCTACTGCATTTTGGAGACAGTAGTAGGCCTTTTTCAAAACACTTGTAAAACGCTATGTAAATGAAATGACTAGATGATAATCCAATATAATCAAAGGCCACAAAACAGCACTCGAATTTACATATCTATGTGGAGGTGAGCAACAAGCATCTAAGTCTATACAATTTATTACATACAGGTAGTAACACAGACTTTTCTGACCACTTCCCAATATTTGATGGCAGATGCAGTACAATGGGTTAGACTCAGCACTATGACACAGTACAGTAAATTCATTATATTTAGCAGTATGCATTACCCTGCTAGTCCATTCTTAACTCTGCAAGAGATAAAATTATCAACAAAACCCACAGACCCCACTGGACAGCAATGCCAAGACCCCTCCTTTTTTCTCCACAGTGAAGTCCCAGGAGTTGTACAGATAAGAGTGAAAAACATCCAAGCCCTTTTTCCTAGCTTCCTCAGAGCAGAAATCCAGACACTACCCCATAAAATTGGCATGGCAGAACGCGCACACGTACATTCACGAGCCACACATCACATAGTTAGGAACTATGCACACACCACGCATTTAGGAACACCACATAGTTTTTCACTCAGTTTGACCCCAAGTAGAGTGAAGATCAAAAAGAAAGATGTAAAGTGTGTCAGTCTTTGTTATGCAAATAGCTAAACAGAATGAGATTGTAAAAAATAATTACACATGAAAAAATCTACACCCTCAGGTCAAAGGTTTTACATAGCACAATTCTTACTAATGTATTTTCAAGGGTTGTATAAACCTCCAGGTAAAAAGAGTGTATCATTCAAACTCTGACAGACAATTAACTGTAACCGTGTTAACGGGTGCCACAACAACAAACTGCACTGAACAGCTGCAGAGACAGAATGGGAAGAAAGCAGAATTATGACAGATGTACACCCTGAAGACAAACTGAAAACTGGCTTTTCCTGAAAGTAACCCAGTAACTGCAATGAAATGAAGACCTAATTATCTATAGTAGACAAGAAATCACTTCAAAACACTTATTGTACAAACGGAAGTAAAGTGTGACACAGCTTAACAAAATGGATAGTAGATTAAGACCTTTGGCCTCTATTACTGTACTTCTTTTAAATAGTTTATTTATGACAACATCCTGGTCTTCAGTGGCACCTGACATTGCAAAAAGCTTTCTAGCTTCTATCCCAGACCTGAAACAAAAAAAAAGGAACTGCATCAGAAGTTATACTACTAAAATCCACTTAAAACTTTAAAATTCCTCTTTACCATCCATCAAGCTTTGATAGCAACACTTTATAGTCACAAAGATACATGAAGAGTTCTTAAATTAAGTACTACAGTATTATGGAGCACAAAAACAGTATGGTACAAGGACAAGAGTGTTCTCCAAAAGGAATATTTCTACTGACTTCAGTACACATTCAAAATTTCACAAAGAAAGGGAGAAGCGCAATCTGGACATATCAGCCCAACACTTCTGAGGAATCCTCATGCTCATTTATGCACCTTTGCAAGTCAGGTCATAATGTTACCTCACTACCCAGGCAGTGGCAGCAAATTATTCCCAAACTGTGGTGGTGAAACTGACTACCCAAAATCTTGAGCAAAGACCAAATGGGCTCCATGAATTAATGCAACCCAACCTATACCCACTGCAGTTCATCTCTTCCATCTAGCAAAAGGGGTCAACTTGATCAGCTACAGCTGAAAACAGGAATGTGAAGCAGCAGTACTAACCACACAGAGAAAACATTTGAGGAAAGACTGAAGGTTTTTTTTCCAATAGTCTGTCAATCGGGAATGAAACCAGAGAAGCTGGAAGGGAAATCCGCAGCTGTGAGGGGAAAGGGGAGTCTATTGTTATGATTTTATTTTAAGCATATATATCAAACATAGCTCAAAAGAAGGGATGAAGTGGTATTTGAAGCCAGAGGGAAAATCCTGACACTAAAACGTACAATCCTTGCTGTTTCAAAAATATCCCACTGGGTGTGAGAAACCTGTAGAAACAGAATCATAACAAGCATATTTTGGCCTAACTTTTATGAAGGTTTTAGGTTTGCAAGTGTGGGCAGCTTTTGACTTAGTTAAAAGACAGGGCCTGCTTAAAAAGGAAATTATTCCAAGTGACAGCTAAATCTTCCTCTAAAAATGTGGCTAGTATAAAAGCATCTTCAGCCTTTTACGTTAAAATGTCCACTAAAACGTGTTGCTAAATGCTACCGTAATTTCTAATACTCCCTCACAGCTACCCAAGGAGAGACAATCTATTTTTAACGCCTGCGTACGGCCACTCAGACCAGGTCACACATGCCCGCTTTTACTGGACGACTGACAGGTCTCAGGATCCCCTGGATCTCACCTGTGGGTGAATCTAATAAACCTTCTCAAAATAAAGCAGGCAGCTGAAGAGCAGGAGAGACAGGGAGAAGTTGGCCGGCAGCAGGGACTGCTCACAGGTGCGCGGAGCCGCGCCAGTGGCTGCGGGCTCGCGGCCGCCTCTCCAGGGGGTGGGAAACGAGGTTTCGGGAGTCAATTCAAAAGCGGCGCCTCATGCTCACCCCGCTCGCCGGCTCTAGCTCGGCCGGGTGCCCCTCAGGGCGGCTCTCCTCCTTCTCCTCCTCCTCCTCCTCCTCCTCCTCCTCCTCCCGCAGCGATGCCATCTCAACTGCCACCCCGGCGCGCGGTGATTGTCCGCCCTGCGCCCGCCGAGGGTTCGCGGTAGCACCGCTGGGGCACGGCCGGCGCCCAGGAGAGGAGACGGAGCCGCCTCCTGGCCCGGGTGCCGCCAGGCTACACCTCCCCCACGGGGGTGTTACCCTCCTGGCCAGCGGCCCGGCCTCGGCTTCCATATGAAACGGCCCGGCTCGCCTCCTCCTTATCCTCCTCCCTCCCGGTTCCCGTTCCCGCTCCTCCCTGACTTCGGCCGCACCAATCCGCTCGGCCCCGGCTGCAAATCAAACTTGGTGCCCCCGGCGCCGCTCCCCTTCCCTAAAACCCTGTCACTGACGACAACGGCCACGGCATCTTCCCCGCCCGCCCCCGTCGCTACGCTGCGATGGAGGGGGGGACGCGACGGCGGATCGAGCGGCAGCTCGAAGGAGACTTGAGCTCATTTTCTGTGTCTGTCTCTCCTCCCACTCCCAGACAGTTCTGGAAACTGTGTTATCACCTCTTGTGACAGGAAACCAACCAACAAGCGGTGCAAACAAACAAACACCCTTTGCCTCCACCCTCCCCAAAATCATCAGCATCCCACCGCCTATCAGGAACGAACGGGCGGGCGCGAACTGCAAGGGAGAAGCAAAACAAAACAAAACAGAAAAACAAAACCCCCAAACAAACAAAAACGATCCCAAAATTCTATTCTAAGCAGGCGACTACCCGAACCCAGGGACGGGCAGGATGGCAGCAGCAGCAGGGCGGCTTTGTCTAATTGAAACAAGTGGAATGGTGGCTGGACCCGCACTCACCTCCCCGGGGAGGCCGGGCCGGCCCATTACACCGAGATGCCGCAGCCCGGACCCGTCCCGCTTGCCAGGCACCGAGGAAGAGCCAAATCGCGGCGCTGCCCTGACCGCCGCCCACGCAACTTCGGGTGCGCGCCGCCGCTCCCCGCGCTCCTTCTCCTGTGATATTACGTTCGTGCCCCGACACTGCCGGCAGCGTTTCCGCTCCCGCGCCTACAAGCTCCAGCCCGGCCACGCGGATTAGCCCTGGCGTTCTGTCCCAGGCACGGCCCGAGCGGCGGGAAGGGGCCGGTCCCCTCCGCGCCCTGCCGAAGTTAGCACCGCGCCCCCCCCGCCCCGCTCCCGATTCACCTCCCGGACCCGGGGCGGGAGTCGGGCGCTGCCGGGCCACCGTGCACCTGCCGGCTGCTGCCCCGATGCCGGCCGCCCCGCGCCCCTGCGAGCCCGGGCAGCGCCGCACGCCTTTCCCCGCCTTTTCCCACTCTCAAACACGTGCACTTAGGGCCTCGGGCAAGTTGTTCTCCAGCTGGAGACAACACGCGCCCGCCGCGGGGGGATTGGGGCACGTCTGACAGTCCGGCGGTCCGCGCCTCCAGCAGAGGCCCATCCTGCCCATCGAGTAGGCGGCTAAACCGGCTGCGGCTCTCTCGCTCCGAAAGGCAACTCTTGTCTAATTTCACCGATGAGCAGTTTTTATGCTTTCCAAGCATATTTTCTTCTATAAGCCAAAGCCAAGTGCTCCGGGGGGGAGGGACGGGAAAGATCAGTGTAACTTACAAAGCTGCTTCTGCAGACAAACACCTCCTCCCCCATGTACACGCTCCCCGCCCGCGGCTAAAGGCGACGGGTGGGGTGGACATGTGGGTGACACAGTGACAGACAGTGGCCATGGCTTCCCCCGCCCCCTTCCTACTCATCTGTATCCGAGCAGGACCTGAGCTCTGCCACTGCCATCTGGATACCAAGTTGCTCCAACGCTTCCTACTTTCCGCGGCGGATGATGCCCGGCGCAGCCCCCCGGCGCTGCCCCCCCCCCCCCCCCCGCGGCATAGCCTGCAGCGATGCCCGGGGCGCGGGGCTGGCGGCGCAGAACGGCAGGGCATGGCACAGCAATGCACGGCATAGCATGGCAGGCACGGCACGCCCGCAGATCACTTGGCCGCTGCACCTGGAAAGCTGCGCTGTCCTCATTTTGCCCGCAGCGGAACAAAAAGGCGGCCGCCGCTGCCCGGCACTGGCCCGCCGCGCCGAGCGGCAGCGCAGCCTTCCCTCCCGCCTTCGCTCGCCCCAGCCCCGCACAAGTTGCTTGTGGGATAGCTGAGCCACAACTCGGCCGCCTCCCCTCGCCCCGTACCGAATCGCACGGCTTTTGGCGCCATGTTAATGACGTACTATCTTATTTCCACTAGGCAGCGACCTTCGGCACGAAACTGCTCTCCCGCCGCCTCCGGAGCGACAAAAAACCCCCATCAAATATGGCTGTGCTGGCGGCTCCCCCGGCTGGCGCGGCGGAGGGCTCGGTTACCTGCTGGCGGCGGCGCGGCGGCGAGGGCGGGCGGCGCGGCCGGGCTCCCCCTGCGCGGAGGGCTCGGGGCCGCCGCATGAGTTTGGCGCGGCGTCGGGGAGAGGGCGCGGAGAGCGGCTCCCTCGGCCACACGCGCACACACACACACGCACACAAAATACACGCACAGAGTCCCTCTGACTGACGTTTGTACTTGTTATGGAGGAAGGACTCCGTGAATCAAACTCGTTTCTGGGTCACTGCTGCCACAGGGGGGAGCTGCTTTAATCCCATGCCAAAACTGGAAGGCGAGGGAAGGGGGGGAAATAATAATAATAATAATGCAGCGCCGCGGTGGGGAAGCGGCGGCGGCCCCGGGGGACCCGCCGTTAACTCTTGGCGGTCCCGAGTGCACAGCTCCCGCCGCTCGTCGCCCCCCGAGCTCGGGAGTGCGCAGCCGCCCGACTCCGGCTGCCTCCTCGCTTGTATTCGAGCGGGCTCGGAAATGCAGCTGGGATGCAACGTTGCGCGACTGGCAGCTGGGAAATGATACGTGTCTGCACCCCGATCCCGCCTGCGGCACTGCTGTTCTTACCCTGCAACCATTAACTCTTCTCTCCAAAACATTTAAGCGGATTTCAAAAGCAGGAGTTTTAGTGCTGCACTGGCTCCCTATGTAGAACGCATCAGTCACAATTTGTCAGGCAGAGAAACATGTAAGAGTTAAACGCTGTGGCCACATACATAGCGCATAATTGTCGGGGCAAGAATAAAACCACACGCTCTCTGTTCTCAGCCCCCAGCGTTATCCCTCTGGCTCCTCAACTTTGATACTTTTCAAAGACGAGAAAGAGCCAACACATACTGTGGTTCAGTTCACATCTTTCTAGCAGGAAAGCAAATTATCTTAAATTGGCACCAAATTACATAGTGCATTTGCCATTATCAAAAAAAGCATGCTTGAATGTAGATTTCTTTATTTTTCCACATAAATCACTTTACCTCATGCCGTGCACCTGTGCTCCCTGCGTGAAGAACTCCCATTTGAGCAGAATTCCTGAGCAAATATAGTCTGAGGTAATAAACACCACAGAGAAGATTCAACATAAGCTCAGACACAGAATTAAGGCAATCTGTGCAAAGAAATTCCCATAGTATGCAAATATAAATTAATGCAGCCTCCACAGCAATATTGGTCTGCCAAAGAATCATACCTTAGAGGAATTGGGTCGTTACTCATCCATGCAAACTGAGCCATTTATCCTGCTGTCTCACCCACCCACCCACCTACCCAATAATGAAACATTGCTGTACATCCTAAAAAGTTGTACTTTACTACAAAAACATCCTCCCCCAGAGATATTTTTTCACTGTGAAAATCAGACAGTTGGGGTTTGCTTTACAAAACAGTCTGAAGCACCTTCAGATATTAGAGCCTAAGGCTTTGATTCCCTTGTTTTCCACTACATAAAAATAGGAAAATGCATACTTTCTCTACACTCTCTTGCACTTGCCTTGGCATCCAGACCTGTAAAGATACCTGTTGGCATAGCAGCCTAATTAGAAGCAGTTCCACTGATGCCATTCATATTTGTAAGATCAGGGCCTTAGCTTTTTGTCTTTCTTGGTACAGCCATCAGCTGTGGTCATCCATGTGATACACCACATCACATTACCTGATAATAATCCACTTATTGCCAGAGTTACATTCATACACCTTACCCCTGAGCTTCCAGGGGCATTATTTTTCAATACTGACTGGAGACTTAGTTGTTCTGTATTATCTAAACAACATGTGCCTGCTGCTGTGCTACAATATAAACCCCAGAACAGGATAGGTCAGAGTTTTTCCCCCTAGTGATCTGCAGACCCCTCAGGACCTCATGGACTACTTCTCATAAATTCATAAAAAGTGATTAAGATTAGCAACGCTACTGTCAGTTGTTATTTATTATACACAGGTATATCCAGTACCTCTACTGGATTAAAATTATTACTTTCTTTTAAATAGTTTTAAATAATGTTATTCATTGTAAAAGACTGAAGAATCATAAGAAATGCTATTTGTCCTGCTTTTCCAAATTCTTTCCAAGAAGTTCAGAACAAGCTTCTGAGAACAGCTTAAATGTGCTTTAATTTCTTAGGAGGAATAATAGAAACTTTTCTGTCTCAAGCTCTTTGGATTTGAGGCAATATTTTTGTTTTTCTGTAATTAGTTTTTCTTTGCATATACAGCCAAGTTTAAGCTACACCTTGTATTTGAGAAAACATTTCTCTTGGAAGCCATGCAAAGCCATACATTTAAGAACATAATATGAATGTTTTCAGAATGGCAGACTGTGGTTTTAGAAACTAGAGACTATCTAAATTACTGTAAAAAACTCCCGAAATGGGAGTCTTCCATGCTGTACAAG
Source organism: Pipra filicauda (assembly GCF_003945595.2). NCBI lineage: Eukaryota > Metazoa > Chordata > Aves > Passeriformes > Pipridae > Pipra > Pipra filicauda. Next base: position 772,626 of record NW_024104432.1, read on the forward strand.
TAGCTAGCCCAGTCTTTACTGGAAGGTAACACAACTGGAACAAAGATGCTATTTTGTCTCTGAGTACAGTATCTCACGGAGACTCTTCTGGAATAATGCACTATGTTTTAAAAGGAAATATTAAAAAATTGGAGCGCTAGTAGCTGGAAGTATAATTTTGGAAGTCAGTGGAAAACAAAAAGGAAAGGTTACATCCTGCACTACTTCAACATTACGTGTATGAAGTTGTATACCAATATAGCTATGGTCAAACAGGAGAGAACATAATAGAGCATACCAGAGTAAGCTACAGGCACCATTAATATGAAACAGTGCTACTAAAAATGGGTTTACCTATAATCTACATAAAGCAATGAATTGTTCACTGCAGAATCAGCTTTAGCAGCTCAAGACACCGTTACAACTTTAGCCTGAAAATGCCAGCAGCAAGCACCAGGATGGACTGTGTGAGTGATCCTCACTTGCTTTTCTACAAACTCCGTGCCCAGGTTAACCTGCCAGAGCAGGCAGGCTGCCAACAGAGAAATAGAGCTGGATGGTAAAAGCAAGCCACTCAGGGCAAAGAAAGAAATTTTAATTCTGCATTAAACATCTGACCACAGCCTAACTTTAAAGATTAGAAACCAAAGCAGTGGGACACAACTTCACAGTCTTCTGCTATCTGCACTGGCTAAAGGTAGAAGTTTTGGCATCAGCCTTCATCTCTAATAGGTATTTACCCTCTCAGCAAAGCAGGCACTTTTGTTAGAATAAATAATGTCATTAGGCTCCGTGCCTCACTCACTTATCTTTATATCAGTATTAGCACTCATTCCAGGAACACTCAGAGAATATGTATCAGGCTTAGAGTTAGGCTTTGTGCTAACATACAACACTTCTTGTGCCTTCTCCAAGTTGCTTCATCAGATATAGTCACTCATATATTAAATTTTATTTATTTTTTTTTATTTTTTTATTAGTTTTTTAGTGTCTCCCTCTTGAATGTTATTTTTTAGCAGATGCACAAAGCCAAGAAAAGAATATGTGGCTTTTTAGCACTTTTTTCCAGCTTTTTGTGGAAATCTGTTGCTGATAAAATATTACTTCTTTCTTTCTTTCTTCTTCCTTTTTTTTTTTATATTTGATAATACTCCTTTTACAGTTGGAATCTTGTCCACTAATTCTTGCGGTCTCCGCACATGAAGATGTAGCTTACAAAGCTGAGTTTCTCCCCACTGTTAAATTTAGCTCAAGTATCTCTTAAAACTGTTCTTTTGCTCTTTTGGCTCCAGCTTTTTCTCATTTTTTATTTTGAAGATCAGAAAATTGCAGAGAAGAACAGTAAAGATCCAAACCAGCACTGTCAACACTAGCTTGTACTAAATCTTCAAGAGTAAGAATTTCCAGAGAGCTTTCACGTTTCCTCTGAGAGATGTTTTGTAGAGCACAGTGATAAGACAGATGCACAGTTGGGCAGAATCCTGTTGAGGTCCGTTTTGTCTCTAGCTGGTCTACTCACACAAGAAAGGGGAAAAAAAAGATTTTGACTCATGCATATGTAAATCTATACCACTTACAAGTTACATAAGTGCATTATTTTTAACTCCTACAGAAATAAAACTTGCTCACATGGCTTATGTATGGACCATAGAGGAACACAGTTGTCACAGTTTTGTCTAACCCAAATACATCATTTATGCAACATGGCACCTGACCACTTCACAGAATTATGCACAAAACCCCCCACTATTTAGTGCTCTGGCTTTTTTGTCCTTCTCCTTATCTACAACCACCCGAATCTGGTGTGTCTGGATTAGGGAGGTCAAAAAGACTAAGCTCAAGTAGTATGTTATTTCCTTTGCCTCTGAAGCTGAGGTTTACAGCTACTAGAATTGCTTATTTATAAGCCATACACCAAAGATGTGATTTCTCCTGGGCTCACAGTCCTTATTCTTCTGGTTTATAGTTCCTTTGGTTTATTGAAATGTAGTTGTGAGAGATTACTAACTGGGTGTATGAGCCAGTACCCCAGTAATTAGAAGCTGTGCCATTAAGGGGTAAGGATGGAGAGGGATGAAAATGAAACCTTAGAGCTGACCTTTATATTTGACAAGCTATCAAACAGGGCTTGAGACAGACACTAGTGTAGTCTTTTTATGATAAAACTTGAGAAGTAAAGATTATAATATTAATTTTATCTGTGGGTAGGCAGGGGCATTGCAAAGGTTATATCTTTCACAAGTTAAGTCAGCATTAAAACCAAGAATAGAAACCTAAAGTAATGCCTCTCAGTCCAAGGTTTCTAATCATTAAACTATATCCTCTCCTTTGGCCTGGTCTATAGAACATAACACAGTACAAAGTATACCTCCATGACATTTTGCACATAGAGATCTTAAAATATTTTTGCAAATCAGATACAATCATTGCACAGATATGCAACTGCTGACACTGTACATTCATCTGAAAAGGAAGTGGGAACAGGTATGCCCAGTAGGTAAAATTTATTAGATTTCAAAACCTAAAGGTAGAGTTACTGAAATCGTTTCCAAATTACTGTAATTGAAAAGTGGAAACTGACAGGAAATCAGTAGAACAAGAACCTCAAGGGAACAACTGGAAGCAGGCAGTTAATTACCTTGCAGGTCTGCAAGTTAAACTGGATGCAGCTGATGCATCACCTTTAGGGGAAACAACACAGTTTTGTACAAGGATGAGTGAAGTAATCAGCAGCCAAGGTAATGGCCTAAGTGCAGGAAGAATGAATTGTAGAAACCTCAGGCAAGTTAGAGTTTAGCAGCAACAGATCAAATCTCAGCTGAAGTATCTACACGTGCCTATCTGGCAGCTCATCAAGCAATATTACACCCACTAATCTAAATGAACTTCAATATTAAATTGTGTTTGTGAAGGCAGAAATCACATAGTGAAAGAAAGGTGCTGTGACAAGACTTGTGGAAGAGTTCAAAAGAATCTGATTACAGATTTTCTGATTGCAGAGTGCGGGCTGATAGCTGGTTGCTAAAAGTGGAGTAGTGGTACAAGTTTATTGGGGAAGCACAACAAAAATCAATTTCTTTTTTCAGTAACAATCTAGTGCCAAAATAACTTTTAAAAAAATTTGCAACTTCAACTCTGGATCTTTAGGAGTCAGAAATAGATTAAGCTTAAAAAAAAAAAATCAGATGTTGAAATAGCTTTGAGCAGTTTGTGATAACTTTTCTAGAAAGTAACTTCCCACATGGTCCTTTTGGATTCCATTTGGTACTTGACTGAATTGCCCCAGAGTTGATTCTATTTGTGGTCTCTCCTGGGACATCTTCCAAATGCAATGACTCACAGTTCATTGAATTTAAACCTGTTTCCAGACCATGACACTGACGTCTGCCACAAAGTCCAAGAAATCCTACACACTCCACAGCAAAAAGCAAACCTAGGACAATTAGCCATAAGTTACAATGCAGAGGAGATACTCTGTCCTCAATAGGTATAACCCCTTTTCCTCAGTTTCCATGCTTCCTTCCTAGGGGATGTGTCAATCATAATTTCGACAAAGGGCAAATTTTCTCCCTAAATAGACAGAGGTCCACTGATGCAGTTGTCCCAAAACTGACGTCAAATATTAGTAATTTCACTCAATAGTACATAGATGTAAGGCACCAAGGGTGTAAAAAAGCCATCACTACTAAATAAAAGAAATGCTAGTCAAACAGGCAACTGTTGTTTATTTCAGCTATATTACTTTACCCATTTTATGTTTTATAAATTAAATTATTCAGTGTTTAACAAGTAGGAAAAATTATTGAGAAAACTATACTAAATGTCTTTTTCTTGTGGCAATATTGACTGCTGAGCTTTTCTACAAGTTCCACTGTGTAAATAAGCACAAAAACCAGCTTAGGAAGTTTTAATCAACATAAATGTTATAAAAGCTCTCTCCTGTACTTCCATTTCACTGTTGTATATATGCAGAGGTTCAACAGTACCAAATGGGACTCAGAGGCTCAGAATATCCAGCACAAAAGAATGTTTACACAATAGGGGAAGCTGAGCCCTTATCTAACCTCCCTCTATCTCTCACACCCAAAAAAGGCGGGGGGCTATTGGGATAAAAAGGGCAGTTTATCCCATATAATCATGGGCCACACAACATTGCAGCGAATGGGCTGACTGTCCTCTATCTGGCATTAACACATACCCAAATCAACACAGTTCACACTGTTATGCTTCCGCTTTGCTAAGAGTTTATCAAAAATACATACCCAGTAAAGAATCCATCAACATAAAAAAAGCCTCAATACCTTTATCAGGTGGAGAATTATTATTTCTTTTGCAAATAAGACATTGAGACATAATTGTAAAGAGATACAAATAAAAAATGCCCCTGACAAAGCAAAGAGACTCTAATTCATTATTCAGCCCTAACAAATTACAACAGAATAATTCTTCAGTGCTGTTTGAAACATACACAATACAAAAGGTCAGCTACCCTTAACACTGCATTTGCACAGTGGATGTGTCTAACCCCAAATTTCTACTTCATATTCTATGAGAACAGTGACTTACAGGAGGTGGCACAGTTCTTGCACGTGAAGATGTTCAGAGGCAGAACCCCAAACAGCTGCATGGTGAATTTTCAGGGCACATAAAGCAAATGCTCAGGATGTCAACAGCCCTCGAGACATGTCATACCATTTATATCAATAATTCTGAAGTTACTTTTTCTTTTAATGGACAAAGGAGTTTATTGCTTATTTGGAAGTTACAGCTTATTTGCTCAAAGCTGAGACTGCCACAGTTATATTTAACTAAGCACACAGGGAATAATGAAGAAAAGTTGGAAATCAGATCATTACTCTGGCTCCTGTGAACTTTGCTTCACTAAGCAAAAAAAAAACCTGCAGTAAACAAAATAGTCTCTGACCTTCCAGAACAACATCAAAAAAAAAAGTCTGATCTGCTTACGTGGCCAGATTTTGGCACAGGGTAAACACCCATGTTTGCTCCTCAAATTGCGCAAGTCAGAAAAGATTCTCTCTCACTTTCATCCAGGACATGCTTTGAAACCATCACACATTTATGTTTCTTTGACAATCTGAGGCAGGTTACTTTCTTCATGTGGAAGAGCAAGTACTGGGGCAAAGCAAATGTGCCAACTGACTGTAATCCAGTGTCTTTAAGGGAGAAACAGGCACATCCTGCAGTGAACACACAAATCCTTATATAAGTGCCAAACCTGCAGTTCCAGTCTACTCAGCTTCTCAAATATTTAGCCAGCCACAGCAGCATCTCTGCCCTCAACCAAAGCTAAAGGTGAGCCCGCAATGACTTAGATCTCTTCTGGGAAAGGGCCCGACTACTTAAGGGAGCCAGGCAGAGTCTCCAGCCACAGCACAGATGGGAAAAAAGAGTTTACGGAAGATAAGTTCGAGAAAGCCTGATAGAGCGCCAGACCCAGTGCAGCCAGTGCCGTGCCAGAGTACATCGTGTCCTGGCACTCTGGGGTGGTGCTTTGGATCAATAATATGTGCAATAAAGCACATATTGACTAACTGGCTGGACAGGCCCACAGAGGGAGCAAAGGAATTTTTCCTCTCCCAACATGTTGATGTTGGAGCCTAGAGCCACAATTTGCCTCTGCCCTTACAAGTTTTTCTTTTCCAAGAGCTGCTCCTGTGGATTCTTTGGGGTCTGTCTCTTTCAAGAAAATTAAACATCCTTCATGACTGCCTTAGTAAAATGTTGTGGGTATGGTGCGCTCAGCAGTGCCTGACACGTGGCTCAGAAATCCTAGTTATCTTGTTTGCAGGAGTTTGATTTCAGTGAAGGAAATCAGGGACAGCAAAAAAGTCCCAAACCTTGGGCAAGGTAATAAGAGACGAAGATCACTGATTGTGTGAGCCCTGTCAGTTCATGTGAAGGAAATGAATAAGTATTGGAAATACTTTCCCCAGTGAGGGAGTCCCATTGACAGACGAAGATGCTTATCCTTCAGAATGCAATTAACATCACCTGGTTAAATGTTTTAAATCCTTTTAAAAGTTGACAAAGATACACTAATATCGTGAGTTCTGTATTTTTCCCATGAAAAAACAGCAGTCCAGAAAATGAAGCTACAACATACACACAAAATCCTTTGCTACTCCATACACACCTGCATGCTGTGTTTTCACAAGTATCTCAAAGTCTGGAGGTCTCCAAAGCCCAGCTAAGGAATGAAGACACCAATATTTGTCTTACTTTTCAAATTGCTTCCATGTACTTACAGTTTGTAAGCAATCATTGAAATCAAAAGCATGAGTTTGAAAGTCTCTTTTCCCTGGGAATGAGTGTTTATGCCACTAACTTTTGTGGAGCTAGGATTTTTCCCAAGCCTATGTTTTATAATTATAGAGAATTCTATATAGACATTGTCATTCTATCTGTATGATATTTCTTAATAAACTGATGTATCAAACACAACACATCATACCCTGATTGAAAACCACCATCTCAACCTGAACATCCAACAAGTTTAAAAGCTGCATGTCATTTCCAGCATATGTACCAAACAAAATCTTACTTAACAAGGTGTTTGCTTATCCCAACCCCGTTCACACTTCACAGAAGAAAAATGGACACATTCAACACTGTGAAAACTTAGGCCAGGTCTTAGAGCATTAAGCACAAGTGGAAAATGTGCTAGGTTACCAAGACCAGGTTCAAAGGACTTTGATGCCCAAGGCTAAAAATGTAGTTCAGCAAATTCTTGCACATTTGTCTGGTTCTGGCATAGTCTAAACTTAGTTCTTGTCTGCATGGTTATTACATTCCTTGAAGATCTACAGCTCTGATTTTCTTGGTGTGATCTAAACTGCCTCAGTTTGCATAATGAGGTCATGGCTTCAGCATGAGCCCAGCAAAGCCAGATGTGATAGTCAAGGGCTACCTATGGGTTAGATGCTTCCACTTTCTCCTAGCTGAATTTCACAACAGTGTGCTGCAGAGCCAAAGGGACTGCTTGTTCTCATCCCACTTCCTGACTCGTGCTCTCTTGCACAATGTCTCAACTTTGACAAAAGACATGTAGAACGCACATTAAAGCCTAAGTTTTGGGCTAAATAATTTCATATCTTTGTGCTTTGTTCTGACTATACAACTTTTTAAAAACAGGTGGAAAAAACTCTTAATGCTTGACTTTTTTTAAAACAACACATATTTTAGGTCTGAGAATTGCATAAGACTTGCTAGATATGCTACAAACATAGGCCACCAGCTAAAATATCTTAACTTTTTTGGACTTTAAGCTCTATTAATAATACCAGTGTGTTCATCTTCCCTGTTGAGAGATCATTTTGTTTCACATACAGGAACATCTCCTGCATATTTGTCTGCAGCTTCAAAAATAAACAAATAATCCACTTTCTAAGAGATTTGGCAGGTGGAACAAGTTAAAACATGGGACAATTACAGAGACAGTCAAGACTCCAGGCTCCAAATGGCTCATCCACTGAAGTCTGATCTAATTGCCATCTTGACTGGACTTGATCTTAAGGGTCTTTTCCAACCCTAATGACTCTGCAGTTAAGTTCATAAGTTTGTTATGCTGCTTGACTGTGACAACAAACCACATGAATTTCCTCAAGGAAAAAAAAAACACTTTTGCAAAAAACAAGTGAAGTTGCCTTTTTTTTTTTTTTCTTTGCACGAAGGGTACGTCACTTATCTCTTGGGTACAGATGACACCAATAACCGTGTGCCTGGACTCCAGCTAAACTATCAGTTTCCTTTAAATAGTTGGAGGGAAGAAAAACAAAAAGAATGCTGTATAAGGAAGTAGGAAGGATTGATCTTAAGCCTAATTTCAAATGTTTTTTTAGTTTAGCCTCCAAACTTTGTTCTACACATTTTCATATACAAAAAAATTATCAGTTGTGCAGGCAGACTCAGTAGCTGCATGTGTAGCTGCCCAGACTCTACACAATGTGGGCACAACACCTGCTGCACTAAAGCTCTCTGTAGACAAGTAGACAGGTTCCAGCTATTCAGTCCAAGCATTTTAAATGATCTCCACCCTTTAGGAGACCACTTTTTGCCTTTGTTGAAAATACTTATGTTAGGGGACAGAGTCCTGTCCACGTGGATTCAGGTCCTATTCATTACTGGAAATTCACAGCCAAATTCACAGCAGGTAGTACCGAAAGCATTCTAAGATTTCTACAGCAAAATGTAATGACTTCATTTTAATAGGTAAACATGATGAGCTCCACAAATGACTCCTGAGTCATTAGAGATCATTAGTCCCACAGAGAAAGAACCATTGTCCCGCACTATCAAATTTATCACTAATTTACAGAGACTGAATCCACAAATACATTTCTATCACTTTGCAGTTGCTTAATTAATTACATATATTAAGCAAATTAAACTGAAGGATGCAGTGAGTACTCCCAGGGCAACCAAAAGCTATGTTACCAGTAATTTGCTGCTTTTCCATTCAGAAGCCCTCCCAATTTTCTTTTAGTGGCAAAGAGGATCATAAAAGGATGAAAGCTGTGATCTCACTAGTACAGCAGAAATCAAAAGAAACTTCTATCGCATTGAAATTAGTGAAATAACCCCAAGAGAAGAATTTTATAAACATGTACAGGAGTGAACAACTTCCTTAACACGTGTTCAGTCTTGAACCATGTTATCCCTGTTGTGTGCACATACATATTTTGTGTCAAATGGACAACAGAACCTATTGAGCGAAATATCACCACAGTCAGTTTATTTAAAATATATACCCACTTTTGTTAATTTTAAAAAATACTGATTTTTCATGATAATCCAAAATCATCTTATAAAAATAATTTCTGATTATTCTGGAGCTCTATTTAGATTTTGAAAAATACATTATTGGCATTCCTTTTGCTTGTGCTACAAGAGCACAGGACATTTGAGGAGCACAGGACATGTCATCTGTCTTCACACACAGAAAAACCAACCAAATAACCAACACAAAACTAACAAAACCAAGCTAAAACAAAAAAACCCACCAAACAAAAACCAACCAACCAACCCACCCAAACTGAAGAGAACATACATGAAGGAGAATTCCACAGCTATTTTGTGGTAAATGATAAACCACAAAGTGTCCCTTAGTGGATGTACAAAATGTGTGATCCAGAGTTTGGAATGTCCTCATTTCCTAACACTTTTTTTCCTTTTTTTTAAATCTGTGGAAGAACTGCTGACTGCTACATTTCATAGGGAGAGGCAACTTTATTCTTTGCTGCTTTAGGTGCCAGACTTTGGAATGACTAATTCTTCTGTTCTAGTATTAAAGTAGCAGTTCTGAAAAGAAAAAGACATAAAATGTGTCTCCTCATCTTTTTTAACCCCAATTTTGAGATGTAATTTTTAGAATCTTCTTGGAATATTCTCTGAATATTAAATGGGCCCCATGATACAAGGTCAAAGCCCTTCTTGTATTTTATTCATACCAGCCTTTGTACTTTGAATTAAAGATCAAATGAATCAAACAACTTAAATCTGACATAACTAAAAGAAAACCAGAATATTTGAACTCTTTCACTCCATATCCTCCAGACCTTTATAGTGATTTTAGTTTAATGTCCAAATCTATGCCGCGATTACACTAAATCTTTCTTGAATGAACAAAAAGTCCTCTGATAAACAGCTAAGAAAGTAAATGAACTGAAGAAGCAATAACATTTTCAGAAGAAAATTACTTGTTACATATAACAAGTTCCAACCATCTAAGAAAACAATCTGCAGTTTGGTTTCTTACTTCAAAGCAGGAACTGGCTAAAAGTTTTCCTGGAAAATGCACTAGCTTAAACCCAAAATCTGGTGAGCCATCCCTTCCTATAAATAGGTAATTAAAACACAACAGGATTTAACCAATATATTTATAATCTACATGGTCAAAGTAGATAGTACTTTTCACCAGAAATCATAGGCTAGATCTGTCTGCCAGAACACAAACTATATGTTCCCTTAAAGGTTACTCTGTTTCAGTCAACATAAAGTTTCCTCATCAAAATTCTTCTATTCATTGAGGAGAACCTATCTTGAGCCTTTTCTTTCATTTTAATGCTTCTTATTTCCTCTCTTCCTGTTCCTCATGGATATTCTTTATGTTGTTTCCATTCTTGGCAGCTGTTCCTCCCAGCAGCTGCCATGACACTTGGACTCTGTTGACAAGTCAAAAGCATCACACTCGTGGTCCCCTGGGTACTAAATGCAGCACAGTTAGTTAAGCAAAAACACTCCCTTTTTGAAGCAATTTTTGTGCCAGGAACTCTCCTGGTAAGTCTGACCATTCAACATTGATCCCAACTTAACTGAAGGGATATTACAAATCAGTGTAATTAAACAGGAATTCTGACATACTGAGCCACTGCCATCTCATGTGTGTAACTTGAACCCAGGCCCATGGACCTAGGCATAGTAAAGATATCAATACTATTTTGATACCAAGCATTGCTACTTATTGATTTCAATATCCATTGGCATCACTACCCATTGATGACTGTTGATTTCCAAACTTTGATATTGACTGGCATTGATACCTATACACATAGGTATACCTTTCGATATCAATAGGCACCAATACCTGTATTTTTTAATGCCAATTTCCATATCTATCTAAAGGCATTGATACCTACTGATAAGTACAGTTATCAGTACCTCTTGATTTTGAAATCAAATTTCAATATTAGTAGCATCAAAACCTATTTCAATATGACTTTTGACACCAACAGGCGTATAAAGAGTATGGTACCTTTTTAAAGGAATCAATACCTTTTAATATCAATGTCTGTCAAAGCTAATCTCACTATTGGTAAGCATCCATAGCTATCAATTTCAATATTTAGTTTTATATCATTAGGCATAGATACCTACTGATATCAAAAGGTAAGAATTGATACCTATCAATTTCTATACTGATTTTGCAATCAGTAGGCATCAATAGACATTGACAGGCATGAAAATCTCTCAATTTCAAGAGCTACTGATTTCAATAGTGATCTATACCTATTGATTTTGATACTTATTTTGATATCAGTAGGCATCTATACCTATTGATATTGATACTTTCAATAGCAATACTCCATAATATCTATATTTTTTAATACCTACTGAGAGGTAGGTATTGGTAGACTGATTTAGATAAGCATTGATACATATCAATACCTATCAATATTGATACCTTTTGATAGACAGAGAGACTTACTGTTACAGGAGTCATCAGTAAGATATCAATACCAATTGATAGGCATAAACACCTATGAATTTTGAAACCAATTTACTTTTATACCTATCCATATCAATCAATTTAAATAACTGGGCATATTAAGAGGCATCAATTCATATGTATGTTTATATACTGGCCAAAGAGCCATGTGAAGTTTTGGTGTGTAGGTTATAGGTGATATTATTTGGTATGGAGCTTTTATTTATGAAGGCTGACAACACAGCCAGCCATCAAACATCATTTCTCAGTCCCACACACCTCCAAATCCAGCAAAGCAAGACAGACACAATCCCACAGAGCTGCCTAAGAAGCTACAGTGCCAAATGAAAAGGCAGTTGGATTTACTGGCATTGTTTTGCATTTTAAATATTTTGTCAACTCTGGATTTTGCTTATGTGACTACAGAAAACCCGACAGCTACAAAAGCTACTGCTTGCTCCTGTTATCCCAACACAGACCAGCATGTGTGGTGTTGTGCAACCGGCACCTCCCAAAGAGGCAAGTTTTCAAAGTTCACCTCTTGCCTGCTGGAGAAGGCTAGGATGCCCAGACTAACACTTCTTGCTGATGGTAAATGTCATCATGGTATCGCATTACCACAACTAGTTTAAAACAGTCTGACATTTAAAAGATACCAACTTAGAAATCACCTCCCAGCTACACCACTAATGTAGTACTGAGTAGCAAGGAAAACCCACTGCCTAGCAATTCAGATCACCTTCCTTCAGCGCTTTTGGTTTTTCCAAGGGCATTTCCCATGTAAATAGTGACCTTGCCCAAATCCCATTACCTTAAAAACATTAACAGGATCACAACCTTGAGGAGCATGACTGATGGCCAACTCTGAATCAGGGAATTTAGGATGGATATAATATGTCTATATTTTTTATATATATATATATAAAACATATATATATATCACTGTAGCAACACCTCCCACACCAAACCTGAGAATGTGTGCTGGTTTAGAGCTAACCAGCAGGGGAAATGAACTCAACTCAAAGGAGAGATTATAAGTCAGAATAACAATTTACTACAATAATACAGTAAGTACAATCATACAAACAAAAAATTGGTCTTAACCCACAAAACCCAAATGTATAACCCAGTACCCTGGGGCATGAACAAAGTGGTGTTCCTTGGGCCCTGCTTGAGTCCAAAGTAAAGGGAGAGGGGAAGAACCTGCTGGTGGGAGAGCTGTTGCAGTCTGGTCAAAGTGGTGATTGCAGTGAGATGCTGGGGGAAGAGCTGTTGCAGTCTGGTCAAAGTGGTGATTGCAGTGAGATGCTGGGGGAAGAGCTGTTGCAGTCTTTCATCAGAGTGGTTAAAAATGTTCCAAGACTCCAAGATTATATACCCTCCAGTTCAGGCAGGAATGTTCAGTACTTCCCTCAGGGCGGGGAGTTCCACAAAGGGTGTGAGGACAAGAGCATCCTCCTATCTCACAGGCCTCTTAACACCTAGTTTATAGCCTGAGGAGTCAGGCTCTATGGGCAGAGGGTGCGAATAGTCTATTCACAACAGTTTCTGGGAAATGGCATGGAAGGCTATAGAATACACAGTTTTGGGTTACACCCATACCATGATGAACTGATCTCAGCTGTCCTAACTAGGACAGAATGAAAACTAAGAGTGGTTCTAACCCATCAGTAATGTATATCAATATAAATGGGATCCCAACAGCCGTGCAGCTGCGTCATTAAGAAAACAGTCACGACATGAGACAGAGGTTTTCAATAAAAACTGGTGTAGTTTTTACAAATCATACCAGATCCCTTTGTGAGTATTTAGCTACAGAAACAGGGTGATGCACTTTGCAAACAAAATGAGTTAGAGGAAAAACATTAAATGGCTCAAATGACTGAGGGCCAGCCTCTTGGCTTTTAAGTTATTTCTCATCAGGAAATATCTTAGCTTGAAGAGAGTGTTTAGCAGATCTATGAGATTGGTGCTGAAATGCCTCATATCTCCATCATATTTGGTTTAGGAGGGTTGCACTGGATCAGACCGTGGCCTAAAGCCAAAGCATCTTCACAAAACTTCAAAACTTTCTGAAGGGTAGCTATTCTCCAGGGCTTCACAACCTAAACTAAGGGTCTCTCCAAGCTTGAAGAGGTGAGAAAGGACAAGAAGGCACAGGTGAAGGAAAGCTTCATAAGAGCTGGTAAAGCAGCAGCCTTAGCACAGCAGAGGGAAAATTAATAACAGGTAGTCAGCTTGAGTGGGAGGAATAATACCCTCTCAGCAAAAAAACCTTCTCTTTCTCCCTTTTATTGAGACACGAACTTCTGTCCCATTCAGCACCCCCTACACACACTTTGTGTAGCCTGTGCCATAGAGGAAGGAGGTAGAAAATCTCCTGTTTCCCAAGAATAATAGGTGATCACAGCCCAGCAGTAGCCTTTTATCAGCATTTGCTTGAATCTCTGCAGACTCCCATGTGAGGGAACTCGGAAGAATGCTGTGGGCTGCCCTCTCTGGCATTCCTGCCTATATATCCATCCCAAACTGGTAAAACTATGGTACTACATGAATGCAATATCCTGTTTGGAGTGATAACCTGGCAGCACACAATAGCCAGCAACAGCCGTTTCCCTCTTTCCCATCTGAAGAGACTTATAACTGACCCTGTCTGTGAGCTCTCTGCTGAAACTAGGAACCAACAAAGCTCCTGTAACAAGGTGGATGACCCTGTGCTGCACATTATTTCTGCAGAGGGAGTCCCAACTACAGACGGTCACATCCTTGTGGGTCCTGTTGAGGGGCTGATGGGTGGCACAGCAACTCCTGCTTGTTGAGACATGGAGGGGAGAGAGGGATTGCTGCAATCCACCAGCCCCTCAGCCAATAACTGCTTTCTAAGTCAGAAAAATGGTACCTACTCTTGTGTTTGTGGGTCAGGGACAGGCTCCACAAAGTTACTGCCCTGTGAGTGAGCTAATCCCTGGCAGTGTGAGAAAGGGGCTGCATTGTAGGCACTCAGCACAGAAGCCTGGGAGAGGCGTGCTTTTGCAGCGTGCATTAAACACAGTTCCCCAACACTGGGGCTCAGCTAGGTACCCAAGAGCTGGGACTGGGGAGAGAATTCCTGAGGTAGCTGTTCCATGGAGGAATTTTTCCACAGCTTATGGCTCTGAAGGAGGTGTTTTAAATGTATCAGACCAGCAGTGCACAGTGTCGCTGTGGCTCTGAGCCTACCAGAAAGGTCAGGCACCGACTCCCCCCCTCCTAGAGCAAAATACAGAATAAACAGCACACTTTGTGGGGCTGGGATCCAGGGCACTGGCACAAGGGCTCACTGACTCCAGGGATGGCTGGAACAAGGTATTTCGTGGCCTGTCCCTTCTAAGGGAACTGGGATCTTGGAGCAAACATCAGAACAGGCACTCTCGTCTGGATTCTCCTACATGGTGCCTCTGTCATAGAGATGCAGGAGTTCAGCCATGGCACCAGATGGCTGGAACGCTCCCAAGTAAAGATCCGTTCAAGCTCCACATAAAGAGTGCACATCTGCTCTGGTGTTCCCAAGCACGAATACTGTTCCTGACTTTCAAGGACTCTACCTTCACTTTTTTAGCTGGTTGAATTCCTCATTGCTTGCCAATCTCCTCTATCAACAGCCATCATGCCATAAATGACTTCCAGGGAGACAGTAGGATTATTTGATGACACTAAAATCCCAATCCTTGCACAGATCAAATCAGAGCCTTGAGGCCCCAAAGCTGAGGGTTTCTGAATTTTATGAAGTAAGACAGGTAACTATAAACTTGGCAGCAGGTGGTGAAAAAAGTAGAAAAGGCATTATACAAAGTGGAAACAAAGAGAAATAGGAATTCAGCACGGAAAGACAGAAAGATGGACAGTTACAGAAGGAAAAGGATTTCAACTCCAAATAGATACAGATGAATGAGGAAGGATTCCTCAGGCTGCTGTGAGAGCCATCAGCATTTGAGAGCCTCATCTTGACCCTCGTGTCTTCCAAGATAACCTCACAGTGGCAAAACCCAAACTGAGGGATAGAGCCTAACAAACTTCAAAACCAAAGCGTATTCAGACCTGAATTCCAGGCCAGATCCTTCCTGGAGGGATCCAGTTGTTCCTAGATCCCTTTGAGAACTGAATCCATATGCGGTAAATTGGGATAATCAAGGGCTTCATTTCAAATCCATACTCATATTTAAAATCCAGCTGCTAATATAGACACAGCTTTAGTCTCCCCATTACTGTTCTAAACCTTGGCCAGGTATTTTCTCTCTTCTGTTTTTATTTAAAAATAGGTAATTATTTTCTTGTACTTATATCTGGATAACCCAGTATTTGATATTTACAAACATTCTTATCCACCACTAAATGAACTGCACCCCTTGCCTGACTGCAAACATCCCTTCTCCCCATCACCACAGGTCTCCAAATAGTCATTTAATCTCTTAGTTTTAGGATTAAATAGACACAGAATCTTATGTGGAAAATATGGTTTCTATTGAAAAGCAGCTAAAGACTAAAGGATTATGCTCCCTTTGCACTTGTCACTGGATAAATATGGTATCCAATCCATTTAGTTCCCATGCTTTCAGAATAAAAAAAATTGCAGGATCTTGGATCACAGCACTTGAATTGTTTGGGAGAGGTGGGTGGAGCGTGTTAGTTTTTCACTTTGCTCTTAGAGTCAGGGTTGAAGGGATGTATTAGGCAGTGTAAGTAAAGTTGTAAAATCATTGTCTGTGTTATACATATTTTAGATAGTAATTTCACCTTTTGCAGAAAAAAAAAGGCATCTTCAAGTTTCATTTTAAAAAATAAAAATCAGTCACTGTAAATCTTAAAGACTGTGAAGTCTAACCAACATCCTCAGTTTTGTGGTAGGAACGGTCACAATGCAATATCTGATCTACACAGTCACACCACATATGCATCCAAGGCCTCAGGGCTCTGAAAAAAGAGGAAAGAAGGGCCATCCCCAAAGAATTTACCTGCCAAGTACAAATCTTATTGGTTATAGCTCTTGTGCACAGTACACCTGAGAAAACCTTTAATTGCAAAACACTACTGATCTTCTTGTGGATATAGGAGCCTCTGGAAAATGAAAAGAGCAAGTTGCAATTCAGCAGCTGATAAGAACACATAGAAAATAATTCTCTTAATAGAACTGAAAAGCCCACATAATTTCAGTGTCCTTGAGATACTGTAACTACACCCAAGGTCAGTTCCAACTGATGTTGGTCCCACAGGGAATTTCTTTAACTACTGTTCACTAAGCTGTAATCATTTCTACTTTTTATGCCAATAAATAATGGTATTCATCCAATCAACTAAAAGTAGTTGTGGCCTGTCTCATCATCATATTGGGATATACTATAATCTACATAACCAGCACAGTACAGGCCAAAATATGCCAAGTGAATCTTGCCAAATATTTTGTCCATAATTAGACACATGTTCACTCAGATTTGGTAAGTTAATTTTTGATTGAATCTAGTCTAGCTACAATTAGATTCAAACCAGTATTTTCAAAGTTTTGTTGAAAGCCAAGGAGAGATTGACAGTAGTTCTTTTTCCAGTAGCACCCTTTAAATAATACATCTTCTCCATTGATTTGAGTCCCAAGAATCTTGAAGGAAAATAAAAGAATCAATCAAGTTAACCTTTTGGCCCTCCTGCACTCTCAATCTGCTTACCCACTCCTACTTCTAACTCGGGAACTATACATCTCTTAGCAAATACATTGCTTCCAGCACTGCTTGGGACTTTACTACTATTATTATACTTACCCATTCATCTGCATCATGTTCCTAACCTGTTTGTCTATCTTGTTGAAGAACTTCTTTAAAGGGAAAGTTCAGATTTGCAATTGCTACTTAGGAAGACTCTATCTGGCAGAATGCAGGTTTTTCTCAAGATGTGCACTTCTGTTAAGCTCTTTCTGTAAAAATATTTAGGACACCACATAGGAAAAGGTATGGGACCATACATACACACTAAGACAAGCCTGTATCATTTACAAATATCAGAACTTGGCATTTTTTCTTGTGATGAGATTACCACAGGAGCACAACTTAAAGGTAAGGTCTGGCTTATTCTGCAGCCTCCTGAACTTTGGGTGTCAAAGTGCCACATTTTTTGCAATTTTTTTTTCAACAATAGGCTTTGTCAATAACCTTAAAATTAAAACTTTAAAAAAAAAAAGAAGAGATGAGGGAAGAAAAAACCCTACAAGGCACTTGTAGCTTTTGAAACACTGTATCTATTTAATATCAGAGTTGTTTCAAATACTGCATCTTCAGGCACATTATTGCTGTCTTGACTGCCAGAAATTGGTTTCTTTTTTTTATTCACTAGTAGCGACAGTTTCTAGTCTATAGAGAGTCTTTAGTCTTATCACCAAACAAACCAGATAGTCAGCCATGAGCCAATGAGTGCAGTGAACCCTGTCCTTAAATGCCCCTCAGCAACAGCCTGCCTCCCTTGGGATTTCACAGTAGGTGGCTCATCTATCACAGGTAGGCAAAGCCTGAAACCACATTACTGCTGCTGGTAGAACTGGGTTTTCCTCTATGAAAATCCATTTTTTTCTGAAAAGGCAAAACCCAGTACTTGAGAACTTGTCATTTCTAATGAACGTTCTGGAGAAAATATAGACCCTATGTAGAAGGAAAAGGATTGAGAGAACTTGTCATTTCTAATCAATTTTCTGGAGAAAAGATAGACCCTATGCAGAATGAAAAGGATACGTTAATGCAGATGTACTTCAGCATAAAAAATGAGTGATGCAACCAAGGCCTTTTGTCTTAGCTCTCAAGAGGCATCTAAAACTTTATGTTAATATAATGCAATGCAAATACATTTTGTGTATGTGGCATGGGTATAACAACTGTTACTCAAATTTAAAGTAAATGAAAGAGTCCTTAAGCCCAACGGCTTGTAAACTGACCGCTTCTGACATTACTAGGAAGGAAGCATGGAAAAAAATTCTCTATCAAAAGGAACACAAAAAACATGCACATTACCTCAAAACTATTCACCAAAGAAACAAAGCCCCAGAACTGAGACAGAACCCTTGTGTTCCCATTAACCAGACACAAAATGGAGCAGCCTTGTTGTACTGAGTTGACATTTTTTGCCTGAGACTTGCCTGTCCTACCTCGACATGCTCACATGTTGTGGTGCTCACAGCAGTGTAACCTGCAGCCCACAGCATCCTCAAAGCCTAATCTGATAACTCCCAGAGCCCTGAGGAAATCTGTCTCATACTAGAAAAGAGATCATGCCATTTTGAAGCAGATGTATGTTCTTACCATCATTTGCTTGAAAGTTTTCAATCTACTGATATATAACAGAAAATGGAATGCTAGCAGAAGGAAGCAGTGCTTATTTTTTTTCATAATCTTTGCATTAAGGAAGTTAAGCAATACACATGTTGGAATACATACATTTAAACAAAGTAATTTAAGTCTTACATTGCCTTAAAATGAAGCAAAGCTTAGAAAGCAAGAAAACACATACCTGATATACCCTGAGGTTCTCTTTGTAGATCACAGTCTGTTCACTGGATCACAGCCTTCTCTGATAGACAGCAAGACATATCGACCATCATCTGACACCTCAGAGTTTGTGGTGCACTGTTGGGAACTAGGTGAATTACCATCAGACCTTCGTGATGCAGTCATCATCACCTTGTATAAGAAGAAAGGAGTTAAATCAGACTGCTCAAATTACTGTGGTATTACTCTGCTCTCCATTGCTGGCAAAATCCTGGCAAGAATACTCTTGAGCAGACTAATACCAGCTATAGCAGAAGGAATTCTACCTGAAAGCCAATGTGTTTTCAGAGCCAACAGGAGCACCACAGACATGGTATTTGTTCTCAGACAACTGCAAGAGAAGTGTTGGGAACAGAACAAAGGTCTCTATGTAACCTTTGTTGACCTCATCAAGGCTTTCGATACTGTGAGCAGAAAAACTCTATGGCAGATTTTGGAACGTTTTGGTTGTCCCCCCTAGTTCCTTATAATGATCATCTCACTCCATGAGGATCAGCACGGCCAAGTCAGATATGGCGACGCACTTTCTGAGCCCTTTCTAATAACTAATGGTGTGAAACAAGGCTGCGTTCTCGCACCAACTCTATTCACAATCTTTTTCAGTATGATGCTCCAAAGGACCACGGCAAACCTCGATGATCAGGATGGTATCTACATTTGATACCATACTGATGGAAGCTTATTCAACCTAAGGCGACTGAAGGCCCACACAAGACAAGACCTTAAACCATCTTGTCCGGGAGCTGCTTTACGCTGATGACGCTGCCCTTGTTGCCCACACAGAAGCAGCCCTGCAGTGTTTAACATCCTGCTTTGCAGACGCTGCTGAACTCTTTGGGCTGGAAGTCAGCTTAAAGAAGACAGAAGTTCTCTATCAACCCACACCCCAGGATGTCTTCCATCATCCCCATATCACCATTGGCGAATCAGAGCTCAAATCAGTTCAACAGTTTAATTACCTCGGTAGCCTCATCTCCTCAGATGGAAAGATTGATGGAGAGACAGACAACAGGTTAGCAAAGGCATATAGTGCCTTCGGAAAGCTTCATAAAAGAGTTTGGTGAAATAAACACCTGAAAAAAATACAAAGATCAGTGTTTACAGAGCCATCGTGCTGTCTACTCTTTTATATGGATCTGAATCATGGCTCATCTACTGCCACCACCTGCGTCTCCTAGAACGCTTCCATCAATGCTGCCTCCGTACAATCCTAAACATCCACTGGTCAGATTATGTGACTAATACATCTGTTCTAGAACAAGCAGCAGTCACAAGTATTGAGGCCATGTTGATGAGAACACAGCTGCATTGGGTAGGACACATCTCAAGGATGAAGGACCACCACCTCCCTAAGATCTTGCTTTATGGTGAACTTGCCACCGGCTGCCGCAAGAGAGGAGCCCCAAAGAGAAGATACAAGGACTCCCTGAAACAACATCTCAGCCTTGGCCATATTGATCACCATAACTGGTCTACTCTGGCCTCCAATCGGGAGGCCTGGAGACACGCCATCTATAACGCTGCTGCTTCCTTTGAGAACGCACGCAGGATCACTCTCGAGGAGAAAAGACAATGCAGAAAGAATTGTATCTTGCAGAATATACCATCTAAGGAGTCTTTCTGCTGTGCCTTTTGCAACCGGTCATGCCTATCTCGTATTGGCCTTTTTAGCCACCAGCGCGCTTGTAACAAACGTGGGTAGAGCCCTCCCCAAATCTTTGTTCGCGAAGCCTAGCCATGATGATGATGATGATGCTTGAAAGCAATAAAGTAACTTACTCTTGCCTAATCCATCTCAACTCTTAAGGGTAAACAAACACATTGGCTTTAGACATGGTCTTTATTGTTAAGCTACTACTGCCTCTCTCTCTTCTCCTACTTCTCTGAGGATATAAGAACATTGCTTTATTTTCACACTCAAAAATCAGAACAATTCCTTTTCCCCCTTTCCTCTAGGAACAGCAATACAGTAATTTCTTTCAAATTTATTTCCTTGTCTCTTTAATCATTGTGACTTTGTACATAGAAACTTAATAAATTACAACACTGAAAAAATTATGATATTGTATTGAATTTTAAACTTGTATCTACAAGATAGAAAAGAAAGAGTCAATGGATTTCTGCCCCAAACCTGAAAGATGCTAACAGCTACAGCCTAATCAGTGTTTTTCTCTGCCATTAGATTACCAGAGGTCATATCTTGCAGTTCTCAGCTACAGCTTCTCCCTTCCAGATGAACTACTGTGTACAATTCAAAAGCCATTTACAAAGCCAGGTAGTGTCAGCACTCCATTTCTTTCAAATGCATTTTTGATCCTTTTTTTACCTCTTCTGGCCATGGTATTTAAGGAACTTATTTTTGCTGATTAAATTATTAAAGTATTGGGGAAATTTGCCTTAAAATAACTGAGAAAAGCATGCATCTGTAAAAACCAAACCAAACAAAAACTTTGTTCAAGACCATGAGCAGTTGAGCACTAGGGCAGGAATACCACTGAAAGGCAGATGTGCCCGCTCTGCTGTCACCCCAGTTTGGGAACTTACAAGCTAGTTCTAGTTTATTGAGTTTTAGGACACACTAAAAGGCCCATTTGTTCTCTCCAGCTGTGAGATGATCGCGAGGACTCTGGTGAGAGATCATAAAATTGACTCAATTTTCACTTCCAACAGCAGTGATTTGTATGTTAATAATATGAAAACTGAGGGAGAACATTCTCTAGAGAAGCCTGTGTGTAGAACTATTCCCAAAGTGTGTCAGAAACAAAGCCAGACACTTAATTTCTAAACATTGAGTTCGAAAGAAAGAAATTCATGCTGGTGCCTAAATAAATAAGTTCCCTTATTTTCAGAGATGCACAAATCACACACAGATCACGCTTGCCCAGCAGTCATTTGCACAGAACATCACATTTGCTCAACTTTTTGATTTGACCAGGCAAGAAGATAAGACTATACCAACCATTACACTAATTTAGTACATGTGCTCAATTTAAGAGAACCGTAGGTCTGCATTTGCCTACACAACATTTTCCAGTGCTCCAGTCTCTCACAACTGGTGCGCTCCTTCAGCCATAAGAGGTTTTAAATGTGGCAACACCACTTATTTCGGTCAAGTTAGAGATCTTTTCTCCACTGTGAAGTGAACATGGATAAAAGCAACTGTAAGTGGAGGAGGGAGGAAGATGAAGGAAGATGTTCTAGTTAAAAGCATTTCTCTACCTGAATATGAGAATTGATGCATTCAATCAGTTAGAATTCTTTCTAACATTCTAGATGTAAGTGGGCAGGACTCCAGTAGTTTTTGGTGAGAAAGAGAAGTGGAATGGAAAGAATTAATAACAGTGGCATTGCTGAAGGAGCACATGAAAACTAGGTAGGGACACACGGAGCAGAGGGACTTCAGCAGTTGTTACTGGAAGGGAGGAGCTACCAGAGGCATCATGGCAGGCAGTCTAATGCACAACTAGGAACCGCTGGCAAATTAACTCATAAAATCATGGCATTTTCATGAACTAAAAAAAGAATCAAAAATAAGATTTTAAACACAACAGCATTAAGAACCTTTGTGAAGTGAAAGTGCAATGAAAGAAAGTAATATGATGAACAGTGAAATAAATTTTGAATTTGAAAACAAAGATCTTCAGAAGCTAAATCGTATACATTAATTTTTTTTCCACAGTTCTTGGGACTCATTCTTTTAAATATGTTTATTAGCTATTAAATATGTTTATTGTAGTTGGCAAAATCCTGCACATATTATGCTCTAGAGAAAGAGAATGAGAGGTAATTGCCTCAAACTTTCATCCCAGATGAAGGTACAATAAAGACCTTCCCTCAAGGAGATACATCAATGAGAGCCTGGGAGAAAAGGTGTGATAGTACAACAGCAAAGACAGACACTTGTTCTGCCTGAACAAATGGCTATGACAATTTGCAAAGTGAGCTGTACAGACTTATTTTCCACATTTAAATTAAAAATTGTAGTAGAAATTCCTTTTTCAGTTAAATCTGACAATAAATGTATCCAATATAACAATACAGTTCCTCTAATGGTTTTCTGTTTAGATATAAATGCAGATTCTCTCTCCTGGGTCATCACAAAACAGAAAGGAATCGTATCATTGGAGAGGAACATGAGGTAGAGTTTGTGTAGAATTTCCACTTGAGACAAATTCAAGTTGAATCCTTACAAAATACCAACCTCAAAACAGCAGAAGTGCAAAGAGATCATAGTCTCACACATTTGCTACATCAGACTGGAAACACGTGCACTTTTTAGAAATAAACTTTCTATAGGGGGAGGGGGCATTCTGAAATTTCATAGACTCCCCTGATTTCCACAGCACCTGCTCAAAGCTATTAACATGCAGCCTTTTAAAAACAGGTTGAGTTCTTTTATTATTATGTCATTTAAAAGAAAGCTGGCAAAATAATGCATTTAATTAACAAGACTGAATATTTGCAACTGAAATTCAAATGTTTTGGGCATCTGACTCCCTTTAATTATTTTATAAATAGATATTCATATTCTGGTAACAATAGTTTTTCAGTCCCTGAATGTGTGGCTCCTGACCATTTTGAGAGGCTGCAGGGAATGAGAAATAGGGCTAAGGGAGTGATCTACATCAACAAAATAGTACTTATGTGCATAGCAGAACATGTATATATGTGTCTATGCAAGCTCCTTCAACAGAAAAGTAACCTGCAGTAGTACAAGGAAAAAGAACTATGGAATAAACACTAGTCTGTGACAAATCTAGTTGCTAGAGTTCAGAGAAGCCCAAAGACTAATACGAGCAGGAACTGTCTCCACTAAAATCAGCAGTACCTGGTTCTCGTCCATGAGGTCAAAGGGTCTGGCTCAGTTTAATGGAAGCATTGATACCATGCCATGGGCAAAGCCTTTCAGAAGAGGAGGCCACTGCAGGACTAGAGGCTTTATCAGGTGACAAAACCAGAAGAATAGGTTAAAAAAAGAACATGAAAAGGGACTTACTGCTTCCTTATGAACATAGTGAGACACTTGAATAACTGTGTATATAAAACTTGTGAGTTTAAGTGGCTGTATTTGCAAAGCCGATTTGGAATACTGTTTTTCTGAAGTGTAGCTTTACTGTTTGGTCTGTTACAACACTCAAGTCGACGAGTTGCATTCAGTCTTGTAAATGGTTTAACTTGACAGAAATATAACATAAAATAAGTTTTATTCACATTCCTCCCTTCACCTGCTCAACACTGAGCATCTCTCACCTCCAGCTTCCTTTTTGGCTTCAACAAAATGAGTTTATTCTTGGTTATTCCTGTAATCGCTTTTCTTTCACAAAAACTATAGTAGGATTTTATTTAGGTTTTCTTCTTTGTTTTTATATGAATATACCTTTTTACAAAAACAAATGTCTTTTTTTCCCAAGATGTAAAGGGAAGGCTGAGGAAGAACCACGTTTATTCCCAGTCCTAGGCATAGCCCAGCTTTATTTTACAAGATCAAGCAACAGGACATTCAACAGTGGGCAGGGTGAGGGGAAGAGACACACTGAGAGTATGTTGATGAACTTCTTTCAGCATCACAAGGCTTCCTTCTTTTTGCAATTCATTTAAGCTCTTGCTCCAGGTTTTCGAACAAATTCACTGCTGGTAGTCCCTCAAGGAAAAATTTTTGAAAATTATAGCTCACCAAAAAAGCCCTGCTTACAGATAAACATTTACTTCTGTGAGTCAAAGCAGCACCCCCACACACACCCCACCGCCCCACATTTCAGAGTCTGGAGAAGATGAACATCGGAGTCAACATTTTAAAGGCACTTCAAATATACCTCTGGTGACTCAAAAATGTCTCAGTCAACCCTTTTTTTCTTTCTAGAGAACAACATGATGCAGTGATCGTTTATCTGATGTTTCAGATTATTAAGCCTGGATAATAATTCCTTGTTGCTGGCACAGTGAAGTTCTCTCCATCTGCCTCAGGCCCTACATCCCTCCCTCACCCCCAAATCACTCTCTGCTCTTCATTGTCAGAGACTGAAATAGTTAATGGCTTAAACATTGCCAAGATCACAAAGAAGACTTTTGTCAAACTGCAAAGAAACAGCTGCACAACCAGCAAAGCCTACCATCCCTGAATATGCCTACTGTGAAAGGACCTTCAGATAAGTTCGTGCCATTGTCCAACTATCCCAAGTGCTGAAGGGCATGCATACCTGAAGCTACAAACTAGATTGCCAGATACCTACACAGTGGGATAATCCTTTTTATCATGCCAGTGTTCTCCCTTACATGATGGCTTTGCTGTGAAGACCCCTCTGGAGAGCATCGAAGAGTGGTGACATGTCCTGTGACATCATCCATTGTAAAACTCCCTGCCCCAGAGGAAGTACGTTCCCACCTGAGCTCAAAGTGTATAATAACTCATGAAATCTTTTGAGTTTTGTGGGGGGCTTCTCACAGCCCCAACAGATCATGACCATCACTTCAATCAACAGACATGAAAGCTGCAACTACCAAGTTTCATCATTGGATCTAGCGGGTGGTGACTATATATACCTTTCCACTTTTATCCTTTCTTTCTGTTCCTTTCCTTATACATTTCTTTAATATTGCTGTATTACTATAGATGATAATACCCAAAACGGCAACATACCTGCTTACCTTTCAAACAAAACTGTTCTAAAATAAACCCTACAT
Organism: Pipra filicauda; assembly: GCF_003945595.2. Classification (NCBI taxonomy): domain Eukaryota; kingdom Metazoa; phylum Chordata; class Aves; order Passeriformes; family Pipridae; genus Pipra; species Pipra filicauda. Next base: position 798,069 of record NW_024104432.1, read on the forward strand.
ATATATATATATTTACAAACACCAATTATTCAGTGTCGTTTCACTCTAATCCACCCCAAGGGATTTATTATCAAGAACCTGGGTTACCCTCCCCTTCTGGAGTGGGTCGTAACATTCTTATACCAAATAAAGATCTGCAATCAAAGACAAGGGAATTGTCTGCAGCTGAGCTGACAGTGACAAACTTCAGGCTGTACAAAAGATCTCCTTAAAAGCTATGCCAAGCAGTATTACAAGCAAAGCCAGCAGTCTGAACTAGCAGCCCTCTAATTCTCGCTGCCTGCACTATATTCCTTCAGCAAAAAATCCCTTAGGGCAGCAAGAACAGCAGTAAACCTGTCATTAACAGCCACAGTACTATCACATCAGTGACTCTCCTGTATCAGCTACTGTCTTTAGCTCAGCTGTTTGTCTCTTTGGGGAGAACTTGCCTTGGCTGTCAGGAAATAGAATGTGTACATTGATCCTTCATAAGCATATACAAGCAGTCTGGAGCACCAATAAACAAAACAGTCCTATTCTTTGGGAAAATCATGTTGACTTTTAAAAAGAAGCCAAACGATACCTCTGTGAATAGTCCTATATATGAACCAGCATGGTAGAATTTACATGTAAATATATCACGTAGAATAAGTCACTGTCACTCATTTCCTTTCCCTGCACCAACACTGGGAAACAGATTGTTTTTAGCATGTGCGTGCTACAGAACTGTGTTTCCAAAACACATCGCTGAAGTCCTCGAATCACAGCCAAACAATTGGCTAAACCCTTAGAAACCTACTGGCATCGAGAAGCACAAAAAAAATCTTGTTCTTCATGTCTCATCAGCCTCTCTGCCATGTCAACATCTATTGAAAACAACCACCACAAATTGGGGAGCATATCTGTTCAACAACAGTCCAAGGTGCTATCCATTATCTAACAGCATCTGAAGAGAGACAGATTTTATAAAAGTAACTTTTTGGTACAGCCAAAGCACTACAACTGAGTTGTTGAAGTGACAAACTTATGGCATTCTGATGAAGTAATGTGAGTTCAGAGAAACTTGAAGCATTAAGGCAAATATAAATACAACTACCTAGAGATATCACATGGGAGTGAGCAGAGAAGTAACAACAGTATCAGAATGTACTTGGTAGTGCTGTTAAGAGGCAGAAGAAACAAAAAGTATAAACATCTTCAAGTCACAAATCTCCACGGTACTGAAACTGGCAGGAAATTATTTCATAGCATATATTGGAAAGCTTGATCACCAAAGTACACTCAGAAAGCCAAACTAATCTAATAAAATGCTTAAACCACTAAATATTTGTGTAGGTACTCTCATTCTGAATTATGGTGGATTTAATGCTGCTCATCTTGAATTTTTTTTCACAATTAACTACTTGGAAGAGTAGACTTTGCATCAACCGTAAGCCCCATTCTTACAATTATTTACATAGCAAACCCAAGAGGAACAAAGGTGTGACTGAGACAATAGCCCCATGTCCCTGAATAAGAAGCTTTTAAAAAAGAAGAGATACGGACAAAAACATTTTTGTATCCCCCACTAGGCATGCTGGCTTTCATAGCACTGCAAACCAAATTCAAAGCCCCAGTCCTCAAGGGCGATCCAAACCCAGTGCACACAAATAAACAAATGCACTGAAGACAGTGAAGCAAAAGAACTTCCTTCCCAAAAGCAACTCACCGGTGCAGGGGACAGAAAGACACAAGAGCTGGGACCAAAGCCTGTAACAAGTCCGGGGACCCAGAAGCAACAAACTAGGACAGGATTTAAGTACATGCCAAGCAAGGCACTCCACTCCTGCCTGTACAAAAGACGATAGAAGATGATAGCTGTAAATTAACACGCTATATTAATGTATTCAGGTGATTAATGCAGACCCTGTAGTGAATAGACTTTTTTAAAAGGGCTTTATGAGCCCAGTCGTGGTAGCTAGCTGATTTATTTTACATCTCTCAGCAGAGGAGGCTTATGTAATAAAAGAGACCAGCAGTAAACCAGAAAAGGATGAAATTGTTCAGGGCCTTATAAGTGAAATACCAATTTGATACAATGGGAGTCAGGGTACGAAGCTGCAGAAGACACAATTCAGAGATAAACTAAGCTATATAAAAGGTGAGTTTCCATAATTCAAAAACTATACCTTTACAAAACCATGGCTGACAAAACACAGATTTTTGACTATAGAGTAAGCATCAGGATCTCTACAACAAAGCAGTGCCACGAGACACTGGATCTAAGTGTGCAATGATGCACATCTTGACTAGTGTGACAAATTCATAAAAAATTTGTATACCATGTGTAAAAATAAAATACAAGTTATAATCCACAAATAAGGTATATGCTCAACATGGCTCGTCAAGTATTAAATGTTTTTAAAAGGGTCTGAGCTTTGTCTGTTCCTTAAATAAAATCTACTTTTAAATAATTTCTTTAGCTAAGCTTTAGTAGTGCTGAGTTGCACAGAAGACAGAGAAAACCACAGAAAACTCTAGAATGATCTAAGAGAGCTTTCCTGCTAATACCATCCCAAGAAATCATACAAAAATTCTACAAGTCTTCTGAGAAATTTTCTTAATTAGATTTGCTCAGCTTTACTTCACTTTGGTTAAATGGCTGGAAAGGAACCTTGTCCCTTTTACATCCCTGTTCTCCGCTAACACTGTTTGCAGCAACCTCCTCTTTGGTGGTAACACAAACCCAGAACTGCAAGTCTCTATATATACCATAAGATTCCAGCATCTGTTGGGAAATATGAGATTCAACTAAAACACATTTGAAAGTTAGTTTGAAAATCACACATAATTTTTCAACAAGGATTTCAACTCTCATTTTCTTACTACTTTGTATTGCAAACTCCTCCAAATACACTGCATAGTGCCTAGACATCTAACCACCTTATTCCTGAGCCATCTCACCTACATCTGGATTATTTTTTTGCCAAGACAGCCTGAGCTTTTAGAATCCTGCTAAAAACATGCTTGCAAAAAAGACTGCCTCATCCACAACAATTTACACAGAACAATACTACATGTAATTTGTTTGCTTTACACATATTCCAAGACTGAGAGTAAACAGCTGTCAGAATGGGCAGCTTCAAATAAGTGAGTTTGCCAAGTTTCCTTGCCTCCTCCCATAATTATACTTTAAACAAAGAGTTTTGTTTAAATGAAAACCTCTATTTTGAATCCCCTGTGGATAAATTCTCCATTTTTCATCCCATTAAAAAAAAGTAATTCCAATGGAGAGTTTACTCAGGTCTTCCTACTCATGGAAAGTAGTTGATGCATGCCTGAAAAACAATTATATGAGGATCTGTAAGAAAGTCTTGCCCACTTTGTTAGATGGAAGTAAAGAACCAAACCTTGAATTTACAGAAATTCTTCCTTTAAAGACATTAATCAGTCAAAGCTCTGCAGCTGGAATTCCTCAATAACTAAATGAAAATCAGCTTTTTTAATGCAAAGAGTACCGTAAAGATACTATAGGTCAAATACTCAGTTACCTACTGCCAGAAACAGTCAGCTGCTTTTATACTATATTAAAAGGTTTTGAAAGCTGACAAGACTGAGGATTCTACCCAAGTACATTAGAGACATGACTAGCAACCAAGACAAAATGACATGAGGATGAAAGTAGATTATTTTCTTTTAATTGCGAGGCATGAGCCTGTAATCTCTTAGAGCAGGCAATTTCTTTGGTGGGGAAAAAATTCAGAGAATTGCTTGTCATTGCACGCCAAGTTTTGGCCTCTTTTGGTACAACCTGGATCAACTACTAATGCTTTCTTTTATTTATCTGTCAGCAACTCCCCACTCCTTTTACTTTCAGTCTCCTGATTTTCATTTCATTTACATTTGATTTGTAAAAAAAAAATTTAAAAAATACAGTTTATATAGATCTAAGATGTTCACATCTGTAACATCAGGTTAATAGGATTATGCCAACATGCAGAATATGTAGAAGACATGGCAACATAAGAAACACTTTCTGTTACCAAGCAAGAAATATGAAACCTGACATTAGGTTTTTGTGATGTAAAAGCATTTTACAGTATCATTTGGGGACTGTTCATGATGATAAGTAATGACAAACACATCAACTTTGTTTCAAAATGTAAATATTGGATAAAAAAAAACCTAAAAAGCCATCTGCACTTATCCGTAATGCGCAATTCCAGAGGCTCACATATTTACTAATGTGTCTATCAAGGAATTCAGAGTCAGTTTTATGAAAAAAAACAAACTGATAGATCTGGGGAACAAGCAATAGATAGCATATAGACACAGAATAGACATATAGCAGAAACAAAATTAGTAAGGGTTCTCACACACTTGACTGGCCCTGAAGAAAGCCCTCATATACATAATTGTAGTTTTGATTCTCATACACCTTTATTGAATTTTTGTCCAGTCAGGAAATGGAGCAAAACCGCCCAGTTATCCATTTATATGTGGTGGGAACATGTTATATCTTATAAAATTATGTTAATGTTAACCAAAAAGCACGTGGCTTAGGTCTACATAAAGTATTGATCCAGTGCACAACATCTTTAAAATTCCCTTGCTAAGATTTGAAATAGTGAAGAAAATGGTAAGACTATTATTTCCCTCAACTCCTTTGAGGGACAAGTCAAGACAAGTCACTACAAATTATCACTGGAATTCTTACAAAGAAAACTTGTTTCTTGGAGGCACTCGCCACTTAAGAGAAGTTGGGAAAAATTGGGTTTAGAGATGAAAGGAATGAAGAGCTGACAGCCAGGACATGGGACTGGCTAGAAGCAGCAGCACATGCTACTCTCCAGCAATTGTAAAGAGGATTTCACAGGACTGCTCCCTATACATCACATGTTATGAAGAAGGCAGAATGAATATAATCCTATGAATCACTCATGGATGAAATATGCTGGGACTTGTTACCTGTTCAGCTAATTTGAATCACTGCATCCAACTGTTGAAGTAAACTTAGTATACATCCACAGAACAGCATCCATTCCAACAAATCAAGGCAGAACAAAGGGAAAATGGATTTCAAATAAGGTTTTGCACTATCATTTTTTGCTTGTAGTTAGTCTTCAAAAGTGGAAACATTAGCATTGACTGACATAATCAACATCTAGTCAGCTCTTCCTACTGCAAGATAAATTAGGTTGCTTCTCTATTCTCTTTCCACACAAAGATGCACAATTCCCTTTTGTGTGATGGAGAAATTGGAACTGGCTAACATTAGACTCTTACATGACAATTAATTTCAGCATTTTAAAGAATGCCTTCATTGAGTTATTCCTATTACTGATACTGGATTTTCTGTGGCATAATTGTTGTCATTCCAGATGCATTATAAATAAATTAAAAAAAAAAAGTTTTCTATTCTCTCCTTCTTAAAGATCACACTGAAGTAAAATTTCAGTGAAACATTAATGCAAGTCTGGAGGAGATAAGTTTCTAACAAACAGGAAAATTTAGGTGTTAATTATCAGCATGAATTGAAACAAATTTCCTCCTTAGGAGGTTTCTATCCTGATGTTTGAATGTCAAAGGGAAGAACTTGGCTTTCTTTCTCATCTTACGTATTATGATAATTAATTTATATAAATTGAGAGGTGTTATTTCCCTGGATTTCCCTTTCCCTATTGTATGTTTCCTCGCACCAATTTTAATTCAGAGCTACATGCTTTGGGAAACATTTGGAAGGGAAGGTGTGATTTGTCTTAGAGAGTTTTTTCATGATTTGGGACTGATTCAGTAGCATACTTCAGTTACAGTTCTTTGAGTATTTACTAAAAAAGTGGAAAATGCTCAAGAGTGGTATGGAAGAAGCTTTCCAAAGCAACAGGCAAGGAGAAATGCCTATGTCACACTTAGAAAAAGCCATTTTCCTTCACCTTAGGACCTTGTTTTCTCCTGTAATTTTCTTTCTTCTTCTTCTATGTGCTTCATTTTCTACCTTTGTAAATATAGAGATATATGTCTCCATCCTGTATTCTCTCTCACAGAAGAACATGTGCTGATTGAAACACCTAGCAGTAGCTGCACTGAGGCCTTGCCTAGACAGCTGAACCTTATGAAAAGAATGGAAGCACACAATTTGCACACTACAAGCATATCCTGATGTATGTTATAGCTTCCAGTGTATGCAAAGCAGTGTATTTTAAAGGTGATTTACAATAAAAAAAAAAAAAACAGAACCAAGACCTGGAACAACAACAAAAAACTCCCCAAACAAGCCCAAACCAACCTTAATAATTTTGAACTTCTATACATTATAAAGGAAAGAGGAAAAACAGAATTCTTGTGCACTAAAAATAATTATCCCAATACTCATCTTCACTACCTTATAACTCTTTATACCAAGGCTTTCCAAAGAATTTCTGAATCAATAGGTTAATTTCCTCAAAGACAGTGATTTTCATCAAGCATGACATTAGGTAGTTAAGCTGAGGAGGGAGAGTCTCAACACCTCAACAGAGAGAAAGGTTGTAGCTTTTGTTCCAGCCTTACTAGACACCTGAAAATGCCTGCATAGCAGAGGTGTTGAAATCATCCTGTCTGCAAAAAAGGATCAGCTGGATCTCACATCTTCCCAAATACTCAGCTACTCAGGCAAATCTGTAAGAAATAGAAATCTGTAAGAAACCAGTCTATTTGTTCTGCTGCTGGAGGAGGGACTGCTTTCACAATTTTTACAAAGGCAGTTCAATTAGCTCACATAGCTGAGCAGCTGGTCTAATCATCTGATTTAGTTAATCTAAATTCCTTTTATTCCTCATCTTTCACTACTGCAGCCTTTATCTCTGCTTTGAAGACACAAGCAGCATTCATCACATCTGCAAGACAACTGGATATGAACAATTCCTCCTATGGAAAACATTCTCAAAACCATCCATGCATCATAACATAAAAGTTTACGGAAAAAACCTACCGTGTAATTTGAGCACATGACAATTATGATGGAGTGCACAAGATGATATGGATGCCTCTCTTCATACTATCTTCTGCCATGTGTCTCAGGTAGCAAAGTGGCAAAATGAGTGACACTCAGATAGCTGAGTCGCAAAATGTATGCAAAACTCTTATAAGTACTTTCAGTAGTCACAGTCATTATTTCATTACTAATGTTAGTAAAACTAAAAAAAATGTGAAATGATTTTAGAATGGAAATAAAAATCTACAATAGCCAAAGTATCTGCTTTTCAACCAAACTGTACTACTTTTGGCAACCAGAGAAGTTGTCTTCCAAGTGTCTCAGTCTGAAGAGACTGGACTGCTTGCCATTTCACCCCCAGGAACTGGATTTCTCGGGTAGGTCCCTTAACTTTACTCTTCTTTATGGCGAAACCAGCTCCCAGGAGGATCTGGATGATTTTCTTCCCTTTCTTGGAAACCTCCTCTGCTGTGTCCCCCCATATGATGATGTCATCAATGTACTGCAGGTGTTCTGGAGCCTCACCCTTCTCTAATGTGGCCTGGATCAGTCCATGGCAGATGGTGGGGCTGTGTTTCCACCCCTGGGGCAGTCGGTTCCAAGTGTACTGCACACCCCTCCAGGTGAAAGCGAACTGCGGCCTACACTCTGCTGCTAAGGGAATGGAGAAGAATGCGTTTGCGATGTCAATAGTGGCATACCACTTCGCTGTCTTGGACTCCAGCTCATACTGGAGTTCCAACATGTCTGGAACAGCAGCGCTCAGCGGTGGGGTGACTTCATTCAGGCCACGGTAGTCCACAGTCAATCTCCATTCTCCGTTAGACTTACGCACAGGCCAGATGGGACTGTTGAAAGGTGAATGGGTCTTGCTGACCACCCCTTGGCTCTCCAGCTCACGGATCATCTTATGGATGGGGATCACAGAGTCTCGGTTCGTCCGGTACTGCCGGCGATGCACTATTGTAGTGGCGGTTGGCACTTGCTGTTCCTCGACTTTCAGCACCCCTACAGCCGAAGGGCTCTCCGAGAGGCCGGGCAGCGAGTTCAACTGTTTAGCCGCCTCGGTCTCCACAGCAGCTATTCCAAAAGCCCATCTATGTCCCTTGGGACCCTTGAAGTACCCGTTCTTGAGATAGTCAATGCCCAGGATACATGGGGCATCTGGACCAGTCACAATGGGGTGTTTCTGCCAGTCTTTCCCGGTCAAGCTCACTTCAGCTTCCACTATGGTCAACTCTTGAGATCCTCCAGTCACCCCCGAAATGGAAATAGTCTCTGGTCCCACATGTCCCGAGGGCATTAACGTACACTGAGCGCCAGTATCAACCAAAGCCTGATATTTCTGTGGGTCTGACGTGCCAGGCCATCTGATCCACACAGTCCAATAGACACGGTTGTCCCGTGCCTCTACCTGGCTAGAGGCAGGGCCCCCCTAACATTCGTCTCCATCCTGCCAGTCATTGTTTCCCTCTTGCGAATGTCGACGGGAGGTGCCCTCTAGCGAGTCAGATCCCTGCCCGCAGGATACTGGTACGGCACTCACTTTCGCAGACTTCCCCTTTTCTTTCTCTTTCAACTCTTGTACTCGGGCTGCTAGGGCCCGAGTAGGTTTCCTGTCCCACCGGCTCATGTCTTCTCCATGGTCACTTAGGAAGTACCACAACTCAGTTCGTGAAGTCTGTCTGCTCTCTCTAGCTGGGGGGCGTCTGGTTCTCACTGGGGCCGTATGGAGATTGTTTCTCTCAATCCTCTCTTTCAACCCTGTAGTTAATTCCTTGAGTTCATTAACTATTGTCTCTACAGAGGAGATGCGGGCCTGTATCGGTCCTTCGATCATACTGTCGTACAACCGAAGTTTATTTATTACAGACATCACTGGTTCCCGCTTCTCCCCAGCCTCTAATGATGTCAGGTAACCTTTATGTATAGACGGCCCCATACGTGTAAAGCTCCACCACATCTGTGGTGTACACTTAACCTTGTCAGGGTCGTTGGTAGGTTGCCCATCCCCCCCAAACAGTACTTCTAGCAATGCCATCTCTCTCAGCCGTAGGATTCCTTCTTCGATGGTCTTCCAACTCTTGGTGTAATGATCTGCCTGCAAGGAATCTCTGTAAATGAACATCTCTCTCACACCATCCACGAGCCGTGCCCAGAGAGACAGGGGTTTCGATTCCCTCACAAACACCTCCTCAATACCCACATCTTGGGCAATGGATCTCAGGAACCTCGCTTCACCGCCATCAAGGTTTACTGCATCACCTGTAGAGTCCCAAACTCGGATCATCCAGGCCAGAACGGGCTCACTAGGACGACGAGCAACGTCTGCCCGTAAATTCCGGAGGTTATTATACGATAAAGACTCAGTGATGATTTCTGGCTCTGGAGCAGCCGCTTGTGAGGACCCTGCCTCTCCATCATCGTCAACTGGGCGAACTGATTTGGCTTTACATTTCTTCCTGTGGATAGTGGCAACCTCCGTTGGTTTAGTCTGCCCTTAGTTTCTGCCTTATCCTGAGTCGCCTTGGTATTAGGCGTCTTGTCCTTATCTTTTCCTTTCCCCTGGGAATGCTGCACCATACCAAGCAACTTCCTGTAGGCAATGGCTAAGGCCCCACATGCAGCTACCACCTGCTTCTCCATGGATCCATCACAACACCTCTCCCTCACAGCTTTCATTATTTTTATAGGGTTCAGGAGTTGTTCAAGGGTAAGCTTCCATGTCATGGGAGCTGAGCAACTTTCTAGGAATTTACCCATGTCCTCCCATAACCCACGCCATTCGAGGTTTTCCACCCCTGGGTCAGGCTCCTGAACGCCTTCTCGGTAACTCTTGGCCTTGGCTTGGTATATCAGGTATGCTATAGTGGCACAATTTAGGATGAAAAGCCCAACCATTGAAATGTCTCGGATATCTAAAAATGATTTAAACTTCCCAGAGACCATTGTATTGTATCCAAAAGGGAACTGAATAAAGGGTTGGGCGCGTGCATTCCCCTGTGTGTCCCCATAAGAATGGGTACTATTATCCTCAAAACCCCAGAGAAAACAGCTTAGGCTAGAGCAGTAGCGCATCCTTGAGGATATGTTCCGGATGAAAACCACAGGTGCTGAGTTTGCCGTGTCATATATCAAATGCACAATCTCGAAGGTACTTATTGCAATGTAAGTACTAGTATCCGAACTGAAACACGTTGACAGGTGGGACAGGTATCTTGGCATGGTTATATGCCAGAGGAAAGCAACAACCCCTAACATCATGGTGCCTACAAGTTCAAAAAACGCGTGTCAATCACACGAGCGCGTAACTCACACAAAGGGTAGTTATTCTTTTTCCACCTTTCCTCTTTCCAGGCCCCACGTTGGGCACCAAAAATGTCTCAGTCTGAAGAGACTGGACTGCTTGCTAAAGAGGATGAGTTGTGAGGTAGACCAAACTCCTCTCTCTCTGCAATTGTAATGTCAATTTAAGGGGCTTTACTCGAGGAAAATGTGGAAAAAACAGGAGAAATAACAACCCTTTATTAAGAAATATATAAATGTTGGTACAAAAGAGAAAGAAAAAAAAAAAAGAAGAAAAAAAAAAGTAACACAAAACACAACAACACCAGCAACAACAACCACAACAACAAGTCTAAAAGAATACTCCTCTGTCCTTTAACACGGTCCTAATTGCGGTCGGCAGGGGGCGCTGTCGGGCCGCTGAAGCTGTAGGACCTGCAGTACCCGGTCGTGGTCGGCAGGGGGCGCTGTTGGGCCGCTGGAAGGTGCAGGACCTGCAGTACCCGGTCGTGGTCGGCAGGGGCGCTGTGGGCTCCGGCAGTCACCCGCGGGAAAAAAGGGGACCGGAGGGGTGGTCCCGGGCCGCGTGGGGGAAAAGCCGAGGAGATGGGGGGTCCTCGTCTCCGTGGGGACAAAAAGGAAGGCAGGCCGCCCACTCCCACGGGAACTCACCGCTGTCTCGAGTGGCAAGAACTCACTGCAGTCTCAAGCGGTGGTGTCTCCAAAACTCCTCTCCCGCAGGCAAGCAAAACTCTCCGATGAAACACAGCAGCTCCGGCGGGCGGGACAGTCAGGCAGGTCAAAGCCGACAGGACAAGAGGTCGAACTCCCCAGGATCAACAGCCAAAAAGGGAACTAAACCTCCAGTCCCCCTCCCCAACAAACTGCCTGTCTGCACCCAGCGAGACAGCCACACACCACCCCTCTCACCTTCCCGGCCAGGGCTCCCCCTGCTCCGCTTCCCCGCCCAGCCTTTTCTTTCTCCTAAGTGGGCAATCGACCCAGGCTAGCTACATCTTTAGTAATGCTAATAACCTCCCTTCCCCCCGCTCACTGTTTCTTTACCTTGGAGTGGGGCAGGGGGAAGGAAAATTCCCCTGATTTCCTAATCTACAACATTATCCACCCCTAATTTTTCTTCCCCATGCTGCCACACTTCACCAGGTTAAATCTTCGATCCTTATACGTACATGCAGTATTCCAACTGTATACATGTCCACTAATAGGTAGATACACATACAGATACAGGTGCAGGGTTACATACAGATACAAGTATACAGTTACAGCCAACTCACCCCAGAGTAAGGTTTCCCTGAGGTATGCACCGAGTTTCTCCATCTTCCTGCATCACCCACCAGGTGCAGCCGGGCCCTTGGGCAAAAACAATCCCACGAATGGGTTTGTCTTTGCTCGAGGTAGGGTCAACCCAAACCTTTTTCCCTAACACACCCCTCGCGTGAATCACGGGGACCTTATCTCCATCCACGATGTGGAGGGACTCTGACTGGGCAGGACCGGCTCGGTTGATGGAACCTCTGGTGTTAACTAACCATGTAGCCTTTGCTAGATGCTGGTCCCAGTTCTTGTCTGTCCCTCCACCCAACGCCTTCAGGGTGGTTTTCAACAGTCCATTATGTCGTTCAACTTTCCCTGCGGCTGCTGCGTGGTATGGGATGTGGTACACCCACTTGATGCCATGTTCCCCTGCCCAGGTGGCAACTAAGCTGTTTTTGAAATGAGTTCCATTATCTGATTCAATGCGCTCTGGGGTACCATGTCGCCACAGGACTTGCTTTTCAAGGCCCAGGATGGTATTCCGGGTAGTAGCGTGAGGCACCGGATACGTCTCCAGCCATCCAGTGGTGGCTTCCACCATAGTAAGCACATAGCGCTTACCTTGGCGGGTTCGTGGCAGTGTGATGTAATCGACTTGCCAGGCCTCCCCATACCTGTACTTACTCCAACGTCCACCATACCATAGGGGCTTGCGTCTCTTAGCCTGTTTAATGGCAGCGCAGGTCTCACAGTCATGAATAACCTGGGAAATAATGTCCTTGGTTAAGTCCACCCCTCGGTCTCGTGCCCATCTATGGGTGGCATCTCTGCCCTGATGGCATGAGGCATCATGGGCCCACCGTGCTAGGAACAACTCTCCTTTGTGCTGCCAGTCTAAGTCCACCTGTGACACCTTGACTCGTGCAGCTCGGTCTGCTTGTTCATTGTTGCGATGCTCCTCATTGGCTCGGCCTTTGCGCACATGGGCGTCTACGTGGCGGACCCTCACAGTGAGCTTCTCTGTTCGGGTAGCGATGTCTTGCCACGTATCAGCAGCCCAGATGTGTTTTCCCCTGCGTTTCCAATTGGCCTTCTTCCATCTGTCCAACCATCCCCACAGAGCATTGGCTACCATCCATGAGTCAGTGTAGATGTAAAGCTTTGGCCACTTCTCCCGTTCAGCAATGTCCAATGCCAGCTGGACAGCTTTGAGCTCTGCGAATTGACTCGATTCTCCTTCCCCTTCAGTAGCTTCTGAAACTTGTCGGGTGGGACTCCATACAGCTGCTTTCCATTTGCGCTTCGTTCCTACAAGGCGACAGGAACCGTCAGTGAAGAGGGCGTAGCGTTCTTCTTCTTTCGGTAGTTTATCGAATTCTGGAGCTTCTTCAGCCCGTACCGCCTGCTCTTCTGCTTCCTCATCTGCTAGACCAAAACTCTCGCCTTCCGGCCAATTTGTGATGACTTCTAGGATCCCAGGGCGATTCAGATTTCCAATACGGGCACGCTGTGTGAGCAGAGCGATCCACTTACTCCATGTGGCATCAGTGGCATGATGCGTGGTGGGTGCCTTTCCCTTAAACATCCAGTTCAGCACTGGTAGTCGAGGTGCCAAGAGCAGCTGTTCTTCTGTGCCAATCACCTCAGAGGCAGCTTGTACTCCTTCATAAGCCGCTAGGATCTCCTTCTCTGTTGGGGTGTAATTGGCTTCAGATCCTCTGTAGCTTCGGCTCCAGAACCCAAGTGGGCGACCTCGAGTCTCACCAGGCACCTTTTGCCAGAGGCTCCAGGAGAGACCTCTATTCCCAGCTGCAGAATAGAGTACATTTTTCACATCTGTCCCTGTCCTGACTGGCCCAAGGGCTACAGCATGTGCAATCTCTCGTTTAATCTGTTCGAATGCCTGTTGCTGTTCAGGGCCCCACTGGAAATCATTCTTTTTTCGGGTAACTAGATAGAGAGGGCTTACAATTTGACTGTACTCCGGGATATGCATCCTCCAGAAACCTATGGCACCCAGAAAAGCTTGCGTTTCCTTCTTGCTGGTTGGTGGGGCCATGGCTGTGATCTTATCGATGACTTCTGTCGGGATCTGACGACGCCCATCTTGCCATTTCGCCCCCAGGAACTGGATTTCTCGGGTAGGTCCCTTAACTTTACTCTTCTTTATGGCGAAACCAGCTCCCAGGAGGATCTGGATGATTTTCTTCCCTTTCTTGGAAACCTCCTCTGCTGTGTCCCCCCATATGATGATGTCATCAATGTATTGCAGGTGTTCTGGAGCCTCACCCTTCTCTAATGTGGCCTGGATCAGTCCATGGCAGATGGTGGGGCTGTGTTTCCACCCCTGGGGCAGTCGGTTCCAAGTGTACTGCACGCCCCTCCAGGTGAAAGCGAACTGCGGCCTACACTCTGCTGCTAAGGGAATGGAGAAGAATGCGTTTGTGATGTCAATAGTGGCATACCACTTCGCTGTCTTGGACTCCAGCTCATACTGGAGTTCCAACATGTCTGGAACAGCAGCGCTCAGCGGTGGGGTGACTTCATTCAGGCCACGGTAGTCCACAGTCAATCTCCATTCTCCGTTAGACTTACGCACAGGCCAGATGGGACTGTTGAAAGGTGAATGGGTCTTGCTGACCACCCCTTGGCTCTCCAGCTCACGGATCATCTTATGGATGGGGATCACAGAGTCTCGGTTCGTCCGGTACTGCCGGCGATGCACTATTGTAGTGGCGGTTGGCACTTGCTGTTCCTCGACTTTCAGCAACCCTACAGCCGAAGGGCTCTCCGAGAGGCCGGGCAGCGAGTTCAACTGTTTAGCCGCTTCGGTCTCCACAGCAGCTATTCCAAAAGCCCATCTATGTCCCTTGGGGTCCTTGAAGTACCCGTTCTTGAGATAGTCAATGCCCAGGATACATGGGGCATCTGGACCAGTCACAATGGGGTGTTTCTGCCAGTCTTTCCCGGTCAAGCTCACTTCAGCTTCCACTATGGTCAACTCTTGAGATCCTCCAGTCACCCCAGAAATGGAAATAGTCTCTGGTCCCACATGTCCCGAGGGCATTAACGTACACTGAGCGCCAGTATCAACCAAAGCCTGATATTTCTGTGGGTCTGACGTGCCAGGCCATCTGATCCACACAGTCCAATAGACACGGTTGTCCCGTGCCTCTACCTGGCTAGAGGCAGGGCCCCCCTAACATTCGCTCCAGCCAGTCATTGTTTCCCTCTTGCGAATGTCTTTCTCTTTCAACCCTTGTACTCGGGCTGCTAGGGCCCGAGTAGGTTTCCTGTCCCACCGGCTCATGTCTTCTCCATGGTCACTTAGGAAGTACCACAACTCAGTTCGTGAAGTCTGTCTGCTCTCTCTAGCTGGGGGGCGTCTGGTTCTCACTGGGGCCGTATGGAGATTGTTTCTCTCAATCCTCTCTTTCAACCCTGTAGTTAATTCCTTTGAGTTCATTAACTATTGTCTCTACAGAGGAGATGCGGGCCTGTATCGGTCCTTCGATCATACTGTCGTACAACCGAAGTTTATTTATTACAGACATCACTGGTTCCCGCTTCTCCCCAGCCTCTAATGATGTCAGGTAACCTTTATGTATAGACGGCCCCATACGTGTAAAGCTCCACCACATCTGTGGTGTACACTTAACCTTGTCAGGATCGTTGGTAGGTTGCCCATCCCCCCCAAACAGTACTTCTAGCAATGCCATTTCTCTCAGCCGTAGGATTCCTTCTTCGATGGTCTTCCAACTCTTGGTGTAATGATCTGCCTGCAAGGAATCTCTGTAAATGACCCTCTCTCTCACACCATCCACGAGCCGTGCCCAGAGAGACAGGGGTTTCGATTCCCTCACAAACACCTCCTCAATACCCACATCTTGGGCAATGGATCTCAGGAACCTCGCTTCACCGCCATCAAGGTTTACTGCATCACCTGTAGAGTCCCAAACTCGGATCATCCAGGCCAGAACGGGCTCACTAGGACGACGAGCAACGTCTGCCCGTAAATTCCGGAGGTTATTATACGATAAAGACTCAGTGATGATTTCTGGCTCTGGAGCAGCCGCTTGTGAGGACCCTGCCTCTCCATCATCGTCAACTGGGCGAGCTGATTTGGCTTTACATTTCTTCCTGTGGATAGTGGCAACCTCCGTTGGTTTAGTCTGCCCCTTAGTTTCTGCCTTATCCTGAGTCGCCTTGGTATTAGGCGTCTTGTCCTTATCTTTTCCTTTCCCCTGGGAATGCTGCACCATACCAAGCAACTTCCTGTAGGCAATGGCTAAGGCCCCACAAGCTACCACCTGCTTCTCCATGGATCCATCACAACACCTCTCCCTCACAGCTTTCATTATTTTTATAGGGTTCAGGAGTTGTTCAAGGGTAAGCTTCCATGTCATGGGAGCTGAGCAACTTTCTAGGAATTTACCCATGTCCTCCCATAACCCACGCCATTCGAGGTTTTCCACCCCTGGGTCAGGCTCCTGAACGCCTTCTCGGTAACTCTTTGCCTTGGCTTGGTATATCAGGTATGCTATAGTGGCACAATTTAGGATGAAAAGCCCAACCATTGAAATGTCTCGGATATCTAAAAATGATTTAAACTTCCCAGAGACCATTGTATTGTATCCAAAAGGGAACTGAATAAAGGGTTGGGCGCGTGCATTCCCCTGTGTGTCCCCATAAGAATGGGTACTATTATCCTCAAAACCCCAGAGAAAACAGCTTAGGCTAGAGCAGTAGTGCATCCTTGAGGATATGTTCCGGATGAAAACCACAGGTGCTGAGTTTGCCGTGTCATATATCAAATGCACAATCTCGAAGGTACTTATTGCAATGTAAGTACTAGTATCCGAACTGAAACACGTTGACAGGTGGGACAGGTATCTTGGCATGGTTATATGCCAGAGGAAAGCAACAACCCCTAACATCATGGTGCCTACAAGTTCAAAAAACGCGTGTCAATCACACGAGCGTGTAACTCACACAAAGGGTAGTTATTCTTTTTCCACCTTTCCTCTTTCCAGGCCCCACGTTGGGCGCCAAAAATGTCTCAGTCTGAAAAGACTGGACTGCTTGCTAAAGAGGATGAGTTGTGAGGTAGACCAAACTCCTCTCTCTCTGCAATTGTAATGTCAATTTAAGGGGCTTTACTCGAGGAAAATGTGGAAAAAACAGGAGAAATAACAACCCTTTATTAAGAAATATATAAATGTTGGTACAAAAGAGAAAGAAAAAAAAAAAAGAAGAAAAAAAAAGTAACACAAAACACAACAACACCAGCAACAACAACCACAACAACAAGTCTAAAAGAATACTCCTCTGTCCTTTAACACGGTCCTAATTGCGGTCGGCAGGGGGCGCTGTCGGGCCGCTGAAGCTGTAGGACCTGCAGTACCCGGTCGTGGTCGGCAGGGGGCGCTGTTGGGCCGCTGGAAGGTGCAGGACCTGCAGTACCCGGCTGTGGTCGGCAGGGGGCGCTGTTGGGCCGCTGGAAGGTGCAGGACCTGCAGTACCCGGTCGTGGTCGGCAGGGGCGCTGTTGGGCCGCTGAAGCTGTAGGACCTGCAGTACCTGGTCGTGGTCGGCAGGGGGCGCTGTTGGGCCGCTGGAAGGTGCAGGACCTGCAGTACCTGGTCGTGGTCGGCAGGGGCGCTGTGGGCTCCGGCAGTCACCCGCGGGAGAAAGGGGACCGGAGGGGTGGTCCCGGGCCGCGTGGGGGAAGCCGAGGAGATGGGGTGTCCTCGTCTCCGTGGGGACAAAAAGGAAGGCAGGCCGCCCACTCCCACGGGAACTCACCGCTGTCTCGAGTGGCAAGAACTCACTGCAGTCTCAAGTGGTGGTGTCTCCAAAACTCCTCTCCCGCAGGCAAGCAAAACTCTCCGATGAAACACAGCAGCTCCGGCGGGCGGGACAGTCAGGCAGGTCAAAGCCGACAGGACAAGAGGTCGAACTCCCCAGGATTAACAGCCAAAAAGGGAACTAAACCTCCAGTCCCCCTCCCCAACAAACTGCCTGTCTGCACCCAGCGAGACAGCCACACACCACCCCTCTCACCTTCCCGGCCAGGGCTCCCCCTGCTCCGCTTCCCCGCCCAGCCTTTTCTTTCTCCTAAGTGGGCAATCGACCCAGGCTAGCTACATCTTTAGTAATGCTAATAACCTCCCTTCCCCCCGCTCACTGTTTCTTTACCTTGGAGTGGGGCAGGGGGAAGGAAAATTCCCCTGATTTCCTAATCTACAACACAAGTGTCCTGATTCCAACCAGGACAGGGTTCATTTTTCCAGTAGCCAAGAGGGGCATGACCAGGACTCTAGGCAGCCATACCCAGCACTGTAAGTTTTGTCAGTATGTAGAACCAGAGTTACTCTTTGGGTAAATAATTCATGCTAAATCCTGCTTTAAGGGAATTGCATGCAGCCCATTTCCCCCATAACTGAAAGGACAGTTTAGCAAATGAATTATCACATCCTGATGTGCCGTTGTGCAAGAAAATAACAATGAATTTATAATTAGGTGAATAGGTTTTCTCTCACCTCTCTCTGCTCCATATACAAGCAAGACTAAGCCATTTGTGGCGCTTGGTTTGGTTTTAGAACAGCTTTGATGACTCAAGTAATAGATTAGCACCACAGTCTCTTATCCAGCTTTTTTGAGCTAAAAATTGAACTAAGTATTATTAGCAAACAGTGATATGTGAAAACAGTGAGTCTGCTAAGTGTCACTTCTTGTATCAAATACCAGAAAGGTTTTCCTGTGATTTACTACTTAATTACAGCTACAACCATGCTGCATAAGAAGCCCACTCTTGGTGGATTTTCCTTAGATTTATTTATGTACAATTTTGAGCGAGTGTAGCCTAAAATTAGGGTATGGATTAAAGCTGTTCTACCAGATTTGACAAGGAAGAAGCGTTCCTCTATGGTATACTTGAAACATAGAATACTTGTAAGCAAAGTTCAGAAGTAAAATTTATCAAAATTTGTGAAAAGAACACAAAACACTGATGACTGTTCAAGGTCAACTGGTCACTTTTTAATTTTCAAGCACTTAATTTTGCAATGCTGTCTGTGCTAGTAGACATACTAAATAATACCAAAGGTTTTGTGAAGACTTTGGGAAACAAAGTTCCCTCAATAAGCAATGTGAATGCCCTTCTTATGGATTTCTCATGTCTTTCTTACTTTTTTTTAAAAATAACATGCTTAAAAGTGTTTCTCCTCCAATCATGGATATCCACCTGCAACTTCATGTTCCCTTTGGGAAAGCATTTGGGGCATGAGAATTAACAGTGTATAGCTATGAGACATTCTCTCTTGAAATAACAATTGTCATGCTCACAAAAAGTTCAGCACAAATTTTGGTATTTCCAAAGGGAAGAACTGAAAAGACAGACAAGACTCTACACTGGCCATGAACATGTGGGCACTTAATTTCTCTCATAGTTTCAATTAATGGAAGACAGCATTTACGTTGTAAATTGATTAAATTTTTTCTTCTCTTCTTCTGCTTGCTACTATTGCATTTCCTTTTTTGTCAGGCTAAGCAACTGCACATAGCAATCACCACAGAATTAACCCGACTGTATGTAATGAGGAGGAAAATGTAATAAGCATTAATTGAATTGTAGGAAACACTTACTATCTCTACTGATGCTAAAAGTTCTTGGAAAACCTACGGAAGGAAGAAGTGTAAGTGCACCTGTCACAAGCCCTGATACCACCATGGTCTCCTTCTCTCTCAGCCATCCTCCGCAAGGTGTCCTGTGGGGAAAAAAACTTCCTCTCAGGAAAAGAAAAGGAGGTGCATGCGGCTTTGCTCAGTCCCCCCTCCTCCCCAAATCCCCCCATATCAGAAGAAACAGGGGTGGTGGGTGCGGGGGTGGGGAAAATGGGAACCTAGGGAAAAAATTCCAACATCTCTTTTCAAACGTATAACAGTAGTAAGATTTTCATTAAAACATCCAATTATCATCTAGTTTCCTAATCGTTGGGATTTTGACTTTTATTTATAAAAGGAAAGAGAAATTTTGTGATACTCCTGCAGAAGCGCTTATACACAGATAATACGATGAGACACTTCTAGAGTACAGTCCTACTTTAATCTCCTCTCAAAAATAGTTCACAGCCCAAAGTCCTACAGGCATCTTTCTCTCCACTAGCCTAAAGTAAAAGGTAACCCCTGAAATTAAGTGACTAAAGTTACCTGGTGTGACCATCATGATTTACATTTTCAGAAATAATTTTTATGTGAGTCCTATCTCAGAATATCAACATGGGCACAGTCAAGTACTTCAGTATATAGTCACTTGTCTATGTGAACAAAAAATTAGGTCCAGAAGTGAAAATATACTCAATGGCCCCTATTTTATGCTCAAAACTTATGGATGTAAAGGGAAACAAAAAGATTTTTAAAAGAAAAAGAAATTTAACTTTCTAAGGAGCCCAGAACCCTCACAGAACTTTGCTGTTTTGTGGAAAACAAAATACCAGAAAAAAAAAAAAGACTACAGCTTTTTCTGAAATTACTCTACAGTTAGGGCAACACAGCTTGCCACTGTTGGAACTAAACACAAATTAGGCAAAATACATATCTAGTGTGTTGAAGCAACAGCTGGAGTTTGATATTGGCTTGTTTGAATTTCTGCCAGCATCGTAACATTTAGATACATATCTGAAACTTACTTAGACATCAAATCAAATGTGTACCATGCAGATTTTCATGCATAACCTTCTTTTCAGCAATAAAATCTTGCCTGAATAGCCTTAGATTAAAATCTAATTACTTTCTTTCAGCTTAAAAGCAACAAAGCTCTCAGAAAAAGAGGCAAAACCACTTTGCTATTCAACTGAATTTAAATAGCATCCAAAGTATTTACACACTTTAATAGAATCCAAAAGCAAATCTGTACTGTTCCAAAGTAATTATTTCATATTATATTTACTGCATATGACTTGCTGTTCCATAGGAATGGCCACACTGAGCCAGGCTCTCCGTGAAAACAGCAAGTGGCAGATATCTGGATAAAGAGCACAAGAACAGGGCAAGCATGAAGCAATACACCAGCACAGTAATCTGTTTTTCAGGCACTTTCGAAGCCATAGGGGACATCTTTGCCTTCAAAAGGCCCTTGTGAGCTTTCATTTGCTTCATCACTTCTGAACCCAAGTCTACCCAAGCACAACTACCATATGGCAACAGGTTCCCCAGAATCATCTTTCCTTCTTGTGCATTTCTAGCCTGCCACCTCCAATCCTTGTGTTATGAGAAAGTGTGGTTACTTGCTCCTTAGTCTCCTTTTCCACCCAGGATTTTACAGTCTTCTGTCATGTCCTCTTCACAGTCTCATTTTCCCCAGCCTTAAGGAGACCAGGTTAACCAACTGGGGTTTGTGGAGAAGCCATTCCACATCTCTGAGTATCCCTGCCACTTGTCACTGTGCCTTTTGCAATGTGAAATTAGGAAGTGAACATCAGAAGTGCGCTGAGTTTCAGATGGGAGGCACAGAGGTGTTTTAAATAGGCATAAGCCCATTAACTCAGTTTCTCAGTCAAGGCTAGAAACTTGGCAATCTCAGCCTGGAACAGGCTAATTCTAAATGAACTAGCCCAAAGACAGGAAGCAATTCAGCAAATTAGAGCAGCATTTTGCAAGTGCTAATTAACCTAGTTTAAATTTTTTAAGAAGCAGTCTGAGCTAAGTAAAACAAACATGTTTCACACACATTCTTCTGGCCATCTTTTCTCCTAGTTTCCACTCTCCCAGAAAGCTGTCATAAAAGGCTCCCTCCCAGGAGTCGTGCCCTGTTTTAGCTCCACTTGTCTTTCCTCCCCCAGACTACAACACACAGAGAAACAGCTTCTGCAATTCCTCTTCTCCACCTCTCAAGCACCTGGCTTCTGCCCAATACTTCTTTTATAGCAAGGAAAAACCCCACTTAACTCTTTTCTGAGCTTTGAACTTCCAGATTTCTTCCTATTTCTCTCTGACCTACAGTTGTTTTCAAATCTTAAAAATGAAGAATATCATGAGAGATAGAAAATAAAATTGAAGGTGGTAGGAGAGATATTTACATACAAAAGTTATTAAGCAACTATTTTTATGACCCCACAAATCAAAAATAACTGAAAAAAATTCAAGATCTATATCATATGGAGATACTCTGAAGTACATAAATCACTCCCAAGTAGAGTAGAGAAATGGGAATTGTGCCTGAAGCAAGTTAATGAGATCAATACTGCCCATTCCTAGGTTCAGGAACTAGAATTCAGGACTAGAAAAATTATCCTTATCTGTCAGGAGTCAAGAACTTCTAAATAAAGTAGTAGAGGCCATAACATTGCTTCTCGGTTGCACTCCTAACATACAACTTGCTTTATATTGAAAGAAGAACAAATTTCACAGTCAAATTTTCCAGTCAATATTTCATGGCACAAAGAAGGAAGATTACAGTGTAAAGTGCACAAATCTCCATCAGATATATTCTGAAGGTATGACTTCTTCCAGAACAGTAACTGTAAAATGCTAGCAAAAGTATGTCATGGGTTTATAACTTTGTGACCTTAAAACAGAACTTATGAAAGGGCTTCTGAAATGGTCATATCATTTCATTAGTAAGGAAATTATTCAGTTGTCTCTCTTCTTCTCCTCAGTTCTTAAATTCACCTTGCAGTGCCTCCACAGGAAGACGCACACATACACAGTTGAAACAAAAACTAGGCATGTTTTTGAGCTCCTTCACAGCAACTAAATGTACAAAACCAAACCTCAACTCTGTTCATATGTTGGAATTCTCTATTAAAAGCCTTGAAGATCCATTACTGGAGTTGTCTCGCTATTGACTGTGCATCACTTAAACGTGTTTCTCGCTAATGAGAAGTGGGGATATTCCATATTGCAGTTGTAAGCTACACACACTGGGCATGAACAGGATGACCAGAAATCTTTCAGGATTTAATTTACAATGTTGTATGTTGTAAGCCCCTCAGGACAGGAAACTCTCATGTTTAAATATCTATAACACAACATGCATACCTATGACACTGTATAAACAACAGGATCAGATTAAAACCATCTGCAGACACTCTGGTTGATCTATTATCTTGCTGCCTGCTGTCTCTTCATAATTTTTGATGGCAGACAAGCCATTTCATACAACAGGAATGCTAGTGGTGCTATTGCAGCTACATATTAATCTGTAGCAACACGTTAACAAGAGCTCTGATGAACAGAGAAACTAAAAAATAATAATAATCCGTCCTTCAGGAATGACCTCCTGACAGTTTTCTATTTGATTTTTGTTAACTTTTGGCCAAGAAAATACAGGAAACATGGATAACTTGAACAAAATAGCTTTGGAAATGTGGTAGGAGGCAGTAAGGACAACATTTCTTTGATCCTAAGACTGTTGTGATACAACTTTGGCTGCCCAGAACTGTCAACATCTATTCGTCTACTGTAAATTGCTTCTGTGAAAGCAAAAATAATGTACGTCCCCAAAATGGTGATAGTCACAGATGATATAAAGAGATTCACGCACTGTGCAAATACTGAGTTCAGAAATAATGCTAAAAGGGAGGCAGACTGTTATTGATACCAAACAGGGAAGGGAACAACTACCTTTCCAAGAGAGAGGCAAAGAGGAATCCTAAATTTAGAACAAAATTCAGAACCAAAGCCAAGATACTATCACCACCAGAGCCGCATGAACATCTCACAGAAAATCCTTCAACAGTGTTAAACTCAGCTCACTTAGGTATAGAAGAGGGGAAAAAAATCAATTCCCTTCATGTGAATTGTCTCTGTGTTCTTCAAATCACCATCTAAAAACTAAAACTGAAACACTTCTCTTTCTGCCCAGCTATATGCTTTTCTAAATTGATTACAAGCCTTTTCCTGTGACTCCATAGTCCAGTTTCTAGCAGCTGGTCACATGGTAGGTCTGCTGAATTGAATCAGTCTGCTATAACTATATACCCACCTCAGGCTGCTTTCGCCAAAGACAAGCATTAATTAAAAGTCACTCCATCTAATAAGAAACTTCTCTTTTGTAGTGAGGAACTAAGAACAGTTTGAAAGATAGAGGAAAATGTCAGAATTGTGAAACTGTATGACAAATGTTTTCTTCAAAAATGAGATATTGTCTGTTTCACATACAAGTACCTCCTTCCACCTTTCCATGTTATTCTTTCAGATCTATCCATATTTAATATCATCCATTTTCCTCTCTCCTTCTACATTCATGGCCAGTCTTCGTGAATGAAGATTTGGGAAAGGTCATTACCCTTCGAGTCTGCGCAGTGGATTTTTTAGGTGAGACACAGTGTGCGCTGAACTGAGACCACCCTTTAATCCTGAGGTTCATCTGCCGGGGCCGAGCGAGCTTGGACGGTGGCAGCGAGGTCCTCAGGACGTAGGTTTGTTTAGAGTGACCTTCTCTTAGATGGATGGCCTTACAGGGCTGACGAGCTCCATCTGCCCGAGGGAGTTTCCCTGACCGGGAATCGAACCCGGGCCGTGGCGGTGAGAGTACCACATCCTAACCACTAGACCACCAGGGGGCCCCCTGTCTGAAGATAGTACTGTGAGAAAGGCACATCTGTAATGTGCAACAACAAACAAATCGAAATGTAAATATAAAAAATTCCACAAAGGTGTCCCAGATCTTGTGAAGATCAGTACTCTTGGCTCTCAGGCAGTAACAGTGGCTTTTACAATAAAAACTAAATAAAATAAATAATATATGGTTTAATCTTGGCTACTATTTTCCTGAAATGACAAAATGCCAATTATGTAAGTTTTGATGTGGATGATTCAGAGTTCCACATATGGGTGAGAAGCAAAACTGTAAAAGGTAGTTTGAACATGAAAAGTTTACAATAAGTTTATAAAACTATTAGGAGAAAGGAAAAGAAAGCTGCAGGAAGGAAGAGGTGGGGAAAAAAATCACTCTGAAAATCCTAAGGCATATTTAGTGGTGAGGTATTAGGGATTGCTGCCTCTTTTCTCCTAACTTGTCACTTGAATATAACAAAAGAAAGATGCCTAGAAGACATACAATCCAAAGCACCTCTTTTTATAAATGTGGTGTTTGTGCATGGCCTAGTGGCAGTCGTGTGCCATCCTCAGCATGGTCATCCTGTCACCTCGGGTGAGGTGTGCTTCCTATGTGAAGGCTGATATCCCTTCTCGAGAATTAACAAAATCCTGAACTGATTAATATTCTTAGTATTAGAAGCTGCCTCTTTTTTGGGACAAAAAAGGGCTACTGTAATTCATACAGCTTATGATTTTCCAGGAACTCAGGCTCAGAAATGTGTTGGACAACCACAGATATCCGCATTGTTTTGAAAGAATTAATTTGTGTTCTGACTTCCCTTCCTCCATTTCTCATCATGGCCAGACTTTGCGAACGAAGATTTGGGAAGGCTCTATCCACATTTGCTACAGGCACGCTGGTGACTTATGAGGCCAATACGAGACAGACATATCCGATTGCAAAAGGCACAGCAGAAAGAATCCTTAGATGGTGTATTCTGCAATACACGGTTCTTTCTGTGTTGCCTTTTTTCCTCGAGGGTGATCCTGCGTGTGTTCTCAAAGGAGACAGTTGCGTTATAGATGGTGTGTCTCCAGGCCTCCCGATTGGAGGCCAGAGTAGACCAGTTATGGTGATCAATATGGCCAAGGCTGAGATGTTGTTTCAGGGAGTCCTTGTAGCTTCTCTTTGGGGCTCCTCTCTTGCGGCAGCCGGTGGCAAGTTCACCATAAAGCAAGATCTTAGGAAGGCGGTGGTCCTTCATCCTGGAGACATGCCCTGCCCATCGCAGCTGTGTTCTCATCAACATGGCCTCAATACTTGTGACTGCTGCTTGCTCTAGAACAGATGTATTGGTCACATATTCTGACCAGTGGATGTTTAAGATTGTACGGAGGCAGCATTGATGGAAACGTTCGGAACCATACAAGAGAGTATACAGCACTATGGCTCTGTAAACACTGATCTTAGTACTTTTCTTCAAGTGTTTATTATGCCATACTCTTTTGTGGAGTTTTCCAAAAGCACTATATGCCTTTGCTCTCCTTCTACAGTTGTATGCAAAAGTGTGGTATTTCCTATTCAACTTCTACCACTCTTTTTCAAACACTTTGAAGTCTAACAGGAAAAAATTATTCTGGAGCAGAACACTTCTCCCCTTACTCTTCTGGGAAGAGAGAGCTGGGCATATAGGCACATGTATGAAGACGTACATATAGAATCTGCATAGCTTCCAAACATAGAATATGTGAAGTGTTTACGTTGATAATGGTTTTTGTCTTTCATGTCACAAGTCTGGATACCAGAGACTTTTGTTCTGCAAAGACAGGATGATCGGTTCAATCAGGACATTCACTTAGTAAACATTTTTCATAAAAACTGAGATTAGAGTGTGTTTAAACTGTAATCCTGTCTGCTTTTCAACCAGAGGGTGCCAGGCCAGCTTGCTATCAAGGGTTTAGCAGGTGTAAGGCATATCTGTTGCAGCTGGCAGCATTTTATATACTGCTGCGTGACTGCAGGTGTACTTAAATGCTTCTTCCTCAACCTCCTCCTTGTGCCCAAGAAGGGACTGACAAGGAAAGTAAGTTAGAAGCTTAGATAGTATATTGCTTAATCTAAGAGATTTTTATTAAAACACATGAACTGCAACAATAAAGCACCTTAGTGATTAAGGACAGAATCAGGTTACTACTTGCACCAGCAAAAACAAGAGAGACTCTGTCATGTTCCTGCTGCTGTTGCAGAAGCAATTGGAAAAGGAAAGAGCTAATGAAAGCAACTGAGTAGCTTTGAAAACATCAACACTGAAAAGAATCCTAAATTATAATCCCACAGCACAATACAACCTCTCCTGCTACACACAGTACTGCAGCATTTACTAAAATCAGATTGTGCTTTTCAAATTTATTCCACATTGGGAGTTTTATTTATTTGGAAGAATTGCAGACCATTAACTCTGGGCCTACTAGTCTCTTTGGATCCATCCCAGACATGCTGCAGGTTTGTCCATATACCTTTTTTTTTCTTTTTCAAACCCTAGAGAAAAGAAAGCTCACAATTTAAATTCTCAAGAATACCAGAAACAGTTCACAAGGGCAGCTGAGCATAATAAAGCCTTATTTATAAAACACATAAGTTTCTCTTTGGAAGTTATGAATTTAAACAAATTTATTTTGAATTGTCCTTTTTTTAGGGCTTTGAGATTAATTTCAGTGAGGAGCACAAGCATGTGTTCATTCATTCATTCAGACTGACAATATCAGAACCTTCTCTCTTACTTTTCTCTGGCATTTAGGGGCTCTTATTTCATTGTATGAAGTTAAAACCCTTCACAACTTATTTTGAACACACTAGGAAGAAGAGCAGCAGCTGTGAAGTTCTTGGCCAAACTCAGAAACAGTTGCTACCAACTTGGATGGTGGTAGGAACATCACCACCCCACATACACACATACACACACCCCAACAAAGCCATAAAAAATATATAAAAAAACCCTATTGCACAAAATGGAGTCATTTTTTCCAGAACCTGCTTAGGAGAAAAGAGTGAAAGTAAAGGGGGTAGAGGACACAGGAGTATTGAGCATTCATTTCAACATTCTGTTACCCTGAAGAAGAGTGATTTTTTTTTCTAACTAAAATACTAATATAAGTGAAGGCTGAACAAAAACATTAATTGGCCATCAGTCTTTCCCTCTCCTGTAAGAGCAGTTAAAAATTTTCTGGTTTGCTTCTGTGGTGGGTTGACTTTGACTGGATGCCAGATGCCCACCCAGCCGGACAGGGGAGAGAGTCAGATGGAAAACAACTCATGGGTATGGATAAGGCAGTTTATTAAAGCAGAAGCCAAATGAAAGCTTGTGTGCACAAAAGTGAAGTGAAAGATAGCAGGGTTTATTCTCTGCTTCCCATCAGCAGCGATGGCCAGCCACTTCCAGGAAGCAGGGCTTCAGCACACATAACAGTTCCTCAGCAGGCAGCCACTGGAGACAATGAATGCCTGTCTTCCTGCTTCTTGCCTTAGCTTTTATATCTGAGCTGACGTCACATGAAATGGAATATCCCTTTGGTCAGTTTGAGTCAGCTGGCCTACTTGGGTCCCCTCCCAGGATCTAGCCCTCCACTGAGGAAGAAATCTTACAGTGCTGATGCTGTGCTCAACAGCAGCCAAAACACTGGTGTGTTATCAACACCCATCTAGCTACCAGTGCAAAGCACAGCACTGTGAGGGCTACTATGAGGAAATGAACACCATCTCAGCCAGACCCAACACAGTTTTCTATTCTGAAGGAAATCAACTCTGAAAATCCTCTCTTAAATCAAGCTTTTCAGCTAGGACTTCATACCAGTTACCTACAGTTATTTCCCAAGTAAGAGGAGGAGGAAGAAAAATCAGAATTTTGTATCTTCTTTCAAAACTATCTTCCTTATGCTTTCCCTTGTCACGTGGTATCTTTATATGATAAAGAAATGCAGTCAGCTCTCCGATGAGATGGTAATCAAAGAGACTTTATTCAAACTCGGTGCTCTTTTTATCCCTTAAAACCATGTGACCTTGTGACCAATGGGGTTGTCTATTCTGCCGAATGTCCCTTGGGCTTCCCTGCCCTTGGTGCATCCCCTGCACCCCTGGACACACCTCCTACATTCCCTATTACTAATTTAGAAAAATCATCTCAACCAGCTCTTCAAGTAACTCAGACCAGTTAACCACATGCAGTTTTTCATCTATTCATCCATCCAATCACTACTGGAGCTACAGTCACTTAAAACAGTTGAAAAATCTGACTCCCTGTGCCTCTTGCCTTGGAAGTTCTTAATAAAGGAATCCTTTTAATACATGAAGGACTTGAGGAGTGGAGTTACTGCTAAATCAATTCCCTTCTGCTGTGGTGCTTCAGCAAACTAGCTCTGCCCTGCACTGTGTCAGTACTTTCTGTCATCCTGATATTCTTCACGTGACATGTGGTGGGTTGATCCTAGTTGCCGCTTTGTCATTCCCTTCCTCAGCTGGGCAGGGAAGAAAAAAATGTAAGGAAAGGCTCATGGGTTGGGGTACACGCAGGGAGAGATCACTCACCAATTACTGTCATGGGCAAAACAGACTCTATTTGGGAAAATTAGCTTAATCCAATACCCACCAAAATCAGAGTAGAATAATGAGAAATAAAACCAAATGTTCTTCCTCTGTTCCAATTCACTCCTGAATTCTCTACCTCTTCCCCCCAGCAGAACAGGGGATGGAGAAGAGGGCCTGCAGTCAGTTCATCATAGGTTGTTTCTACCACTCCTCCTCCTCAGGGGGAAAACCCCTCACACTCTTCCCTTGTTCCAGTGTGGGGTCCCTCCCATGGGAGACAGTTCTCCACTAACTTCTTCAACATAAGTTCTTCCACAGTTCCTCATGAACTGCTCCAGTGTGGGTCCCTCCCACGGAGTGCAGTCCTTCAGGAATAGGCTGCTCCAAGGATTTGTTTCTGCAGAAGGAGCATAATAAGCTCTTTGAGATACAAATCTGTCTTTATTTTCATGTGATATGTAGCATGAAGCTGTCAATGATAAATCCTAAGAGGGGAAAATGAGTAAATATAGCAATTGATTCCATCTCAGCTTTCCTCTATACTTTTAGCAAAGTGAGAGGAAACCCTTGGATACAGAGTTTGAGGGAGTTTGGATACATTTGAGGGAGACATAACTACTACAAAGTAATGACAAAATAAATAAGAGGAAAAGCTTGATGCCACCCAGTTCCTTCATACTTCACAGTTTGGGGGACTGGAACTGCTCAGTTGCAATTTGGCCATAGAGCAGAGGCCATAGTGCTTGCTGGCTTGTACAAAGAGATAATCATTGGGACCTTTAATGACACACTGCCACATAAAACAACAACACAAACTGAAACATCACACAGACTAACACAGAAGTACTGAAGATAAGCAGCCCAATCTGCTAGTGTGAAAAATAATTGGCAAGATGAAAAAATATTTTCATGTGCTGTACATGTAGGAAGGAGAGGTGAGTACAACTGTCCAGGTTTATAGCTTCCTGTTAGAAATACAGCACCCTGTAATAAGCAGTACTGGAAAATAGTCTGCGATGTGTCACATTGTTTAAATGCTAGTTCAAGTACAAATTCTGACCCTCTAGATCCCAAAACAGTTTTAAGTAAGGAAGATGCTCCAACTTCAGTGAATTCTCTTCCATTGCCATTCAATCACAGGTTCTCAGGATTTCTAAGTATATTTGTTCTCCTCGAATATAGTACCACAAAAATCCAGAGGCATTCTGAAGAATTTTCTTTTGTTCATCCAACTATAACCTCTAAACTAGCCCCTATTCAGCAGTTTAGGCACCCTAAATGTGTTCTGCACATTATCAGGCTAGATACACAATCAGTGACTGATGAGCCCGGTGCAAGCTTTTCACTAACCAAGCTATTTTTTCCTCACCAAAAAAAATTGCCATGTTTTATAACAGGGTCTCAAATTCCTCTGTACAAACTACTATCCTTCAATATCAATTACAGTTTTTTATCTGAGAACCACCATACCCTTCAGCTGCAGTAATGTAGGTTACTCATACCATGTCCTCTGCAGTCACAAATTATAAAGGAAACACTGTGCAGTCTCTTCCACTAAAAAAGGTGTCTGTACCTTACATGACAAACCAGGACTATCTAGTGCACCATCACTAGATTTCTCTGCCTAAATGCTTAGGAATCTCAGCTAGATTCACTGTCATACACTAACTAATTTGTACAACAATAAAGTTGTATTTCTGTCTTTTTAATAATAGGATGCAGATTCAATAATAAACTCAATATTTAAAATAACAGAAAACTGATTACAAAACCACAGAATCACAGAATCAACTAGGTTGGAAAAGACCTCTGAGGCCATCAAGTCCAACCTATGACCCAACACTACCTTGTCAACTAGACCATAGCACTAAGTGCCACATCCAGTCTTTTCTTAAACACCTCCAGGGACAGTGACTCCATCACCTCCCTGGGGAGCCCATTCCAATGCCCAATCACTCTTTCTTGTGAAGAACTTCATAATGATTAATCAACCACTGCCAAAACTACTCAGACCACAATGTCCATGTAGGTCAAGACCTGCTATTTCTTACTTCTCTTTTCAAGTACAAAGACTGGTACTTCTGCTGGGTTCCTTTACCAGACAGTTGGTGGTTGCCTAGAACTGAGACAACCTACATTCACAAAGGGAGGTGCTATTGAGTTCTAGTGTGGACGAGTTTCTACCAGAGATCCATCTGGAAGGAAACAGCTCATTTACTGACCCATTCTGGTCAAGAACAAATGGATTGTTAAAATGGGTGTTATTTTCCTATTGTCACCACTGGGGGGAGAATGGTGGCAGGGGAGATGAAATTTCAGAAGCTGAAGAAGGGATTCCCCAAGAATGAGGGCGGAGGGAGAGTCCCACAACATCTGGTAGGGATAAAAAGCGCTGTCATTTCGCCATTACTCTCTCTCGGCTTGCCTGTGGACTTGGGGGTTGCCTGCTGCTGCAACCCACCCACCTCGGACCACAATCTGCAACGATCCCGGCAGCACTGGTTCCTGCAGTCCCTGCGTTTATGCCCTTGCTTCTCAACCGCTCCAGCTCAGCACCAGCTAAAGTGGTGCCAGTTTTCTCCAGAGCCCAGTGACTCCGTGGCTGGTCCCAAGCTGCTGTAGTCAGAGCCCCTGTGTTTCCAGCCCCTGTGTTCCCAGGCCCCGCAGCAGCCACAGGCCAGTGGGAATTCCCGTTGCGTGAGGTGAGTCCGCCACCACTGCAGCTGTGATGAGGGGACTCAGCTGAGACTCCCTTTGTTGAACTTTTCATGTGCCATTCGCCCAGGCTCCATCGTGGTTTCATCGCTGCCACCGAGAGAGAGCCCGCCAGCGCCGCCTTCTGGACACGGCTGTGACTGCACCGCAGGAAATTCCCAACAGCCGGTTTCAACAGACTCTCTCTGAGTGATATTCTTCCCCTTTACTGTGTGTTTGTAGTTTATTTTTGTCTGGGGTTTTT
Source organism: Pipra filicauda (assembly GCF_003945595.2). Taxonomy (NCBI): domain Eukaryota; kingdom Metazoa; phylum Chordata; class Aves; order Passeriformes; family Pipridae; genus Pipra; species Pipra filicauda. Next base: position 829,646 of record NW_024104432.1, read on the forward strand.
TTGCCTTTTGGTTTTCAGTAAAACTGTTAATTATGTTTCTACTTCATCTCCTTGTAAGTCGAAAATAATTTTTGAATTCACATTAAATTTGGGAGGTAGGAGTCCCTATTCCATCTAAGGTCCCATTTCCCTGGTAAAAATTGTCTTAAAACTGCTTATGTGCTGTGTTGAAGAAAGTCAGACTTGGCACATTTTTCTAATTAAATGTGCTAAAGCAGCTCAGTTTTTCTAGAAATTCCTAGATTCTCCTTTGCAATAGGGTAATCTAAAAGGCCCTTAACTTTAGCTCTTCAGTCTGAAAGGGTAGCACATACACAAGCAGTGCTGAGTAAATGCTGCTGAAATGTCTATGATTATGTGGAATGCTAAAGAAAATTGGCTTTCTTGACATATACAACGTCATTAAAATCTTCAAAATAACATCTAAAAGCAAGGAAGTCTCATAGATATTTGTGTAATGCATTTCACACATGAAGCATTCGCATTGCCATCTTATACATCTGTCAGTGCAGCCAAGTGACACCAGGATCCAGGATCAGCTAAAAGCTGGCCCATCTGCAACACAGTATGTTGTCTATGCCCAAATTTTGGGCCTACGTTAGAACATTTGCAGGATAACCCTAGAACCCGGACATGCACAATTTTTTTCAATTTGTTATTACTTCTGAACAGGGAGAAGCAATGTGGGCCAAATACATGACATAGTTTATCTAGCACTCATTATAACAAAAATGCTGTGTGCTTTCATCTGACTTTCTTATTAGCAGGTAGATTAAATCACTTTTGAACCGTTTGCTTATTTGTTGAGAACAGCTTTCAAGATGAGGTAATTGAAGGAAACCTATCAATTTAGTATATATTTTCAAGTTAGTAATGTTGACATACTGTTCAAATAAACCTCCAATTTACCATAATCTGTTTTTAGACAAACCCTCCATTTTAACCTCCAAATGGAAGAAAAACTAAGTGACTTCCTCATCTCACTTAATAGACAACATATACTCAAAGATACTACTGTGGGCTTGCTCTGAGAAGCTGTTCCTCCTCTGATTGAGATGCAGGGAGCTCACAGAGTAACACCAATACATAATGAATGGACACATTGCCATAAATCTCATGCCCAGCAGAGGTCACTTCAGAAAAAAAGAGATCACTGATTGGAGAAACACACACACACAAACAAATGCACCCTGGCCACAGTGAAAAAAGAAGCTGGTGTAGCCCATGTAAGCTGGAAGGATCAGAACTGTCACCTCAATCCTAGTTTTTTGGGGGAGGCTGAGGCGTAGTAATGAAGAGACAGAGAGAGGTTGGAAAGAAGAAAGGGATCTCTATCACCACAAAGCACAAGAAGCATCTCTAAAATAGAACTGTTTTAAATCTTTGCAGCACAAATTGTCTGGAATAATTTGAGATGGAAATGCTATGGTAATATCAATGATAATTTTCATTTATTTTATAAATATTTATGTAGCTCAAAATTATTTTTATAACTTACAGAAAGGATGTAATTATCACTTGCTCCTCCAAGTCTCAACTTTTCAATCTACAAAAAAAGGACAATTCATCTGTCAAGGCCATTGTACTTGATGCTGGAAAAGCCACTAATAATACTCACATTCCTTGTATCCCAGATAATGAATTGATTCATCAGACTGTGCCCATAAACAAGCCAACATTCTACTTGTATCTAGAAACAAATCAAATCCCCTTCATTCTATTGTGCTCAGCGCCATGTCCTCATGTCACTAAGGTGGGGGCCATGTACAATCACTTACAACTAGTAATAAAAGAAAAAGTAAGATTCATCACCAGACATAATTAACATTTAGTTGTAGATTTATCAGATCCTACACAGCCATCAAACCTTTCAAGTTCATCCCCACTAAATCAAACAATGAAGTTGTCTTAGTAAAAAAGAAGCAATAAAACTGCATGGTTAGAAACCGGCCATGTGAGAAACCTGAAAGCTACATTCTCTGCTCATTCTGTGCAAATCATCACTCACGAATCCTACCTGGTAGGACACAGCTAACATAGCCCAGAACATGCTGCCAAAGTCACCATTTAGAGCCAACCTTATCAGTTCAGGATCAGTCCTTGTACCTCCAGCTGACAGGCAGCACCCAACTGCACAGATATCCCAAAGCCTGAACACCTGGAACAAGGAAGGGTAAGCAGATCATGACAGAGTCACAGACTGAACAATGTAACATTCACTTACACATTCAGAAGGACAAAAACAACAAAGCAAATAAACAACCCCTCCCACACACACATCACAAACAAAAGCCTGTACACAGATTTTGCAAGTAAGCCTTTAATAGTGAAAAATGAAGCTATCCTTACATCTTGGGATTCCTAGGCAGAAACATACTCAATAGCTCAGTAATTTAGACATTCATATAGGCTCAAAACTTTTCTTGGCCCAAGATCTGAATGCCAAGCCACTGTTCTTCTGTTGCTGCTGTTGGTGTCCATGTCCTAAATATTTATCAAGACACAAAGAACAACAAGTTGACCCCTCAGCATGCATGCCAGAAGAAGAGGAACAATTTAAATGCATTTAACTTGCATTTGAAACACAGACCCGAGACAGAGCCTGAATTTTCTACAGTATTTATACACAATCTCTTGCTCCAATACAGACTTGGAGCTCACTGCAGATCACATTGAAAGGGAAAGTTTAACCTTATGCCAACCCCTGATGCAGCGATAACCAAAGCTGCTGTCTGTATGAACAGTACCTATTCAGATAAATTTCTCAGCCACATAAATTTTGATGTTTCAAGTCCCAGCATATGACAGACATGCAATCCTGAGCTACCTTTGTGTAAAACAGAGGTTCAAAAATGAAGCAGGTGGAATGTTGCACTCCACATTCCTAGGTAAACGTTCCATACAGATTCCTGAAAGGTTACAACCTAAAATGTAGAAATTGGACCACAGAAACAAAAGCTTGATGAAGAGCAGTTCACACACACACACAAAAAGCAAGCAAGCTCATTTGCATATTCCAAAAGGTATTTGCAGTTTTGCAGTTTTTAAAGTCTTGCAATATTTTTATGTCATGTTCCTTTTTTTTCTACCATGTTCTTGGTCCAGCCAGGACAGGGTTAATTTTTTGCAAGATCAGGATTTTTGTGAATTGTTTCTTTTCTTATACTTTTTGTTATTAATACTGTTGCTGTTCCTGTTTGTTTTCTTGTCTCATTGCTGTTTTTAGTAATCTTATCTCAGCCCATGTGATTTGTGCCTGCAAGTGGAGGGCAGGGAGGTTTTTAGTGGGGGTACTAAATTGGAGAATACCATTCCTAAGCCACAACACACGGGCAGGAATATTACAAAATAATTTGAAATGTAAAGTGTTTTACTCTGCCTTATTGCTCGGAAATCCTCACAGATTACACACAATGAGGTGCCTGACCTTAAAAACAAAGTTTGGTATATCAGGGCGAGGAGATTACCTGTAGCATCAGAACATATGCAGAAATTTCTCCAACCAGGATGAGTTACTGAAGAACCAATCCATAAGCTCCAGCTGGTTTGTCACAGACATTTCTTCAGATATACAGAATTATGTACCATTAAGCCACAGCCCATTCTTCAATAAACATAAAACCTTGATAAATGCAAAAGTTATTGACACCAAAAAATGAAACCAAAATGACACCAAAAAAAAGGCAAGTTAGTTTGAAATGAAATTGCCATAAAACACACTAGGTTTTTATAACTCAAAAGACAACCTAAAAGACTTTTTTCAACCATTTGGGAGACATTTTTGTTTTAGCAGAAGAATTTGCAGTCTGCCCCTATAAAAGGGATCAGTCTGTCCCAGTAGATTTTACTCAGCAAAAGGCAAACAAAGTTAGGAGTAAGGCAGAAACTTAGCCAACTTCAGCTGCCACCGTATGCATGTTGAAAAGCTACTTATTCTATTGCTCTAGTTCTGAAGTAGTATTTTAAGGTTTGTAGAGAATAATGTCCTGGGCATTCAGAAGTTTAGCTGCAGATGCTTAATGTCAATATTCTACCCCCAACATAAAGTGAGCAACAGAAAACACACAGTGAGTTGTAGGCAAACAGTAAATCTGACTGCAGAAGCCATGCACCACCTTCATTATCAGAAGGACTGAAAGGTATTTTGGAGTCCTTTTTATTCACAGAGAGGTTCCAGGTCACTCTTATTGCCAGAATCAAATACTCCCAGGATTCAGGAGCTTCCCATTCTAGAGCATACTCTCCTTAGCTGCTGGTCATATACTCAGTCGAGTAAATTTCAGACCACTGTTCAAAACAGTTTTTAAAAAATGGTACAATGTAACTTCAGTGAGTGGAAGAGTAAATAGTGCTGATGTTTCACAAATCATTCTTTCCACTGTTTTCTGTATGTTTGAACATAATCATAATTACTATCTGAAGTTTAGGTAAGTCAATAAATGAGACATTAAGAATGTTTATTGCTATTTATAACAGTATAAATTTTGAAATTAAAAAAAAAAAGTCTTTGAAGATCTGGAGCCCAATGCTTACAACACCATCTTTTATATCTGGTACTTTAAATGGAAATTAAGATAATCTAGAAGAGAAATGGTAGTCAGATCTAGTTTTTTTAAAAGAGTTAGTATAATGTGAAGCAACACATTTTCCAAATGCTGTATGCATCTAAATATCATAAACTTTTAACTGACCATTAGGAAATACTCAGACACATTAAAGTTTGCAATACCGTTTTCAAAGATGATTCACGGCCATTATTAGGAATTATCCATATAGTTAATTCCCACATTTGCCAAAAAAATTTTACATTTTCTTTTTAAAAACTAACAACATCAGGAATCAATTATAAGCTATAGCTCAAGTGAGCTTATTTTTCCTTGTTGCGTGATACCAAAATGGGCCTGATTCTCCCTCCTCATCTGCACAGTTTCCCTTCTACACTGTCTATTAAAGCCAAGCTGCTGGACCAGCCAGCTGCAGGCTCCTCTGACTTAGAGACCTAGCAAAAACTCACTTCCTTTTTGGAATGAGTCCCTCTCACCTCTCTCATTTTAACAGTCCCAATGTAACCACAAGGTTATTCTCCACTCTCAAAACAAGATTTGGCCCTTTGACATTTAAGTCAGGCTAAGTAGTCCATTTGTCTTCAACAAGATTACCCCTTGATTATTTCCTTGGAAGGCAATTGATCAGTCAATACCAATGAATTCATTTAGACAAAGGATCTAGTATCCAAATGCATGTATTTAAAACTGAATGTTACATTTACCCTCAAGTTCTTAAATATTTTTAGTAATGAGTCCACAGAAGTGAATAGTTTATTAGGTGTCAATAGCTTCATTACAAAATATTAATCACCTTTATGGTTTCTTCATAATAGTGCCTGAAGTGAAACTGCTTTGAAATATGGACAGCAGAATTAAAAAAGACTGCTTTCCTACAGCTTTAGCTTTCACACTGGATTCTGCCAGGTCTACAAAAGCACTGAACTGACAGAAGAAATCAGGGCACTTCATACCATTGCTGCCACCTACAGATAATCTGGTAACTGATGAGGGTTGAGCTGACACTCGCTTTCCTAATGAGAACACTGATAGATAGGTGGGAAGGAGAGATGGAATGTATTTTCATGAAGCTCACAGAAATCAAGTAGCTTAAAGATTGATCTCCATTGTCAGCTTCTGTTGAAATTAATGAATGGCATCAAAAGTTGTTAGGGGATAGATGAACACCAAGAGATTACACTCTTACTCTCCTTTCCTAAAGAAACAAGGCTTGTAATGTTTAGTTTATTATCACATACACCTTTATTACCACATATTACCTTTCAAATAGGTTCCACCTGTTTGACTATTATACATCATACTGCATTTCAAATTTTTCAAATTGTATTTACTTTAGGAGAAACTGAGAACCTTGTCACATGAGTCTGACCTAGTAACTCAAGGAACCTCACTGGGCCCTATTCAGCAAAAACAGCCAACTGTTGAATTCCTTACTCTGAGGAGTTGAATTCCCCTCAATAAAAATACTCAAGACATTGCAGACTGACTGTCCTGCAAATACTTGCAGTTTCCCCCTCAGCTCACAGAAACCTCAAAGATTACCACTTGGTTGTCATCCCAGTGGAAATCTTATTCCAGGCTGGCAAACTGACTTTTTCAGATGCCTCAATTTCAAACACCATTAAAAAAAAAAAAAACAACCAACAAAAAAAAACCAAAAAAAAAACCCAAACCACTAAATAATAAAGAAAACTACAAGTTGTGTGAAAGTGCTACGTAGTATGAAAGCAGCACATGCCTAATTAACCAAAGTAAATGAACCAGACTCTCACTATAGCTGGGCACTGCTGCAGAAACAATGGTAGAAGTCAGGCAGTGGTGACACATGATTTCACAGACCCTTCTCAAGTGTTGAACATAGTTCTTCAAGAGAGTAAAAAATCCTTTTCTAGAGTTTCTGGTCTTAATCTCCTCTCTTTAGAATCTCCTTTCTTTATTGAACACATCAGTAAGTGTTTCTTTCTAATCTAAGCCCAGATTCCTCTGGTTTGTTATACTTGGAAACATTACATTCCTGTATCAGGGATATTATCCCATTTCTGAAGACCATCCACATCCACTTAGTACAGTTTTAAATTACTAAACACAAGAATCAAGTATCAACTATGCAAAACTTCCTTTTTCATTTAATTTAGAACTCTTAGTTGTACTATTCCCTTATACCTTTATACTTGATTTCCTCCTTTTAAACATATTCATGGTATTCCTCTGAGTCAGGCAGCTTTCAGTAAAGCAGTGGTTTCCAGTGTCCCCAGGCATTACTTGGAGCCCGACTATCCCATGCCCTGAAGCACAAGGCCAATGAATCTCAGAAAGCCTTTTCACCAAGTTTCCCCTCCATTATTCTGAAGGGTGTGACCAGACCCATTTTAGGACATTTCTGAGGACTGCTTGGGAAGCCTGACATTTACTAAGCTCCTGGTACACTGAGATTTCAATTAGTTTATTTCCCTTTCTTCAGCAGACAGCAGCTAATCTTCCTCTAAACTTCACTGAGCCCTGTCCTGAAAGAGGTCCTTCATGTCTTTGCCATTAAAGGAAAACTCAGCAGACTAGGATTCCAATTTTGTCCTGCTACTGATTTACTGTAGTCATTTGTTAGTGATGTATTTAATGAGGTCAGCATAATTCAGCATAATGTACTCCTAAATATATTAGTATTGATTTCCTCCTCTTCAATAGCAAAGTAACGTTGGACAGACTGCCAAAATATTAATTTGTTTTCTCTGCATTTTTCTCTTCCTAAGCTTGATTCCAACAGAAAGAGTTCGAAAATTTCATCTATCGTCTCCAAAAATGTATTTTGCATCTAGGTGTCTTACTGTTTCTGCTTCCTGGTATCTTTTCCTTCACACTGAGAAACCTGGCTTTGAGCTCCTGATAGCTATTTGCTTCAGCACTAAACTCTCTATTCAGCACTTGCCTTTCCTTTCAGGTGTTGCCAGTGAAGAATCTACTTCTCCTCAGTGACAGGCCAAATCAGTCCTCATCCAACTGACTGCAAAGACATTTTAAGCTCAGAACTGCTTTCGTCAAATACTCACAGAAGTGTTTTTCCCAGGAAACCTTATCACTAATGTCACAGTTTTTGGCTAAAACATGTCAGCTAGCATCTGTTCACAAGCCTGCAAAAAACACACTCCCTATTTTATACAGATGGCATTATATTCTTTTTATCAGCCTTGGTATAAGATAACACATTTTCATCCAGTTTGAAGTAGGTAAAGTGACCAATGTATTTCCACATCTCCCAGACACAACAGCAGCTAACCAGGAAGAATCTTCCTTTCAAAACATCATGATCCACGTGTGTCCCTTACAAGCCAGCTTAACGTTTGCTAAGTTTTCCATAAGGCTACATTAAACAGTACAAAAAAGGAAAAACAAATGAAAACTCCAAACAAGAAACCAATCCACAAGTACATCTTTTCTCTTTCCTCCCACAGGAGAACTCCAAAATGGAAAAGGATCATTTGGAAACAGCAATACTAGCATGCAGAATTTTATTTAAATATAATCACAACCATTATTTATTTGTGAGTACCAAAGATAAAATTCTAAGAATTCAGGAAACCCAGAGGATACCACACCAACAGTAATTTCAGTTTTGATGCTCTCCACGCATGTAATGTTTTCTGTACCATTTGGTGTGTTAACCTAAAACATAAATTAGAAATACACAGTCAGTGCAACCCAGTCAGCCATCTGAAACATCCCTTTTATTTTCTCAAGTATGCATCACTAATTGCATGTTAAATTTTATATTTTTAACATAAGCTAGGAATTTTCTCTCCTAGTTTACTAATTCTAGTGTATTTAATTAGCTGCATTGATAGACATTTCCTTCCAAAGGATCTGTTCTTAGTGAGAGTGGAATAAGCTTCCAAAGCTCTGTGATAAATTGTTCTGAAAGCACACTCTGCTTTTCCCAAATGTCTATCACTTACCTCTTCCCAGCCTCTTTTAACTGCCCTCTCCTTCCATCTTGTAGCTTACTCTTAAATATTTCTAAATTGATCTTGTAGTAAAAAAGCACAGTCTAATATTTCACAGGTGCACTTGTGCTCTTGAGGGTAAATATATCACCCTGTCATCACCATGGTCAGCACATTCCTCACAATCACATTATCAGCTGCTTGTGTTGTTTCTGTCCTTATGGGGTGGTTGGAAACACACAGAACTTCCATGTGAAAGACTTCCAGGTGCAAGGTTATAGCTTTGCATCTGTTTTTCTTCTCATGAGAGGGATTTTTTTCCCTCCAATCTTTATAGGACTTCCATGTGGCCTTATTATGTTATCACTAGCACATGAAATATACACAGCCTTTAAAAGAAGAGTAAATACTATGCAGAGTGAGCAACCCTGAATTACAAGATTAGGGCGATTTTGCCAGGGTTTCATTAGTAGAAACACTTTAAATAAATTAGTCCAGTCCTACACTTCACTACAATTATGCTATCCAGCATTCTCAGCTATCCTTCATTGTCTTTTAACTTTCAGTTATGTATCTCCAAACCTTCTTTTAACTAAAACTCAAGAGCTATCTTTCTCACAGAACTTCAGGCTAAAAGGCAATCATCACTTAGACAACTTGATATGTGAATTGCCAAATAATTTCTAACACCACTGCCAATTCTCCATTTAATTTTAAGAAAAAAAACCCCTCCCTCTAGGACTTTAGTGGCAGTTGGGTCCACATCTGGACTTTGCACGCTTATAAAAGATGGGAAACAAAAGATATATTCATTACTGACTTTAAGGAAGGTGCATCTGCATTCAAAAGTGTATTGCCTCACAGACATCAGACTGAAAGTCTGGAAACGCTGGAAACACTGTAATGCTCTCATGGAAGACATGACCTTGAAAGCAGTGATGCGTATTTTCCATAGCTACAATGCTGGGTATGACAGGGTTTTTGCTTCGGCTACCAAATTGGTGAGGACTTTCACATTATTTTTTCTGACAATATATAAACTTTATCATCTCACCATGCCCATGGACACCATGCCCAAAAAGACACCCTTTGGTCCCCTCATCTACAGTCCTTCTACATCTGAATCCAGGTTCCCTGGAAGTTGAGAAGAGTCTGAATCAGCCCAAAGCACACTACCAGCAGCAGATTCTAGATGATATATTCTAGATTACAACTGAATAAGGGAGAATATTACTGCAAGTACCGATGTAACGCAGTTAAATCTGTTTATACATTAAGGGTAGTTGTCACAGAAGGTTACAACTGAAATCTTGAAGCTTTCAAAAGAGAAAAAAAATTATTCTAAATTAAGAGAAAAATATTTACATAACTCTTTCATTTTCAAGCCCTATGCAATTCACTTGTTGCAAATGGAAGGGATTTTTGTTTCATCTGAACTTACTTTTAAAGGGTTCCTTCCCATCAACTTCATTAGCACCTCAACAGCATTAACTGCAGGTTTCCATGGCTAAACAGATAAATGGAAATTTCATGACAAATCATAAGGTTTTGTCAGTGAGCTTTTATAGAACACCACAGACTGTCCCTTTACTTGTCCCACCTATAACACAGTTTGTTTAATGCAATTCTCTTCATTCTTCACCACGTGAGGTAGGCAAGTACAGTGCATTGGCCTTCTTTAACCTCTTCAAGTACCTTCATTCTCTAGAATTCATTCACATATTGAAGTTGAAAGGTGAAGATTCTGAAATTATCTCATAAGCAGACCAGAACTTCTACTACATATCAGAAAAAAATATCAAGCTCTTTTTAAAAAGTCAGCGTATATTTTAAACTCTCTCCAGTGAATATAGTAAAGATCCCTAAAATTCATTTGTAGGTAGAAGTCCTCGCACCTCGTCACTCAACTAAACTGCACATGCAGGTTTAGAAGCTGTTACATTAGAACACATGACTCAGAATTAAATTATGCCATAACTGGAGTCCAGGAGATTTACGCTCTGCCAGATTGCATACAATACTCTTGTTACAGCTAAACTACAAGTCAAGATCCAACGAATATATTCTTATAAAATGGCTTGAAACTCTATAACATTAACCCTGCTTTGGATTTCAGACTCTGCTAGTGCTCCCTGACAAATAGCTTGCTCTTACAATATCAATTTTGCTGCTTGTAGAGTAGACTATATAGTGATATTTTCACTACAATTTAGAGGAAAACTTGTAGGAACAGAAAAGAGATGCTCGGAGAGACCTATTTTCTCTCAGGGCTAATACAGTTTGACCAATACTCAGTATGACTGAAGAAGCTATTTTTACTTATGAAAAATAGTAGGATAAAATAGCCACCAACATAAAAAACAATTTTCTTAAAGTTATATGCTTTGAGTTTTAACTACAAAGGAATTTCGAAGATTCCTCAATATTAGAGTCATTTGAATAAAAGAATTAAAAGGGACTACATTTTTAAAATAAATATTTTTTAATAATAAAATCTTCTAATTCAGTTGAAAATTAAGAAAAATGTAAAATAAAAGTATTATAAATTTAGGAAGAATATGTTCCATGTATACGAGCAATATTAGCATAAAATAGTTGAACATTTATATGCAAAATCGAAACTAACTTCAACAAGGGACTTCTGAACAGCTTTAAAAAGCATGTGTAACTAGCACTAAAATCCTTCTATCTTTTGTGGATACAAGCCATTAAAGAACAACTTCTTGTCATATGCTTACAAACACATCTTTTGGAAAACAATTTTATTCATTTTGCCTACATTTCACCATCACTGTAACAATACTGAGATCTAAAAGAAGCACAGTAACAGGTAGGTATAAATACTACTCTAGTTCTCCTTTTGAAAGAGGCCAATCACGTAACACGTTGCTTTCATGTAACAAGTTACTTTCATACATAAAATAATTTACCACCATCTGAATTAAAAAAGACCTCACATGGCACTGTTTTGCATTGAACCATCTTACACTGATTTTTTAACTTGTTCAGGGAAGACTCTTACCTCTGTAATTCATCCTTTAGAGGTCCCATTGAGTAGCTCAGGGATTCTGAAAAAACAACTAAGACCAAGCCTCTCCTCTACAAAACATTAAACAAACCCAGCCACTACACTAATCATAGAGGGAGGAAAGGAAGGAGTGTGAGTTGAGCGGCCTCTGAAGCCAACCAGTAACACAAGGCACAGCAGGAGCTGGGCCATTAGGGTTTAGATCTTTCCCAGCTGTGTTGAGCTGGGAGTATTCTCTGAGAAAGGCTGTAGATTTAGGGAAAAGTCTAGGGTAGGTTAGAAGTAGCTTCTAAATAAAGCATCCTGAAATGAGGTTCAGTGTGGCTGAGAGCAGGTTGTGGTTTAGTGAACAGGCTCCTGGGATTAATTAAATTGGAAGGGGACAAATTCTCTGAAGGGTAGGACAGGGCCTCTGCAGGCAGCTATTCTCCCTGATAGAAGTTTTGATCTGGGTTATGAGCTTTTGGGACCCTGAAAATTCAGGAAATCAAAATATCCATTGTAAACTTTGAGCTAGTCCTCATGGAGAGCATGGTCTGGAAGTACTCAAGCTCTTTCTGGGTTAAATAAAGGGTTTGAGGCCATAACATGATGCTGTACTTGCATCTCTACTTGCACTATGATCTTTTTATGAAAACTCTTCTGTTATCAGGGTCTCCTACTCCATTATCTGTTGCCCCCGATAACAGAAACAAACATGCCTAGTTAATTCTGTGAGGGCTCACAGCTCATTTCTCATTCCAGTGAGCTTAATAAAACTTGCTGAATAAACTATATACAAAGTTGAGAAAAAGTAATATTTACATTTATTTCAATCCAGTTTGACCATAATTTTTTAATGTTAATTTCTGTAAAGTTTACTTGGATGGGTAAAGCTAACTATTCACTCAATTATACACTTTAAAATTTATTTTATTATAGATACCACTATATTTGCTAACACCAATCACATACGTCATATACACCAGGGACAGAAGTTGGTTAGAGACTGGAACATTCCCAAATACCTAAGAAGGGTCATTCTAGATCCCTAGCAAGGTACTTTAGTAGACAATGGGAAAACTTTTGTTGCTGTTAATAATGAAGTAACTACATTGTGACTAACAAACTAAAATACCTTCAGGGTTGTAAGTTTGTTAACTGTAACCTTTTGTAATGGAAGTTCTTATAATCTTGGAAGAAATACAAACAAGATGTCATTTCTATGGATCAGGTTCTTGCCCTATCATGTGAAAATCAGAAAATGTTTGTTACTGCAAAAATCAGATGATGTTAGCAAAATTATTTCATACTATGCTTGTCATTGTCAGTAAACAGCATTTCTATCAATAATTTAAATTAATCATAAACTAGTATAAATTCATAATCTCATGGGTATGTAGCCCATTACAGTTTAGTGAATAACAGATAATTTACACAAGCTTCTAAAACTACATTCTTGACATAGGTAAGCTGTACAAATCATAGCAGGATCTCTATGACAGTGAGAAAAGCAAAATGAAAGCTCCTTCATGTTGCACTGAAAAGAAATACCAAAAGATTTTTTGGGGTACTACAAAACCTAGTAATGATTCAGACCTCTAAATATACAATATCCCTTAATGGCACACAATAGCAGCAATCAATCTCTGATGCTATGGCCCAGTAGTTAAAGCTAAGACCTTAAAGAAATCACAAAGCTTCTTCATCCACGACACAATGCAAAGGGCAAAATAACAGTTTATTTTCTGTGGCCATTTTTTTTTTCTGCTGAGAGGAAAATTAATGCTTCAAGGAAAAACAGAAGGGAAACTGCTTCCTGGGGAAAATAAGCATTCTTCTTTCATCTTTAGACTACATTTTATAGTTGCAAGAAAATAAAATCTTAATCCTGTAGGAGTTCATCTGGTTTTGGTACCTGCAAAATATTTGAATTACAGTGTTCTTATTTGGGATTTTAAACTCATTCCATTATGTGGGATATTAAGAAATAAAATTTCTCATGGCTTTAAATTGGAGATTCATATATTCATACAGAGCCATACTACTCTGTATTACATTGATTATTATTTAGTACCAGGTTTTCATATGCAAATCCAAAGTCAGGTGAATCCCTCCCCATACCTTTCACATGACAAGCTTTTACAAAGTAAAATAGTATTGCATGCTACCTGTAAATCTAAATTATAAATCTAAGCCTACCCTGTGCTTAAGCACTTCAGCCAAAAGAAAATATGGCCTTTGGCATATCTGCATTTCAGAATCTGTATTTCTTAACTGGAAATACTTGACTATCTCCCAAGTTCATATGCTTAGTTGTACCATTCTGGTCTAATGCAAGAAAACAGGTTAGTCACCAAGAAAAGAATCTCAGTGTAGAACATCCAATTCTGAAAGTTATGATTGACAGAAAAAGACTCTCACAACCAAAAGGAACAGAAAACGAGCTGCTACATCTTTTAAGAAAATCTATTTCTACTAAAATTTTACACATTACTGAAGAGATTACTGGGAAGGATTCATTGTTGGTCTTCTAGAAGCAGAGAAAATTTTTTCTCCTGCTTCTTTTTTTTTAAACTATAAAATTTCTTATCTACCAGTTACAAGAGAAAGTTATTCCATGGGCTCAGGATATTTAGCTTAGATTGTAAGTAACTTCAATATAATCTTAAACAGTTACCCGAGAGGCAGAACTCACAAAAGTTAGAAAGTTTTTTGCTCTAATCAGTGGGAATGGACATTTATCTTCTAAATCATATGTCTTTCACATGGATTACAAAACAAGTAGCAGATTCCTCCTTCTTGGCATAATTCAGGAAGTTTGGGTTCTGCTGTTAGAATCATACAAAATGTAATTTAATGCTGAAAACCACCAACATGTCTAAAATGCTGCTTATTTCAGGCAGTCTATTAAAGATGTTGACAGCTATTACCTGACAGTGAAAATAACAGACCTACAATTAACTAAGCATTCCAGAATTCAGACTGTTAAGGAAAAATTGAAGACATTTGAATAGAAAAAGCTTTTCCTGAATCTTTAAAAAATCCCATCTAATGTACCAAACAGTAAGGTGTCTGAAACACCAAGCTGGATAGATCTTCACTTTTTGATGCCCCACACTAAACAGGATGATATACATGCTAATTCTATTTAAGTTTGTGCAAACATATGAGAGGAGGACTATTGTTTTGTGAGCAAATGTAACTCCAGCAATGCAGCATTCCAAGTATCTGACCAGAATATATTGACACTGGATGTGACTAACCACACAGTAATGCTCCAGGGGTGAGGGGAGAAAACTGGGGGAAAGCATACACAAAACCATCCGTGATTCTCTCACAAACTGTTTGTCAGAGACAGCAAGACCTCCACACAAGAAAGGAGTTCTAAATTCATTGCTCTTTTATGGGTGCTCTGAGATCAGAGCCTCAGTATGTGGAGACCTGCTCTAGAGATCAGGACCCTCAGTAGTGGACTCTATATGTCCAATCATACCAAAGATGTGGGGGTTTTGTGGGTGTGGTAAGAAAACTAACTCTCTTTTAAGCTGTTTTATCACACTGCTGTTCATATCTATTTCCAGCCATTGCAGAACTCTCAGCTTCCTTCTTTCAGGATTTCTGCTTCATCCTTCCCATACCTATAGCCCCTCTGAGAAACTCATGCTGTGCTATGCAAAGGCTATTTAAGCAATCTTTATTGACATAAAGTACCTTGGACCAAAAGAAATTTTTGATGGGCACAGGCAGGAGACGGTCATGTTGAAACAGCCAGAGGCTGGGGTTTTTTAACAAGGATTTTAAAAGCATTATAGACATGCAAAATCATATTGCAATCATCCCACGTAACTCATAAACTGGGGGATACCCAAGACATCTGCCTTTGCACAATGCAGAAGGGCTCGCAACAGGCGTGATCTCTGCAACCTCAGAGAGCAGAGACTTGACCACAGACTGCAAGTCACCAATAAAAGGAAGTAGAAGGCATCATGATCATAATTCAGTCAGCCTCCAGTTGAAGAATGAGAAGGAGGAGAAATCTACTACCTCCTTACTACATGATAGAGTACGCCTCAGAGAAGTGTAGACACTTCTACAGATGTACCAAGGAACAGTCTCTTTGATACAGAGATTTCCTTTTCAAGGGAGTGCAGCTCTTCACTGCCTCCTGTGAAATATTATTAGAAGAAATGTCCAGGATGGATCATAAAACTTTTCACAAAAGAAAAATCATAAGGTGAAAGCACAGAGCTTCCTCATTTGACAAGTATTTGTTGGTAACAGAAACAACACCAACCACTGTGTGGTAAAACTAGCTGTAATGAAGAAGTATATGAAATTGTATCCCTTAGAAATTGATATCTGGCATTTTTATTGAAATAAGCCATGTCACCTGTAAATTTGCAATTACATATACTAGTGGCAAAATTATGTCAGACCTGTAAAAGAGAAAACCCTTAACGTTTGGAATAAGTCATGTTTTATTCTCATGACTTACAAGTCATACATACAGGCAAGCAGATACATTGTTCTGGATCCCTTTCCCCACCCACGACGTGGGGGAGCCCAGTTCTAGTTCCATCTCCATCTGAAGAACCATTCCGAGGTCTTGAGGGAGGGGGAAAGGGGACTCCAGAGACAGGGTTTTTCAGGCCCCGAGCCTGGAGGGGAGAGGTGCCCTCCCCTCCCCCCAGCACCCACGTGGCTCCATGGCAGGCACAGAGACAGCACACCGGGCGTGGAGAGGAGGCAAGAGAGAGTTTATTGTTGGGAATGTTACTTTTATAGGGTTAGGGAGAATCACAGGTTAACCAATTAGAAGTCTCAAGGGGTTTACAGGAACACCCAATCACAGGAAGGGGTTAACAAGGTCCAATGGGAAGCACCTCAGGACACCTTCCCAGGACATTCCTGCATGGGAGATAACAGTTGTCATGGGGGGTGTTGGGAAGAAGAAACACGTGTTTACAAAGAGACCACAAAGAGCCATCCTAAGACATGTTCAAACAAGTTTCTCATCAGACTTAGTGCTACACATTGTATCTGGGAGTATATCTGTAGTGTTTTTGAAAGTTAGGATGAACTTTAATGGTGAGATTTCCATAGGAATACACAATGCCAAATCTCTATTCCCTCAAAAGTCCTGAAGTACATGTTCAAAATCAAATACGAGATTTGTACAGTGGAATAAAAAAAACCCCAAACCTAACCCCTAACCCTAATCCTAATCCCTATCCCTACCCCTACCCCCAACTCTAATCCCTAATCCTGCCCCTACCCTTACCCCTAATCCTAAACCCAACAATATTATTGCAGTTTTATTCAGACTCACAACAGTGTTGATGTATGTGACTGCAATCTTTAGATACTGCTATCCTGGACAGAGTTTTTAATTATGCCCTTATTTAAAATAGGTGTCACAAATAATAATGACCAATAACCCCGCTCTCAACCACAAGAGTGGAAACCAATATCCTCAGAAATTGACAACTTTCAGTATGATACAAAAAGCCAGCAACATCCATTCATTCCAACAGATATTTAACACATAGGATTGTTTTTCTGTTGTGAAAAAGACCCACATCTTTCATTCTTCTGAAGTCAACAGGAATTTTGAATAAAAATACCCAGGCTGAAACTTTTCAGATTGCATTTGCTACTTCCCTATATGAATTACTGAATTTCACTTAACTTCCTATTCACATGTAAGATTTACATACAACTCTTGTTCTAGGGAGAAGAGGAAAAATGCCAATTCTGAAAATTTCCAAAGGTCCTACTCTCTGTAAATAGGAATTGAAGGAGAACAGACACTACTTTGCTCTGTCAGGCAACAGGAGACTAAACTAGCATTTTTACCTTACCAATTTAAATCATGAAGTACTTAAAGTGACCACTCACCTCTCAGGGGTTATAATTTTTTTTAGGAGTACCTGTTGCAACAGGACACGGGGTAATAATTTTACACTAAAAGAGGATAGATTCAGACTAGATATAAGGAAGAAATTTCTCATGATAAGGATGGTGATACAGTGGCACAGATTTCACAGGGAGGTGGTGGATGCCTCACTCCTGGAAACATTCAAGATCAGGCTGAACAGGGCTTTGAGCAACCTGATCTGGTTGAAGATGTCCCTACTGTTGGACTAGATGACCTTTAAAAGTCCCTTCCAAACCAAATCATTCTATGATAACACTTTTGTGGGAAAATGGGGACACTGGGGATTTTCAGACAGCTAAGAAGCAGACTCGGGTTCTTTCAGTAACCGCTCTTTCTCCTCCATTTCCTTGTGATCTTACATCCCTGCAGCCAGGAAAAGAATGTTTATATGAGGATTCCCCAAGATACAGGATGTATTTTTAGTTTGGTGACAAAATTTTTGCAAAGTTGTTCTTCTTTCTCAGAAGCCAGACATTACTTTGACTGCTGCATGGGACTCTTATGGTTATATTTTCAAAGCTATGCTTGTGTTGGAAACACAAATCCCATTACTGTTACAGGATTAGTGCACATAACTTTCCAAATGCTGCCTTAAAAATGAAGCCAAGGAATATTAGTTGTGTGTGCTTTCTGGAATTAATGTAGGCTGTGATTATTGGGCAGTCTTTACAACAGCATTGTTATATATGCATTTTTTGATGTACTATCTCTAGACACTCATTCAGACCTGTCTGTATTTCTTTAGTAGCTGGATATTTATTAAAAAAAAGGAATGATAAGACATCAGTTTCAACGTACCTCTAACTCTCCAGATGAACACAATTTGTCTTGACTTTGTTAACACTATTTCTTGGTGCCTTTTTAATGTCTCAGGAATAAAGAAAAAAAAGTTAACAAAATTATTAACATAATCTTTGTTTTCCTTAGTTCCACTAGAAGCTTCAAACCTGTGTTGCAGTGATGGAATTGACATGGTGCTGACATTACCAATTCCCCAGTTTCTTGAATCTGATTAAACTTTTTCTGCTGTTCTGAACTAAAACAGGTTTTGTATCTTATTACATTGTACAATTGCCTCAGGTGAGAACTAGTTTTTTCCTTCTATTACTATGCAGCATCTATTGCAATCACAGTGTTAATTTTTCACACTGTTAAATGCTTAAAATGTCCCAATGCTTGTATCATGAACTTTCAAACGAGAATGGACCTTTTAACCATTGTTTTAACCACTAAAATTATTAATAATCATCTTGACACGGAAAGAGATGAAAGGAAAAGAATGTGTCTTATAATAGAGAGAACATTTAGTTTCTGTATGTGGACTATGAGGTATGGCATGTGTTGTCTCTCCAGCACTATGAAATCTCAAGCAGTTCCAGACGTGCCCGTTGACATATCAACAGGCACAGTTTGAGAAAGCCTAGAAATTGGTACCACATAAGCAGGCATATTCAGGTTTCTAATTTTTGGCTTTAAGTGCCTCATTTTACATTCAGCATACTACAGGTTTATATACTTATCCGATTTGGTTTTTATTCCTGACATTGCTATTTTTTTGTTCTGTTTATACAATAAAGTAGGAAGTTGGATGCTGTTGGTTTCCTGTGTATCAGCATGGTGAGAAGGCCTCTTCAGGAGAGTAATTCATTCATTCATTCAGTAATTCAGTAATTCAGTGAATCCTTCCTCTGAATTGTCCTCTGGGTGGTAGAAATCTCTTTCTCCTAACAAATTTTGAGGATTCTAGGAAGGCTAATCAACCAACACAGGCACTTGCCATGGAGTGCCTTGAATCAGGCTGTGTGAAAAGCACCCAAATTACAAAATAACACCACCCTTGCATGGGTAAACCGGCAATATCTGTTTTTTATAAAAGTAGGTAAATTATGGTAGTTGTCTTCTCTGCTATTGTCATGCTCACATCTAATATAGAGCTGACATGCAGTCAATATAAAAAAACATTTATCCCACAAGACACATTTCAACTATTTCCAGACTGAATCTATCACTGACTTTAGCTTTCATCTTCCTCTTTTGTCAAAATTTTCTAGGCTTTAAATATAATCCAACTAGAAAGAACAGAGATTATTTCTTCAGTAAGTAACAATAATTTCTCTTGTGACGGTGTGGTATAAATACAGACAGCATCCAAGTCTTACAGCCACTCATGTAATAAAGTTCTTTTTCAGTGTGATTAAACATCAAAGAGTTTTTAAAGAACCCATTTATAAAATTTGAATTTCAAATCTTTATTTCACTGCCAAAAAATCTTATTTTGTGTTCAGACAACTGAACCATAAATCCTCCCAATCCTTAAACTGCACTGGCCAAAGTACTATCATTCATTAGATAAGGATAGTGACTACCTCATTTAAAATGAATCCTAGTAGATGACAGGCAGTGGAGGAAATATATTCTAGTGTGATATGAGCCAAAAATACAGTTAACTAAAGGAAAGAGCATTGAGGGGTGGTAAAACAGGGAAAATGCCTGCATGATGATGTTTGTGAAGGAGGCCATTCAGAGCTTCTACACACACAATATTTCTTACATAGTCTTGGCTACAGTCCAAGACTATATACCCACACACACATATATATGTATAAAAAATGCACAGTCCATCCTGGTATATAATTTAAAACATGTATTATAAATACTTACGTATATTAATCCAATAGTTGTGGGCTACTTACTATCAAAGGCCACTGTTATATGTAACAGGGAACAATATTATTTTACTGTATTGTTTAAATAGATTTGGTCTTGTAGAAAACTGATGGTGTAAATCAGGATCTTATGTCTCATTTGGCAAATAGTAGACATTTCAAATGGTTTTAATCCTCTGAGGACAAAGTAATTCTGTTCTGATTTTTACAAGTTATACACATGCCTATTGCACACAATATAAAAAAGAAATCAATGCAAATGTTCACATGAATAGATTTTAGGCATATCCATAAAGTTGGAAGAACTATGGCCTTAGTATTTACATGGATAGAAGTAGTTTACAACAAAGTGAAGAAGAATGGTCTGTAATGACTAGACATGTTCTCCACAGAACATGGAATAAAAAGCAAGGACTTTAAATAGAACAAATGCTTCAAAGTGATACCAAAGTATAAATAATAACCTTCGGGGTTTACTTTCTCTATATTTGCAGTTGACAATATGTTTCTGTAGAGAAAAAAGTGAAGTCTTCAGACTTTTTTAAAATAAAAGCTTGAAGGTTGGGGGTTTTTCATTAAAAAAAAATAAGCCAATCTTAATATAAAGCAGTACAGGATTGAAAATGGGAAAATGAGAGCTACGTCTACCACACTAACCTAAAGTGACTTGAGTGGTATGATATGTTCTTCCAGGGTATGGCTAAAGCAGGAATGAACAGCTTAGTTCACATTCAGTCTGGAAACAAGAAAAATGCTTTCAGCTACATTTTGGTCTTGTCCAGAACAGTTCTGCTGGCATTCAGTAAGCATCCACAATTACAAGATCTGGGGTACGTCCCGTCAGTTGTTCACATTCAATTCAGCCCAGAGCACAGCAATAAGGTCAACAGAAGTTTAGAATTTATTACAAAGAAAAGATTGCTGCTGTGGGACCTCTCTGGCATCAAGCCTCAGAGAGCCAAGAGCAGCCCTCCGTAACTGCTTGTCTACACAATCTCCATTGTTCTCTCAGGTTTCACAGCTGCAGAGGTTGCTTTCTGTTCCAGAAAGTAAGAGCTCTCCTCCTGCTCTCCTCCCTGCAAAGTTGCAGAGCAGATCCACAACAGGAAGGATTTTGCTCTTCTCATTTTGGGGAGGGAGGGATGCTGATCTTGCAGGCTCTTCACTGCTTATATCACCCTGCCTGAACCAATTAACTTGGCCTTAATAGCCCAGTGGGTCTCAGGTGGCTGGGGCTTGACAAGGCATTTCCTCTCTGTGTGCTAGTCTGGATAAAAGTTACTTGAAGGACACACCTCCTAAATTGTGTAACCTTTTTATATTTAATCAAAAAACAACCTTTGCCTTATATATTAGAATCTGAAGATAAGCCAAGAACATATGAATTGAATATTTTAAAGTCCTTTTTAACTGATTAACTGTGTTTCTCAGAGACATTCTTGCTAGTTCCAAAGAGGAGCCTTCACCTAACAGTTTAATAGAGGGAGCTTAGGGTAAACATTTTTCCCAAACTTTTTAGTAAATTGATCCCTTTCTACACTGGAATTCCCCTACGTCCCCTAGCAGGAATCACCCGCAATTCCCAACTGATGACAGTCTGAAAGGCAGGATATTTGGCATAAGGAAACTAGAATTTGAACAAATCTCTAGAGTTTAAAAAGGGATCTATCCATGCTATAAAGTTGGAGCTGTAGAGCTGGACTCCAGCAGTTCCTGGCAGAAAGCAGAGGAGACAGGGAAGGCGGAAAGGACAATGGAGAGAGAACAGGTGTTTCAGAAAAAAAAACTAACCCCCGCTTCATCTGCTCTGTTCCTGATGTAGTAGAGCATTCAAAGCAATGTAGAGGCATCTAATTACTTAATTACCATTGCATATGTTTATCCTTGAGTGTCTTAATGGTCTTTTCAGGCAACATGGATATGAAATTGGGCTGTGACCACTCCAGAAAGCTCAGACATAAAACATGTGAAGACTGGGCCCAAAACTTGAAGTTAAATCATGAGTAATTCTAAATAACAAAGGCATTAAAAAACCCCTACTAAAATAAAAGAGATCTAAGGGGTTAATATAGTCCTTCCATGTAATTACTATTGGGTATTACTATTTGTGCATAATTGTTCATATTTAATGCAGTTAAAAATTATTAATTTACCCACAAAACAGCTATGTAAACTAGGTACCAGAGAAACCTAGAAAAAAACTTGATTTACTTCACAAATTTGGCAGTCTAAGAAAGACAATATGTCCTTGGTTTGTTTCTGATGAAGTGATTTCACAGTATTTCCAAATGAACCTATTCTACTCCAATGGGAAGTGAAACAATGTTTGTTTAAAATGATTTAAAATCACAGACTTTCATTGGAAATCTAATCTGCCAGGTTTCTGAATTCCCACTTTGACTGTGCACAGACCCTACTTCGTCAGTCTGGCAAGCTTTTAATTACTTCCCATAATAACGCATCACTAATCAGCAACTACTAAAACAACACTCAGTCTGAATCTAACCTTTTACAACAAAGTAATAATATATTATCCAGATTAAGAACTACTTTGTTTTCCTAGGTAGATCATAATCTCCTTCACTGCTTCGTTTAATTTTTTTTCTGACATGACTGGAAACTATTTGGTTAAAGGAAATGTATCTGCCTTGATTAGATTAGGATTTGGCAGCAAACTCTGCAATAATATAGTCTGCCATATCAGATGACAACAGGGCTTAAAACTTTTCACATTCCTTTAGTTTGTAGCAGAGCTCTGCACAAATTCTCACATCTGAACTTTTAAAATGCCTCATTTTTGCTTTCTGCCTGATGCTGAATGAGTACAAAGAACACTGGCATTTTATTTTGCTGAAAAAACTCAAGTTGCTTCTAGAGTAGAAAAACATTAACTTGGCTTACTTCCAGCATGGATGTGTGTGTTGCAATAAAATTCACTTTCTTGAGAGAAGGTACCCAGAGTCCCCATAAAACACAGGAAATTCAGGTGTACAAACCAGTAAACTTAACAGACAAAGCTACCAGTAAAAGATGACCAAAAAAAAGGAGAGGATCTAATATATGTCCCCCCAGAGACAATTAGGGGCTTATTCAGGATTCTCAGCTACTGGCTCTCCTCTAGAACTGCTGTCCCATCAGCCTCTCCTCATAAAAAATAAGACAGAGGATTTCACAGTGTTTCCCAATTTGCAATACTTGGTAACTTAATAGTTAAAGCATTTATTAAGATTAATAAATAAGATTAAGAAAGTACTTACCTCCCCTTTGGCCTCCAGATCTTATTCCAGCAGGAAATCACACCTTAATGTAACTGATCCTGCCAAATACTTCATTGTTTTCCATTAACAGTGAAAGTGGCAGGCATGTTCCACCACAGATCTTCCCAAATGTGTTGCAATGAAAGAGAAAAAAAAGAGGTGTGTTCATCTACACTTTTAAGTATCTTCTGTTGTTATAATTAGTATCCTTTATTTTTAGATGCTACACATGTAAGAATTTGGTCTACTCTGAAGTTTTTAGGAGTTTCTTTTTGTATGCTTATTCCTGTATTCCTGCAGTCAAAAAACTTAATTATTTCACCAAGATCTATATTTTAAAATATCGTCCAAATATATATGATGAAATACTATACACAGATAAATTTCTGGGCATTATTACTCTGTACAGTACAGTGCATTTCTCTGAAATGTGCCTAATTCCAAAAATATTATTAACATAGTGTTTTTTAAAAGCAACCTAGTGGGGGGGGAAGCCCAAGTGTAGAAAGATTTTACTAGAGATGAGTCAAAGTGTTTAAGGGTTCTCTTCTTATCAGGCTGGACCCAGTGACAGGACTGTGTCCAATGCCATGTGGGACTGCCAATTTTAAGCACAGTATGACAATGCAGCCATGTGTTCAGTCAAGTTTTTGCATTAATCTGGAAAGCAATATCAAATCAGTATTTTGTAGGCTTTTTTCCTTTTTCAAACTAACATTTCCTGGATATAACTGATTTATTGTTCCATTCTGTGAGTTATCATTCAAGATTTCCAAGGGGAAAGGAATGATATTTTTGCCTTCAGGATTGCTGTAAGAAAACACCTGCATTTAGAATAAGAAATTTTATTAAACTGTGAGAACTTTTATAGAACTATTGTCTAGGGTACAAGTGGAAATATTAAAAGTTATATCCCATCTGAGGCTGAAATGTTTCTCTTTTGCACACATGGAATATGTTCAATATAATTCTCAATGCCTGTAGACTTCCTAAAAGCCTGAGATAAATTTAGTGTCAGAAGAAGGAATTGTGTAGTCACATAGAAGTAATTACTTTCAGTACTAATCCACATTTTAGCCTGAAATCTAGTGAGTATTTTTGTTGCCACCACAGAGAATCTGACATAAACAAAACATCTCAAATTATCCCACAACCTCTAGTTTATTCCATGTACACCTGGAAATCACAGCTGAGCCACAGTGCCTCTGATTTTTTCCAGGGCACTATATTTTAGTAACAGTATTACAAAATATTTTGTAATTTCTCGGAACTTTACAAAGGCTAGAGAAGGATGGTGGTACTGGATAACCACGTCCTCATAATGGTAGTTATCCTTATTTAATTTTTCAGATTTGAGGTAGAAACATGTTATGGGATTTTGATAGATTATTGTATTATTTAAAATAAATATTCTCTGCTAAGACACACCTTGCATTTTAGCAATGCCACAAAGGTAATTCAGCCTAGAGGTCTTCACTCTTTCATAGACTGACTGGCTTTTGATCCAGACAGACACTGAGGTTTTGGTCTAGACCTTTAACCTCTGAAACAAATTATGCTGTTTACAAGCCTAAAGCTCCTTCAGACTAACTATAGGAAATATGCAACATCCTTCAAAATGATCACAACTGAATTATTAGGATTACTATGCTGCACAATGTGAAAAATAGATATTTCTAGAGAAACAAGGTTATTATTTGCTGTGACTGAATTTAAGCCTGAAAGCTTTGACCCATACAGAGGACATGCTGTTATTTTGCCTTTTTCATTCAGACCACAACTCTTCCTTCTCTGGGTCAGAAGCAAATACAGTTGGGCATTGCCACACTGATTCTGCCTACAGGTTTCAGAGTAATCTGCACTTTGCAAAATCTGGCAGTTTGCAAAATATATCATTTTTTATTACTGAAGCCTATGGATAATTTTTCAGGAACAAAGTTCAGTTTCTTTTTTTCTGAATATCATTGACTGAGATTATTCCTTCTTGGTTACCACCGATCATATGAAAATCTTAGATTCTTAGTCTTTAGAATTATTTTGTGTTGCACTGCCATGAAAATAGATAATCCTGTTATTCTTTATTACATAATATGTATTCATTATCTTCCTAACCTGCCTGCTTAAATCTGTACTGTACTAACATGTTTTCTGGTTTTATACTTCAATTTCTACACCAACAGTATTTTAAAGTCCAAGATTGTTCTTTTTAATATCCACTTGCAACGACATTACAGCCAGTAAATGAAATGGATTATATTGAATAGGTTCAGAATTCCCATTTTAGCTACATCCATGGGACAGAATTTTAAGCATCTATCTGTGGCCATGACAGAACAGGACATCCTGTAAATGTTTATGGTTATCATTTAAGTGTCTAAGTTTGATTTCTCCATTAAATTGGCTTTCTCTTCTCTTTATAAAGGAGCCCTGCTTCACAGGGAATAGAAAAACAGCAAAACAAAGCAGGACACTAAATTCATCTCAGGGTTCTGCTGACATCAGAAACCACTCAATCTTTGCTCAAGAGACTCTTCATGTATTTATAACCCTGTAATTTACAGTTTCCTTCCATTTACTCTCTACATGGGTGACCTACCGAATGAATGCACAACAGCCAATATGGATCCCTTGTATGCTGACAAGGAGCTGCCTATGCTAGCACAGACACTCCAGTCAGGTTTGAGAATGTCCTGGACAAAAACATTTATCATGTAGCAAAAACTAGAGGAGCTGCCTGCTAAATACTACCCATAAAAACAAAACTATTGAAAAGTGAGGCTGACAAGATACAAGTAACTTGAGAGTCACCTCAGAGATGAGAAGAACATTTGGTTTGTGCACAAACAGTGCTGGTTTTCTTTATTAATTTATTTCTCTCACATAAAAATAGAATAATTTTCTAATCTTATTCATAAGAGTTCAGTATTATTCATGTTGACTAAAAGTTTGTTATTAAATGGGCTTGACAGAACAGTTTCTCTTAACACCTCTTCAGAGGTAAACTGGGGCTTATAACAGGAATAAATTAAATGCCACTGGACTGTTTTTGTAATTTGTTAGGAATAAGACTTTTCTAGATTGTTCACTATCTTAAAACACTGCTTAGTTAAAATAATGCCACTCCTCTCCATTGCAATCAGCCCTTCTGCTTCAAAGCTAGCTTAGTTCCTTGTGTTTCTAGCTGTATCCAGGTGCTCTTTGAAAGGCACAAAGTTACCCACAAAAAAGACTCGTAAAGCATTATGATAAGGTGCATCCGGGTGCCAGAATTCAGGTTCTGAAAATCCTGTCCCAAGAAAGGAGCTACAGAGCAATTTTTCAAAAAAAAATTTTATATTTTTTTAAGTTGTAGTTTTTGTGGTGTGAAGAATGAAGTAGCATTCACTATAAGTGGGAATTGGGATGACTGAGTCTACACCACTCTTGATGTGTGCCCTGAATCAAGTCATTGCTCTCTGCCACACTTCCTTCAACTGTAAAATGAGCGTATTATGGTACCGTCCTCAGAGCAGGGATGCAAAAATAACCAGTTATGTAAACATGCAAAACATTTTGTGATCCTAAACTACACACTTCTAAAATGAGAAGGGTGACATGACTGGCAGTCTTTGCTATATGGATTTTTTTTACTACAGTAAAATTAAGAAACTGTATAGAAAATACAAGAACTGAAAATCATCTGTTGTTTAATCTTTCACCAAACAGTTGTCAGTTATCAATTTCTGAAGGCAGGATTATGGGAGAATAAACAGTTCTTAGGACTGGGTGGGTACCCAAAAGTCTTCCAGTTTTGTCAAAAGATTAATTCAAGGGAAGACTAGGACCATACAGGACTAAACACACCACTTGGTACTGCCTCCAAACTGCAATAATTAAGAACCAGTTTATGACTCATCTGTGCTATGCTGTCTCTTCAGTCTGTGCTTTGCTCATAAACAGATGGACTGTAAATATTCTTGAAACAAATTTTTCAAAACTAACTTCTAACCTCATAACAAAAGATTCAGCTCTGTGAAAATATAATTGAAACAGATCTCTGGGAATATAGAACATAACATCATAAACCCTGACTAGACTTCTTAAAAATTATTTTAGAATTTGAAAGACACTACTAAATGACATAGTGGTTTTGCAATATGGTTTTTGCATAACAGTTTTGCAATGACATTTGAAAATCCTTACTAAATTGGGCTCTATTGTGCACAGCAGAAGATACAAAAGATTAGGAGTGGTCAGTTTAGAAAAGATGAAAGAAAATCTGGTCAAAGAAATATAAATGGCATATTTTATATTTATTCATAAGGGAAGAACAAATCGACAATCATAATTATGACAGACTAACATATGCCTAGAATGTTTGTGCTGACCTGTAAATTCAATTCTGTGACCACTATTTTGTCTGAAAAGCTTCTAAATTTGTTTGTTCTTTCCTTTTGCATTTTTCCACTTTGAATTAAATACACATCAAATGGCAATTCTAATAATTTGGTTATGTTCACCCTAGAAAAAGAGGGTGCCTGCAACCCCACCAGGTTGCAGAAAACTGCTTTGTCTTGTTTGCAGTTGTTGGGAAAGGGCAGAGTTGAGGTAGGCAATGGATCTCATAACTTCTGGAACTGCTAGAGACGTTTGAAAGAGAAACTAGAACAGGGCAGATTTTTTCCATACTGATGTGTCTGTAACAACCTATCAGCTGAGTACAGGATTGAGGATGTTCTGCAAAACCTGCTAATGGGCTTTGTAAATATTGTGAACTCTGATAGGAAGTGTTTGGTATGCAGGTATTCATTAATCTTGTTTTGTTTAGCTAAAAAACTTAGCTGATTTGGAAATAATTTTCTAAATTTGTAAATTCCACAGTTTTATTTGTAATCTCCTCATTGAGGGTGTTTATTGATCTGTCACATCACAGGACATGATAAAATGCAGGGCCATGCATTAACAGAAGAATGCTGCAGTATTAATATTGCTCAGACAAAAAGCATGGAAGCTGGTAGGGTTAAAAAGTGGGCTCTACTATGGCCTCAAGAAAGGTACACCACCTTTAGAGTTCTTTTCCTATCTCCAGTAAAGAGTTCAGAACAAATCAGAAATACATTACATTTATTCCTTCTCATGAAGAATAATAATTCACTAGAGGAAAATAGTTTCCTATATATTTAATGGAACAAACAAAACCAAAATAATTTACTTGATGCCTCTGGAAAGATTTGTAGCTATTGTAATGTACTAAGAAGCGGAGTCTTTTTGGTTCTGGTAAATGATATAGTCATAACTGACACATGAATAATGAAATCCTAACACTGGCAAATGCAAGTAAAATAAAATAACCAAGTGATCCTCTGGTTGTACTCAGAAGGAAGGAGAGGACAAAGGCAGTGTTATAACAACAGCTTTTGCAGACTGATCAAGTACACAGTAGGGAAACCTATGTTGTGCTCCAACTAAAATATGCTGAGACTCACAGCTTACAGAGAAAGGAAAGCTAGGAGTTCATTCAGTGGTTCTATATCACCCAGCTCTATACCCTTACAGAGGAAAGTGAATTCATAAGATACCAGCCAACTTCGTAAAGTGAGAACCATGCAAAAAACTGCTAGACTGGGTTCCAGAGATGAGTTGAATGTTTTCTGCACTCATTTTCCAAAGCCATCTCATTTTAACTTAAAGTTCCATGAAGGTTCTATGTTTTCAGGTCTGGGGAGTACTTAGGCTAACAAAGAAGGTATATATTTATTGTGGCCCTAGTTAAAAACAAACAAAGAAAAGAAAACCAAACCTGAAAGGAGAGTTTCTGTAGCAGATCGAGTTGCATTATATCCACAACACATTGACATTATCTATTTTATAATAATCATTGCAGCAAGAAGGAATTGTAATATTCTAATTCAAAACTCTATTACTAAAACCAGATATCTTGTTGGAGAGAAACTGCTAGAGTTTACAACCATAGCAACCTCAGTAGTGGCAATTCTAGACCAAAAATAATGAAGATTTGAAATGTATAAAACACTGGAAAGAATTATAAAGGCAACTGTTGTACCACAGCAGGCAATAGGTACTACGTGGTTGTTTTAACAAGCACAAAGTACCTGCCATGACAGTATCTTACACACACTTCTGCAACTTTCTAGGGTAAAATTTATTTATAAAGATAGAAAAATAAAGCTCTTAATTTTTTTAAAAGCACTAGATTTAGGCTGGTGTTACAAAAGTCATTCTCTCTTTATGCCTTTTTATGCCTCCACAACCTACGCACTAACTGAAGCAGGGCTGGACAAATTATAGGCTATCATGTAATTGTAAGCTATATCATAATGTATTCACTCTAGAAGGCAAAATTAAAGATACATTTACTTTCATGGGAAGAAAAAAGGTAGTAATGATGGTGAACATTTTAGAAGCCCTTATTTGCCAAGAACAGAGAATTAAAAGGCTTTTAGCAAATGGGCTTTTTCTAACTGGTAAAAGTATTCCACCAATATTCTCCACAGTTACAACTTCAGCACTGGTAGCAATAATGGAAATGATGTTAGAATTAGGGCTCAAGGCACTAAGGCTCTAATTGCTGTCATCATCAAGGGGAAATGCTACATAGATTCTCAAACAATCAGCTGGCCTGATTTAGTCTGATGATCCATCAAGATTCAGTACTGAACTTAAGCAGGATTTTCTGGAAATAGTCTGTATATAAATTCTTAATGTGACTTCTGGTACACACTGTTCAGATCTTGTCCTCTTTCAGTTTTTTAATGACTTTTTGTAGTATCTCATGCCATTTAACAAAAACACATACTTAATAATTAGAAGATGTAACTTCACAGAGGTTTGCTTTACTATGAACACACACATGAGATCTAAAAGGATGATTCACAAGAGCTAGCCTAGCATTCACAATGACCTCAGTTGTCTCAGGTTCAGAATGAAAATAAGCTAAAACTTTTCACTCAGAAGTTTTCTGTTCCTCACTCTAGGAGGTAATTAATTTAAATACAAATAAATAATCATCAACTTTTATCTTGTCCCTGTTGCTGGAACAACAAATCAATTCCCAGTATTACTCAAAGGGTACTTTAGAGATATAGATCTACTTATCAGCAAAGGCTGGGAGTATTCCAGTTGTACATTTCAGTTCACGTTTTTTTCCAGTAATAACATTAACTACACTACTTAATAAGCTAAACTGTACAAAATTGGAATTTACCCTCAAAAATATGCAATTCCTATATGCAGCCACTGGATGGACTTACAGAGCCAGTGCAACTTTCTGATTGTAGACAAGATGCACAATTAGGTGAGCAACTGGGAAGAAATTTTCCTTCTGGGCAGTAGGAGAAGCTTTCTGTAAAAAAAGGTTTGAGCCTAAAAAGCAAGGTACAAGAAGGGATTTTAGCTTCTCTTAAATCGAGTCCTTATTTTTCAATACAATTAGTTTAAGAACAACTAGATTGCTGAAATGAACCAGAGTGATAAGAAAATTAGTTTGTAGAACACACAGATCAGTTCCAAATGTGATTATTTGGTATTAGGGTTTTAGGGTAAAAGCACTAAAAATTGTACTGAAAAGAAGCTAGGGGGTTTTTGATAGCTCATTTGCAAACAGAAGCAGATCACAGTTATTTAAAGTTCTGCTTATTTAAACTTATGCTACTTTAAAATGACCATATTCTTTAAGAATAAGTTAAAACAGTATTTGTTTAAGCTCCCTTACCTTTTTATAGAATAGGAACCTACTCCTCTGCATAGTAAGTGTAAAACAAGCCCTGCATTAAACAAGAGTATGATCATCCGTGAATATAAAAATTTATTACAGCTGGCTGCTGCAATCACTTCTGAGTATTTTGTGTGGATTATATTTAACTATATTACAATTTATTTAATGCACTTCTTTAGACCAGTTACTATTTCACTGTATCATGGCTGGGCTTCGCAAACGAAGATTTGGGGAAGGCTCTACCCACATTTGTTACAAGTGCGCTGGTGGCTAAAAAGGCCAATACGAGATAGGCACATCTGGTGAAGAATCCTTAGGGTTCTCCTTCAAGAAGAACAAGGACTGGTTTGATGAAAACAATCAAGAGATCCAGGAATTGTTGAGGAAGAAGAGAACTGCTCACCAAGCACATCACACTGTATACAAAAGTGATAAAATACATATGTGATTCACTGTGTTTTGATGTTGTATAGATAATAGTGGTAGGTATCAGTTGTAGCAGGAAAAGTCAGTAAATTTATCTCAAAGAAAGTAAATAGGCTTGCTGTGGGGAGAACCAGGTGAAGTTGGGGAATGAAAGTATAGATGTATAAGCCTAGGAGAATGAAGAGCTGTCGCATGGATTTCCCCATACCTGCTGTTCTCAATCAGTGACAGTGATAGGCATGGTCCCTTCGCTCCCCCTCTGCAGGTACACTCAGTTACAGAATCTAAATGTGGGTCATGTGATTTTGTCACTGTGTCAGTCTGCCCTCACAATTTAGAATGGCACCAAACCTAGCTATAGTTGAGGCTACTCTGCATGCCTGGATTTCTTTTGTCTTTGTAGTGTGAAGGTCATATGCAGAGTCTGTGTAGAGTGAATGTCCTCTGACTCTTTATGTAATTGCATGGGATAGTCTTACTGGGTACCTATTATAGCCAGGATGAAGGAGAAACAGTGAGAAAAAAGCTTGTGAGCAGGGAAGGAAGGCTGTGTCAAGTTCAGTGCTGCCGTCTATTGATTTCAGTCCTCTTCTGAAACAAATCATGAGACTACAAGACATTTCTCAGCTAACAACCCCTTTCCCAGCCTAATTCACTTCTGAACTATGTGTAACAGTAACTCTGTGGATAAAAACAACACCTGCAGAAAAATCATTCTGGATCTCACTGATATTTTGCTGCTTTCCACCGTATACTTTACATTTCTGATATTTTTTAGAAAAGCAAACAAAGCCTCTCATAGGGCCCAAAGAAACTAACTGAGTAGCCACATTTAAAGTTATGCATGCATTTTAACACCATTCTAAATCAGGAGCTGATATCCATGAATTAATTGCCTGCAATGATCACACAGATCATAGAACAGGATGGAATGACACCTCACAATAATCATGGTGCCCATCATGGGACACAAAATGCATGCGATGTGTCTCTGGCACACCGGGACTGCTGAATCCCACATGCTGTCCTGACCTCAGATGGGGAAATACCATCTGGCATAGAAGCCCCACAGTTGGCACCGCAGACTGCAGGCTCCAGGCTCCTCTCTCTCCCTCCCCACTTCTCATCCTACCCCTCTGACAATTAAAGAAACAGCAATCTTGCAGGAATGAAGTCAAGCTACAAGAATATTGAATGACTGAGTCAGAGACTAGGAATGAGGCTGGCCAGAGGCCGCTTGACATATACCATTGCCTAAAAGGAAAACTGTGACAAATCAGGTTCTCCTGTACCACTCACTAGACAATGAGATCCCCTTCCTGTTCTTCCCACTACATGCAGCATCATGTCACAGGTGTGCACTTCCCTGCTAAAATCCTCCCAGAAAACACCATACCTCAGGCAAGAATGCTTCCCCCTGCAAAGCCCCTGAGTACAACTTGCTATTCTTGGCTTGTTCTGACCTCCTTTAATTTCCTGACGTTGTTCTGGATCTAGGTGTTGGTCACACCAGACCAGCCAAGCAGCAATCTTCTCATACCAGTGCTGATTTAGAAAGCCTTTGCTAAGCTCCGACACTGGGAATCTTTTACCATACTGAGATTAAGTCACAGACTTCCTTCCAGGGTAGGTGGCACCAGGAGCTGCCAGCTCCAAGCCAGGACACTAAACTGGGTGGGGCAGCACCCTAATATTACATAGGGCAACATAGACAGAGCCAATGGAATTACTAGTACCAATAGTCTAATCATCTATAAAAGCAAATCAAGTGAATCATCTCCATATAATGATGGACTGCCTCACATGAATTAGATTTTTAAAGTGCTTCTAAATTACATGTTACAATTCAAGTTGCTTAGAGACATAAGCTCTGTTTGGGAGTGGTCCTCCTTCAGACCATTTTCATATTCTAGATGAACTACTGAATACCAAACTGTTTATTCCTACAAATAGAATATTTGTCTATAGTTTTAAAACCAAATAATTGCAGAATAACACCATTATTCTGCTGCTGTGACAAATTTTTCAAACTAGATAGGAAATATGAAGTAAATATGTATACCTATAATGTTGGTTTTAAATAGAGCACTGCCAAGCAATTAGATCCACAAATGACAAAGCTGATGCAAAGCTCTGAATCTTTTTACTCACAGATTGTTTGGTAAATTGCTTTATTTGCATTGGATGCACCACTAAAATCATTCAAACTGGTAACCAATCTGTTCCTGTTACTGTACACCTGAAAGCATTACAGCAAATCTGTCTTATTACAGCCAAATGACAAATACCAGGAAAACTGTTGCCAAGACTGCCTGATTTGTCTGTGTTGAGGCCTGTGGATCCCACCTGCTCTGTGCAATGCCACTGTGTATATTATGTTGCAGCACAGGCTAAGCACAGCTTGGAACACTGACAGGCAACATATGACATCCAATATGAATTCCCCTCACTTAATTAACATAATGTATGTTCTTTGACACACAATAAATTATATTTTTAAAATTTAGAAATTTAGCTTTGATTTCTTTTTGGCCATTCATGTGTGCCATTCTGAAGAAGTAACAAGATTATAGTACTCACAGTGCTCAACCGTGACATTTGAAATGTCTAAACCTCACGCCAAATTATTTTCTGCATATCCAAAGTGCTTACATATCCTCATGCTCATGGTGTTTCTTATCTCCTGACATTTCAGTGTTCATTTCAGATTAGCTTTTTAAAGGCATAAAGACTACAAGGACATGTTTATGTGTGTTCTGTAACATATTTCTATTCAGTTCAGAGTTTTATTTCTGATACCATACACATAGCCTTTGCTCACTGAAAGCAAACAGCCATGCAAATGTGAAGGAAGAAGAAATTTGAAAGGAAAAATAGTAATTTGCAACTCTTGAACAGATGAAAACATTGATAAACCATCTATCTTGGGGAACACCTGCTTTTATTTATGCATAATCAAATTCCAAAGCCAAAAGTTGGTAACAACAGATCTCTCTCCCCACTAGCAAATGTGTATCCAGAGGTGACCAATGAAGTTCACAGGCACATGCAATGAAGCAGGTCATGATCCAGGGTAACCCTACCTTTATTTTACTGGTCTCAGTGCTTTAAGACTCCTTGCCCCGTGTCCCAGCTATCCATGCCTGACTTTGATCCACAATGCTTTACAATGAGGTATGTCTTTTTATGAATTGGTTCTTTATTTAAACCTATGAAAATGAGATGTGAAAGTGTGTTGCAAGTGTGCTTTCCCCTCAGAAATGTGAGTCTCACAGCGCTTGCTAATGTGCAGATTGCATGCTGTAAATCCACCATCATTAGCCGTCCAATCCAATCCCAAAGAGGGAATGGATTCCTTAAAAAGGAGTGAGCAGGACAATGCAGGGTATTAATTTTATGTACCAATATGCATTGGTATTTACCAATATGCATTCTAACTTCATGCACCAGTATGCATTTCCTTATCTGTGATTCAGAGCCTCTGGATGAGCTCAGAGCTAATGGTGACTGAAAATCAGTGGAATAGTCTTTATAGGTCCACTTGAGACAAATATTGATGGAAATGGAGGCCACAATTACATAGTGAAGATGTACATTCACATGTGTTGTAATTAAAGAGGAATAAAGTGGTCTAGCACAAAACTCACAGTACTAACAGAATGGAGAAGTGTAATGTGACCTTTCTTATAAGATATTGTTCTTGCATTAAGGAGATGAGTGACTTCTAAATATAGCCGTGTTTTGTAGCAAGACTACTTAACTGGAGTGGCAATGCTATTTCATCTAAAAATAAAGCAATGATTCTCCCTCAAAATACCTAAAGCCTGTACCTGTGGTTTCACAAGCACCTGAAGGCAATCTAAGTTTGCACAGTCATGAAAAGCAGCTGTCCTGTCCTCTCCTCCCTCTCTGTCTGTAAGGATCTGCTCTTCCCTTGCCAGGCACTAATGCTGTAACACACCATGCCATCACACAGATGTTCCCTGACATCTGGCCAGCTCAGAGAACACTCAAACTCAGTGACCATTTGTACAGAGATAGAATTTAGGTTTGATATGAATGACATTTGAGTGAGTCTGGAATCCAGAAATCCATTTTCATGCTTAAGTTCCTAACACAGTGCATGCCTGCACACCTCAAAATGAAATTCAAAGCAACTAGTGAGTTGATCAGGAAGTTACCTGAAGCCACTGTCTTGTCTTAAGTACTTCCCTACAGAGGGAATTGCCAGTGGTCTGTTCCATCTCCTTGTGTGTCACCCTGCAGAATTTGTAGAAGGAAGTCAGGACAGGTCACTGTCCTCTGCTTGAGTGACCTAACAGGGAAGAACACCAAGGTGATAGTGCTCTGATTTACAAAATGTTATTAATCCTTGGTTAGAGGTAGAAAATTTGGCCTAATTCCTTCCTTGGCCAAATCAGCTAAATGCAGACCTCTCTGAGGTGTGCTCTGATCATCAGGCTAACATTTTGCTCTTGGATGAGGGCTGCAGTAAAGGTCAGGCACTTGTGGTACTTGAAGTTGTGCCACTTGAAGAGAAAAGGGAAAACCAGGCTCATTGGGCAAGACAGGAAACATGACACTAATCCTTTAATCTAAAAAGAAACAAAGAAGGAACTCATCTTCATGACATGATGACCAACTGCAAACATGGGAAACACAGCTCTAGAGCGGAACTAGGGAAGAAAGTAGCTTTCTTACATGTGAGCTAATTACTTTCAATTAAAATAAAAAAAAAAAACAACACAAAAATACCAACTCCAAATTTGTCTTATAAAATCTTAAGAGTCCGATCTTTTTTCACGCACTCAGGTGGAACCTGCATGTTTATTATTAATTTAGTTCACTTTATCCAGTATTATAATTACTAATTTAATGTAATTTAATTACATTAATTTACTTTATCAAGCCTACAGTTTCTACTGCAAGATAGCACTCACACAGCAGCCCCTACTTCCATCTCTGCAAAGTTATGTGAATAATGACAGGTATTTCTAAAATGTAGCTTATATTCTTCACAAAAATTGGATTTGTTACCTGGTGTGCAACAAGACAATAATTACACACTTGAGAGAGACATTGATTATTTCAGAGTTGAACAAGCCTGGGTGCTCAGTGGTATTCCACAAACCAAGCACACCAACTATCAAAACTCTTTACTACTTATGCACTTTAGGAAACAAAGGAATTAGTGTTTATTGGCTACAAGTTACATAGTTCTCTATGTATTAGTATTCTATCTTCTATTGGTTAATGATTCTCTCACTTCTCATGCTAATTAGTCTGCACATTCAGTCTTTCTCTTAAGTCAGTAGGTTTCTTGGGTCAATGGTCACCATCTCCCCCTGCCAGAATTACCTCTTCCCCAACTGGAGCTGATTTCAGCACAATTGCTGAGTTGGCTTTATTAATTTCTTCCTTATCTTGGGAGTTCTGTCAGATGTCCTTGTGGTCCATAAATTCTGCATTCTTTGTGTTCACTGTAAGTGACCTTCCTTCTTCCCAAACTTTGTTAACCTCTCCCTAGGTCTGAGATCACTGAAGCATGTTCAGCCCTAAACCTTAACAAGGCAATTCTACCAACAAGTAATTTGCTTTCTAACACCTGGACATCAGAGATTGTTAGCTGCTGTTTCATGGACTAAATCTCCTCCTTTCTGATTGTTTAGCCTTGAAAGTATACAAGGATCAAACATCAAAGAACATTCTTTCTTAAGAAAATTTTACATATTTCACATTTTTCAACAATCTGACTGTATTTTCACTGTCTCAACCAGAAGGCCTCCAGGTCAGGTAGCAGACATGCACTGCCATAGCACCAGCTGTCAGACTTTTGAAAAGGTACAGACATCGCCACTCCTATTTTTGAGTTCCTCTTCCCTGAATAGCACAAAAGAGTGATGAGGCTAGAGAGCAATTTCTGCTTCTTTCCCTTCTCTTGGGCTGTAATGATTGCCTTTCATTTTTAAGATGCTTCAAATTGTTAAGACCAAGGAAAATAGATTTGCTGTTATAAAGACTGTAAACAAGGAGACTGCTTGAAAACCTGTGTCACGGGCCTTCTGACATCTTTCCACAGACATCATGCACAGAATTTTCATACTCAGCCTTTAAACCAGTCAAAGCCACCTAAAGACTATTTCAGAATGGACAGTCCTGCTAAACCAGTATCACTGCTGCTCTTTTCCTAAGAGCCTTTCTATGAGTTGCCAGTCAGGTCACCCCAATTTTCAGTTCAAAGAGCAGGAGAATCAGCTACCATGTCCTCTCATTTCCACAGGAGCTCTCACACCAAGGCAGAACATCTCACGTAGATGAATTTCCGAGTGCAAATCAATAGAGAGGATACAGAAGAAAAGATCAAGTATTATCCACAAACTCTGCTGATCGCCAGCTTTGTCTTGAAAAGACAGTCATAAACTGCCCATTCTAGTTAATGTCTGCATTCAGTAACAGAGCTTTGTTTCCTTTTTTCCTGGGTAATGAAGAGGAGTTGCAATGTTATTTCTAACCCACTTTCACAACATGGAGTAAGAAGGTATTTAAACAGGGAGACAAGGCTAAATCAGCTGCTCTTTGAAGCAGTTTATAAAGAAGGAATTGCAGCTGCATTAACGAGGTAATATCTGTATTCCTGGCTGTAAAATGTCTGGAATTCAATCATATTTGAACTTTGCAAAATGTCTGCATACGTGTGTCAGTTCACAAGGCAGGACACTGCAAGTTGTTCGTCATATGTAAGAGACGTTTTACAAGTTTAAGTGAAAGAAACAGAGTTCTGATGGTGGCCGGGTGGCTGCTGGTTGCTGGGAAATGCTGGCTGAGCATCTCAGAACACAGGGAACTGTTTTTTTAAATAATCGGTTTTAGCTGAGCAGGAGGAAGGAAAGGGAGCTGTTTGCTTCTGAATCTGCTGCTCTAGCAAGGGTCTCATTCTGCTTGTGCACTTTGTTACCTGCTTCAGAGTAGAGAAAGAGGAGATATAATCAGCTATAGATGGGGCTCCTGCAGTTCAGAAATCTGGTATTGCCTGCAGCACAGCTGGAGGCATAGAAAATTTAGCTGAGATGTGAGATTTTATGATTGTACTAGCAAATATAGAAGTACCACTGAAAACACACATTACACACATAGGCTGAAATGGAACTACTCACAACTGATTATAGGAGCAGCAGAAGGGAGGAGCACAGGTACAAATTACAACAAACACAGCTATACTGATGTGTAGAGGACTGTATCTTGTCAGACCAGCAGATGATTATTCCCCTTCCTCATCTCATTTTGTACAGAGGGAGAAACAGAGTGTAGGTACCCATGCTGACATATCTCCAACTGGGCTTCTTCTGATAGCAGAAATAGAATTCCTGATTTCTCATAGGCAAGAATAATTTTTAAATGTTCTTGCACTGAACAACCTTTTTATAAAAAATATGTATTTATTAAATCAAAAGAAGAGAATGCAGGGGTACCACAATGAAAGAATTTAATTTAAGAACTCTAGCTGTGCTTCAGTCTAAGATTAACTATAAAAAACTTCTAGGATCCTATAAAAGGAACAGAACAGAACTTTTTTTTTAATACCAGATCAAATTTTCTTTCTTAACAATTCTTTTCCTTAAGAGAAGATGGTTTTTTCAATTCTTCTCATATGTGCAGCCTTTAATTAGTCTGTTGGGCAAAGGCAGTATTAGCTAGACTCTGCCACAATAACCCATATTTGGTAGCTAATTACTCCTTGAATAGTCTTAAGGCTACCAGCAATTTCAGTACAATTGGCAGCCTGAGCCCCCAGGAGCTGTTCCAGCATCCAAGAATAGCTGGAACAGGGACACAGGCAAGCCGTGACCCTTTCTCCTCAGCCACAACCTAACATATCTACTATGCCAAAGGCAAGAGCAACACTGAAATGAAAATATTCCCAAGCGGCTAAATGTGCTCTCTTTATGGCCTTTTTAAACTAATGAAGTAGCATAAAGGGACTATAGAGAAATGGAAAATAGGACCTTTTAAATGCTAAAGCAGTGTCAGGACTACCGATCATTTTTCAATTTTGCAATGTTCTATTAAAACAACAGTACAAAACACTTATATGGGATCAAATCTGACACAAGACTTTTATTCTAGTATAATTTTATCCACTTATGTCTCATATTGCAGCAATTTACATCACTGCAATATGGGTGTCAAGTCAGTACAAAATGCTGACTTGATTTAGTAGCATTTCATAGGTATTTTACACAGGTAGAAATTACTTCATGAGGGACACAGCAGTATCTGTGATTTCAGTAAAATGATTCCTGCTGCCACTTGTGTGACATCAGTGGCAAACTAAAATTAACATAAAAATTTAAATGAGAACTTCAATTTTAAACACACTGTTAATTCAGATACTATTCCACAACTCCAAAGAGGGTTGCTCTGCAAATTCAGCAGTACTTGTGCTTGCAAAGAGCAAGGAATTCCCTCTAAAAAACTTCAAAAGTTTATGAGGGATCCCTTTCTACTACATTCTTTTAACTTACTCTTTAGTTTATCGCTGCTGATGAGCAAACTGATACAAGTATAGCTATGAAAGTGCCAGCATTGTTGATGCTGACGGTGAGATGGACACTGGACTCTGGACAACAGTGATATCTTAGCTCAGGTCTTAGCAGCAGCACCATAAGGCTGTAGGTTTGAAGAGAAGTTGCCTTTGGCAGTGGTATTGACTTAAGGTACTTCCTACAATTTTTTCTTCCTTCCTGCCTGTTTCTTCCTTCCTTCCTTGTTCTCTTAAGAGCCATATGACTCTTATCAACACAACTGTCTAAAAGGTCACCTTGTGAATCAGGCCATGGGAATTTAATAGGTATTGAAGAAAAAATTCTGCAAAAAAAGCTTTGCTAGGCAGTTTAACCTGAATCAGTCTCATGATTCTGTTCCCAAACACACACATATACAGTCATTTTGTCACAGCTGAAACAGAGTCAGGAACAAGCAGCTTATAGTTGAGGTGAGTCCTGAGAATGCCTCAAAACAGGCTGCTGCTGGCAAAAGTGCGCGTGGAACAATACATTTACTGTGTCCCTTGCTTACCTGCATGTGCATCAGCCTGTTCCAGGGCTATGGTCCATGACTTTAAGTACTGCAGTAATTTAGGGCACCAGTAATCCTTTCCCAGTGTTTGTGAGGGAATTTGCCTGCCCTTCTGAGAGCAGAGTGGGGATTGGAGAAACAGCAGTGTTCTTAGCACCTGATTGCAAATCACCAGTCTAAAGGAAAACAAAAGTAAGACATGCTAAATTTGGGTTCCACTGAAGTACAAACCTTGACCCTCCTGACTACCTATAGCAAAAGGTACTGTTCAGCTCAGTTCCTCTCAGTGGGAGTTATACTAAGACCATGTCCAAAGCACTGAAAAAAATCCTCTCTGGCTTTAAGATCCAGAAGGATTCCAATCTAACTGCATGTCCTGACTCAAGATTTCCTGCCAGTTGTGCTCCCCTAACATCAGAGTCCAAGACTTGAAGAATAAACAAGTGCAGCAGATTCTGAAGAAGTGACAAAATCATCTCCTAAAATGGCCTTGGTTATGGATGGGATAGTGGGACAGATGGACTGTAGGACAGATGGAAACCTGTTGTGAAGAAAAAAAAAAAGATCAAAATAAAGGTAGTCCAACACAGGAGTAGATTGTCCAAGGGTACCTCTAGACTCTTCATCCTTGGAGATATTCAGAACTCAGCAGGACAATGCCCTGATCAATCTGATCTTAAGTGGCCCTGCTTTGATCTGAGATTGACCAAGTGACCTCTAGGATCCCTTCAAAGTAAATTATTCTGCTATTCCGTGACCAAGGAGTGTGTAGGACTGATGAGGCTCCACGGATTTAAACTGGGTAATGCTCAGGAAAAATCTGAAACAGCAGTCAAACAAAGCAAACTCTCTTTATCACTTATCCATTCCCCCAAGCCCTTATTTCAAATGCTTTGGAAATTAAGGAAATGTCCATAGTTCTGAAACTGTTAGTAGCTGTGTCAGAGCAGTGAGAGAAATGGCGGCTTGTTTGAGGCACAGGAAATGCTCTCACTCTTTCTTATTATCACTTAGTATAGAGACCAGGTGAAACCTTGACATAGGGAAAGCAAGGCCTTAACTAAGTGCAATTCAGGAAACATTGAGAGGGATAGGGATAGGTAAAAGGCCTTAATTTATGTTTCCAAAATGAAAAAGAAATAAAATAAATCCTTATATACATTAACAATATTATACTAATGTTCTGTAAGGCTGGAAGGCCTTAGAGACCTACTCAGGAAACCAGAAAGTCTTGCATCAGAGCCTTTCCAAGCATTTTTCATTTCGAGGAATTTCTTTTTCTATCATCTGTGGGCAAATCCTAAGTTAGGTGTGTAAGTATTATTGCTGTACAATGAGATTTAACCACACTGGGAGTTAACATATATTATAATAATATACAATTCATAATAATTGTATATAATTATAAATTGTGTAAAATGTTTCTGTCCATATTGCCTTAGTAGTGCAATGTAAGAGTTGTAGGGTTTTGAAAGATTTATATCTAAAAAAGTTTAATTAGATTTTTACTGAATAAAAAAATACATTGGTAAGGTTTTATAACATTATTGTATAACCACGAATTATTTCTTGTGTGATCAAAATGTTCTTACTCATATGTGTTGTGATTATAGGGCATGTTCTCTGGAGGCTGATATGATTGGCATGGGAGCATAAGGAATGATGGCTAGTTCACTGCAGAAACTACCAGCATATAAAGCTGTGGTTTCCTGACTTACTACTGGGAAAGATACTGTCATTTGGAGCATGTAAAGATGACAGTAACTTAAACAGAGGTAAGCAGCATTTCCAAGAGCTAAACCACAACACAAAACCTCTACACATGACATGTTCAGAGCTCCAAACTACAGCAATGAAAATAAATAAATACTATGTGTACACAACATCATAATTACACCAATATCTTACAATGGCAAGAGAAATAGTTTTTAATAAATTCTTCTACAGTGCAACTTACAGCCAGAGTATTTCTTTGACAGAAGGCTGGACAGCAATAGGGATGTTGGGAGGAAGTGAAGCAGGAAGGTGGAGAAACAAAGGACTACATCCATTCCTGAGAAATCAAGTCTCTGCATACCAAAGATCCCTTGGTATATTCCTCAATCACACCCCACTAACTATTCCCTTCCACATTGTCCATGTCCAAAACAGAAAAATAAGTTGTCAATGTCTTATCATTCAATGAGATTGGATCCTCCTCGGAGTATGTGGGGCCGCCATATAAATAGTCTTCAGTAGTTTCTTTGCTTTAGGATTTTTGGTCAGTCCTGAGTTTCTGAGACCCATAACAGCATAAGAAAGTGCCTCTATAATGTCTGCCGCTAGGTAGCTGGACTCATTCCATCCCAAGTGCACTGAAATCACACACTGGACGGCAGATGTTTCTCTTGCAGGTAGAAGTCAAATACATAAATCACATTTTGCTTTAAGCATCCCCATATGTAGCAAATTGCTATGTATCATCAGACCTTAATTTAGTATATTTAATAAACTTTCGCTTGAAAGTAGTTTATGTTGACGAGCTTTTATGAAGCATCACTTTTTGCAAAATTCAACCCCAAAGGATGTTTTAAGTTCTCTTCTTGTATGCCTTTAGTACTTGCCTATAATGTAATGTGATTGCAGTTAAAATAGCACTGCTAGTAGAGATTACATTGGAATGGTTGTGAGCCCAAGCCTGTCTCTGGAGTAAATGATGTGAGTGCTTTGTATGAATTGAATAGTGGTGTGTTGCCAGGAGTTACTCCTCCACAGGAAACTGTATTAAAAATAACAGTCTTTCAGTACAATCTGGTCCCATTTGGAGAACACACATAACCTTTTAAGAGTGATAGTGGTAGAAGAATGCTAAAAACATAAGCTTTTAAAAGGTGACAGCGGTAGAAGAAACAGTAGTAGAAGAATGTTAAAGATGCTTCAGCTGTGCCAAGACTGATTTTGGAAAGTTCCCCAAAATGTATCAAGAG
The DNA here is from genome assembly GCF_003945595.2 of Pipra filicauda. NCBI lineage: Eukaryota > Metazoa > Chordata > Aves > Passeriformes > Pipridae > Pipra > Pipra filicauda. The sequence continues at coordinate 873,198 of NW_024104432.1, forward strand.
AAATAAAATGGCACTTCAACTTCTAAAAAGTAACTTCCGCATTCTCCCACAGTGCTAGCTTAGTAGAATTACAGCTCTACAAACTCAGACTTGCGTAATAGGAATTCTTGCTGAATTTGGGGTGTGCAATGTTAACACTAGTCGTGTATATTATTTATTGATTATTCCAATTTTTAGGGGTCTTGTACACATAAAAGTTTTATTAGCATCACTCTGTCAGTTAGAAGAACATTTTTACTAACTTTGTTAAGCACCAGTGGTATAGATGTAGTCATACCATAACAAAGCTGATTTACAGTCCCCAGTATGTGCTACACTTTTAAAAAGAATTCTTGTGTTCATATGACTGCATCTACTTCAGGATACCCTTTTCTACTTTAACTTATTTCCTGGTATGGAGGTACAAGTACGCTCTTACCTTGAGAAGAATCATCCCTCTTTTAGTTTATTCCGAGCCACAATCATACCCTTTTGCCAGGTCTGCTCCAAATTCCCAGCTCCATTTGTTTTCATACACTATACAGTTTGGAGGGAAAAAAACTCAGTGGCAATGCCAGCTTTCATAATCCCTGCTATTCTTCAGTTAAATCAGTTCCATAGGCTACTCTAGGATGCACCCAAAAAAATTGCTGTGCTAGCCTAGTAAAGACTGCAGTACAGGTGCAGGTGGAAACAAATAGCCAGGGTGGCCTGCACAATGTTAAGCAGTACTGCCACAGAAAGTTGCATTGCAGTCACTTACAATCCCTGGCCAGACAATGCTGCAGTGACAAAAGTAAGTTCACAAACTCTAATGAAATTTCAATGAAAATTAACAAAATCCCAACAAAAATTGTACATGACCCCAGCTGATTTTATATCGAAGACAGTAAAACCTGCATGCACTTACTGATGGATTCAGCCCTTTGACTTAGGAAATCTCAAAAATCACTGGGTTTACACTGCAATGTTCTGGTTTACAATCTTCACCTCTCATAACTACTGTCATGACAATTCAGCTTCAGAATGAAACGTCACAGATCTGTAACATGACACAGCAGCTGCATACTTAAAAGAAGAAACATGGTGGGAAGCACAGAATCAAATTCTTTTTCTTTCACAATATGGGCTCAAACCTAACCCAGCAATTTCAAGAATTATGTTTCTATTTATCATTACGACTCATTTTTTTCCATCTCATTAATTACATTTACACGAGCACGCTTGAGATTTCTACACAAATCATATTCTTGAACATTTCTGTACTTGCCTAAGGTGAAAAATATAATTTGAATTTGTGTCTTTCCCCTTCTTTCCCTCTGAGGAAAAAATTGTCAGTCTATTTACAGCTAATCAGACATAGACATGCTCTGACTTGAAACAGATTTGTCTAAGGACTATGCAGGGTTTATAGCTTATTAGGGTGGTAGGTTATCATTCCATGTGGTAGTAAATAGCTTGAAGAAATAATTTTGTCCCAGGAGAGGTCCTATCAGATATTTTCTGTTTGTACCACTCTAACTCTGCGCTGGTTCAGGCATAATTTATCCTGCTCAACTGACAGATAGCTGGCACAAACCCTGAATAAACACTGTAACGTATGCTCTGAGTGATTTGGTAAAAATGCAGTTGTGCTCACACCAATAACAGATCAAATTTTTACTGCCAGGAAATCCAGCATACACAGATTTTATATGACTTAATGCAGAATCACAGCCTTATATCGCTTCATTTTTTCTACATATGAATTGAGTTTTAATTACTTTATGATGGGCAAAAATAAAAAGTACAGGTTTGTTTGAAATCTCCCTGACAAATACTTGTGTCGAATGAGTCTATTGTACTATAATGGTTCTTCAAGTAGGGACAAACATGATCTACAGAGAGTACTAATGTCTCTTTCATAACACTAATGTGCATGATTTTGTACCTATATGGTCTGTACAGAAATTAACTCACGCAAGGCAAAAGAGGCGTAACATCCCTCTGTAAAATAGATGTTGAACTGGCAGTGTATCTGCACCACTGGAGATAAACTCATGTGTAACTTGGGTATTTTTGAGCTACTTTTCACCTCTTTGCACCCACTAACAGCATTGGAATAGAGAAAACAGGCTACTTGGATTTTCAACAGCTCATAGTCCTGCATAGGCTTTATGCTGTGTCTGAACTCTCATATGCACCTTGCTTTGTCTGCATAGTTCAATCTCTATTCAGCACAAATCAGTAGAAATACATGGTTGCTGTTACCATTGGAAAAAAAGTTTCAGCTCTAAAACTACTTCTGCAAGATTGCATTGGCCATAGATTTTAACAGGAAAGTTGCCAAAAACTTACTTGTGTTAAATTCAACCTCTCTTTCTGACTCTCTCCAGGCTGCTTCTAACATCCGCCCAGCTTTCAATTCTAACAAACTGATTTTTAAACTATAATATCGCATTGCTTCTTTGGAACATGGATTTCTCATTCAGTTTCAGCCTAGTCCTGATCATTATTCAGAATGAAAAGGAGAAGACAGGGGTACAGAGATAACATATGGACATGCACACACTAAGCCTGGTTTTCCAGTGTCTTGTGTTTTAGTCATATGCAGGCCTGCTAGGTGAGTGCAAAACAAAGGTCAAGGGCTCCTATTTTGATTTGTTAGTATTAATGACTTATTTGCAAAAAGGTTTTAATAACCAAAGATTTGCACAGTGTCTAGATTTGCCCCACGTGTTGATACGGTATCTAAAAACTTGACAGGAATGTGCTGAGGAAGGTGTGTATTTAACAGGAGGGCAAGCTTGAAAATACTTCAATCCCTTCCCACTCCACCTCCCTCTCCTTGCCAGTGCAAGTCTAGCACGGCAGGCATGATCCTGATCATATGATACAGGAGCAATCACGTGACTGAGCAGCTCTGTCATCTCAGTGTAGCCACTCCTGACATCTGAGTAATTATCTACCATGAGTTTGGTGATCTTTATATCCATCCCTTCTAAGGGGAGGGACTTAGGCACTGGAATGTTTTGCTTACACAGCATTTTGTTTTGTTTGGTGCTTTCTCTTCTGGCAGTTGAGAATAAAGGTTTGCATCTTTATAAGACATAAATAAAAGATGAATTGGAATGAGAGAAGTAGTTAGTATTACCCTTCATGAAAATATTCCCTGTAAAATATAAAAGATTGTGTTCACCTGTTCTAGAGTACTTCACAAACAATTCAACCTGTCTGATTAAGAGGTTTACAGCTGCTTCTTTATGTGAATTAGAAAGTACCTATTACATGCACAACAATTACATGCCTCTCATCACAGGATCTAGATTATTCCCAGAAGTCTTTTCTCACATAAGACTTGTCTACATAATCTAGCATAGGGAGTACTCCCCTAAAAATTTGGCCCATAATTCGTCCTCCCAAAAGTTTTAACACCTGCATTAACCAGAAGAAATATTACTCCAATCAGAATGTCTTGGGAGTTTTGTCACGCTGTGGTGGTTTGGGCTAGGCCTTCCTTGGTGACCAGTTTGTAACCAAGGAAGGGTCCAGATTTACCCAGTATTCCCTACGATTTTTACGTAAGCCAGATTATAAGAAGAGAGGAGGAGAGGCCTTCGCTCTCTTTCTTTCCGGCGGCTTGGAGGTGCAGGTCCCCTGCTGTTGAGTCTGTCGTGTTGGGGAGCGAGGCCTGGTTAGGCCTTGTCGACCTTGGGAGACAGAGGTTGCCGGCGATCGTTCCGGAGCGACTCTCAGTTGTCCCAGGGGAGTAGTGAGCTATTTTTCTTTGCTAACTTTTTAGTTGTTAGATATTGGGTCTTGGGATATCTATATATTTTATTTTAGTTTTGTTCCCTTTCCTTTCCTTCTTCCCTTTCCCTTGTGAAATTGTATATAAGTGTAAATATATTTATATATATCTCACTTTGGCTGTCTCTCTCTCTCGTTTCGGGGTTTTTTTTCTTAGTTTTTTTTCTCCCTCTTCTCCCTGAGGTTGGGGGGGGGACGACTTCTGGTGGTAAGGTTTGGAGACTTGGCAGGGAGCCAGCTTCAAACCATATCACATGCCTACATCAAAACTACTATATACCACTGTCAGGCACTGGTAAGAGGCTAGACAAATAGGAACCTTATTCAGAACCAGGGGCCATCGCTTGCAATGGGTTAGACGTTGTTAACATACTTGGGTAAACTTCATTTAACTTTTCCTGACATTATTTTAAGAAGCAAGTCCCAGACAATGTGGGAGCTGCAGAGAAAAATCAGCTACTGTTCTTAGCCACTGCTAAAGCAGAACATGCATTTGGAAGGCAAGACACCACTTCCTTAGTTTACACTAATTTGTGGCATACTTCGTTTTGCACCTTTACTTGAGAGGCTGAAAGTGAGTATTCTGACAATGTCTGGATCCTGTAAACTTACCCTAGGAGTTGTTTTGAGCTGACTCACACTTCTGGGAGCATTCATGCCTTTGATAAGAAATCAGGAAGACTAAAATTAGAAAGATTCAGATTAAACCATTTTAGGGAGCAGTTTATTGTTGATATATAGGGTGGCTTGTGCTAGAAAAATGCTTTGGAACCCCCATGTTTCTATGTTATGAGGCTTTATAGAGGCCTGTGGTGCTAATTCTTCAACAAGCTTTAGGTTAGGTGATCATAAATTTGTACAGTTGTATAGGCCAGAATAATTGTAAGGTTTGCATGGGGTAACGGTTGATTTCTTTTTCAAAATACATGTCAAATTATACATAAATCTTGGCATGTGCTTTTCTGTGAGCACAGGTATCTGATCTTACAGATTAGCTGCTTTACTCTTCTTTAAAACATTCTTGCATAATGGCCATCTTTATAACTAAGTGAACAACAAATGTCTAAATAAACAACTTCATTAATATTGGAAACATATGAAAGGAAATGTTTAAGAGCAAGGCCATCAAACCTGTCAGCTAACAAAAAAATGGTTTTAATTACCTAGTACAGTTTGGAAGACCAAATCTGAAGTGAAATCTGTGAAAATAAAGTCTACAAATGCACTGTCATAACTTTTATGTGTTAGGTTATTGCTCAGAGAGCTTGTCATTAGTCCTTATTGAATTTGTATCTGCACATAAACTTTAGACACCGGAAAGCATTTGTTGCCCTTCTAGCAAGTGCCTTCTTTCCTTTTTCCTCATGCCATTACATTGTCACAGTTTCTTATCCCTTGTTCCTGTTGTACCTGCAGCAAGTCTTGGAATTTGGTGTTCCTCTTCTGCATCTTCACAGCAATGTCATTGGGAGTGAGATGCATTTCTTTGCTATCTGTAGCAACGGCTTTGCTCAGCCTCCTAACTGGCCCTTCCATCCTCAGAGTACCCGCAAAACTAGAGAAAGAGAACACGTTAATCTGAGATTCCAAAGAAGAATGTTGTCTAGCTGCCTTCTGATAAAGGCCCTAGTTTACAAATTTTAACACAATGACTATACTGTCTGTCTAAGCAACAAAAAGGTGCTCTGTTCCAGTAGAGGAATTTCTTCAGCCAATGAAAAGATTTTTGTGTACTCTGGTGACAATACCACATATTGGTGAATGTGTTAATAACAGAAGAGATCCAGCAAAATTCACCTTATTAAACAAATTAACCAAAATCATGCTTGTGAAATAAGTCTGTAAGTATGATTTATTAGAAAGTGGCAAAGGCTACTGATGTGTTGCTGATGCATATGCTGCTACCTGATAAGCATAATCTGGCTGTATTCTGCAACTTCCTCCCCTTTTCTCATAAAAAATAGAAACACAAAGCAAAACCTAAAAAAACATGGACTTTGCCACAGAGGAATTCAGCAATTACTCCTTGCTATGACTGCTTGCCAAAGAGCAGGAGCTGCATGTGTACACAGTTTTCATACATCCCCCTCCATAAAAAAAAAAAAGAAAAAGACTTACAAGGACAGATTGATCTTTGGCGACATTGAATCCTGACAAACTTTGTCCAATGAAGAGGTCTAAAATCGGTAATCCAAGTCACGACAGCTGTATCGCAATCTGTATCCAGTTATGTGCAAACGATGCTGTTCTACAGATTATGACAACACACTAAAGAAAAGGCATCTAATGGTATGAATGGTGCCTATTTAAATACATAGGTCACTACTATGACACATTTACACTTGGCTGCGTATTTACCATTCTCCCCCTCGATAATTAGGTGGACTTTGGGATGGAAGAGCGGTAATAAACTTCTGCGTAAGCTTCCTAAATGGTTTTTGACCTTTACAGAAGCCAATCTCTCTAGGAAAAGCCAACACTGTAACAGATAAGGCTAAAAACTGTATATTGGCTTGAAACATTGGTTCCTTCGCTTGGATCCTGCAGGGGACATCTGTGAATTTGTTGCTTAAATCTCCTAGGATAGCTAGTGGCCATTTTTTAAATGAACCCAAAAACTGGGGCATGTTATCAAACCCAGAAGCAGATCTACTCCTCTGGTCAGCTACTATGAATCACTGGCTTGTCAAAACAGGGATTTGTTGGCCGTCTCTCTGAAGAGTAGTGTGGAACAGTCCATAAAAATATTGTGATTTAAGACTAAATGGAATAAAAAATACCTCATAGACTTAATGGAACTGAGATGGAAAGGCAGGTAAGCAGGACAAAAAGATACAGGAACTTGGACCTGTGACCAACTTCTCTTTGTGATCTTTAATGTACAGTTAATGCAGTTGACAACTGTATATCAACACTAACACAGTGAGAACAGCTGCTGAGGCAGACACCTGTGGACAACCTAGAAGATGATGAGTGTGGTGAACCAAGGAAAATACCAAAGGAATTTTTACATAAGTGATATCATGTTGCAAAACAATATGTACATGTAAACACAACAGCATTTCATAAAGATAATCCCAAGAGAGTTTAAATTAAAAAAAAAAGCATCCACTGAAATTGGGCTAAATCAATATTGTTTTAATACTAAAACTATCTATGTTAGTGATGTTTCCTATGGGGGAAGCAAACAAACAAACCTAGCTTTTTTTAAAACCAATACAAGGTTACTACTATTATTAAATTTGTGAAATTAAAACCACTGGAAAAGCTCTCACTGACTTAATGGAATTTAACTATACTAACTGCACAGATAAATATAATGTGGTTACTCAAGTGCTTGTTTTGCCAGTGTTGTAGTAAAATACACACAGTACAACTCTGCCCAGTATGCACAGGGGCGTACCTGTATGGTCAAGGACTGAGTTGGAATAATGGGTTGGAAATACTAAAATTATTTGCAGTTGGTTTAAGGACTTCAAATTATTATGCCCAAAGGCCTGCCTGGATACCTGCACTGCTGTTTCACTACAGTCTAATTACTGCAGTTCTCAAGTCACCATTGAAAACGAAGCCACACACATACAGCTAAAAATATCCCAAACAAGCTGTTTTGTTAAAAATCTGCCTGTGCAAATGCATTGGCATATGGGTTTTGAAGATGTATCTCTAGCATACAAGTCAGCGCTTGACAGATGCTCGGAGATTCCTGCTGGTCCCAGTGTGGACTAGAGACTTCTCTGTGAAACACTCCCTTAGACAGAGAACTTTACAAGGGATGAACAAAATCACACTGTTATGTTAGAGACAAGCTGAATCTACTTCTATGACATTATGACCAAGCACTTCAGACATCACACTGTTTCTAAAGACTAAGAAAAAACAGCAGACTTTGTACCAATGAAAAATCGAGCCCCATACCAGCCACTGTGAATATTAACTCTACCCTAGCCAAAACTAGCACAGTGGGTCAACATAAATTTTGCAAGATGACTGTTCATACTATATTTTGAATTCTGAATGAAATTTCTCAATAATTCAGCAGCCCTTCATTAAAAGACCCTGTGACGTGACATTAAAAAAAATTGTAGCATTTAAAATAAATATGAAATAAATATGTGTAGAGGAATACAGGCAGATACTATTTTGAAATAAGACATCAAGCACTGCACTGACTTCATCAGTAAGCATTTCCAAGCTGCATCATCTTAAAACACAATCATCAGTGCATCCCATACATTAAGCTGGGTTTAAAAATACCCAAAATCAATGGAGTGGATTGACTGTTCTGTTATTTCAAATTTACTCAGAAATCCCTACATTCCTTGACACACAGTCCACCTCCTAATCTATACTGAATGTAGCCCGTCCTTGTGCGATAAGAGATGTTTCTTCAGCTTCAAAATCCATAGAAAATAAGCCTCAGCCATGAGGTTTGTGTCAGAGTTAGATTTCTGCTTGTAAAGCTGTGCTCTCATTGTGCTTTTCCCTGAGTTGTCTTCTTTTCAAAGCCTGCAATAAGCAATGTTTGAAAATAAAAAGTGAACAATATAACTTTGAGTTGAGGCATTCATCTCCTAATGGAAAAGTTATCCAAAAGATGAAGTAAAAAAGATGAAATTGCATATGACTATAGTGATGAGCTATTAATTTTCAAGGTATTCTTCAAATTTTCTCAGGTAAAAAAACCCTATAAAACTAAATAATTACTCAGAAACAACCAAAACCATAACATCTGTAATTAGAAACTTGGTAATATTCTTTCGTACGTGTTTTTCCAGGGCTTACCAAGCTCTTTATGGGAAACTGTGATATGTAAACATTATTACTACTTTGTTTGCTCTTCAGATCAAATCTGTATGAATGAGGTGTGCATTGATTTCAGAATTTGGAAAATTCTGAGATATTCTTCCCACAGGTAACCCACAGTGTCTGATTTTCCTTTCACTCCTTTAATCATATTGCTGTAATTACCCCACTGACACTCACAATTATGTACATTAGCTATATGTGGGCTTCCCAATCATGGATCAGGATCTATGACAGCTGGCTAGATCAAAATAAGGCCTGTTCATACCTGAAGAACCACTAAGAAGTGCACATAAAGAACAGCAGAAGCAGCACAATAACACTAAGAGACTTCTGTAGACCCTTTATCAGTTGTGTGACTTTTGTCTTGGCAAACCAGAGACAGGTGAGAAAGAAACACTGGTCATAATGGAGAAACTGTTTTCTGGTATTTCTTTGGCAGGCGAAACTAAACAGCATAGCAACAAAATTTGACTGAAGTTGAAACTTGTCTACCCCTGATCAGGATGATGGGTTTGGAAATGGTCTAATCCAGGTATACTTAGTATTGGTATTACACTGTTTCTAATATATTTGTCTATTTTCTAGTGTTTAAATTCTTTCAAGTACAATTCTTCTAAATTTGATCTTTTAAATGACTTAATTTCCCTAGGGCAGGTTCCTGGAGCTCTTCTTGGTTTCCAGCTATTATGTCGGGATCAAAAATAGCCACTGTTTTGCTGTACTAGATCCAAGGCTCACAGAACTAAGTCAAGGTGTCCCAGCCAAGCTCAGGTACCAATATATTCTCTTAAGAAAGGATCCAGAACAGAAAAAGGAAGCTTAGAATGCTTAGAGTTGCCTGATTTCTGAAATTATTCCTGCCAGGATTTAGCACAATTTGGCACACCACCACATTCATGCAGTGGGAAACCACATGTTCTCAAAGAAACGTGAAGAATGTATGAATTTAGAGATAAGATCTTAGTAGGAAGACAGGTAAAAGTATTTCACATCTCTTACTATTTGTTTGTGTTTTCTGAACCCGTCTTTGAAATACAAAGGAATTTAAGAGAACACATGAAGATGATGGGGGAAAATCTAAATTAAACTCATGAGGGGAGGAAATATTTTTCTGACCTGCACCATAGCTGTGCACAGACAATCCAAACGTGTTATGATTCTGTAATAAAAACTATTGTTAACCACAATCAAGCTGCGACTTGTTGAGATAAAAGCACTTTCTTAATAGCGTTTACTTATACATATATTAAATAGAGCCTACTTGGATAAGGAGAATAGTAGTAGTAGTTTAATTGCAGGTCTTTAACTGGGAAGAACTTTATCCTGTTTCATCACAGAAGTAGTCATTACTGAACCGGCTCAGAGGGCAGAAGATTAAACACCTAATCATTACACAGGATGTTGAAAACCCAAGGCTTTACGTAAATGCCAAGTATCATGTTATTTTCCACTGGGTTGAGTTTCTTGCACTGTCTTCCCAGTTTTCTGGTGAAAACATTTGTTTTCCAACTTTTGTAAGCGAGTTATATGATTGTGAATTACTCCTACGGCTGGTATAAGGCAGGGATGCTTCAGCACCAAGCAGTTACATGGAATAACAGCGTTTCTCAAGTCCGAAGTACTTCTTGTACCACATTCCAGCCACAGGGAGAGTTGCTGAGCCAGGCTTATATTCCCTGGCCCAGTTACATATTCATAGAGTGGCTCTTCCGAATCATCCCATGAGACAGTCAGTGCTGCTTTGGGAACACAAAGTGAGAGGCACAGAAGGGCTACATTCTGCCCCGGTCTTTGTGTTCTACGTGTCATCCTATTGAGACGACCTACACAAACCCTCTCTCTCCGTGAAAATAATAAAACCTTTAAGAAGTCTTTCTCCTCACATTACTGAGTAAACTCACTACCGAGCATCAGTTGTACTTAAAAAGGTATACGAGAGCCACCTATGTGCTATCACTGCTACATTTCATAGCACGAGGGGTAATCCTACTAGATCAGCCTTCTGTTACGAATCACTCCGCTTTCTAACAGCAGAAAATGAAAAGTGTGCATTTACCCTAAGTAGCGAAGTGCAGCCCCCCAGCGCCACCTCCAAAGGCTTCCCTCCCTTCCAAGACCAGCCCCGTGCCACCCGAGTGGGCAGCGCCGCGGTCTCAGAGCCCTGCGTAGACGTGTCGCTCACTCAGCAGCCGCCCTGCGGGCGCTGTACGACGTGGCTGTACCGCGGTGGCCAAACACTGCCGGCCTTTAACCCTTTCTTTCCCCGGTGCCGGCGGGGGCTGGCGCCTCCCGCGACTCACCCCGCGGGTCTAACGCGGTGCCCTCAGAGGCGGAGGGACTCAGCCTTCCGCCCTCAGCCCCCTCAACCCTCAGTCCTCACCCTTCACCCCTCAGTCCCCTCACGCCTCGCCCGGAGGTTCCCGCCCGCTGCCGTGAGGCGACCCCGCACGAGACGCACCCCCAACCCGCCACCACGCTCTCGCCAACACCACTCGGGCGAGCGGCCGCGCGGAGGCGGAAAGAGAATGCGGGACTTGCTGCGCGCGCACGCGCGCTGGAGGCTGCGGCACCTCTCGCGCGAGCGGAGCGCGCACGCGCGCCGTTGAGGCCCGTCGCGGGGCTGGCCCGCGCCCCGATTCGCCGGCGGGGCGCGAGCCGGGGTGGGGGCCGGGCCGCTTTAGACCGGCAGCCAATGGGAAGCGGGCGGGACGGCGGGTAGGGGGGCGTGTCCGGCAGCGGGCGTGTCCCGGGCGGGCGCGCGCTGTCCGGGCAGCGATGGCGGACGATGGGCAGGGGCGGCTCAGGACTGAAGGCGGCCGGGGTGGCGGCGCGGCTGCGGCGGGCGGCCAGATGCTGCTGAGCATTGGGCTGCTGGCGCTAGCGCTGCTGGCGGCCTACCGGCTGTACCTGCGCTGGGGGACACGAAGCGGGCCGGGAGGCTCGGCCCGGAGGGGCGAGGCCGCCCCGCTGCCGCGCATGAAGCGCCGGGATTTCTCCCTGGAGCAGCTGCGCGAGTTCGACGGCGCCCGCAACCCTCGCATCCTCTTGGCTGTCAACGGCAAAGTCTTCGACGTGACCAAAGGCAGCAAGTTCTACGGGCCCGGTGAGACGGCGGGGGGGCGGGGGGCAATCCCGGCCTGGCCGCCTGGGACCCACCGGCGGTGTTAGATTGGTGATGCACACCGGGTCTGGGTTCTCGTCAAGCATCCGTCATTTTTCCAGGTGCCTTGATTTGGATGTGCGATGTTTAATGCTATTTTTTTTTCCTTTTGTCTTTTCTAGTAGGTTTCCCCAGTGCAGCTGAGCAATGCTTTCTTCTAGCGCTTACGGCTTAGGAGAGAAAAACAACCAGCTGGTTATTTATTTATGCCATATTGAGGATGAATTTTAATCAGGATAGAGGCAGGGCAGGGAGAGCTCAGGGACTGCTATGTTGCTGCTGCCATTGGGAAGAGTGCAGAAATCAACCCGATCTCTTAAACAGAAAGACAGACGATACTCCTCTTTGGAGAGGAAATGTGTATTTTGAAGGTTCAGAAAAGTAAGCTTCAAAGGCAATGTTACGTTTTCATACCCACATTGTAGCTTGTGAAACTGCAGCATGTTGTCTCGTAACAAACTGTTCTTAATAATGAGGTGGGTAAACTCACCAGTGAGCACTATGTTCTCATCTGATGCCAAAGGAAATGAGGGTTATGACTGATGATAATTTTCTTCCTTAAACAATGGTGGTTTGGAAAACTTGATTTATTCAAACTATGCCGGAGTTTTCATAGTAGGCATGGGAAGCGTCTTTGTAGGAAGGGTGGAGGGGAGAGAGGATAACTTCCCTCTCCCCCAGGAAATAGTTCAAGTTAAGTAATCATTATTATTATTATTTAATAATCGAGGTCAAAAAACGTAAAGCACAGCACTGTCATGTTACAAGTCTTTGGTTCTTAGTTGGGAAAGGACAAGCAGTTGTATGGTTGAACTGGGCTAGAATTTTGTAACTCTGGTTATCCTCGAAGTTTGTGACACCAGTTGCACAAACTGAAGCTGCTGTAATTGAATCAAAATGCTCAGGGTAATTTTATGTCTCATTGCTGGAGTGTGGCAAGGGAAATGCAAAGCGTACCAACAAAGCATGACCAGATTTTAACAGAAGAAAGAGCTGAGGGCACTGGCTTTGCTGATATTTCAGGCTTTGACCGTGGTATTTTGTTGAGGTACTGATGTGAAATAGAGCGTCAGCTTTGAAGACAGCAGAAAGCATTGGCTGAGGGCTCACTGTCAATTTTAAGTATATCTGGAGTGCTGGGTTAATGTTGAATAATGTGGCTGTCTCAGGTGGCTTCTGATGCCATGAAAATAAGGTCTGGTTTTTCTCCTTCAGTGTAGTTTGGATGCAAAGGTGTTTCTCATTTTTCTACTTACAGCAGAAAGTTAAAAAATGCACAAAATTGTCATTAGTCTAGATTTTTGTCCAACAGTTGAGATTCCATTAAAGTTCCCACCAAACTTCTGACTTTACTCAAAACTCTCATGGTTTTAAGTCACATCCAGTGAATCCTGTTATACTTTGGCCTGTTTCATTGAAGAGCCCTTTACATACATACAGTTAACGTATTTTTAGATATTGATAGACTGTTGAAGTCATCCTTTCAAACAACCATGACTGAAAACTTCACCTTCTTGAACATTTAATCGAAATGTTTTTCAGATTTTTTTAGCTTTTCTCATGTTGTCTTCTTTAAGCCTTACACAGTTTATCTCATCAGTATTCCCTTAGTCTTTGGTATGTCTAAGGCTTTTTAGCTAAGAGCAAGAGAAGGTTACATTGCACATTGACCTGTCTGTGCCTCCAAAACCCACTTTGTTTACACTGTACTCTTAATTTAAAACTTTACTTGCAAGTTCTTTTCTGAAATGCTGCTCTGTCCTGCAAAGATGCCCTTTGTTTCAACACCTCATTTAGGTGTATGAAATGCCACCTCTGCTTGTGCTCAAATGAGTAAGTGACCTAGAATGCTTTGATTGGTTATTAATTTTAATTAATTGCCTTTTCCTTAATCACACACAAACTTTGAAAGAAATAAAGTAGGCAATTAGTGGTTAACTATTAAAAATATCACATAACCAGGCTTTCAGAGAAGCTGTTTTGGGATGATTTCCCATCTGTAATCACATCTCATGACTTAGGGTCTAACGATAGTACCTTTTGTGTATGCTGTCTTGATTTTGTACCTTTATAACAAGACACAGTATCTACTATTTCATTTATTGCAACATTTAATTTCATGTTTGTTTTTATCAAGATTTCTGGTTGTATATTTGTCAATAGAAGGGCATTGTAAGATTTAAAGTACTTTATGTCAGCAAGTCTTAATATTTAGCATTTAAATTGGCATACCAAGGTAATGCTGTAAACAGGTTTTGATTAACTTAGCAAATACTTTGTGCGTTTATGAAAAATATATGTCTTTGAGCATGACAAAGCAAGATTATATGCAATCCTGTGTATGCACCTGTTCACGTCACTTCTTGGTACTTAATGTTTCGTGATCTTAAAAAAATCAATTTCCTGACTTCCCTTTGCTGCAGTACATTGTCACTGTCAGCTCATTTCTCATCCCACTCTTGTCTTTCAAGTTGTCATGAAGATTTCTGATTTTCCAAGTTTGCCAGGAGGAAAAGATAAGATAGTAGTTGTTCCTTCCTATAAAAATAATCCAGTGCTGTTAGACTTCCTTTGGAGTTGAGTGCTGTGAACTTCATTGTGTCTCTATTGACCACATGATAACAGTGCTTTTCCATACATCCTTTACGAGGGTACGGTTAGAGTGAAATGTTGCAGGAGGGACATTATATATGATGTATTTGGACAATTCTGCTAAGGGTGACCTTATCTTAAGAACACAACAGGCTGAGGGCTTACAGATAAGTATGGAGGATAAGACTGGGGGAAAGAAATGCTTTCTCTAAGGTGTGTGTCTTCTCTGCATTTTTGATGTTTGTCAGCTCTTTGGTGTCTATGTAATGAGATGTCTCTCCCCCTGGGATTCAGCTTTTCAGAGAAACAGCATTTCTGGATAAAATGGGTTCCAACCAGAAGCAGTAAAACTAAAAGGTGTATACATGCTATTGGTCAGAGATTGTTTCCATACTTCTGGTTAAAGGGAGTACTGCCTTTGCCACCAGGATGGAGGGGTTGTTCTGAGCCTTCAGGCCATGTTCATGGAGAGCAGTGGCCAGTAAAGTGCTTTTGAGCAGGAAAATCAGTACTCGTCTCCTCCTCTGCTTCTGCTCCTTGTGTCTGTCAGCATTTTCCTTATCTTTTTTAAATTTCTTTTTCCTTTTTTCATAACATCAATATGTTCCTTAAAACTAGAATAACTGTGTTTAATAAAAGGTCTCTGTAAATTCCTAGTTCCTGTTTAAACCAGTCATGTCCCAGTCACAGAATCGATTGGGTTGGAAAAAACCTCTGAGATCATTGAGTCACCTGAGGTTTGAGGGGCCTAATCAAGCAGGTATGCTAAGAGCAAGATATATTAGGTTGTGATAGTGACATCATTGTTAGTGACATCTGGATGTTAAATCCAGTACACAGCAGCATCACTTTCATTTAATCAAAACATCTGGCCAGCATTGCTTGTCTTATTATGAGATAAACTAGTGGCCAGAGCATTTGTCACTAACGCAAGATGTAGAATCTAGGTCCTTCTCAAGAATGGAACTATCTTCCAGGAATCTCTCGACTGCTCAACTACAAGCTCTCTTTGCAGTGCTTGTTGTCTCCCCATAAGTGGATTCTTGCACTTTTTTTTCCTAGAGAGTTAAAAAGGAAATAAGTGAGAGTGAGGCCCTCTGGCCTTATGCCTGAGGAGTCAGGTTTAGACCTCTGTTTCTAAGCAGTTTCCATCTCAGCTTGTAGACTTTGTGGATTGGTCTCCTAAGAACACATACTTTTCATGCAAATTGTAACTTAAAATTAACCCACATCTTTCCTTTCGTGTAAATCTGGAGCAGTAAAGTATGTCACCTTGAATTCCCAGTGATAAATGTTATTAGAAAGCTTCTGCTTTCAAGCTGCGTCTCAAAATGGCTTTGTCTAATTTGTAGCTTTTTCATTCCCTCATGAAAGATGCAACACCGAACAAACACATGTCAGGATTCAGATGGAAAATGTGGAACAGCCAGTGGAGTTTTTGCTTTGAGCTGGAGTGGAAAAAGTAGGCAAAGTGATGGAATAATGCAGTTGTTAATAATTTTGTCTGCAGATGAACAAATGTCGTCCGTGAATATCTAAGCTTCAGACAAAACTGGGGTTTATTTCCAGTGGCTGCATGGAGTCAACAGATGCAAAGAACATCTGGTACACTTTGCATATTTGGTGATTGCACTTCCTACTTGAAGAAACCAAAGCTGCTGGTTTAAAACGGAACCTTGTTAACCTGTGTGGCTTCTTCAGAGAAATCACATGATGGGCCTTGTGAAAATGAATACAATTTTTAGATTACATATCACTTCATTAGATATAAAGTCCACGTGGCTGTCTGTGGTGTGATCCCTGCACTGCCCCTTGGAACAATCCAAAGTTCAGTGTACAGTGTTCAGTTCTTTACTAGTCTTGTAGCAATGGTCTGGGATGTTCCACAAAGCGGTACAGAACTGAAATAAATGGTCAGGTAGCCTCTTTGGTAACCAAGAATATCTACTCCAAAGTTGAATATGAGTATAGGTTTTGCTGGGGGAACTATTGGCCAGACTGGCTGAAAATTGAAATGCATGCTATTCCAAGATCCAGTTTAGCCTGTTTTGGAGGAAGTGACTCGAAGCAGTGTTTCCAAATAAAAACTTCATACTTCAAAATTTTTACTACAGTGCTTTAGCCTAAATATATTCTTCCTTGCCTGCTGTTGTCTTAAAGTGTCTGCAAAGAGAAATTAAATCTTCATCTGAGAACCAAAACAGGGCTAGGAAGTGCAGAAATCCTGAGTGCAGGAATTGCAAAGGTATTTTTACTGTCTGAAGGGATTTTGATTTTACCAGTTGTGAATTATTTATTGTGAATAAAGACAAATATCAGGCTGGAACACAATGTCAAGTTCATCAAGGCTGCCAGATTCTTAATTGGATTCTAAAAGGAAGTGAGGATCTGCAGGTGGTGGGTACCAATGTTTTGCATGTGTTGTAGCTTAGGGAAGGGTGTACTTTATACAAGGTGGAGTTGTAAGGTAGATGAGGACTTTATACAGGGGAAAATGCAGTGTATGAACATGGTGGTAAAGATGTGGAGTTATGTAGGCAAATATGTGGTCTGGATAATTGGTCTCAGGGCTAAAATAAACAAAGGCTCTGAACAGAGTGCTTTAATATTGAAAGCCATGATGGAAAGAAAAGCATTCTTCAAGGAACAGCATTTTCCTTCTTGTAAGGCTCATAGCACCATGTAGCCAAGTAACATGTAGCAGACGTATTTTAATTCGTTTTGACACTTCCCTGACTTCCACTGTTGTGAGATGCCAAATAGGAGTGGGAGAGAAATTTTTTAAAGTCATAGTTGACTATGAAATAGCTAATTTGGGGATACAGCAAAAGAAAACTGAGATTTTGTGATAGGGTCTCGAAAAATCACTTTGGTTTACATTCCTATGCTACAAGCCTCTATTTTTGCCCTCTCTTCAGTGTGTCTGTCATGTCATGCTGCAATCAATTATTTACAGCAGGAGCCAGTCTAAATAGGTGGGCAGACAAAAGGAAAGGACTGTGGGTAGGGCTTGCAGAGTAAATTGCATCTGGTCATGAAAAAACTCTGTGGGAGCATGTCTAGGATTGCACTAATGTCTCTAACTCAGAATCATGTTCCTGAAGGATATTTTCTCCCTGGGGTTCTCTGTGCTGGCACCTTCCTAGGTGCTTCTCCAAATGCAATGAAATCTGATATGCAAAATACCTTTTTAAGACTGTTGCACTGGTATTTTATATAAAAGTGAATAATAGACATGGGCTAATAGCAGAACCCCAGACCTCTTTGTTCTATATTAATATAAAATACTGTACTTAAACCCCGTGTAGAAGTACCTGAATGGAAGCTTTAGATGTTGAAGTAGATTGCTCATACCGAGTACTCTAAACTTCGCTTTAGCAACCGTGCAACTAAGGTGAAGCCAAGCTTGCACCATTTTTTAATAATCATAATTCAGTATTTTAATAATCATAATGCAATATTTACCTTTTAGTAAAGGATGGGACACATTTCTAAGTTACATTTACAGAACTGGAATTTGAGATGCTGTCTACTGAATCCAAAGGCTGATTTTTACAAGTTAGCATTCCATTGAGTGCTTGGACATGGCTCGATGGTTTCTCTGTGACTTCTGAATACTTCTGTAGTAACAATCTGGAATGTTTAGATTCAGTTTCAGAAAAGAAAAAAAAATTGGTGTAATAGCATATGAGATATTTAAAAGATATTAAAAGATATTGGCAGAAATTTTGCCTCCATTAATCTTAATGCAAGCTGATACATTCTAAAAGCTTTCATGCTTTCAGTTAAGTGTATTACTGAGATATAAGGGTGTTCAGTGCTGATAAATATGATACTGATAAATATGTCATTCTCTTTTTAATAGAAATAATTGTAATCAAGCTGGTTGACCAAGAGGTGGCATCTCAGCAGGTGCTGTAAAACTCCACAAACCACTAAATGCAGGGTTGAAGAGAAGGGTAGCAGTGTGCTACTCTCTGGTTAGTCAGAATTTAGATAACACATTATCCAAAGATTTACTGACTGTGGTGTTTGTAAGAGCTGTTTATAGCTCCAGTTCTTCATGCAGAACATAAAAAACTAGATCACTTGAATGATTGCTATTTTGAGTGAAGCAAGACTTCTTGTTTGAAGAAACTGTTGTGTTACAGATGATAGGCATCACTGCGTCTTAGCCTGTTCTGTGGGAAGTGACTGAGTATGCAAAATGCATTTGTACAGGGTTGATGTCAGTCTCTAAATCCTGTTTTGCAAATAAACATCTAATTCAGGATGCCAATAGGAAAGATAGAGTTCACTAGCCCTCTTGCCTTTTTTTCTCTTTAGTACTCTAAATGTAGTTTCTGATCCCAAAGGTAGTTTTTGTGAATGTCATTCCTGGAGCTAAATATCTAAAAGGATGAGCACATCATGCTGTTGATCATTATGATTGTCTCTTATGGCCAGATTGGTACAGTGCAAACTTTCAGTTGATAGTTCATTCTCCAATACCTCCTTTTTGTGGAATTTTGCTTTTAAATCAGTTGGTTTATTTCCAGAGAGACAAGGGAATTGTCTTTGGCACACAAGACACCCTTCTGTTCTCAGGTCTGACTGTAAGCAGCTTACAATGCCAAGCACTCCGGGGTGGAGAGACGACACCAGTTCTGGTGAGGACATAGTTTCTTCTAATCCATATGGTACTCGGGTTCCTTGCCTCAGGAATTCTTCCTGCTGCATTCAGCCTCTGTCTGAACCCCGAAGTCAATGCCCTGCAAGAGCAGATAGGTGTGGTGGCTGGAGCAAGCGGCCTGGGAGGAAACCAGCCTCTTGGATTGATTTCCCGTGGCTCGTCCTGGTGCAGAAGAGGTCTGAGGTGCTCCAGCAGGCAATAGAGGGGGTGAAGGACAGTGTGTTGCCACTTGCTTGTGTTCATTCTTGCCCGTGGGTGCTGCCTTCAGGCTGACGGCCACTGTCGAGAGGTAAGCCAGAGAAGGGTCCTGGCCTATTTATCGTCAAGTAGCAACCACTCTGTAGCAAGCCTTGGGCATCTCCCTGGTGCTCAGCTGCTGCAGTTAGTGCAGAAAACTTTAAAGTGGGTGGGGTTTTTTGGTTTGCTTTTTGGTTGTGGGGTTTTTTTTGTTTGTTTGTTTGAACTGATCTGAATTAAGGTATTTGGTTTTAGGTCAAGAAAATTTAACATATGCTTAAAGTCTTTTCCATTAATTAAAATTTGGGAAAGCCAGTTACCAACCTTATCCTGAAAGTTGTTAGTTTGCAAATCATCCAGTTCTCTTAGTAATAATATATATTTTAGTCATTGCTCGAAATTTTATTGGCATATTTGTGCTGCTTTGCATTAGTCAAAAAGTACAGAGGAAGTAGTTGCTTTATATTCTTAACGTGACAATTTGTGCTGTTTTCAAGAGCAGTACAGGATAGGGATATGGAGGATCTGCTGCCCAAAGTAAGTGAGGAGATTTCCACAGAAGTAAGAAATGTCCCAAAAGATGTAGAAAGTTCTTGTGGTTCTATAAGTGAAGTGAAATTATTAACTAGCAGTCTTAAGTTATATTTATTTATAATAATGACTTTCTAATTAAGATGTCTATAGAGTTTGGTTCTGCTAATGCCTGACTTGTAAATACCCAATGTTTTGTTTAATAGAAGTAAGTGCATTTCTTTTGAATTCCAGCCTCTGGTCCCTTTGGAATTTGCATCCACTGACGTGCATCAACTGACAGGGATTTTTCCAGATATCCCTTCAAAGTTATTTTCCTGGTTCTGCTTCTCTCAGCAGACTTTATCTCCCAGTGACATTAAAGATTGAATTGCAGTGCTTTTGAATGTCGAACAGCCGTGGCATTGAAACTGCTGCTGTTCCAGTCACTGCAGAATTTTAATTTATGGCTTGGGCAGACAATGTAAAGAACAGAGATTTGGTTACCATAAACAAAGACTTGAAGGCATCAATTTTGTCTTTTTGTTTTCAGAGGGTCCATATGGAATATTTGCTGGCAGAGATGCCTCCAGGGGACTAGCAACTTTCTGTCTAGATAAAGATGCACTCAGAGATGAATACGATGACCTATCGGACTTAAATGCTGTACAGATGGAAAGTGTAAGAGAGTGGGAAATGCAATTTAAAGGTAAATTCTCAAATTAGCAGCACGTCTTTAGCTTAAGGAAATGCTTTTAATAAAAATGACTGATTTGGGCTTGGGAAGCTTTTAAAGAGATGTTGACAATAATATCATTAATGCAATGTAACTTCGTTAAGAAAAGACCAGGGAATTCAGGCCTTTCTTCCGTAGAGAGCCTTTCACTATATCTTACTAAATCTCTTTCAACTTTTTAGTTTTATACAAGAAAACTGTTCTCTTAGCTCTTCAGAACAGAATTTCACTCTCAAATCTCATCAGCTTAGCTGATGGAACTCCCGCTTGCAGGTTGTTGGCTTTGGGTGCCATGGAATTATAATTAGGACTAAAGACTGTTTTAGCATAAAGGGTTGAACAAGTTTGTCTTGAAATAATTTCTGACAAATATGCCTCAGGAGGGAGGAAGAGTCATTTTTCACACTGACTGAAATCAAAACAGGCTGAGGGACTGAAGAGCAGCAATTTCAGCCCTTGAGTGACAAAGCTTTGCCTGATCAGCTGCGGGAGAACAGAAACAAAGTACTCACAGTTAGAGAAAGAAGGGAGCAGCAGTAGTAGAAAGAATGGTTTGGGAGGCTGAGCTTGCTGCTAAATTACCACCAATTCCAGTGATTCAGTTTAAGAACTGTAGTGTGTAAGAGAAAAAGTGAATTTGCAGTAGTCCATGCTAACAAGCAAATGCAGCTGTATTTGATTGTAATGGAATCATAACTCTCTTTCAGAAAAATATGACTACGTAGGTAGACTCCTAAAACCAGGGGAAGAACCATCAGAATACACAGATGAGGAAGATACCAAGGATCACACTAAACAGGAATGAACTTTGTAAACAACCAAAGTCAGGGGCCTTCGGAACTGCAACCTCTTATCCCCATCACAGAATGTCCTGCATCTTTGGGTACAGTTCATCTGCTGCGAAAAACATTCAACAGGTTTTGTACAAGGATATACTCACAAGTGAAGATTTGAATACTAGACATTCTTTGTGCTGCCAAATTTTTTGTTGCAGTTTATTTGTAATGTCTGGTTAGGCTTCGTTAGGGAAGAGGGGCCAGGGATTTAAAGGCAAAAATGCTATTCCTTTTTATCAGTAAGCTGAAGCCTTCAAGTAGTATATCTTACAAGTTCTCTAAAAGATGTGAGTCTTCAAGCTCAGAGGAAGGTTTGAATCTTGTTTCGTGTGTTTCTCCTCTAGCATTAAAGATGTACTCATGCACATCAGCAGCAGTAGGTTAGACTACTGAAGCTGGTGCTAAAATGTGAATTTCCAATTTTGTTTTGTATGTGGGCGTTAGTGGCCTCAGCAGAATACTTCAGTTCTCTAAGAGAAGTCCATGTAGATTAGGATGGGGATAAAGTTCATCCTTTTCTCAGAAGGATTGGATAAAACCATTTCCTCTGCAACAACTATTATCTGAAGCCTGCCTCTCCCCCCTTTTCCCATCCTCTAAATCAAATCAAATATTAATTGTGCCTTATTTCGCTTACATAGACTTGAATTGTTTTAAGGGACAGCCCCCAAATTGCGGTTTCATAGTCACTACAAGCAGCATTGAGACTGAAGTTGGAATGTTCTGTTGACTGGAAAGCCTTGATGTCATTCTGTGTATAGAATGTAAAAGAGGAATACTCAGTGTTACTGCCATATGTTAATACTACATATACTTAAATTAGCATTGTGATGGCCAAATGCATACTCCCATGCTTCTTTTTAATGAATTACAAACACACAAAAAAGTCACCCTTCCTCCTTTTCCAGAAGCTGCCTAACTTTTGGGAGCATAGCCTTCACACCCCTGTAGAATGAAGGGGCGTTGCGCGCGTGTGTCTGTGTGTGTGTCTGTCTGAATGCAAGATGTGGGAGGGATTGTTTCTGCAGATATTGTAAATACAAGTACCATTTTAATAAAGCATGTACAATACCACATGTGCTGTCAGACTTTATATAGTAGCTGTTAAGCAGAGCTGGAAATGATGAAATACAAAGGGGAAGAAGTCTTGGATATGTGAAGCATCCATCACTATTAATACTGCTCTTTGTCTAGTTGTTTTCCCTTTCAAGTCCCAGCTGTTGAGGAATCTTGAGGACTTACTCAGGTAAGCTGTATTTAAGAGAGTAAACCTATGCCAATGCATTTATGGTGGGGAAAAAGAAGTAATGTAAATAAAGCATTTTAGAAACTCAGTGTAATGTACAGTACAAGGAATATGTCTCATGGCATTAATAGGACAAGAACAGCAGCTTTGTGGCTTATGTCTGTGTACCTCTGCAGATGTCACCTGTAATAAGTCTACAGTAACAATTTATATATATACACATTCTGTGGAACTGTAAACTGTGAAATTCCAGAGTTGACTACTTTTTTATTCCTATTTGACTGAAAGAGATTTATATTGATGTAAATGAAACAAATAAACAAAAACTCCTCTGTTGAATCGTGTAACTCAAGTGTCCTAGAAGGCAGATTGAATGCTGTTGCTTGCATATCCAGCCTTGGAACAGAATAGTTTTTGCATGGAAGAAGTAACAGAAGTAGAGCTCTTTCTCCATAAATTTATGGCTGCAGCGTCCTGTTCAGGCTGGACAATTCTGAGAGGTGTGAATTCAGTAAGCACTGGCTTCTGCTTGGGTCACATCGTTATAAGCTGAGCAATAGTACAATATCCAGGCTTGGATTGAGTGTCTGCTAATCATCTAACTCTGCTGAAATGCTGGGCATGCTGCTGTAACTAACCATGGAAATATGTGGTTTAGATGGAACAGTGGAAGCTAGCAATATAAATAAAAGCTTCCTTCCATAGGACAGGGGCTAGGAGTAATGAAACACCAGTTCTATATCTGGATGCTTCACTAGAAAGTTGTTTTCTTTTAACTAAATCTCACTATAAAAGGTTTTTACCCTACAATTACAGTATGCCTTTCACTTTTAGCTGTTGCATTTCATCATGGCATCCAGATTGTCTACTTGTGGAGCAGTAAAAGGCAGCTTACCCAACTATCTCATAGGACAATCAGATAAATACTTTTTTCTGCATTGTTTTTGGTAAAATACACATGAAAATACACATACATGTTACAGCTTCTACCATACAAAGTCATGACTGGAGGTTCTTAACACTCAGTTTCTCTGCTCTTCACTCATTACAGCCATTAGTATTGCTACATCTGGCATAGCATTAGCTGTTCATCATGCTTATATCTGCTTGATGTACTAGCTTCCTACTAGAGAAAGAAAGGTAGTTACATGCCCTTCTGCTGTTTTTTAAAAAATGTTGTAAAAGCATAATGCTTAAAATTTAACTTTTAGGATTGGCTGAACAAGATGGGTAAAGCATGAGTTTTGTTTTAAAACATCTTAATAGTAACTCTGAGGAATACAAAACTTATCCCATGGCAGCAGAATGTTGCGTAGACTTAATTCTGTATTTTGATGTCTAGTGGATTTAAATTACCATCATCCGTCCTACATACAAAGTCAGTAGTGATCTAAAGCTGATAATCTAAAAAAAAAAAAGTTCTTTAAAGCTCAGAGTAATATATATATAAAGTTGACATATACAAAGCATAATTGAGAATAACGTCAGATTTATCTAACCTTCAGTGCAGCTGCTATAATAATTTGATGGAGGTGTTCATCCTTGGAACATTTGTGTCAATCACTTGGTCAAAATTCACTGTTAAGTAAAATGCTGGGCAGGTTGGTACTGACTCTGTTAAATTTTGTTTAAGCAACATGAGGGTCTGGAAGGGAGACTTTCTCATGATCCATAGGAACAAAATACATTTTCAGTTAAATATATGACTTGATTTCCTGGGCTAGACTTAGTGTTAAACTAGTTTGAACCATTGTTTGTTTTGACACTTCTGCCTCATTTGTATGCCGCTTCCCAAAAATGCTACATTATGGCAGGAAATATATTTTTAAACCTTCTTGATTTTAAATAAAAATTTACCATGTTGTTACTTGATCTGAACATCTTGAACTTCCAGTAAGGACTACAGAATTATCTTTTCACATGCTTGTACTTGTTTGTATCTTTTTACTGAGCTAGATCTACTTTTCCTTGGCCGAGGTTTTAAGTTTTCTATCCTTCAGGGTTGGACACAGAATCTAAAATCAGTCTGGCACTCTGCTGATCTTGCTTCACTTTAAATATCTTAGTTCTAAGCTATATTCTAACCTTACTTTTCTTCCTGCAAAATCAGTTTGATTTTACTGTCTTCATTGCAAAGGTCAGTGAGCAGTTAAACCTTGCATAGGCTTTGTTTGAGTCTCTTTGATAATACAGTAAGAGTTTGTGGGGTTTTATTTCCTCTAGGAAAAGATACTATTCCTCTGTGTAGAACAGTACAAAAGATTTGGCTATTTATTCCTTTCCTCCTTAACACAAGTTAAGGAAGCCTTGAAGGCTTACTTACATATGGAAAGCAAATAAATAATTAGGTATGAATGTTACTGCTAAATCTTTCTACTGGCTTCTAATTTACAGTTAAAGGTGAATGTTTCCTAAGAGGTGCTCACAGACTGGGTTTAAGGTTGCTTTGATAGAACCTGTGTGCCAAGGTTGTCTCAAATACAGGTGAAGGGTTGTTTCCCTGAAACCCCAAAAGCACAGAGGCTGAAGACAGCAGGGAAGAAAGCTCTTAAGACAACAGGTCAAGCAAGCCTAATGTAGCTCTGGGATTTATCAGGAAAAGATCATTGGCTATGCTCAGTCTCCTCTACCTGGAGCCAAGGCAGTGTCATTTGTCACCTCAGCAGTGCCTGAAGCAAAGGCTGCACAGTAGAGGCTGCTGTGAATGCAAACTGTTTTCCATTCATTCTAATGCTTTATCTCCCCCAGAAATCCAAATCCCTGTTGCACTTCAGGAGCATAAGTCACACAGACCAGGCTACTGCTGCTCATTATAGGAAAATATCTAGTCTTCATCAGGAACAAGAGCCAGCTTGAGTTTTCCCTTCCCTTTTAAAAAGCCTCTAGAATCCAATATTTTGAGCATGACAGGAATCTTCCTGAGTTTAAGGCAGGATAGTGTTTTGAAGTATTGGTATGGTCATTTCTCAACAGAAGAAATGAAGACAAATCTAGAAAGTCTTCAAGAAGCACATGGGAGAATTTTTAGACAAGGAAAGGTCCAAGACCTGCTGAGTGTTCAGTAATAGACCACTGATAGAATACAACCACTCAAGTCAAGGTTGGATTAAATGGACCTAAAAGGCATCAGAAGGCATGCTGGATACACACGCAGGTTCAGAGACAAATTTATGGCCTTGCAACAAGGTACATCAGTTACTGAGAGGGGATTAACCACGTGAAGCCAGATAGAGAAACAAGCAGCAATGTAAGTATTGTATTTCCCACCTCTCTGCAAGGAAAGAGGGGGAAGATTCAAGCCCATGGGAAGTGAAAGGGGCATTCCTGGAAGGCAGCCAGAGTTGTGGATGGACTTGTTTTTGTCCACCCCACTAAAGGGACACTATCTAAGCAATTCTAGAGGGCAGCAGGTAAAGTATTCATTCTCTCAGGTAAAGTATTCGCTCTCTTTGCTTTCCACCATACTTATTACTCACCTGTAGTGGTTTTTTTGAAAATACCCAGTCATGTGGCAAAAACAAATCAATACTGAACTTGAAGAAAGCTGGCTCACATCCCAAGAACCACTTCAGCCCTTAACAGGCTGGGTTTCCACAATACCTCAGTGCACTAGAAATTCCTGTGCAAATCTACACCCTTACACTCTTTCAAGTTGTTTTTCTTCATACTTTGGGGGGGGGAAAGTTGATATACAACACTAGTTGATATACAACATTAGGATTTTTTTGTTGTTTTTATAAAATATTTGAGGATAATCACAAAATTACACACACTAAAAGCTTAATCTGCACATTTTCCAATGAAAAAGTGAAAGGAAATATCTTAAATTTATTACTTGTATATACAATTTCAATCCAAATTTACATTTGCATCATTTTCATGGATAGCAAAAGGCATGGATCAAACATGGGATTGAGATGTGTCACTTCAGCATATTTGTAGGATATTTACTTATAATCTTGGTATGTGTTTGTTTAAATTTATTTAGAAACAGGCCACTGACAAAAGGCTGGATTTTGTATTGAAATGGTAGAAACTGTAGGAAGGTCACTGCTGCCACCCATTCCTTTCAATGCAAACATCCATCATTTGTTTCAGTGAGATTCACAAGACAAAGACTGAAAAATTAACAGTCTTGCTATAATAAAACCCCATCCATAGCTGTGCAGTCAGATTAAGGCATCTGTGCTAGACAGAACTTTTTAACTTTAAAGTTAACTGGAGTGATTTCTGCAGTTAACTAACCAAAAGCTGGAATTCCTCTCACCTACCCCTGGAAGAGGTAAGTTATCCACTTCGTTCTTTCTGAGTCTTTAAAAACAAAGCAATGAAGTTAGTAAGACATGTAAACATCCCCATCTTTCAGCTATAAAAATGGACTTGTGTTTGAATAACTTATATTCAGTGAATTGTCTTTAGACCTGTTTGAAATCATTTAGGCTTAGCTAGCACAATTTAAGCAGAACTTAATTCAGATACTGCAAAATAAAGCAAATAAAATTTACAAGAAATACTTCGTTTCCCTCCAAACTAATTATTACTTGAAATATGGAGAAAAAAAAATTAAAAATGATGCCTCTCCTATTGGAGTTCATAAGAGAATTCAAATGAAGACACCTCTCAAGCCCAGAATAATCTGAATAGTTTGCTATTTTAACAACCTGCACAAAATGTAGGTGAATGTTAATTTAAGACTCTATGAAATCAAAAGCTCAATTTTCCCCTGTAGTTTTTTGTTCCTTGAGTTATTAAAGAACTAGCACTGAAGGAAATATCTGCAAAACTATCCCAGTTATATGCACTCAAACTCCATAATTAATAAAATGCCAACTATGGAGACCCTGAAAAAACCAGAAACTATATCTTTAAACAGAATCCAGAAATGCAGTTTCATATATAGCTGCGTGTTCTCAAGTGCTTTTGCACAAAAACATCCTTTTTGATAGTTAGGTTCAAAAGTAAACCAATCACAGAGATGCCCTCCTTTCCATTTAATATTCTACATATAACGTAATCTTTTTTGCTTTGGTAAAATACAAATGATGGGGAAATCTGAGTAAGGAAAGCACAGTAAATAACATGGTTGTTACCTTTTTTAAGAAATCTGAGCTGAAATGTAAGGCATCCCCCAAAGTATTTTTTGCATATGCAAGGAATGCAGTTCTTTGTAAACAAAAGCTTGAGAAAAGCAATACTGAAGCCAAAGAATCTTCCCCTAGGATCCTTTCAATGATCCCATAACCAAGAGCAACTCTCCTAGGGCAAGTGTTTTGGAACTACATCCTGTGAAAAAGAGAATCCAATTCTTTGTCATTCCATACGTTTTTAATCATGTAGTAGATTGGCTCGCCTAGAAGATCTCCAAATTAAGAGAGTGATGTCAAGGTTGATTCTCAAGAGCACGGGCTCATCCAAAGTCTATTTTTCTGGTATATCACTTTCTATGGATTTCGTGGCAGCATTGCTATAGCTCGTGGACGCTCGCACAGTATTCCCACTGGTAATGCTTCCCAGTGCCTGGGACTGACAGGGAGTGGTGGGTTTAGTGGCAGGAAGTATTTTAGAAGAATTAGACTGATGTCTGCGATGACCTGAATCCTCACCTGTTGCAGCAACTGGTCTCTTTCTGCCAGATTCTTCACTAATAGGAGGCTGAAAATAAACATGGGCAGCCAGTTAGGTGTTTTGCTGTAAAGCCATTTTGCCTTTCCATACACTTAAAGGACTAAAAGGATTACACCCTTAGGATTTGTCAAGCTGCCTTTTGGTGAAATCACGGACTGTTTTCAAATTACTTTGCAGTAAAAATATTAGTACGCCAAATATTTATTTAAAATAGGTATTGAAACTTACCTCCACTCTGAAGTCCTCCAGTCTCTTAAATTTACTCAGGTATTCTTGCAGTTTAGGGTCAACGGCTGGAGTCTTGTACTGAGAGTATTTTAGGTAAGCCCAAAATTTTTCCAGTCCATACAGCTGACCTAGTAATGGAAGAAGATAATTTTAGCAATTTACAAATACCAAATTTAATTAAAATCTTAATTATTCACTGGTAACTATATGTTTACGGAGAACTGAAGACAAAAGAAATACAAACAAAAGCTGCGCTTGGGTTAGTTAACAAGTCAGTGCCAAGGAACTGGGATTATCTCCAACTAACATTACCCCAGTGTGAGCAGTGACAGGCCTGCGATAATTACCAGCTTCATAGTCCCTCTTTGTTTCTTCTTGGAAATCCTCAAATATTTCTTGTCTGAATTTCTTTTCCAGGCCATAGCTGTAAAATCTAAACAAGCATTCCAAGCCATACCTGGAACAGAACAGAGAAGTACAAAAATGTACCTTGTCTCTTTGTCTTAGAGAAACAGAGGTGGAGGAACTGGGAGAAAGGAAGGGAATAATATCCAAGAGCTAATGGGCAGCAGCAATTTCCTTTGTGGTCATTTTTTCCAGTATTTTTGTAAGGCAAGAACCGGTTTGAACAAGTGGAATGAGGTTAAGAATGTCTTCACCTACAGAAGGAAGAATCTTAAGAGTGTTAGTACAGAGCTGACTTGTCACAGTCAACAAGTTACAGGATTTTGTGGCATTCAGGACTGATTGCAAGTCAGGAAATGTTGCACATTTAGCTATTCATCTGCAAAACACAAATATATACTGATTTTTGTTATTAAAATAACTTATACACACAGCTATTTTAAAAGATTTACAAAGAGTCAAAGACAATACTAAAAACAATCACTTCAGATACACGTAAACTTCAGTCATTGAAAGGAATGGTAAGGCCTCAACGGTTTTTAATTTCCAGGAAAAAAATACCTGCAGTGTTCTTTTGCATCCCCTAGAGCAAGTTGTTTGAATTCTTCATACATTTTCTTGTTGAAGTGATCTCTCAAAAAAAAGGACCAGAAACGAAAAAGTGTGTTCATTTCTTGGGACTGGCCAATTCCCAACTGTTTCCTCTCTGGATGAAAAAAGAA
This sequence comes from Pipra filicauda, assembly GCF_003945595.2. Classification (NCBI taxonomy): domain Eukaryota; kingdom Metazoa; phylum Chordata; class Aves; order Passeriformes; family Pipridae; genus Pipra; species Pipra filicauda. The sequence continues at coordinate 902,744 of NW_024104432.1, forward strand.
AAGGGAAACCAAAAGTACTATTTTAAATCTTCAGCAGAATATTTTCAAGTGCTTTTCCTTTAGTAAACACACACAAGACCTTCTGGAAACTGCAGTTCAAATTGGAGGGTATTTTTTTGGTCAGGGAATGTAAATTCAAATGGAAAGCAGAGTTTCTAAAATAGAGGCATCAAATAAATTTTGCTTTCCTTTCCCAAGAAAAATTAAGGATGAGGAACAATGTGAAGAAAACTGGTATCAAATGACACGTGGTACCTCCTACCTAAAATTTTAGGAATTACATGGAGCAGCTTACCCATTAAACACTTTCGCCGGTATTTGTGGTACACCTGTTGAGTAAAGCCATTTTCCTTTAACAGTTCATGAGAAGGGTGCTGAAATTTTGGAAGAGAATTTGGGGTACAGCCGTAACCTGCTAGTGGAGCTCCTTCTGAAGGTGAGGCATTGGAACTGCTGAAGAAAAAAGCCAACACATTTCTGACCCACAAACAGCTTTTCTACAGAATCAGTTTTCACCCATCCTGACCTATGCAAGGACTGTCAGAGTAGTGCAGTCACCTGATGACTGCTACAGTGCCTGCTGTGGGCCCAGTCATCTGATCTTGGATGCACGTCAAGAAAATCAGATTTTGTACTAATATGTCAAAAAAAGAGGCAGTTTTGGACAAGGATAATTAAACATTACTGTCATGCTTGATTTTAAATGACCACTTAAAAGCAAAGTCACTGATGTGAACATCAGTGCCTCAAGTAATGTTACTGCTGCTATATCATGGATCAAACAACATGAACACCAGTCTGTCTAGCTTGCTTCCAGACAGTCTTGTATTCCATGTTTTTGTCCTTGATTACTTTTTCCTAGCTTCCACTATATTTATAAATTGTCTTTTATCACATCCTGTTTATCTATGAGAACTGAGAACTAACTGCAAACAAATTTTCCACAACAACAACAAAAAAAATTACCTCAGAGAGGAAGTTCTAGGCCTGTGGTCCTTGGAATCCATCACCCAACCAACGTGGCATTCTAAGGGAGGATTTGTACTGTGGCGTGTTTTTCTTTTTCTAGGAGTCTAAGGAAGTAAATGAAGGATTTATTTCCCTAATTTGACTTCACTCATTCTCTCCCTCTTAAGACAGAGATCTAAAAATTTTATATTCTATTATCTAACATATTATAAAGTCAAAAAACTCCAGTTTCATAACCTAAAGGTTAGCCTTATATAACAAATCAAAAATTTTTAGGCACTAAACTTTCAGCAAGGACTTTTAAGAAAGAAAACTCAGAAAAAATTTAATAGAAATAAAAAAAATTGAATACGGTAAATATTTTGGAGATAAAACTATAAAAGAGTACGAGCATTTAATTTTTTGCCTTTTAATTCTTGTTAAACTGTTTGCACTAACATGAGTTTTATAGGTTTTTTCTGTTTGGTTTTTTTTAGTGTGTTTTTCCATTTACCTTTATATCAAAGGATCGTGCTTGTTTAACAACAGGGTAGAACCTGGGTGTTTTTTTGGGATCCTGTAGCCTTGGAGTGCGAGGTGTTCGCGGGATCAAGCCAGGGTGAAAATGGTGGGAATCTGGAACTGCTGTTGGCAGTGATCGAGCTATTCCTGCTTTTGGAGGTACTTCAAAACTTAGGATGCTACAAGTCAGTTCTTTTGCTAAATATGAAGGCAGGAAGGAGAAAGTGAGGTGGTTTTATTAAACTACTTCAAAGATGCTATTAGTATGTAGGCTAGTAAATGTTAATACTACCACTAAGAGGTAAGATTTGGACATTGTGACTGCTCAGTAAGGTTATGATACAGGTAGAAAATTCTTCTAATCTCACTTCCTTCCATCCCTGTGTCCCAGAAAATTGCTAGTTTCTATAAAATGTTTCGCAACATCAGTTTACTTTACACATTGTAATTTCCAAATTACACAAAAAGCACCTGGTGCTGGTATATAGTGACAACAAAACAGACCACTGCCTTCAGATGGTCATAGGTATCCTGAGAAGTACAAATATCAGCATTGTGTCATTCAATGGAAACAATGCTACCGAAGAACAGCTGATAGTTTGAAAAGTGAGCAAAGAAAAAGTCCCTCAGACTGCTGACTGAACCAAAATTAAAATATTACACAGGCAGAAAAACTTAAAACACCTACAGAGTTGTTATTTATTCCAAGGATTCTAAAAAACAAATACTTTTACTTACCTTTCTGTAACCCTAGAGGTCCAGGAGGAACTTCTTGGGTTGGACCAGCCATTTCTGGTGCAAGAATAACAAATTCTTCCTTACTAATGAGGTTTAGCTTCTTAAAGTTCTCAATCTCTTGCTGAATTAGAGAAAGCAAATTGTAAATGCAAAGCAGGGTAACAGAGATCATCCTGAGAAACAAGAGCATTTCATAAAGAGAAAGTAAGCCAGAATTAACACCTAAGTACCCATGCACCTGCCTCAGGTGGGACATGTGTGTGTGTGCATGCTGTGCGTGAAAAATCTTGTTAAAACACTGTCAAGACCATAACCACAAAAAAAATATTCCCTCTTGTTGTTTGCTATTTCTCACTGTCCTCTTCATGTTTGCTGGTTTTCTTGGTCCATTTCCTTTGTAATAAAAAAAAAAAAAAATCCATATTCTGAATTCTGTTTATTTCTTGCTCTTATTCTCAACATTCATTTCTGTCTTTGTCAGCTTGTTTTTGCACCGACATGCTCCATTTGTCCATTAAGCTACTTCCCCTCTTTTTGCACAGATAAAGCCCCTTCGCCTCACCACTTAGTGTTTAGGTAACTCCATTCTATCATTCTAACAAACTACAAAGCAAACAGAACTTTAATATAAAATTACCTTAAAATTACTGTATTACTTTTTTATCATTATCTCATCTCAGACCAGTGCTCCCTTCCCCGCTAGGTAGGGGTTTGCAGTTGTTATGAAACAAACTATTCAAAGAACAAGAAAATATTGGAAAACTTGAACCATGTCCAAAATGTTAAAAATAGTTCTAGAAAATATTCATTCATTGTTTTTGGTCAAGTCTCTGACAAGGAAAACTTGAGTTTGCTTTCAACTGTAAAGATAGTTCAATAGATCTGCAAATTACTGACACTTTTCTGTAGCATTTTACAACTACATAGCAGATGGCTGAAATTAATTTGGGAACTGTTTGGACAGACATGGTTTTCAGGTCAAAAATTTAGAGAATTACCTTCATCATGGCATCATTTTCACTCTGATCCATCCACAAATCCTGTTCATAATAGTACAAGCCGTCATTAATGACTTTAGCAAGTTCTGATGTAATTTTTGCACGGCACACGTGGTTTCCAGTATTGTCTCCACAAGGATGTTTTTTCACATATGGTGGTGTCTGTGTTACAATCAAAATCTTGTTTACGTCCTGATCATCAATTTCATAATCAGAATCGCTGTCTGACCAATCAGTAAATTTATTCTTCTGACCCTGAATTTGTTCCATCTCTTCATCAAACAAAAACTCAAGTTCTTCTTGTTCTTGTTCTTCTGGAGGTGGGGGTGGTTTGTGTTGATCTGCTGTTTGATCAGGTATAGGAACAGTTTCCTAAATTGGAAAAGGTTTTATATTTGAATTGGATAATGATTATCCAAACTGTATTGCATTATCAAGTATCACATATGTTGATGTGAAAAATCTTGGTTTTCAGTATAATCTCAAAGTTGGCATTTGTTTATTTAAAAATAACTTAAAGGGCTTTAATTTTACCTTTAGTTGGACTGTGGATGCCCGATGCCTCTTCTTCACTTCTATCCAAGGTTCCGAGTCCAAATCGGGCAAACTTGTAGACAGTCCTTTAGACATTGTCTGAAAATTACTTGTTTCAGTGTTTTCCTTTGGACTCAGTGGGCTTCCCATTCTTGGAGAACTCGGTGCAGACTCTAGTAGTGGAAAACAGTAGTTCAGTTCCTGTTGTGGATTGTTTTGGTTTTGTTTTGCTGGTTTTTTAATTCTTTCACTGCTCGTTCTTTTAACCACAGCTACCATTTTTCTAACTCTCTGGTTAACAATGATCAAAGAATTTCTTCTCACTTTCAGGAGACAGTTTTTCACAGTTCACACAACATTTCAGGATCAAATCAATTCTAAGAACTTATTTACATGGAAAGTTTCTAACAGTCTGTGAGAAATTATGTGTTATTCAGAAACAAGAGCAGCATCATTAGGGATGTGTTTTCTCCATGCCATTCTCTATCTCCATGCATGGGTGCATAACTCCATCTTCATTCTTCCCATTTAATTCCAGCCAACATTTTAGTAAAAAATTTTCTTGCCTAGGGTTGTCAGCAAACAAACCCATCTCCCTATTAATAATGTGAATGAGTTTCCCATCCAAAACAAGGATGCACCAAATAAAGAGTCAACTTTCAGCTGCTATGAAAATGAAGCAGATTTTATGACTAATTTAAGATGAATATTAGTAATTCTACAGGACTGTAGTCCATCATTCTATATTCTGGCAAATGGTCACAGCCATAACACATAAGAGACATTTTGATCTACTTCACATCAGCCATGTGACTTTGCATGTGCAAGGCTGGCAGGTGGATCAGCTGAATAAACCATTAACAAATGTACAACTTCTATTGTGAAATCAGTATCAGGAGGCAAATTTCCTAAGCTAGACAGACACTCCTAAAATTATGTTTCTATACAGTAAATCCTTTACCAGCATGTGAGCCAAAAATTTGTCCTGGTATGAATTCTGGACAATTGATGAGCTGAGAAAAGTCAGTTGGAGGCAGGCTGCATGAAGGAGGACCTGGAATTGGCCACTTTTCTGGATCAACCCTTTTTCTTAGTCTCTGATCCACAGTTTCAACTTCTGTGCTGTCCTTTAGGGCCTGTGTGACAAACATACTTTAAAATCATCCAAAAAAGAAAAAACCCAACAACTTGGCCATTTATAGCCTCTTTATAAATCCTTGTCATTACAAACAGAAATTTTTCGTAACTCATAGCACTAACTTTAAATGGCAGCATAGAATTAACCAAGCAACTTCCCACATACATACTTCTGAATGATTTTACCTCCAAAATGAGTGCAGCATTTGTAGTCAGAGCTTGCATCCGACGGAAGCTGGCGATCAATGAAACAGGCAGAAATCCTTGTTGGTCCATCTTTCTCCTCAGAAAGAAGTCTCTTTCCAAATTTTCTGTGCTGAAATAATACTCACTGCAGAACGAAACATACAAATCTGAGCTTATTATAGGTTAAAGAAAATCCCAAAATAGCAACTCAGATTCCTTAATAAAGTCTTCCATTAAAAAACAGACAAAATCATTCTTCAACAGTTGTATCTTTTCAGCAAGACTTACAGAGCAGCAAGGATGCTTGACAGAGTAAGACACTTTTGACCCAGCACAGCACAGAAGGGTACAAATCAAAGCCTTGTTACATTTGCATATATGAACTACATAACCAAAAGCTACGCTCCATTTTTCTTTCACCCACCCCCCTCCCTCATTACTTACATGAAAAGAAGGAAACAATATTCTCTTAGCCTCCATACAGATGAAGGACAAGTACTGCTTACAGTCAGGGCATAAGTTATTTCCCACACAGCAGTATCAGTGCACCTTCATCCTGAACTGCATCTTTTATTGTCTCACTTTCCAGTGCATTAGAATGCTTAAATATCTTATCTGAGTGTTGAGGCATATATATACTCTGAATCATCAAGCATGCTTGTGGGAAGATGAGAAAACAAAAACAGTAATGAAACTTGTCATGAAACTGTACCAAAAGGCATAACAGTTCATGGAGAAAAAAAGTCTAAAAGAAGAGATGATGATTAGTGTATGAAGAGGGATAGGACATTTCAGAAATCTGATAATACCACAGAACAAAAGAGACGAGAGACAAACAGCAGAAAGACAAATCTTCAACAATGAAGCTGCTCTAGGAAATGATCAGGGTGTCAAGACGTTTTACACTTATTGAAGAGAAAAAGTAAGGAATTCAAATCATGATCTGTCACACAGAGCAAGAGAATGAGAAAACATTCTAGGAAAAAGAATGGAGAAACCCCCCAATTTAATCATGACAACTAAAATCTAGACCTTTCACAGAGCTTACACATCATACCATGATTTTGCACGTTACATCCAAGGAATACGACTCCTCATTGCGTTCAGGAAAACGCAGGTAGGAAATATTTAACGGAAAGCAATTAAAATTCTATGACATAAAAATAGAGGTAGTGCAAAAAGAAAACAAGAGGGTATTAAAATGCTGAGGAAAAAAGCAACACGTGCAAATGAAGATAATTCTAATTTCAACAAAGTGTAAAACTAAGTCTCTCCACTGAAGTTTGGATCAAGGTCAAAGTTACCAAGAGGAGGGCACTTCGAAGCCATCATTGACCTAAGGAGCACCTTGATACCATTTCTTTCTCTAATTTTTTGTAGTTAAAGAAATTTGAAGCAAAAGCTGGCTATATGAAACACACAGAATCACACACAGAATATTCTGAGTTGGAAGGGACCCACAAGGATCATCGAGTCCAACTCTAAAGTGAATGGCCAGTGACCTTGGTGTTATTAGCACCAACCAACACTCAGCTCCAAGAGAGAATGAATATAAAGTCTCAAAGTTGAACAACAAGACAGGACAAATGAAAACACTGCTATTAAATCAAAGCAAACAGAGAAGAGAATAGGGCTTCTGGAGAATTAAGCTCTTACTCAGAGCTAAGTATGATCAGTGAAGCAACTGTGCACAAAGAGTAAGTTGCCTTCAAGAATATCCTATTTACTGTTCTGAGCTGCTACATTCCTTTCCCCCCCCCAGTCTAGAAGATAAGCAAGCACAAATGCCATATACCAACATTTTACTAATGTTACCTTTACAGTCATACAGTAAAGGTAAAATCTTGTAACGATTCACCTAGTTAAAAATTCCACAAGCAGAAATGGACAATGACTGAACTTGACTCAAACTGCCTCACTTGATGTCCATCACTCTAGAAAAAGGAATGTGAAAGACCATTAATGATAAATGAAGACAACGCACAAGTTTGCTCCAAGTAGAGGGACAAACCTAAACACACACACACACACCCTCCAGCTTTTTTCTTCTTCCTTTTTCTCAGAGTCAATTTGCTTATTCTTTAATTAATATTTGAACTTTTACTTAATTCTTTATTTTCTAAAGCGAGAGGACTTTTAAATAGAGTTCTGCATTTTGCAGACTGAGGAGCTGCTAAGCACTGAAACTTTTCAGGCTGACAACTTCGGCCTGTAATTAAGAACACAGAAGATATTTTTGTATGCAATACAAATATTACTCTCTTGTACATCAAGCTGGTTCCTGGGACAAGCATAAGCTGCTTGACAGCAGTGTGTTTTTTCCTGTAATTACACATCAACTCAGTTGGACACAGTCTCTAAGATTTTTCCATGTTAAGCACGTAAACTTTTAAAATTTATCCATTCACTAGGATTCAATCTCAATTCTTTAATATATCCTAATTTATCTTGGACTCCATTAGAAACTCTGAGACCTACTAGTTTTGTGTGGCTTTATTCTGTAAATACTTCCTTCTTTGGCATAGTCACTTTAATATTCTATAGCTAAATTATGAAAGGTAGACAAAGCCACCTCCATTTAGAGGTTAATAATAGGTAACTGATGAATAAAGTCTGTTTCCCATAACTTTTCATGTGATAAAAGAATTGAATAGATTAAAAGAACTTTTTTCTTAAGGAGCACAAAAATAGTGAAATTATGTTCTAAACCTGCTCAAGAATCTCTCTCTCTCTCTCATGGAAAGCAAACTCCATAACCAAACTGCCTTAGGAGTTCATATCAGGCAAGCTACCAATGGCTGTGGTTAGCCAGCCATGCCAAGTCTTCTATTAACACCTGCCAACCTCTTGGTGCTAAAATAAAATACAAATATACCCAGAAGTCAGATGTGACCAATGCCGTAACTGACATTTTTCTCAGCAGAGGGGGACATCGTCATGTCCTACCTTAGAAGGTCTGGATTCTACACTGCATGCCCAGAAATCTGGCCAACAGTGGAGTGGCTGTGCTCCTCCCCCACTTGTCTGAGGACAGTGCAGGCCGATTATCCTGACATGGGAGTACATGTCCACTGTCAGGTCTCATAGGGGGGCCTGGCAGCAAGAGTAACAAAAAAGACTGCAATAGAAGTTTTGAAGTTGAGAGCCACATGTCAGATACTTTCTGCCCTTAAAGAGGCTTTTTTTCTTCCTTTTTGCGTCAACTGCAACAAAAGAAGCGAGAATAAAATAAGCAAGTTGCTGTATGGAATACAAGGGCAATCAAAAACCACCACAGAGGCATCGCAGAGAAATGCTGTTGCAAGTACTGAGGATGAAATATCTGCCAGTGGTGGAAACTGTCTCTTTAAAATGAACTAGTGGCTTCCAGGCCCTTTTTGACTTGTCTCCTGGTGATAATCAGTCTTCCAGATGGTTTCTCATTGCCTAATGGTGTACACGAGAAAGTAAACATTTCAGATTATTGAAAAATCAAGTATCATTGCAAAACTACTCTCTTTCAGTTACATGTTTCAGGTGAAACACACTGAAAACATAAAACTAACAAGACTTCTCAAAGTGAAATTGAGAGCAAATAAGGGAAACATCACCCAAGAAGAGCTTTATAGGCAAACAGACCAACAGTACTCAAAAGCACAAGCTCAGAGACATCCATATCTCAATTACATGACAACATAAAAAGGGCTGTGTACCATAAATAAAACAGGTATACAAGTTAAAGCCAGACTACAGCACAAGATGCAGAACAGCTTCCTTAAAATTCCTCCCCATTACTCATGTTTTTCCACCCCAATAATGAATAAATTTGAGCTGACACTGCTAATGGTCAAAGTTAACTCAAAAAGTTCAATTGAGATGGTTAATATCCATCTTGATATGGATAAGGATTCAACACTGTTTGAAATTAATTATTTTATCTTAACTAGATCTCTAAAAATATTTATACATTACGCAATCGACTTACATTTGGTGTTTTATATATTCCTTGAGAAGTGCTTCATCCACAGAATACATCTGCACTCCTGTTCCATCACCATAGTAATACATCACACCACTGTTAAGCTCAGGCTGAAATACTTGGTCAATTCCTTCACCATACAGTTCTTGATAACCAACTGAATACTCAAAGTTCACTTCAAAATAAAGGAGAACATAAAAGAATAACATGAGAAAAAGAAAACAATAACATTATAAACATAGTTTTAAATTTTTGTCTAAGTATCTATTTCTTTGCATACTGCTAGGGTTTCCTCTGCCTCTCCCTCTTCCTCTGCCTCTCCCTTTTCCTCTGCCTCTGGAGAATCCTCGGATGCTGCCACCTTCACTCCTCACGCTGCACACATCATCGTGGTCATCTCTCTTTTCTCTATCACGACGCCAATCTTGAAGAGAAAAAAAGCACATCACACTTAAACATCATGGTGCCAAGAAGACCCTTGTAACAGAAGAGTTCTCAGCTTGCACCCAGGCAATCCATAGACCCAGTTGTGCTGGCTGAGACAGGTGGTCAGAGCTTGAGCTGCAAGAGAGAAAGGGGAAGGTTTGCCAGCTGTGCCTGAGGGTGAGTCAGGCAGGAGGTGTTAGCAATAAGGAGGAGTAAATGGGTTGACTGGCAGTCAATCCAAAATGCTTCTGAAGCAACTGGACACTGGTGCCAGCTCAGGAATCACAGAACCTACGATCAACATGGGACAGGAAGGAATGATCATGAGAATACAGTCTCCTCCTGCAGACAACTCCCAGCTGGAAATCACAGAATTGTAGAATGGTTTGTGTTGGAAAAGACCGTAAAGACCATCCAGTTCCAACTCCCCCTACCATGGGCAGGGACACTTTTCGCTAGACCAGTTTGCTCAGAGCTTCATCCAACCTGGCCATGAACACTTCCAGGGATGGGGCATCCACAGCTTCTCTGGGCAACCTGTTCCAGTGCCTCATCACCCTCACAGTAAGGAATTTTTCCTAATATCTAATCTAAACCTACTTGCTTTCTGTTTAAAACCATTTGCTCTTGTCCTGTCACGACATGCTCTTGTATAATAGTCCCTCTCTGTCTTTCTTACAGGCTCTCTTCAGGTACTGGAAGGCCACAATTAGCTCACCCTGAAGCCTTCTCTTTTCCTGTTTGAACAAACAGGAAAATTCTCTCAGCCTTTCCTCACAGCAGAGTTACTCCATCCTTCTAATAAACTTGGTGGCCTCCTCTGGACTTGCTCCAACAGGTCAATGTCCTTTCTGTGCTGGGGACCCCAGGGCTGGATGCAGCACTGCAGGTGGGGTCTCACCAGAGCACAGCAGAGGGGAAGAATCACATCCCTTGACCTGCTGCCCACAGCGGGCCAGGATACAGTTGGCTTTCTGTGCTGCCAGCACACATGGCTGGCTCATGTCCAGCCTCTCATCCACCTGCACCCCCAAGTCCTTCTTGGCAGGGCTGCTCTCAATCTGGTCATCCCTCAGCCTGTGTTGATAGTCAGGGCTCCGCTGATGCAGATGCAGCACTTTGCCCTTGGCCTTTAAGGTTCCCATGGGTCCACTTCTTGATCTTGTCCAGGTCACTCTGGATGGCATCCCATCCTTCAGGTGTGGCAACCAAACCACTCAACTTGGTGTCACCTGCAAACTGCTGAGGGTGAATTGATCCCTTTGTCCAGCTCTTGATGATCCTACTGCGGATGGGATTCCCATGGCAATGGTTTTCTGGAGTCTCCTTTCTGTTCCTAGAAGCCGCTGCCTTACACTCGCCTGACTCTGCCCATCTAACAGTCCGTTCTCTACTGGTCGTACCTCAAACCAAGACTTTTACTTAAAGAGGCCTTTTTGATAACACACACAAATCTAAGACAAGTCTATAAGAATACATGTAAGGTTTTCATATAAATACATGGTCTGCACATAGCAAGGGAGGGCAAGGGAGAAGCAGAAGAAAGGAAAACAAGCAGGTCCAAACCAGACCCCAGGGACCTTGGCTCCACTCACCAGAAAACTTAGGGACAGGTGTAATTCTCACTTCACTCATTAGAGAAAAGGAAGCCCCTCTCACACAATTTCTTTCTCTTCTCCTAACACTGTCAGAGACTTCCATGTTCAGTTAGTGACCTTTGCTTAAAGTTTCTTTAAGTTGTAATTGGTAGTCTTCCAGATGCCAAGGGACCACTTTGTCAGAGGAATGCTGAGGATACAGCCCCTACTTGATCAAAATGAGAATTGCTAAATTTAAGAAAGGACTGACTAAAGATATGGTTCTTTGTATTAAAAATCTTGTTTTACTATTTTTAATGAACCCTACAACACATGTATGCTCATGTATTCAAGCCATGTATTTTCTGTCAAATAAGACTCTGAATTTACAAATATCATAATCTGTATGTGTGTGTCTCACTGGAAATTTGGACCTTTGCACTTGTTGCCCTCAACGTTAGAGATTCCAAATGCGTATGTATTACTATTTTCCCAAATCAGTTTAATTTTTGCACCCTGAGAGCACCTGTGGCTCAGACACATATTACACCTTCATGAGCAAGTGTTGTATTTAGCCTGAAATGTTTTTTTTTTTATTTCAACACAATGTTTCTGGAAAGAGCAAGAGATGTTCTACATTCTCTCACACTGAAACTGGTCTCGAATCACTAGAGCCTTGAGGCAGAGTTCACACTACATGTTTTTAGTCATTTGACCATCCTGAGAAAAAACTGCTCAAGAAAGTGATAACTGGTAAAAATCCTTCCCCTGTCCATCCCTCAGACATCCAGATCAAACCCTTATATCCACATTCCTAGAATGACTTCATAAATTCCATCTCAGTAGCATGCAGTACTTATTATAATGAGCAAACATTTAAACTGTTAACATATATTGCCATTTTAAAACTTAAACCAAAGACTTACATTCAGCCTAAGATTTCTGCCACCTGACAAGCTATATCCACAACACCTGACGACCTGAAACAGTACTAGCTGTGGTGTTAGTGCAACTTTTCACATGGCCATGCTGAGAAACAGGTCATGGAACTGAGGTCCAGCTTAAAGGTAAAAATGACATCACTAGAACTGCCAAAGCAGAGTTCAAAGTGTAGCTCCACAAGCAGTTGCTCTGGTACCAACAAGCTGTGGTAGCAGAGAGCAGGACAGAGCAGATGCCTTCTAAGGCTATTTCCAAACATTCTGCATTGTAAAACTGTGGGACAAGATTCTGTAGGGAGCCTTGAAGAGGAAAATATATGTTGCTCGTTATTGGGAAATATAAACACTAGGTTTTACTTAGTATAGGCAAAGCTAAGTTTCAACATAAACTGCCAGCTCATGTGGTATTATACTTTATTTGCCACCAATAGCAAGACCCAGAGATTGAGAAGTACTTACTTCTTGCTTCATTCCGTCTGTTGTTATGAGGTATTGACTTGTTTGTTTCCAGCAGAAATCTGGAGCTCGTTCGAGAGCCTGGTCTTTCTTGGCTGCCTGACCTTACATCGTCCAAATGAAGTGGCACCCATTTCTGCTTGTTACCTTGAAAAGTTAATATATTACTCTTAATTATACTAATACTTGAGGCTTCAGCTCCTGAAAGGATTCTATAGAATTCTTCATGTAAAATTAGTAACAGTTAATTTCAAAGTTTAAAAACCAGAAGAAGCTTAACACTGAAATTTTAAGATATTATGAATGATTAAAAAATAAATTCAGTGTATAAGAATTTCTCAAACTGAAATGTAACCTTACCTAACCTTTAAATACACAAAATAAAGGTGAACCTTTTTATTTAACAAACTTTCAGATGTAAGCTCCATTACCAAGAATTTATAGTACATGTAAGTGTATACAGTAAATGTTACTATATAATTTCACAACTTGTATATGAAATTTAGAGGTAACAAAATAACATCTAAAGTTCACCAGTGCAATAAAGATTTCAATCACAAATAAAAATTTTCCTGAGAAGTTAGCTGTGGTACTGTATTTTTACCTCAAAATATTCAGACTAAGTTCATTCACATGCATCAAAAATCATTAGCAAAGCTTTATTTTGTTGTAGGCTGGCCTAAAATGTCCACTACCCGTTTTTTCTTTAACTATAATATTGATTATAGTTAAATTTATTTAACTATAATATTGGGCTTCATATTTTTGTAGCCAAGAAATAAGCAAATATATAAAATGCGCTTTCCACATGGGGGAAAAAGAAAAATAGGCTGTACCTGTGGAATGCTTTGCTTTAGATTTCCACTTAGACTGAAAAAATCAAATGCAGTAGAGGATTTGTTTTTCAATATATACAGGAAGATTAACAAATCTAAACAGCAAAGGTCTTTAGGATCTGAAAAAACACCATCCAGGAAGCAAGATAAAAAAGCAGCTGATGGCAGCAAGATCTTGAAACTCTCTCCACTGTTCCTCCAGCCTACTCCAGTCTCCTGACTAAATGAGATACAGGTTTGTTTCCCATTTTAATGTAACAGATTAGATCAAAAGGAAATAAATAACCTGATTTAGTTTTCAAACGATAACTTCAACATGTAAGCTAATAGTAGAATATGAAAACCAAAGTGTTAGTATATATAGTAACACACACACACACATACACACATATATATAAAGTTAAATTAACATAGTGCTACCTATTTAGGAAAATAAACATATGAGAGACAGTAATGGACTGTACAGCCACGCTAAAATCTTCAAGAAATTGTCAGAGCTTCAAGGACCACCAACTGGACACAAGCTGCTTTTCCCCCAGAACTCCTACTTGACTAAACAGAACACTCCAAAACCTGAGAAAGGAAGCCTTGTTGAAGCTTTCTAGTGGAAAGCAGAAAATATTCTGTTATCACCTAGAAAATGCAAAACATGAAAAGTTTCATCAAGTCATTCAACTGGAATCAATGTAACTGTATCAACAGTGACTTACTGCATTATACACAGTGCCCACACTGACCTTTTTTCCTTTGGTTGTTAGTTTGAGTTTCATCTTCACTAGTGTTATCTGCCAGACCATCTGGCTTTGCCTCTGGATTGTCCTTGATTCCATTATTGCTTTTTTGATCAGATTTCTCCTCTTTTTCTCTTCTATTTGTTGACTTCTTACTGTGACTTACAGTCTTACACTGCAAGAGACACAGGTAATTATTTCTGACAGTACAGCTGATAGCAAGAGGCACACATTTCCTTTAGCTACTAAAATTCCTTTATTATTACCTGTTCTCAACCTCTTCAGCAGGGTGAGTTTTAAAAACTGTTTTGCAAAGTCTCACTTTAAATAGTTTTATCTTCTGCTAATTTGGCAAGACTGTAAAATTAATTTTTAGACTAAGAAAGTTTTTAACAGAAGATGTAAAATTACAGAGTGAACAATCATGTTTCAATCCTTTAGACATGAAAATTTATTTCATAGGAAAGAAAGAAATATTCTGATCGGTCCCCACTATTCCAGACTGATTATCTTTAAAAAGCTGTGCTCACAGAATACTGAATGGTAAATCAGAAATCCCCATGATGCCGTACAATCTCAGCAGCCCAATGTTCATGTAAACTATAAGCCATTAGGTCTTAACTCCTACAATTCTGTTCTACTAAAACAGAACATGAACCAAAGATCAGAGGATGTGGAGGTGTATGGTTACAGATTTATTTTTTCCCACATTAGAATATGGCATTTACTGGGAACTGTGTGCCTTTAAGTAGTGCCAGCATACTGCAGATCATCACTTCCCAGAGATCCCACAGAATAAGAGGTTTCAAAGAAGGCAAAATGACCAGCATTTTAGCCAAGAGTGGGTAGTTTAATTTATCCCTGGTATCAATCCAGGCTGGGGCATGATGGGAATGTGAGCAGATCTGCTGAGAAGGACTTGGGGGTGGTGGTGGATGAGAGGCTGGACATGAGCCAGCAACATGTGTTTGCAGCCCAGAAACCAAATGCATTTGGCAGCAGGTCAAGGCCAGGGATGCTGCTCTTTTGCTCCAGTCTGGTGAGACCCCACCTGCAGTGCTGCATCCAGCTCTGGGAGCCCCAACATAAGGACATGGGGACCTGCTGAAGCAAGTCCAGAGGAGGCCACAAAGATGATAAGAGAGCTGAAGCACCTCACCAATGAAGACAAGCTGAGACCTGGGGTTGTTCAGCCTGGAGAAGAGAAGGCTTCAAAGAGACCTTACTGTGGCCTTTCCATATTTAAAGGAGGATTATAAAATGGAGACAGACTTTTTAGCAGGGCCTGTAGCAACAGGGCAAGAATAATGGTTTAGTAATAGTTTTAAACTAAGAGAGAGTAGATTCAGACAAGATAGGCTAAGAAATTTTACATGATGAGGATGGTAAAACAGTGGCACAGGTTGCCCAGAGAGGTGGTGGATGACCCATCTCAGGAAACCTTCAAGGTCAAGTTGGATGGGGCTCCGTGCCTCTTGCTCTAGTGGAAGATGTCCCTGTCCATGGCAGAAGGGTTGGACTAGAAGACCTTTAAAGGATCCTTCCAATCCAAACCATTCTATAATATTTACCTGCAAAATGAAGTGTTGCAGAGGCTTCTGCCAAAGAGAAAGAATTTTCCTATGTTGTGGAGACAGCTTTGAACCTGCTGAAGTACATACAGTAGATGTTGCAGCACTACGCTGTACTACACTGTATTTAATTTGAACGCAAAGCCTTCCCTCAGACACAATTAAGTTTAAATACAAATGAAGGGTTATTTTGTTTTACAGACACTATATGAATTTGGACACTTCCAATTACAAAATGCACGTTGAACCCAAGCCCATGAACCCAAATATTCTGGTTTCCCTCACTAAGAAAACAGTAAAAGCATCACAGGGATGCTGATGCAGAACTACAGCAGAGTGAAATGTCACCACTCACAATAATCTCTGCTCTCTTGTTTCAAACAGCATCAAAGAGATCTAAAATATGCATTTATCACTTGAGATAAAGGGAAAGGAAGATAATTTGATGGAATAGATGTTAACTTAAAATCCAAAAGGGAGGGAAATATACCAGAGGAATAGGATAACTAAGCTGTCTTAAGACAATAGGTACAAAGCATTCTGAGCCATAAGAGAGGGCAGCATGTTCACAACTCCAAAGGCCTTCTCATCTATGCATAAACAGATGAAAACAGCAGAAAAGGTAAATAAAAGTTTTAAAACAGTGGAGTAAATAATATGGCACATTGCACATCCATGGTACACCACTAATGAGTGTATGGTATGGGCTTGTGAAGGGTTTAGAAGTTCCAGTATCAGTGCTGATAGTCAAGCACACAACAGTATCCTGAATTATTGGCAAAACTTCTGCTGAAACCCTAAAACACCAAAAGCACACTCTGGGGAGAACAGTATTAAACAGGTAAGTCGACATGGCTTTAAAAAAAAATAATACTGAAGATAACAAAGGATACTCACTTCATTGTTTGCTATTTCGCTTGGTGTTGGCCAGTTCATGATATCACCAAAATCATCAGCCTGCAAAGACAAGAAACAGTTTATATTACTTCCTCGATTTAGTCCTTTTTAACACATGAAAAACATCAGTTGTGACTCAGATGGCCAGACTACCCCTTGGAGTAGAAAGGTTAGAAGTAGCAGTTTTAAAAAACAAGAAATACAACAGAAGACAAATGTACAAATTTTGAAAGAGGTCTTATGACTTTTGAGCACACATAAACAATTGTCAGATTAAATGTGGTCTTACACATAGCTTCCTATTTCATTTAAAGGTATCTGCTGCTTAAGGCTTTTAGTTTTTGGAAGACCTTTGAGGACCAACCTAAAAAGGGGTGGCTGTACAAAATTTTAGAAACTTAATTTTTCAATAAAAAGATTCAGTGTTTCCTTGTTGTCATAGTGGTAATTTTATGCACATAAAGGATGCAAATCACTTAATATGCAAAAAGGATTTCCAAAACCAATCTAGCACCACTTGTGCTTTTCTTTATTCCTCATACATACATCAATTTAGCATCCCTCCTAATCTTAAATTTCCCTTCCTTTTTTTATTTGTCTCTGTCTTCAAAATTATCTATTACCAAAGTAGAATATAACACTTCCAGTTGTAACTTCAAAATACCTTGCTATCTTTTTATTACACTACTATCAGCTATTTACCATATTGAATATTTACAGCCAGAAATACAAACCTTGCTGCATTTCCTTGTCCGGGGTTTTGCCGCTTTTATAACTATAGTGGAATTTTTTAGTTCTGAAAAGGAAGAAAAATATTTTCAGGTGAAGAATTAGACTGCACTTTAAACAAGTAAGGAAGGTATATGTTAACAACTCTATTTAACTATCTATCATACTACACCAAAGGGTTTTTTGAGGCCTTCATATCAAAGTCAATGAACATTTCCATAAAGTCACTAATTACACTGAAAAAGTCACATTTATAAAAGTGCAAACACTCTTGAAAAGCAGGTGTACAAGATACCGCCTAACACTGTATTTAAGCATTTGTTCAGCTAATAAGGTCAAGACTATCTCAAAATGCTCGTATTTTAACTTAAGTAGCAAAGACAATAAGCCCCTGAAACACATTTAAGAAGTGCTCTTAGTAGAAGGTATATTTATAAGATAGAATTTATGAAATCTATACGTACGCAAGCATGCATGAAAAAACCCACAGAAGCAATTACATATTCCCAAATTCCTAGTAATTTCCTTTTGTAAGTAATTACTCAAATGCCAAATAAAGTTTAGCCATATAGCTCAAAATCAAACTAAGGCAATTAAAAACAAATTAAAAGAGAAAATTACTATAAAACTACATTAAGACTGATAAATTTGAATGCCCAAATTCCACAACAGATATGTTTATGATAAATATATTTGGCCTAACAATCTGGAACTTACATTGGGAAAAAAAGTCTATTTAAACTTTCTATGTCTTAACACATGTGCAATTACCCTTTTGTATATGACTCTGATTTTCTTATTCTGTCCAATTTTTCCCTACCCTTCTCAATTGCATTCTACTTTTTGCATTGGGAATTCAGGGGAAGAAAACCCATTAGTACCTGGCAATTTTTCTTGAAGATTAGAACTGACAGTTAAGAGGAAACCATCTCCTAACTTCTCTTAAGGCCTGCTTATCCCGATGCATGTTTTTCCATACAGAAGTGGTCACAACCATTCCTTGAAACTTTTTCAGTATTTTATTGCAAGACAAGCTTGAAACATTGAACATGACTAATATCACGAGTGGATTAATTTATACAGGGATAACATCACCTCCTCAACCTTTTATCTCTTTCACATCCAGTGACTAATCTTCCTTATCGCAGCTTCACACTGGGAACCCCACCCTCATGCCTCAGTGACTCTGAAAAGCCTCTCTGCCTGCTTCCTGGAATATACTGCGAATGTTAGAAGCACAAACTAATGCATACTCCATATTCTGCAGTAAATTTTAATACAATTTATAGTTATATAAATTATATTTCATGTATATACTATATGCGACTTGCACGTCTCGTGAACTCAGTGAATCCTGTTCACCTTGGCTACATCATTTACCAGCAGGATTTGCCTCTTCTACAGATCTACTTTTTAAAACAAAGACAAAACACACACCCTCAAACTGCCTCTTTTGTGTCATTCAGCCTCAATTAACTTTAGACTGAGAGCTTTTAGAAACATACACTGATAGTGTAATCCTAATTTTCACTTGTCATTCAAGAGTAAACTAATTGCCCTTAACAAAACAAGACAAACGGCTGTGGAGGTGGAACAGCAAACAAATTTGTAATTTTCTCCAACAGAACTGCCACTTACCTGTACAGGTAAACCGACTGGCCATAGCACGGCTGTAAACACACATCTCTGCCCAATTACCTTACTGAAGCCCTTTTTCCATCTCACAGCACTTTTACTTAAAATTGCTGCTGCAGGGCTGCTCTGTCAGAACTTCTACTCTGTGTGTCACTAGGGTGTAGCAAGGCATTCAAAAATTTAAGACTCAATGTTGCTGCACTATCTTAGTCATTAGATATTAGATATTACACCAGGCAACAGAAGAGGCTATCTGAATAGAGTAGAATGAGACTCAACTCGTTTTAAGGAATCTCTTCTATCTGAATGGAGTAATCTAAGACTTGGAAGATGTATTTGCAAACTAAACAAAAAGAAAATTAATATTAGGCAACACACCGCCTGGTTGATGATGCCCTTTCTGAATTCAAAGGCTTGATATCTCATCACACTCTATACTTCCCTACCTGACAACAAATCCACAGAGTTCCTTGTCCTCTCAAAAGAGCCATGCTCAAAAATAAATTGAACAGATCTTTCTTGGCCGGCTTTCTAGGACTTATCACGTGGGAGTTGGATTTTAGTGTGAAGCATGAAAGGGAAGATAAAGGGGCAGGAAAAACAAAAAAGGAGGGTGGGAGAGCAAAAGAACTTAACAACTGATCACTTAAAGGTTTTACCCAGGTCACATCTGTTCTGTTATCATGAACAACCTAAAGCCACTGTTCAGGCAAAACTTACTCTAGGCCATGTTCAGATAAAAGCTCTGTGCTTAACATCACTCCAGGTTTGGTTTCAACATCACATAACAGCACTGAGTACTCGAAGTGGCACCTTTAGTACATGGCTCCAGCAGAATTCAATAAGTCCTTCCAAATAAACTATTTCACTAACTATTCCAACCTAACTGTATTAAAATGATTCATTCTGTCATATGCTACAAGGAATCTGTTCACTAGTGGCATGCTGTGTTGATAAAAGAATTCAGTTATCTTCATTGACTTTACTTCCTGGGTTTCAGCTTTGTTTTGAGGGTGTGGGAGAAATTAAATAAAGTCAAGGATGAGGCAGTTTAATTGCCAAAGATCTCCTTTCAATCACTGAACTCCATCCAGTAAAGATGCCATCCACATGAAAACAGAAATCAGCTTTCAAAGCCATTTTTATTATGGTTCTTCCAAGTCTCTTAGTAGACCATCCTAATACAAAGTATTTTCTGTAGAAAGATGCGGTTGTACAAACATGCCAAGTGCAGTATGTAAAGACACATAGAATGACGGGTCTGAAAAATGAAAAATAAATTTTGGAACCACCAAAACTGCAGCAATCCTCTAGGACAATGACAATTGAGAAGGAAAAGCAGACTGGATGGCTGTGCAGAGATAAGAGGAGTAAAGTTTGTGCTTAAGATGTATCCCCAAAGTACTACTGATCACAAGGCAAACTACACTTACAGTAGTAGGACTTCAGAATGGATGGTTTGAAGCTCTGCAAATAACTTGTCAGCAAGTAATTTTTCCTGATGAATAGGGAGGTATGATATTGCAAATTTATTCTGAAAGCAAAGTCTATTCATAATAGGTGGAACACATTCTAATTTAGATACAAGCACAGTTTATGCTGTAAGACTTTCTAGACAATATCCAAGTTTTATTTTTACTTGGGCTGCACGTGGGCTTCCTTTTGTGAAGGAACAACATCACATAAATACCAGAAGTGCTTCAGGGAGCAGCTGAAATCACCCAGCAAAACAGCTCTTCAAAACTTAAGTGGAACATGCTTGTTTAACTTGTATAACATTTTCTTTTCAATGCTCAGTTTGAAACTTGACAGTGTATTCCATTTTTAAACAAGGTAAGCTATGCTTAAATCTACCGTTTTAACAGATAAATGTGAAAGTATTGCCAATGTGGCAAAATAATCCCTTGGAGAATTTAATAATTTAAATCTAGAGCATGGATTTAGAGTCAAGAGTCTGAAAAATAATAAAAGAATCCCAGTTATTATGCTAACATCCTGTTCTACAATAGTTCTAGCATTTTATAGCAAAAACTACCTTAAGATTGACCTTCTCCACACCATTTGTACATCTAATCAAGGCAATGAGTTATGACACCTGCATCCTTCCACTGCTCAAAACCAGTCAGTTTTTCAATACAACAAGGAATAGGGAAAAAAAATCCACGATACACGATTGATTCACCACTATACTATTTATTTTCCTCATATTTCATTTCTCAACGTGTTTTTTTCTTGGCTTCTTCACAGAAAGCTGCAACTTCTGACTCAATTTCTACCAAAGTTTCACAGTCTAAAAGGAGCACATGTTAGAGCACAGAGAGGTGGGTTTCTGTCTTATAAGGTCTCCAGCTTAAAAAAAAAAAAAACAACCCAAAACCTACCATACAAAAATCACACATGCTGTTATACACAACTAAAATACAGACAGCAGCTTTGTAAAGATCATGTTTTCAATCCCTTCAGGGTTGGGGTAACTTTTATGTTGTACCTTCTGATAATTCTTGGAATAATTTTTAGAAGCTGCTGTTAAAGCATTCAGTGTATTCATAAGAACTAATGAGAATACCTGTCTTAGATACACTCAAAAAATCTGATAATCAGATAATTTACAAATTTATTAATCCAAAGCTTGTCATTCCTAGCAACTCATATATCTTTACTAAACTGTACTTTTACAACCTGTTTTGCTATCAGACTAAAGCAAATTAATTTATACAATAGCACTGCAGTGAACTGGTTCTGTTACCAAAATATCAAACAGATAAAACGTATTCTTTGATGCCCAGAAATAAACACAATGAAGAAAGACAAACTGAGCACAAAATAAAGGAATGAAGTCTGTGGTTATTTTAATTAACTACATCATTCAAGCACACCAGGAAGCAAACTCACTTTAACCACTTCAGCAGCACAAGTATTTTGCTGCACTGAATACTTTCATAAATTTCACAAACAATTTTTGAATAATTATCTAGTAAGTCATTAGAGACCCACATCACCTACACAAATCACAGACTAGAGAAGTTGTCATTTAGATCCCCTTCTGCAACCTTACAAAAAGGGTTTCATCAAACAAAGAGGTGGGAGAACTTTTGAAATAAAATTATTTCAAGAACTTCATCCTGGGCAAATTATTTATGTGGCAGATAGGTAACTCACAGTTTCAGCCTGAAGAACTTAAAACCTACTGCAATATATTGGCTGGGCACTATGACGGGAGACAAGGGAAGGAAGGCACAGCACAGAAGGATCTTTCATCATTTGACAGCCTATGCTAAATCTAACTCCCTCTGTCCACAGTCACCAGGACTAGAACCATAGAATTATTAAGGTTGGAAAAGACCTCAAAGTCATCAAGTCCAACCTTTGACTGAATACCACCTTGTCAGCTAAACCATGGCACTAAGTGCCACAACCAGTCATTTCCTGAACACTTCCAGGGATTGACACTCCACCACCTCCCTGAGCAGCCTGTTCCAATGCTTAACAACCCTTTCAATGAAACAATTCTTCCTGAATTAGACAGAAACCTATAATTTCACTACCAGTTTTATACTTTCTCCAGGAGTTAAATGCAAATTAGGATGTAATAGTAGCTGTATAATTCTGAAATTATTCTGCTTAAAAGAGAAGTTTAACAAGAGGCCTAGTCAGAAACACTGTGGTAACAAACATCCCATGAACAATTTAGATATGTTTGCATTTGATGTTTGGTTTACTATAACTATTAAAACCTACTAATGTATCTGAGACAAAAATATGACAGGTTATAATAACAACACCAAATTCTTCTGCCAAAATTTTAAGTCTTTTATATTACATTTTCCTTCTAGAGTCAAGCGGCGGTACAGTTTACTTCAGTAACAAGAAACAGGTTTGCCTCTATTACAAACTAATCCCATCCTAAATTGAAAGTCCAAAGATGACAGACTGGGGTCAATTTTCTCAAGTGTGTAACGATCACTGAACATACCATATGTGCATTTCTCAGGAAACTTTCAACAAATTAAGCCAGGATCAACAAGTCAAACAGGATTCAGTCACTGCTTTGATGTGAGATTCTTTTACATTTTATTATCCTCTTTACGGATAGTTTTACATTCCATCCCAGTAGTATTTCTGCTCATCTACTTATTATTTCACATGACTAATTTCCATACTACAACATTCATAAGGGCCTGGTGTGACAGATTTTGTTTTGCCAACATGCAATTAGTTACTTCAAAATACATCCCTTATTGCAGGTGGAGGCACATGGCAATTCCTTCCTTCAAACAGCCGAAAGATCAGCTGCTTTGTCTTTTACCTCATGGTTCTTTCGGTGGTGGTCAAATCAAAACACACACCCTGGTATGTGTTTTTCACGGATGTCAGTACCAGCAACACTGACTCCCTTATTTGCTCAATTACACACTTGGCCACTGAAAAGTATGTTCTAGTGCAACTACTCAGCTTAATATTAATTTCATAGGTGGTAAGCACAACTTTTTGCAGAAGAAAAATAACTTGAAGTTCTCCAAAATCAACAAATTAACTACACAATGTGAGTGTATGAACTCACTGCCCCCTGCCTTCTCCTTCCTTCAACAACTATTTGTGCACTTTAATGGAAAAGTAAACTTTACAGAGGTGAAACATAAGGTGCTAATGCAACAAAAGCAGCTTTCCCAATGCTTCCGATGTCTCACTATTATAACATGAGCGACAAGTCTTCTTTCATGAATGGACCAGACCACAAGCTGCTGCCCAGCAAGCTGGATTGTGGAAGCTCCGCATAAATACGTACTTATGAGTGTGTCAGTACACACAAACAAAACAGTCAATATGATAAAGATGAGTATATATGTTGCCAAAAGGTTTGCTTCTCAGGTAAGTAGAGATTTTGTGATCTGGAATGTGGTCTCTGTCTGACCTGTATACTTCCAACTATAAATTATATATTTCTGTTTGTGAAGAAGTATGTGTTTAACTCAAGGATAAAAGTGTGAGATCACAAAAAGGTTTGTCAGGTGTCTTCAGGAACAAGTGCTGAGATTGAAATTCTCAGGAATCGCAGGTCGAAATATTTATTTTGAGGTGAGCAGTTTACTTGCAGCCAAGAACAATACTCCAAGAAGCTGCTAACTTCTAGGAACTCTAAGCATAAAGCCTGACAATTTCAAGTCGGGTCTTTGACGACCAACTCTACAAAACCATACGCCTGTTCAGTCAGTGTGGTGCCTATAAAGCAACTTTATCTTACATGTAGTGATTAAAGGCCAGAAAATTATACCGTGGCTACTCTCGCTCTTTCCACATAAACACGCTGAATCCCGGGAGCAAGCAAACTGCTTGCTTTTGCCAACAGTTAAAGCCTCCACAATCCAAATCTTCTGGAAACCAAAACCAAGTAACGGATCGTTCCGAGGGCCTTGCTATATAATTAGCAAAAATGCGCTGCGGCAAAGCAATATTTCTAAACAGAGGCAAAACGAGACGAGTAAGTGACCAGCTCTATCTGCCAGCACCAGGGGCCGGCCGGAGGTCACCGCCAGACCATTCGCAACCCCCAGGACCCGCAGCCAGCACGGCGCTCCCTCTCCCTGGCCGTGTCCCCGCGTCCACCCGCCCCGTCCGCCTCCCTCCTCTGCCCATGTATGTCAAACACAGCGCGCCCGGCCCGGCTCCCGCCGCGCTGCGTCCGGGCCCGGCTCCGCTGCCCACAAACACGCGCCTCTCGTTCCTTAAAAAAAAAAAAACAAAAAAAAAAAAACAAAACAAAAAAAAAAAAAAAAAGCAAACAAAAGCAAAACCAAAACCATTCCGATTCAATAAAGGCACCGCACGACCCCCGGCGCCGCACCTGGTTCCGGCGGCCCGAGCCGCCCGTCCGCCCCCGCGGGCGGGGACGGGCTGTCCCGCCGGGCTCTGCGCCGCGTCCACGCGTTCTCCTTGGGCGCCAGGGCTTCCCTGCTCCGGCCGCCCTCCTCCGCCGCCTCCTCTCCGCGGGGCGAGCCCGGCTCGGGCCGCCGGGGCTCCTCCGCCGCTCTCCAGCCCCGCTGCTCCGACACCTGCGCCGCGGACATGCCCGCCCCGCCGCAGGGGCCGCAGCCGGGGCGGCCGAGGCGGGGAGCCCAAGGCGGGGTAAGGGGGACCCGCCTCCTCCTCGGGCCGCCCCGCCCCGGAGCCGCAGTCAGCGCCCCCGGCCCGGCCGAGCGCCGGTAGCTCCACCTTCCCTGCGGCCGCAGGGGGCGAGCGACGGTGAGAGTAAGAGGCACCGCGACCTGCCGGGGCCCTGCCGAGGGACAGGCGGCACTCCGGCCGCGCTGCCTCGGCCGCGCCGGCCCCGCCCGCCCGGGGGAGGGACCCGGGGCTCTCCTGTGCGCTGTGACCTCATGGGCCGGGCGGTTTTCCAGGGCCTTTCGGACATTTCGGTTCGCTAGGCCTGGCCCGTACCTGTACAACGCGACAAGGGTCTCAATATGCACCAGGAGGATGAACACATTTCGTTGATGCGAAGGGGACGTCTCTGGTTCAGCACTTCGAGTGGCACAGCCTAGAGAACATGTTCACTGGCACGTGAGAACATACTGGAGTCCCAACAGCAAGGGAATCTCACATTTAAACATTCCAACAGAAAGGTACCTTCACCATCACACCATCTCTCTTCTACCTTTCTACTTTCTGCCAAAAGTCTCCCAGAAATTATCTCATAGTAGCATGTGTACTTGTACCAAGCTTGCTGGATTCGTTTGGAGGTTATTCCCACACTTCTGCCGCTGCATTATCCCAGAAGCACTGTGATCAGAGGATGAGGAAAGCCACTGCAGCATGACACCTAATCACCCCTTTCCCTCTTTGCCAGCTCCCAGGGCTCCCACAATTCTCCTTGATTACACCTTAAGACACCCGTTCCTCTCTTTCTTTCATTCAGTCTCTTGGTTTAATCCCTTTCTTACAAAAGGGCTTTCAAAAAAACCAAAAAGGAGCCAACACTTCTTCAGTGAACTAAGCAAATTCTCAAACAGGCTTTTATAAAGTGAGGCAAACATTTTGAAGTAGTGTCACAAGTAGCCGAGTTTCCTGGTTTTTGTAGCAGCAAAATATGTTCTGTTTGGAGTAATATTATTCATTGCTCTAATGAGATTATGTGCAGTTTTACCCCTTCATCAGAAAAATAAATAACAGGCCCACCAAAAACTCAACAAATGCCCATCATAGCTGACACTTCAGGCACTGAGACAGTTTTAGGATTATTCTGTAACTGTGGGTACAGTAGCAGATCAGATCACCTGACAGAAGGCCAGGCCTACCTCAAAAACAAAAAAACCCCAGGTGCTTGCTGCTTTGTTCAAGATATTTGAAAATTAATGACCTTTTGTGGTAAGGGCTTGAAATTAAAACATCTACTACAATTGTTATGCTCCAAGGAGCAAACCATGTAGAGGAAAGTATCACATTTCTGTAATTGCAGATTTAAGCTCCAAACATTAGAGGAATTTCTCTTCTCATAAATAGAGAAAAAATCACTAGTGCTTCTAAGCACTTATTGTATAGAAAGTGACACATGTATTCTTTCTTTTTAAATTTATGTCAGTAAAGAAGAAAAAAGGTAGAATGACTAAAATTACAGGTAGAATGATTAAAATTACAGCAAATCTTCAAACCCTTAGAAGCATTTTTCTTTGACACTAAGAACTTGCTTTTTTTCAGATGCCATAAGTTTACTAATCGGGGACATGCCAATTGCATACAGTCCTGACAGCAGGAGTATCAGTCACACTACCTGTTGAAAACAGTTTCTGTATCTTTTATTTGGTTTCCCAAACTCAGAAGTTAAGCAGAGGTTAGAGTGATATGAAAGTACAGAGGCTCTACCTAAGTCACTGGTAAGAAGGGGAGTAACCTCCTGTTTCCTTTTTTTCCCCATACTGTTAGAAAATAAGGAAGCAGATGAGTAGGCCAGCTGGGACTTTAGGAACACTGCAGTACTGCAGTGCAGGAACTTGAACAGAGCAGGAAAAAAGGAAACTGATTAAGGGGTAATTATATGGGGGCAAAAAAGCACTAAAGGTGACCAGTAACATGGCACTTGAGCCTTTGTCCATCCTTGTTTTGCTAACTCCGGGGTAGGACATGTCTTACTGTAACCTTTATGGGATGGACTAGGCCTGAAGAGGATATAAAAAGCTTTTACAGTTGCTAAGACTCATCCTTAACACTTTGTCCACTGTGTATCATCACTCTTGTTACTTTCTAGCAGTGTAAGTCAAACTTCTTTGGCAAAACTTTTTCCTTTACCAGCACAGTACTTAAAATACTCATATTTGGAAAAGGGGCTAATTTACACCACAAGAGAATACCAATCCTTAATGACACACTTCACATTTTAACGCTTATGTTTTATCTTGTGTGGAAGTATCCAAGTGTACCAGGAAACACTGCAAATTACAGCATTCCATACAATAGCAGCATTTTACTCATGTAACAGTTCTTCACAAGGAATTACATGCGTACAGACCATACTTATCATTACAGCCAAGCTGACAGAGAACCTGACAGTTTAAGATAAAGAAAATTCCCTGCCCAACCAAGTGTAATTAAGATCAACATTAAAAAAAAGGACAGAAACAATTAAGATAAATAATTAAATTTTAAAAATAGCTGCCTCAAAGTGTTAGCAACTACCAAGACAAAATAACATTCACTGTCCAAGGATTTTCATTTTTCTACTCTTTAGAGAGTATATCTATACATGCATATGACATTCCCATAAGGAAAAGCAACAGAACTCCATTCTGTCCTATGTTACCTTTCTGCAGACTTTCTAGAGTAATAAAACACAAGTGATGTATCCTTGCTAAAAAAAATTCCTGAGCAGTCCCTTTTGAGTTGGTTGGTTTTTTGTTTGTTTTTTTTTGATTCGGGGAAAGAAAGTACAAGAAGCTCCATTTGACAATTATTAGATGTGTTCTGTTCCACAACATGATCAGGTGCCAGAAGAGAAGCATGGGAACAAAACATCAAACAAGTGTACCTGGGTTACTCATGGATAACACACCAGATTCAACCTCTCGCTCTGCCCTAAGCCTGTCCTTTCCAATGTAGAAAAGCAAACTACCCACTCCAAGTTTAGTATGGTACCCTTGCTTGGAACACAGCAGCCAAAAGTTGTACATATTTTGGACCCTTTTAAAAGTAGAAAGGATTTTAAATTAGTCTGGGAAATTCGAGCACAATGAAGGCATTGGCAAGTATAAAACTGGAATTACGATGGTATCTTAATTAGTTGATACAAGCTTATTTTCTTTACTAGGTACTGCATGTAGAAAAACATCAAAGTAGTACCAGTGTTTGTTATGGGAAGCTTTTATCACGTCCTGTAGATTAACTGCTCTCCTTGTGCTACAGCTCTAGTAGGAATAAAAAGGATTACAGGATGACAGCAAGATGCACTTTGAACATCTGTTAACAAGAAAGAAAAAAACCCCTTCACATGTAACTGGTTTTTTAGGACTTTTATTGAAAAACTTTAAAACCAAAAAATCACCAAGGCCAGCTTTACAATAAGTTTAAGACATACAGAACGGCTTACCTGCTACATGGATTTAGTGCAGGAATTTGATTCCAGTATTTCCCTCATGCAATTGCTGGATTAAAATCACATTCTCTTTTAACATCAAAATGGATTATTTATACTTTCTTAGGCTTTAACCTTAAAATCTGGTTTAAAAAGTCAATTTCCCAAAGGTTAAAAACACGTACACAGCAAGATTCCCCCCTTCACAGACCACCTAATAGCTCCCTGTGTCTGATAACTGGCAGAAACAGATCACAGAGCTCCTTTTTCCTTTATGCTACTCTAACCTGAGAAATTTCTTAAATAATGCTTACATACTTGGCAACACGACTTTAGCTACAGAGCAAAGTGTGATTTCTCATTCTTGTCAGAAACCAGTCTTTCACTAGTTGTCCCAAAAGACACACTCACAACCAGGAGTGGCACTGGCCTAAATCTTCATCTGTGAATAGAATGACCTTTGGATAAGTTAAACCTTGTTACTAATACCATTGGAACACTAACCTCAGGATGTCAAGTTCCCATCAGTTGTGTAATTCCCAGTATTGTGCGCTTTGAAAATATTTACTTTGGCATGTTATACTTTGTAGCGTAGTTGATTTTTTTTTGTGCTTACTCCTGGCCTTTACAAAATCTGTCTTTTCTCTCTTGCATTTATTCAAGCCCTTTCCCTTGCCACCACATATCTCCCTTTCTCATAGCTGCAACAGAAACAGGACAAAAAGCACACAATTACATTTAAAATGTGAGAGCTACAAAAGTTGCTGAACAGCAGAGTAGTCTTGTAAAGCACTCTTAGTTGATGAATGAGCCTGTAAACTGTAAACCCTGTAAATCTCTTAGTACAGTATTCAAGCTGCCAATTTTAAATTTGTAAACTTACTTATATTTGAATTCAAACCCTCCAATATTTGGTGTTTACAATATTTTGTATTTAACCATGTTAGTCACTTCACACTTGCTCCTAATATATACAAAGCCAACGCTGTCCAAAGAAATTATGAAAAACCCCTTGAGAGAAGCAATTTCACTTCCAAAAGAGCAGAACTTCTTTTGCATTTTCAGTAAATTTGTATCTTAAATAATTTGGGTTATTGTGAATTGTTGCTCTTCAGTTTTACCTAAACATACCTGATTTTCAAGTGAACCATGACTTCTTCACAGTTATTAGTCCTGTCAGAGTAAAATTCAAGAAAATATATAAACCGAGCTTTGTTTGCTCCATACTCTGCCTACTAAAAATCTTCACACTAACCATGGAGATCAAAAGTGCTTGATTGGAAAGGTGCAGAAGTTGAACATCCTAAGAAATGGCTGGGTTTTTCAATTTGTTTCAGTGTAACCCTGGTCATGACTGTACTAAAATTAATACTGAAGTGTTCCAGTTTTCCACCTCTCTGCGAATTGGCTTTAAGAGAATGTTGCAGGAGATTACCACAAAAAAAGACATGGAGAGATACCACATACGGTCACTACATGACAACCTTATATGATAGTGTACTTTGTTGGCATTTTTGATCCCAAAAGAGGCTTTTTTCTTAAGTGTGTTCAAGATCCGAATTTCATTATTTTCCATTGATTTAAAAAAACCCAAGTGATGAAAAATAAGGAGCAAACCTAACTGTTTTAAAAACATTTAGTCTCATGTATTTTTAAAATTATACAATGAAAGTGTATTTTGCATATCAGCACTGAGTGTACTTTAAAAAGGACTTCTGTTGAAATATTCCCAGCAGGTCTTCATAGCACCATATAATCTGCTGTTGATTTAACTGCCTAAAAGCAGCCACTGTAAATGATGAAATCTCTATCTCTTCTACCATTCTTTAAAAAAAAAAAAACAAACTAGAAATTTTTGTTATCCAACTGAATTAATGTAAAGAATTAATAACCAGACAGTTGATTTTCACTTATTCCAGTTTTGTGAACCTGACTGATGAATTGCTACATGATCCTTCTGGAACGGCACGGTTATTTCAGTGGCAGAAAAACTTCAAGGATGTATTGAATGAAAACGTCTCTCTCTCACTTTTCATTGAATTGTCACAGTCTCTTTTTGCAAGATTAGATGCTGCCCCTCCTATTACAGCTCATTTTCAATTCATAATTGAAGAGAAAACCAGTGACAAACACACGAGGCTGAGCACTGGCAAAGCTGTAGTAAAACACAATGGGAGTAGCAAGGGCACAAGGAAGCAAGAGGAAACCAAGGCATATGGAACAAACCAGAAACACACTAAACACAAGAGAGCAGCTTAGCCGTACAGCACATTTTACATTCTTTCAATACTTAGACTGGTCTATTTTCCACTGACACACAATTCAGAATTGATTCAGAATTCAAGGAATACACAACCTGATTAGACACAAAGTACATGAATGCTGACAAATGCTGCCATTGATTTTTCACAGGTAATGCTGAAGCAGCTGTGTCAGAATGGCACTGGGTTGAAATGAAAGTAATGCTGGTACTTCACCATTTCCAGTTATTGTTACCTACAACAGCCAAAGTCAGTGGCTACTCAATGTTGCAAGCAGCTTGTTTTCCAAATACGAGTTCCAGTACACTGAATTACAAATGAGATCAGTTTGAACGCATTATGAAGATTTTTCAAACAGCGTATTTCTGAAGAAACCGGTCAAACGCATCGTAAATTGCTTGTCTGAAACAAGGTAAAAAGAAGATCATTTGTATAATTTGGGAAAGGGAAGATATAAGGGGTGTATTTTTATATATTTACAAATGTATATACAAAGCTATCACACAAGTTCAAAACAGCATTCAATAAAAATGTGATATCAGGTAGTGTTTTCTCCTTCCTTTATTTCTGGGATCTCTCACTTCAATTCAGTAATATATTTATGTTTCAGGAATGAGTGGGACTATTTACCAACTATAATGTGAGTGCAAATGTTAATGAATTAGTTTTCTACTCAAACACATCAGAAAATGGGTCAAAGACATGCATAACTTACAATTTTTGATAACTATCATAAAATAAGGCTGAAGTTTTAAATAGCAATAAACTAGTGGTCAGTACACCTTGACTTGACATAGTGCTATTCTTTTCTGTTGTTGCTTAGACTGCCTAAATGGGATGTACAGTCTAATTCCTTATATTTTAAAATTAACAGCACAAGTATTTAACTTTTTAGAAACAGAACTGCATTTATATAACTGATTTATATAACTGATTTATATAACTGTCTTTAGAAAGTCAATACCTAATATTATAAGGCAAGAATTCACGCAAGTACTACTACTCATTTGCAGCCAAGCTTATATTTTAATAAAATCTAGACTATTTTTACACTTTTCTGTTCACCTTACCTAAAGAGTCCTTGTTTGAAGAGGTAGGCACTGACATGACCTCCATCCAGATACCTAATTTCACACCCCGGCCAGATTTCCTGAAGACTGCGCACCCCAGTACGAGGAATATATGCATCCTCCTTGGCTTGTACAACTATGATTAAACTTGGGTCAACTGGAACTAAAAAACAAATCAAAAAATTGAATTCATCTAAGATAAGAAACAGAAACACGACAACTAAGATTTCTGTTGCAAAAATGCTATTTCTAAAAAAAATTAAATTATTCTAAGCTTTAATAGAATTTATCTGTTGTTTGATGTTACAGTAGTGAGGCTATCAGCAGAAAAACAAACATCCTATCCCTTCCCTCCCCTAAAGCAGAAAACTTCACAAGTCTTTGAGGAATGATAGGAGAATTGTCTTTCCTCTTATCAACAAAACTCTACAACATTCACATCAGTTCTTTGAGATCTCTTTTTTTCAGCAAAAAGAACTATGAAATTCAACAGAGCTTTATGTAAACTTTTTTCCTTAAGGAGAGGAAAAAAGACTTTTAATACAAGGTCAGACAAAGTGCAGCATATGTTCACTTTCTTTTCTGTTTCCTACAAGGTTTAGCTGCAACATAAAAATCCCAACATACTGTTGTATATATTTACCATTCATAACCAGAATTGCACCAATCAGATTATTAACAGGAACAACATCAAAATGATGTTCAGAAAAATGACAGCAAAATGATGTTGAACATAGAACATTCCTCTCTTCAAGAAAAAACTATACGTGGTATGTTAAAGAGTGACCGAACAAGACGTTTGGCAATGGAGTGTCACAAATCACTTAGACCCTTCCTTCTTTCATCATGTATAGAGAACACGCAATGCTAAGACAAATTCTAGTCTTTTGTTCCACTTTCCATGAAATCTGAATGTTAGGCAGATTTTCTGAAGCTCCTCTAGCCACATTTCAAGGATACCTGGCAGGGGATGCAACGTCTCCTAGAGCATGACTGACACCTAAGAGACTACTGACAGGAAGGAGTACATCACTTTGACAAGTGCATTAGGATCACAGATCCTCTTAAGTTTCAAGAAAGGTCAGTGCTTTAGCCAAGTGATACCTGGATAAGTCTAGATAAACAAGAATGTGAGTACTTAGAATAAAGCTTAAAGGGCTTTTTCTGTCTACTGAAATAACTTTGAAAGCTTTAAGGGAAGCACCGCACCAGTATTTGTCATAAAACATCCCTGGCAAGCAGTGATCCAAGTCAAGAAATCTACTCTAGTGTAGATATCTTCGGATTTTATTTTATTTTAATATTTACCAGTGGATTACTAAATACCAAAAGTCAAAGCAGGTACATGCACAGCTGAACCATTTTGTCTGAATTGACAGCCACAAAAGCAATTCCAAGCCTCCACTCCAGGAGAACCCTTTCAGACAGCTCTAGAAAGCAAGCACTTGTTTGCATTGCTGCAAGCAGGCAGAGTAAAGGATTTGTCCAAAATGCCAAGGAAGGCTGGGCTACACCTCCCTCTATATGCTATGCCTGTCCTGGGAAACTATATTCTTCAGGCTGCACTATCACAGAAGGACCTCTGCGTGTTTTTACTGGTCACACTTGTCTAGCAGTGTCATTCAAGCTTGGTTCTCAGCTAGGCTACTTTCTACCTGAAGTCAATATGAGATTTCTGCCTTACGAAACTGACTTGAAAGACCTTATTAGCAGATTAGTTCTAGGTATCACTCACATTGCACAGGTGTTTTGTTCTTTCAGATAATATAAATTTGCACTAACTCATATCTGAGAAGAGCACAGCAAGGCAGAGGAGAAATGAGCAAAGATACTGAAAAGCAAATTTTTAATTCACTGTGTCATTAGTTGGCCATCAAGAAGGAATAGAAAAACAATTACGAAATGGAGTGGTAAACAGACATTACTGAACAATGCTCACAATATTTCCATATTTCAGCTAAGGGGCCAGCAGGTTTACACATGGAGAATTATGAAAATACCTCTCTTCGACTGTATTTTACTCAATTTTCCAAAATGCATATTGAAACAAATAGACACATACCTGAGAAGTTAGCTACATGGGTACATTCATCCATTACTCCTTTCATGAACCTTATGGATTCTCTCTGTAAAGTGTCACTCTTTCTTCTTGTATTTATCCTGCATCCTTGTGGGCCGGTTAAGTTTTTATTGCTACTGCTACTGGTTGAAAATGTTTGATTTATGCACTGCATTTTAGGAGCATCTTGTATTAAGAGTCTTTCTGAAGAGGCACTTAGAGTACTTTTATTTGCAGTAAAGCTGTGAACAGCTTCTTTAGATACAGCAGTGCTCATGGACTCAAGGTTGAACATCCTGGAGGTAACATCCATATCCTCCAGACTGTGCACACTGTCAGGGAAGTTTTTAACAAAATCTTGTCCCATCTTGAAAGAATCTGTCTAAACAAAGACAAAAGGTCATTTACTAAGGGTTACTCCCTTAAACTAGTTGGTTAATCTTATTTTTAAGATGAACTCATTATTAAAAAAAATAAGAAGATACAAAAAGCACTCATTATAGTAGTTGTTATTTCCAGTTTGCAAGTCACTCAGTTAAATCCTGACCACCATAACCTCTTGATAATTTCATTCTACGTTTCTATCATCTTAAAAAAAATGCAGGAATTACTTATATATATGGTAGCTTATGATACAAACACATTTGCTTTTCATTTTGTATTAAACTCTGAAATTGTAATTACCATAATTTAGGCCTACATGACATAATAATAAGAAAATAAATATATGTGACCAGGTCTATTGTTAGGTTTAGGCCTGAAAAATCAACTGTCTCTAAATACTAGGGAGACACAAGAGTTATAAATATCTTGAAATGTTTCTTCTTTTCATTTTGTCTTCTCCATCAGTGTTCTGGAGTGTATTTGACTTAAAAATGGCAAGTGCCCTAGTAACTATCTCCACCCCAGCTCCTCTTCTCCTGTTGTAAGATATTTGAAAAAGAACTGTCACAAAGCAAAGAATCTTAGGGAAAAAAAGTTATTATTAGAACTTCAATTGAACACATTTTATGTCACAGATTACATTAAGTGTGGTCGCAGGAAAAACTGTAGCAAGGGCTACACTTAACACTCACTAAACAACCAAAATATTAGCTTTATTTTTCAGGTTTTCCTTCAAAGATTAAGTTTATCGAAAGCATAAAGAAACAACATGCAGGTATGTTTTAGCTAACAATTGTCCACTTTTAGTGCAAGTAAAAAGAAGTTACATTATTTGTTAGATTTGCACATGTAAATATTAGCAAATAGGGAAAACAAACTATACTTACTCCACAGTATTCAAGCATTTGAATTATTTCTTCTTCATAAACAGTTTGTGTAAAATACTGTTTCTCGAGCTCTCTCCAGTTCACTGCCTTGCTCAACACACCCTGAGATTATAAACAAAAACATCAAGCACACAAGTAAAACCCAGAGATCACTCTAAAATAATGATACACAGAAAAAATTGATCTGTTCCCCTTATTTTCCCAGTGGAATTCTGCCCAAGTTCCCAGACAGCATAAGCACACATTATAACACAGGGCACGGAAACTCACCTCCCCTGCAGCCAACCAAAACTTTTTAACTTACATTTCTGATTATCATGCAATAACATTAACAAAAATATATGTTAATTACCGTAGTAAAGACTGCAGAAGCTGTTGACCAGGAAAGACACGGAATCAATGGCAATGGTTTAGGCCAATTTGTCACTGCCAGTGAAGCCATCTAGAATCAAAGGCACTTATTACACATTTTAATATTGAATTCACAATATGCTAGAAAGAACTCTCTCATTCTCAGTTTCTTTGTTTATATAGTGTCTATCAAATACATGGCGCCAAAGCAGTTAAGGACTGTGGCAGTTGGATATATTTTCACCTATTTAGAAGTTACAATCTATTCTTCAGTGATTTTTCTAATAAGCATTGCTCCGGATAGGATTCATTTCAAGCTGAATGGGGTTTTTTTGTAAGAATTCCCAATGGAATATTAACTAACTACTCCATTAATTATAATTATAACCCCATTAATTATAAGTATAATTACATTAATTATCATAATAATGATAAAAATTAATACAATATATTAGTTGTTTAAAGCTATAAAAACATCTACAAAGCTTTTTATCAAGCTCTTGCAAGTTTATTTCAAGGCGAAATAAAGTCAATCTATGAGAAGGGCTATTTAAAATTCTATACTTTTGAAATTTGCATACTGGAAACAAAATATGAAGGAGAAGTAATTCAGCATGTTAAGTCGTCAAGTGAACTCTTTTTCTGTCCTTTAAGTTTAAATTATTACTTTTACATCAGTTCTCAGAACACATTTTTGTTAATATTCTGTTTATCCCATAAAAAAACAGAGCAAATAAGTTCAGTGTACAGAAGTTCCCTATATGGTATGTCCTTGACAAGTTTTATTTTATTATTGCTC
The DNA here is from genome assembly GCF_003945595.2 of Pipra filicauda. Taxonomy (NCBI): domain Eukaryota; kingdom Metazoa; phylum Chordata; class Aves; order Passeriformes; family Pipridae; genus Pipra; species Pipra filicauda. The sequence goes on from NW_024104432.1 coordinate 938,934, forward strand.
TAAACAGAACCGCTTAATACAAAACACCCCATCTCTGTGTCAGACATTCTAACAAATGGATTTATACAACTGAACTGTAATTCTACTATAATTATTTTTGATTAATAAAAGTTACAAGAACACCACATATCTATATGTTCTAATAGCCAGAAAGTCTGACTTCTTTTCTCTTTGTTCCAGCTTTCCCCAATAGAAGAACTGAATCAATGCTACCTACCTTCCCTTGTAAAACACATTCTATAGAGGATCAACATCAAATATCAGTTATTTCGCTGGTTTAAATTGTACCAAGAAATCCTGTAAGTAAGTCAGGACTAACCAAAAACGTATCTTCCTGGACTAAAAAAATTTCAAAGGAGTTTCCAAATCCACTTTTCTCAGATCTTGCCTCCTTCTATACCCATGCTGGATATAACCATTAGTACAGGATATAGAATTTGGTGGTTACCACAGCATTTGAACTGTCGTGCATGGTTAGTGCTGGTATACCAGTCTGAGAAGGCCAATACAGCTTACAAATAAGCCAAGGAAGGAATAATACAAAAGTTGTTGATTCAGCAGGGTGATATTTACGTAAATCAAAGGTGCTTTGTACATTTACGGACATTTAAGAGTTATAAAGTTGTGCTTTAGGGGAAAATATTTCCCTTTCAGTAAATACTACCATTACCAACATTATTTACTTAGCTCCTAACAACAGAAAAACAAAGGTATGTTGTTTTAATAAGCTTTGCACCTCTGTCTCACAGACCCATCATAATCTGTAGAGACATAAGCAGTAATATTTTAACTGTGTATTAGTCTTTCAAGCATCACTGCTGGTTTAGTCTGAATATGCACAGTGTCATACAGAAAACGTTCTCCACCTCACCACAGAAATCTCTGATCAATACCAATGATCGGGGGAAAAAAGAGATGAGTTGAGAATAGAACTGACACTAAAAGTCACCTCAGTCACAATATGCCTACAAAGAGGGGGCATTTCACACAATGCATTACAACACAAAGATTTAAGCAAGAAGAATGGAGAAAAAGAGGAAGAATTAGCAATCGATCAGTGCAGACTTTCTTTCAGATAACATTTCTGCCCCCCCTTGTGGAAAAAAAACAATTATGTGAGAAGTTTATATTCTTATTAAGCCTGCCAGGAGATGGCTCTATGATTTGTCAGTACTTATTAAGGATTATACTAATTCAGCACCACAGAACATGAGAATTGCCAACAATTTGTTTCTCATGACTCTAAATGTTTATTTTAAAGTACTTCTGAGATCAACACTGTAACACTGTAAAGCAAATTATTTCTGAATGCTACATGATCAAATGAGAAGTTAAAACAAAAATTACTGAACAGGAGATATAAAAGCTTACATGTCCTCCCATGGATATTCCAGTCATCCCTAGCGGTCCATAGCCTTCTCTCTCTAGCCAGTGCAAAAGAGCTGCCGATTCTAGAATTAGAGCTCCTCCCATCACAAACAGGTCCGAGACATTTTTTAAACATGACCGTCTTGTCTCCCCAGAAAAGGAAAATACAGGATTTATTTTCCAAGATTAGACTCTGACAGTTCTCATCATTCTATACATACTTTTATACAAAGCTTAATCACAATCCCAGAGAATTTTGGAGCTGAACTTCTGTTGATTCAACAGGTGAAAAAGTAAGCCCAGATTCTCTGGCACGTGCAATTTTTCATCCAAATGCAGACTAGAAATAGGCAACTGCTAAATTTCTAATGTAATATCACTGACAGCCTGGTCTTCTGGAAACAGACATTATCAACATTAGCTTCTCATTAATAATAATATTCTGTCCTGTGAAGTTCTAACAGATATTTTTGAAATAGAATCAAAGTGATACAGTCCTAGACATATACTCCTAGACTTACACCATCTTTTTTTTTTTTTCCTTATTTACCTTATTTACATCATTGAAAAATTGCACACAACATTGAAGAGCAATCAGTATCTCAGCTTTGGAAGTGCTCATCAGTGTCACTTTAAGACTGAAACTGTAAAGTGGGAATTTTGTCATGGTACTGAGAAATTTAGGTAGTGGACTGCAAAGCATTAAAACACAGGAGACACACAAAAAAAGAAGGAAGCTATTCAGCTGAACCATCAGAGGTATTAAAAATAAAAGACCTCTAATTTGGGGAGGAGGACTGTGTATTTTCAGTATCACAGCCACATTACAAAGGGCTCCAGGCCTCTCCTGCCAGCATGCCACCATCGCATTTGCGACACTCTGAAGCACAAGGACAAAGCTTGTTGTGAAGTCACACAGAAATGAACATAGCTGCTGCAGACCAGCATTTACAGGCTAATGGAATTCTTTCCTACAGCTTTGTTATGAGATTCCTCAGCCCTCTCCAGCTGCTGTATTTATTAAACACTGTTACCAGAGTATTAACTAAAACCACTGCTGCTGTGTAACCCTGTGTTGAAGAGTGACAGGTACCTTTTGGGGTATTAGACTGCGCACCCCTCTTAGAAAGAATCTTTCTCTGCATCATACAACTACTAAGATGACATGCTAGACAACTGAGAACAGAGTTACTAAATTTATTCTTCTGCATTGGATCATCAATAACTGGAAATAAACCTACCAATAGATGTATTCCAGCACACACTCCTGTCACTTTCCTATAATCCTTCATAAATCACCTTCTCTGTGTCTTCTACTCAGGTTAAATGTCAAAGTTAGGATTAAAAAGGATTAAAACACCGACTCATATTTGGACCTTAAGAAATATTGGGAGACTAAAACCACAGCTTTGCCTCAGACACACATTCTTTTGAATTCTGTTAATACTTCTGTGGTTTAGACAATGTGAAAAGCAAAAAAACCAGGACCATCTAATTAGGCTACTAAATTCACATTTAAGAAACTGACTGAGGGAACAAATCCTGAAAAATACTTAATATTGCATGGCTTCCACTGCCTGAAAACCAACCAACACCATTTTTGTTCTTAAAATAATTCTTAAAATTTAAGTAAACTCTTAAAATATCTTGAAAAAGCAAAATATTAGCAATATATACGTATAAAAATAACAGGGAAATACACTATCTGACCAAAAATTATTCATAGTTGACTGAAATATAACTGCAGCATTTGTACATGTGCAGCTGTGAATCAGGAAAATAAAGTGGCACTTGCTTGTATTCACAGAACGTGTCTGCATCTCACTCTATACTGCAAGTTCATCTCGTGCAAACTTTCCTGATGCCTGTGATCTCCTAACACAAAAAAACAAAGTAGTTTAGCAAAGAGTAGACAATTTCACATCAGCAGGTTACAAGTCATCCATTCTTTGGACTTTTTTTTCTTAATAAGCTATCAAAGTTTAGACAACTTTCAGCTCCTTGAGAGAAAATAAAAAGCACTATTTCAAAAAGACAGTATCCAAAAATATAACAGTAATACTTACATTTGATCCTTAGGTTTTCTACAGCCATGTAAAAGACTCCAGTTAAAGAAAGTAAAAAAGACTATATAAAAACTGGTCATTAGAACAAAACAAAAAAAATCAAACAAAATAAATCACATACATAAATAGCATGGATTAACTGAAGTTTGGAATTTACATTCCCAATGTTTAACTGGCACTTAATCAAGTTCAATGTAGTTTGATGATGCAGTTTGCAACATTTTACCATTGTCAGGTATATGGGTAAGAAAAAAGTGTGACCAGAAATTTAATAAAACAGAGTAACACTGTTATAGAAGATGATAGGACAAAACTTAACTGTTTTTCAAAAAAACCTCAAATCTTAAGTGCCAGTAGTAAGTTTCTCAAAAGTACCTGAGGTACGGAAGAATTGCATTTGAGAATGGAAGGCAGCAGAGGCAACTTTCTTTTCTGTCATTAATAGATCCATACTACATCTAAAGTATGGTATGGAATGAATGCATAATTCTCAGTCAGTCACTGCTAAAAGATTCACATTATTCAGATCACAACTTTAACGAATACAGGAAGAAGCTGCAGAAGACATTTTTTAAAAAATCCAAAAAGGCACACTTGGTGAAAAGGTAGCTCATTATGTTAACTGTGTTCCACATTGTGTTTCATGCAGTGGCCATACTTTCTTTGCTTCTGTGCACTGAAAAGTCCACTGGAAATAGGGTCAAAAAGTACATATTTTGCCAGCAGGATAAGTCTTTTACCTTCTGGACAGAACATTAATAATAACTATTGTGTTTTCCACAAAAGGATATAATAAGGGTTTTCTAGCAACAGGGAAGCCATACAGGCTTCTTTAATCATTGGCCTTGCCATTAGTGTCCGTCTCCTCCAGAAGTGCTAAAGATGTACAAATAATACATATAAGACAAAATGTGATTATTTAATTTCTCAGTAATAATCAGTTTTATATTTTACAAACTCACATGATCTCCAGTGCCCGCTAAATGAATGCACACAGGTCTGTGCTTGCTGTTCCATCTTCTGGGTATGATGAACTGAAATCTGTGAGAAACACCTATTTTAGCAGAGTAAGTACATCTATTTACAAGCTGCACCAAGAGAAATTAATCTAAAAAAAATCCCAAAAGATATAATAAAGTACTTGTAATTCATGCAGGCAAACTGCCAGCAATTCAGCAACATCATTTTTCATCAACACATTCAGCAAACAAAGGAATCTGAAAGTAGGACAGAAGGAAGGCCAAACAAGAAAAGGAGCCAAGATGAAAGATCATGTTCCTAAAAAAGACTACTACCTCATCATCACAATTTAAATTTTGCAGAGTGGAGAAATGGAACTTCAGATAAAGAGCAGCCTAAATAAGCATGTCCAGCTCTCCTAGGCAGCATTGCTATTTTTCTCCTGAAGGCACAAAAGCTGAAATTGAAGATTAAGACGAGCAATACATTAAAAAAAAAAAAAAAATCAAAAACCCAACATACAAACCATAAAGCTATTCTATACCCCCAACATCATCACCCAACGTCTTCGGCTGCTACTTAAGTTATTTACAGTCTAACTATTGGAAAAAAAATCATTTCTGAGGCACCAGTATTTTCCCCACAAGATGGAGCACTGTTACCTACAACAGTGTTACACTTAGGAAAGAACATTCATACAATCCACAACCATCTGAAGGGAAATTTATACAGCATTTCAAAACTGACACAACAGTGACCAAAGTAACAGTTGGCATAACTTGGCTACAAGTTATGAGAGAACATAGATAAGGAAACAACTAGCATATTGTATTTTCCAGTATGGTAGTAATTAGTTCAATAATGTTAAGAGACAGTTTCTTTCTCTGACCAATGGAGAGGTGGAATAGAACTGGTATCTTGACTATAAAACTTTCTAACATTCCTTAGTGTCACATGCTTAAGCGCACAAAAACACCAGCCAGTATTACTGACAAAATGTACAATGCCAGTATCAACTTCAGCTGACAAACTTGTACATTTAATTTTTAAGTTAGCAAACAAACAAAGCTTGGGAAAAAAAAATCCGTCATGACAGTTTAGCTAAAAATTTAATGCAAACAGAAATTATGCTCCCTTTCCAAACCCAGTCCTCAACTGCAAAGCAGTGCTAGTGTGGAACCATCACTGCTAGGGATCACCTAGCTTTCTGTGAGAATGCTTTTTTTTTGGCCTGCCAAGTAAGAAAGGCATCAGATTCTCTTGCTACAATTAAATGAACTTGCTACTTCAGCACATATACAATATTTTTGTATTCAATGTAAATGGAAAGCTGGAATGGTTCCTTCAAATACAATATAACATGCTTTCATAAAAACAGCCTCTTCTGCTACGTACAAAACAGCTATTGTCCCTCATTTCCAGCATCTCACTCATTTGGGAAAAAAAACCAAACAATTTAAAAAACCCCAGGGTATTACACAGCTTTGTGCAATATAAGTTCTACACTCAAAAAAAAACCACCCAAAAGAGTTATATTTTGCTAATGGATTTTTTTTTCAAAATACAGATTAAGCTATCACATGAATAAGATCTATTGTCATTTTTGAAATCAAAATCTATTTTAACACATTAGTACAAAAAACCCCCTTTTTGAAATATTTTACAGATAATTTGCATTGCAATAAATTAGCTTATAATTTAAATTAGTCTATAAATCAATTAGTCTGTAAATAAAACTACTTATAGACCATTCTCACTTCTCTGCAGCACTAATTTCAGATAGGAAATACCTCATCGTTTCTCTTACCTTGCTACAAGAGATTCGACTGGCAGTATACCTGGGACACAATGTGCCAAGGGGGAAATGAAGTGCCCCTCAAGGATTTTACAGTCGGATTGCCCCTCAACCTACAGACAGAATGGGATGATAGCAAAATATATCATACCAGTGTTTAACTTGCTCTGAAATCAAATCTCTTAAAGTAGAAGAATTAACTTATGTAAATAAACCTAAAGCAGAGGTCTAGTCCTCAAATACAGGGATACATGTTATCAGTACAGCCAAAACATTTCTTTCCAAATTTGCTTTTTTTAAATGACCCTTTAAGGGAATCAAGTAAAAGTGTAATGGTGTCCCATTTTAAACATATACTAAGTTTTGAACATTTTTTGAATTTTAATATTTGACACTCCACTCCCCAACTATTGTACTAAAAAATAAAAAATAAAACAGTATCTGTACAGACACGGTCTCTCAATTTCCTTCCATTCTCTGCTAGTAGCCTATAAAAGTAGCCTGTTAAGTATCAAGTTATTTCACCTTTATATACCAGCAGGAAAACAAATTTAGTTACATTTTATCATATCTTGCTTTTAAGTACCTTGTCAATAAACACTGGATAATCTTTTGAAACCAGAGTCTGGCATGTTTCCCTGTTTCCAATAATCTTTCTGAATTCAAATATTCTGTTGAAAGGAAACAAGTAGAGAAAATTCAGCTTTTAATCTAAAAAAAAGAGAAGACGTATTTATATAAAATGTCAGGAGCTAAAGTAAGCCACAAAGAAAGTAAGTTATGAAGCCAGCTTTCCATATTAATCAGGTTCCCATAGGGTAGGTATGTAAGGATGCTTTTAAATTAAAGCAAATAGGCTCAGGTACCTTGGCAGGGAACAGAAGGTTAAGGGGCAAATCTGGTTGCTTTCTTCTGCTATTTAAATGGGCTGCAGAGCCCCACAGAACAAAATGAAACAAATCTCTTCTCAGAGGTGTACAGTGAGAGGACAAGAAGCAGTGGCTGAGTGTTGCAATGTAACAAATTCCTACTGGAGCACAGTGAAAGAATTTTTTCACAGTTGAGCATATGAGAAGATAGCCCAGGGAAACTATAAATAATCTTCATCCTCAAGGGACTTTTAAAACTAAAACGAATGAGGTGACAATTGACTTGAAGAAACAAAATTCAGCTTGTCTTAAACAGAGATTTTGACTAGATGTCCACAAACTGGCCGTCTCGACCCTAAATACTCTAACGCCAAGAATAACTTGCTCATTCTTATGGTTGTAAATACACGTTACCTGATCAACGGGAACAGTTTTGGGTGAAAAGTACAGACTAACAGTGTAAGAGGAACGACCTGTTCACCTTGCCAACACCAGAAAAAACCCAAAAGGATGGAAAGAAAATCCAATTTACCATCACATCAAAACCTGCTTTACTATATAACCTTTGCTTTTCTTATACAGAATAGCAAGTGCATTAAATATTTCTGAGAAAATAAGGGTAAAGGTATGAGACATTGAGTGTGGAGGGCAAGCTAAATGAAGAGATGTTTTGTTTGACACTAAATCCTCTAAAAATACTGCATTTATGGGGTTTTTTCTGTAGTTAGGAGGCTATTGAAGGCTCAGTCTTGCATGTGTTGAGAAATTTCAACTCTTTTAAATGAGAACAAAGCATGAGGATTTTAACATTCATCACATCAAGGGTGTGCACATAAATCTTCAGATTACACCTAGGGTTTGATAACATTAAAATGTCCCATTTTGATTACACACACAGAATAGAATACAGAAATGCTGCAATCAAAATAAAACCCACATTTCTTGGTTATTCCAACACAAGTAATCTAAACCTTTTAAAAAGCCAACATTCTCATTTTGTAGGAAAGCCTGCCACTTCAGAGAAAAATCAACTGGAGACAGATACACAAAGCAAACTAAGTGCCATTTCTAGATCAGATCTTTCACTTGAACTTAAAAGCAAAAACCAACTCCCCCGTAACTCCACTGCTATCCACAGTGCACAAAATCTTATTTCAAGTTTTCTTTATTGATTTTCAAATACATAAAAAATAGCTTATTAAATGCAGATTTATCACTTCCTATTTAAATACTGTACAATGCAGAATATATATATTCCGTCACTTCATTTTTACACTTAAGACTATAAGTCCTTAACTTCCAGGTGTTACTCTTAATAATAATTAATAGAAATAATGAAATACTTAAAAATTGAGGAGTACTTACATTTTTTTCTTACTTTCAAGACATCTAAAAAGAAAGAGTTTACTACTTTGGGTTATGAGAGAAACTTCTGATTAAATCTAACACTTTTAAAATTCACTAGGAAGTTACAAAAAGATAGCAAGATCCTCTTTAATGGTAAACAGAACAATTCCTTTGCAGATATTCAGCAAGTTTTGTTTTTACAAAACACTTCCAGAGATGCTGTTTGAAGTATGTCATCATATATACATAAGTGAAAAATTTAATTGGACACCCATTCTCTCAAGAAGAGCCTCTTTAAACAGAAACATTTAACAAATCCCTTTAAGACATCTTTTAAATCCAGTTACTCCCTCGGTATGGAAACACATGATTTCCTAAACAAAACAAACTTGGGAACATTTTTGGTATTTTAAATACAGGATAGGAAGAACTGTTTATACTTCAAGGTTTGGGGTTTTTTTCTTTTAATATAAAGTAGTGTTTATGTTGTTGTTTTTTAACAAGTCACCTTTTCAGATCCTCTGGCTTTCCCCATCCTCTGATGAAAAGTTTAGTGAGGAGGAGCTTTCTGTATAAGACATCTAATTTACTTACACCCATTAGCAGCAAACTGACATCTAGAAAAAAGCACAGGTAAAACCAAGATAGTTAAAATGGGTTTTTAACATGAGTGGCAAGTTCATTCACTATAACACAAAGTAGTTTCTTATTTTGGTTTCTGCACTTTTAATTTTTCATTTATAAGAAAGAAAGAAAATGTAGTTCCAGTCACTGTTACAGAGAAAGGTTACTTTTGTAACCTTGTCTTCACTGGTGTCTTAAACACATATCCTAATCCTTATTTTATCCATTCATTTCCAATTTTCTCCACTTCTTATGGTTTTCAAAGTGATGCTCCTGCCACTCCCTTCAGGAAAGAAATCACACCATCCAAAACCTTGCCAGTAACATTTCTCTTTCAGCAAATACTCTAGATCAAATACAGCTAAGTCCAATGAGATTTTGGGCAAGCTATTATTTTCAAATCAGTACTTACTGAAGTGAACAGGGAGCCACTACTGAGCTCTTCCAATGGGGAAGGATAAAAAGACCACCACAACAAAAAAGGAGAACTCAAAATTGGTTTCTTGGTCAGCAGGATACAGATTATTCAATTAAAAAAAAGGTCCAGGATCTGTGTACACCTAAGAAAACAACAGAATTAATAATCAAAGACTTTGTTAATAAGTTAATTTCAGTAATTTTCTAGTATTTCCAGATCCCTCCATACTAAATGGACTAAATAACCTCATCACATTTCAAAATAGTGTAATTTAATTTGTGTGGTTTCTTTTTTTTTATTATTTCATTTTAATCCAAATGCATTTATTCTGCCACACTCTAATACGGTCATTCTTAAAGTAAACTTGTTCGAGTATAACAAGTTAAAATTGTGGTCAGATTAATAAAAACATTCACCTGCAGTTCTAAAGAATGAATATTCAAGAATCAATAGATAGAAAAAAAATAGAACTCTAACACCTAGAACAAGTTACTATCAAAGCAGAAATTATAGACTATTTAAGGTACTTGAATACTAGGAAAAGTATCTTAGAAAGCCACAATGGCTCTAGGATGGTTCAGTCATTACAGGGCAAAAATAAATACACGAAATGATCAGAAAGTCAAAGTGGGGACCTTCTATTTTAAAAATGTAGAAATTGTTAGTTCCTACTCCACTAGACCCCAAAAGCTGACTGTGTAACTTCATTATTCTGATCCACGTCTGCTTGGTCTAATAGAATCACAACCTCAATATAATCGTTTTCCTTGCCCGCTCTGGAGATATCCATTGATTTCACATGCTGTTGGGGTGTCAGATGGGAAATATTTGCTCACTGCTGCAAGGTCTCTCCTCTGTTTTTTGGAGCAGGGGGATAGCTTGGTATTTTCAGGGTGCTGGAAGAGAATTGGGTGGTAGAGACAGGAGCAGCAACAGAGTGGACCCTCTGGGAGGCTGGGAAGACAGTTCAGAGTGAGAACACACAAGAGTAAATCTATGTTGCCAAAAATACACTAAAACTGCCTTTGCAGTTCTATTGGTACACTGCTTGCTAGCAATTGTGAAAAGGAAACTCAATGTTTCGATGCTTAACAAAGCAGCCTTGTATGTTTTGTTTGGTTGATTGTTGTTTTGTTTGGTTTTTTTTAAATCCTCTCCAAAACAAAAGCCAACCAAGAGAGAAGACATGAAGATGTGGATTTTGCTTTGAGTTCAAAGTCTGGTCTGATGAGCTGTCTGCTGCACCAAAGGAATGCCAGAACAACTTTCTAGACAAGTGCATTATATTTAAATGCAACACTGATTGAGGCAAAAGGATTGCCTCATCCTCTGTTTCATTGATTGTATGAAGACTCTGAAGTAACTCAGAACATTTCAATTAATCAGAATCAAAATTAAACCACTACTGGAAAGAGTACAGGAAACACTAAAAGAAAAAAAAAATATTTCTAGTAGATGAAGTATGTTGTATAGAATTTCTCAGAAATATTATTGAGACAGAATAGGGGCCATCCCCCCAAATTTTTAATCTCCGTAACAAAAGGGTAGGACATGCTTCTGTCACTGCCCATCCACATCTACATGGAAAGGCAATTACAAACACTTTTACTGTCAGAAAAGGCAAATCCAACTGTTGGAGGCTGAAGGATCATAACTTCACATTAACGAGTGTATTAGAGTAGTGAGAGTTTGATGAAAGAATCAGCAGAGCTTGTTTCAGAATGCGACTGGATTTCCACCACTTGATAGCACACCTGTCGCCGCCCGATCCCTTTGTAAGACAAGTCAGCTGGAAGCAGTGACCTGATAAAGATGCTGCAGAGTTCTGTAGCCCAAGAGACACTATCTGTGTTATGAATCTCAAATGAATGTACTGTTACCATGGTAAGCTTTACATAATTTTGAGTTGTGAATGGAAATTGCAGTAGATAAAAAACCACAGTAAGAAGTGATCCCTTCGTTTTAAAATTGTGTTTTTCAGAGAAGACGACAAGGAAAACTAGAAATAAATTATAACCAGGCTCTTGCTCTAGGAAGAGTTTTTGCTTCCAGAACCCTCATGCTGCACACTAACTATAAATTTTTGGCATGAACATTTATTTCATAGAAACAGACATAAAAATTCATTCAAAATCCAACACATAAAACATCAGCCATCTCTTTCTATCCAGTGCAAGCAACTTCAGCTACAAGAACATCCCTGGAAAGTACATTAAGGACAGCCCAGAGTGCTGCTTCTATACTATAAATGGACGTGAAACAGCTCCCAACAAGAAGTCAACCGGAAAAGGCCACGAAAGTCTGTTTTAGAAGGCTGAATCCTTAACTTCCCTACCCTACGACTTTATTTAAAAATATCTCATCCAATTAACGCCAGGTCCTTTTCTCGAAGAAATGATTGTTTAAAATCAAAGAAATCACAGAGAAGTCACGGCGACAATTCAGACACAAACCCCACAATGATTCCACACGACAGGATGGACACAGAGGAGCCTGAGGATTAACAAGGAGGCCAAAACCAGAGGCGCGAGCAGCTCCCTGCACCCACAGGGCTCAGCAGACGCTGACTGGGGGTGCAGGTGGGGCTCCCAAACCCAAATTCCCCCAGGCCCGCCCTAGAGGGACCCAGCACTACCCCAGCCCCCCGACAAGGGGCGGCGGAAGGCGGGGCACGGAAACCCGCGGCCCCTCCGCCCCCTCAGCCCCCCGGACACCGAGCCCGCCCCCGGGGCCGGGCAGTGCCGTGAGGGGGAGCCCCGGCGATTCCTGCTCTGAGTGGGGGCGCTCGGAGACCGCGACCGCTGCTCACTGGGCGGGCGGAATTGGCGACCCGCGCGTCCCGAGAAGGTCACTCGCTGCTCACCCGAGGCGCTGCCGGTGCTGAGGCACCACATGGGCAGACGGGAACGGAAACGGGAATGGGGGGACGGAGGAGGGACCGGGGGAGGGGGTGGGGGAGGGCGAAGGGCGGGACGGAACGCGCCTCGCGCGTGCAGGCGATCGGGCGCGCACGCGCAAGCGCTCGAGCAAGGGGCGCCCGCGGGAGGCTGCCGGCCCCGCCCCTCTGCAGCGCGCGTGACCGTCGCCCGTCCCGCCCCTTCTCGTGTCGCGCTCGGCTGGGCGGGGTCGGGCCCCCCGCTCAGCGCCCCCCAGTGGCGGTAACGCGGGGCGCGCTCCCTTCCCCGCTTGCCCCCTGGCGGCCCGCGGAGGCCGCGGGGCCGGGAGCGGCCATGGCGTCTGCGGGACCCGCGGCTGCGGACGGGAAGGAACCTCTGCTCGGGGCCGGAGAGGCGGCGGCGGAGGGAGAGGAGGAGGAGGAGGAAGAGAGCAGGTAAGGGGCTCGTTCTGCTCTGAGGCGGCGCCGGGTGTTGGAGCGACACCCCTGCGAGTCACCCGAGGTGCCGCCCGTGGGTGCCGAGTCCCTTCCCCGCCTCGCACGGGGAGCCCGGTTCCCGAGGATGCTTCCAGGCCCGGAGGATGGACACGGAGGAGCTGAGGAGAGGAGAAGAGGAACCGGAGGATAAACCGACCTAGCCGCCGTCCTCAGGCGCTGCCGAACCTGGATCCGCGGTCTCAGAGCGTCCCAGGCCCGGCAGCGGGAGCGCGGCGGGGGCCGGTTCCTTCTCTTTGTAGAAAAACACAAACCCACTTGAGAAGTCCCTAAAAAGCACCAAAACAGTGGTGCAGAAGTCTGGGTATTTAATATCAGCCTTCACGTGTGGGCAGGATTTGGTCACTTGGGGTTTTTTTCCAAGTTTCCAAGCAAAACTCGAGCGGGTCTTTGCTTTAAGGTCTGTGCTGAAACGCTCTCAAACTTTAGGCTTGATGTAACTAAGGTCTCAAAAGTAACCAAACACAGCATATGCAGGTGTTTGGCAGAATTCTCCCTATCCGTGATGGGCAATAAGATGGCAAAGTACATTTAGAAACTTCGTTTCTGGGGTTAAAGTATCATTGAACCCAGGCACTTAATGCTGTAAACATTTCTGAAGAATTAAATATACCAATCATGCTGTGATTAGTATAATACTAAGATGCCAGTAATATGTTATTAGTATTAGTCACAGTTACATTAGTTTTAAAATTGCAGACATGCCTAAGTCTATGTATGACCTATATAAACTGTGTTTATAAACCGTTCAGGCCTCTATAACCTAAGTCTACATCTTTCGGGAAGAGATTATTTTAAGTTTGTAACTTGTATTTGAATTTTTTTTCAGCCCCTACAGTCTTCAGCTTATCTTTTACACAGTGTAGCTTTTACACTGTATTGTTATTTTCTCATTGTGAGAATAGACCAGCCATAGCTTTTAGTCAAATCAATAGTTGTTGAATTTTGTGGTTCTTTCAAGGTCACAATTGTGAATAGATGTCTGGGGTTTTATAGTTTAATTCACACTTCTTAATGCCTTTATATGACATCTATGATGCTCCAAAGTGTCTGTACAAAGAGTTTGCAGAATTGAAGACCTCTCTAAATAAAGATCTCTTTGTGTAACATTTGTTATATGATAGCATTTCTGTTATTTTTTTGATTTGTAAGTCTAGTATTTTTCAGAAGAAAATTCTTTGTAGTCTTTGCTGAGCAGAAATCCAACTCCTGCATAACAATTCACACAATTGTATTGAGAGGTTTGTGAAAAATGTTTTCAATGTCCTGCGGGACCAACTAGAAGAGGATCTGATAATGATTTCTTTCTTTCTTGACTTTTGGTTTGAAAACAGGGATGTTGTGGAAACTCAAGAGCATTATAAGAGCAGGTGGCGATCCATCTGGATTATGTACCTTACAATGTTTCTCAGCAGTGTAGGTGAGTAAACACATGTGGATTTAAATGTTATTTGTTTAATGAATATACTTTGGTTTGAAAATTACAGGATATTCTAGGTTTCAACTACATACCTTCTTTAATGCTACTGCTCTTTTATAACCTCAAAAAGGTGCATTTTGTGATTCTTCAAAAGAGAAGATATGACTAGCAAATCAAACAGAAAGTTACATTTAGTGAGATAAGTTAAGAGATAACTGTTTTGAGACTAAGTGACGTATTACATAAATCCGTGGTTTATGACTTATTATAGTTTGGGGTAAAAGGTAGTGGCAAGGTAAAGTCATTGCTCAGAACTGAACAAAACAAAGGTCACACTTTTATCATTCAAAGTGAAACGTATAGAGATCAAAAACAAATAATGCAGAGTTCTTGAGATGGAAGATCTTTATGGGAATGTATGTTATCTATTTCAAAATATGTATCAAAACGTGTTTTCTCCTACAGGACTTTGCATCTCCACTGCAGAACAAATTACCATTTTATTCTAAATAGATCCCCCTGGAAACAAGAATTCTGTTGATTTTTGACTTGTGGTGATTTTCTGTGGGCCTAGAAATTATCTTGAAAATCATAGAATATATGAGTAACTTTTTTTTTTAATTTGATCAATTAAAATTTCTTTTACTAATGAATACAGATATGTCAGTATATCAAGAAATTCTTTTTAATTTGGGGACCTTGTTGTCTTTCTTTTGAGAGTTTTTTTGTTCAGTGTGTATGCAACTATAAAATGACCTTTTAAAAACAGTTCCTCCTGTTAGGAGGAATTATCACTCCTTAAAAAAAGCATAGTTTTTTTCAGATGACAAACTGATGCACAGGTTTAGACTATAATACACTTAGAGGCATAAGAATGAACCTGTAATAACTGTTTCAGTAAAGCAAATTACTGATAAAAATGGCAAATAAAATAACTTGGGTTATGTTTTTATTGTGTTACAGGTTTCTCCATTGTAATTATGTCTGTGTGGCCATATCTCCAAAAGGTTTGTAAATATGTTTTTCTTGATGGATAAGAACAGAAAAATTGTGCTCAGAAAGTAGGTGAAACAAAACTTAGGCTTTTATTTAGGAAAAGAAAAAGTAAAGGGAAGTGTGTGGTTATAAGAGACTTTTATTCTGCCATCCACTTAGACAGCTTTTATTATTTCTTTTTAAATCTGGTCAGTTGATTTCCTGAACTGATAAAAGGTACATTAGAATCCAGAAATGTTTGGTTTTCCAGTATCATGTCACTGTTTTGTTGGAGAGTGAATCAATAGAAATCTCTTTATTAAAACAGAATACATGTGACTTGTCTGCATTTTGGAAAAAAAAAAAAAGAAAAAGGAAGCTAGAGGTAGAAGTTGCTCTGTAAATGTCACATTGTTGCACATAGATCTTGATATTCCTAATAGGGAATTGCCATTGCTCCTGGATAGTGATTTTAGTTTGTATGGGATTTTTTCACCTCTTTGTTGCGTTGTTAAAAGTGGCATAAAAGTCTCTAAAACTTTAATTTAATCTGTGCTAGGATTTTACTGCTCCTGGAATTGCAGTTTCAAATGCAAATCTGGAAGAACATATCCTGAGCAGGGTCGTAGAGGTATCATTAAAAGTGAGGCTGGTGCTGAATTCTTCCAGAAGAAAATTCATTATCAGCCCTGTAAATCAGGACAGATTCAGGCATGTGCAGAGATGATTGAAGCGATTCCTTGCTCCTGGCATGTAAACTGTCTACTGTACTGCTTAAGTTATGTCTGTAGCCTAGAACATCAGCAGTGCTGTACAAAAACTATTAGAGTTTGCTGTAAGTGAGCCCTTTCCAGTCTCGGAAGCAAAGCATTGGTTTGGTGCATTTCTGGAGAGAGTTATCCAAGGTTTATTGCTCCAGATAAAGTATTACAGTACAGAGTCTTGGGTATTCCAGGTACTAATTCTAAAAGGGTGTTATTGATATTATAAAACACTGTAATACTTCACCCACAGTACTTATTAATGTGTTTCTGCAGATTGATCCGACAGCAGACGCGAGTTTTTTGGGCTGGATTATAGCTTCATACAGCATTGGCCAAATGGTTGCCTCTCCCCTGTTTGGCTTGTGGTCCAATTACAGGCCCAGGAGAGAACCTCTTGTCATTTCAACTGCTATTTCAGTAGCTGCTAATTGTCTCTATGCCTATGTCCATGTACCTCACTCGCACAACAAATACTACATGCTGACTGCACGTGCTCTCGTGGGATTTGGAGCAGGTAACCACAGCAGACTTTACTTTTCTGAAAATTATTACATTCTGTCTCTCATCATAATATGTTAACATCATATTTCAGTACCAGTAGTAAAAATACTGGAGAGTTCTGGGTTTTATTTTCTTGCAAAATAAGGAAAAAACCCCTAAAACAAATGTCACTCAAGATTTTAACAATATAACTTAATATTTACATGAATACTTCCTTGGTTTTGGTTTGTTGTTTTTTTTTTCTTAAGGAAATGTGGCTGTAGTTCGGTCGTATATTGCGGGTGCCACTTCTCTTACAGAAAGAACAAGTGCCATGGCCAACACCAGTGCCTGCCAAGCGGTTGGCTTCATATTAGGGCCAGGTAAGGCATATCTTCTTCCCTCACTTCTCTAATTCTTATTAGGATGAAATTGGGCATTAGAAGTAGGAATCCTCAGCAGCTGTATGGTGGGGATATTAAGACATAGTTTGTCAATGGTATCAGAATTAAATAAATAGTCATCAATACAGTCATCCATACTTGTGTATGCCAATCTAAATGAAACATTCTAGTTCAATTGCACTGCTCCAGTTTAAATTTTAATTTTACCCCCCCTCCATGCTTCTTTTCTCTCTAGTTTGCCCCTAGCACGAGGAATACTCCATTCCCGGGACCAAGGATTTTCATGTAGGAGAAAGAGGAAAAACGTAAATCAGCTGTCTGCCAAGAAAATTAACCCTTGGTACACTCAGAATTCAGTTCTTTATTTTATTCTTTATGATGTTATTTATACAGTGTATCTGTATGTAACCAAGTAGTTTTCTGGCTAGTTGAGACCCCACTGGCATCCATCAGTTTATTTAGAGTAGGATTCTCAAAATGTAAGAGGTTTGACAGGTATAATATTTAAATTTTATTTGGCACGTAGAACAACTTTGCTTATCCAGTTTTATATGTTTATTCTACATGTATTCCAATATTAATGAGTCTCAAAATTTTCACAGTACATTCATGTTTTCAAGTTTTTCAGACATGTTTTACACTTATTGGAGAAGAAGGAGTAACATGGGAATTAATTCGTCTTCAGCTGAACATGTATACGGCACCGGTTTTATTTGGAGCTCTCTTAGGAGTTATTAATATTATTCTCATCTTTGCCATATTCAGGTAATCAAGTAAAAAAAAAATTTTACCTTGTTTTTGTGGGTAATTTGTAGCAAAGAATATGCTGCTCAGCAGGAAGAGTAATAAATAAACTGAAATCTGGAGTGCTAAAACTATAAGCTGTTATTTATTTTTTCGGTGTTTCTACATTCTTTAATATCTATATTTTCATTATGCTTATAAATCAGTCATGGTGATATTAACAGTTAGAATGTAAATTGATTAAAAAACTTGAAGCTTGTGGAGGAGTAGCTTAACCTTGATATAGTTTTAGTGTTGATGGTTCCTGCCCATGTTTTTATCTAAAGCAAAATAAGGTTGGCTTGTCTGTAGGAATCTCACTGTCTTTGTCTTTCCTTTAAGAATCTTGAGGGGGGATTTTTATTAATTATCCCATTACTGTAGATGCATATGGATATGTGATAATCTCTCACTAGAATATTTTCTTTCTTGAACAGGATGGTGTTCACTGCAGTCAAATGTAAGCTTCACAAATGATGTTTAAGGGAGCTGGGAATAATTATCATATAAGATGATGCCATTTACAGTTATTTTAATAGAAACTTGACTCAACAGTAGATCAAATAAATATGTGTATTAATGAAAACAATTCTAAATTTCTAGGGAGCATCGAGTGGATGACATGGGACGGCAGTGCAAAAGTATTAATTCTGAAGGAGAAGGTACCCATGTTTTCTTGAAAACTTCTTGCGTGATTATAATTTTGAAGTACTTTCTTATTATTAAGCATTTAGAAGTATTCTGATGCATTGGAAACTTGAAGTGGAAAATAGGCTACATGTCTCTCTGACTGGTCCAGAAATTGTTTCACATCCATGTTGTATCCATAGTGCTGTCAGGTAGCAAAGAAGAAAAAAAAATTGTATGGATCCTTCCAGACTTTCACTGAGAATTCTTCTGTGTAGCTTTGACCTTGCAAGAGCAACAAGTGTTTTGGTTTCCACTGATAAGATATTTAAAGTAGTTTGCTTATTTTGCTGTCACTCAGGACTTGTCAGTCACTAGGAAAACAGATGGGGTAACCCATTTGGAAATAATTTTCTCTAATTGTGAGAAGAATTGAAGCTTCAACAAGTTGATTTTGATTTAAAAACTTTATACTTAGATTGTCAAAATATAACTGCTTAGCTGCCCACCAACCTGCATGTTAAATACTTAAGAAACTAAAGAAATCATTACTGTTTGTAATTTGTGGCGGTACAAAAAAAGCTCAGCTTGCAGTTTAGATAATTCTTTTGTTCTGTTGCAGAAAATGATGCCCTGGATCAGGACACAGAAGGAAACGTTGACCATGTTGCTGTGGTAGCACTCAATGTTCTCTTCTTTGTCATCTTGTTTGTGTTTGCTGTCTTTGAAACGTAAGTTTGTATATTTTCTCTCAAAATACTTAGGCATGTAAGGTAGTTAGATTGGGGGTGCATATAAAGTCTTTTCTGTTCCACTCATTTTCTTAAACCAACTCTTCATAAATATAAGTTCAAAACCATATATAAACAGTTTGATATGTACTGATACAAAGTAATGAATTAAAGGTTAGCATAAAAATATGTCGTCTGTGGTATAGGAAACATTAATATAAAAGCTTTTAATCGGAGACAAACCCATATCCTCAATTTCTTAGGTGTGTTAAAAAAGATAGCTTACCTTGGGCTACCTAAAATCCTTAGAGAAAACCACATCTTCAGTTGAGTATCTTGTTCTATACTTTTTATTTTAATTTTGTGTAATTTCTTAGTATGATTCTGATTAGCTCCAAAAGCTTCAGTGAATCTCTTACTTCAGTAATAATTAAAACAATTGTTTCATATAGTTAATGCAACTGTATTCTTAAATACACTATTTTATATGACTGGGCTTTTTTTACCTGAAGAGGTATGATATTCACTCCCAAATTTTCTGTGTGTAAGAAAATAAGTAAAAAATAACAAAATTACCTCAAACTGAAGTGTACTTCATTTTTTTAACTTACAAAATACTTTGAGGATATAAGTTATTCTGCAAGTTTTTTGAGCTCTGATACGGCTAAAATTTCTTTTACAATATGGCTCATATTGTAAATAATGTCTTAATTACATTATTTTTAGAAAACTGAGTTCCTAGAAATTGGTTGGCTCCTAAAACTGAAAAACAATATTAAAAGCTTACTATTTTTATACTCACAGGGTCTAGTTTCTTTTCAATCTCTATTACTATGGCTTGGCTTTAACTCCATCATCTTTTCGTGAACTATTGGAAATAGATTAATGATGCTTCAGAGTATGGCTGCTGTAATGCAGTTGTGAATTTTGTCTAGTGAATTTAATTTTAATAGATGATGCATGACAGAATTATTTTATAATTAGCCTGTGTTTTCTGATATGCCCATTAAGAGGAAAGGTTTCTATACCACTGTGTTTGATATTTGGGACAATATGTGTATGGAAACAACTGTATAGAAGCAGCTTTTTTTTTAATTACTGTATTTTTGTTCTGTCATTTTAGTATAGCTACTCCATTGACGATGGATATGTACTCCTGGACAAGGAAAGAAGCTGTTTTCTATAATGGAATAATCCTTAGTGTGATTGGCATTGAATCAGTTATTGTTTTCATGGTGGTTAAAACGCTATCAAAAAAGTAAGTTTTTGGAATTTTTTTATTATGTTAGTAAGTATGAAAAGCTTTATGGCAAGGCCAAATCTCTGTTACTCAAATCTTTCACTTGGTAATGTGTCTGGGTGTACTATGATAATGAAGTACTTCCAATTTTGGCACAGCCATGATGTTGTGGTTGTTCTTTATTCTGTTAACATAACCCCATTACTTGACTGTCTTTTACACTTGAATCCTAAGAAAAAGAGGTTTTAAGTTACTGTGATTTTGTAATTTTTCTTGCAGATGTTTTGGTCAGGTATCATTTCTACAAACTAATGGACTATGTCATTAGCAGAGACATAAATTTTAATTTAAATTATACATTTAATTGCAATTTTGTTGTTGGATAGGACTGGTGAGCGTGCCATACTCCATGGAGGCTTACTGATTGTCTTGGTTGGATTCTTTATCTTACTGCCTTGGGGGAAGAAACTACCAAATATCCAGTGGCAAGGTATAGTTCAAGTCACACTAACCCATCTTCGTAATTTTTTTTTAAAGCTTTTATTGTATTTTTGTTCTTAACTATATGGATAACTTATTTTTACAGAAATAAAGAATAACTCCATTCCCAGAACAGTTCCCACTGAAATGTTAATGCCTTTCTGGAGTTTGCAAGAGATGCAGCTGCCATCCAACCACACAGCAGAACCCGTGGGCTGCCCCCTCACACAGTCCTGGTGCCTCAATACTCCGATGGTCTACCTGGCCCAGTACCTCAGTTCTGATGTGCTCATAGGATTGGGCTATCCTGTTTGTAATGTCATGTCCTACACTTTATACTCAAAAATCCTAGGACCAAAGCCTCAGGTAAGCATGATCCCTAAACAGTTTATTTCATTTGCTCTCCAAGACTTACACCCTCTTCATTAGAATGAAGGGTCTACTTAAAATTCCTTTTGGCATCAGCCAAATAATAGTGCATTTCAACCAGGGTAGAACTTTGCTGGAACTCTAATCTCTTAAAATCTAGGGCAAGTCCCTAAAGGAATTAGAAAGCAAGGCTTATGCTATTTATGCAAGTCTTAGAATGTGAAAATTTCATGGCTTTTCTGGAAGAATCATTTTTTAACAACTCATTATATACTTGGAATATCAGTATGGAATAATGTTCCTCTTACTAAGTTTATTGTATGACTATAATTGTATAAATGCTACTAATGCCCCCAGTTATTGATATTTTATAGTGGTAAAACACCTAGCAAGCTGATATTACTGCTTCACAAAACATTTTATTATTTTTTTACATTTTTTTTCATGTTATATTTTGGTGAAAGAGACTAAATGCTTTGAGTCAGAATGCATTTTATTGGAAAGCTGTAGAGTATGTATGAGTGGAGTCTCTGAATTAGTGCTTAGAGAGGCTGAGCACTACTCTTGGAAACAAAGTAATCAGTATTTTAATGAGTTAAGAAAGATAAGTGATTATTTAAATACTTTTACATTTTCTGATTAGGATAATGGTTGGAATTACTGGCAAGCCAAAGAATTCCTGTATCACTAACCTAAGCTTTTGATCTGCTGTAGGGTGTCTACATGGGATGGTTAACTGCCTCTGGAAGTGGAGCACGAATACTTGGGCCTGTTTTTGTGAGCCAAATATACACTCACCTGGGACCACGCTGGGCATTTAGCTTAATCTGTGGAGTAGTTGTACTCTCTCTCTTACTCTTGGAGATAGTGTACAAGAGACTAATTGCATTTTCTGTCAGATACGGAAGGATGCAAGAAGAGAATTGTTAGATATGCATTTAAAGAAAAAGTAAAATGAACCAGAAGTAATACTTAGTTTATTACTGCTTTTTAACAAGGAGTACATAACCACTGACCTTGCTGGCTGTGTGCTAACAACTGTACACCTGTACTTATGCATTGACAGAATACATAACTTGTTCATATCCCAATGTATGGTTACACCTGCTGCAGTAGAGCTTTTGTGTTCTGCTTTTCTAGCAGCAGAGGAAGGGATGTGGCAGACTGGATCGGTACAATGGCACATTTGATGTGTTTACAGTTTAAATGATGCACCCGTGCACTGAATGCAGCTGGTCACAGGTTACGGCCATCCTTTTGAGGAAGAAGTAAAAGAAATGTTATCTTGATTCTGTGAATCAGGATTAGTAACTCTTTTGTAACTGCATGATTAGTTGAGCTGCATGCACTTTGTATGGAGACATCACTACTTGAGCAAACCTTCTGATGTTTGGTTTGTTGGTTTGTAAGCACTGGTTAATACAGACTGTTTGATTCTAGAACCTGTTACCTAGTAGTACATCTCCAGGATTTCAAAGGAAGTGTGACAGAAGTGTAGAGGAATGTAGATGCCCTCTGCAGAAGTAGTTTGTGTGGGATTTGGGTCTTTAGGTTTGTTAAGAGCCATTGAAAATAGTATCAGCAGCTGTTATTTGAACTATGGTGAACTATATGTGCAATTTTTCCTCTCCTGTTTTGCTGATTGCCTTTTTGTAGCAAGAAAGAAAACCTGCCCCAAGTTCAAATATGCACAGCTTTTCTTAACTACAAGAAGGAAAGACTAAGCACAATACTTTACACTTTTGTTGTCACTTGTGAGAATGAATGCACTGTGCTGAGCGGGCGTAGTAATTAAGTAAAAGGAGAAAAGTCCTTGGGTGTTTACTCTTAGACTTATACAGGTAACAAGGTACAAGAGACAGGAATTTCCAACGTTTTAATTATTCAGAGGTTATTTTAAAAAGTGAAATTGTAATTTTCCCTCATAGTAGGGCCTAAGCATTTCGATACAGGTTGATTTTAGCTGTTTTAATACTACTGGGGAAAAAAAACGGAATTACTCACTGGAGCAATGAGAGTCATGGCTGCTGTTTAATGTCTCTACTATTTGATGCTTATTAAATGTAATAAGTGTAATTATGTATTCCTACATGTTCCTACGTAATCAGTTGTTCAAACACTAAAAGACTACTGAATTAAAAGATGATTTTTCCAATACTGACTGAAGGAAATACAGAAGTCTTATTCCCTCTCAGGACTTTCCTACTGCAGAATCACAAAAGCTTATGAGAAAGGACTTCACTTTTATAAGCTTATTCATAATAAGTACTACCTCTATATCTTCCTTGATGTTCCTAGTGCTAAATTCATTTGCAAGCTATTTCCTTGATTTGGGCATGACAAAGTAAACCACGTTCTCTCTTTTAGACACTAGACAAATAAGGAGAACTGACTTGAATCAAGGCTAGTTTAGGTCTAAGCTGAGCTGTGCTTGCATGTAGCCACCACCAGCTCCTCTGAAACTCTTCATCCTCCCCCTACCAGCACCATTTTGGATCCCACTTTCTCCTGCCTTAGAAGGAAGTCAAGAGTATTTAAGTACAGATATAAGCACCATCAGGAGTGTTGGCACACTTGAAGCAAAATGCTACTGTTAATGCTACTTCAGTTGTTTTAAGTGTGACTCAATGTGTAAGACAAGGTAAAGCTATCTAAAGTTAATAATTCCTACCAAGTAACAAACCAAATCAGTTACTACGGCATGTGTTTATTTTCCCATCACCTGTGCTCCTGGGTTTAGTGATCTGTAGGCCAGAGATAAAATATGGAATATACAAAGCACAGCACAATTTTTTAGTTCAACAAGTTAGAAGTAACTTTGTGCAACAGTTAAAGACTTGTCTCTTCCCAAGCTTCACCCAGCCCTAAATTCCCAACGTATGATTTTCTCTAAAATACCAGCTCAGCTCCTGTCATAAGTTGAGCTTAATACTTTGAGAGCCTTTTCCTCTCACCATTCACTTGATCATGAAACAAATAAATAGATCCGGACAATTACCACTGCATTTATTTTTTTTTGTATCAAATGCTTGTGCAGGGAAGTTTAAGCTGCTGCTACAAAAAATAAAAAACAAGTTACAAAACATATACATATTTACATATATTACTGTAACACATAAAAATATAAGTTATTTACAAATACTTCAACAGCACAGATACATTTTCCTTGACTGTTCACACTGACTAAGCAGTGGGGCAAGAAAAAAAAAACACAACAGATTCAGATTATTTCCAAAAACTTAATGCGGTCAAACTTAATTGCTCTAAGTTTTGCTTGAGCAAGCATATCCATCATTTTGATGAAAAAGCATATTTTGTATGATACTTTATACAGAATTTGCTATACATAAACGGAGCAACCCTTCCCACCTTTCTATCAGATAGTGGAAGAATTTCTGCATAAACTGAGTAAGATCAGTCACTTTACTTAAAAGTCAGTGAGTGAGTTTATTAAGGTCTCATGACGTGACACCCAGTTTGCTTTAATCAGTGAGGACCAGCTGGACTGGTAAACATCACAAGAATAGAAGACAGACAGTGCAGTTTCTCTTTGATGTATTCTGGCAACTTATCATTTTCTCCATACCTAGAGAAGCACAGCAGCATAGAAAAATACAGATGCTTAAATAATTTTATTTTAAAATAATATAATTATTTCAAAACACTAGTTTCTCACCTTTCCCGTTTTAAATATTATAAATAAATAGTGGCTGTTCTCTGGAGATCAAGTAGATGCATTTCCAGCTTGTTCTATTAATTTGTTATCCAGAGTTCAGCCAAAGCTATGGGTACTTCTCTGTATTTATTAAGATTACAGAAGCTAATCAACTGTGAAGTCATTGAAAAGCTAAGTTTTAATATTTACAAACCAAAATCAGCCTTGCACTGACCATTACCTGGACTATTTTATAGCAGGAACAGACTCACCTGGTTGTCTGGCCATCTGGAGATGTGTAAGTGACAGAAGAAACACCTGCTTGGGCTACCAGCTGGGATCCATCATTAAACTGAACCCACACTGCTCCACTGGTCAGCTAACGAGAGAAGTTGCATTATGGTTTGAGGATATGAAATACAAAATTACATACCTAGAATTTTTCTAATAATTGAAGCTGAAAGTTTTTCAGAGTTGCTGAAGGTACTTAGGTATCATGGTCAGTCTTTTAAAGATAAAGATTGCATGGATACTACTTTGGAGTAAGTAGTCTCATGTAAACTTCCTAATGTTTCAGATGCTCAGCTTTAAGTCATCCTTGTCAATGAGAGTTAAAGAATTACTTTTAACTTAACCACTCCTTAAGAAATTTTGAATAGAACCAATCATAAAATAGAGGTCCATTTGTGAGAGTTCACAGCTACACACACTTTAAAGTTTATGTATATAAAGCAACCTTTTTTTCTGTTAGGACAGGAAGTTTTATCTGAATTGCCATATTTTTTAAACCTAAAGCTGCTCCCACAGAAAAGCAGAAGGAAAATGTCATTGTAAGGAAACAGCTTTTCCTGTTGTAGAGGCAGATTCATTTCTCTTGTACGGATCTGATACACATGTGTTAAAAATTCTTTGTTATGACACCTTTACATCTATATTAGTGAACAGACAACTTTAACAGTTTCAATTTTTTACTAGAGTCAAATTTAAATGACAGAAGACACTGAAATAGGCAATAATAGCCACAGAAAAATTTTGGTAACTGAAATACTAAACAATTATTTTGGTTTCTTCTACTTATGTAAGTCACCATGGTATTTATCTAAGACACTTATTTAAAAGCATCTTTCCACATACACATTTTAGATTTAAACTGTAGCAAAGCACAACTGAATGATTCCTCACAAATCAAGTTTAAAGTTAATGACTGACAAATACATATCTCAAATTTAATAGGAAAAAAGAACAGACTTCCCTCCTTTATCAGTATTAATTTCTCACCTGAGAAGCCCAACCAACATTTTTCACAAAGACAGATTTTACAAGTTGGGCTGAATTTGGACTGCATTCCATTTGATGAACAGAGGAGCACATAGTTTCAGCAGTGTTGATCATAAATGTAGGCTTTTCATACACCACCTAGAACCCAGGGATGCACAGAATAAAGCCTTAGTTAATACTGATTATGTACTAGCTTAGTGGTCAATTACCACCTGTTCATATATACAGACAGATTTAGCTTGTATGCTTCATTTAACAGCATTACAGTATAAAATCCCCACAGGATTTTGTAGGAGATCTCCCTGTAGTCACAAAGGAATTGCTTTCCCTAAGTTTTCTACTTCAATTGTGTTTTTACTGTCAGAAAACCCTGTCCAGCTTCAGCAGAACATTTTCAGCACATTAAACTATAAAGCAGCCCTCATTCAGATGAGCACTCAGCTAATATTTTACAGAAGTACAGACATTGCTATTAATTGGAAACTAGAACATAAAACGTTAATAGATGAGTTCTGTAGCACATACAGAATCTGTTATAGGTTTAGAGAGACAAAAGCAATGAATTAAGGATAACAGAGGATGAAACGTCAGAGATCTTTAGGACAACACCACAACTACTCCCTACAAGGAACATGTTCCACTACTCAGATACCTCCTCCCACAGTCACAGAGATGACAGAGATGAGGTGCTGTGCTTAGCAGTGTTTAAGATTCAGGTTCAGTGAAAAGATGCAAATCAGGGAATGCCTCAAATAGGAGAGTTTGGTCAGGAAAGAGATCAGGATCCAGATAATTACAGGAACCTGGAAGAAACAACAAGCTGTACACCTCAGGATATATAGATCTAGTTCAACTATCAAGGAAACTACAGATATAGTTCTTAAAGACTGGAATGTTTGCTGTATGGCAAATAGAGACTGAGTTTGAATGTTAAACCCTCAACTTAGAACTCCAACGATAGGTAACCTTCAGTCAGTGTGAAAATCAATACCAGTGATGAAGCCCTAAGGAATTTTTGTTGTCAGGTTCACCTTACTCAAGCGAAAGTTGTCAGATTCTGCACTAACGACATGAGCTACACAATCAAAGAACAGAGATGCAGACTGATGTAGATTCAACAAAGTTCAGATGATACAAACTCTGTGTGCCAAGACCCCTATACATATATATATATACACATATATTTATTCCCCAGTCAGTTAAGGAAGTTTTATCAGGGCTGTGATGCAGGAACCAAAGCTTGGTGGGTCTTTTAAACAAACTAGATGAAATTGCTCACAAAGCCTTATTGGCTACCCATGTGTTTTCACTTACCCTTTTTTTATATACACACTAACACTTGATTATTTCAGAACAACAGCCTCTAGTGCCCATAACCTTTGTGACTACCATTCAATATACACTGCTGAGGAGCTCTCAAATCAGAAACTGTGCTGTATAACACGAGTAAGTAATTTTCAAACTCTGTTCCTGGAGGAATTTGTGGTAAACTTTTGGAGTATTCTGATTTTTCCAATGATCTTAAATCCAGGTATCAAAAGTTAACTGAAATCAAAGTCAACATTTCTAGTCAATATGCTCACAAATGGCTAATAAAAGCCTAGATCCGTACAAATGTAATTCTGTTAGTTCAAATGAAAGAGCAATATTTGAATTCCTACAGGAGAGTAGTTTCCATGGTATGTTTTGTGTACTTACAGGAGTACAGTTTGGAGTCTGAACTGGAGTAGAACTGGCAGCCTTATTTCTATCCAGTGCCACAGCTTCTCTTGAACAGTTTATACTGTCCAACAGGGGAGGTGTTACAGCCTGTGGTGATTCAGTATTGCCAGGTTTTCTGGAAAAATAATGAGAAAAACTGGGAAAAGGTCTGTCCAAAAGGGACTCAAGAAACATATGAGGAGATGTAGCTTTTCCTTCAATTCCTTCAATTTACTAGAGACTGTCCAAAGCACAGCAGTGGTTTTCTGTAGAATTGTTTTTACACGTGCTAATTGCTGGCCTGGTTTAGTCTGAATCCACAAGTGCATAGTATCTTGATATCAAAGGAGGCTCTGCAGGTTGAAAATAAGGTGTCCATACATGCTATTAAGTTAATATTTGCTAATGACTGTAAGCTCTGTTAAGCAACCTTGGCTTCTGCAAATGTTTGCTGCATAAGGCTGCTGAATGGGAATATTCAAATACTTAAGTATTTTCAAGTGAAAGATACTACCTTCCAACAATTATTGGAAAAAATGGAACACTTCCAGTCCTTTTTTCTTCTTCCATAACAGCAGATTCCAAAGCAAGGCATATACGATGTCCCTGAAATTAGAAGGAGTTTAATGAAGTCTTAAACTGAGAAATGTCTAAGTATTTTGTACATGTTTAGTGTGGCAGGTGAGCCCACACAAGGAAATTTCAATGGTACTGAATTTTTCAAGTTGTATAAAGCAGCTTCATCAGTTCTGTTTAATCCTTTCACCAGACAGGCAAACCTGCTTTACACACTATCAAGAATTTCCTCTCGGCCTTTGTTGCGAGGCATTGTTATTGTTACCTTTACATTGCCATTTGCTCTTCCAAAAACACCATCCTTCCTTCTTAATAGTGTAATGAAAAATATGAAAAGCAACATTGGAAGCACATTTGTAAAAGGGAAACTGTGTTTTTAGGAAACTGCTTTGCACTAGAAAAGGTCTATGTAAAACACTTTACTTCATTTGCATGATCCATATAAACTTGTATTTCCTTCTTCAACCCTGCTTCATTTTCTCCTTTCAAAGTGAACGATTTCCCCGATTTTTCAATCACACGAGTTATACCAGCTGTCTTGTGTATCTTTGCTCCTGTAAAAAAAATGTAACAATTTTTAGTGTGAATTGTACAGATTTCTGTCATTACATTCTACTCTACTAAAGTGTATCTCCCTGACTGAATTACTGCAAAAGTAAAACCACTCCTACATGAGTTCTGTCTGGCAGAAATAAAGTGTGATGTTAATGGAATGCCCTCTATGGCCAAAGATCAGTACTTAGATGGGAAAAGGCAACCAATTGCTTTCTCCTCGAGAGAGGTAAAACTATTACCTCAGTTAACAGTGGAAAGCTTGAAGACTAGGGACATGCCTTTCACTAAGCAGGTTAACTATCAAATGTAGACGCAAAGAAGAGCATGTGAATAAAAACAAGTGGTAATAAATAACACTTTGGCAACATGTACTTCCTGAAGTAAGAAAATAATGAATAATCAACTACTCTACAAGTGCTAGAATAAAGGCAGAGTGGACAAAAAAACCTATTTATAGCATAGTACTTTCTTCAAACTAAAGTGATTGTTGTTTTAGTGTTTGGCAATATTTTAATGCAGCTCTAATATAATGATCTAACTATTTGCATAATTGCAGAAATTAATACATACCATCATAAAAACAAATTTCAACATCTGCAGTGGGTGAATTTTCCATCAACATACACTTGGCATATCTTGTATAGAACGTCACTTTGGGGGTTTTTGTTCTTACCAACTGCACAAACTTGGCTGCATACTGGTATTTTTTCCAGTACTTTTCTAAAAAAGAAAATTTAAAAACTTTTTTTAAGAGTTAGCAGATTAAACACTGTGCACCAGCTTGAAGATAAGTAATTTAAAATATGTATTTGATAGCTGAAGTTTCTATGTAATATTTAAGTTCTTGACAGAAGTATGTTCAAAGAAACTGAGTTACTTCTAACCAACAGTTCCCAGTATGAATGAGGAAAAGATTATGAGAGCTTTAATTTTAGTGCACTACATTGTAAAGGGGTGACTCCTTAGAACTTCCATATAAAAGACATTAAAACCTCTGGATTTACACTTTCTTGTGAAGTTTCAAAACAGTTTCCAGTTAAACTGCAGTTTGAATCTTATTCTAAAAGAAGCTTTACTTCACAATTATCTGAAAAGTAGTGGCTAAAAGCTATAAAGTCTCAAGGTTCACTTAAAATATCACATTAATCATCATAATTTTAAAATAAATTTCAGGTTACCTGGCAAGTTGTCAAAATTATACATGCAGGTGCCTTCCGAAGAAGCAGGAGGTCTGTCATCAAGAAGGAAACCTCTTCCTTCATTTGGATGATAAACTGCAATCTACAAAAAGGGAACAAAAATTGTGTTTAGTTGCCACTTACTACAGCACTCTGTACTTTTAACAGATATAGAAATAAGTCACAGTTTAATTAATTACCATGATTTACCATGAACACTCTATTTCTCTAGGTAATTACTTAACAGCAGCACTTTTTCAACAATACTTCACTTATTCCAAAAGTCAAGCCCAGTTTTGCTCTGAAATAATTGCTTGCTCCCTATATTTGTGTGGCTGTTTACAAATATAGTTTACAAAAAAGTTTCCAGCTGTGCATATATAAACATTGGATTTAAAAACAAATAATCACTTAAATAAAAAACAAACCCTCTGAATGAACTCTAAGCCTTTTATACATCTGTGAAGAAATCCAAAACATACTCACCACATTTCCATCACAAGATATTCTGAGAACTTCTTTCACAAGTTCCTGTGAATGGTGTTCTTTCAGAAACTCCATACACACTTCCCCAGTATCTAGAATGCTCACCTAAAACATATTAAATATACAAGTTAAACAAAAAGACCGTTACTTTCTGGAAAGGCAAGATACCACTTTTTTCCACAAACGCTTTAAAAAGTGCTTTTATTTTTCCTTGAATGCATTGCAAACTTATAAATGCTTCTTACAGTAACTTTTGTTAATAGTGCTATTAAAACAGAGCACTTCACCATGACTGAAGAGTATCAGCCTGGTCACTGAGGGTGTGGCTTCTTAAGTGACAAATCAAACACAGACAGGTCAGCTCTATTAACTTGTAAGTATTCTATACGCCAAAACTAAGATGCATCTTGCTAATATAACTTTGAATTAAATTATTATAAATTAAGTTTCCTAAAAGCAAATTATTCTAGTTTACCAAGTGATTTTTAAGAGACAGTCGCACTATATTTAATATTTAAATTGTTCCCATTTTAAGAACATACCACTGCATTTTTTGTTTTTTGCCTGATTGGTTTCAGCCTGCGAGCGTCGAGAGGCGACACAATACTTCGCAGTGCAGGTTTTTGGGGTGCTGGTGGTTCTTGGCCCCACATTTGGGTTTGTTCTGAAGTTGACCAAAGGCCACATGTGGGAGATGGCTGAAATTCCTCAGATTTGCAGAGAACTCCAGGGATGCATTTCTTTGGGTTTCTCTGGTTTAAAGAATGTGGACAATCGACAGATGCATCATGATTCCTTATATCTTTTAAGGTGTTCCATGCATTTCTTGGGGCATCTTGCTGCACATCCAGATGATACCGAAACCCTCCACGTGCATTACTGTTGCCAGTTAGGTCTGCCGATGGTCTCAGAGGAACTGAAAGCATCATAAAGGTACATTGTAGATTTGAAGGATTAGAAGGAAAAAATGCTGTTATGGTTTTAAAAGCTTTTCAAAAGATCATCTTAGAAGGCTTTATTTAAGTGAAGAATGGGATTCCTCAGTCCAAATCATCAGGCTATGACTTGAGTACCATCAACACCACTGCTAATAAAATTCCAGTGCTACTTAAAAAAAGCTGTTACTAGATTTCATTTAGTCTTTATATATCAATTTTTAAAATCCATTTATAAACAAACTACTAAGATTTCAAATAGATTCATAAACAAGAATTACTTTAATCTGTTGAAAGACAGCTCACTTACCATTCAGATAAGCACTAGTAACAAGTGTCATTCATGTTGCAGGTTATCTAACTAATGTTTTATCATCAGAGGTTTTAGTACCCAAGATGTTAAATGCATACGCCAAATCTGTTGGTTTATATCCAGACCAAAACCTATTTTTATCTTTAAGCTTCCTATAAGTGCTTTCCTAGTTTTAATATTTAAGCCTGATCAACTGTCATCTCACCCACGTAACTACTGCACTCCTCCTGCCATGTGGCTGAACTGTTGAGAAGGGACAAAAGTGAAGCAGGATTATTCAGACCATATGTCATCTGATTCGAATTCCCTGCAGACAGGAAAGGAACGAGTCCAGTAATATCAAAGCAAAAAGGACAGAATAGATTTGTGGTTTATTTTAATGATTAAATTACATTATTTGCAAATGATGTAACGATGCGTGACAAACAACACCTCCTTCCCTTCTGTCTCTTTTGTCCTTTCCTCCACCTCTCCTTCTGCAGCCTCTTATCTTTCTCAGTCATTGAGGTCTCATCTTTTCTTAAGGTGTATTTGCACGTGTAAATTAGCAGGGCTTTCAAGTCACCTGCTAATTTTTTGACATGTATTTACACTTACACGTTTTGAGTGACAACTGAATAATTACGGCAGGTTCTAGAATTCTGTTTTCCTCTTTTGTTTTTGCTAAAATACTAATAGAAAATAACAAGTTCGTTTTAGGAAACTAAGTATTCAAATTCAATGTACAAAGAAATAAAATACAGAAAACCCCACAAGTCACTACTACAACTTGAGTGCAAAAATACATAACTGATAAGGAACACACCGTTTGTTTGCATGCTTCCAAGCCACTGCTGCATTGTCTCAGCCTGGGACTTCTGCTCTAATAAACCAACCTGGGGCTTCATTGGGCAGAGATAATTTGAGCTGCAAAATAAAAGTTACACATGTAATCAAGATTACATCAAAAACACTTGCACAACAAAAGGTATAATGTCACAGCTGCAGAAAGCACAACACTCTTAGAACATTTAAGAAATGCAGGTGGCATTTTGTAGCTCTAGGCAGCATAGAATATGCTTCTTTTTCAGGGGAATGTTCGTTGGGTAAAGCATAACAAAATAAAACACTGTTTCCAAATGGAGTGAAAAGTTATTACTAATTTTTAGCACAAATTTAAGCCTGTTAGCACTCGCTCTTGGAGCTGACATACATGAACAAAAAGAGCTACTGATAATGCTGCCAGCAGTGGCTCCTCTTACATCTAGCTCTTAATTCACAGAATAGAAAATAGCCTTGAAGAAGACAGTGATGACATGACACCCATGACCCCAGTGGATCTCATTCAGCATAACACATAAGCAGTTGAAAGATGTAGCCAATCCCACCACCTAAAACAATTTGTATTTCTATAAAATACAGTCAATCCCAAAAATTATAAAGACTTTTTTTACCAGTTTTTTAAACAACATATATATTAGACCTGTGTAGTCACAGGTGAACTCAAGCTGTTGAAGGCTAAAGAACACATATAAAACCACTTACTGCAGAGTGGTTTTTACAACTTATCTGTTGTAAATTCACACTAAGCTCCTAAGGTTTTTTATCTCCATAGCCTATTCCTTGTCTGCACTTTCTTTTAGTGATGATCCCTACTCTACCATTGGCAAGGACTCAGTTATCACCAAAAACAGCCCAAAACCACAGTATATAAATATCTAATTTAAGTCTTAGGACCTCACATTTAAGATTGCTGTGCAGGCTAACTATGTAAGAGGCTTTCCTATAATCAATTATGTAAAAAAAGTAGTAACCACTCAGTTAATCCCCATACTCACATTAATACTCTCTCATGTTTACATTAAGCATGAGTTTATGAAGTGATAGGGAAGAAAAGTAAGCATTAACATTTGCACAGATTTTTTGATCCAGACATTTCTCAAACTAGAAAGAATGCACATGGCCCACTGAACTTGTTGAACAGAGCCTTATGTCAAACATTTGAGAGTTGTCAAGAAAACCTTCTTATTCCATTTACTTTTTCTAAGGGAAAAGTGCTAGTTTGTCTTTTCCCTGAACTGATTTGCAAAGAGCAAAACATATGAAACGATGTCACTTCCTAATGTGGAGAGAAATGCAAGAACTAAGGTATGAAAGTCCTTATATTAAAGTAGAAAATAGTTCTTTGATATTCTGCTAATGGAAAATGTATAGAAAGAAGCCAGGATTTTTACCCAGCAGCTACAACTAAGTACAGAACTAAATTTCAGATAATTATCTTAGAGTGAGTGACACTTTACTTACCGGTACACCACTTCTTTAATCTATTGCCTAATCTTCACTTAATTTTTTCTTTTATCTTCTGTAATCATAACAGAAAAAAACCCACAAGAGATCAGCAAGTAAAAATATTGGTAATTACATTTTAAATGCCTTCTACCCTGTCTGTCTCTTCTACAAAGAAGAATTGAGCAAGGCTCTCTACTAGGATTGCTGTGGGGAAAGAAATACTTAACTTGCTACACATGGAAAGAAGTCAATAATACAGTATTACCAGCTCTAAACGTTATCATAATAAAAACTGATTCTTACTGTGGTTGATCTTTTACAGGTGGAGATATCTGCCCTTCAAAAGAACCAGAACTACTAGAAGTCTTCTCCTTAAACATTTCTCCTATATCAGTGTAGCTGTTGACAGGTGAAAAGTATTCCATATTTTCCCTTGTTCCTACTTTAGGCTTGGAAAGCACTTCCATAGAGTGACATCGATCAACGATATTCAATATGCCTTGAGTCTGACTGTGGGATGTGCCAGACCTATCTGAGGAGTGGGCTCGTCGGAGGTAGCGCGAATGGGGTCTCTCTTCTCCAGGTTGAATGGTTCTTCCCCTGCTGGTTACACCAATTTCCTTTCCCTGAATTCCCCACTGATGAAAAGAGCCACTTCCATCTCCTGATGATTTATTACCAGAATTCTTGTTTTTAGGAAAAAAAGTAATTTTATTTGGGAGTGGCTGTCCAACTACCAGCTTCTTCTTTTCCTTCAAATAACCACTGGTACTGATGCTGGAAGAGCCTGTGAAGGTTGTAGAGATGGTAGCATTTCCACTGTCCATGGAATCTTCTGAAGTTCCCAAATCTTTACTCTGTGCAGAGCTCGACCTGGACATAAAAGGATGATCCAACACTGAGGAAAGGCTCAAACGATCTGCTGGATTTTTGCGGAGTAACCTGTGTATAAGGTCTTGTGCCTCTCTTGACAAAAAGGCTGGCATTTCATAATCTGCCAACACTACTTTATTCAGCGTGTTCTTGACCGTGTCCGTGTCAAAAGGTGGCTTTCCAATAAGAAGAGTGTAAAACATACAACCCAAAGACCACACGTCAGATTCAAGTCCATGAGGACTCCTCGTGGCTATCTCTGGAGAAATGTAATTTGGAGTTCCACACATGGTATAATGCTTTTCATGAGGCATTTTCAGCTGAGTTGCGAGTCCAAAATCAGCAATCTTGACATTCATGTTATTGGTGAGTAAGATATTAGAAAGGGTGAGGTCTCGGTGCAGTATTCCATGAGAATGAAGATACAGCATACCTGTGATAATCTGATGCAAGAAGTGTCGGGCTGTCAAAACACAAAATCAGATGTTTTAATCTTATAACTGAAATTGCAGCTCTGAAAATAACTAAGTCTGCTATTGCTCTTTTTCTAATAAAAAGAACATTACAACAGTGTTTAGTGTCATGCTACTGAGACTGTAATTAACTTTCTGCTTTCTACTTTAAGCCAAGTTGGCATGACTATGTTCTACATTAATGAAAAGCTTGTATAATGCAGTAACCAGATTTGTGCCTTTGCTAATAGAATAAAGGAAACAGGACTGGAAATATTTTCAGTTGGCCTAAACTTTCTTACATTAGGTTCTTAACAATTAAAAAAAAGTTTCTCATTACTTTCAGAAACAGCAAATACACAAAATCAATCAGCTTCACTATGTGCAGATTATAAAATATAGGAGACAATTTGGATTATATTTGTTTTATCATTAGCAAACTGGCAAGGCTCAAAAGCATGTAAGTTCATGATATTGGGACAGCCTTTGTGTTCTATTACACTAGAAATTCAGTGAATATTCAAGAGTTATAGTTTACAGCAGGAATAACAAAACCATATCCAGCCTGAAACAGCATAGTTTATTGTGATGTTGCAATTACAGCAATTTTAAGAATCATTCTTTCTAGAGCTAACAATTTACAGCCTTCTTTTTTTTCTTAACAGAGGGCAAAGAATGGTGAACAGATATGAGTTAAAGAGATGATGCCTGTAGAGCAGTACCCCTTTAATCTAGTCTTGTGATATGGGTTCCAAAAAATCCGTATCTATATTAGTTTCACAGAATTAGATTAGAAACTGATAGAGAAGTAGGTAAACTGGAAGAACTGTGCAAGACTTGAGCAGTGAGGTAAGGCCAGAAGCAATAGAGGCAATAACCACTGAATCCAGACAGGCTAACACCAGAACAGCTTCTTTGGCTGTTCTCAGCTGTGCCTTCAAACATTATCCACTGCAGTTTGCTTTGCTGTATTTTTTTTTTATTTGTACTGTTCAGGTTAGGATTTCAGTGGTCTGTGTTCTAACTGAAATCCTCCCTCTCTCAACTGTAAAAAAATGAAATTGGTAAATTCTTAAGCAAATGAATCTTTTTTGCAAGACTTCTTTCTCAAAACACTATTCAGAAGAGTAACAACCAATTTAAAAACGTTTTAGCGTTACTTTGACAATATCTCTCACTGAAAGATAGGATTTTCAGTGCTTTCTGTAAGAAACTGCAATAAAACCACAGTAGATTTTTTCCTCAGCTGCAGTCACTCAGAATTTCCAGATGGAGTATCAGATTGGATACTTCCTTGCTAACTCAGTCCTTAAGCAACACAAGTAACTGCATTACCTTCATTTCTACACACAGCTTGGAACACAGTCAATATTTCCAAGAACACTACCTAAGGCAAACAATAATCCTGAAAGCTCTGTAACTGGTGACATATAATACAGAAGAGGTACAACACAAAGAAAGCAAATGTGTGGATGTGAAGGTTCCAGTTTTCCTCTGTGGAGCTTCCTAGTCTTGACTTACACTTCAAAATAATTCTATGTACAAAGGCAAGCTCTACCTTTTATATACCTCTGCCTTCTAAATTCACTGTCTATTTTTTTTATAACCCGAACAGCACAAACAGAAACGAAGTATTCCGAAATACAACTGAATATATGTACCATAATAATTAATCTCTAGATTATCACTTACCACAAGACTTTAAGCTACAGACACTGTGATGATAGTTTTAAATACTCTTCTTAAATATTTTTGGGTGAGCCAAAATGAAAGCAGTTAGTGCAAAGAGCTCCACAAAACAAAAAATCCCACCTTCATCTTCTGAAAAGGGTTTCTTTCTATTCTTTATGTATCTGCTCATTTCACCATTGTGGCACATCTCAAGTATCAAGTATACGTAGTTGCTATCTTCAAAATAGTTATAAAGCTGGAACATAAACCGAGGAAAAATAAATCAAAATACATTTTGTAGACTATACAACAAGTCACACATACAGGTCTCTGTACAAACCCCACAATTCTTACCTCGAGTATAGACGGATGCTTTAGCTGACAATGTATTTTCACCTCATTCTGAACCCTCTGTACCATTCCAACTTTGTGCATGGCTTTTTTATCTATCTGTAAATGGACCACAGAATATTTTTCAAGCACTGCAACACTGACTACATACTAATTGTACTTGGTTGTACTACATCTTCCAGGATTGAAACCCAATCTAAATACCCGTTATATACAAAAAACCAACCCAAACATCAATGCCCAACTGCATAACCTCAGCCCGTTGCAACTTGCGTTCAGTCTCCTGGGAGACAGACGCTTCCTTGGCTGGCTGCCTTACCATTTTGATGGCCACTTCCAGACCGGTTTTCAGGGATACTGCTCTGTAGACCCCTGCGAAGGACCCCTTCCCCAGGAGGTTCCCCACCTTGAAATCCTGCAACGCGAACAAACAGCGCCGTCAGTCAGGCTGCGGAGCGCCTCTTCCCACGCGGACCCTCCCACCGCACCTGCCCCCCGAGGTCGGACAAACCCTGTGGCGCCCCCGGGGGATACCTGGACGGAGCTCTCCGGGGCACGGCGGTGGTGCCCGGCAGGGCCGCGCAGCCACCCGCGCCGCATCCTCCTGCCGACTCCGCGCTCACGGCTCGACTGCCGCCGGCGCTGCCCGGGGCCGCCTTCCCGCCGCGCCTCCCGCCGCTCCCGGGGCATGGGACACACCCGCCGCCGGCTGCCATGGCAGCGGCTGCCCCCAGAAACACGTGGGGACTGGGCGAAGGCGCGGGAGGAGCCGCGCTCCCGCAAACACCCGCCGGGGGAGGGTGGAGCCCCCGCCCGGCCCCTCCGCGCCCCGCGGCCCCACCACAGGGCGAGAGGGGCCGCGCTCCGCACCTCTATCCTCTCGCCTATGCAGGTCGCCATGGCGCCGGCCGCTCTCCCCCGGGTCCTGCTACCGGTTATGCCGAGGGCCTGTTGTGCCGCGGTTGCTCATCAGGGTGCCCCGGGCCGCCCGCCCCGGCGCAGCCCCGCTCGCTCCCGGGCTCCGCGGCGGCCCCTCCGCGCCCCCGCCGCCGACATTTTGAAAAGTCGCGCCGTTACCCCCCCGGCCCCGCCCCGTCCCGGAACGAGGCTGCGTCTGACGCAATCGCGTCACGCAGCGGCGCGCGCGGTGCTCGTGGGCGGGGCCGGGAAGTGCTGCCGCACGTGCGCGAGGCGGCGCGTGACCGTTTTCCTCTCTCCTAGAGCAGCCGTTACGGCGCGTGGGCGCTGTGAGGGGAGCGCGAGAGCGCGCCATGGCCTCAGCCCAGCTACGTGTGTCACCTCAGTCTTTTGTGCCACCTCAGTCCTGCTGAGGTGGGTTGACCCTGGCTGGACGCCAGGTGCCCACCAAAGCTACTCTGTCACTCCGCTTCTCAGCTGGGCAGGGATGA
Organism: Pipra filicauda; assembly: GCF_003945595.2. NCBI lineage: Eukaryota > Metazoa > Chordata > Aves > Passeriformes > Pipridae > Pipra > Pipra filicauda. Next base: position 977,746 of record NW_024104432.1, read on the forward strand.
GAAAATATAAAGGACTCCTGGGTCGAGATAAGGACAGAGAGAGATCAGTTACTGTCATAGGCAAAACAAACTCGACTTGAGGGGAAAAAATAATTTATTATCAATCGAATCAGAGTAACATAATGAGAAATAAAACCAACCTTTAAACGTCTTCCCTCCACCCCTCCTTCCTGGGCTCTACCTCCTCCCCTCCCCCTGAGTGGTGCAGGGAGACGGGTAATGGGGTTCCAATCAGTTCACCACAGGTTGTTTCTGCCACTGCTAAGGGAGAAGAGTCCTTCCCCTGCTCCACCGTGAGGTCCTTCCCATTGTTACCATAAATGGGCCATAAGAAACCCCTAAAACTCAATTTGTGAGCATTACTGGGCAGGCATTCTTTTATTATCGGCTCTGGACACACAGAAGGATTGTTCCTCTACTCATGTGTGTGTCCTGTTCTCAGCTCCTCCATGGCCTGCAGGTAGATTTCTGCACTCCCGTTGTGAAAACCCACCCTTAAGGGGAAGGACCTTCATGGGCTGCAGGGGCACAGCTGCTTCATCATGGTCTGTATTGCAGGCTGCAGGGGAACCTGCTCTGGCACCTGGAGCACCTCCTCCCCCTCCTTCTCCATTGACCTTGGTGTCTGCAGAGCTATTCTTCACACATATTCTCACTCCACTCTTCTCTGGCTGCAATTATATCTGCACAATAACTCCCCCCCCCCCCCCTTCTTAAATATGTTATCACAGAGGAGTTACCACTGTTTCTGATTGGCCCAGTCTTGGTCAGTGGCTCATCCATCCTGGAGTCAGGTGGCAGTGGCTCTGTTGTTGGACATGGGGGGAAGCTTCTGGCAGATTCTCACAGACACCATCCCTGTTAGCTCCCACACTACCAAAACCTGCTCATACAAACCCACCTGTATGTCACCTCAGCCCTATGTGTCGCCTTGGCCTGGTGGCAGAAAAATGATCACTTCTGACAGTCCTGCATGCTTCCAGGTATCTCTCTTCAGGTTTAAGGGTTAGGGTTAGGATTAGGATTAGGGTTAGGGGGTAGGGTTAGGATATTAGGGTTTAGGGATAGGGTTTGGATTAGGGCTAGAGTTAGGATTTAGGGTTAGGGTTAGGATAAAGATGCTTTTATGCCTGGAAAAAGGCATCTTTCCCAGAGACAGTGTCAGATGTTTTTTCCTCCTGCCTTCTAGAGGCACTGACTCCCAGGCACAAGAGAAGATAAGTTCTTGCACACATGTCTGAAGGCCCCACACTTGGGGGGCCAGCGATGATAAAAGCCCTGAGAAGAACAGAGAGTGTGTCTCTTTCTTAGGCCCAGTGCAGATTTGTGCTGAGACATTAAGTGTTCCCAGCTTTGGAAATAAATTCTCCTAAATCCTTTCACTGCCTGGTATTTCGGGGGTACCAGCTTGCATTTGACCCTTACAGGCAGGAGTGCAAAATGGGAGCAAGACGGATGGTGGGGCAGCAGCAGCTCTCGGATGGACTGATATTCTTGTGCAATTACACCCATAGGTAGGAAGACGTGAGATGAGGCTGTGCGAGGGGAAAAGCACCCTATATTTCCTTTTCATTACATTGTAGAACTGCCTGATAAGTCAGCTGTTTCCATATGTGACTTTAAAACCATTGAGTGACATTTTTCTGTTGTGTTCTATCTAAAATATATGGTAAAACAAAATCCTGTAGCTACGAACAGAGAATCTCACGTGTCCCTTGGCACCTTCATTTAGCTTTTGTTTATTGTTACAGTGGCAATCAGACCTGGTCAACAGCATTTCCATGGCTAATGTGAAACGAAGCAACATAACAAGGTTGTTTTTATGAGCTAGTAGCCTTTGCTTGACGAATTTTCTTTCTGTAGTTAAGGTGAATTCAAAATGTGAGGGAACATCTTCAAACCCCATTACCTCACCAGTTTGTTTACATTCTTATGAGCTTTTCTATTCCTCGCTGCTCTACTAAATATGAAATTCATCTTTGGGCAAGTATGGCCTCAAACAGTATTTAGACTCAATCCCTATAGTGAACTGCTGCAGGTCCCTTGCACAGAACAAGTTTTCCCCAGTTTTTGAGGATATATTTGCTTTTCCATTTCTTCCTTTTCAACTGGTAGTTCACTTTTGTTTTTATTTCTTGCTTGACGTTCAGATGCAGTGCTGTTTACACTGCCTGAAGCAGATGTTTCCACCCTCTGTTTCTTCCTTTGTTGTGTGGCAGGATGATGTAACAGTTCGTTTGGATACATGTCCGGAATAAAGACAAGTGCCAGAAATATTCAAACACACAAAATATCCTTTATTACAGTGAGAATAATAATAATAATAATCTTAGCAAAGAGAATCAAGAACTAAAAGGGATCCAAAATAACTACCTTATTGTGTGGCCTTAAAAACAAATACTACGAACAGCATTTAATACAGTATTAACTAGTGAAAAGGGGGTTAAAGGGATACCAAAAAAGGGATCTTAACACAATATTATGGATAACTATTAACACGATATTGGTTAGTAAAAAGGGAAATTAAAGGGAAATACTATGAACAACTTATTTATGTAACAATATTCAATAATAAAAAGGGGAATTAAAGGAACACTAAAAGGATATTAAAAAGTTTGTTCTCTCAGTTGCTTCCTATCAAAAAACTGTGCTTACCCACACAGACAGGCCAGGGCTGTCAGGATCTGCAGCAGCTGGTCGGTGCCCATCCCTTACCGGGCGTCCCCGCGGAGCAACACAGGCTCGGTGGCAGGATGAGGATCGCTCAGCTCAGCAGTCCCGACACCCCATTTTTATCAGCTCCACATTACACTACGTAGGGCCAGGGCGCAGTGTAAGGTGATGCCTGAATGGCAGCCTAACACCGCCTAATCATTACCTAATGGCAACAGTCTGTGCCTGCCCTACTTGTAGGGCAAGGGGCCAGCGACCCCTGCCCTCATAATCTTCCTCCCATCGTCATCTTTCTCATCCCTATGTATGACCTCTACCATTGTGTTTCAAGGGTAGATGTATCTATCTTGCAATATGTAGCAAAACCAAGGAAGAACTCAGCTCTGATAATAGGGGATATTAAGCTGACTTGTTAAAAAGCACAATGGACCTTACAATTCGCTTGTGCCATGAAGTTACATTGTACCATACTCTAGCTGGTTTCACATCCTAATATGATTCCATTCTCACGCCTTTATGCTCCATTGATCATCCAATTCAAAAGTACCCCCCTTACAGATGATCATGTGGCTACACAGTGAACCAGATCAAGGAATTGATTTGGGCTGGGAAAGACTATTTTTGTTGGTTTCTTTTTTATTAGTCTGCCCTCTGAATCACGCCACCTCATAAACATCTTGCTGGCTCCTTCTGTACCAGGGGAGTGCTCCCGAAGAGTTATTCTGGCTAGGGCAGACATCCAGGATGCAAGGAGGAGGTGTACTGATTTAGCACTTCACCTTCTCCAGTGTTTGCCAGCTTGTGGCTATAAACTTAAACAGTTCTAACACTGCTTGCCTACTTTCATTGTCAGGATAAAATACAGAGGTGGCTGCACTTTCTCCTTCAGAAAAGGAGGCTCTTGGGAATGTGCATGCAGTCACACACTCCTTAATCAAGCCATTGATGTAAAATGGCTTGTGGATAAGTGTATGCGTCAATTGCTGAGAATCCTTAAAGGTAAAATGGAAGCTGTGTGAGTGATTAAATAAAACTGGTTTGTCAAGTTATGCAATATTAACAGTAATCACTGGTTTGAGTAACTAGGGTGGAAGATTAGCAAAAATAAGACTTTCGATTTAATTTCAAGGCTAGATTTTCAACCTGAACAGCGATAAGAAAAGTTCCATGAGTGAATTCATGTGCCAAAAGTATGACTGATACATATTGACATTGAGGGCAAACTAAATAAGAGTATACAAAATATGCTGCATTACTATACAGAGGACAAAATTTTTAGGTATAGATAATTCCTTTTTATATTAGCTACCACGGTTGGAAAAGTATATGTGCTTTAGGGCACAGGCACGGAATTCTCTGAAGTTCTGTTGTGTAGTGCATAGGATCTTTGGGGTTGCATAGTAGTTGGGAGGTTATAAATAGGAAGCCTTCAGAAGATGATCATATTTCTAGCATAAGATTGGGAGGTAGATGTCAATGTCTAGTTTGGCTTCTTTTTCTTTCATGTCTCCCCATTAAAAGGGGAGCCAGAGTCTTTGAACTTTCAGTGAGTAGCTGCTCCTCCATTAATTGTCAAGCCAGCAACATGCAGTGAAATAATTCTTTCCTCTGTCTGATTAAAAAGAAACTCAAATCACTATTCTGTTGTTGAGTTGAATTTATGACTGCAGGGGTCAGCACCTGCTGTAAGCAGAGCCTGTGAGACAAAACTACTGATGTAACAAATCCCTTGCTAACTCTTTCTGTCAGAGAGAGCACAGATATCTAATCTTATTTTCAATGCTTAAGTGTTGAAAGAAATGTTATCTTAAAGTCTTCTTTAAATAATTTTAAGAGAGTAATAGGACTCCCTTAAAACAGGGCCTGCCAACCTTCTTTCAACTTTTTTGCATTAACAAAATGTGAAGATTTAATGTGTCCTTCATCAGTGGAGAAGCCTGATTAGAAACAAAAGTAAAAAGGAGCTGAGTACGGAGGATGATGAAAAGCAAAACTAAATTACTCAGAACACAGAAATTGGGAGAAAGAGGGGAAGTCATCCTCCCTTTCTGCCATTCCGCCTCATTCGGAAGACACCATAAAGTTCTAAAACTGATGGAACTCTGCCAGTCTTCCCCAGAGCGTAAGGGAGCGACCACAGATTTTTGAGTAGAAGGTGAGCAAGAACTGCCCGAAGTGCTGTAGTCTGCAGCAGTGGTGATGGTTTAGCCTGTGCTGGTGCATTGTGTCTTAGACACAGTATTAGGTAGTAAAAATGGTTATTCAAATCTGATGTCTCTGGGCTGCACTGGCTAATTTTCTGAGCATGGATATTTGTCTGGATATTGAGATCCATCTATGTGTAACACAAATTATGCAAATCAACCTTGTCCTTGAACTGACATGAAGAATATAAAAGGTTTTGCTGGGCTAGACCAACAACAAAGTTTTTATTCTATCAGACCTTTCTCATTTAAATTTTCTCAAAAAAAAATCAAAACCACAAAAAACCAAAAACAAAACCAAAAAAACAAGCCCTCTTGGATTTCTGATTGTAACTCTTAGTTTTAACAAACCATTTAAGTAAGGAAAACTTACTTGTAAAAGCTGGAAGCAACCAGTGTATTTGTAAAGCTGTATTAAAAAATATATGGATACAGCTGTTGGGTTCATATAGGCAAGAATATGTGTTTACAAAATAAGCATGTTTACACACTGACACTGGCAACACTCTCAGAGATTGCTTGATCACAGGGCATAAAGTTACATTTTACAAATTATGATCTGTCAGCATTGGTTGTTCTGCAGCTTTGCTTCCATCTTGCCAACAAGGTTTATGACACTAGTAGTTTCACTTATTTAAAACATATATATTTATTCCTTATTTCTACTTTTGACAGATGCAGTGTGTTGTCATATATATCTGGTAGTGTAGTGCCAGTCTGGACAAAAGAAATTGAGTCTTTTCCCAACCATTGTTGGTGTGTCCTAGCTACATAAGGAGTTGTGAGCATGTAGTGATCCATCAGCCGTGGCTTTTATTTCACCACTAAGACTAAATAAAAAAAACCCAACCAAACACCTGATTTTATGCTTTTCTCCTTCAGTGACACTCAAGTGTCATTATCAAATCATTCTTACTGACATTGTACTTTTGTGATGAACATTGTTTCCCAGTGTTATTTCCAAGTTAACATTGGAAGTTGTTTTGTTCAGCAAATAAAAATTCCCACAAAACCATAGTCACAATGGATCATTTTTGTCAAAAAAATCAAAAGCAAGGTGTAGTTGATGATTTTTTTAAAAATTAAGTTGTGGTATTTTGAAGGTTTCTTTCTTGCTGAAGGAGAAGGAAAAGTTTGAATAAGGCAACCAATGGCGTCATAGCTCTATTCCTCCCCTCTTCCCCTTTCTGTCACCACCCTTGCAATGTTTTTGCCAAGACTTGATTTCTTTAGCTAAGCAAACAAGTATTAAGGCTCCTTCATGGGTGCCTTTTTAATTTGAGCATCATGAAAGTTGTTAAATGAGACCATGATTCCTATTAATTGATTTTTAATAACCGTGTTTACACTGCTCAGGTAATTAAGCAGTAGGGCAATGGTCAAACTAATGCTTTGGAACTGTCCAGTTTACTAGTGTACATGATACTAGTGTCTGTTTCTCTAATACCATACTTATAAACAACATTTATGACCTCTTCAAGTCTTTATCTTGTTGCTATAAACAAGCCAAGCTTTTTTACTCTCCCGTCATGTGCTATGTTCCCCGTTCCCCATGTCAATCTGTATGGTTTTCATCTGTGTCAAATTCATCTTTATCTCAACATGAGTTGTTACGGCTGGCATTAAATTGACACTTGGTGTTGCTATTCTTTTACTAGAAATACTTCTCCTGGTACTTCAGAAGATCATATTTTCCTTTTTCAGTCCTGTTATACTGGCAGTTTATAATTTTCATGACTATTGCATTCAGATCCTTCCTTTGTTATCATTCTTCAAATTTAGAAGCATCTTCTAATATCATATTTATTATTGATTAGTCCACAGTTGCAAGACTGTGTATTACTGGATTTCATTTCACCTCTGTTAATGACTCTGAGGGTCATCTGATTCATATTCAGAATACCCAACCCTCTGGTTTTATGATGGATTCTAATTCTATGTTATCATTAAAGCTTATTCTTGCAGCTCTCATATTTTGATAACAAGGCCATTGATGGTCTTTTAAATTTTCAATATTTTACACCTTTGATAATAAACAATTCTAAGCTTTCTCCATACTTCAGTTCCAAAATCTTCATATCAAAGAACTGTATTTTTGCTGAACCGAGACATAAAGGACAGTTATGTGATTATTTTCTATAAACAGGGCGGTTTTTTATAGTGGTTTTGCTGGTTGCCAGTCCAGATTCCAAGTAGTGTCACCTCTCTCTGGCTCAGTGCATCTATGGCAAGGACTATGATAGAGCTTCAGTTTCTTTAACCTTATTTAAAGCTGATTCTCCTCTGGACTTTTTACCCTATCCCAGTGGAGTATCTGAATCCTGGTTTGGAATACTCTAATTGATTTGACCCTGTTTTATCAGTAGTAGTTCTTGTTTATTTGGTCTGTCAATCATCAACATGTTGTACAGTCTCAACAACAAAATTAATTTGAGTTAGGCTTTCTGCAGTAATTATTAAATTACATGTCATTTAGGACCCAGAGTTTATACCAGCCTTTTGTCAGACAAAATGTGCTCAAACCAAGAGAGAAATACAGAAATCTCTTTGAGTTACTCTGCTGCAGCTGCCATGAGCAGAATTAGTCAAACTACATTGTTTTCTACACAAAAGAAGACCACTGGTAGTGTGTTTGCCTGCATTGGCCCACAACTCTGCAATTCCATCTCCAGGGATCTCATTTCCATGTTAAACATGCCAAGTGACAGTGACCCTGTCATGCCCTTAGCTAGGTTGTCCCAGTAGTTAATTACCCTCACTTTAAATGCATGTGTTTATCCTAGAGTGACTTTACCTACCTTTGGCTTCAAGTCTTTTAACTTTGTGTTTCCTTTCTGCTAAAATACTAGCATCATTCTACTTTAACAAAAATGCCAGGTGGTACTGTACAGTACTCGTCAAAAGTCTAGTGATGTTGTATTCGGTTTGTCATAAGACTGCTGATTGAATGAAGGAGTACACCTGCAGTATTTGCTGCCATTTCTGTGATTCCTATTTGTGGTGTTAATACCTTTTAATGCTTCAACATTTTCTACTTTGGTCTGCACTGATGTTTGGATTAATCCATCCATATCTCAGGTGATTCCATTAGCCCTTTAAAAATATTATGACAATATTAATCTTTTAGTAGTTATCCGAGGCTTCAAAACCAAGAACAGTGTATCAGTAGAACAACTAGAGACTGTAGGAGCTCTCTTTATTTCACAGAAACATTGCATGCTATGATAGTGAGAGGTGCTCTGTTGAAACTGTTCCTATTACTGGATTTACTGTGTTCACGGAACAGTTTTTCTAAAGAAACACAGAAATCGTCAAGCTGATACTTCGCATTTAGTGTAGATTTGCTGGCTGTTTTCAGTATTACACTAAGTATTCTGTTACCCAAGGAGGCACAAATGGTTTGGAGAATGAGTCAGTCATATCTTCCCTCATCCCTGAAGAACTGGGAAGATGGCTGGGCTTCTGAAGAAAGCTCATTTAGACAGCATGGTAAAGTTTGAGTACTTCATTACTTCAAATATGATTTTTTTAATTTTATATTACTTCTGTCACTTATGACTACTTCCATATGCAAGAATGCTAGAAATAGCACATTCAGCTCAGGTGAAAGGGAGGAAAGGAAACAAACCACATTAGTACATCATTCACTCTCTTAAGACAAGGTGTGGCACAGAAAGGTGTTGAAAGGATCCCTGTCCAGTTCTGCTTTGATGTTTTAACTTTATATTTTAAATATTAGAATAAATGATGCCTTAGCTTCAGAAGCACATGCTCAAGAGATTGCTGTGACCTGCCAGGAGCGAGCTCATCGGCAACGTGCTCCTGCAGGGTGTGAATGTCAGTGTCACTGCAGCTGGTGGAGCAAAGAAGGACAAGCACAGCAGGTCCAAGCATCACGGCTGGTCCTACAAGTCTGCCTGTGTGCACTAGCAACGTGATAAAGTCTACGCAATTCTATTGTCAAGTCCAACTGTCAAGAACAATTGTAATGATACAGTCATAAAACTTCAGCAGGGTATTTTCAGGCCTAATACTGCTGAAATGCGTATTTTGTTTTCCTGTATGTTTGTGATGGTTTTTGTTGTGTATTTTTTATTAATTTATTTTATTCAAGGGAAAGAACATGATGATGGAGACTTGGCTGCTTCTCTCTTTTTCACTAAACAGACTTATGTGTTTCTACAAACAAAATAAAATTTTATCAAATGAAAATTTTCTTTCTTTTGGTGCCCACCTGCACAAATGCTTTCAAAGTTCACCTTTCAGTAAGAGAACTGAACTTTGTATTCAGAGATGAGAAACCTTGCTCTTGTAATTTAGAATCACCTGCCTGATAAAAACTTGAGTGATGAAAAGCAAAATTTCTGGCAGTAACAATTCATTACTGGCTACTTGTTTGTCTGGCATTTTAGCAGTTTGATCATGAATTTTGGAATGTATTTTCTGGATTTTCACTGTTTACAGTCTTGCAGTCTTCACACCGCAACTGTTAAACACAGTAATGTAATGTTCTTACGTTAAACATGGTAATGTAATAATTGCAATAAGTACATCTAAGAGATGAGCATAAAAAGCTGTTGCCACTTACGTACTTTATGTTAAAAGTCACCATACCAAAATTTGTAAGAAAAACCCCACTGTATCTTGATTATACTGAAGCTTGGAGCAAATACCATTAAAAGTTTTGGCTCTGACTGCACTTGAGTAGGAGCATATGAGCTATTACTTAAGGTTATTATCCATGCCTTCACTGTCCGTAAATTTATTTTGTATTCTCAGTTATTTACAAACTATCCACATAATTTAGAGTTCTTGTATGAGTCAGAAGATAACCTGGGAAAGAACCCAACCCAAACCAAAGAATGCTTAGTTTTTGGCTCATGCAAGGGGCATTCCACCTCAGACTTAATCTATGCCGAATTCAGACTGGAAAAATGCCTTGAGAGGACTGCAGCATCAATTTATTGCAAATGCATTTTATTCATGTCAAGACTTCAGTCTACTATTTCTTTCTCTGTCTTGACCATCTCAATATCCAAAGGCTGTGCTAGCCTCCAGTTTATACTCAGGTGAAATTTTAGCTGTTTGTCTTCAGCTCTGAAAACCTTTCCACCTTGTGTTTCTTTACCTTCTTGACAGCTGAGTGATGGGGTACACTGGACATGCACCTCTGCAGATACACACTGGATGAAGTGTACACTCAGTGTGGTTTCATGTCTGAGGATTCATTAGTCTGTTGGTTTTATCCTTGCCCAATGCCAACATTGTTTCCACCCCCCTCCAGATCCACTACTGTCGCGGGGGATAGGGGTTGGGTTCATTTTTGGAAAAGTAATAAGAGGAGGCGAATTGTCGTTGCTCTCCGTACATTGCATTTTAGCTAATTGCTCTGCCGGGGAAGGATACTGTATAGGAGGTGGAGAAACAGCCACAGATGGATATTTCCTAAGGGGGGGGTTAACAGGGGACACACCCGCCTCAAGGGTAGAATTGCTGAGTAGGAAAGACTGCCCCCCCGCCGCGCCGACCGGAGCCACGGCCGCTGCCAGCCCGCCGCCGCCCGGGGCCGGCGCCGCTGCAGGCACACTGCACGGGGGAGCGGCCGCCGCCGCAGGCGCTCCACACGGCCCCGCCGCTGCCGGTGAAGGCGTGCTGCAGGGGCCCGCGGGCGCCGCTGCAGGCACCGCACACGGACCCGCCGCCGCGGGCGCAGGCGTGCCGTAAGGACTCGCGGCCGCCGCTGCAGCTGCAGGCGCGCCGCGCAGCCCCGTGGCAACGCTCAGAGGAGAAGCAGAAGGCTCCTTAAGATGGAATTCAACCAAAGAGTCCGCAAGGTCGTCCCCCGCAGTCGTCCCGGGACTGTTCTGGTGCTGTAGTTCAGTCTGCCAGTCCTTGAGAGTGGAAAGCACTAATTTCCAAGTAGGAGCCAGCCCCTCCACGATTTCCCTCCGCGATGGCATCTAGCAGCGCTCTGCCAATGTCCTCCCAGGTAGAAATACTAAAAGCAGTAGGAACCGCAGCCTCTCGCCCAGCCCGACGGCACCAAAGCAACAAACGACTTAGTATCGTCGTGTTTAATATCACGATGCTGTAATAAAGCATTCCAAGCAGCAAACACATGCCTTTCATCCGCACTCATGGTCTGCCCCATAGTGCCTAGAAAAAGTTCTCAGGAGCTCACCTGTGCCTTCCAAGTGACAGATACACTTGTGCCTTCCAGGTCACCTGTGCCTTCCAAGTGTGGGAGATACACTCGTGCTTTCCAGGTGTCAGAAACAACGGATCCAGATCCTTTGTGGCAGCCCTCGCCGCTACCAGCTTCCTGAGCCCCAAACCTCACTGTGCCTCACCCCGCAGTTCAGCTGCCTTCAGTCGTGATACCCCACATGACACGGGCACTACTCATCGTCATTTCTTGGGCCTCCACGGGACACCATATGTCACAGGGTATCTATCGTAGTAGTTAGGTTTGGCTGATAGAAAAGCACACACGCACACACACACACAGAGTTGAGATAAGAGTTGTCTGCTGCATCAGCGCAGCAGCATCCTTTATTGGGACAGCTAGCCCACATTTTCTCACACTTTCTGTAAATAACATAATTTCTACAAAACACCAGCACTATGCACCTGCACCATGAACACAGCCAACATTCTTGTCCTTGTACATTTTATCCTCCCTAAACCTACTTATCGCCTTTCTAGTTAACTCTCAGCTTCTCAAGGCTGCACTGTTCATGAGAATGGTTAATTAGCTTCTCTGCTCTCACGGGAACGGTCTTATGCCATCCAATATATTATGTTCGTCTAGGGGTTCAACCTCTAGGGACTTAGTGGGCCTGCCGCTTCCCCCCCACACTACCTATCATATTAGTTTATTTAGGTGTTCACTAGAGGTTTCCTTGCTCTTTCTTATTGAATATGTAATTGCCAGCGGTGGGTGTAACTACCAGTGTTGACAACTGGTTTTATTTGCAAACATGGACTGCTCCCTTAGGCACAATTCCTTTGTTGATGCTGTTTCCAAGCCATATGGAATTATGCAACAGTCATGAGAGTAACTACTGTCATGTCATATTTCAGTCCTTTTTGTAATTTGCATTTGTTCTTATATATGTGTTCAGAACTCAGATATTAGTAGTTAGTTGTACACTGAACTTACTGGGAGCAGATGAAGTTCGCCTCTCTTCCACAGAATGCAAAAAAACCACTGAATAGAAAACAACTGCATTTTGAACTGCACTTTATTTACGTGGGAAGACAAGATCATAGGAAGCAATGCTTTTGCTAATAAATAAATGGAGCATTCATAACAGTCTTTTAAAGTTAAAATCCCCACATCTTCTTGAGAATAGATATTCTTTTGAGACATCATGGGTAAAAAAAGAGTTAATCTGCCTTGGTAGAACTGTTTATCTTGCTCTTCTGTCAAAAGAGAATGAATGGATTTACCCCATCTTTATGCTTCACGTGAGCAGCCAAGCTGACTAAATTGTAGGAGGAAACATATGTACCTGTCATATGCAGCATAGTATTAGGTGTATTTATTTGTACTATGAATATTTGTGATCATTCACTGTGCCATCAAGTATTGCCTTGTGTCACATGAAGCACAGAAGTTGTGTATGGGAATAAACAAGCTGAAGTGACTGTTGCTGTATTCCTGGGATACAGAACAACCTGTGACATTCATGTAGCTGCAGAGGCTTGCCCAGCTGTAGCATCCTCAGCTTCCTCTAAAATAAGAGGAGCTCAGTAAAAAAGAAAGTAAGATTTCTGTCACTTTTAGCAATAGAACTGACTAACTAAATGAGTGCGGTTATTTTCCATCATCTTGGCTGAAAATAAATTTGCAGTGCCTGCCTAAACCATGCAACTCCTCTGAAAGCAATCACGGGACAGCACTTTTCAAGGGGGGAAACTGTAGTGGACTATTTTCAGTGGACTATTTAAAAATAAGCAGATGAAGTTGTATAGCTTTGTACAAAGGTTCAATTTGATTTCCAGCTTGGGGTTTACATATTTAAAAAACTAGGAAGTCACATTTCTTCTGCAATATTTGCAGCTCAATAGTAAACAGCCTTGCTCATAGTGAATAGGAGGAAAAATAAGAATAATGGGTTTTTTGCACCAGTACAATTTACATACTGTCAGGTTGAGTTTTTTTCCTGCATGTTCCAGTCTCAAGACTACTTTGACTTAATGGCTTCACATATGTGCCACTTCTTTTACAACCATATGTGCCTAGTTTTTACTAGAGACTGAGGTTGGGCCCGTGTTTGAGGATTAATGATCCTGTGTTGAGCTTAGTGCTGCCTTGGCGGCACCAGGACTTGAGCAGGGCAGTTAGAACTGGCAGGGGTACGTTTGCAATGTGCCTGAAGTTTGGAGGTACATAGGCTTAGCTTTGAAACTCCTTTCTTAAGCAACAGCTCATGCTCAGCTTTAATTATTGAGCTCTTAGTTCTCCTCCCTGATATTCTCTCCTCCTATGAAGAGATCAGACTTGTTTTCCTTGAGAAGTTTCCATGGCATGTTTATGGCCATGATACCTTATTGCTTAAGGCCATGATACCTTAGTGCTGTAGCATTGCTACAGTGCAGTACAGTCTCTGTTTTCCTTTCAGTACCCCAAGTTTGTTTGTTTGTTTGTTTGTTTTAATTTTCTCCATTTTGGATTCTGCATGTGGCTGCTCAGGAGAATGACATTTCTCTCTTAAGGAGATGTGTGCATTCAGAAGTCAGAATATTTGAGTTGTGAGAGGCTGAGAGTTGAACAAGTATCTTGAGACCTGTATCACTTTTGATGATTTACCTCGCACAGGAAAGGGCTGTGATTCTCATTTTTCTGTATGATGGTGAGGTCTCCAGAGGGAACATCTGTTTCAGACAGAAAAAATAACTGAAAACTTCTTCATCCTTCATTGCTGATCAAGAACCACCCTACTTCTGTGGTGGAAATCCATTTTTTTCAGAGAAGGATTTTTTTATTTAAATCTGTATCTCTAAGAAACAAGTCAAACTTGTCAGCTCTGTGATTAGGTTTACTCATCTGTATAACTGACATGTTTCATCCTTAGCTGAGGAATGTGGGTGGGGGGGAGTCATTTGTAATGTAAGTGAAAGAAAAAATAGTTTGTGCAAAGAATGATTGTTTCTGAAATGTTAGTTATTAAATATAATCTGTTTTGAGTAAAATCCTTGGTATGTCATAAGGCTTTGTTGCAATGACTAACACATTTTTATGGACATTCCAGCTTTGAACCCTCCTATCAAGTTACTGGCCCTGCAGTAATTATTTTGCTTGTATAAATGCTGTCAAAGACTGGTGGGTATTTTGTTTTTACTAATTGTCTTGGACTACAATGTCAGCATCTGGTAGTCCAGTGATACTTTGCCATTTATGCCAACATAAGCTGTTTTCCCCACACATCTTTAGTAAATTTTTTTCCCTCAGATCTTTTGTGCATCTTAGTGATGTATTTGTACACAAATAGCACACAACTTTGTGTGCTATAGTTGAGTCTGTCTCTACAGATGCCAAGGATGAGTTAGTCAGTGATTTACCACTAGAGCCAGGCTGACATCATGCCTATAATGTTATGGAAACTATGAGGTCTCTGGTATGTTTTGCTAATTTGGCTGATGCCTTGGTTGTGTGTCTGCTGTTGTTGCTGTATGGAACATGGCATGAGAATGTGCCATGTTCTTGAGCAGGACATGGACCACTGTGCAAGTTTTTCCAGATGCCTTTTCTGTGATATTTTTGATTGTACAGCACTTGTGACCACTAAGTGATCATTCCTAATAGAGAAAACTTTTGCAAGTCAAAATAAATTCCATGAGAAAGGATTGTCTTGGTATTTGAACTGTTTATTAAGAAGACCTGGCTAGGTCTAGAATTATCATTAAATTCATTGCACAATCTTCACAAACCTCGCTTACATCAATGAAAGGAATTCATGATACAAAAGTGAAAACATCACCACAGGAGAGATGAAGGAGTTTCAAATCAGTGCAGATACTTACAGGTTAGCACTTGCATCACATCCCCTTACGAGTGATGTTCTGCCTTGTAAAGTGGATACAAGCTGAAAAGTAGAGGACAGATTTTTCTGCATAGCAACACTGCTAGAGCTAATATCTAGAGCTAATAACCAATTTAAATACAAATCTATTCAGTATTACCCTAGGCTGTTATGTCAGAAATTTTGATTGACTACCTTTGAAGTTATTTTTGTAAATTTTTAGCTGTAATTAGCACTTAGTTACTGAGCAAGCAGCTAGATTTGCAAGGAAGCTGAATCCCTTGCGCACTGATATCTGCTAAGTTCATTCAGGTGGATTTGAAGAGCATAACAACGGATGCAGTGTGAGATTTGAAGGCTTCCTCAACAAAATATAATTACATTGTAGTATGTCCGACTAAAATATTTTTTCCCCTTTATTTCAGTACATCCTTCCCCATCAGGGCATATGTCTGCTCTTTTGGTTTTGAAAATTTGTTTGTTGATATTATCCATGGAAACAAAATTTCTCCTGAGCATAAAGATGTAATTTTTGCATTTGTCCAGCTCTTTAAAAAAGGATTTTGATCCACAGTTTAGCATATTAAGACAAATGGTATTTCTTAGTGCCCTTTTTGTGGCAAACGTTGTGGTGTTTTTTTCTGACATGATATTAAAGGAAAGCAGACAAATACTTCTCTAATGGCTTGTTTTATCACCAAGATAATACTGAAAAATAAGTTTCTGTTGTCTGAGCTCAGTTAGTTTGTCTTGAAAAAGCAGTGTCATGGGAATTTAGCAAATTGGACTGTGGCTGTTTATTTCCTTGCAAGCAAAGACAAATGCAAATACTATATTTGTTATTTAAAGTTGTAGGATAATGATCTTTAAAATTTCCATATTCTTGGCAACTGAGTGAATTTAGATACATTTTATATTTCTACCTGTCAAATTATATTTATAATTGTGTATGTCATATATATAGAAGAAAATGAAAGTTTCCCATGGTAGACAGCTTGCTTCTGTTTGACACTGAATACTTCCTTCACTATCATTTTAAGCCCAGAAATATCAGCCTGGTAAACTTTATTTGGTGTTTGTGAACTTGATGTTATTTTTGAAAAAGCCACAGGGAGTTTTTTTGTGAAATTGATTGAATTGAACTTGATGTCCAATTCACAGATTTGTGAACTTCATGTTATTTTTGAAAAAGCAACAGGGAGAGTTTTTTATTTGAACTGAAGAACTTTGATGCAATTTATAAAATAAATTTCTAAGAGAGAGGAAAAATAAAAAGTGCAAAAAGGAAATACATTTCACGGGTATGTTAAGGAAAGTGGACAGTTTGGAGTTAATACCATCAGATGTCTGTGAAACTGGCTATTGCTACTGTGTGAATGTACCTACTCATACAGTTTACTCAGTGCTATGTAGAGAGATCTTTTTGGGATGTGATTTGTCTTTATTTTCATCTAGATTTTGTTTTCTGAGTATTAGAATACCCAGAGCTTATAACAGGTAGTCTTCTAACAGAGTGCAGACTTGAAACACAAATTCAGTAGATGTTGGGTAGAAGATGTATGGAACTACTGTTTTTTGTACTCCCTCATGCTGTTTGAGTGTTTATCTGCCTGAGCTTTCTGAGAGCGTCAGGCACTAATACAGGCTGGAGGGTATTTTTGTCATGTATTGGGTGAAATGGTTAAATGAGTATAGAACACACAAGCAATTGATAAGCCGGGTTGCTTATTCCTGGTAAATTCGCACTCAAAAGCTGCAAAGGCAATGCCACTGACTTTTCCGAATACCTGGTGAGCAGGTTGTTAATCCTTACTTAATAAGAACTTGCAAGAGCTTGTGTGGTTATTATTTCATCTGTGACTTTGCAAAGCACAGGTTTAGAAAAGCCACCATAGAGTGACCTTTGCCTCCCAGATCTCATTTCCCATCTTCACTCTCTATGCTAAAATTGCCATATAAAATTTCATAAGGATATTTGTTCTGTCTTGGTCTTGCAGACAAGGCAGTGCAGGTAGATGATGGAGTAGATGGGGAATATTTATTGCAACAGATTCCTGGAAGTTTTGAAGGATGCAAAAAGAGCAAGTAAAGTGGGAGAGGTTATTTTTCATTGAGAAAGGAAACTTCTTGGGCCACATCTCCCTTTAGTATTGTCAAGACAAATGTTTGCTGTTTTGCTTTGTTGTTATTATCTTCCAAGAGTATCCCTTATGCTGGCTGCTGACACACTCTCCAGGAGGAACTCAAAGCTCTTGCCTAGGATTTTTATGCAGGTGTCTTGCCTTCCTGGTGTTGAGGATGGTTCTGGCCCCAGGAACATAGCATGTTTTGCCCCTGTTGTAGATGTTGTGTAACTTGACTGCATTGCTTCACTCTCCTTTGGAGATGAAGTAGTCATACAAACTGACTTTTTTTTGTTCAATACTTGTAAAATGTCCATTTTTATTTCTGGAGTGTTATTTGATGTGAGGATAAAGGTATTTTCTGAAGCAATTTGCAAGTAAAATATTGTTGACTAGTAGTTTTTAAATGTTGTACTTGCTATAGAAAGTGTCATTTTCTTCTTTGGATTGCAAGTACTTCAGCACTACTGAAAATCCAATTAACCTTATAAAAGGAAGAGCACACTGCTATTTGTAGGGAGGATGAAGAATGTAGGACAGAACTAGGTTGAGAAAGGAAAGGATAATATTTACTTGCAGCCATGGTAATGATCACTGGGACACTCTTGTTTCACAAGCTCTATGATAAACACATAAAATCTCTGTGAATAAATGGTTTATATTCTGCAAGCAGCTCTTTTCTGCCTGAAACTGCACTGAGTCTACCACCTGAGGCAGTGTTAGGATATTACAATGCCAGAGAAGCTGATTTTCAGGCAAAATTTGAAATCTAGGTTCTCACAATGTATTTCAGAATTTTGGTGGCAATGCCATTAGCATGACATCATGTCTGTGTCTTTAATTCCTTGAGAGTTTCAGCTGGCTACCTTCAACTGGCAGGACCCAAGGGAACGGCATCAAGCTGTGTCAGGGAAGGTTTAAGTTGGATATTAGGAAAGGTTCTTCACCCAGTGGGTATTTGAGCACTGGAACATGTTCCCCATGGAAGCGGTCACAGCACCAAGCCTGACAGAGTCCAAGAAGCATTTGGACAATGCTCTCAGGCACATGGTGTGACTTTTGGGGCTGTCTTGTGCAGGGCCAGGAGTTGGACTTCGACAATTCTTGTGGGTCCTTTCCAGCTAAGCCTATTGTATGATTCTTTTCATGTTCACCTAATTTTGCCAGAATAGTTGATCTTCCTCTTCTGCAGAGGAACCTCTTGATGGTGAACATCCTTTCACAGTAGTCTGAGATGCTCAGAGAGCACAGTAGGTTAAGGGCATTATTTTCCCCTATACTGGCTGTTAAGCACACGGAGTTGATTTTTAGAGTGTACCTTTTGCACATATGCACATATATATGTGCATGTATACATACATATAAGCATACAGGTTTTTAATAGGAAGGACCTTTCCCCACCTCTAAATCCCAAACCTGGCCTGTGAAATGAATATAGTTGAAATATTTTATTAGACTATTTATTGAGATCCACATGTACAAAGCCTGGAAGAAATGCAGACTTTGAGAAGCTCTTAAAGTGTACTGAGTAAGATGGAAATGAACATGTTGAATCGTGTTGTGTTTTGGTACTTTTGTATAGGTTATGCAGAATTCTACAGTCCACATCTTGTTGGATAGAGGGATTCCCATTACACTGCTAACACATAAAAGAATTCCCAGAGTAATCCCACAGGCTGCTGCTTTCCTGCTGCACCTTGGGATCTGCTCAGAGAACCAACAGCACCCCAAACCATCAATTTCCCCAAGCAGTTCAAGGCACAGGAAAACTACCTTGGACTTGTATGTTGCAATAAATAATTTTTGAGAGATGGATTACTTGAAACTTGGCTAACTGTACTCAGCCAAACATATAAATGTGATGGCAGCTGTGAAAATAACTGGAGCTCCCCAGAGGCAAAGCAGTGCAATGTCTGGGCTGCAGCAGGTGGAGTGAGGAGTCCGTGTTCATAGGTAACTTGTCAGTGGAATTTGATGGAATTTGCCAGAAGAGAGGCTACAGCTGACTGGGACAGAGAAGAAAGAGAGAAGCCACACCTAACTAAGCAGGACAGGTAAGCCACCAAAAATGCCTATTTCTTACCTGTGGTATTTTGTACAAACATAAATTTCAATCCATGACATCAGAACACTGATGTAAAAATGAAATCTTGGGTGGTCATTTATGGTTCAAGTAGCGGTTTATATATTTATTATAATTATACACAACCTTGACAATCTATATTGCCATTCAAAAATAAATTGAAGTATTGTCAATTTGCACATGATCTACTAATAATCCCATTTACATACATAGTAAACATTTTGCATACCTTAACACCGCTTTAAATTCTGACACCTCCATCTCCTCCCCCTTCAACCTGTGGAGATATGTTTATAGACTTTGTAAACAAACTTTTCCAACTATGCAACATTCAGAGAGTACCACCTTTTAAAATCAACTTAAATAAACCATTTCAACACTTTGTAAAGGTGGCTGGTGGGTATAGCTCTTAACTACATTTTTGTTTAAAATGATTCTTCATCGATTTCAATGCAATGATTCCTGGTTTTCACTGCTTGAAATTATTTCCTTCTGACCAGGAAGGAAAAGGAAAACACAGTTTAGCATCTGTATTAGGGAAATCACATTGAGCACATTCCTGGTTTAGTATTCTGCAGTGCTAATAGTCACATTTTGTTGTTTTCACTGTTATTTACATGTGTAGGAAGTGGCTGAAGTCTTCAAATTTCAACTCTGGAGAATTAAGAATTCAGCTAAGAGTCAGCCACCACACAGTCTCTAGCTACTGAGAGCTTGTGTTTATACTCCAAATGCTATCTTGGGAGCTGAACTTAAAATTTATGAGGCATTAACACCTTCTGTTAAGCAACATGTTTTTTACTACCTCTTTTGACAGAGAGGTTATGTCTCCTGGTGCCTGAAAGACTAGAAAACTTACAAGTAACAAAACCCAGAATATTTCTTCATCCACTTATAAACTCAGCTAGTGGCAGCTAATGTAAGCATCCTTAGAACATGCAGACCTTAATACTGATCCACAACTGAAGGTTGGGCATTGGGGCTTCACTTTAGAAGGGCTCACAGAAGTCAGTGTATTGAAGTATTACAGTGTGGTTACACAGCAATGAAAGTCCTATTTTGAGGAAAGAGGTTCTAATCTATGGGAATTGAATTTAGCATCTTTTCCTACAGCAACTGGGTAGGTGCTTTGAACCAGCAAATGCAGCACATTTGCAACACAGCTTCATGTTTTGATGCTTTGACAGAGCTCTGAGAAGTGTAGATGCCAAGGTTTGTTAAGGCTGTAAAGTTTTCGCACTGGTGTCAAAAAATACATAGGAAGAAAAGTCTCCTGCCAGGTCCTTGCTTGTTTCCTGAAATTACGCTTCAACATAATCCTTACAGGAAAATCCCCACTTCAAATATAGAATACTGAAGAACAGTGTAACAATCTGTAGCAGAGGTGGGAGTTCAGCACACTGAGATCTTTAAAAACATTACAGAATTTCAAATGTTGAAGATACAAAGGAATCCTACCAACAGAGTGGATGCTTTACATCAACAGCTTCTAATTTTGCATGGAAGAAGCAAAACCTTCATCCCACACACTACAAGGCATACAGTACGCTGCAGCTGCACTCCAGTCACTGCGGTTCCTGTCCCATGCTGCCATACCAGAGACAGGGGCACCTTGTGCTACCACATGATCTTGTGAGGCAACTGGGTTTTTCACCCAAAGGGCCTTTGAGGATTCTCCCAACTGCCCTCTCCAAGTTTTGCAAGCGTGCCCCAAAGGCAGTATTTAAACATTGGAAGAAGGGCACTGCCAGGAGCAAGCAAGGGAGAGGAGTCTTTATTCAAATTCAGACCAAACAAGGCAGGCAGCTCCTAGTGGGGTATTTTGTCATGGAGCAGCAGCCTAAAGAAAGAACTGTATAAAAGCTTAACTTAAATGTATAGTTAAAAATCTGGTTTTTTACATCTGCATGAATCTTGAAGCAACTCCCGAAATTCTGAAGTACTATAATAAAAAACATGGAAAGGAACCCATGAATCAGTTGTACAATAGCTAGCAGCAACTTAGTTTAGTAAAGAAAATTAACAAAAATTATTTTAAAGCCATTTCTTGAATAAGTCCATTAAAGGTCCATACAGGAGAGAATCAGTCCTCTTGAAAGAAAGATCTTATTAGTAAAATGAAACAAAGTATTGCTGCTGGTTTGTAACTATGTGATTACTGTAATTTAAAAAAAAAAAACAACAAACTCTACTGCCTTTACAAAGATAGTGTCACTTCATTTTTTTTTGTTTTTGTGGGATGTTTCAAAATGAAAACATTTTCAAATGTTTAAGGGAACATTTTCAAACATTCAAGATGTATCTTGCCCTCAACAGAAAGTTCCAAATAAGACATTATTGACAAGTACTTGCTTTTAAAATATCCCAGATGCAGAGTAGCACACTACTGTTGGTTTCCTAACAAATTTTATGTTGCAAAGATAGTCATTCTGGTGCTGTCAGAGTAGCCACAGGGTAACTCACTTTTTGAGTCTGACACACAAAGCCTCACATTCAAGTTGTGCATAGCTTATGTAAGTACTTAATCTTAGATCTGCCTTGGTAAAATCTCCTCTTTGTAACAGAAAACAGATTACATATTAACAAATCATATTTTAATGTGAAGCTCACTGTGGAAAGAACAACTCAAATCCTCAAAGGGATTCCTAACATGTACCTCAGCAACCGGATGCTGTTCGCAGTCTGTGGGCAGCATTCCTCTTCACCAAGGATCTAGAGACAGACCAGATGCATAGCAAAAAAACCCTATCCTAGTAAGAAAACTTTACAATTGTTTGTCTGAACCATATCTGCTTTTAAGCATGCTGTTCTAGACATTATCCTAAGAATTGCTTCAAACATTTCTAATGTAGTATTAAGCTTCTGATGACCATGAGCAGAAGATACTCTGTTCTTGCACAGATTTCTGCTGTGTGAGCTCTTCTGCCAGGCATCAGGAAGTCTACTAGACAAATTAACGTGTAGATGGATTTTAAGCCAGTACTTAAGAATGCTACTCATTACACTGCTGTGGTAAAAGTCAAAAAGATATTAATGGTGTTAAAAGCCTACAGGACCAAAGCTAGCTCAGTCATTACTGACTTAAACTTAGGACAACTGATGCTGAAGTACAGTCACCCCCTCAGTGCCAGAGGTGTGACTAGAGTGGCAGAATTCAAGACTGAGGTTGCAGAGTGGCTGCAGAGCAGCTCTTCAAGGTCACTGTTTTTGTTCAAGGACTTTACATATGTAAACTTACGGTGTCAGCTCATCCACACTTGCGTGCATGGAGGAGCAACAGTCAGTAGAGCAAAGCATGTTCATTTCAGTCACTTGATGTCAGTCATGAAGATGCAATTCTAGAACCTGAACTAGTCTAGCAGGTTTATGTACAGCTGTAAATGGTGCTTCCTTTTTCTGTGAAGATATGTGAGAGTTTAATTTACTTCTACTACTGGTCATGGATTACTTTTTGTAGTATGAACAGTGATGGAAGATGAAGGACATGGCTGGAGATAAAATGGCTGCCAAAGCCAGAAACAAGATCACGATTCTTCACTTGTTTACAACAGCAACACCTCACACAGGAGAACTGCTGCAGGAGTGCCTAATTAACACCTGAACACACCTAAATTTGTTTCTGCAACACAGTTCAAGTCACCGAAGCATTACACTGCAACTAATCCCAGTTTCTTATGCTGACTGGAATCAGAAACCACTTTTCATAGTTAGAATAGCCCATTCCCATTCTGGTAATAGAGAAGTTGTTTGAAGTCAACAGTGACTGGCTCTAGCAAGTGCTACAGTACCTTGGTGACCGACAGATGCATTTGGAATACAGGAACATACACTGGACTCTGACAGTGTTTAAGATGTATCAAAGAAAATAGCAATACATTGTAGACACTTTCATTAGATAACTAAACGACCAAAAATAAGTGGTAAGCTATGCAAGTTCATCAAGTAGATTCCATCTTTGCAGCAGTAATATCCAGTTTTTGTTTTGGTCCTAGACCAAAAGCTTTACATGCTGAATCCCAACGCTTAAATAAGTTCTCAGCATTTCTTTCAAGACTGCACTAAACAGCATTTAAGCAAACTCAAAATCAGGGTGCTGATATCCAGCTTGTGCAGCACCATTTCTGTTGTTTCTCCTTCCCAGCATGAGACACGATGTAAATTTAATTCAAAACAAAACAAGTGGAAATAGTAACAAGTGCAATAAGACATTTTCAAGGGAAAGCTACACAACAGGCCTTGTGAATTCTAACCTTTCATCCTATTATCATTAGCATCATCCTATCATAAGCACAGTACATTATGTACAGCGGTGTGCACCAAGACCATGAATTTCAGCACATGGCAGAGCCACTATACTGGAGCTGTTTGTAACTAAGATTGTTAGTGGTACGGGAACCTAAAAAAAGAAACACATTTAAGCTTGTATTATTCAGTTTATATGAAAAAGACCGTACAATTCTCATGGTACGTTAACAAGATCGACTGGTATGCCAACTAACCTCTATTTTAATATTTAAATTATAACAATACAATAACTAGAAAAGGTCAGTGCTTCAAGTGACAGCTTTTGCCACTTCAATTCCAATATTTTTCCAAAATAATGATGCGATTAGATCTACACTTGAGCATCAGTAGTGCAATACAGTATCCTTTCCTGAATAAAGGAGCTGAGGTTTATTCACAATAAAAGCTTTAAATAAGGTAGATTGTTGCCATTTATATATCAATTCTGTATGTTTGATATAAAATATATCAGGAAAGCTTAAACTGACTTATACAATCTACATTTGGCTAAAGCTCCACATAAGCAGCATCAGTGGAAATGAACATCAGAGGTGTACTTAATATAAAACACTTTCAAAACTACTCATCAACAAATGACAGAAGTTTGGCTAAGAATAACTGAACATCTGAGGTGTGTACCAGACAAAAAGAATGGACCCTGTGGTTACTTGCACTATTTTAATTAAGTAAAAGAAATGCAAAATTTAGTCCACTTCCATTTCTCCAGAGGGTTTGGTCTGCTGAGGGTTGTCCTTTCCTGGTTCAGGTTTTGTTTCAGTACCGCTCTGTCCGTTCACTGGTCCATTGTGTTCACCATTAGCTTTTGACTGCCCATCACTGGGAGGTTCTATCTTCGGTTTGGGCTTGTATATAATGGGATTACAGAAGCTATCCAATTCCTAATTGTGACAGAATTGAGACAGCAAGGTCATTTGGTGCCACAGCAACTGTACTATACTAGAATGTCTCTCATTCGTTTCTGGTCCATAACAGCCTGGAATTTAATTTTCAAGGATTAGACTTCTCAACTCTATTAAATTTAGAAACTTAAAATAAAGCCTTTCACTACCTACAGAACTTCTGATCTGTTACAAACCTATATGGCAATCCATTCTGCAAAAAGTCTGGTGCTGTAACTTGGTATTTAAAAAAGCTTATGCAGAGGTATGCTGTAATTCAAGAGCCAGCACTGAAGATTGCTGAAAGTGCTGGTCCCTCTGTATAAATCTTTTAATAGCTTTAAAGTATTTGTAGATGTAATATTCTACCTCAAATCTCGGCCAAAATCTGGTTCAAGACAAACTTATTAGAATGCAACAATGATCTTTATGATTTTTTTTTTACCTTAGATTTTGCCAGTATTTCTGCCACTTTCACAACTGGATCCTGAGTCAGACTTAGTTTATTCTGGGCATTCATTTTGCTGTTCAACCAATTCATAGCCTCATTGATGTATTTGTCAACTTTTTCCATCTCAGCAGGATCTAGGTGATCATATTTTTCATCCTAAGGAGAGAGATATTTGTATCACCAATTAATATATGCCGCTCACCCAATTAAATTAGTATTAGAAGCTACAGAAACACTTGTAACAGCCATAACTTGAGAGATCCATTTCAAGTGGTCCAAGTGACCATGAAAAATGTAATGATCTTTGATTTATGTTCTCATGAAGAAGCTGTTTCTGCTAGCAATGCAAAACAGTTTTCAAGTTCTCAGGAATCAAAGTACAACAGCCCTTCTAAAGCAGTTTAAGAGTTAATTCTATAGGATTTCTTTTTAAACACAAAAAGCTCTACAGCCAAACTCAAAACACTTATAAATCCTTAAATCACTAAATAATTTATTTCTACCTTATTTTTGTATGCTTCTACTGCTTTCATAAGGAGCTGAATCTTCTTTCCCAGTTCATTTAGAACTTTTGGTCTCTCTTCATGTTCCACGCATCTTTCCTGAATAGGCTGTCCAAATTTCTGGAATAGTAAGCACAAAGATATTTACAAAATACATATTTCCTTTAGTCTGGTCTACGAATAAAATGAGGCATGGGAAGGAAGGCTGCCTTTAAGTCCTTTTCTCACCCATTCAAGAGCTAAATCTTTGCATGTTTCTTTAGTGCATCATCAACAAAAAAATCCCAGAGGTTTAAACAAAGGAGTAGTACCTATCCTTACCAAGCTTGGTATTTTGCAGTTTTCTGCAAAAAGAGCTTTTGGAACAGAAACAAATCAAGATTTAATGGATGCTTTAATTTTCAAGCAATTAATCTGAAAACTTCTAGTTTTATCCACTGTCTGTTTTTATCTTCTCTTGAATACTGGTATCCAGGCAGTTGCCTGTATCTGCACTGCTGTTTCCATCAGTTATCCCTCCCACAAAGGAAATCTGACTTGAGAAAAAACAGCTGGAGCCCTAGGGCTAGAGATATACTTCAACTTACTCCAAAGTAGCTAGTCATTCATTGGAATTCACATTTTCCCCATGAGATTATTAAAATCTAAAGTATTTAAGTTTTTTTTTTGTCATTGATCAAATGATACAGTGGAAGCTACTGTTAAAGCACTCTCAGCCTTTATCGTTAAGACATTAGACTCAAAAATTGAGTTTTATGATACAGCCATAGAAGACCACTTAGAACAGGACAATCAGAACATATAGTCTGGAGTGTAATTCTGATTACCCAGGAAGGCAGTCAAATATTCAAAAACCTCGTTCAGATTGTAACAAGACTGACAGAAAATTCCCATAGCAATTAAATCTGTTGTCACTAGTGACAGCGTGCTTCATTTCAACCATTTTCAAATTAGAAGCACAACTCTCATTAAAACAAACCATAGTTTTAGTTCTAAATATTATGTTCGCTTCATAAATAACATATATACGCAACCTGAACGCCCACCCATAAATACACATGCATGACTTTTCTAGAAAGCAACTTATAACCTTACTTTTAGTTCCTGAAGCTTATCCATGTATACTTGTTTTGGCTGGTCCTCTCCATCTTCATAAAGCCAATTTTCGGTGTCCTCCAACATCAAGGTCAGCTTGTTTGAATCCTACAACGCAAGTTAGGGACACTCCAGTTCAGAAGGGAACACATCAAATGAGACTTTTCTCCCACCCGAACACACCTTCTTTGCACTTCACCCCTACTCAAAAAAGACTGTTTCATCAGCTTGAAACATTCAAAGTGATAGTGAAGGAAAACAGTAATTAACAGACTTCAAAGTCAAGATTTTACAGAGTGATAAGAGAGGGAGGACAGCCCTACTCATCTGATTTGCAGGTGAAGTTTACTGGAGTTATAAAATCAGTCCCAAAGCTATGTAAGACAGCCCATGCACTTCTTAATATTATTCCATATTACCTGTTCATTTTTTTTTATTCCTACCCACTGACACCATTTAGAAGCTTGTGGCCTGCTTTCCTATGCTGACCATAGGATTTTTATTTTCTGCCTGCATCCCAAATCTTTCTTTGCCACTGAGGAACTTCTCAGACAATAAAGAACTCTGCTTGCTTGCAAGTCAAATGTTAGGTCCAAGTGTAATTTGAACTTCACTTTTGTGAAGTTGAGCCATCTCTTACTCCAAAACTAGTCTAAGAGACTGCTGGAGCCTTCCCAGAACCCACGCTCAAAACTTATTAATACAAAGGAACTTTTTCCAACAGTTGAAACATATAAGCAAGTCTTACTTCTTCAGTGATAAATTTCTCAAAGACTCCACACAGCTTGTCTCTGAATTCATACACATACTCTTCAACAGCATTCTTAGCATCATTTCTTTCTTTCTCAAGCTTGTCTTGCATCATCATCTTCCCCTAGGGTGGAGAAAAGCTTATTTAAAACTAAAAGCATTTTAAATGTCAAGCTCAGTGACTACGCTCTTGAAAGTGTACCACAGAACTTGGCAGAAGCCTGCTAATTTCCAATTACTGATAAAAATGTTCACCTCTGTGTAAGTCATCTGCACTGCAAGCACAACCAGAACAGCATAAGCTAAGTCTAATGAAACTGAGTAATTTCACCAAAACCCCAACAAAAACAAACCCCCTTACAATTCTAAATTGCTTAAGTTGATGGTTGCCAATTATTTTAGATAATTATTCACAGCGACATTGAGCAGTCATCTGTTTATGCTGCTTACCTCATTTTCTATATAGGAATTGATTAGATCTTGTCCCAGTTGCCTATAGAGGCTTGCCTGTATAGGGAGGTCAATACTCTTAACTTTTGTTTTAGCCTTTGGCTGGGATAGATGATCTTGCTTTTCTCCAGAAGAAGCCTATAAAGAGTGACACTACTAAGAAACTTCCAGGAATGGAAATATTACTACATTTATGCTCAAAAAAGAGAGACGAATAAAACTAGTTAAGACAGCTACAAATTAATTTTATATAGATTTAGCACCTAATTATTCCTCTGTATTCAAAATCACCATTACCTCAGTTTTGAACCAAACTGGTGAAATTTAATTTCTTTAAACATAAAGAGCTGTAAGAAAACTTGTTCAGAAGCTATTATTCTTTACAGTATTTCATAAGTTTCCCTAAATTACATCTTCACTATAAAATTAGGTTGAACAATAGAAACCTACTTTAAATTCTTAACCATACTGCGTTGAAAATTAAAGTGCTATGGTAGGATTCCTAACCTACATATATTCATTTATTGAAATGGTTATGTAAATATGCATTTCTTTAAATACAGTCCTACATTCTGCAACTAGTAAAATCAGTGAGTGTGAGAATACTGGGCAAAAAAACGTCTTATCAGTACTGAATACGAACTTTTGTTTCGGTTCCAGCATTTTCAGTTTCCTCATCTGCTTGGTTCTGTTGTTCAGCTTGACTTTTCTGCACACCTTCTTCTTGATCAACCTGCATTTTATCCTAGAGAGAGAGTTACATAACTGAATGCAATGGTTTGCTGCAAGATTTAAGACTGATGTCAGTTACAGTAGATCACACGCAATATATAACTTCAGAATCAATCCTAAAAATTTTTGATTCACCATGTTTGAACAGGTGTTTTGATATATTACTTGTATTTCTATCTTTCAAATGAAATGAACTCAGCCTTTTGATGTTGCTGTCTGTCCCCATAACATAATTACACTAAACCCTGTGAATAATCCCTTCACTTTAAATTAGAAATGCATACATATAAAATGCAAGCAAAGAACATTCTAGAAACACACCACCAACACAGGCAATAACAATGCGTTCTCTATGGAACAGCCAGAACTCTGACCTTGTATAATTTTTGACCTAAACTTTAAAGTTTGTAGTCCAAAGGAGAAGTAATTTAATCATCGTAATTATTACCTGCATCTGTCTCAAGGACAGCGAGACTAATAAAAATTAATTTCTGTAGTAGTAGCCTCTTGGAGTACATGACCAACTGTCTTCCCTCCTTGCCACCCAAAATAAAGCAAGCTTCAATTAAATTTATCTGTAAATTTATCCTAAATTTATCACTTATGCTTTATTCTAAATTTAACAATCTGAAAAAGACACCACTAATTACTAGTGCTGATCACTTGGTTTAAGTAATACAACTCCCTGTCATCGCTGAAAAACACTTTCAAGAGAAGTTTTCAGGATGACTCTAATATTTGGACATCCAGCGCACTGAAAACTAAGGAGCTGTAGATGAAGTCTGAAAGATCCAAAACTCCTTCTACTAAAAGGAATTCAGATTTCTGGATTCATAAACTACATATTCATGAAAAATCATTTACTGTTAGTTCTCCAAAATACAAAAAAAGTCACTTAAGGATTTCAAACTCTACCACAGAGGCATATGCTGCAGTTTACAGCGGAAAACAAGGTTACTTTTACCAAATTTAAGTTTTGTCACTTCAGAGTAGGGAAAAAAAAAATTGAAATGCTAAATTTACTGTTCTTACTGTTCACACAGAAAAGCCAACAACATGAGGAACTGTTTTACCTACAGGAAATAGCTATAGAGGGGAAATAATACACATATACACCACAAACCTCCTCCTCAGAGTCAAGGGGATCATCCTCAATACTGAAAGGTAATTGCTGACAAGCACCATTGTGAAACAGAAGATATGTTAGACAAATGGAGTACTACAGCAGGAAAGCCTGAGGACGGAAGCAGTTACTCGTGTACTGAACACCAGTGAACTCCATGAGCAGTATGCCTCAGACTAAATGCCAGCTCTATCACTTCCAATCCTTTTCCACTTGATTACAAACATCAGATACGGAACACTTGCCCACAAGGAACTGCATCATATTTAGTATTTCAAATATGCTCACATTCCTGGAAAGCAGTGTAGTATTTAAGAAGTCGCTTATATAGATTATGTAATGCTAGTTGTGTAACCAGTTGCTCTAATTCCTGTAGTATATTGAACTAAAGTAGGAAAAGCTGCTAAGAACAAATCTTAAATGAAAGGCTGCCAAGGCCACCATATATAACTTTTACTAATTGAAAAAATACTGTGTGAGGAACAACAAACCCTAAGATTAATTTTTCAACAGATCTCATTAAATATGCTGCCATTTGCTAGCAACACCAGATAATGCTAAATGCTGGTGAGATGGTGAAGCACAATAACAAAAAATATCACTTTATTCTTTAGAATATGGTTTTACATTCTTCTTTCTTTCTTAGTGCCACACTTCACCAGTACTTCAATAATAAACATGAAGAAATGTGTTACATAACTGAAGAAGTAATTTAAGGGTGGAGAAGCAGTAACTGTGAAAAGCTAAACACTGATTTCATCTGCAATTATTGGCTCTCTTATCAGAATTACAGTGTAGATATTTCCAAGTTTACATACCAGCTCTTCATCTCTGCCTTGGTTCTTACTTGATGATTCAGTGTCCATGGGTGTGTCGTTGTGATCCCCCTCTATGTTCTGCTTCTCTATTATGGAAGCATTAGCCACACTGAAAAGGCCATGGATATTGACACGCACCTTCACCTTCACTTTGGAACTGTCGCCATCAGGTTGGGGACCAACATTCTGAATAGTGAAACGCCCTTGAAGACGACAAAGACAGCTTTAACTGTTGTGTCAAAAAAGTAGTGAAAGAGTGTTAATTTAAACAGCACCTTCATGTAACTTGAACTACTTGGAAACTTTCTACTTAGTTGTCAATCCTACAATGTAAGCTGCAGGTAGATAAACTAAAGCCTGGTTCCCAATTATTATCAGTTCACTAATAATTAGTAAGATGTTTTTGCTTTATCTTTATTTCATAAGAAAGCAAGATACCACTTTACTAGGTATTCTACTTCTCTGTTGCCTTCTGTAACCATCACACTAGAGAAATTACTCTGATGATCTCAAATGGTTTCTTTTGTCCACGTAACTCAAACTTCACACTGCAAAATAAAATGTTAACAGAGATTTTGAATGATGAATTTGATAACATGGCTGCACTACACTTCCTGGAGAATGAACAGTGCTTATCAAGGTTTCTGGAAGTAGTGAGGTGGATACATTTTGCAACTTGCTGGAAATTTGACTGTAGATGATGCAGACTGTGCACACATAAGGAATAACGTTTCTTCCTGAATACCACAGACTTCTTGCATAGACAGCTAAATAAACAGTACCAAGTTTATATCTGATTAATAAATCAGGAAATAAAATCCTGAATTAGAGACCCTGAGGAGTGTATTAATACTGCAAGTAAGGCAGCATTAGCTACCAAGAAACTTATTCATACCATCTAATTCTTTAGACTCTACTACAGATGCTTAAATTGAGGAAATGCCTATCTTTTATGTTCTCAGATTAAGAGAAAGAGACATGACAGATAGCACTAGATGTTACCTGTCCAGACAGGTAACAGCTCCTCTGATCCAATTTCTTTGAAAAATCCAGGCTAGCTGGCACATAATATCTTTATCAATTTTATAGAAATTGAAAGAACCAGACAATAGAGCACTAAAAACTCCTTGTACCTACTTGTTTTAAAGCATTCAGAAACTAAAGATAAAATGAAGCAGAATTTTTTTTAGGAACTGTCCAACAAAGATGTCAATACTGTGTGATCACTACATTTAAACCAAAAAGACTGTGCTGAGCCTTTCTAAAGAACCAAAGCTTTACTATAAACTAGGAAATATGGAAGTGACCTATCTTAGAAGAAAGGAGAACCATTCTTCCCAATATCAACAGGAGCTGGGTAAGGAGTTTCTATTCACATTTCCTTACCTATTCTGGAATCAGGATAAGGCACTTCATGCGGATGGGTATAATAAGCTTCCAGGTCAAAAGGTTCTTTCTTGTGAAAAGTAATTACTTTTGAGAATGGAGCAGCATGATTCTTACTGAAGACTTCACACTCCCTAAAGCAGTAAAACATTAAGTGAGGTTAAACCTCTGAGCATAATTTAATGGATAATGAAAATCCAGGTATGTTAATGATCAGCAGCCATGCAAACAGCTGAGTAATTTAAGTCATTTTATGACAATATTTGGAGGTTGAAAGCCTCTTGGTCTCAAAGCTGGACTCTGCATTCAAGATGACACTTATTAAAAACTACGCAAGTTCACTGCAACATTTCTTAATTAAATGTATTTCCAATTATTAAGCAGTAATTGGAAAGCAAAAAGGTACAGTGCAAAAAAAAAAAATCTAAAACAGTTCAAGTGGATGAGAGCTTCAAAGCCAGAGGCCTGTTTTTTTCCCCCACAGCTCAACATTTTTCTTGATATACAAACATACACTTTTCAGTCGGCACTGTACCAACTTACCCTGTTCCTTCTTCATAAGATGATTTCCATCTCAATGTTACAGAGTAAGGAACAACATCTGTGATGGAAAACTCACGCACTTTAAAAGCTGGGGAAAGAATTGCACACTAGAAAAAAAAAAAGACCAAAATTTTATTATATCCATATAGTCAAATAAATAACAAGTACAAGAATTAATACTTAAGTGCTAAAAGGCTACAAATCATATTGGTCATATATGGAGGTCCTACTTATCATAGAATTTTTTTTAACAGAACCTTCTCATAGTTAATTGAACTGAAAGACTTAACTAAAGTAATAGGTGCTACTTCCCCAGTGATTTTCAGTGAAGATACCCAGCAAAGCTTTTGAACGACTACACGGAAGTGGAACAGCAGAATTTTGGTCATCAAACTTAACAGGTCTCTAACAAGACCATCCTTTTAACGTGACACAGCAGCAAATCAATGAATGTAACAGAATAATTTCTGACAAACTGTTGAAAGAAGTAAGACTCTGTATCTTGTTTCAGCTGTAGCACCTTTTGCTTGTGGTTAGTTTTATTTCATTAGTACACGATGTTAAAGTAGCAATACCGAAGTTTTATTTCAATAACTATACCTGCAAGGCACAGCCTCTTGCAACAGCTTCATCAGCATTTAGCGTGGTGCTTATCTCTTTACAGAAAAAGTTAGAGATCTGTTCCTTCACTGCTGGAATTCTAGTAGCCCCACCTACTATTTCTATACTGTAGATATCTTCACGCTGAAGTTCTAGAAAAGAGAGTGCATGGCTTTAAATTATCGTCAAGATTTCAAAAAGCTGTCTTTGGACAACTAAAAAAAAAAAAGAAGAAAAGGTAAGAGTCCTCTTATTATCCAACACTGTGACAAGCACTGAACGCATTTAACAACTGACAAGATCTTTGTAACTGTCCCTCCTGCAGGCTACAAAGGTTTCTAGTTGCATAAACCTGGGAAATGCAGAAGCCAAGCATCAATGAGAACAGCATGTGCATCCCCTTTCTGGTGTGCATAGACCCAAAAGTGTAAAATTGGGTCTTCTTTAGGAGCCCTGCCCTACTGGACAATACCTCACCTCTCCTGAACAACAAAATGAAACCCAAATATACCTCATCTTCTTATGGCTGGCTCAATCTTGGTTGCCAAAAATGTAAAGCAAAACCTTTAGCTAAATATATGTAAAAAATAGTAGACTGTGCTTGCAGGTTATCTTGAATTCGGAATTAAGTTATGTGTATAAATAATCTCAAACTATCAGTCCTTGAACAGCTCTGCTCAGATGTTACTCAGGTTGTTAATTTCTGTATTAGCTATCAAGCCAAGTCACAAGAGAAGCAGAATTCTTCCCTTTCTTTTAGGTGAAGATGTTGGAATTAGGGGTAAAACCTTTTCCTGTGAAAGTCTAATTCTCTCCTTTACACTACATTAGGCAAAAAAGAAATTAATTTGTTATTTGCACATGCTTCTGGTAACTTGTTTTAAGAATATACTGCCAAATTCTCAGGTCAGTGAAGACACGTATGTATCACATGGAACAGGCTGGCCCAAAGGTTGCAGTAAAGAATAATATTTTTTCCCCATCATCATTTTGGCTTGGTTTGGTTTTGTGATTTTTAAATCAATTCGGAATGCCAGCCTTTTCCATGACACAGGGTGAATGAGGGTCAATAACCAAGGTTGCAGAGTGGCATGTGCAATAAATGAGGCAGGAATGGGATCATGCAGTCATGACAAGCGTATGAATGGAACTTACATTTAACTTTTCAGTATTTAGCTTTGCAATTCTAATAAATACAAAAATATATTAAAAAGATAATCATTAAGGAGATCGAGGATAACTGGATTACTAGCAGTACCTAAATTAACTCCTACTTACTTGCTTGATCCATGGCTGCTCTTAGAGGAGGCTCCACTCTGGCCAGAAGGGCAGCACACAATTGCTCAAACTGAGCTCTGCAGGACAGGAAGAGTGTTCCACATTATGAGGCAGCTTAGAGACCACCCTCCCCTGCACCTCAGTGAAAACAGCACACCGCACCTGTTCATCTTACTGGAGACATCAAGGTCATTCATGAAGCACTCAATATTGAGTGGAAGGTCAGAAGCATTTGCACTCATAAGCTTCTTGAGCTTTTCACATTCCTGATACAATCGCAACAGTGCTCGCGGATTCTCTTTTACATTCAGTTTGTATTTTGTCCTAAATTCTTCAGAGAAGTAGTCTACCAAAGCCTCATCAAAATTCCTACCACCTACAAAAGGGTCAAAGGTAGTAGCCAAGACCTGACAGAAGTGAAAGAAAGATGAGAAGTTATTAGACAATGTTTGTTCTGTGCCATTTACTCAACACAGCAAAATGTGCTATCATCTTCCACATGACTTCAAATGGCATTTTGCTACCAAAGACAAGTTCACAAAAGCATTCAGCCAGTAGCAGCTCATAGACAAAAGTCTCCAAAGCAGGAAGTGAAAACTGTTCAGTTTTACCTTGCATCCTATTGGATTTAAGACTTTCAACTTGGAAAAAAACCCCTGGCATCATGGAGTGACTTGGGCAGTTCAAGAATTTCCCATGAGTAAGTCAGCTGCGCAACTACAATGCTTTTGAGACTACCTGATTCTGCAAATATATCAGTAATATAACATGGCACAAAAACTGCAGTGTGCTCAATTATCAAGCACTTTTCAAAACATACTTTGGGATAGTTCACTTCTGCATTTTACCAAAACTGACTTACTGAAATAGCAAAAAACAACAGAAGAGTTTTGTATTCCACGTTTTAAAAGTATTTGCTATAGACATTTAAAAAATAATCTTTCCAAAGAGCAGTATTTTGAATATTAAATACTTCAGGCATATGGAATTTTAATGCATGACTTAAAAGATTACCTTCAGTTTTCCCTTGTTAAAAGCACAGATGGAAACCTGATATGCAGAATGTCCCATATCTACAAAGACCACATTTCTTGGCTTCTCTTCCAAGGCTGGCAGATCTTGCTTGTATATTCCATAGGCTAATGCAACTGAAAAACATCAGCCCATGGAAGTTAAGGGCAAGATGTAAAGTGTGCATTAAAAACACTACCAAAAGACACACACTACCTATTCTTTACCCTTTCTAAACACCTCCTAACTGCTCAAATGTTGAAAAGATGTTGAAAACACATTTTTCATTGACAAGAGATGAAAGAAATGTCAAGTGAAGGTTTAACACTACTGAAGCATCACCCTGTAATTCAGTTCTGCTTGCAGCCAAATTAACATTGTAATTTGTGAAATTGCACAGATTAAGCCTCATGCTTACACCTCTCCCTTGAAATGCTTTATTTTCATTATTTTTTATCTTAGCTTTGCAAAACTCACGCATGCCCAAGAAACAACAACAAAAAAAAGCGTTTTAGAAGACTAGTTTACACAAATCTAAGATTTCACTACCCAGCACTCATTTGGAAAGTTGTTTGAGACTTTCTAAGTGCAAAGAAAACTTCGATCAAGAAAAATAAAAGTTATTGATTTAAACAGCTCCATGTTTAGTTCCCATAAAGTGTTAGGTATTTCTGGGCTCTACCCTGACCAGAAGAGGGAAGTTACTTTATAGAACCAGTTGTCCCACTGCCGCAGCTGACACGATTGCCTCAAGTTTCAAATGTCATTACCCCACAGACTCAGTTGACTTGGATATCTGAAAAGTCAAGTTCAAGTTGTCTGTAAATACGATCAGCAAATCCACTTTTGGAGAAGTGCATAAAAATGCAATTTGTGTAGAAGCAGCTCTTAAAGCATACACATTAAGTAGTTAAAAATGAAAAATCTTTGGATTATACTTTATAATTTCCCTTCAATGTTTATCACTTCAACTAAGTATTAGCTTATGATAAAAGTATGTCTCTAATACTTCCATGAGTTTTATTTTTACTTCAATATACCCATCTTCTAGAAAGCTGGAAAGAAAATTAGAAGGCCCCACTACACACCTATGTTAAAGAATGTATTTACCATAATGTTTTAGACACATCTGATAATATTGTACTGTACTATTATTTAATACAGCAATTAAGAATTTAGGTCAGCTGCACACCCAGCTGAATCATGAAGAGATTCTGAAGGTAGCTCAGGCCTTCCTGATACAGCTCCAGTAGGTTCATAGTACAGCTGAAAGGTAAGCACAGATGCCAGCTTTCCAAAGCTATCCCCCAGTGGCATTGCGTTCAAGTTAGCAAACCCCAACTTCCACCACACCTCCTAAGTGCTGCACACCACCCCACTGCAGTGTTTCCAGTTCCCAAGCTGGATTGGGCAGTACCAGCCCAGACGGCTCTTTCTCAAGCTCCTAATTTTGTAAGAGCAGGATGTCATCACCTTTACATTCAAGAGCCTGAATGGATTTAAAAGGAAAAAAAAAACGTTTCTGCCCTTTACCTGCTGTAGTTTCATTCATCAGCTTCAGACAATTTAATCCTGCAATCTGCGCAGCTGCCATTACAGACCTTCTTTCAGCATCAGTGAAGAAACTAGGGACCTGTTTCCAAAAACAACAACACAGGGTATTATGGAATATGGATTTTTTAATTTAAATAAGTCAGACTTGCCCATTAAGCTACCCTATAAATGTCATTGCCACAAGAAACTGTTATGAGCTAGCCACAAATTAATAAGGCACTCTGAATAAAAGAGGTAGCTAATTCATTTTAGTTCATATTTTAATTAAGATTTCAAAATTTGACAAAAATGAAGTGGCATCCAAGGTTGTTTTAAATAAAGCCGATTTAAGCACCACAAAAAATCCCCCTAAAAATGCTTTCTCAGATTCTTAAAATCATTACTAGTTACTGAAAACATTTGTGCAGGACAAAGTCAACACAATAAATATTCACACATGGCCCAAAAATAAGTTACAGGCAGAAGCACTGCAGTGATGCCGCAACTAAACCTGAACCTGTATTCATTTTTCAAATATCACCTCCAGCACAGTGCCAGCTTACAGGGAGCTACAACATTCAGTGCCATCAAAAATAGCCAAAGCATAATCAGAACCCATTTAGAAACTGGCTGCCATCAGCTGGCACATCTTCAGCGTCAGTCAGAACTACATTCACAGTGTGTTTTGCTGGCTACCACTGTGGTGTATCCCTCTGTGCGTGGGAGGTGCTCTCTAAGTGTCTTTGTATACCAAAAGGAAGCAAGGAAAAACATCAAAGTAGATTTCTAACAGCTAAATTACATGACTTTCCAGTTTCCATGTCTCTGACAGATGCAATGTCTCTCCAATCCCTCATGCCCAGACTTCCCAGCAGAGCCAGTAAACAAAAACCATGTGAAAAGCAGACACAGGAATTCATATCAGGAACAAAACCTCCTCACGGGGAAGGCCATCAGCTAGAAAAATCATGGGCAAACCAACTGTCATAGGTTGAGATTGGCCCCCCCTGAGAGGTTCGAGGGGCTCAGAGGTGACTGGGTGCCAGGACAGTGTTCCCTTGAGAGCCAATCACCACTCATATTGTTCGCTTCTGCTCAAAATCATATATCACAGCACCAGAAGCTGTTAGAAGTTCTGTCTTGGTTGTTTTGCTGTTGGTGTCTGCTGCATGTAGGTGGACAAGGCCAGGGGGTGGCTGGGCTGCCTCTCTTCCCCTCCAGGGTGGGGAGAGGGGAGCCCTGTGACCCCCCGGCTCAGCCTTTGGCTAGAGTTAGAGTCAGCATTTGGAGTGTGTGCTGTGAAGGAAGAGATTCACAGCACCTGAGGTAAGAGGGAGGAGGCCAGGCCTTCTTTCCCCCCCCCGCAGCTGTGGGACGCTTGGGACAGTGCATAACTGAACCGAGCTGCCTGTGGCCAAGGCTAGGGGGCTTTTTCCCCCCCACTACATTTAGGCTGGTGGGGGGTGGATTTTAAGGCTCAGCATTTGAGCAGAGCCAAGTGGACGGGCTGATAAATCAGCTTGGTGCTCGGGAGAAGAGTCCCAGGCGAAATTGGAGACGAGCCAAGAGCTCGAGAGTTGCCTGCTGAAGCTGACCGGGGGCAGCCGAGAACTGATGTGGAGGAATGAAGATTCCAGGATGTGGACGCTTGATAAGCTAAGCTACACTACAGCAGCCTACGAACTGAGGTGAGACACCGAGAGGGAGAAGTCACCAGCAGCAGGAGAGCAAGGACTCAAAGCTATCTTCTTGGACCTCGTGAGGAGAGACTGCAACAAACAACTGCTGGAACTTGGTGAGGGGGGGAGCGTTCAGGAGCCCAGAACACTCCCACGGCAGACTGTGTTACATATCAGCCTTAAAGGCTGCTCCTGGACTAAAGTTAAAGGAGGGGCTTGAAAGGACTGACTGATAGTAATGTAATATATATATATAGTTGCCTTTAGTTTGTATAGTATTTATTTGTGTAAATAAATGTATATACTTCCCTCTTCCCCTATAGAAGCCTCTAGCCTGAAAGTTTCTCTCCGGTGTTAGGATAATTGTGTGAAGGGTGGGGGGAGGTCTGGAAATTGGATTTTAGATTTCTAATGTGGCTCAAACGGCCACACCAACCAAATAAAAAGACTTTTTCAAACAAAGCCAAGTAATTTGGGGTTATCAAATTGTTACTATGACCCTCAGAGAGTTTAGGTAACTCTCAACTGCACTACAACAGCACTCAACTAGGTAATAACAAAGAAATTTAACATGAATTTGGGAAGGTTCTTTGGAATCAAGGAGGATATGCTTACGCATAGGACAGCTTCCATTTATAACAGGAACTACAGTAATCAGGAATACTATACGCAGCCCTTGTAGACAGACAGTTTGGATTAGCTTAAGCAATATGTTCTTTCTGAAAACACGCTCTTGATTTAACAAATTTTTCATCTTCTCACATATGATTCCAAAAGCATTCTCATTTGGAAAACCTTTAACAAAGGCCTATTTTTGGGGATACAATTTCTATCCACTACTTGTATCTATTCCCACAGCACCATGGCATAACTGGTCCTAGCTTACATAAAGCTATCTATAGATTACAATAAATATATTACCACTTACTGAGATCACACAGTCTGCCACTGGCTTCTTCAAAGCACTTTCTGAAGTCTCTTTCAGTTTGGCCAATAACATTCCTGTAATCTGTTCAACTGCAAAAAGTCTCTCTTCATCAAGGTATCTCACCTGAAACAGAGAATTGTGATTCTGTAATCCATCATCTCAACTTTTCTCTGAAGATGTGATGAAGCTTAATACCAGACTTTAGACACAAATAACGCCATATCAATTGATGCTACAGATCTGTGTCACCTACAACAAATCTTAAAACAGTTCAGTTTAGGTGAAAATTGTTTTGTGGGAAACTTAACACCTCAGTTATCTCAAGGGGCTATTCACAACGATACAGTATTTCTGTTGCTCTTTTTTTTTTTTAATTTAAAAAACAACAACAACAAAGCATAATACATAACCCTACCACAAGTTGAAAATAAGAGTTTTGGAGCAAACCCAAGGAACATTTGCTTCCTGCAAGGGTCACTTTAAGCACATGAGGCAGGGAAGGTGCAAACAGGGCAATTCTAACAGTCCTGCCCTGCTCAGGAAACACATCTGAACCTTCAGCCTTCATGTGAAGTTCTGTGTCCTGAATTCCTGAGAGACTACTGTCTCTCTACCAATCCCAAGCACTCCTGTGCAAGGAAAACCAGAAGGATGTATATTTACACTGGCAATTATTGTGATATGACCAGGTGTACAGAATAAAACCCACTCAGTGGTATGAAGCCCTGTCAAAAAGCAACTCAAAGTGCACTGAGGATGATTGGGAAATCTGCTTCAAAAGTGCATTCCTGATCCAAATTAAAATGCTAAAAAAATAGACACATTCAGAAATTGAAGCCAGAAAGCCTGAACTCTGAGAAGAGCAGTTTCCAGCCATTTAGTCTGGAAGCAAATTACAAATAACTTGTTCAGATTTTATATTCAGAGTATTATCTTGTTTTCCCAAAACTTGGTCTCTGCATGTCTAAGACCTAAACTCAGAGGGAAACTAATAATCACACACAGTAGTTTTTTTAAGGTATTTGAACATATTTGAAGGTAAATCTAGTAGGGTAAGGTGAAAAGCTAGTAACGGAAAGTACTGTGGAAAGCAAATACAACTGATGAGAAACCTCGATCGACATCTTGGTTAGAAAGTACAGGACTTATTTAGAGAAACAGGAATATATTTAGAGCCTTCTTAGGGAAAATGTAAGTCTGTTCATGCAAGAAGTGACAAAGGTCCAAATCTACCTCTAAAAGTACTCTGCCCAAAGCTTTAACTCACCTTTACTCCCACGGAGCCATTAGGCATCTTCTGAAGTTCATAGGGAAGTTTGGCCCTCTCAGCTTGTATGTAAGGATCTTCAAATGCTCTTCCATGCAGTTTTTTGAAACCATGTAATGCATTTTTTACATTTGTGACAATCTGTGGAAAACATATTTTAATTACCTGTGACATGCAGGCTACAGAGGACCGTGAAGAAAGAAACTCTTGTTATGTTGGGTTTAATTCACACACTGACCTGTGTAAAGCCCTACACGTTCACTGGAAAGAAACGTGTGGGGAGAGAAAGAAGAACCTATTTTTTAATCTATGACCTCCATTAAAAAAATTCAAGTTTACTTCTCTCTGTAATATTCATTAGCTTGCTGCCATCAATTTTCATGGTGGTTTTTACATTAGAGGAACTTTCTGATACATTATGCAATATTTGAGATCGTATATTGTTGCAATGGTTGTCAGTAGGAATAAATGAAGTTATTACCTACAATAACCTTATATAAACCTTCACCTATTGAACACATTTCACTTCCTTTGAAGTTCTCCTCTAATTCAGATCCCAACTGGATGTGAAGTCTCCTCACACCTGTTCTCTCATCAGTGTTTTAACCCAGTTACTTTAAGGACAGGCTTTTAAGCAAAGAAAGGGCCAGAAGAAACAAATCCCAATAAACACAGTATTTAAGCTATCAAAAGAAACTACTCCAGGGTAATCTTGTCCAAGATGAACTACTTTACTAATCTAAACAGCAAATTTCCCAGCTGGGAATACTGACAGGACACTTTCTCAGCAGCAAGTTCAGGGGCTGAGCTCAGATAAAAAGTGTAAAGTTGCTCAGAATGAAAGCAATATGGCTTCTGCATTTACTGCCTGCTCATGGTACATCAGGAGGGCTCTACTACCTTCACATCTGCCAGGCAAATCTAAGGGGAAGGAAGTCTTCAACATGCTAACATCGTGCATGTACACAAAAAAAGAGAGCAAGACCTGACCTATTTTGAATTTGTAGATTCATACCGTCTATTACAAATCTTTAACATGTGGGTTTTTTCCCCAAAGGGAGGTTTTCCTAGGTTGCAAGTGAATTTACTGAGGATCAGAGAAATTTCACTTTCGTTCAAAGCTCCAAAGTGAGATAGTACATAACTAAAATGCATTCATTTCCCATTATAAGCAACAACCAGTATCTCTATGAAACTCTGTTCAACTTCAGTTTCAGCTTTTCTAAAGCATAAGCACATTATCCCTCCCCGCCCCAGTAGAGATTTAATTACGAACTCTATTCCTGCTGTCATGAGTAAGCAAGAAAATAATATTTTACTGGTGAACAAACAAGGTTTTCTGTTTCTTCTCTTCCCCCCCCATGACAAAACAATGCAGAAATACAGTTGCAATTTTAATACAGGGTTGTTAATATTGTTGAAGCAGTAACTGTGAAATATACACTTACTGCAGAAAATTCACTTCAAAACATAAAATTATCAACTTTTATTTGTTACTTGTCTTCCCACAGTTCAACGGGACATAAGTCTAATAAGTCACAATAAAGTTTGTGATCCATTTACCTGGCTCTTTGCTGCATTCCCAATGGCTCGGGTCTTGGATCCTAAAGATATACATGCTCTAAGTAAGAACAGAAAAAAAAAATCAGCTTTAAAAGATAACATCATAAATCATTTCCATGGTACTATAGAATATCCACAAAAATTCAAGTAGCAGAATATGGATGTGGTGTTTAAGAGCATTACTGCATAAAGCACCAGAACTTGAAGTGGAATTCTAGTTATTCTTTTCAAATTAGTTTAGAAACTGCATGCACTGCAACTGTTGTCATTATAATTGCATTTAAGGAATTCTGTAAAAGTTTCTACAGATCTCATCATGAAGGAAAGGCATGAATAGTCATTTTTAGGTCACAGATAACTATGAAAAGAAGCCTGTGACATCTAGTTTAAGAACCTGAACTTTACCAGTCGGGTTTTTTTGACTCAATAAACCCTTGAGTCTGACAGGACCACATTCACATTGCAAGACCCCTTACCAACAATCCTGACAGAACAACTGGAAAAAACCCCAAACATCTAAGGCCAGGGGAGCTGAACAGCCCACAAGCTGTTGAGCACTTCCGTAACTGAGGACTACCAAGTATATGCTGCAAACGGGCAAAAGGGGGGATTATCTGGGAACAGCTCCCAGGGTTTTGGAAGCTCTAATGCAGCCCACAGACCCTTGCTGTTTCTTGTGTCACCACTGAACACCCTCTGGTTCAGCAAAGACTGCCCCAGGTCACAGTCACCATCTGGCCCCAGTAACCATCTGGCCCCCCTCACCACCATCTTTGGAAATGGTTGGTTTTTTTTCTGGAAGTTACTATCACCATACTTCACATTACAGATTTGAAATAGAACTCTTCCCTAAAAAGGAACGAATCTGGCTAAAACCATTCAGGAGTAAGTAACAGATACAAGCCAGATTTCATACAGTTCAAATATAATTGTAATTGTTTAATGAATGTATAAAGGTCACTACAGCAGATTACTTCCTGCCTCCTCTCCATCATCACTACAACGAGGCCACTGTAATTTGAGAGTATCCTCTAGCAACCTCTTCTCTGTGACACCACACTGAACATGCAAAACCTCCAGATTTCACTGCTGCAAACAGACAAGGCATTGCCCTACATTTTCAGATATGTAGTTCAGCTTTCACCATTTTTAATGTCACAATGCTACAGTTCCCAATCATACCTTGTGATAATTAATGAAGGTCAGATAAAAGAGCTCTTTATATAGTAAGCAAATGGTTTACAAACTACTGCTATTGTATCACACCTTTTCAGTGTAGGAATCTGACTCTGCTGAGAGACAATTACTGGCAC
Organism: Pipra filicauda; assembly: GCF_003945595.2. Classification (NCBI taxonomy): domain Eukaryota; kingdom Metazoa; phylum Chordata; class Aves; order Passeriformes; family Pipridae; genus Pipra; species Pipra filicauda. The sequence continues at coordinate 1,021,063 of NW_024104432.1, forward strand.
ATACCCCACGCAGAGCATGAAGCATCAAGTCAGAAGCTACTTGACACACCACAGCTCCTGCCAGGGTTTACTTCAATTACTCACTTCCAGCACAGGGGTGGATGGTTTCTTCTTCCATTGGTTGGGAAGCAACAATGCCAAAAAATGAATGTGCTCTCTTTGGCACCAAAAACTTCTGCAGTATCCAAAACAGTCCTCTAGGAAGAACATCCACCCTAAGGATACAAGGATACTGAACTGCTTCCCTTACCACTACCCTCAGCTTGCTTTGAAGAGAGCTGTAGAGCAGTACCCAGACTTCACTAAGGTAGCAACTCTCCTCACCAGAAGGACATTTCAATCCTCTCCCTGCATTGTTTTGAAGATGTTACCTTCGTGATCTTAATTACAGCATGTGATCACACTAAACACACGTGGTCTGAAAAAAGTTACTAAAACATTATGAGCTATCAACAATTGGCTCTCTTCCCACAAAACTACAGTGGTGAGGGAGAGCACCTGGAAGGGCCACTAGCCATGAGTTTAACGTGCTAGGAGCACTGGAAACATGTACAACAGACTAGCTGGAATTGCAAGTTCAGAAAAAGCCAAGCATAAGTTAACTTCCAAAGAGATGCAAGGGCCAAAAGCCTTAAAATACACAAGTTCTACCAAAATGGATGGCTTCATAGCAAAATCTTTTTCCTCTCTTTCTAGAAATATTCGTTCTAAAGCTTCCAAGATGATACACATCTTACAAATACTAACAATCCCAAGCATCAGACTACAGGATGTACATTTCAGACAAAGGACCACCTGAATGTTTTAACAACAGGGATACTGGATTTATGACTATGTTAAACTGTGGTAATACAGATCTTCCCCAAGTCTACACTGCTTTTGTCTGTATGCTGTAAATGATGATGTTCACAGCAGCACTGTGCAGGTATCTGAGCCAGCTCCAAAGCTGGAATCTGGCTGCACTGATGAGCCTTGCCCAGAAAAAGCACAGCCAGGACTGTCCTATCTTTAGGCCCTGTGCCAGGATCTTTACATGGCTTAATAACAGCACCCTGCACATGAAAGGGTTACTGGCTTGCCCAGGTATTTTTACACAGTGCTACACAGATGCAGTAGACTCTGGATTTCTGGGAGTAAGTCACAAGTATTTGGGACATCTCCAATCCATGTTAACTATTAGCTAACTTAAGTATCTGAATGATGTAAGCACCTGTATAGAAACATTTAAAACATTTACTGCGTGTCTTTGTGCAATAGGAAGAAAAGTTTTAACAATTCAAGAGTTAGATCTGTCTACATCATTCAAATCCTGTCTGAAGTAAAGGTTTAGCAACTATTACAAACTTACATAACAGTAATAAATTTGTTACATTTCTATTGACCTTTCTGGTTTGCCTCAAGATAACAGTGTTAGAAAGGATGTTCCTCAAGTTGTCTTGTATTACTGCATTTTGAGACAGAGAAGGACAAGGAAAATGTCACTTTAAGTGAGACACCCACTGCCTTTAAGTGTACATGTACTCCAGATGCTGTAATTGCCAACTTGTACATCCTTCATAATCCCTCTGCAAATATCTTGAAAGTACAGTTAATCAGATATTAATGTGAAAAATATTAAATGCAGAGAAGCCTCTCTGCAAAGAACATACTCCAAGAACAACTAAGAATTGGAAGTGCTCTTCATCATAAGGGGGAAGGAAACTACAGCTGCCTCAGGATTCTTTGGGCAACAACTTCATGGGATTCCTTGCACTGAATTTGAAAAGTCTCTGAATTTCAGTTCTCATAAAACGTGCACAAGGATAATGACTGCCTCGGAGCTAATGTGAAAAGTATATTTTTATAAAGAATAAAAGGAGTATTAAACAGTATTCCCATTAAAACAGAAAGTATGCATTTCAGCACTCAATTTCTTCGCACTTCTAAAAAACAACTTCTTAGAAAGCAAACCAACACCTACATTTCTCCGACATCAAAAGGAGCGCAATGCTGAGGTTACTACAGCCTCATACAGCAGAAACAGCTTTCTCTGTTGGCTACAAGTTCCTTTAATAAACGGAAGCACCATCCAACACCCGATTTTCATAAGTATTACACGAATTCCTTAATCCTCCTTGAAAATTATGCACAGACAGAGCTGTGAAAATCCTAGACGTATCCCATAGAAACAGAGGAGCAAAGTCTCCACCTACTCTTGCGTATCCCATCATCACAGACGCTGCCCACTGCCACCCCCCTCTTCCTCGCCAGACCTCGGTATTCCACGGCCACCACATACGGTGCAAGTAAGAACAGGTTTAAAGAGAGGGAATTCATCGCGCCACTTCCCTGTTTCCCTGGTGAATCAACGTCCTCCACCTTCCCAGTCTCGCCACCACTCCATCATGTAATTGTTAATGAAAACGCTTCCAGCTCTGGCAGGCGTTCCAGAGTTGGGGAAACACATGCACTCCACCGAGATCTTTGGCTACCCGAAACCAAAGCGTGACAAGGACGGAAATAAAAGTCTGCTGTGCCTCCGGAGCGGTGCGGCACATTCACAGCGCAGGATTTCAAGGACACGCAGAGGCAGCAGCCAGGACAGCCAGACGCAGACACACGAATGTCTCCCGGGCAACCTCCAGCCCCAGCACACGCACCGCTGCGCCTGTTCTCGGCAAGAGGCACTCTCCCGGCGGGGCCGCGCTGCGCTCCCGCCGCGGGGGCTGGAGCGCCCGGGGGGACCGCGCGGGGAGCGCCCCGGGGCGCGCAGGGAACACGGCCCCGCGAGACCACACGGGGCTGCCCCTGGCGGGCGGAGCAGCAGCGCCGGGCCCCGGGACCGCCGGTACTCACGGGGTGCAGCGGTCACTGTACTCGTTAGCGATGGTCTCGATGCCCCCGCTCCGCGCCACGCCGATGTAGCAGTTGAGGAAGCCGAGGTCGATGCCCACCACAGACATGGCTGCGCCCGCTGCTCCCCGCGCCCGCCGCGGCTCCGCTGGGACTGGGACTGGCACTGGGACCGGCCCCGGTTCCGCGCCCGCCGCTCCCCCACTGCGGAGCGCCGGCACCAACCGGCAGCGGCCCCGCCGTGCGCAGGCGCCGCCGGCGGGAAGCCCGCCCGGCCCCGGCCTCCGCCTCGGCTCTTTCCGGCACCGCTCGGGCGGCGCTGCCCTTCCAGAAGGATCTGGAACGGGAGGGAGGCGGGGAAGGAGGGAGGGAGCGGTGCCACCGGGAGCGACGCCCCGCGCTCGCGTCACGCTGCGGCGGGACCGCCCCGCCCGCCCTTAAAGGGCGCGCGGAGTCCCCCTTAGAGCCGGGGTTGGCTGCGACACGGCTCGAGTTAATGAGATTATAGCAATCCGTAGCAATTAGTGCCGGCGGTGACTAGGGTCATTAATACAGCCGTGCCTGGAGTGGGCCACCACAGACCTGCCGTGAGGAGTGGGACAGACCCCCAGCTCCTGGAGCAGGTGGTTGGCCTGGAAAACCCTGAGGCCCAAGGTGCAGGGTTAGCCCTGTATCCGGAAGCCAAGTTATGCATTAAAAATGGAACCAAGACCTCTTCTGTCCGAGGTGGGGATGGCTCCTGGTGCCAGGGACAGGCAGAGAGCTGGGACCATCAAATCCTACATTCCACCCACTGCCAACACAAGACTGTCGTTGATTTGTGCCAATGTATTCCCAGAAGCACCTCATCTGTCTTAATTTCCTAGAAAAAAAAAACAAAAAACAAAAAAAAACACCAAACAAACAAACAAAAAAAAACCACAAAAAAAAAACAAACAAAAAAAGAAATCTTGAACTCCAAATGTCTCTACTGCACTTAACCCATTTTAGGTATTTGGGGACTAAAACTCTACAAAACAAACCTACGGACTGGAAAAGCTCTGTTAAGTATTTTTTGGCTTCTAAACAGTCTCACACAGCAGTGTGGTGTCTTTGTGACACAGCATGTGATGCTGCACTGCAGTTTTGCTCTACTGGAAAGACTAAAAATAAGCACTAAACCACTAAACTAGTTTAGCATCCCTGTCAAGAGGTTTAATTATCTCTCCATTTGTTACAGTTTCAGTAGTCTCCTAAATAACCAGAATTTTCCTAAAACCTCCATGAGCAAAAGAAACCACTGTTACCTAGAGATATATATAGTTATATATATAACTATACTTACCTACTATATATGCATTAACTACCTCATTTTACTTCCTAGTGTTGGGATCACAAAGGCAAACCAGGTCCAGTCCCACTTGCAGTAGCCAGGGAGACATCCCAGCGCTGCTTTCTGCTCTGCTCTTTCCATCCCTCTTCCAAAACCAATGACTCAAGGTCTTGCAGCACCACCTGAGGATGACTACTGACTGAACAGAAACCCCAGGCTAAGAGGTTGTACGCAAATACTCCTGTGTGCCTCTGCAACCTCACTAAACTAGGCCCAGATGAAATTGTGCAAGTGAACCAGAGAGTGCCAATAGACCTTTTCTTTGCTTTGACAAGAGTTGTGAGATAAGAACATAAGCAGGGTAAGCCAAACTCTTACTTTGTAAAAGCCATGTTTGTGTGCTTCAGTGTCAAGTATGCCCAGCCTGCAAGTATGAACAAAACTCACTTCAGTCAGATAAACCACAGACTTGTCTGAGCATATCTCTCCTCCTATCATCTACTGCCACTGTAGAAATCTCAGAATTGGGGTTGTCCAAGTCTTGCCAATTCTTGGCCCATGGCTTGCATCTGATTTTTTAGCAGCAAAAAAATATTTGTACAAACTCAATGAGCTAAGGGTTTCATGAAAAACTTAATGGCTGGGGAGAAACGTTAGGAATGCTGCTAGCTTTAGTTTCTTTGAAACCAGACATTTACATAAAGGTCTCCTAAATGCTTCTTTTGGACCCTAAGTTATCAGTACTCCACAAGGTTTGGTTTATTTTTCCTTTCCCTATTGAAAATTATTGCCTAAGAAATAAAAAGAAGTCTCCTCATGGATGTGCATGCTAAGATTTATCTTCAATACTAAGATAAGAATCCTCAGGCATTTAAAATTCTCTCAAGAAATACTATGTCTCAAGTGTCTAAGTGCTTAGGGCTCTATATTTTTGGGCTATGTTTTGACTTAAAATGCTGACAGCCAGATAAAAGCCTTCTGTATGTTGTTTGAGAGATGGGACAGGGAGAAAAGTTAACGGCTGTATTTCTTTATGCCAATTTTAAAAAGAAAACACGAACACAAATTCCTTTGCTGTCCTGACACATGCTTTAAAATACCGTGAAAACACAACAGGTGAGAAACAAGTTTTCTTTTTCTGTGGTTCATGTAGAACCTGTCCCAGGCAGATACATACTCCCAGGTGGAGTCCATACATGGGCTCTGCTGACAGCCCAGGGAAACTGCTGTTACCAGGATATATTCAGGGACAAGCTGTAATTTAAAATTCAAGATGCATAACATTCACTATGAATAAAATGGAAACAATGAGAATTTTAAACAAGAGGCAAGTAAGTATTTTCTTGGATTCATTGTCTTTCCACAGTAAAGAACACTAAGGAACTTTTTTCCTAGTGTTTCACTTACTCCAAGGGAGTGATCTTTTGCCTAATAAATATTTATCTGGTGTCATGCTCTGTTAGCTGGTTGCAATGACTAAATTTAGAAAGGCTGTGATCCTTCTTCTGATGCTTCTTTTAAGCTCTACTGGGCAAGTAGAAGGCTTAGGAATTAAATGAGGTCATTCCAGTCCTAAGGGTGCTCTGAATTGTTTCAATGCTATTAAAATTTACACAGCTAATTCCTTTTCCTTCTTTAGTATCACTGAAATATTTTTATACCAAGTAGATTGCAGTTCATTAGTGATCAATAGAGTCCTCTAAATCATATTATGGGCTGTATTATGAACGAACACTGGTTTTTGTCTTCACTAGCAAAAAACATGTACACTTTTTTTGGGAGAGATGAATCCAAATCCCTTTCTTCATGTCCAACTCTAACTGGAGAGAAGATACTTTTTTTTAACTTAATGTTGAAGTTTTAACTTAAATTAGCTACATCTGAAATCAAATCCACCTGCAATATCCAGGTAAAGTTCTAGGTTCTGCATAATGACAGAAAGGCAATCTTGCCTTAGGCCATTGTGATATACACATATGAAATATAGTCAATATAAGTAAGTGCAGTAACACAGCTAAAAACCATTTAACATATTTTGTTTTGAATCAACATGAATATATGCAAATGAAAGGCTATTTGGTAATGGTTATTACTGCTTAGCTGACAGAAACAAACTTTGCTGAAATCAGCAAGTGTAGTGTGCTTGTTATTTTGGAAAGTTATCCCATCTGGAAAATAGAGTTTTAAGTGGAAAAATAAAAGGTGCTATATTTAATTCAGCCCCCCCCCTTTGATCAGAATAAGCAGCATGATAAGGAGTTGTTAAAAATCGTACTAATCAGCTTCATTTTTACCCAAAGCTTCAGAAAGAAATGAATGAAACAGGGATCCTCCACAAAATATATTTATACATCCACGACATATATAAAAATTCTCCCAGTCTCATCTTTTGTGCTAGTAAACCTGTTATCTTATTCCATATGATTATAATTTATGTTTTTAGTAATTTTGATAATGTTTCCTATCCTAGCAGTAAGTTAATTACCAGCACCTGGGAGTAAAAACAGCATGAACTGCAGGCCTGCTGCTCATGGAGCAGATAAAGCAGAATATGAAGACAGTGAAATCATATTAAGTCTGAAAGGAAGATGTCAGTAGTGCTAAGGGTGTAAGCGTCAAGGTCTCTGTTATTTAGGACAGATTACCAGAGGTATGTGGGTATTACATAAGAATTTAAGTATCCCTGGGATTTTTTGAAATGACCTAAGCAAGTTCTATGCCAACATTTATTCAGAATTTCTTTTGACTTCCTGGAATACTGAGAGAAGAGATTCTAGAAACAAAAGCATACAGACACTTTGGAACTAACAACTCCTTTCTATTATCACATGGCAAAACTTCCTCAGGGATGCAGGGAAAAAGGTCCTGATTTTTCAAGAGCATTTTTGTGGTTTTTTTTTACTTCTTGTTTAAGGATGATTTTCATAGCAATAATTTATATTATTAAATGTACTTCAAATGCTACCGAACTACCTAGTAAAATTACCTAATAATTAGCAACAAGATCCAACATTCATTGCTAATAATTCACTGTCATATCCATTGTAAGTAACTTCCATGCAAAGTAACTCTCAGCTCGTACTATTTCTGATTCTGCCTCTCACCTGAAGAACAGCTGTGCCACACAGACTATTTTTCTAGCTGCATGGGCTGACCTAATAAAGGATATTATTCTACCCACAAACCTGTCTTACTCCAAATACAGCTTCTGAGCAGGAAAAAGAAATCAAATCCTGGTGTTGTACTAAAAGCTGTCACCAAGCTGTGAACTGAATGTACTTTTACAAAACAAAAATGGAAGCCTGCACAAATTCTGTAAAATATATGTCAAATCCAGGAGATAAGAAGTATAATTTTGGTCAATTCTGTTGTTAATCCTACTGTAAAATGACTTGGCTCTTCAGTAATAGTCTGTTGAGCACAAATAACTGTAAACAGAAAAGCTGTAACTAACACCCTCATTAGTTCATAATAAATATTTAGAATATCATGATAAAGATTTAAAATGTGTTCATTTTTGTTTGTAAAAGCTACCTTAATGGTAGGTAGCTGGTGTACTGAGCCACCAAGCCCCTGGTACAGACCAGAAGTCCATCTGTCTTTGCAATTTTAATTATACAGTCACCAGGTTCCCAGAACTGTCGCTCAGCAGCAGAGAAATTTATGCATATTGTTATGCATTACAGACACCCTCCTTTTAAGTACAAAGTACTTGCACAGCTGAAGCATTTAAACATAGTAGACCATTGTTTTGTCCCCTTATTAACAAACAATAAAGAAATCAAGATGTGGAGGGGTGAACACAATTTATTTAAACAGAGAGTGATTCCCATTTGCTGAAACACTTCAGGTCAAGTAACTATCATTCCAATGTTGTTCTCATTCAGCAGAATCCAGTATGAATTCTCATGCTCTTTCTCTGGAAAGAAATTTTCTCTGTAATACCATGCTTTCACTTCCAACCCACAAATTCTTACTCATATTTATGAGAAGTGTTACTTGGTTCAACTTTCCCCTAGAGCGGAATACCAGCCACAAACTGTGACCAAGTTAAAAAAATCCACTTTTTGTATCTGTAGATTTTTCATCTGTTTCTAGCTCTTAGGGTTCCCTTCAGGTGAAAACACAGCATACAATAAACCAGTCTTTGAAGGAAGAACTACAAACCAAACACCTTCTTAAACTGAAAGTATCACAGAACTGTTGATTCAGCCCAAGTACAGGGCAGAGAGAGCAACAGGTGAATCAAAGCAGCCAGTTCCTGGGACAACCTTGCACAGCACAGACAGCAACTGGAGTTTACTTGTCCCATTGCAGGCAAATCAGGAAAGCCAACAACCACAGAGATTTCTCTCTCTACTGCAAAGCCTTCCAGACCCTGTTTTCAGGAAATTAATTTTACCTATTTGAAGCATATCTAGAGACATAAAATACCCAAAATCTTTGTTGAAAATCTTCAGTTGATATTCTTGATATAGAACAAAGATGGTCATTAACTCTTTAAATGGCACCCCATGCAGCCATAGGTTAGCAAAAAATAAACTCCTCTAATTTCTGCACCCAAAGTTGGCAAAATTCAGTTAAACTTTTCCCTATAGAATCTAAAAAACCACAAACTTTGAGAGCTGTGCTACAGCACTGTTTCCGGAGAATCTTCTTAACACTCAACTTCATCCTCTTCTTTAAAGATTTTACATTTCTTATTAATTTTATGCTTACAATTGCATATTAGTAAATTTTTAAGTAACAGAATTCTAATAGTGTTTTATATTGGTCTACCTCTAAAATGAAGTAAATATAAATACCTAAGACACATCAGGTAAAACTGGAAGTGCCACTTCAGAGATTTCACTACCTTTCCCAGTCTCAGCAGCCACATGAGCTCATGTGACGTGTGACGGGCACAGTCCACACAAGGATGTTACTCCTGCTGCTCTGCCAGAAGCCAGGTTTGCCAAAACCTCCTTCCAAAATTGAAACACAAGAATTGCTGTATACAGTTATGAAAATACAGTATTACAATACTAGTACACTGATCTTTGCTATAGATACTAAATGAAACTATAAAACATGAAGAGCAAGATCTAAAACATTGTATTCTCTACAAAATAATCAAGAAACAGGGAATAATTTCTATACTAGGGTATTGCCAAATTTCCACTTGTAAAAGCTAATCCCAGTAGAATAATACCTGTGTTTACTTAAACTACATCACAGGTACAGCGTGTGTAGTAAATGCAGACCATGTGGATGTACTCCAAATCAGTTTTGATTTGCTGGTTCAGTAAAAACAACACTGTCGCTGTTGTATCCCATTCCCTATCCTGAACAAAACATATAAGAAAGCATCCAAAGATTCTGAGCTTCAACAATGGATATGTCACTTTGCTAAATACTATATTTCTAAGGAAATTAATGTTGAGTGTTATTCATGGAATGTTTCTAAAATTTGAGTCATAGACATGTAAGCCATCTGGAAGCACTTCCAGGAGATGGGAGATTTGAAGAAGTATAAACAGTGTTATTTACATAATGCATGTTTTACTTTTTCCACTGTAAAGAAAGAAAGAAATAAAACCACCTTAAACTCTTTACATACAAAATGATTGTAACTGAAAAAGGACTGTTTAAGAATTTGCATGTGATACAAGGAGATTAATCAAACATTAATGACTGACAGACCTTCTCCTGGTCAGCATTACCAGAAAAGTCTGTGGCAAGAAAAGTTTCTGGCGTTATAGTAAAGAACAGTCAACAAGAAAAAGCACAGAATGCTGGATTTTTGTTTAAATTATCAAAACCTAACCAGAGAAATCCTAAGACAGAGATAAATCTGTTTTCATATTAAACCAATTAGATATGAAGAACTTTTTTCCATTCTGCTGATATGAATGGATTTTATGTAATTTGCCAAATGCCAATATGAACATTTCATATTCCAAGACCGTGATTTCTTGTAATGAATTACATGGGTGTAGACCTCTGTGTCTTTCAAGAATCCATCCAAATGAAAGAACATTTATGTGCACCTCACAAAGTCATTAAAGAGCAAAAGCCAGATTTTATTACTTTTATTACTTACACTACACGGTAAGCCATGCTGACCCTTCCTTGTTAGAAAATAAGCTCATTAAAAAACCGTATCAATATACCACTACTAATTATCAACCCATGCTGAGGGAAAGAACTGCACAGCTCTTGACCAGATGCAGTTTGTTTATTAAACACAACTAATATGTAAAAGATTATTTACCTGTTTTTCTTTATCCACTTTGGACATGAAAGTCTGTTTGCATTTGTCCTTAAAAGCAAAGTTTAAAGCATGTGTTTGGAAATATTGTGTAACATTTAATAAATCACCAACACTAAAAATCCTACAGAGAAAAAAATGGATCTTAAAAATAACCAAAACCTTGAAAATTTTCAAAGTTTACACTACACCAAGTATATTGTACTATATCTCTTCTATTTGGTATGAGCTGTAACAATGGCCGAAAACCTTCCTTTTAAGGTCCTTTCTTTTTCAACCATTTGGTTTTGGCAATCTGGATTTATTCTGACACGCATTCAGTGTATGAATTTGGTGTTAGCGTAATATCAAACTGCAAGTGAAATATCAGTAACAGTGAGAAATAGCTTAGATTTTCAGCTTCCTTCTTCATACATTTCTAAGTCTAGGGATACCTATGGAAACTGCAGGACAGCAGAGTATTTCACAAGAATGTGTAGAAATGACTTTCCTGCACACAGGCGGTGCTCACAGTCCATATGAAAGCAATGCCAAATGGTTTACAGAGGTATCAGAAACTTGGTAGCACTTTTTAAATTATATTATTCTTCTAAATTAAAGAAAGGGTTCCTCTGGACACTAAGATAAAAGTCTAAAGCTGAGGAGGCAGTGCTACCACACGGCTTTGAGAAAAGGAATTGTACTATGCTTGGATGCCCTCAGTTCTGTTTAAAGGAAGGTTTCTTGTGAAGGAGCAAGCCAAGCTAAATAGCTGATGGGTACTGAAGGAGTCTCACCTCCACGCACATCTACATATATACAGTGTTTCTTTGGCAGTGACTCACTTGTGTGTTTGGTCCAGCTGAGTCAAACCCAGTTTAACCCAGTAACTGGCAGCAGAGTAACCCTGTCTGACTGAACACAAGGATCTAGATGGTAGTTGCCCTCTTTTTAAAGCATTTAAATACCCTCTTTTTAGCATTCAAACCATATAGCCTTGCTTTTAAAAGGCTGAAACGAGACAAACATCAGCAAAATTACCTTTTTCCATACATATACACACTTCTGTGCACACTTCTGCTAAAAGCAGTGCAGCAAGGACTGCTTGCTTTTCTATATGTTCCTCCTTCCATCTATTACAAAATCTAATATCCAAACCTCATGTATTTTAGACTTTTCAGAGGTGCTGTTCAGATGTCATCCATACAATTATATATTTTCATTTTTCAAACATGAGTTACATCTCACATCACAGAATTTACAGACGGGGAACAAATCTAACACGTTACTGATATAACTCAGTTTTGTATGTCTCAAAGTGAAATACTGTTGCTTATGTGCTAAGAACAATAACTTCTGGAAAAAGCTGATCAACAAAATCTTCAATCATATGCCTAAACTTCAGGCCTAAGACTTGTACGGCTTGGAACTAAAGCAACTGTTAAGTATCAAGACAAGCTGTAAATCACTCCGTAAGAGTGGACTCTTATAAGCATTTGATTGACTATTTCAGAACTGCTCCTGACAGCTGTAACTTCAAGTGAAAACAAGATCTAATGATTTGGTCATGATGCCTATGAAATGAATTTACTTTCCTGAACACTTAAACTTTTTGATCCTGCTGTTCAAAATGCAACTTCAGTCATGCATTTTACGAAAAGCAAGTAGAAACAGCAGAAAAAAAAAGTGCACGGTTGACATGGAACACAATGAAATGTGCAAATGACCAGATCTAAATATGCAGGCTGGGGGTAAAAAGACCCAAAATCTTACATTTTAACCCAAACTTAAGTAAAAAAAAGCTTTAGGAGCAACTGATCTGTAATTTACAAATATTTTAATAATAAGTTAAATTTTGTAGAAAAATTCTGATTTTGCAAACATCTTGCCTACTCTTGCCCTACACATGGATATAACCTAACAGGTTTTGTAATATCCAGCTGTAAATTGTGGAAGATCTAACTAGACAAATTATGTTTAAATAAACAAAGGAGAAAATATGTGAAGTAAAAAAAAATAGATGAATGCGCTACTGTTTTTAACAAATATACATTTTTATTAAGAAATTAGGAATATAAAATAAGCCAAGTCCATGCAGAAGTCTTAAAACCATCTACCCTGCCCCCCATCTTTTTTTGTGTCTTCAAAATTACATTTTAACAAATATAAGTATTATTTATAGTTAAAACTCACAAAGTCAAGTAAAACAATCAACCACACTATAGTCCTTGAGTGTGCAGGAGAGCATAAGGGCAAAAATGATTAGTCATTAGTTTTTTGAGGCTAAGTGCCATGCATTGTCTAAAGGATTTCTTTCTGTGTTGATCAACACAATGCTACTGAAAACATTCAGTATTTTCAAGGCCCTTAGAGAAACAAAATTTTAACTAATTGGAAAAAGTTTTTTTTCGTTCATCACCAATTGCCAGATGTTCAGAGAGTACTTCTGAGGATCAGCTTATCATTTTACATTGCATATTGTGCACTGACAGCAGTGACTGTACAAATTATGTGATGTTTTCATGTAATAAAGTTATGATCAGGATAAAAAAATTGACAGCATATAAAAATAGGAATTTTGGTTCTCTGAAATATTTTTAAGTATTCAATTGATAAGATCATTGGAATCACCACAGAAGTTTTACCTATGTCATACCACAAGGTATTTATGTTTTTCTAAAGCATTTCAAAGATACACTGTGGGTGGGCACTTAAATTAAGTTCATTCCCTTTATATGGAATACTTTAAAGAACTAACACCACCATGAAGGATGGCTGAGTGTCCAGGAAGCTCATCTATGTAGCTAAGCCAAAAGACAGTTTAAAGGCCAGTTCAACAGCAGCTTCTGTGACTGAGTCATGAAAACAGACGTAACACTCCTGAGGTTTTGGATGTAAAATGAGTCTCCTGGGGAAAAAAAAAACAATAAAAAGAAGAAAATCTTCAGAGTTGTTTTTTTCTCCTCAAATGATAAATTCTTGTTGTATTCTGAGGTTTCAGTAAGAAGTTAAAACCAGCTCCTGTGTAAGACAGCTGGCAAATTTCAGTGTCTCTCCTGCATTTAATTTTTAAATCAAGTTATTCTCTGCTCAGTTTTCTCATGGCTGTGCATGGAAAAAAATCTTTAGGATTTCAGGATCTATTTGTGTGGTACTAGTGTGTTTGTAGCAATCCAGGTTTCTGAGCGACAAGCTGCAATCAAGGTCCTCGGGAGCAAGCCCGAGAATTCAAAAATTTACTAATTCCCACATACTAATCCAATGAGCTCTTTTAGGGAAAGAGCTAAAATAGAAAGCTGTTAATACCTGTGCATAACCTTGTGTAGCATTATAATTATTTTTAAAGATATCAGCAGTAGCATAAACATTTTTTAAATGTTTAAATTAACAATTTTAATTTTTCCATGCAAACTGCATTTATGTACATTCTTTGTGGGAAACAACTGCTTTTTTTTTTCTCTTTAAACATCTTCCCTCCCCTCTGCAAAAGCTGTCAGCTCCATGCTGTTTTCACATTGGCTCGGTGCTCCCCCCAGTTAAAGGTGGAACTTCACACCAGGGCAACTTCCCAGTCCCAAATTAAAGATACCTCAGTCAGTCTGCTCAAGCACTTCGGTGATGTGCTACAGTATTTATTCTTGAAGAGTACAATGGCACACTCAAAAGCTGGAGACAAAATTTGTCTTTAAACTTACCCCACAACCCAGTAATTCATTGTTGGTGGTGGTTTCTTCTGGTCAGTCCAGTTATCAGGAGAGCACTCAAACAAAACACCATGTTCTCTTACGAGACCTGTGTCCTCAGCTGCCTTACTAAATTCTGAAATTCCACTGCCTGCCTTTTCCTTTTTCTGTAAAACAATTGCTGAAACATTAGTAGAGAAGGAAACATGTTTACAAAACACTAGCAAATATAACTATGTGATTTCTTCAAGACTCTCTGATGAATGACATTGCTATCAAAAAGCCAGGCTTAGAATACGTAACTAACTTGCTTACATGATTCTTCTCCCCATGGTTTTGTTCCTCTGGCATCAAAAGGCTTTTCCATTGTTACACAATTTGGAGTTAAAAGCATGCTCCCTTTTTTGACTTTTTTTTTTCCTTCTAGCTGAACACTATTTCTGTATTTTAGACATCTGAAATAATACAGCTCCTTTAAAAAACTGTTAAAACAGCTAAAGCTCTCATCTTTCTTTCTCTGTGTGCCTCCCTAACTGTACTAGTAAAAGTCCATTGAATAAACTTGTCCAGGCAGGAATTTCTTTTTGTAAATAAACAGCTGAAGCACTTTGCTCAGAGTATTTTCTTACTCTTACTCAGTATGAGGGCATAAGATTTATAGAAAATAAAGATATTTTTGTGTTTAGTTGAGCTTTTAGAGTCATGTCTTATACAAAGCTTTTGAATAAACCTTAAAGTTCAGTTAATCTCTGGATCTGCAAATGAAACTCCTATTCCAATCAGTTGCTTCAAAGGCGAAATAAAAGGTTTTCTTGGAAAAAAATCTCAAGGAACTTATGTCTGCCATACGCAAACCCAGAAACCACAACTTTCAACTGCCTACAATACTGAAGATATGGGAGCTGAACATCTAGAAAAGATGGTCAAAACACCACTGTCCTAATTTCTCAAAAATGGAAGAAGAAAAAGTGAAATGCATCTTAGCAGTTCATAAGCAAAACAGGTAGTATTTGTCTGAGTGCCTTGAATTTCCTTAAGCATGCTTTGGATTAAATTAATAAAGCATAGTCTAAATTACTCATAGGTTCACAGAGATTTCACAATAGACAACCCTTCCTGTATCTTTCCTTAGTACATAAAATTGTTTCATGTCAGTAAAAAATCAACTGTGCAATTAGCAAAGCAGACTTTTAGCACAATAAAAGTGCGCACTGAACACAAAATGACTGATCTGAATGGAGTATCTTATAAATTGAGAACCTGCCCATAACAGTAATATCAGAAGCTTTAAAAACGACACACATGCAAATACAGCAAAGCATTGAAATAATTAAGTGAAAACAATCTTGAAACACTGAGTTGAGAATGTAAATAGAAAAACAAAAGCAAAGTTTCTGTACCTCTTTCCTTATGGATTGCTGAAAAATGGAACGAATTGAAAGACAGCACCGATAGAAATTCTTGATTAACTGAGGGTGGATGGAGCCACCGAGCTGTGCTACTTCTTTGTGAGTTGGAGTAATAAAGATTCCTTGCATCGTTTCCAAAGAGAGATAGTGGAAGAGAGTATTCTCAGGACCAGATGTCAACCTTAAAAAAATTAAATCAGAATTCAGAAATTCCAGTTTATCAACATATACTTTGTTTCTTAAGACAGAATTGTTTTTCTGGTAACTGTAACAGAGTTAAAAAATGGATACAGGTATTTTCTCTACACCAAGGAAATCCTGCTGATTCGGACTGTTAATATTAATTTTAAAAAAACAACTAACAACAAATCAAAAAATCATGGTACTAGTTAGGTACTGCATTTGTGTTCTCAAAATTTGCCCCAACAAAGAAAAATGGAAAGAAAAATAAAAACTTTGTCCTTTGTACACCTACCTAGAGACACCAAGGAGCACAAGGTATGTATATGTGTGGCTCAGAACTTTTATTTGAACTTTCAAGGTCATATAGATGTGAGATATATGCATACAACAGTGACATATTGTTCAGAAACAGTGTTTTATTGTATTATTTTGTATTTTTTCTTTAATTAAGCTCTCAATTTAAGAGCTTCACTTCTGATAATCCTTGCATAGTGAAGCTTTGATTAGAATAAAATTATGCAGGAACTTCTGTGATCTGTGTATATTCAAAAAACGATCCAAGTATGGCCTAAAATATGAACTACTTAACAAAAAATAATTTCTTACTTGATAGCATTAAGAAGTTCTTTATCTTTCTCTGAAAGGTTCTTTTTTAGATTTCCTAAATGACATGGATTTGGCAGGGTGTGTTTTTTTCTAGTGGCCTGAAAAACACGCAGATAGATGAAATAACAGAGAAAACACAGCTAAAGGAAAAACAGAATCAAACCAACAAATGACCAACTTAGAAGAAAATAATGCAGCATTTTTTGAAAAGGCTGAAACAGTTGCATCAACTAAGTTAAATGTATTTTATAGCCTATTTTAGACTAAAATGAGTTAAAAGCAGTTGGACAATTGTACAGCAATTTGTCCTGGTAACTTATGTTTACATCATTATTTCAGGGATCTTCTCCAATTATTTCTGCTGATTCAAATGCAGCTGTGCCCACTTCAGTCATGTGAAAACCCCAAATATTTATAAGCAATGATAAAATAAAAAACCACATGATGGCTCTTAGGCTGACCCAAAGCTTTCCAAGCCAACAGAAGTATTTGCTACTGAATTCAGGGATTCTTAGATTTATTCTTTTACATTGAAAGAACACCGCCCCCTAAGCCCACCAGAACTTTATCAATTCTCTCTGCCTTTATTCTCAGACCTGATCCACTACAGGTTGTGGATTAGTGCTTTCATCTTCTGCAGGACCTTCGTTACCCTGTTGGGGTCCTCCACTGTTTCTTGTAGGACTCAGCATCTGTGTTGTTAGGGAAGAGTCCCCAAACAGAGATCTTCTGCTCGCTGGAGTAGTCGCTGGTTTGCAAGTGTTTTGTATTTTGCTTAGGATAGGCGAGGTGGTCAAGCTCTCCAGTTTGTCACGTGTTGCAGGAAGGAACCAGTCAGCACAAGCTAAAGGTGGAATGGAAGGAGAATCCAGCCTTTCCTCTATGCTGGCATCTATTCCTTCCAGTTGGAGTATGGTTGCTTTGACCTGATCTACATATATACAGTCTGGTCCTGGATTCCCAATAGCTTTGGATGCACAGCCTCCTGCCTCTAGTAGGACACACAACATGAAGTGTCTCTGCAAATATGAAGGGAGTAACATTAGCCTTTGGTTTAATGTACAGTATGTGCTGTGTTATATCTTATCTGAGATTTGGGTAAAATACAGCACTATATTCAACACTCCTTCCTCACCTTCAGAGGAGTTATTTTCTTCTAATCAAATCACATCCATGGACATCTTTCTGTTATTGTGTTATTTAAGTTAATGACCCAAACATAAAAGCTATTGTTTACAAACTCATTAGCTGTTTGCTTTAAAGAAAGTCTACATTTAAAAAAACAAAACCAGACACATTTCTGAAATTAGTTGTCTGAAAAGACAAGATCATGAAGGTAAAAATACTTTCAACTGAATTGAAAAGGCATAAAAATGATCAGAATTTATACTTAACCTTTGCAAGCTTTGCAGATGTATAAATAATGCTACTCTCTGAGAAATTCTATCCCATAAAACAACTACAATATAAGTATTTTGTAAAATTACCAAAGAAAATGCATGTAATATATATATCTTAGTGAACAATAGGCAAGACACAACAGCAAAGAAGAGACCCAGAGAATGGGCATATTGCAGTTGTTAACTTACCAAGCCAACTATCAGTAAGAAGTATCTTGCTTCAGGTTCCCTGTATCCTGTAAAACTTGAACCTTCGCATGGCTGGATATGATGCTGTGGAAATACTTCCCGCCACATCACTAACTGACCGATTCTCCGTTCTGCTGCCAAGGGTAACAGACAGTAGTGCCGACAGTATAAACCTATATCAATAAGATCTTCCTTTGGCAAGTGATTACCAATCAAGTAACCCTTAAGTAAACACAAAAAAGGAAGTGTATTCAGTAAGAAATACAACACCACCATATATCACTTCAGAGTACTCTCTATGTAGAGGTATCCCTGCCCCACATGCACTGTCATCTTAAGCTATCTGCCCATAGACTGTCATCTTGGTATACAGTTGTACAACAGATAACACTGAGCTTTTGCACCACATCTAAAGACTCAAAATACTGAAATATACACAAATAAACCATCAGCATATATGCAAATTATCAAAGGTGAGTTGGGAAATGCATGGCTTTAACAGCTTGAAAACACCTACAGCGTTAAGTTGCTCTCATTTAATTCTCTCTCCAAAATTAGTGAGCTCTCACTGGAATTAATAAAATTTCCAAAGAAGATACATAGTACAGCAGCGGTTTTAGCACTAAGAGCTTTACAGTTCAAGTGTTATCATGGTAGATACTGTGCAGGTCCATTTGTGGGAACAGTTTAGTCTTGTGACACTACCAACATAAAGAACAATTGCATGATAAAATCACCAAAGTTTTCTTTAAGTAAAGGTACTTATCTTCCTCTTTATACTGTTGATTACACCGTCTATATTTGCTAAATAAATTTACGAATGAGGTCAAAGTGAAAAAAGCTGTTGATACAATTTCTCAAGTCTTGCATTTAAAGATGGACTAAAGATAGATTGCCTGCTGATAAAAAATTGCAGTGAACAAAAAAATTCCTATTGGAATATCCTACAGTCTCACTTGAATTGATTCTTATTGCTTTATTACTCACTCTCTCTAATCCTCTGATCACACACCAAAAAACTCCAGTTTCAAAGATGTATTTTGTTCTTATGATCATACAGTACATATAATTGCCTTTCACAATTTTTTTCTGTTATAGTGTTTGAGTTCTGGTACTAGAAATACATGTTTAAAGCAGTCATACATTTATTTCATATTTGTGAGGTTCTGAAAGGGTAATTCCAGGAATAAATTAGATTTTTATTTTTTTGCTAATCTTTAGGTCTTAATCGTTAATAATCATTAATGTTACCTTGTAGAAGAGACAAGAGCCCAAAATCATATATAATCTTCTCATGTCATAATAATCTTCAGACTGTGGGGGAAAAAATAATTGTATTGTTTTTAATTCAGAATTTTTATTTTATTTACCAAATGCAAGTGAACTACTTCTGGTAAATTGTAATCAATATATTACTTAATGTTTTCATATTTGACCACCTCTTATTACTAGTACAGCAATTAATACTGAGCAGTAAAGGGAAATACCAAATTTTTAGCCTCCATTATTAATTTTCATATCATTAAAATTTTCTCAAAAAATTCCAGCTGAAAATAACAAGTTTCCTATTTAATAGTTATTTGTCCATTAACAATTTTTGTTAGGATTTGCTCACTCTCACAGGTCTTAACAGCAAAGTACCTGCAGTGTAACTATTGACACCAGGGGCCCTCGTAGAGTAAAACTTTCAAGTCAAAGCATTTTTTTCCAGTACTTGACATTTTACCTAAAATATACCCATTCATTGATCTTTTAATGCCCAGTGGTCTCTGATTAGTAACACTCTGTTTAGCTGTAGTTTAAATTAAGTAGGTGCAATCAATTTCTGTGCAATAAACTGTAACTTACAAACACTGCTTTCTGTAAGTATTCATCCAGGTTGTTTAGAACAGTGATTCTCTTGAATAGAATTTTAAAGTAACTGTTCTGAAACATGAGTTTAAGAGAGCTTTTTCATGACAAAGTAAAGCTGAAATTTCAATATGTTTACACCTCGCACAGCAAGAGTTACTTAAGTAAATTACTACAGTCTCCTTTAACAGTATTAAAAATAAGCATAATTTGTAATTATTTTCTGTAAACTGGAAAATTTAAGTTCTCATTGCTCCACAGGTGTTTTCAGGTTTATTCACAATTGCTTGGGAAGGAGACAACTATATACACAAAGAAGAAATGTAACAACAATCAGCTGTGTTAAAATTAAAGTGCTTTTGTAAACATATGTCCTGGGTTACACAAAGACTCTGGTATCCACCTTTTCTCTTTTCTCCAAATATGCCTACTAATTTAGGCTGTGGGGAGGGACTTAAGATAAGGGTGGTACTCTATTATCCCAGAGGAAGAATGTATCCACCAGTGTGAAAAGACTGGAAGGCTGATGACTCAGAGGACACCTACACCTGCCACCTCAGGCAATGAGCTGAGTATTGTCTCTTTGTCCTTACACAAATGACTCATCTGCGATAACTCCCCTTGGGGAGGCATCAGGACAGTTCACACACACACACACACACACACACACAAATTAATCTCTGCTGATGGCCATAATGAATCCACATGTGCTTAGAAGGTGTCAAAGACTCTTGAAATGTCCCATGATCCAGTGTTAATCATCCAGGGAAGAACTCCCTGCCCCTAGGGAGGTACCAGAGGTGTTCTCACCCACCCTGAGCCCAATAAAAGACCACATTTGGACTTCACTCGGCAGACCAAGGTCTTCTTCCCTCACTCCATGAGACTTCTCCCACCTGGACCTCCTCCCACCTCCTCAGCGGATCAGGACTACAGCCATCATCAGAGTTGCAGCAAACAGGTCTCATCACTGGACCCAGCAGGTGTCTTGTGGGTCCTTCCAGTTGCCTGAGAGGTCCACAGCCCTGCTCCAGTAACTGCCTGTGCTGGCACTGCAGCCTCACGCCAGCACTGACCCTCCAAACCACTCCTGCCAGGCTTTACCAGGTGGGGGGAGGCCGGATGCCATCTTGTTTTGGTCCAATGGGCAGAGCTTGGAAATTTTTCTGGTTAGCTTATCCCAGTTTTATCAGTATTGTTCAGCATTCTTCTTGATAAAGAGCTATTTTTTCACTTACATCTGGGCGTGTTTGATCTCTCTCTCTCTTTCTGTTGGAGAGAAGCAGGGGTATTGAATCGGAGGAAGGAGACTTCTGTCCAAGGTCTCTGCCCCTCCAAATTGTCTCAAACCGAGACAACATCCCTGGACTTAAGTTACATTAAATCATGGATTTCCAGTGATTAATCCAATCCTACAGGATTATAATATGTTGTAATATTAACCATGGAGACAAAATTCAGGATAAATAGAATGGGTAAATGGATCTATCTTTAAAGAATAATACAACATTCCTTTGCTTTGACTCCCACTTGATGAGAAAAAGTAGATGAGTTTGAAATTAGTGCTGAATATGACACTAAGGCAAAGACATAGTGTGCAATGCAAACAAAAATAAGATGTTTACCAGCTCTGCGAAGTCAGCTGCTTCCAGATCACTCAGTGCCGTGTCAATTTCCATCTGAAATATTTAAACAGTACTTCTTAATAGACATTTCCAACACATTAATTTCTCATAATAGCAT
Source organism: Pipra filicauda (assembly GCF_003945595.2). Classification (NCBI taxonomy): domain Eukaryota; kingdom Metazoa; phylum Chordata; class Aves; order Passeriformes; family Pipridae; genus Pipra; species Pipra filicauda. The sequence goes on from NW_024104432.1 coordinate 1,042,500, forward strand.
AGGTTGCTCTGTCTCGCTGGTCTCAGATTAGAAGTAACAAAGTAAGTGGATAAAAATTTGCATGTACTTTTCAATAGTAACATCAAATATCAAGAACACCTTGAGCCATCAGATTAAAGGAAAATCCTTCTTAAATGCTGTCTATCCCCCTGCTCTTTGAAACTGTACAATTTCCCTCCTTGTGTGCCTGCTGAACATAGTGTTTGGCGCAAAGGTGCTTTAGATGCCTAGAGACAAATCTCAAATCTGGCACACTATTGCATCAAACTGAGTTATCAGAAAAATCTTTTACACAATGGATTTAGGTTTTTTGTCTCTATGGAAATTGCCAAAACTTTCTCACGCATTATCTTTGTTCTACTAAAACTGCTTTAGGTGTCCTAATTTCTGTAACTACAAAAGCTGCTGGTTAATGTAAATTTTATTAAGAGTACTTCAAGAAACATAGTACTAGGCACTGAAACCCCTGATGTAAAGGTAGTACTTAATGCAAAGAACCTAAACCCCGTAATTACAAACTTCTTGGGCTGTATTAACAGGCTGCCTCTAATTGAAACAGCCAGTTTTCAAACTAAGCAATGTCAGCGGGGCTGCTGGCAGTCAAAAATTAACCAGTCTCTCAGCTTTTCCCCAGCCAAAATTTAAATGGCTTTCTGCCCAAAGAACTGACATTTTTAGTTTTATATTCCTTATAGGATATAAATATCTTCACCAAAATGTTAACTGGAAATGTCATGTTCTGCAACAATAACATTTTTTCTGGAAAATATGAATGATCTCAGACAACTTTGGAAAGTGATGTCCGTATCACAAATATAAATGATGCTGTTGTCTAAATCCCTTTAAAACTTAACTATTTTTCAAGAAAGAAACAACCTGGAAGCGGAACTATAGAACAAAGTGCAATAGAGTCTTTCTATAGACACTTGAGAGAGAAGAAAAAAGCATGGAGGAAAAAACCTAATCTCTTCTGAGACACTCCATAAATATGCACTTCTATAGCTAAAACATATATAACAGTGTTCATACATATTATAAAAGCAGAGGTTGGATTAAAATAATTGCAAACATATTGTCCTCAAGCGCATATTTATCAAAAATGTATCTGGACACATACTACAGGGTAAGGTAGAAAGAACTAAATAACTATCAGTCTGCAACTAAAGATAAAAGAGGAGACAATTCTCTTTTAAAGAAGAAAAGAGAGAAGACCACAGAAATATGTTTGGAAACTAACAGCACTGACTGATGCACAACCTGCAACATTCAGGGCAATTTCTATTACTGAATCACAGCAAACCTGTAAAGTTGAAAGACTTACCCCTTCATCCCTTCCCTTCCAAACACACTTATAAAAATTATACAGTGAGGTCTTATTAAACATAAAAATCAGAAACCCAGGAAAGTCCTAGTTAATATTATCTTCAAATAAAGACTGTATAAATTACAGAATATGCTACTGCAGAAGAAAGGTCATTTTGAACATCCAAATTCAGTCCTTTCACAAAGCCGTTCTGAGAAACACTTGCAATTTTCCATGAAGTTCAGCAAGTACAATGTTCATTTCTCTTATTGTTGCTGATGAAATAAGTTTGGATAATGGAGTTTATGGTCAACTCAGATTACAATCATTGTCTAATAATTAGAATTAGCCTTAACTATGTTATCTACAAACTTACAAATATTTTGGGTCTATCCAAAAATGAAAGGAAACTCTGAGCTTAAAACTTCCAAGCTGTTTTATTTGCATTGAATCGTGGCAAATACTCATTAAAAAACAAAATCTACCATGACAAGACTAACATATTCTAAACCAGAATCATAGATATTAAAGCCATGAAAATGACATTTATGACTGACAGCTATAATTCCATTTACTATGATCTACCTTTTGTCTTACTAGTGCTTAATGCACAACCTAGTTTCTAATTGGGAGGTAACCAGACACAGTGGAATGGTGCAGAAAAGCTGTACCTGTATGTGTCACACAAATGACATGTGGATATTTATTTTGATTTTGCAACAGCCATTTATAACTCTCCTAAATTACAAGCTATGGGCTTCTGGAGTAGTATTTCCTACCTGGAAAAATATTTCAGTGGTCAAAATCAAACATAAAGCTACATACTATGGGCTGCTTTCCCTACTCTATATCCTAGTTCTTAGAGATGCGTGTGTATATATTTTAAATAAAGTTTTAAGTCCTCTGTCATCATAATCTCTTCCTCGATAACTCTAAAGCCACTAAACACACTGTGGGAATGACAGTGTAGCTCCAAACCTGAATAAAGGATCTGGTAGGAAAATGGATGGTCTTGGATGAGCAAAGGTAAATTACACAATAACAGCAGAAGATTTTTTGGTCTCTCATATACAAATTTTTCCAAAGAGATGTGAAAAGGACATTACCTTGATCTCCCGAGGCAGCGTCAGCCAGCGCAGGCCTGGGAGATTGTCCAAGAACAAGGCACTGCAGGTCTCATAGTGCTGAGCACTGGGGCTGGCACTTGGCTCGAGCCTCACAGGCTGAAGTGCACGCTGGAAGAACAGGTTGAAAAAATGATCGAGGCGAGAAACATTTTCCACCTGGCAAAAAGCACTGAACAAACATGAACTCCAAGTTAGAATAACACTGAGAAACTTGCAGTTTATTTATATAACCCTCAGTGCTACACAAGTCTCTTTGCATCATGATGCTACATTTGGATGTATTTTTAACATGAAACAATCCACTAGGCTAATATCCAGGCAGTAGCTAAAAATAAAGAACAAACTAAAGCAGTACAGTATCATAGTAGATGTCTTAGAGCAACTTGATATGATTTAAACATCAGTCTCATCCTTCTGGAAACTGAGATTTATTCTTTTTCTTTCTCTATGGCATACACACGTTAAGCATGAATTGATGCAAGCATATGAATAATCTATCTTGGCAATTTTATCTAGGTCAAGACTCAAAATTTTCTGGGTGATTTCCAAATGCAGAGAAAGACAGTCACTGCAAGTCCAGAGTGTTTACTTTATTAAAAATATAATACTGATTCATATGTATATTTTACAGACAGTGCTTGAACGTAAAGGATAACATTTGCAGAGTGCTGTTGATATCCACCGGGACTTAGATTATGTGAATGATTTAACCTAATCAAGGACAAAACTTCCTGAATTGACAAAGACTGTTTAAAAAGTGTCTTACTAGTGTTCAGACTGAAAGCAAAAGGCAAGAAGAACATAATTCTGTTTTTTATGCAAGTGTAAAGGCACAGGCAAAGAAATTCCATGTAGACATTAAAATTAATGCTACTATTTGTCTTTTTCCGTGAGCACCAATGAGAAATATGTGAGTGAAAAGAAAATACTTTTGAAAGAACTCACCTGTCCAAAGAACCGTACATAAACGTTAAGGTCCTGACAACATCTTCAATCATGTTCCTCAGCTGAGAAAGTGGCACACTAAAAAAAAAAAATTAAAACGTACAGCTTTACTATGAATAAGTAGTCCTCCTAGGTGTGTAATATTACTGATGTTATACAGCAGTCTCTACGAAGTACTTGAATTTACCAAATACTATAAAATATTACTGTTTTCTAACCTACATGTATTTCTGAGATCTTATTCCTTCAGAGCAAATGAAAAAGATGAATAACATATATCTTTATATATAGATATAAAAGATATATAACAATGGATATATAAAAGATGAGAATAAAGTCAATCAAAAAATAAGAATCACAGGTATAAAGACTAGTTTTAGTAAAAAGAGTACATTGTAAGCCCTTTCTTGCTTTTTTGTTAGAAGAGTACAATTTGAGGACACAAAATAAAATTTAAGGGAAAACAAAATCTTTTCTCTGAAACTCACTTCTCTTCAGGAAGGCCAATTATGAGCAACTTGTCAGATTCTTTCCAGTAAACAACTTGAATCAGTTTTTCACATAAGAAAAGGGAGGAACTAGAAAAATTAAACCAGAAATACTTCTGTTAACAGTATGAAGTTATAAAAGAGTTAAAAACAATTTCACTGAAGTGAAAATCCCACTAGTCACTGCTACCCACTACAAGGAAATTCCCCCATACCAATGTACCTGCAGGCTGAGCAGTCCAACTTCAGGCATGTTGTTCTAGTTAAAACGTTACTGCCTAAACAGGTTGAGTCACTCTGGTTTTGTCTATAACTTGACACATAACCCCTGTCTGCTGTACATGTATGTATAAAGTAATAAAAATAACAATACATTACATTTCAAATACTTTTACCTGATAATCTCGGTACCAGTAACATTTTCCAGTATGTCAGACAGTGTGAGAAATATTCCTCTCACACTTTTCAGTTTTTGGGATGCTTCAGATATGGGGTACTGATAAAGAATTTCTTGCTGTGAAGAAAGTTAGCTGTTAGTTAAGCAAAGCAAAACCAATCCCCCCCAAAAAAGAATCCCCACAGAAAACAAGATAATTTTTTTTTTGTGGTAACAGGGTTTTTTTTAAACATGAAAACTTTTCTCATATAGTTTCATATGGTAGTGAAACAAGCAGTGAGCTGCATGGGCATACTGGAAAGTTCTAAAATGCACATGAATGTTTCTGACAGTTTTAAATTTTTTATTTTATAGAAAAGCACAACTTACTTAGAATCATTATTACATGAAGAAACATAAAACGACAAACAGTATGGCCACTGCATTTTAAAGCTTTAAGTACACTGTTACCAGTCTGATTCCAAGAGATAGGAAGAAATTCTTTATTGTCAGGGTGGTGACACACTGGAACGGGTTGCCCAGAGAAGCTTGGATGCCCCATCCCTAGGAGTGTTCAAGGACAGGCTGGACAGGCTTTGAGCAACCTGGTCTAGTGAAGGTCTCCCTGCCCATGGCAAGCAGCTGAAACAAGATGATCTTTAAGGTCCCTTCCAACCCAAGCCATCCTAGCCTTCTCTGATTCTATTTGTATGGTTCTTTCTGTGTTTAAATTCTGATTTAAATCATCATCAAACATACAGCTCTTCAAAACCAACAGTAAGAATATGAAAACTCCAGTCTCTCTATATAACCCTACCTAACTGCTTTACCTGTACAGCATAAAATATAACTGAGATATATACTCAACATACGCCATTAACATTTCTCATGAAACCTCTGACCATCTGTGTCAACATATTCTTAAACAGGTCATCCTGACGCTCAGTAAAATAAGTCATCTTAAAGCTCAGATAAATATTTGTGACAATTATTTTTCTTTTTCTAACCAGTTTTTTTAAATAATCTTTTTATGTAAGCACTTTTAAAAATTTTGTATTATTTCAGCAACCATAAAAATACAGTAATAGGCAAACACGATTCTTCGTAATTTATTGCTTTCTGCCAAATCATAATGGACCAAAAATAATGCATGTAGTATTAGGCATATCCACTGCAAAGAGTATAGTAAATTATCTTTTTACATGAACAAAAGAAACATAAGCATGATTAAGTTCCCTATTTATGTCACTAAGCACATTCTGCCAGTGCCATTAGAAAATTTTCCTCATCAAGACTAAAAGAAGTTTCATTACAGAAGGACCTGGAAACTCTTCATTCTTATCCAATTTAATTAGCTCTATTTACAAATACTCATTAGTGACAAGGATCTTTTTTTCTGGAATCAATCCCTCAACTGGAGAAACCCTGCTGTTTTCTAATTACAGCAGTGCAGAGGGCTAGAAAGAGCCTTTTTCCACCCCTCACTATGAACTGGGGCCTTTACACTGAATTAATTTGTGAATTATCTGTACACTTTCCCAGGGAAAGAAAAGCCAACTGTAACAAAAGGGCAGAGCAGTATCACATCTGTATACACTGATTTAGCAAGGTTCAGCACATGCCACCATACCAGGTCAGCTGTCTCAAAAGCGAGCCCAAAGGTCACAGGCCAAACACAGTGGAACTAATAAACGACAAGCAGCTCATTCCTTAAAAAGTGTAAACCCTTCCTTAACCCAAAAATCCAGACCTGGACAGACTCCGAACTAATGGCTTCTACACTATCGTGTAGGAGGAATATGAACATTACTCCTTTTTAGACCTGGTATCACCAAAAATCAGGTCAAACGCAAAGATGTTATAGTTGCACACTAGTACGAATAATGTATAACTGTAATACTTACCTTAAACTAAAATCTAAAAAAGACAGGATCAATCTTACTGAAACTGTTGCCATCTGTGACACCCCCCACAGGCGTACACACATCCCAAATGATTTCCAACACTACTTTCTTTTATAGCTGAATAGACAGAGCTTACAAGTCTTAAAGCTCATTAATTCTATTTTTAGGTGCCAAAAGCTCACAAGTGGAAGAATTAGTTACTAGTTCCAGTTGCCATAGTTTACATGGATGTGATCTGCATACCGTGCCTCCTTTGGATATGGGTAAAGCAGTTTAGTAAAGGATCATTATATTTTTGTTGTGCAGTATGGCATAGGTGTATCATAACTTCAGTGTTAATTTAAAGTACCATATAAACTAAATTTGGGACAGTACATCTACAGGCTATAAGTTGCTTAATGTTCAGTAAAAAGACAAATGCCTTGAAGAAGGCAGCATTTTTTTTTGTAATGAAATGTTATAAAGAGCTTGATTACACCAGCAAAGCATCCCTCCACATTAGACTATTTGGGGCTGCGTAACTGCCAAGACTTCTCAGGGAAACAATTATTTCACGGTGTGAAGGGACAACATGTGCATTACAATTCCTCTTTTACCTCTGCTCAATGTTCAGGATTAATCCCGTTTCTTGGGAGAGCTTAAAGAAATAATGGGACAAGAAAGCAGTACTGGATCTACACTGCAGTGGAGGAATTGCAATTAGGCATTTGCATGTCTATTTCCCTACCAACAGAGGAGCCGGCGATCCTGAAATTATTTTTTTTAATATTTCATAAAGTTTATGGGATCAAGAAAATACTGGTCTTTAAGTCCACAACAACCATCCACAAGTGTTCTATCCACATAACATAGCAATCTTGGACTACTGAAAACTCAGAACTGAAGAAAAAGAGAAATATTTGAAATATGCAAGTGAACTTTGATAAAGAATCTTAAGTTTATTTAATTTACAGTTAAATGAGCTCTTTTAATTTTTATTGTAAGAAAATACTAAAGAAGAAAAACACTGTGATATTTTATGTATTATGATATCATGTAATTTTCTAGGGTTCTCTTCTGAGCCCTGTCTCTAGAAAGTAAAATTAAACTCCATTATGTGCAGCTGTAACACTTCTCTATCATACATCACTAACAGAACAACACAGACTCGTACCAGTTGAAAAATAGTATAAAGGAAGTAAAGATATTTCAGAAAAGGGATGGAGCACTGAGTGAATCTAAGGATAAATTCCAGGGGAAAGAAATCAAAATGTCTTTTTTCTGCTCCCCACTCCATCACTGTCTTGCCATCCCAGTCCCCGAGGACTGGCAAAACTTGTACTTTGTTTGATATCTCCTCATCACAGATAATATAAGATCACTGGGGCACAATGCTAAATTTGAGAATTCACACAAGGGGAGAAGAGAAGAGTCTTTTTCCAAATGTTTGTCCCTAAAAGTCTACTTTGTCCATTTGTCATTTTTAGATTAGGCAAGAGGCCAAACTCAGCACCAACCCTCCCCCCCCCTCGCACTGCTCTGTGTCCCGGCATTAAGAGGAGTATCTGTAGCTATGGCTACAACATGGACAACATCTACACAAACTTACAATGGCTTACATCTACACTGGCAAAATTTTTCTGAACACAGAAAGGAAAGAGGTGTGAAAGGAAGCTTTACAGGACAAAGGGAAAGTACTTCAGTAGCTCTAAACCACTGCCCCAAGCAAGAATCAGCCGCTGATTGCAAACAGCAGGCAGGCCAGAGTCCTCTAAGAAAAGGCACATTAGCATTTCAAAACAGGAGCCAGACAGATTATGAATGTGGACTGCCAACATCTCCTGCTGGGGGAAATTCTTTTGGCTCGGCAGATTCCACAGTTCCAAGTTGGAGAGGCGTTGAAAACACCCCGTCCAGCATGTGAGAGAGGACACGAGACACGACACTGCACTGGTGAACGTACCTCGGCTTTGCAGTTACACCTCTGGCCTCTCCTCATGTGCTGACCTGAACTGAGTTTAGGTCCAATTAGACATTGTCAGCACTGATGCTATTTTTTATCCCTCTGGAATTTCAGGCCTTATTTCTGCCAAAAGGGACATTTTGCAGATGACTCACTACTCGAAACATTTAGCAAGATTATTTATTTATTCATTTATGTATTTATCATCAAATGTCACAGCAGTTGCTGTTGTCAGTTGTTATTTCACTTCAGATTTATTCAGTCAGCCACATACCTCATCCTTGGATGTTTCAGAGTCCAGTTTCAGTGTGAGGAACATGACAATATGAGGCACGTCCTGAACAGCCTGCTGAAGGTCCGTACTGTCTTCTCCCCACAGGAGCCGAACCAGATTGTTCATACTTGACTGTGCCTGTTTGTTCATTTGCTGAGAAGTTACTTCAGGCTCAAATACTGAGGTTTCAAATGTAAGTTTAACCTATTAAGATAATTAATTATTGTGAAAACGAGGCTGTACTTACAATTATGTCCCAACATAAAATGAAAGAGATGCAGTTTGAGCCCTTTAAGAGATTAAGTTTTCTTAGCTTTACTGACATGTAAGCACACAAAAGTTCCTCCTGTTACAAGAAAACCAACTGTACATTTAGGATCATATAACCATCTATTACAGAGGACAAAGCTAGCTATTACATGGTCTATGAACCATGTGAGTAAGCATGTGGTTTGCTGTGTTTTCATGCTTAATTCTTATGGTCTTGAGAATGGAAAAATATACTTACTTTGAACGCAAAACCTATACTACCCTGACTTTGAAAAACACATACTATTTGACTTCTTTTGAAATGTCAGCACTTTCCTAAGTATATATCCTCAAGGCTCTTTCTGGACCACTTCTTTGCCATTTTGAGTGCACAGGAAAATCGGTTTAAATTTACATTAGACTGAAAAAGTCTGTTAAATTGTAACAGTAGCAACTCTTTCAATCTTTCATTTTCACCATGTTAATTTTTTTAACTGTAAAATCAGCATATAAGAGTTTTGTTGCTGTATTTAACAATTCACAAGCATAAAAATTGTTTACATACTTTGCTGTGCTGTCTTTAGAAGAAAAAAAAAGATCAAAGCATAGAGTATCCTCTCTTAAATAACAAAAGTTTAAATGATCAAGCTTACTTTGCCAAAGAATTATGTTTTCTGTCTTTATTTTCCAAATAAAGTAAAAACCAGGAATATTAGAAGAAACACGTATTTCCTGACTAACAAGCAACACATAATCCAAACTATGTTGAAATATGTTTCAGAATTTGCTTTATATTTTTCATACCTTTTATTATCACTGCCTTACAAAAATTATGTTTGCTAGTTGTTCCGGCAGTGATGAAAGAGCAATTTTTAAATTTTTTTGTGAATGAATGCTGATATCCTAAGTATGAAAGAAGGAGAAGTGAGAAACATTTAGCTCTTGACTGAGCATAAAATTGTCATTTCCAAGGAGAAAAACTTGATTTATTTTCTCGGATGATACCTCAAGTTTTTATCAGTGTTTAAAGTGACTGAAGACATATTTGGACTAAGCAGGCATGCTCTCAGTTCCCCCTTTCATATGTTTTACTCAAGATGGTTTGTCTACCTTAAAATAACCGTAACATGCCTATTGACTGGGAATTTCTGAACATAACACATCACACCAAATCCTGCTTCTGTGTTAAGTCCGTGACAGCTTAGCCTAAGGATTGATGCAACAAAAAAGTTTATATTGTCCCAGTTGCAATAAAACTGAGAAGCCCAGGCAGAGGTAATTTATACATTTAAATGGAGATCATTCTCATTTTCATAATTTTGTATGTGTATGCACATATTTCAAGAGAGGAGTGCCAGTAAGAAATAAGGATGCTTTAAAACACCCAGGGCCCGTCAAACTGGCTTGGAGAGAAGTGCTATCATCAGCTCTTACAGCTACAACATTTATGTCATTGGCTGCCACCTTCCCATTCCACTCCACTTCTCCTCTCCTATTTTGGCTGCTATCAGCTTTTTTCTCTTTTCTCTTCCTGTTCCCTGGAACAGCACTGCCCTCCATCCTGCTCTCCTGCTCTGTGCTACCCCTGTCTTTTCTTACAGTCACTCATCCCTCGCCCTCTCCTCATCAGTTTTGATTCCTTACACTGCATATAACAGGGCTTGAGGAGCAGAAACATCCAACTAAGAAGAAGCTGCTTTTTAAGACCCAGTAACTTGATAGTTCACAGTTGCAGAGGTGTATGTTTTCTTCTCCAGCATTTTGTGATTCAGTTCTCTTTCTTTCTCATGCCATCTGCATGAGCAGAGCATATTTCAGAGCATTTTCCTCATATCCCGTTTAACTTTTTGCAGATTTCCTTAAGGCTCAATAGTTATTTCTCTTAACTTCTATTACATCTTGTCTGTGGACACTTATACATGACACTTAGGCTACAGTCTCTACATTAACGATGCACAGATATAATTCTTGCTGCAATCTTTTAGTCTCTCAGTTTTTTAAAAAATAAACTCAGTCTGTCTTGTTGTAAAGGCATCACCATATGGTCCTCCAGGGAAGAGCTCAAAACAAACTGGGCCAAACAGAACTTTTAACTGTCCCTCCTCTTGGAGGCATCCATGCTGCCTCCCACATCACCGTAATAGAAAAGGAACAAGAGACTGTATTTCTACGTACCCTAAAACCTATTCTTTTTTTTGTGGAGGAGAAATGAATCTTCATTTTGAGCAGTGCACCGGATCTGATTAAGTATGACTACTGAAGTTCCCTTTTATAAGTACTGACTATGAAACCTTCCATAGCTTTGATTCCATTTCTCCTAAAGACAATCAGATCAATGCACAGCAGAAAAACAGAAAAGGAAATGACAGAAAGAATGGGAAAAGCACAGAAAACATTAGTATTCTACTCTATATATCACGCCCACATTCTCAATGCTTAGAACAGTTCTCAAAAAGAATTTAATCAAATGGCAAAAAGGAACTGATGAAGGTGGCAGGGACAGAAAACTGTGAGGGACATGGATGGGAATTTTCTGCTTAGAAAATATGTGACCAAAGTGGAACGTGACAGAGTTCTCCTAAGCCACGCAATGATATGAAGAGTAAGACGTGAACAGTTAACTTTTTCTAATAACACAGAAACATGGGGGTATAAAATGCACTTAATTAGATGGCAATTTGAAAGTCAATGTTAATGAACATAACACAAATCAGGTACATAAAATCACTGCTACAGGATGCTGTGGAGGTCAAAGGAATTTTAAGAACTAGATTAACAAAGGAGAATGTGCAAACCTGTAAGTGACCCTAACTATTAACTGCTGGAAAATAATGATTGGAAGGTCACTCTCTTATTTGTTTCTTAATACTCTTATACATTTGTCAGTATAGAAAGAGAAAATGTAGCTGTTATACCATTCATCTGCCGCAGAAAGGCATGATTTGTGTTCATCTGCAGGAAAGTGTATGGCTGAGAATGTGGATTTTATTACAGACAGAGCTGGTGGCATGGCCTGCATTTTAAAAACTGCCTGCCATTTCCTGTTTTAAGGCTCTGTTTTCCATGTGCTTACCGTTTGCACAACTGTAACTCAAAATTTCAGGCTGGAATTTTTGATTCTGACTGTCTGCCTCAGGCTGAATATTTTTAGAAAGTTTTGGGTAAAATGGTTCTGCAACTTCTGAATATCACAGTAAGGAAGAGCATATTCTTTTAGCATATCTTGCCCTTCCTATTCTGTCTTCTGGTACAAGGAAGCAGCAGCTATTTTGATTACAGAAAGGGAGAAAAAGAAGGACTGATGTAGCATTTGGACTTCTATTGCTCAATAAATTTACTAAACTAGCCCTTACATGCCTAGATCTAGTTGCCTAAACTGAGGCAAAGAAAACAAAATTCTGGAAATATAATAATGAGTTATGTTATGTCACATGCTGAAACTGAGAATATAGGGAGTTAAGTTTTTTAATTAATTCCAGCGATTTTTAACATTGAATTCAGAAGAGCAGGGACTTCTCTTATGGAAATAACTTGTATTTAAGTAACAAGTCTTGAAACTGCTTCTTATTTGATATTTTGCAATGCAAGATGAATGAGAATACATTAACAATTCTGCATGTATTACAAAATCTCAGATACAACAACCCTCTGTTTCTTTAGCAGCATGAACCCAGTGTTCTACTCTGCAAAAAACTCCTGAACTCTGTATTTAAATCTCCTCTGGTCTATTCCAGCAGTCATTCTACTGGCTTGACTCAAACTGCACAGTAAAAAAGGAATAATTGCACTTTAATAAAAGGGTTTGGAAAGCCAACATGCCAAACTGTTACACATTTCAAATAATTGCTGTCTACTTGACAGATTTACTGACAATTTAAACATTAACATTGCATTAAAAGTAACTACTCTGTAAAGAGCTGCACTGTATTTTACCAATAAGTAATACATATACTCTAATCTAGCAAGGATACTATTACATAAACTATATAATCTCTGCTTTTTTAATCATTCTGTATTTAATAGCAGTTACAGCAACTCCATATTTGGTCAAAGACAGACAAGACAAGGTTTTTCTCCCATGGAGCTCTGCCAATACCTGACCACAACTCTGGTAGCTTCATACTGTCAAATATCTTGGAAAGCTTCCTGAACTGACAACCCAGTACTCAATCTCACTGCAGTTACAGATATAGTTCCACAGGCACTTGCACTACATAAGTTGCAAACAGAGGCATGTTTAAGAAAATCTAAAATTTTCACTTTTTATCTCTGGACTGTAAAACATTTCTACTATCATCATCACCTTGTCTATTCTACCTCAAGAAAAACTACCAAAAGACACTACAATTTTTAAACTGCTCCTTCTCATATCTGTTAGTTGCAACTTTTATTTTGTCTTCCTGTCCACCAGGAAGTGGATTTGCACAAAATAACGCAAAATACTAAATTTTATGCTATTAACATCCTATATAAGTAACAACTCTCCTGATTTAGCTCTGAAGTAGCTATGTAATTATTTATTAGTTATTTAATTCTTCGTTATAGTTCCAAAATTATTATTCAGCTAGAAGAAAAGATATATGCAGTAGGTTTGGAGGGAAGAAACATTATTCATCAGGTCAGGTTTTTGGATTTTTTTTCTATCAACTTTTATTACTGGCTTCTATCAATTTTCATCACTGTTAAGTTTTGAAAGATCTTAAAGTATTTAATCTAAAAACTCTTAAAACCTCGAGACTTCTTTCTATTTAAATATTAAAGTAGTATCAATTTCTCCATTTAAGTGCTCTTAAATATTTTAATGGTACTAACTTGTTAATTCAGGCTTGCTTTTATTCTCTCGTGGTTTGTAAATCTTGTTTATATTAATGAATATATAATTATTTTAGTTAAGTATTTCCAGAGCAATTATTACCATTTTAAGAACAGTAATTGACAAAAAAGACCCACTACTATTTTGTTGACATATTTATATTTAAGCTAGACATCAATATCTTGCTTCATGCATGCTAGTGCTGCACATCTCCAGCCCTAAGTTCTGTTTCCTCAGGAAAAAAAGGCTAGAAACAATATTAACATTTACAGAGGACATTTGGAATAAACATTCAACTACTATACCTGCATAGGACCTGGAATGCAAGACAAAACCCTTTCTATATTTTCAGAATTCACATCGACATCATTTACAGCAATTAAAGCATCTCCTGGAGGTGAAACAGACAAAACATGAGGAAGTTAGTTGGTATCACACCACAATACACAGCCAAAGTGTCTTGTTTTAAAAATGAGTATGACATTCAAACAGTCATAAATGTATATTTGTTACATTTAAGAAGATGGTTTCTACATGCAACATTTACTGTGTTTAGAAACATTAGTCTTGCACCTCAATGCTCTTAAGGCCTTGCTGCCATGCTTGTATCATTTTACAAAAATCACTGAAGCACGGAATGGTTTGGGCTGGAAGGGACCTTAAAGACCATCCAGTTCCAACCCCGCCTGCCACGGGCAGAGACACATTCCACTAGACCAGGTTGCTCAAAGTCTGTCCAAGCTGTCGTTGAACACTTCCAGGGATGGGGCAACCACAGCTTCTCTGGGCAACCTGTTCCAGTGCGTCACCACCCTCATAATGAAGAATTTCTTTCTAATATCTAATCTAAATCCACCCTCTTTCAGTTTGAATCCATTTCCCCTTGTGCCTTCACTACAAGCCCTTGTAAATAGTCTCTCTCCATCTTTCTTGTAGGCTCCCTTCTGTGACTGGAAGGTCACAATTAGGTCACTCCAAGGCCTTCTCTTTTCCAGGCTGAACAAACTCAATTCTCTCAGCCTTTCCTCATAGGAGAGGTGCTCCATCCCCCTGACCATCTTGGTGGTCCCCCTATATAGCAACTGTCCAAGCTTCTTCCTTCCACCCAGGCTTATATTACACTCGTGTTCCTTTACCAGAAAACACAACAATTTCATCAATCAGGTTATTTCCCTTGCCCTGCTCTGAAACCACCTCTGTTCACTTGCCAAGCCTTCTCCAGTGCTACTGCCACTGATAAAAACACTGTTTCCAAAAGCACTCCAAAATTCACTCTTCCTGTAGCAGCTTACAAGTTCTAGGCCATCACTTACACCAAAGATTTCAAGTGTTGGTTGAGCCTAACTCTGGAAGAATCTCACCACCCTGAGCTCCCCTCTTTGAAGAAGTCCTGGCAGTTATCGTGCACATTAGTAACTCTTAGCTTAGTTCACTGAACTGGCAGAAAACCATTCATTCTTCCTCATTTCTCCTTCGTCTCTCAAGCCACACCACAATTTAGTCCTTTCCCTTCTTTTCCATTCCTTGTCCACTGCTGTGGCTTCTTATTCTGCTCTCTCCATACTTTTATCTGCCCATTCTTCCTGCCTAACGGCATCTTGTGTTTTCTACATCTGACACTCTTACCATCACTGGGAATGGGAAAAAACTCAGGATCCCAAAGAAAAAGTCATTAACTGCAAATGGAAAAACTTTGAAAAATTAAGGGCACCAATCACAAAAACAAACAGAACCAAATTAGAGCTTACAGACTTAAAATTAACATTCAAGTTTAAAGTACAAACACCAAACTGGGATTTCTCTCTGAAGGAAAATATTCTCAAGAAGTAACCCAGTGATAATTAGTTGATAACCTCTGCCTCATCCCCCTCAGAGAGATGCATATTTAAGCACAGTGTGCAAGAAAAATATGAGACCAGGGGAAATGGAAACCAACCTGTGAAGTTAGAAAACATAAAAGTAAAATAACATCAAAAGATAAAACTATATAGACCTGTCAAAAGAAATAGAAATTGCAAAGTAAAAATAGAAGGTTTTTTACCATTCATCTACTTTCATTAAGAAAATAAAAAAAGGAAGCAGCATTAAAAAAAGGATACATATTAAAGATATTTTAGCTGTGGTAGCCGGAGACTAAACCCAAAGAATTTGATTACTTAAGCTGGCAATTTAGAACATCAGTCCAGTGCTTAAGGTGAGATTTTTGGTTGAACCTAAGTCAGAAAAACTCTCACTAAAAGGACAGTCCTTCATGGTTTCTCTAATGTCAACATCTGAAGCTGGAAGTGTTGCACAGCAATTTAAATTAGTAGTAGAATGGCTAAGGCTTAGTAGAAGAGTAGGCCTAGAAAGCAACTTTGTTTGTGTGTGAAGTGGAAACCATAATCAAAGGATCTAGTCAGGCATGTATGCAACGATTTGTTACCTAGGATGTGGTTAAGGTCTGTTAAACAGTTTCTAGGGATAAGACAACTTAAGCAGATTTATGATTGGAGTAGATGATTATTAATTGTTATCAGTATGAAGTATGAGCTTGTTTGCAACTGCACCTGGTTTGCTGTGGAAACTGTAACTGTTTTGCCGTGGAAACTGCACGTAAACTTGTTTCTGTATAAAAGCTGAACTGAAAATGAGGGTCTTCGGAATCCTGACTTTGGACGCTAGTCCTCAGGTTCCCGGGGCCCCGAATAAAGCACCGCATAAACCGGCACTCTGTTGGTTTGTGTTTCTTTTGGTTACGGGCAACAGTTTTCTGGCGACCCAGACTGGGGACTCCGGGGGTAGCTGGGGCGGCTCACGCGCTGATCTACTCCACGCCGGCAACCAGGTGATTTCTGGGGAGACATCGACCCGTGCCCGACCCCGCGCCCGCCGGACAACCCATCCAGGTAAGCCCGGAGGTGCTTTATTCTTTTAGGTTTGTTGGTTGGGAGCCTGCCTATAAGACGGGACCGCAGTTACCCGCTAGGTTGGGCTAAAGGTACCTCGGTTGGGAAGCCTAGGCGCTGGTCGTAAGACGTAGCGAAAGCCGCGCTGTACCAGCACTCGCCACTCAGAGGGAGAATTGGCGAGTTGGTTTTGGTTTTGGTATTGGAATATGTACTTGGTTTATGTTGTTGTGTTGTCGTGCTGGTCGTTAAACGTATTGTTTTGTATGATTGTGGTATTGTGAATTTGAGGAATTCACATTGTGGTGTATTGTGAATTTGAGGAATTCACATTACGGTGTATGTGTGAGCCGGTATGATGCCGTTTAAAACTTTTAGAGCATTATCTTGTGCAGAAAAAGATATCCCTAGCGATTCTCCGCTTGGTTGCTTGTTAAAACATTGGAAGGAGGGAAATTTTGGACAAGAGTTAAACAAGAAACAATTGATTGATTACTGTAATAATGTATGGCCTCAATATGAGACAGAAGGAATGCAGTGGCCTAGAAATGGTTCATTGACTTTGGAAATTATAACCCCTTTGATGCGATATTTACGAGAGAATGAGAAGTGGGATGAAATACCGTATCTGGACTTGTTTTATTATTTAGAACATAACACTGAGTGGCAAAAGGAATGTGGTATTTTAGTGTTGAAAGAACTGAAACTGGAGGATGATAAATGTAAAGAATGTCAAGAGCGGAGTATAATGATATTGAAAGGATTGGATGATAAATATGAGCGGAAAATACGGTTTTCAGAACCAGAGGAGGATGTGTCTTTGTTAGTCTCCCCCGGTAGAACTCCAAGTGCGCCCTCGGGAGATAGTCTCCCTTCACGTGTGAGGGCACAATCACCCACCATGCCCCCGCTAGAATCGTCCTCGGATGAGGAAGAAAAGAGAAAAGGGAGAATGTGATTTTGATAGAACTCCTTTAGCTGAACGAACGCGGAGAGCACGAAGAGAACGAGGGAGGAGTAGAGAAAGACAGCGAGGGGGGGGAAAGTTGAGGGAAGTTTCGCTTTCACCCCCGAGATTAATGGCCCCTTCGCGGGAAGCAGTTGGAGCGGACGGGAGAAAAGTCATGATGAAAGTTTCTTTTTTACCTAATGATATATTAATTTGGAAACAGTCAGCTGGGTCATACAGAGAAAATACAGAGCAGGTGACTTGTATTATAAAAATGGTTAGAAAAACTCAAAATCTAGACTGGAATGATTTACAGGTATTGTTAGATACAATTCTAGATTCAACTGAAAAAGAAATGGTATTAAGAGTGATGGTGGAAAGAGCGAAAGAAAGAATGCGAACTCTGTCCCGGGCGGCGGGGGGAGCAGTGGATGATTTTGTGCCGCGGGAGGATCCCGGGTGGGATCCAAATGTGTCTGGAGATTGTAGAAAGTTGAGAATTTACCGAGAATTGTTGGTGGAGGGAGTGCAAAGTGAGATACCAGGGACGCTGGACTGGTCAGGGCTGTGCTCGGTGGGACGGAATAGGGGAGAATCTCTTTCAGCCTTTTTAGAGAAGTTAAAAGAGGAACCTCTGAATGAAGTTAAAAGTAGTAAAAAAAAAAAAGAGGAACCTCAGAGAGAGATTACAAATAGCCCTCTGATAAGAAGATTAGTAAAAGGTGACTTTGAGGCTAGGACGCTGAGGATTCCCCCTGAAAGTCCCTTGGGGAACCTCTTAGAGAACCGGAGTTGTTATTCCAGCACTTATAGAAGATCAAAGGAGAAAATGATTAAGTATTGTATTGAAGTGTGGGGAGGTAGAAGAATAGGAAATAATACTTACTGGCCCGTATATGGTACTTTTAAGAATTGGGTCTGTGAACTTTTAACTTGGTATGTTAGCAATAAAAACCCTTTTGCCCAGAGGAGAGTTTTTATGCCGATATATAGTTAGAAGCCAGTGAAGATATTTACTTGTTTTCTTTAAGAGAAAGAAGGAGCACAACCCGTTAGAGTGCAACAATACCTAATTAGTTTAGAAGCCAGGAAAGGAATAGCTCCTATGATCACATAGTTTTTAATTTTAAGGATATTAAAAGAATGTGAGTCAGAGTTTAATACTCCCATTTTTCCGATAAAAAGCAAAATGGTAAGTATAGGTTAGTGCAAGACTTTAGAGCAGTAAACCTCATCACAAAAGATATCCACCCGGTTGTAGCTAACCCTTACACCTTGTTAACATCTGTTTCTGAGAGATTTCAGTGGTTTACAGTGATTGATCTAAAGGATGCCTTCTTCTGCATACCACTGGCACGGGAAAGTTGGAAAATCTTTGCCTTTGAATGGGAGAACCCAGAGACTGGACGGAAGCTACAACTTACTTGGACTCGATTACCACAAGGATTCAAATGCTCACCCACGATATTTGGTAATCAGTTAGCAAAGGAACTTGAAGAATGGAAGACTACTCAGGTAAAAGAATCTCTTTTTTCATATATAATACTTCAATATGTTGATGACATCTTTTTGAGAAATACAGAGCAGGGACTCTGCCGTCAATTAACCATTGAACTGTTAAACATGCTGGGGCAAGCAGGCTATCGAGTCTCAAAAGAAAAAGCACAACTAGTAAAACAGAAAGTTATTTATCTGGGATGTGAAATCTCCCAAGGAACCCGGCGCTTAGGAACAAATAGGGTTCAAGCAATATGTGCTATCCCTATGCCCCGAAATAATCAGAAACTGAGATCTTTTTTTAGGAATGGTCGGATGGTGCAGACTGTGGATCCCCAACTTTGGACTAACTGTCAGACCTTTATATGAAGCAGTAAAGGAGCCCAAGCTGACCTGGGGGACGAAGCAAGAGAAAGCGTTCCAGGAATTGAAAAGAGGCCTCCAGGAAGCACCTGCCCTGGGACTGCCGGACCCAACCAAGGAGTTTCAGCTCTATGTCTGCGAGAGACAACGAATGGCTTTAGGAGTCCTCACTCAGCGTCTAGGATCCTGGAAAAGACCGGTTGGGTATTTCTCCAAACGGCTAGACGCAGTAAGTGGGGGATGGCCAGGGTGTCTCAGAGCTGTGGCAGCGATGGTTACTTTAATACAAGAAGCACAAAAATTGACTCTGGGAAAACACATGGTAGTGTACGTACCCCACATGGTCATAGCAGTTTTGGAACAAAAAGGGGGGGCATTGGCTCTCATCTAGCCGTATGTTACAGTATCAAGCTTTGTTGAGAGAACAAGATGATGTTGAACTGAAAATCACTAACCATCTCAACTCAGCAGAATTCCTTAAGTCTACACAGGAAGAAGGTATCCTGGAGCATGACTGTGTAGAGACCATTGAACAAGTCTACGCGAGCAGAAGAGACTTGAAGGACGAGCCATTGACAAATCCTGACTGGGAATTGTTCACTGACGGATCTAACTTTGTGGAGAACGGCACCAGGTATGCTGGGTATGCAGTGGTCACTGAACAAGAAGTGATAGAAGCAAACGCACTACCCCCAGGTACGTCTGCACAAAAGGCCGAAATATGGGCATTGGTGAGAGCTTTGATATTAAGCCAAGGAAAGAGAGTTAACATATGGACTGACTCCAAATATGCTTTTGGTGTAGTTCATGTTCACGGAGCACTCTGGAAAGAGAGAGGACTTCTTACTTCTCAAGGGACAACGATTAAACATCGGGAAGAAATTTTACAATTGCTAGAGGCAATACACAAGCCCTCAGCAGTGGCAATCATGCATGTTAAAGGACATCAGAGAGATCCCGGACGAGAATTTCGAGGTAATCGACAGGCTGATCAAGCGGCTAAGCAGGCCGCAAGAGAAGTATGGACTCAGATGGTTCTTTTGCCTGTTTGAAATAATCCAGCAATAGCATATATGGAAGAAAAACCACATTATTCACAGGAAGATGAGAAATTAGCTCAAATGACAAATGCAAGGAAAAATGTTAAAGGGTGGTATATTTCCCCCATAGGACAAGTGATTCTACCTGTCAGAATAATGAAAGTAGTGCTTGAAACAGAACACAATAAGTGCCACTGGGGTGCAGAAGCATTGGTAAAATTTTTGAAAAATGAGGTTCTCTCAAACCAGATGTTAACATTGGCAAAAAGGGTAAATGCAATGTGTCCTATGTGCATAAAGAATAACCCAGTAGTCAGGAAGCAGGTGCAGATGGGAAAATTACAGATAGGTCAGTTACCGGGAGATTACTGGCAAGTAGATTTTTCTGAGTTGCCTAAAGCCCAATCCTATAAGTATTTGTTAGTATATGTCTGCACCTTTTCAGGATGGCCTGAGGCTTTTCCCTGTAGGACTAATCAAGCAAAGGAAGTGGTAAAAACTCTCTTGAGGGAAATCATCCCAAGATTTGGAGTTCCCCTAGGGTTGTCCTCTGATCGAGGACCGCACTTTATAGCAGGAATAGTACAAGATGTGTCGGTTGTATTAGGGATAACATGGAATCTCCATACACCATGGAGACCACAGTCTAGTGGACAAGTTGAAAGGATGAATCAGACATTGAAAGGTCAATTGAAGAAAATTTGTCAGGAGGCAAAGATTCCGTGGCCCCAAGCAGTATCCATTGCCTTGTTGAGAATTAGGATCAAACCAAGGGAGAGGATAGGAGTAAGTCCATATGAAATATTATATGGCAAACCTTATCATGCAGCTACCTACCAAGGGGATCCTCATATAGTAGGTGATCAAGCAGTGTTTAATTATGTGTTATCTTTAAATAAGACTCTCACAGCCCTCAGAGGAGCGTTGCAGTGGAATCGACCTTTGCCCCTGGAGAATCCAGTGCACGACATTTCTCCGGGAGATCATGTCTACGTGAGAAACTGGTCGGTGGAGCCGCTGAAAGAAACATGGGACGGTCCTCGCCAGGTGATAATGACGACCTACACGGCAGTAAAGGTCGAAGGAATCGACAGCTGGATCCATTATACTCGGGTCAAGAAGGTTCCAGTCTCGTGGTCGGTAGAACCTCTCTCACCCACAAGGATGGTATTTCGAGCCAACCATTGAGGATCATAGTGTTCCTGGGGTTGATAAGTTTAGCAGAAACCACCGTGAGAATTGAGACCCCGGATCCTTACTTATTTGTACCAGAGCATACTGATGTGAATTTAACCTGTTTATTTTCAGATGACCAGGGAGCTGAATTAAGAGATGTCCATGTCAAGTGGAGATGGAGAGATCAAGACCAAATCATGACAGAAGGAGTGACAACAGTTTGGGATGCTACACAACAAAAAGGTTACACCGTTCTGCAGGTACCCAAAGTGTCAAAGCTATGGAAGGGACATATATGTGTGTAGTTTGGATTTGGGAAAGTTTTGATTATGGACATATAGAAATACAGACAATAAACACGACTCAGAAGACGGTGACCAAAGTGCGAGTTTTACCCACTAGGAAACAATCAGACATGTGGGATGGTCCTCCTTTAAAAATCAATTGTACCTTCCAATTTGATGATTGTCGAAAATCAGTTAAAGTAAAGTGGTGGAAATTGAATGTGGCAAATCAATCTTGGGAATCACAAAGTCAAGGAGTTAGCTGGTGGTCAAATAGTAAGGGAGGCAAAGGGTGGCTGAATATTTCTAATCCCAGAGTAGGAAAGACAGAAGGTACATTTCTCTGTGTAGTCTCATGTGGAGAAGAAAAAGATCACGGGATAAGGACAGCAGTAGCCGTACCACATCAAGGAATAAGAGTTAGACCAGAACATAGTGTTTATCCGGCCCAGGAAGGAAGAGATCTGATTCTAAGCTGCAAAATTCCAGAAGGACAGTATTTTGAATATGGGTGGTGGTTTAAGGGACAGAACTTGAAAGTTGGAAAAAGACATCAGATTGAGAAGAGAGCAGATACAATAGTTTTGAAAATCAAAGAAATACAAAGAAGAGAAGATGAGGGCCAATATACTTGCTGGATAAGTAGAGATGACTGGTGGGACACTGGAATTACTGTCGTCCACGTAAGGACTGAAAGAATAACCCGACAAGTAAGTAACCTGCAGATTCCAGATAGAGAAGTAGAACAAGAAAACCTAGTTGTAGGCCTAATTCGTGATTTTGGGAAAGTACAGAATGTCACAAAAATCACTGCATGTCTCCCTATGCCTCATGCTGCAGGAGACCCAATCCCATGGGGAATAATTCCAGTACCGGAAATCCCTAGAATGTTTAAGAATACTACATGGAATTGCAGATTTGTGACTAGAACATGGAATGAAATGACAGATGCATGTTTATTGAGCGACAAAGTGACTAAAAAACAATGTGAACAGATGCCTGGATATTTTCGCTGGGTAGAAAGTGGGAAAATTGGAAAGTTAGAAGGAAATTGTTTGATCTCAGGTTCAGTAACACACCCATGTTCTAAAGTACAAGTTCAAATAAAACGAGAAAAGCAAGAAGAAGTGTGTCAAAATACTACTAGTTCTACAACCATGGAGGAATGGCAAACAATTTGGGGACCCAGCTTACTAGAGACATATAGTTATATTGGAAAAGTACAGTGGTGCATTCACTGGAAAGGGAAAAAGAATCAAACTTATTCTATAGGAAATAGAGGGAATCATAATTGGAGGACAGAAACACGTACAAAAGAAGATTGGAATTGTACTCGAATATACACATGTGATACCCCAGACGATGAGATAGGTTTAATGCCAGTCAAAACACTCTTGCAGTTAGGATGTGAATGTCGGGGATATAATCATACGATTAAAGGATCTGTGAAAAACATTGATTGCCGTACCACTACAGTTAGGAGCCCAGGAAATTTGGTATGGGTAATGGGACATGGCCAGTGGACTACCCACATGCCCATAGATGGTCCGGTTGTACCTGTCACACTAGGGATACCTACTCTCTGTCCATTCTGGAAGCAAGATAAGTTAACATCAGTAGAAATACAACCACAAAGGAAAAGAGAAGTTAGTAAAGATATTGATGACCTGGGGTTGGGAGATTGGCATGAACCATCAGCAGGAGTTAAATTTGGATGGGCATTAGAGCCTCTATTTGCACCAATCTCAACATACCGGAACAGAGAAATGCTGTTTAAATTAATGGGACAAACTGAAAGGTTAGCAGCAGTCACTAAGAAGGGATTTAAAGATCTAAATTTACAATTACAAGCCACCTCTAGAATGACCATACAAAACCGCATGGCATTAGACCTAATATTACTTAAGGAACATGGAGTTTGCAGCTACCTGCATGCAAAGGACGAGCATTGTTGTGTACACATCCCAAATGTCACTCAAGAAGTAGAGAAAGATATTAGCCAATTAGAACAAATTGACGAGAATGTTCATGAACTGCAAAAAGAAGCAGAACATAATTGGATAGGACAATTATTCAGCTCCCTAGGTCTTCATGTGTCAGGATGGATATCTTCTGTTATCCAGTACGGAATATTAATTGTAATAATTATTGTCATAGCCATAACTGTTTACAAGTGTCTTTTAGGAATGATTGTAAAAGAAGGTCAACATACGAGACGCATCATGAAAGCTATAACAAGAAAAGAAGTAATCTCACCGCAAAATGAATCACCTCCTACCTACCAAGAAACTACAGCCTGAAGATTGCTGTATTTGAGCATCCTTGCAAGCAAAGCCTGAAGAATGCTCAAAAGGGGGGACATGTTGCAAAGCAATTTAAATTAGTAGTAGAATGGCTAAGGCTTAGTAGAAGAGTAGGCCTAGAAAGCAACACTCCAAAGTAGCAACCTTGTTTGTGTGTGAAGTGGAAACCATAATCAAAGGATCTAGTCAGGCATGTATGTAACGATTTGTTACCTAGGATGTGGTTAAGGTCTGTTAAACAGTTTCTAGGGATAAGACAACTTAAGCAGATTTATGATTGGAGTAGATGATTATTAATTGTTATCAGTATGAAGTATGAGCTTGTTTGCAACTGCACCTGGTTTGCTGTGGAAACTGTAACTGTTTTGCCGTGGAAACTGCACGTAAACTTGTTTGTGTATAAAAGCTGAACTGAAAATGAGGGTCTTCGGAATCCTGACTTTGGACGCTAGTCCTCAGGTTCCCGGGGCCCCGAATAAAGCACCGCATAAACCGGCACTCTGTTGGTTTGTGTTTCTTTTGGTTACGGGCAACACTTTGAAAAAGTTTTTATGCTATACAGTGTACCTAATCTCTTTTTAGAGGATAAACAACTATTTTCTATTCAAGTTTTGCATAATAAATTTAGTACAAAATTTGCTATCACATATAGTTTTATATACATATGTATGGTTTCTCGCTCTCTATATACAGA
This sequence comes from Pipra filicauda, assembly GCF_003945595.2. Lineage (NCBI taxonomy): Eukaryota > Metazoa > Chordata > Aves > Passeriformes > Pipridae > Pipra > Pipra filicauda. The sequence continues at coordinate 1,067,115 of NW_024104432.1, forward strand.
TCTCTCACATCACAGAATAACTAAAAAGTAGATGAAGTTTGAACATTTACTGTTCAAAGCTGAACACAAAGTAAGTTGGTACGTTTTTATATTCTGACAAGATTAAAGTCCCAGAAGTACTGAAAAGTGCAGCTATGCAGAAGCCAAAGTGATACCTAGTAAGGTGAAATTAAGCATCATTTTTATAAACAGAAAAAATATCTACATTATCACCTGATAATTGACTTTGCAGCAAGAATGCGAACTTGATGGTGACTGTCTGCAAGGAAATGTGGGAAGGCATCATTCACAGGTAGATCTTCATTTCTCACATTAAGGATTGCCCAGTTGCAATAAGGATCGGCCTGAAGAAAATTAATATTGTGATTTAAAATCTACATTAGATGCACTGAAAGATGCAAAAGATCTTTAGACACTATTTTTAATTACATCTTAAGTAAATATTTAGCATGCTAATGAATGTCAGAAAATCTGGGATTACCTCAAGCAGGGCTTTCATGCAGTTTAAAAGGGCCACTCTTACTGATGCAGTGCACTTCCCTCCTTGAGATAAATGCCTAAAATAAGGAAAACTTGAATAAGGGAAAAAGTTGCCCACAATTTTGAAAAACAGCAAGTTAGCTTCTGCTGCTCACAGTTGATTACTTTGTACTCAAAAGGCACGTTTGGGTCGATTTGACATTTTTATTGGTAATTGCAAACTATTCATTTTTGTTTGCTGAAGTTATCGCTTGTAATAATTATTGATGCAACTCAGCATAGAATCAGTCTTTGTTAATTCACAACAGTATAGGGTTTATTGTTTCAATACTATCTTAAGGACAAATCTTTGCTACAGATATAACATGTCAGAAAATCCAGAAAGTTAAATTCTGGATAAAGATATCATAGTATACCAACAGCAAGACACAAACAGCACCACAGTCTTCAGACTGATAGCAAAGTTAAAAATTAAAAATCAAAAATTTTATGTCCAATAGACTTCTTCATTAGATAACATACCAAAAGGCTCCAACAACTGTCAAAAATTGTCCTCTGGCACTCCCTGTCTCTTCAGCATGTGCATCGGACTGGGCCAATCCTACTGCTATAGGGAGCAAATTATTCAGAATTTCTTTACAAACTTCTTGATCTCGACGGTACAAAGAACACACGGTACTGTGAAAAAAAGACAGAAAATCCTGAAACACTGAAAATCCACCAAATCCTCTAAAACAGATGCAAAACACGCTGAAGAGTTTCTCTCTTACGAAAGAGGTTTCAGAAGTATATCTGCATCCATTGCAGGCAAGAGGTGTTCTTCAGTAGGGAGCTCCTTCAAAAGAACCAAGTACTGTGGAATAAAAAAAAAAAATGAAATAAAAAACCCAAACAAAACCAAAATGGAAAACAATACTTTGTAACTGGAAAATAATACTTAAGAAAATAAGTAGACAAAAAGAAAAATTAGGAAACTTTTTTAGTAACTCTTACACAAAGTCATGCAGCAAAGATACCTATTGTCAGCTATTGTGTGTTAGACTGGTCATGTTTTCATGCAAAGACTGTCACACAGTAATATAGATCATGAAATTTTTAGTTCTGGTAGTAAAAATATTTCCTTTGTAAACTAAAACATAGATCCTATTCCACTACAGAGACTGTTTTCAGTTATTTAACAAATAATTAATAATAAAGGCAAGATGTTATACTTCTTAACTCTTTATTTTCTGGCTTAAAAATTCTAACTGCTCTTTCCCTGACCACAGCACATTTCAAAAACACTAGAATTAGCCATTTTAAGTCTTCTCGGGGAACTGACAACAGGAGAAAGACAATATGTAACTGACAAGACTTTACAAATTTAATAACAGTACAATTACAGAGGTCGGTCTGCTGTAAAAAAAGCTCACACTCACCATGTGCAGATGTAATGGCTTAGTGCTATCAAAGACACTGCCATCGGTAAGCATTAACAGCTTCTGCCGTATGTCAGAGGCTCGGAAGCTCACTGTCTGAATTTGGACTGTAGTTACAGAAATACATAGGAACCTCACAATTTCAAGGAGAAGTAAATCCTGCTTTGTCAACTGTTCCTCAGCTAATGGGCTCAAAGCACCTGAAAATAAGATTTCCGTGTAAGAAACGTTTCTCCAAGGACAACAGAAAAGGCGGTAATATTTTAGGTCTTTACAAAACTAGTAAGTTCTCAAACAGATAAAGGACAAGCACCTTTACATTTATTTGTTATTGAGCAGTAGTGCATCAGTAACAGCTAAAGTGTATTTCCCACTTCTATAAAGGCCCTCTCTAACACAGGTTTTAAATTTATGTGGCCATACACACAGCTGATTTCTCCATCAAGGTTGAAATGGATTCTGTAGAACCATCCATGACTGTGTTCTTTTGTACTGTTAATTATTTCTTAGGATATATTTTAAATTACAGATTCCCCAAAATTGAAATGATGACAATTACTATGTTAATATCCTAATATCCCATGTTAATAACCTAAACAAGATAGTCAGACATGTAATTTTCCTGTCACATTTCGGACTCCTGTAAGTTCCAGCAATTGCTAGCTTTACTTATTAGAATATTATCTGGATAAGATACTTATAAAGACATTTATTCAACATGACAAGAAAACAGACCAGCTACTGTTTGTGACAGTAATATAACACCCAGATTTCCTTCTCAGTCAACAATAAAAAGACATAGTCCTGGTTAAACATTAAGATACACAGCATTTTAACCAAGAATGTAAAACAAAAGAGAGCATCAGTACTTGTAGCTCGTAACAGAAATAGACTGATAGATTCATGCTCCTGCCCCTCTGAAGGTCCAGAAATATTAAAAAACTGACCATGTCAAGAATTACTCTTCAGGAAAAGGAGAAAAACTAAACAGCCCTACTTTTAAGAAAATGCAGCACAGTCTAATAAGAGACGGGTATTCTATAAACATTTTTTCTTGTCTCTTCTTTGCCAAAACTTCTGCCTGGCTTTGAAAAAGTTAGCTACCTTCTCTTCTTGCATTTTACTACTTATAAAATAAAAAATAAATTTCTCCTTTCTAAAGAGCTAGAACACTTCATTAACATCTTTAAAACACTGATGAGAATTAATTGCTTAGGAAGTACCTGGTTCAACCATTACCTGTTTCAACTACTAATATAGCATGATTTTGTATCTTGCTATCTTTCAAGCAAAGAGCAATTTGTAAAATCAAGCTTTTGCAAGTAGTTTTGGACGTAGAGAAGACTTACCTGTTACAGTTTGCATATCCCCAGATTCATTTGTATCACTGATGTCAGTCACTGAATGATTATCGAATAGATCATCAGATACCTGGTTATCTACTTCCACTATACTCTCCTCAGGATCATTCCTGAGATCCATTTCTCCCAGTACACTTGGTTTTCCAGTAGCTGTCATCTGACAAAAACACATCCTTTTAAAGTTGGCTTTTAAAGACAGAAGAAACACCGCAGACACAGCACAAGAAGAGACATTACAGTTCCTCAGTAAACTGGAATAGGTGATGACAGTAAGAGCTACATGAAACTGATGAATTTCATCCTTTGGGGTAAACCTGTCATCTACACATATGAACCATCTGAATTATTTTCTTCAGGATATAAGCTTCCTTAGACAGATACTAATCTCTGTGTTAGTTTTTTTAAAACAGTTCTCTCTACAAGACCCACAAACTTCTCATCATGTTTCATTATTACAGAGAAATGAAAAGGCATGTGACTTTTTTGGGGACACACTAATTACTACTTTCCCTACCAGATGACAAGTTAACAGAAGGTAAAACTCTCAGCTCTTCCTCATCTACAAAAACAAAGGAATTTGCCCATCTGGACCTGACTACAAGAAATGTGCCAAAAAGAGAAGTTTTAAGTGAAGTGCCACACTACTACTTTTCCCAGTGAGCCATTTACAGTTAAATAGTCACACAATAAACACCAAAAAAAAAAAACCTTCAAAAGTGCATTAAAGTTAAACATCATGTGTTATAGAATTTTTTGTATATACTTCTACTGTAATGAAGTATTAAAAAAATGAAAAATAGCATAATTTTGTTTTTTAATGTGAACTAGAATGCTAACCTTAATCACATGTTATCCATCTGCTCTCTTTTTTTCCCTAAGCTGTGTTCCATTGCTAAAGAAAAACATTCCCAGTTAGGGATTCTCTATAAAACTCAATGTATTTTGATTTTTTTCAATAACAGGTATCTTGTTTGGTTTGCCTCCAAATTACTGTGCTGTAAAAACAATCCTCTCATAGAAGAACACCGTATTTAGAAATAGACAGAATGTACTTACGAGATTTTTGCAAATATCTATGAGATCGTTCATAAATTTTGATGTTAACAAGCGTAGGAATATATTAGACAATATCTTATTAGCACTGTTCTGTAAGAAAGTAAGATGTACAGATACGCTAATTAATTTTTATCCAGGAGCCATATGTATGATATTTAACTTTGTGATCTCATTAATAAAGAAATATAAACTCCTTTATAAACTTTACCTTGGTACAATTGCACAAACATTTTGTACACTGCATTATCAAAGTCCTCAGTGAGTTGATCTGGTTATCTTCATTTAGTTTGTTTTTTGACTGAGAAATGCTTTCTCCAGCATAGTGAATAAGAGACTAGTAAAAATACAACATGGTTAAAAAACCTCAGTCGAATTCCTTTGTACATTTGCACATACACCACACACATAAAGACAAAAGGATATGATTCTCATTCATACAGTTTTGATATTCATAGTGTGCATCAAAATTGAGTTCAGACTTTTTTCCATGATTTTCGTTTCGCTCATTTTGCTCCAGAAGAGACAAAAACATGGCCTAGACCTGCTTGAAACACTAATATTTTCATCACAAAAGAAAAATTCAGTATATCTCCAAAATGTGTAAGCAAGAAACCACCTGTTTAAGCAAGAAACCACCTCAGGTAGTAGTAACAATAATAATAGCAGCAATAGCTGTCTTCATACTGGCTTGAATCATCAAACTATCTTAAATTCCTGCATAAAAGACCTAGAAATGAAAGGACTCGTTATCCTATAAGTAGCCCTTTGTCTACATGCCCATGATTATTCCATTTTTTTTAAAGGTGTGACTCAGAAATGTATCAATATTTAGAATAATCTGCACTGCAAAACTGGCGTACCAGTACACTGACAATTTCAGTGACTCCTCTCTTTCAGAAACAGTAATACATTTAAACCTCTCTAAACTGCCTTTTTCTAAGCAGTAATCAATGCTCTGAAAGTGTGTCAACATGAACAGAATTTTAAGAATTAATTTATATTTAATGGTTTATTTTATTTTTAATAGCTCCCAAATGCATTACTGCTTACCTTAGCATTCTGAAACAACTCTGATTTACAGGCATCCTCTTCTTTAAATATACCAGTGTAGCAATAGCAGCCAAGAACACCAACCAGGAGACTGACACATCGGACAAGGTGTTCAGCAGAAAGAACCTTAGACTAAATCAAATACACAGTATAAATACCAGTAGTTTATCACCACAAAACATAGAATTATTTAGTCTTTTTAAAACACTTTATATATGAAGATTTGCATCCTAGTGTTTTGCATGGCAGCTGCCTCAGCTCCTGAAAAAGTTCTTTCAGCTCTTCACGTTATAATACTAGCTGTATGTCCCATGGTCCTTAGGCCTCCATCCTTCAAACCACTTCTAATTCCCTCTCTCCTTTAGATTCCATCATGGCAATACTTCCAAGCTCTTAGCATGCACTCTGTTTATCTATTTCACCTTCTGCAAGGACACAAGACAGTACGAGCAGGTCAGGAACTGGATCACAGGATAGTTCAGACTCAGCAGGTCTCTGGTCCAACCTCCTGCATACAGCAGGGTCAGATTAAGGTCACAACAGGTTACTCAAGGCCTGATCCAGTCAGGGCTTGAAAACCTCAGAGGATGCAGACTGCACAACCTCTCAGGTGAAGCAACCTGTGCCACTGACTGACTGTCCTCACACAGACAGAATTCTGTCTCACCTTCCTATTGCAGGAAGCACTGTGTATGAAGAGCATGGCTCTGTCTTTTAGACAATCTTATAGGAACTGGTAGGCTTCCCCAAAAGCCACTTCTCCTGCAGGCTGAACAAGCCCAGTTTCCTGTCTTCCCTCACAGGGCCAAGTGCTGGAGCTGTCACCATCTCAGTGGCCTCCACTGAAGGCATTACGTGTCTGTTTTGTACTGGAAGGCCCAAAACTGGGTGCAGTATTTCTGATGCCATCTAAAGGCAAAGAGTAGAGGGGGATAACCAGTTCCCCTGAGCAATGGCTCTACTCTTTCTCATGTAGCCCACATTTGCAGCTTTCTTTACAATTACTCCTTTAGAGAGCTGCATCTTTTTACAAAACCTATTTAAGAACTCTATGTCTCAGGCTAATTCGGCTGAAAACTGGAAAAAACTTGCAGCATTACAGGGGCACAGAAGTCGAAACCAACATCACAAAAGCAGGGTAACTGATTTATGTGGCAACTTTGCACATGCTTACACTTTGATACAGCTACTACATACTCACTCATACTTATGAAAACTATGGATATTTTGTGAATTATGTAAATAAATACAGACTTCTCTATTTTGTATTATTGGATACAATTTTTAAATGTTTTTGGTTCATTATTAATAGCAGAAGGAATGAAAATCCATACACTTTGCCTTGAAAATATATTGTTTGGGAGCGCAAATGTAAGGATGTAACAGTAATTTCTAACTTACCTTAGGAGCACAACTGCTTAAAAGCTTTTCTGACATTGCTAAAAGGCAGTTCTCCAGTGTTTCCCTAAGATTTTGGTTGATGGCAAGTCTTGAACCCATCACATTTTTATCTGCAACATTTACTGCAAAGTTAGTGAAAATATCCATTTCATCAAATGTTGTCTGCAGGTACAGCTCTTCGACATCAGAAAAACTGTTTTCTTCTTTACCCTGCACATGTTGCTCACTTGAAGAAGAGATACAGTTTTTACTTTAGCAGCCAGTATACAACTTACAAGTCTTTAAAAGTACTATTTAAATAGAAGAAATAAACAAAAGCAAAATAATTTATCTTTTTGTGCTTCCAAACTCTGGTTGACCTTTAATTTCTGACATGACTTTCACTGCGGAATGGACGCTACCATTTTAGCTCTAACTCAACTGCAAGGAAACATGAAGCCTGCAAACAGATCATATCTCCTACTGCAGTTCATATGGCAGTATCTTTTTTGTGTTAAGATTGCTGACCTCAATCTACTTTACACAGCTGGAGCAGAAATTCATAAAACCCCTAAAAGCAGTATTTTTAACTTCCAGTAGGAAAGTCTTATCCTACATTAGAACAATTGATACACATTTTAGTTTCATTAAGAGGAAACTAGACATAGTCCAAAAGCTTGAACATATACATCAGTGAAACACGCAGCAGCATTCCTAGCTTAAGTATCTATAATGATTAATTTAAAAACATACCATTTAGCATCATTTTGGAAGAAGTTCATAGCAGCTCTACAGTTCTTCATTGTGAGACTCACAAGAATTTTTTGTAATACAAGATGAGGAAAATCACTGTAAAGAAAGAAAATGTTTTTATATTGTCTTGCAATCAGACAAGCTCTTAGGATTCCTGAAGTGCATCAAACATTAGGCAGATTAACAGTTTTCCTGAAGAAAAACCTAAATTTACACTGAATATTTCTAACACATAGATCATGTACCTGAAATTATATAGACAGATATTAGGTCCCCAGAATGACATTCTACAGTAAGCTTAAAAACCCCATAAACTCTGCAGAAACATTAACGTAATAAAATTCTGCATTAACGTAATACACTTTTCCCTGCGTGGTCTTCTGTGTTATAGGGTGAGCTTACACATAAAATTATGCCCCAAACACTTTACCTGCAGAGTACAGGAGGCAATTCTGCACATTCTTCTATCTCTTCCTCCAAATTGCAGGACAGGACCCATTTCATTATTGCCTCCCTTAATGCGGAATCCAGATTTCTTTCAGAATTATGTTCTATTCCTGTGTCCAAATTTTCTGGCACTGAATAGGCAGACATCACTAATGATAAACAACATACAGAAGAACTGTAACAAAAATGGAACAGGATTTGTGAGAAACAATGTGGTATTTGTTGATCAGCACTCTAAAGCAAAGTCAGTATTTCTGCATGCACAGGAAGCATCGAGGACATAAGCATGCATATTGGTTAACGCTTTCATTAAAATCTTCACATTTTCATTTTTCTTGGCTACTACAGACATTTCTGATCTATTTTAAAGACTGCTTCAGAACATTTATTTCAGAATAAAAATTTAGAAGAAAACATACTTTTTAACTTCAAAAAATCAACAGATCTGCCAGTCAGATTTTAAATTTTTAGTCCATTTTAAATGTGAAGATGCTTGCCTTTCCTCTTCTGCCTCTTGCTTTCAAACTTACATACTTATGGTCACTTCAAATGCTTAAAAGACAAATGTTTGCCATTCTTAAACAGAAACAGAGCCACAACATCGATAATATTGAGTAACACAGTGATTTTGGTTGCACAATAAAGAGGAATGTGAATCAGATCCAAAACACTACCCTTACTTTCATTTTACCTTGAAGGCTTGCATGCAGGTCCTGAAAAGATCTTCCAGAGTTCTTTATCTGTTACAACAAGGTTTCCTTGAATCATAGCTCCAAGCAGCCCAAAGCTCTCCACTTCGATTTGCTGGAAGTTTACGCTGCGAATGATAAGAGTCCAAATCTTTGCCCAGGTTCTCTGGAGCTCCAACTTGTGGGTGCTTTTCAAATCAGTTTTCTGGTTTTGGCACAAAGCTACCTCTGTGAGACACTTAAGCACGTATGGGGTCCTCTCTCCTCGGCGCTGCTGAGGCAGTAACTGGTGAAGTACACTGAGTAAGGGAGGTAGCTCACTGCTAGGAAGACTCATGGGATACTTTGATATTAATTGAATTGTAATCTGTAACCTTGAAAATACAAAGTGAAGCAATTAAGCAAACATACATAAATTTGCGTTTTCAGCAGTAAATTAACAAAGCCTTCTCCAATTGCCATTTCATGTTTACACTTTCCAGTACTGAGCTGATTTCTTTACTATCAAAATATAAAGATTCAATATTTCTACCATTTTCACTTGTAAAGTCTGCACATCTAGCCTCACTATCACTAATAATTTCTTACAACTGACTTCATTGATTTTGATTTCTTACAAGCCAAGTTCACACACTTCTGACCACAAGTAAGGAAATTTTCAGGTCAAAAAAAATATTTTTCTCCTTCTTCTGGACTAGCCTGTTGTAAACTCTGACACAGAGAAGGACCTCAAACGTGAAATGACATGAATAGGAAAACATTACAGCAACATCTCTGCAGACAGGAAAATAAAAAGATGTTTAGCTGGGGATGGTAAGCTGGAAGGGTTTAGTTTATATCAATGGTTGCAGCTAGAGTCAAAAACATGGTGGGATTCTTGGGGCTGTCCCGTGCAGGGTCAGGAGTTCGGCCCTTCTGGGTCCCTTGCAAACTCAGGATATTCGATGATTCTATGAAATTACAGTACCTGCAGTATTTCTTGGCCATTGGCACCTCCACACAGAATAGCACGTTAACTTCTCAACTGGATCCTAAACAGCCATTTTGCCCCAATACTGCAAGCAGTAAACACACACTCACACAAACCTGCCACCCCAGTGCAGGAACCAATCCATGAGCAGCTATGCTGCTCTGGTATCTTGTACTGCAGTTTCCAAGAAAAGTCAGAAAGACAGAGAGGAACAGTAACAGCAAAAAACATCCAGTGTAATCTATTTTAGCTAAACAATCAACATGCCTGGGCTTAGGGCTACAACTGGTAGGTTCTGGAAAAGTCCATCTTTGGTCTTTTAATAGTAACTTGACTCCTTGCTACACTCACTGCTACAGTCCTCCTGCAACAGTCAGCAAAACATGAAGCTATACCTCCAGTTCATGGGAAGCAAAATACTCCTCAATCAAAGTCCAAGGTAAAAAGCAGGCCTTGCAACAGTTTTCAGGCCAGGTATTACAGAAAACTGCATGAACTAGTCCAAAATGGATAAACTGTTAACAGTTGCTATGCTATAACACAGCCAGATTAAGACAGCAGTAAATATCATGTTTATTTCCTAATACTCATAAAGCAAAAGTACCAAGACCAGTACTCACTGCTTTCCAAATACTGTGAGAATCTAAGTTCAGTACTTAGATATATGATTACAGCATGTGCAGACACCCAACTTGAATGCACAACATATTCAGGAGAATGTTAAATGTAAAAAGATGTCTGGAGTGATACTTCTTTCATGTAAAGATGTTATTACCAAGGTATGACATCAAAATCCTTCTGGGATATTTGCATGTTGTCTCGAATGACCTCCCAGCCTAGTTCAATCCTCCTGCGCTTGTTTGGTACTGTGTCCTCACTGGGCTCTCTTTGTGTAACGGCATAGGACTGGGTAATTTCAAGGACTTTGGTATCCTCTGTGAAAACCTTTTATTAAGAGAAATTTAAAAGTATACAAATGAAAAAAAAAAAGCAGTATTTGCAAGAAAACTGAAATGCCAATCTAAATTAGTCCATTCTTTACTGTGTATAAAGCCTTCTAAGAGGGAACCAGAATTATTATTTATTATTCCTTACTCTAACAAGACCTCTGCTTATAGCCTAACAAGAAACACTAGTGAAAATCCAGCATACTACACTTCTAAGCTGTACAAAATTAACAACGAAACACAATAAAACACGGATATGAATACCTCAGTAAATTATTCTGAGGAATAATTAAGTCGTATTACTTTAAAAAGCAAAACATACAACCCAGTAATTACATAGTCAAGTTTATATTAAAAAAAAAAGTTACCTGATGACAAATATCAGCCATTAACTCAATTAAATTTTCCTTTACAGCAATATTACGTGAGCCTGAAGAATACTTTCCTCTACTACTGATGAGATTTATTTCATTCACCAGAACATCATACAGGTTATGCAAGATACTTTGCCATTTTGTAAAGTCATATGCACCTGTATATGCAAAAACAATGAAAACATAATGTGTATCACCCACTCAGTATTGAAACCTACCTAGGCAGTGCAAAATACAGCCAAAATCAGAGTAAAGCATATAAAGTTCAACAAATATAGGCCTGCAAAGCAAGTTCTATAATGGAGAATGGATAAAGTTAAAAAGTGAAAAAGAGAGAACTTAATCAGCACATACAAGTAATTAAGTTAGGAATTATGTTTCTAGTAAACAATTCTTCATCTATCTGGAAAAAATACAGTGAAATGCAACGGATAGATTTGTACAAAGTACAAAAAAATATCCTTACAAAAATTATGCGAGAACTGAAATAGGCCACGACAAACACAATTACTGAGTGATATTCTCTGAGCAGTTTTATAGTATAAGGCACACTTAATTGAGAGTAGTAATTTCTGGTCTTAAATAGACCTGGTAAGATACCAAAATATGTGGCAATCTAAACTCAATCTAAATAATTATTTCCCTTCCCCAAAGACTTAGTGTTTTGATTTAGCAAATAAAATCACCTTTTGACTAAAAAAAAACCCCAACTCCCCCCCTCCCCCGAGTTTTAAAGGGCTTAACACAACTAATATTCTTAGTGCATAAAATTTGAAAACCCTTTTTCATTTTCACTCAGTATTAACCTATGGCATAAAACTACTGACAGATAATCATCACTTCATCAATGTTTCCAAGACTCAGTATCAAAATTCAGAGTTGGCACAGTAAATTCAACAACGACATACAGCAATAGAAAAAAAAATGGAGCTTTTTATTGTACCTCTTCCCTGAGTTTTTGCACCCTTTGGATGATGAATATGAACTTGGAGACGAAATAACTCAATTATTGATGCCTTCAGGGAATCCTTTGGTCTATAGTGAGTCCATATATAAAGCAACGTAGGCAAAATTTCTTCCCCTGCTTTACAAATCCGTAGGCGACAGTTGTCAGCAAACTTATTGCAGAAGATATTCATTGCTCCAACAATATGATCCAGGCCTGCACTATTCTTCTCCTGTCTGTAACATAAATCAAACATGTACATTTCCAAAAGAAACAATCTAATTTTTTTCATAAGAACTGTTTAAATGTAAATACTAGCAAGTAATTACATATTATTTGCCTAACAAATGCAGAAGTTATTAGTTTTTTAAAGAAGTTACTAAATTGGCATTTAAAGAGAGAACAAAATATATCTAAAGAAGTATTACCTGTTATTACTCAAGTCCAATCCCAAATACTTAAAATTACTTATTTTCTAAAAGTAGGTATCAGCACACAAAAGGAGCACTTGCAACATACCTTGCAGACTGCATCGCTTTTGAAAAGAAGATAAGCATATCAGAACTCAACCCATCAGTTTGGAAGCAGTACCCCCTCATAAGTGTGTGAATTATCCTAGCCACCAAGACTCTACTAATATTTCCAGAAGGTTTGAGGTATAATTGGCTATACAGGATCAGCAACTCTGCAAATGTATTAAAAAAATACACAAATACATAAAAACATATATATTATAGAGGATTACATAAAAAAAACCTTGATGAAAAATAATGCAATAAAGATATAGCAACCACCACTGTGTAGTTAAGAATCTATGTTTTTACTTTCAACTGCACCAGACCCCTGATTTTATAAAGAGAAATCTGACTTCCACATTGTACCCCAAGAGTTATAAGCAAGCATTAAGGCAGAATCACTAAAAAAGGTTATGGTAACCTTTACAAAGCTCATATATCTCTCATTTAATAAAAGCGACTTGTTCCCTCCAATGGATTAAAGGCTCTCTTCCTTTAGATTTATGGTCTTCAGTCCTGCCTCACTCCTGTAACTAAATTACACTGTGCCCCTTATGATCTAATATCAAAATTTCTTCTGTCATGCTTCCAGCTTTTGTCCATACACAGAATCCATGTTCCTAACTTCCATGTTCCTAAACAAACTAACCACCACATTGCAACCCCCATAGGCTCCTGGCTTCTTGCCTCATTCCCTACCCATTTAGGCTCAATTCTACCTAAGTACCCAGTTCTTGTTTCCTGTTTATTGCTCTGAACTCCAGCTTCCAACCTCCTTGTCTTTGCTTTCTGTTCCAACAGAACAGAGGCTGACAGCATTCCTAGTCTCAGGCAGTGCTCCCACACAGTTCCAGCTTTCCCTTCAACCTTCAACTTCCAGTTCTATCTCCACAGCCAAATTGTACCAACTTCTTTAACTTCAGAGATCTCATCCTCAGGCTCTTTAATTACCCAGCCACATAGAATCATAGAAGGATTTAGGTTGGAAGAGGCCACAAAGATCACCCAGTTTCAACACCCCTGCCATGGGCAGGGACACTTTTCACTAGACCAGATTGCATACAGCTCCATCCAACCTGGCCTTGAACTCTTCCAGGAACCTCCCACCCCGAATGACTCCATTTCAGTCGCTTTGCTTTACCAGCCTTCACCAGGTTTTTTTTGCCTCCCTTTTCACTCCCAGCATCACCAGATCCCTCTTCCGAGTTCTTTGCAGGCTTATTTCTATTCTGTAGTTAAGCCACTCTCTTCAAGCTGCAGAGCAGAGCATTTTCTCATAAAATGCTTTTCAGAAATCCAAACTCTGACCTCAAAGCACTCCACTACAGACAGTACTTCCAAATTTTCTCCACAATTGTACATGCAACATCCAACAAACTAGACTATAAAACTTCTAATACCCTTTTTGCTTTTCAAAATACTATCAACAAATGTAAAAAGGTGAGTTGAGAGGTTAGTAGATGTCAGATAATTCAGAATACACAAACATTCTTTTTCATGCTAAATAAATGAACTATCAAATTGGAGTCAAATCCAATGCTCTGAAAAGTGAAAAACTATCTGTGCATTTCCACTCAGTTCAGGTTGCATGCTCTATCATTATGCAACTTTTACATCTGTTATTTTGCTATTTACATCTTAAGCTTTATAGTTTTTCTTTACATAGGACGTACGTATAAGAACATCAATTCAATTTTTTTTAGGACCTTCATGAGCCATCAAAACTCAGATAATAAAACATAATATTGTAATATATTAACTATATTAAACCTATACCAGTCAGTTCCTAATAATTTGCAGACAACTGCACGCTAACACTAGCTTTACTGAGGTTTTCTCCAGCACACACATTCCGTGGATTTCCTATAGGTGTTAAGCCCCGTGCAGACCATGCAGACATAGCCTGACTGTATATAAACGCAGCAAACAATAAACAGTATGCAGAAAGAAAAAAAAAAATCAATTCCTAATCTTTGTTGCTTTGTTTATTTCAACTGTAAGCCTTCAAGGCTGACACTGCTTTACTCCATATTTTGGGTAGGATCTCACACCACAGGGCCTCAACCAAATTAAAATGCATCTAAACACGTTTCTGTAGTAGGAAAAGACACTTCTAAGTAGGTTTAAAAATGTTACCTGACCACTGCTGCTGGGATATCTCACACCAGTATTTCCTTACTGAGAGGATGTCTTTTAGGAGTATGTTACTACAGTCAGAACCATATGCAGCACAACTTGTCGGATCTCTTATAATTTCCATGACATAAATCAAAAGTTCCTGACATTTCAGCCTGGGTCCTCCTACATGAAGAAACATGAGACTGCTTAATTAACCCAAATTAACCCAAATAAATCTGTAATTGTTTGTAAATGTTATCTAATAAAAAGAAAAAAACCCAACCCATGGTTTTTTGGGTTGTTTTTTAATGAGAAAAAATGAGAAAATATATCAGTTATAGACAAATTGAATAATTAGAAAAAGGAACTGTGAACATCAACAAGGACAGAGAAGGAGCACAAAGGACTGATTCATATTAAGATATTTAAATAGTAAACATCTGTAAGAGAGTAAGATGAACCCTACACTAGCAACTAGTAAAAATTCAAAGTTGAAAGCAAAGTAGTAAACTAAAACAGTAACTCTATATGATAATACAAATTACTGACTTTTATTAGCACATCTGATGAAGTATTTGACCAGGCTTCCAACTTCCTGTATCTTTTTCTGTCTCATAGTTTGGGTTGAAGCAGATGCATTCGGTTTTGTCTGCTGCAGATTTTTAATTTCCTTCTGAAAATATTTCTGCAAAACACTTCAAAAATAAAGAGATATTAACCAAGGATCTGCTCATTTATGACTGAAGTAAAATAGGTAAATGCTGTTTTAGTCTAAAATGCCAGTTCCTGTTCTTCTCACAATTCTAATTATCAAAGATTAAAACTAACTGATATATATTACAAACCAAGCATGACGGAAATAGTCTATAAAAGGACCTGTAAGTTTTGAAGATAATCCAGAAGTAACTCAAATACGAACCAAACTTTCCTTTAAACTTTGCATCATGATAAACATACAATTTAAAATCAGTAAAAAAACCCAAAGCTGTCTTTTTATTTATGCTGCAACATTATACAGTAAAATAATAAGAAATAGTTATCATTGTTTTTATTGAGGAAAACCTTTTAAGTCCTATTTCTCCATGATCTAAAGTTAATATATGGATTATATTTTAGATCTATGAATAGATTAGATTTTTCACTGGCTTTGTCACTGGCAATTACTACAGATTTTCGGGCCTACCATTTGTATTCAGTTTAGAGTTTCTATTTTTGTATTCCTCCTGTGTATTTCTAATGTGTAATTGACCACCAAGCAACATATAAAATTTATCAAATACTTCTGATGATATTTTTGGTACACCTATAAAACAAGAACTATTCCAATGATGTCCAATTAAAAAACATAATGAAAAGCTGACCAGACTAGTTTTCATTATATGAAAACTAATACTTCAGATCAACTTTTAACATGAAATTTAACAGTGGTCGAAGCTCCTGTAAGAAGTTATCACGCTCATGCTCAGTCCAATCTTATAGTACACCTGATGCAGACTGTATCAAAGATTGGCCTCTACAAACCTCAGTACATCATTTTTTCATTCACAAGCCACAGTCCTTTTACTGTGTCTTGAAGAATTCAGCAACACAAAAAACGTTAACGAAAGAATGATGTTCTATGTAAGAAAATTGCAACCATTCACAAAGAAAAAAAAGGAACTACCTAAATACAGCATCCCAGTTAAGTTGCTTTCCTTGTTTAGAATCAGAATTCCGGTCCAGCTGGCGAACTGTTTCAGAATCACGGAGAAGTCTCTTGAAATTTTCAACTTCCTTCTGAAAATGTATTTCAAGAAAAAAAAATTTAATTATTCCCTTCATTGCTAATTGAGGTACCCACCCCAAAAGAAAACTTGTTACCCTTCGCTCCACAGCTTTCTCATTTTCAAGGCGACGACAACAAACAAGAAGATCATGCAATGCAAGACTCATGGTTCAATTTAAAGAATAGTCATTTGTATCTGCAAAGAGAAGAAATAGATAAAACAGTAATTATTTAACACACAACCAAGTAAAAAAATTGGAAATGCAAAATATTGAAAATTCAGTTCGGAACACAACCACAGTGTTACATGTTCCACTGAAAAGCTAATTTGTGTCTGGATTAGTGGTCTTATTGGTCACAAGACTGAAGCAGTTTCACATCAAGAATATAATGTACTCCCACAGAGAACAGTCAAAGTCAAAGAATAACTGCAGAGACCCCCTTCACATAACTCTGTCTTCCTTCTTTTTTATGCCTGCTAACAGAGAAGAGATGGGCAGACAATAGGGAATGACATTATAGTAAGATTAAAATAACACAAAGCAAATACATTCCAGCAAGAAGCACTAAACTTTTGGTAGACATCTTAACCTGATGCTGCCAGGAGAAGGTAGCACTTGGAAAACACTCTTCCTCTCTCACATCCTACATTTGCATAGGTCACTACCATGTGACAAATCCCTCTGGACTAAACATGTCAAAGGATGACCAAATGACCACTTAAAACTATGCCTCTTCTCCTTCAACAGAGGTTGGAATCAGCTAGACCTTGCATTTCTGGTTTACATAAAGTTATGCTGCTGCAGATGACAACCATGACATTGTATATGACTTCCATTCTTCTTCTTTTATGCCTTTAAAGCAAGGGCAAGAGGAACCCTTGCAAGACGGATCACACAAGCTGAAGTAACTTCATGCATATGCTGCTGCTGAGGCTGTAATATGCAACTGAGAATGGGCATTCATGACTCACAGCACTGCATCTCAAGCACTTATGCGAGAATATAAAAAGAGCCACTGAGAGAAATAAAACTTTAAATATCTACTCTCTTAGACTGTATTTATTTCCTTCAGCTTCAAACAAGATCAGGCTGGGACTAAGTATGATCAGAAGTTTGGTGACTGATAGATGTGTATGAAAAAGAAAACATTTTAAGTGTGAAGGCTGGCTGTACTGTACAAGAGACCTCACTTAAATTAAGAGTTCCTTTACTAACTTCACAGAATCACAGAATA
This sequence comes from Pipra filicauda, assembly GCF_003945595.2. Taxonomy (NCBI): domain Eukaryota; kingdom Metazoa; phylum Chordata; class Aves; order Passeriformes; family Pipridae; genus Pipra; species Pipra filicauda. Next base: position 1,084,620 of record NW_024104432.1, read on the forward strand.
TCCTGACTTGGAACGGATGCACAAGGATCACCATGTCCAGCTCCTGGCTTCTACACAGGACAGCCCCAAGAATCACACCATGTGCCTGAGAGCGTTGTTCCAAGTGCTTCTTGAGCTCTGTCAGGCTTGGTGCTGTAACCACGCCCCTGGGGAGCTTGTTCCAGTGCCCAACCACCCTCTGTATCTCTGGTGGTTGGGCACTGGAACAAAATTAAGCCCAGCAAACCTCCTGCTTTTGCGGGAAATGAAAGGAAGAATTAACTTTTAAACCCTAATGGCTTTTGAAATGTGGATGAGCTGCAAAATAAACCTCGGCAAATTTCCTGCTTTTGCTGGAAACGAAACAGAAAGGAAGAATTAACTTTTTAAACACTAATGGCTTCTGAAATGTGGATGAGCTGCAAAATGCTTGAACGAGAACCGTGGGAACACGGGTCTATTGTAGGGCCTGGGCATCCAAGGGGAAGAAATCAGTCCTCTCGTTCGTACTTAACGGTATTTCAATAGCCACTAATAACAACAACAGTGGAAAAGTCCCGAGACTGACTCCACCTATTTCTCTTACTACTTGCACGGGTTTCCAGCCACTATGGGATGATCACGTTCACCCTCCATATAAATTACACAGAGCGAGGAAGGCACACACAAACCAAATACAATAAACAAGGGAGAGATGCGCTGGCTGAGCACAGGGACACAGGGCAATGCAACCAGTACCCGGCAGCTCCGGCTCCGCAACACTCCCGGGGCCGCCCCCGCCGCATGAGCCGTCCCTCAGCGCCCGCCGCCGGGGCCGCCGCCCCGCCCGACCCCGGGCCCCTCACCTCGGCCGGGTCTGGGCAGCCGCCGCTCCCGGGGCACGGCACACGTGCGGCGGCTGCGGGCGGACCTGGAAGCGGATGAGCAGCGGCGGCGGCGGGTTCCGGCGGAAGGGGCCGGGCGCGGCGCTGGCTGGCGGAGTTTCCGCGCCTTCGCCTGGGTGGCGGGGCCGTCCCAGCGCTCCGGGAGCTGCGCCCGCCCGCGCCCCGCGCCGCCGCGGGCAATGCTGCTGCCGTCCGACGTGGCCCGGCTGGTGCTGGGTGAGTGAGCCGGGCAGGGCGGGAGGGCGAGGCGCGGAGCCTCGGCCGCGCCGGGTGGACTCTGCCGGGCATTGTCAGCCGCCTGCGACGCGGCGGGAGACGGAGGCGGCTTCGCCCTTGACCCTCGGCCGCGTCGCTTGGTCCCCCCCAGGCTGCGATTGTCGCTGCCGGGGCGTATTCCGGGCCCCGCGGTCCCCGGGCTGGCCCCTGCCGCCCTCCAGGCCGGGCTCTGTCGGGAGCGAACGCAGGTCGATCCTGAGGGGCTCGGGGGAGCCCGCCAGGCCGTGCCTGGAACTCGGGTTCTTCACCAGTCCGAGCAAACGTGATGGTCTCCGGTGCCCACCTGCAGACTGAGCTGGTGAGCGGCGTTTCAACAGTGCCGGATTACAGGAGGAATTCAAGAGTGACCCGAAATACAAGGGGAGAAGGCTGTGTTAAGATAGATTTTCTTTCCCGCCCTGTTCGTTCACCTGTGAGGCTGCACTGAGAATTCGGGCGTGATCGCAGTCTGTGGAAGGCACAGCGTAAGTGTGCTCAGGACATTGGCAGCAGTGAATTTTTAAAATGACTCAGTGGTTTGGAATATTTGTATGCTGCCAAAGGTAAAAACAAATGAATGGTAACCAGAAATATGACCCACTGTTGCGACCCGCCCAGAAAAGGGGAAGGTTACCCAGGTTCTTATTAATAAATCTTTTGGGGTGGATTGGAGTGAAAACGACACTGAATAATCGGTGTTTGAAAACATATATATGTAGGGTTTATTTTCGAACAGTTTTATTTCAAAGGTAAACAGATATGTTGCCATTTTGGGTGTTATCATCTGTATCTATCATCTGTAGCAATATGGCATAAAGGTAACCTTTAAGGAAAATGCATAAGGGAAAGGGAAAGACAGGATAAGGGAGAATAAGGGAAAGAAAGGATAAGGGTGGAAAAACGTATATCGTCGTCACCCTCGGTATCCAGCAATGAAACTTGGTAGTTGCAGCTTCCATGTCTGTTAGTTGAAGTGGTAGTCTTGTTCCTTGGAGATGGGGGAAGGAAGCCCACACACCCAGAGAAGTTACGAGTTGTTATATATTTCCAGCTCAGGTGGGAATGCCTTATACCTCCCCAGGGCGGGGAGTTTTTCCGTGGATAGTGTCGCAGGCCATGCCAGGAGCATCCAATGTCTGGGACTGCCCAGGCTAGACACGCAGAGTTCATGTGAAGGGCATGGCAAAAACGGCTCTTCCCGCCTTTTAGGACTCGACCCCTCAGCAGCAGTGGCGGGGGGATGGGCCTCTTCCCAGCCTGCAGAAGTCCCCTGGCGATCCTAGAATGTGTAAATCATTAACCGTTTCACTCTCTGACACCCACATATTTCAGTCCCACACATAAGTACCTGCTGACGCAGGTTGCCAAGATTTCCTGGCACCTTGCCAGTGTGGGATTCAGTTTTCAGTTGTCCACAATTTTTTTGAATCCAAAGCCATTAAGGCTGAATCTTTTCTTCACTGTTCTTCCAGCACAATTTATTTTTAAAAACTACCTGAAATGTTTCTTGCTACTGTCTTGAGAAACAAGGCTAGTAAGAAATGCAATGTTTTTATTATTGTGAAGTAATTGAGGATTTTTAGAAACTCCATGAATTGTAAAAGAAGATTGAAATCATTCAGTGGAGATCTCTCATTGTATTTTTCCATAACAAATTGGTTAAGTTACAAATTTCCATGTAGAATGCTTATCTTGTGTGCTTACCAGAGAGGTGCAGATCTAATACACAGTCTTGGCAACATCATGTGTACCGAGGATGATCCATCTGACTGTCTTGTCTGTTGTGTCTGGCATGGAGCATGCATCATGTCTGGAAAACCTCTGAGCAACCTAAGGTTGTAGAACAGGATATTCCTTGTAACTACTTCTGTTTTCTAATAGGGATTTCTCTTCTGTGAGGCATCTCTGAATTTGGGTGGATAAACAGGCTTCCCAGTGCAGCTCTTCTTCCATCTTTTCTTTTTTACCCTGCCTTGTCTAGACACCCCATCTAGGTGATTTAAAGGTTGATGAATACTGGTTTAAGAAACAAAACTAAAATGGTAAGCTGGGCTCATGCACAGAAAAATGCATAAGAACATTTATCTTTTCCTAATTGAGAGAGTGAATGCATTCTATGAGTTAGACATTTCTTAAGGTAAAAATATGTGCAGAATATAGTGTACCTTTTGTGCCTTTCGTTTGGTTTTGGTGACGTTAGGAATTGTGTACTCATATGTGCCTGCACATATACAGTGCGTGCACAAGCAGCTCGAGTCAGTTGCACAGGAGATCTTAATTCAGGCATTTTTAAACTTAGGAATGCTTTATTTAACAGGAAATTGGTGTATATGCAAAATGTGCCCATACACAAGCATTTGGTCATCCCTTGTGATACTGTAGTAGTAGGTTCAAGAAAGAAAACTTGCAACTTTCTTGATGAGTTTGATTGTAAGAGCGGCTGTACCAGCACAGCTCAGAGCTTCACCTAGCCTAATACCCCATCTTCCAGCCTGGCCAGATGAGGATATAATCGTGTTTTCCCCAAAATACACTTTCAGCTTCCAGCAATTTGTGGCTCAAGATTTTTCTAGGAAAATGTATTTGAAATACAAAATAAGACAGCCCTTTCCACAGGTACCATAATGTTTTCTATCTGATAGGCCAGCTCATACATTTGATTAAACTCATGGTGGTTATTCCCAAACTGTGTTTAACTTTGAAGTTTGCCTGCTTGTTGAAGACCTGAACAAGGGCTTGTGTGTCTGAAATACGACCTGTTTTTTTCAGCTATACTCAGATCTGCCGGAAGGTATTTGTCCTCATGCAGACTTACAGGCCACTTATAGGCATTCTTGAACTGAGGTGGACTATTTTGGGGGTCCATTGAAATAGATGTCCTAATGTGTATGTATCTTGCATTTTATAATTAGGCACATGTTTTACCCTTTCTTTAAAACATTGCATGTTCGGATCTGCTACGAGCAAAAAGGAAGAACCATTTTCTTCCATGGTTCTTTGTTCTCGAGTCCTTCATTCAGATTGATATGTTTCTATCTTTTAATGTTTAAGTGTTTGAGGATTAAAGCAGGGTTAAAAAGTGTGATTAAAGCAGAACATATTTGATGAGGAATGGAATTTTGGAAAAGTAAACTTTTTTAGTATACTTCCTACTAGGGTAACTACTGAGTCTTAGGGTGTGTAGAGGGTACAAGTTGCAGCTAGTACATCTATCCTAAATGAAAACTACTGTAAGTGGGGGAGGCAAACCCTTTTCTGTTATTCATTTTTGTACAATGACGATTTTTTTAATAATTCTTATACTCTGTTGCAACAGCTGCACAGGTTTTTCCTATTTTGAAACAGTGGGATGTGCGGACAATTACTGTTATATAGCAATACACTTTATTGACAAAATATTGTGGATTTCCATGTAAGTATCAGATTGGGTGGTTCAGCTCATGTGAGAGTTAGTATGTCAGCCTTCTGAGCCAAGGACTTTTATTTTTTTGTCTGTACTAAAGATCAATCAAAATTTGTTCATATTGCCTCACTTTCAGTCTTTAATAGTTTGTAAATACAGTGTAATTCCAATATATATTTTTTTGTCTTTCTGGTTTTAACTATTAAAGAAACATGTTTTAAGACATATGTTCTGTCAAAATAACTTCACTTTCCTTTTCTCATACACAAATTTTTACCTGATTATTTCAACACTGTGTGCAGCTTTGATACCTATTGAGCAGAAGTAATGAACAAAATAGCAAAATTTTCCATCTGATTTGTTGCAGGGTATTTACAACAGGAAAATCTTCAAGCTACCTGTCATCAATTTATTTTGGAAAGCTCAGATTTGAAAGAATATGCAGAGCACTGTACAGAAGATGGGTTTATTCCAGCCTGCTTGCTGGTGAGTTTGTATTTGCAAAGCAGAAAGTTATGTTGTCTTGCATCCATGGAAAAGAATATTGGAGATTTTTCAGTGTAAAAATTAATTCTCAAATGCTGCTTAAAATGTTAGGTAGTCCCCTCTGCTTTTTTGGTAGTTTGATTTTTTGGTTTAGTTTTCTTTTGATTTCGTTTGGTTTTTTTTTCATCCTGTGATATTAGCATTTACTTGGTTTCTAGTATTTAATCTTACTAAGAAACATTTAAATGTTAAATATGTAAATTGGTTTCAGCATATTATGTTTAGTCTGCATTACAGCTTTGAGGTTGATTTATGGAAGGGTGTTGTTGCAAAGGATTTATTGATTTCAGGGCTGCTCTTGTAATTTACTGGAGATTGCTTTCCTATTCTAGACATGGAAGCCAATAATGGTCCATTTCAGGTACATATTAAATATTTAGGTAGGGTACCTCAGATTTATCCAAGTCTACCAAATATTGTTGACAAAAACTGGGTTCCACTTCCTCTTTGTTCTGTATCATCTACTTTGTCCGAGGTGAAGGGTGGAACTTGGGATGTGCATAAACACAACGTGTAGCTGCATATGTAGATATGTGGATAGAGCTAGAGTGTGATTAGATAGTTTGCATTTTTAACATAAACAAAATGGGATTTTTAGTATGCTATGTAAATTACAGGTTTTAGATATTGCTATGTATCAACCTTTTAGTGTTTACATGTGCATCTTCTTCATGTTTTCTGCTTCATTCTTCTAATGTATCAATTAATTTCGTGATCTGGGAGTTTGTCCACAGTATTCAAAATCTGTGGATGTTTTTTCTGAGATCCAAGGTGCACCTTCTTGGTGCACCTATTCAAAAGAAACCATTTATTTAATTTACAAGTGTTTAGTTATCTGTACTGTGGGGGTTGGGAATTGAGAACTGAGCTATGGCCAGCAAAAATTAGAAAACCCAGATGTAAATAGATTATCTAGGTTATTAAAGCTTTTCATTATCATCATGTTCTCAGTAGAAACATTTTTCCTATTATTCAGAGAAAAGTGAGGATATGATAGTGTCTAAGAGAAAAGTCTCACTGCAGCTCAAATACTTGCAGTAAAGGACTGTGTTTGTCATACCTTGTAGGGTTCCCACTAGCGAACAAGACAGGATGGTACAGAAAGTGATAGTGGTAACCTTAAAATCTTAATTCTCCTTGTTTCACCTGAAATAACAGGACAAGTAAACATGATATGAAAGTTAATTCTATGTGGCTGTTAAAGTTTTACTTTAGACAGAGATTCTCTTCACGTTTGCATCTTAATACATATTGTGTTCCAGCATGGTGCATAGTCATTACTCTGTTACAGCTGTTCATCGTCTAATTTTTATGTTTTTATTCCATAATAACAAAGGTGAGTGGAGGTCACAGAGCTCTAACTGCTATACCAGTGTTGTGCACTGAGATTGAGCACTTTAGATTTTGTGTACATAATAGCATTTTGTTTCATTGACTGCTCTCTGCCTGGTTTGAGACAACTCAACACCAGCAGCATAAAGTACAGTTCCTTGTGTTGAGGGTTAGCATGGTGTGGAGTTCTAAAGAATTCCTCAAATATAATGTGGTACAGCCGATGAAGTGTAAGTTATCAGTAAAGATTCTAAGATCAGTATTTTCTTTCCAGTCGCTGTGTGGAAAAAACTTGACAACTATTCTTAATGAATATGTAGCCATGAAAACAAAAGGTAAGCCTTCAGAATGAGGTGTTCTTTTATTTTTCTTATTTATCTGTTGTGAACTCCTTGAGGAAGGGGTATATGGCCCCTATTTAAGCTACAAGTTGAAGGTTACCATATTACACAGACAACAGCCACTTAGATCTGCATCTGGTGAACAAAAGTAATTGATTATCTTAGTTTGCGTATGCCAGCATATATTTTCACTTCAAATTTGAACAGAACTTCTAATGTAATAAAGCAGAGATACAAAAATTTGTGCAAAATGTATGGGTTTATGCTTGTGAAATTATACTGTTTATTGTTTATAAATAGGAGGGGGAGGTGCTGGGCTCTCTCTGGTGACCAATGATAAAACATGAGGAAATGGAATGAAGCTGCATCAGGGGAAGTTCAGATTGGACATTAGGAAAAGGTTCTTCACTGAGAGGGTGGTCAGTCACTGGAACAGGCTGCCCAGGGAAGTGGTCGTGGCACTGAGCCTGTCAAAGTTCAAGGAGTGTCTGGAAAATGCTTTTAGTCACATGTTTTAGTTTTAAGTAGTCCTGCGAGGAGCAGGGAATTGGACTCAATGATCCTTATGGACCCCATCCAACCTGAAATATTCTATGATTTTACAAAATAATCAGGAGTCCTATGCTTGGAAATGTTTCTTGTGTTGTTTTTAAAACTAATTAAAATAATTTCAGAATTACTTAATATCTTGTATGAAAATTGGAGACAGAGCTAGAGCATTTGCTGTTTTTAAAAGCAGTTATCCAGCTTCTGAATGTTGCCAAGTCTTACAGGTTTTTGATACGTGTTGTGCGATCAGATTTTAGTGGTGTTTGGTTCTTAGACTTGCAGTTTAGAATGTCATAAGCATTCCTTTCACACTAGGTTTGATAGAAATGGTAGTTAAAACACAAACATACTTCCATCAAAATACTTCGTACTTGGCACCTTGAAAAACTTAATAAATTGAACTGCTTGCTTACATCTTTTCATTTATACTTTTAATGTTCTGTGCTTCAAAAAGACCAAATATTTTTACCTGTTTGGGTAACATAATAAAATAACCATTACTTTTAAAGGCCTGTCTGCCAGGCTACAATTTTCAAGGACACAAAAGTGACTTGGGAATTTGAATGCCATTTCCAGAAACTAGTTGGGTTAGGTTAGCATGTGTTTGCTGAGTAGTCAACACCATGTACAAATTCCATTGAGAATTATAATCATTAATGTATTTGCCTCAGTTTCATCTAGGCTTCTAAAACTAAGAATTGTATCTATATCACTCAAAGTTCTTAAATTAGGAGTTAGGGCTCTCTAATGAATAGAATATTAAGAAAATTACTAGACACGTAAAGTTAGATGATGTCTGAAACACTCCCTAATAATTATTTTGCCTGCGATTTTACTTTTTTTCTCAACAGTTGTCAGTTTTAGGCATCTTAATTTTATTTTTTTTTTGGTGGTTCATTTTAGAAACAACAAATGAAGTTCCTGCAATGATGTCATCTCTGTGGAAAAAATTAGACTATACACTTTCTCAGATCAGGTAATATAGTTTTGAAATCAGGAAAGTAAAATTTCACTCTGGGAGCAAGTCCCTACGTTGGGGACTTGCTCAACTCCCCTTATTGTATGAGAATGGTTTGGCTCTCTGTTGCTTCTGAGAGATGGTGAAAAAGATGGGTATGTGAGAGTAGACATTTCAAGATTTTAAGGCGGGGCTAGGAGATAAGGAGGGCATTAGTGTGAGCATGTGGCCTTCCTGTAGTAAAACAGTATACTGTGGTTCGTTTAGAATCTGATACCTTTGTGGTTACTTCATCAAAAATATGACAGTAAGCTTCATTTGAAGGATCTGTTACCATTGTCTGAAAGAATAAAAATAGTAATCACTTGATGGAAGCTTTCTGAAGGAGTGTGTGGTTGGGACCGGACTGACATTAACCATGTGATAGATACTGTCACACTGTGTGAGTCTGTTGTGCTCCATTAATTATGTCACTTGATTTGTTTTTTAGGAGTATGCAGAGTTCAGATTTTAGATTTTCTGCTAATCAAAGGAGTAAGTAACTGACTCAATTCCATGGGATCAAGAGGTTTTATGTTAAAATTATATGACAAAAAATGGGGAACTGCTGCAGCAATCAGTAATGCATCCTTACTCTTGAAATCTTGTAAAATCTCTTATGCAGTGTTTTTTTCAGTGTATCTGTTGTATTCAGTGTAGTCTGTGGGTTACTGTAATGATCAAGAAAGGAAAATAAGAAAAGCTGAGCTTTTTGCAAGAGGCTTAAATTCTCTATGTAGCATTTTCTTTGCTGAAAACTTTTTAAAAATTTACATAGTTAAAAGATTTAAAAACTGCTGTTGCAGTCCTGAAGCTGTTCACTTAATTTGTGGTTCACAGAGGAACTGAAAATACAACCAGTTCAGTTATGATGCTGTTTGATTTCTTTAGAAGGGGAATATAAAGACATATTACAGTGTTGAAGCACTTTTTATGCACACAAACATATATCTAATCAAAATATGAAAATATACTTTTTCTGTCTTTCATTACAGAAGCGTGAACTCTAAACAAGGAAAAGTTATTTTACTTAAAAATAAATTTTTCTCTATGTAGTATTTCTACTGAGTAACCTGTATAGGAAAAGAGAATGTGAGATATATAGAGCGATTGTTCTTGGATCTGCGATTCACTGCACTGACTGGTGTTCTGTTGTTTGAATTTATCAGATTTAGTCTGTTAAATAAATGCAGATTTACACTGATTTAGCTATTTCAGTTAAGGTCAATTATATGAATGACACATTATGTAATAAAATCTCATTTTGGTGTGATTTATTCCTGTAAATATTTAAGCAGGGGTACAAGCATGGTTACAGTGTCAGTGTGAGTTGACTGTACTTCTTGAATTATTTTGTCTTGGACCTGTAACACATAAGACATAGTTGCTTACTATTTGAGTTTCATTATTTAGTTGTTAAAGGACAGAAGCATTTCTATGAAGCACCCTTAATTAGGTCTTGGAATATCAGCAACCCTTTTAAATTCCTTTATCATATTTTCATCTTGTCTTTATTTCCAGTACGTACAAGAAGTGGAATTGTAGAAATGAAAAGACAGAGAATGCTTCAACAGTCTGCTCCTGCAGGCTCAGGATTGTTGTCAGTAGCCCATCAGTCAGGGCCACAGAATTCCTCTTCTGTTGTGTCTCCTCAAGTAATTCACAGGCCAGCAGTAAATCAAAGTGTGCTGCCACAGACGAGACCGAATATGCTGTTTGTGAGCCAGTCACAAACTCAAGAAAAGATCAACAGTAAGTTGCACACTTTTTTCAATGAAAACTATGGCTATAGATGGAAGTCTTCTAAAACCAGGGCTAATCATCTTCCACCAAAAAGTTTCAGAAAATTTGTGCTTTGTTCCCTTAGCTCTCCAGACTGGTTCAGGAGATTAAACTAAAAGGAGTGCCCAAAAGAGAAATGGTGCTTACATACTTGCTTGCTAATGTGAGTTCAGAGATCAGAAGTGCATCAGTGTGCGATTACTCCGTCCTGTGTTCTCACCCTTACCCAAAACACTTGTTTTGGCAGATAGAGATGTTCCACATCAAGTGGATATTTATTTCAGGATATGTTTAAAAGGAATGGTCTTCATTTTCATGGTAGTACCAAATTATTATGTATGAATTCCGAGGAATTGATTGAAACATAATAAATAATGCTATTTTTCCCTTTATAAAGCAGGAGGTTTCATACACATTCAAGTTCCAACATCACAAGAACGGAAGCTTCATTCAAACTTGCTTTCTCCAGGAAGGCGAAAAAGGTAAACATGAGTGTGGTTTTGGTTTGGTTTGGCTTGTTTTTAAAGATCGTTTAGAAATTATGCAATGTTCTGACCTCTAGTGTAAATTTTCTGACATGGTAGGGTGTTACACATTTAGGAGCCACTGAGGGTGGCCAGGGTGTGATGTTCCACAAAGGAAAGGAAATTCATTAGAGTGATAGGAGGCTACTTGTATAGAGTCAATCTTGACATTATTCCAATATTAGACATAGGCAAATAATCTTGGCGCTGAGACTTAGTATTCCTTCCAAAATATCCTTTTCAATTATAAAAATTCTTAGTATTGAAAAAAATGTGCATTTAATATTGCAAAACTATTGGCTTCAGTAAATTTTGTCAGCAAAAAAAATTCATATTTGCTCTAGAAGTGGTGTGGAAAACTGTTCTTATACTAGTTTTGCATTTTTAATTCTCTGATTCCAATATGCTTTCTTTTTAATGAGTTGACTGGTCTCTTTGTGCTCCATTTATTGTCTTTGACTAAATCCCAGTCGATGGTTTTTCTTACTGTTTTTCCAGACCCTTACGAGTTCATACCCTTTCCAAGTCTTTTCTATTCCTGCATGACTTTTTTTGTATGTAATTGATTTTAATGCTACTGCTGATTGATGTTTTCAGAAGAGCCGACACTGTGATCTCATATAAAAACATTATATTTCCTATTCATCATCTAAATTCTTTCTCAGCCTAACATTTGTTTTCTTCTTTGAGAACAGCTGCTCCTTGAGAGGTCTTTGTTTTCAGTGGTAATGCCCAAATCTTTTTTTTTTGAGTGCCAGTTAATTAGGACCTGTACCACCACTTAAGGTAACATGTAGTGGAAAGGGGGGGAAATACTGAATAGTGGGCACAGAATTCAATTTGCCATTGTGCTGTTTACCCACAGTCTGTATATTTGTTTGTAACTTCTGTGAAGTCGGACACCATAGATGAATATGATATAATGAAACAGGTATCAGCTTTTATTGTATTTTCAATATGTAGTTAATTTTCTGTTGATTAAAATCTGTTGTTTGCTAAGAAGGAATAGAAACGCTTCATTCACTGACCATTGGGTCTATTGTTTGCAGTGTTCTCATAAAATACATCATAAATTTTCTGCAATGTTTCAGTGAATCTCAGAAGAGGAAAAGTATTGGAACATCTGGACCTCTTTCAGCAGCTAGAGGTTCTCAAGACTCTGACGAAGCAGTAACAGAAAAAGAAAGTGAGCCTCTTGAAGAATTAATTGATGGTAACTTTCCAGTGAGTATATCGTTATGGGAAGTATTTACATTTAAAAAACAAATTCAAACTGAAGAGAACTTGTCTCTTATATGTTCATGTTGAGTATTATAGAAATTACCTTTAGAAGATACATGAATTGGTTTGTATTTGGAACTAGCTCTTCTGTGTATTAATCTCATAAGGTTGTCGTTGCTGTGTAGTATTTTGTTTTTCTTGATTTATTTGCTTTGCTAAGGTAGCTGTAGGCTGTTGGAATACAGTAATTCTTTAGAGAATGGAAACCAGAAGGCACAACAAGACTTGCTGTACTTTAGGACAAGCCTTGATATGTTTTAGGAGACTAGAAATACAGGAATGTTTTGCAATGATTTTCATAGCAACGTCATGTCACAGATTGGCTGTCTCTCTGTTACGAAAGTCTTCTCTGTTTGAATTGATTTTTTAAATGTTTTTTACCAGTAAGTTGGAAATTCATCCTCCTTTTCTAGTGATGATAAAAATAGAAACCTGACTGCTTTAAAACTCTTTTCCAGCAACTGGTTATTGAAAATGCCAGAGAAAAAATTTTGAGCAACAAATCTCTTCAGGAGAAGCTCGCTGAAAACATTAACAAAATCCTGGGCAGGTAAGAAAAGGAACCTGTGAACTTCATATGTATTCTTATTTGATTAATTTGTGAGTTCTGAACTAATGACTAATGTATTGCAGTGATGGCAGTGTTGCACAGGCCCCTAAACAGGCAGACAGTGGTCCCACAGAACAGGAGACTTCAATTGATGAAATCCTTGGACTTCAGGTGGGTGTAGGTTGCCCTGTTCACATTTTTTTTAAGACCACGCACGTGAGGATGATCAGTTATGGGAACTATGCTGAACCTCTGTCTGATATCTTGTTATTTGTCTCTGCTTGCCAACACACCTAAGCCTACCCGATGGCTCCGCAGCTGTCCTTGCATAGACGTGAGCTCTTACCTTGTATGGTGCTGGGCAGGTTCGAGGAGCTGAGCTGACAGGACACTAGCGTTCTGCAGGAACTGATTTTGTGCTGGTTTAGCGCTCTGAATTCATTCCCAGTGCCCATACAAGGCAGCATAAGCATGCAGCAGGGTCAAAAGCCAAGGGAATGGGATTGCTTCTGGCAGTAATTTGCTGTTAACATTGCACTCAGACTGGATTTAAGTACACTGTCCCACAGTCATCAGCTGCCTGCTTGTCATTGAATCTTTGGTGCCAGTAATTGGCTACCAGCTTCTGACTGGGGATCTAATCAATAGCCTTATAGAAGAAAAAGGAATTTAAAATATCTTGTCGCCTCCAGAGATGTTTGATCTGATCTGATTTTCTGATTTGCTCTAAGATAAGCTTGGATCTAGTATAGCAAGAGAAATTGGTTTTGGAGCCTAAATAATGATCAAATTTAGTGTCTTCTCACTCTGGAAGGAAATATACGTTCTCCTTCTACAGCCTAAACATAGTTATAGTGTTCTGCCTTCGTCCTCCTGCAAGCCTCAAGCTGGTAATCACAGAATTAAAAAGGACTCTTAATGATTGAAATTACAATCTTCACAGCCCTCATGAGCAGGACAGGAGAGTGGAGGCAGTTGCCCATTTATGAAGTAGAGGTGTCTGGTTTTCAGAAGCTATTCTTCTGTTGCCTGATGACTTTAGGTCAATTGTCAAAATACAGAGCTGAAAAGCTGTATTCCATTTTTCTGAGCAGAACTAAATCAAAACAGCTTCTTGGTTTAGTTAGAGTAGCTCAGACAAAATAAGCATATCACAAGGGACATCCACCCTTACAACCACCATATCAAAGATTGTAGAGTGCTTAGGGGATCTTCAGGAAGTCAGGAGAAACCTTGTATTTGGATGCTTGAGTATGTACTGAGTCCCCCACTCATTCCTGGGCTGCTACTAAACAAGTCAGCTTGAAACAGGAATCTTAGAGCACTGTCCCATGTAGCTGTGCTTTCCAATTGCCCTCCACAGAAAAGTAGTTGAAAGTTATATTATAGAACATGTAATGGGTAAACAAAATTAAACATCCTTTTGCTTATTGGTGGCTTCTGGATACATTCAAACCCAAGAAATTAGGGTTAATTTGGGGATTTTTTTTTTTTTTACCAGTGGTTGGCTCATACAAGCTCACAGGATCCATAGCATTTGCATAAGCTTCCAGTATAGCCTGAGATTTTGTCCTTCTTGTTGGTCAATGCTGGTTGTTATGTGGAGAATACTCCAATATGCATGTACAGAGTGTAGTGTATGACAAGAGACATTTGGGTTTTGGGGAACCTTGTTTCAGTCACTGATATATTTTAACAGACGTGACGTTTGTGGCAGAAATGTTCCCAGCATTAGTCTTTTTGTTTCTGCGCTGAGTAGAAGTAATAGAACTAAAAACAATCTGAAATAAAACCTATTCTTGTCTGTTTTTCTTTTTAAGTTGTGGAAGTAATTGTCTAATAGTTCTATATATCTTGTCTTTTCTCAGGGTGAAATTCATATGTCAGAAGAGGCTATACAGGACATTCTAGAACAGACAGAATCAGATCCAGCTTTTCAGGCTCTCTTTGACTGGTTTGATTATGGTAGGGTACATCACGCTCAATTGTAGTGTTAACTGTGAAGCATCATGAATGATGAGTTTTCCCAAGTATTGCTTGACGAAACGAAGTAATTCAGCAGGCCTTTTTTGCAAGAGAAATAGACTGTATGGCATTGGTGTCCCTCAATTCACAATTAGATTCTTAGATGTATTTATACGTGGCTATAAAGTTCAGCATTTTCCTGGGGCTGAAATTCTGGGTTTGTGTGATTGTTGCCAACAATGACTGTTTTATTGCTGTTATTTTAGACTCTGCTGGTCTAAAGAATGATAGTTTATATTTGTGCTGTTGTAAAATTTTTCTGTTTGTCTGATCAGGGATATTCTCACATTAACTGTAAGGAGATTTTTATGCTATAATTCATTTAAAATGTAATAATCACACTTGTGTGTAAAATGACATATTTAACTGTTCTTCCTGCTTTATTTTGAAAATAGGAAAGAGCAAGGTAAACAAGAACTTACCTGCTGGTATTTCTGGTCGGAGTGGAGTAGAAAATGAAATCTTGGTGGGTGAGGATAGCCTGGAAACATTTGGAAGTTCTTTAGGAACAGAAGAAAGTAGCAGATGTAGGTTTTTTATTTTTTCTTTGAGATTTCTTCTAGTGTGTTCACTTTTCATTATGAAAATATTTTCAGACAATTTGTACATTTCAAACGATTCCTTTTTTTCACTGGTAATATCCAATCTGACGTTTACATTGCATGAACATACAGATACACCTACAGACATGTTCATTGCATGAACATACATATACACATAACAGACACCCGATGTCTTAGAAAGTTTCAGTCTCCCATCAGTGTACTTAAAAGTTGTACTTGGTAAGCTCCTAAATGCAACCATACTACTGGCAAATCTGTTTTCTCATTCAGAACAGAGATACTTTGCAGTATTCATTATGGAACACTTAAAGATAATATTTTACATCTTACCATATTAATCTTTTATCTCTATTCTGTATTGTATCTGTTAATTTATACACAAAAACAGTCCTACTTTGGACAACAGGTATGTTTAGTCTGTCTACACCATTCTTGACAGTAGTGCATCAGCAGCAGATACTTAGTGAAAGTATATGAGAAATAGAGCCAAGAGATCTTTGTCGTGAAATGATTTTTGTGCTTTTGGAAATCTGATTTAGTGACCAGAGCTGTTTGCATGTTATGTGTGCAATTTTAATTATTAATGTACAAACTGATTTTCCAGATTATCAAGTGTATGTAACTGTATAGATTTTCCTCTCAACTTGAAAGTAAGGATGAGTAGCGTTATTCCCACTTAGTTTCATGTGAAACAGTTTTCCATTGAACTGGTAAGTTGTTTCCAAAATGCTGTAAAAGGCTCATCTGTTCTAATATGAAACTAGTTTATTCTCTGTTTTACAGGTGATAATTCTAGAGAATCACTGTCCTGTAAAGATTTTCAGTTAGGAGAAGCAACGTGTGCCTTGAAGACCAGCATTAATGATGATGATATGGCTAAGAAAAATGCAACCAATGAACAGCTGCATGGAAATTGTAGACCAAGGAAGCAGACTGAAGTACTTACAACTATTACCCCTGAACATATTGGAGATCTTGAAATTGCTTTTGACTCTGTGCCTGGTTTGACTGAACCTGACAAGAGACAGAGTTCTGACAGCAAATGTAATGAACACTGTGCAGATACTTATGTTACAAAAGAGTCCTCTACATTAGTGTCTGAAAGTGAGAGCGCTATGGAAATTGAAAAAGGCCCACCAAGTCATAGTTCTCAAAGTAGTCCTAGTTTAGAATATGTTCGTTCTGGTAGTCCACAGATTTCTTTGATTTCATTGACAGAGGATACTACAGCCAATGAAAACAAAACTCATTCTCCAAGTAAATGTCAGTTATCACCAGATACATCACTGTCTGAAAAAACACTTTCTGATGGGAGCCTTGGCCACAGTGTACAGCTGAGAAAAAACAATTCATCCATTTCTAGCCCATCAGCAGATACAGAAAAAGAACAGATTGTAACAAATGATACAGCTGCCTTACCTGGTGTTGTACAGGAGAACTCTGGTCACCACTCTGGCCATCAGGAACAGAGCACCCAGCCAAACTGTGCTGCAGGATCTCCAGGGGAAATTTCGGATCTTGACAAAGCGGAGTTGCAGCTGGAAGTTGTTGATACATCTAACAAAACTTATTCAAATGATCAGCATACACTTGATAAGCCTTGTAAGAAGGATTTTAACCTCCCTTCAGGACCGTCAAACTCAGAGGGTACACAAGGGGAAATGCAAGAACCTTCCTCTTCTACAAAAGTAGATGCCGATAATTTATATTTCTCTCCTGGTGATAAAGCATGTTCAGAAATTTCTGTAGTATCCACTGAAAATAATCTTACTACCTCTGAAATATGCCCCTCTCCTCTCCCAGAAACTGCATCCTCAACAGATGAGTCAGGTACTGAGGCCAAAAGTATAAGCAGTGTATCTTCTAGTAGTCAACCAATGGATGTTGATCCTTCTAATATAATGTCCCTCAAAATCATCATCAGCGATGATCCGTTTATTTCATCAGACACGGAGATAAATAATGCTGTTTCCAGCATCACAGGAGAAAATCTGCCTACTATAATACTGTCATCTCCAGCCAAATCCCCAACCAAAACTGCAGGCCTGTCCAAATGTCTGACTTCAGAAGACACAGAAAAAAATGTAGATTCAGCTGCCTTGGCAGAGCAGAATCTTCTTGTGCTTAGACCTAAAGATCCTGTGGTCACCTCAGTTAACACTCAGAATGAAGACTGCACTGGCTTTTCAGTTGCGGGTTCAACTCATCTTTCCAACGAAGGGGGCCTTATACAGCTGATGCCAGCAACAAGCACAGCTTTTGGGAATTCAAGCAACCTTTATATAGCCACCTGTATGACTGATCCAGCAACCTTGGGCACAGCTGTAACACCATCAAATGTAGTTGTATTGCCTGGCGGTTCCATGCCACTTGCTTCCCAAGCTCCAGCTGTACAACAGTTACAGACTCCTCCTAGATCGAGTAATACGTTTCCAGCAAACCAGACTGTCTCCCCAAACTTCCCACAAGGTAATCTCATTATTAGAATATTAGGGAAAATGTGGTGTTTATATGGTGCTTTCCTTTTGGCTAAATAAAACAGGTTTTTGTTTTAATAAGATTCCTGTTATAAATGGAGTGCTACATGTTATAACCATCCATACTGAGATTAGATAACTGGGTAGATGTAGCTAGCCCTTCCCAAATTACTTCCTTGGTTTTGTTTCATTTTTCAAAATCCTTGTCTGCATTAGAAGTACATTTAGGTAAATATGACAGTATAAAATTATTTCTTTCCATGATATAAAATCTCCTGATACAAGCATTTTTATTAATACAGCAGTAAAAATTTCCAAGTGCTTTTTAGAATGTTATACCCAACTATAAATCACCTGTAATCAACACATTTAGATTTCTTTCCAAAGCTAAAAACTTGCTGCAGTTACCCTTGAATTTCAGTGTGTAGTCATTTTGTTGTGATCAGAGGCCAGTGCAACAGTATGTGCAAGATCTTAAGAGTGCCAGCTTTTTCTGTCAATAAGATTTCTTTATGCAATTATTATCTTAATTGTTTTTTCAGATAGAGAGAAACAGTTTTCTTCACTTTTGAAAATTTTCTTCCACTTTTCAATGAATGTGGTATGATAGTTTCCCTATGTTATAATTCACGTCTGCCTGGCAGCCAAATGAGCTCTTTGATGTCACTTTTACTAGTTTTTATACATTACTTTAAATCAAAGTTTAAGCCTTAAGATAGGTTTATCGTACTTTAAGCTTAATTTTGAACTATTTCTTGAAAAGGAGAACAGACTTTAACTAAACTAAAAATAACACTGGTAGTTGTCCTGTTTTCTAGTAGTGCTATATAGCAAGGACAGGGAAGTTTTTGTAAAAAGCTGCACCTTTTCTTGCCACAGGTTTAGCCATGCATAATTTTAATGAGTCCTGTCTTGAAGCTTTTCTTTTCACTGAAGTACTCTTAGTTTCTGTACGATTTTAACACTTTTATATTTTTTTAGGTTCTGCCATTATAATTGCTTCTCCGGTGCAACCAGTTTTGCAAGGAATGGTGGGAATGATACCACTCTCAGTAGTAGGACAGAATGGAAATACATTCTCAGCACCTGCCTGCCAGGTAGCACATCGCAAATAAAGATTTTCAAAATTAAAGCAGAAGTGATAAGAAGTCTTTTGGTGAATTGTAACAGACTATTTTGATCCTTTCAAGGTTCTGCATATGCCTGTGGCTAATCCGGTGTGCAATGGAAGTGTCCCAAAACTTCCCATCCCTCCCAAATCACAGAAGATTCCTGGACCAAGAAACAAGACTAATACAGGTACCCACCTTGCATTCTTGAGAAGGGCAGAAGAAAAGTGGGAGGGTTCTAAAGATGTGTCAGTTCTAAGTAATAAAGTTTTATAAATACCACTGCTTCTCTGCCAGGCAACTGCTGGGATGGCTTTGAGAGAGGCCTGTACCTGCAGTTAGTGACTGTATTTTGCCCGGTTTACAAAGAACTTCCAGCGCATAACATAATTCCAGATCTGGAATCAAGCTTATTTCCAAATTCTAATGCTTCAAGGCTATCATGCAGTTTTAAAAGTTTACTTTTCTTTGTATGTCTGGTAATTTTTCATCTTGTTAGTTTTAAGTCCATTTTACTGCTGCCATTGAAACCAAGCTACATGGTAGCAAAGGAGATATTAGATGAGTTGGCAGTGCTAAAAATTTATTAAGGAAAATATTTAATAGAAGTGTTGCATATTTGTACAAAAAGATGCACTCTGCTGTTTTCACTATGCCATTTTAAGTATATGCTTCTGTATATTTGTTTTATTGAGACCTTGCTTCTTTAAATAGTTAATTGTAACAAGACTGGTGCTACATTCAATTCTCAGCACTGGGAAGGAGTAAGTAAAAATAACTGAAAATAGAAAAATTGAGTTATAAGGGCAACTTGTGCTTTAGCCTGTCTACCTTTTTAAAAACCAACAGGCTTATGCATAAAAATGAAAACAGAATGAAATTTCAAAATTAAGAAAAAAGCAAGGATTGTATAGTTAGTTTGCATTCCTTTTTGCCAATGGATAAATGAGAGTTCTCTGTGTTATTTCCTTTCTACTTGGAAATCCCCACTGTGCATTTCTAAGTCCAGTCGTGCCAGGCCTATGTATTATCTAGGTGTAGACAGCAAGCTTCTTTTCTGTACTTAGTTGGTGACCTTTGGTAATCTACTAATCTGTAAACTTTAAAGTTACAAAAAAATTGCAGAGTTTTGTTGCTGGGTTTTCTTTACTGGTTGGTTCTCTGTCAGGTGAAATGGCATTGTACTAACTGTGAAATTATTTACTTGGAATACTGTAGTTCATTCATACTTCATCTGTTGTTGCAGGAAAACTGGTTCCAAGTGTAGCTGAGCCTTTGAACCATACTAATTCTCGAACACAAAGGTCAGTAGTGTTAGGTATTGAAACTTGCTTTCTTTTTCCTGCCATGAATTTCTTCGTTCAGTATCGGTGGAAAAGAGAGCAGCTTTTGTTAACAGTGGCAGAAGCAGTACCCCCTTTCCTCCTGCCTATCTGCAGGAATATTGATACAGATGTCTGCTTGTACTGGTGCAGCCTGTGCTAGGATTTTCTTGTTCCTGTTCCTATGTTAATTTTGTATGGCTTTGTGTTTATTTTCTCCTGTCTCAGTTGTTGAATACAAATTGTTTGGGTGGAGTCTAAGCTAGGGGAAATTGCTGGTTACATTTACTGGGAGACTTAAATGACTAAAATTTCTGTTTTTTCTTTTCAGATGAGTGGTAACCCATGGTTTTGTAGTGTAGTCTCATTGCCTTTACCGTTTTCTAACCCAAAACCAGTAGTTTATTAGATTGGGTTCTGCATCTGTGTTTCAGTTTTGTGGATTAGAACAGTGCTTAGTCATTTAAAAAGTGAAAACTCAAAGATGGCAAGGACAACAGCACGCTAACTTTATATTGATAAACCTAACAATTGCTGATTGGGGTAGGTACTAGTTTACTGTTGGGCAAGGGAGAGAAGAAAGCAAGGCTTCAGTAGTGACTTCTTATCGTTAATGGACTTCAGAAACCAAAGGATGTTGGAATGAGCAAAAGAGTGTAGGAGGAGATAAGAAGTTCAGTTTAAATATTAGAGGTGGAATGTTCTTTTATTGTAAAAATAAGACATACCAAAAAAATCTACCTATTCAGAACTCAGTTAAAATGTTGGAAAAGTGGAGGAAAACAGGGACAGTAAAGTCAACTTATTAAAAAACCCCAGTCATATACCAAGGTATACAGCACATATGCATGCAAAAAGCAGTTATTTTTAAAAAGCCACAGAAGCAAGATTTTGGATACTATCACTTTGATAATTCAAGTTTCCATTAACTTTAATTGATTTCTCGACATATGTTTTGCAAAATGTTCCCTGCAAGGAGATATAGTTTCCCATTTCTAGTCTCCACGCTCTGTTTCATCTCAAATTTCATGGAACTAAAACAAACTGCTACCATCCATACCTTCTTTACTATCCCAAAGGCACCAAAGATAGCATCCCAAAATTAATTTGACTTTTCCTCTTAGGAGTCATAAAGGCTTATCTGCATGGGGAGAGTCTCACTAGCATAGATGAATGATGCAGAAGCTTCTTGTGAAAATGCAGCATAAGCCAGGCAGAGGGCACAGACACAGCAGTGGTATGAGCTGACAGAGCAGAAACATTTTTCTTTTTTGACATTGCTACTGCAGTGGTGGCTTTTTCACTTGAATGTGGTTGGTTGTCAGGTGGAGACCAAGCCCCAGGGAGTTTGTATATTGTTGTCCAGATGCCCATTGGAAGTTTTGTCCTGCTCTGTATCCTGTCACCCACAGCAAATACATAGGGGAGAGTTCAAGGCATGCACATGGTGACATTGCCCAGAATATTCTGGCAGCCTCTTAGTAATTTCAGCTCCAAGGACTTCCAGAGCCTTAACTAATATTCTGGGATGGACTGTACTGTCATGAATGCACCCAGTTTCTTTTTGTAGCCAAGTTAACTACCATAATCTACAAATACCTCAAGGTAAAAAAGTTCTCAGGTGAAGTTACATGCTTAGTTACATGCAGTGTCCAGACCTACTTGTTGTATTTTGAACCTGATCAATACTAGTTTTACTCAATGCCCCTAGTTTTTTGACTGGAAGAGGCAGCAAATAGTTTCCTATTTGAGGGCTATTTTCACAGAACTTGGTTGCATTTTGCCTCAGTCCTCTCTCTTTCCAGACTGAAGAGTCCCAGTCTACCTAACTGTTCCTTGTACAGACTCCATTTCATACCTTTTTGTCAAGAAAGCCTTCTCTGAGCTTTCTGCCAGTTGTCATCCCTTTCTCTTGGTCTTTGCCTGTTGATAAAATACTTATATTTAGAATGGAGAGAGCTTTAAACATGTGTTTTGAGGGGTGGGTGGAGATTTCCAGCCAGCTCAAACGAACTTGCCTAGTAAGAATAAGTGTGTTGATGAAGTGTTTTCATCTCATTTTCAGGACTGGAAACTGGGACAAGCTTACCAGTGCAGAACTAGGAAGGAAAGTGGAGGAGAACTTACCTGTTGCACCAGTAGAGAGCACAAGCTCAAATTCAAGACAAAGTGAGAGTCACAGGAGAGTGCTTTGCTTTGATAACCTCCTACCCACTCCAGGAGGAAACACCCAAATTCAGACTACTAAGAGTTCATCCCAAAAAGAAAGAAACGAAAATACTTTATTTGCTGTTGACTCCGCATCCTCCTCTGCTAAGGCACAGGTGCCAAAGAGAGAGAAGGATAAAACGTTGCCCAGAATTCTGTGTAAGCCAGAAGCTGGTAGCAACAGAAGCACATCTGCAAAGGAGCTGCAGCCCGAGCGGAAGGTGGCAACTGCAGCACTGTCACTGGATCCCTTCCACAAAACTACAGCAAATAAAGAAAACGAATTACGAAGGGATACTGATGAAAAGCTGAAGAACCAGGACACTGCCAAACTCTCAAATGGTCAACAGAGTGTTGGCTTATGGAATGAGAAGACAGTTGCTTCGGTGCAAGAGCTGAACAAAAAGCAGGGATCACTGTCCAATGGGACTGGAAATAGCAAATCTTCAGGGCCTGTTTCTTTGTCCTCAAAGGAGCCAAAGCGAGAACCAGCTAAAGTTTCCAACCAAGGCATTTGCCTGTCAAGTCCATTCAGTAAACAGTGTGTGGAAATGTTACAAGACATTCAGTGGCAAAGCCCAACTGGTAAAACAGTTGAAAATGGAGAGTTGCCAGTGCCCCGTACGCCGTCTGGAGTCGGGGACAGGCACACGGATGATACCACAGACAGTGTACGGACACCGACCTGCCGGCGCTTCAACGAGGACAGCACAACCCCCAGAATCATGGTACCCCCTGCCACGCCAGACCTGCCTGCCTGCAGTCCTGCCAGCGAAACAGGGAGTGAGAACAGTGTCAGTATGGCAGCTCACACGCTCATGATCCTGTCGCGGGCAGCCATCGCGAGGACTAGCACTGCCACCCCCCTGAAGGACAACACTCACCAGTTCAGGTCTTTAAGGAGCACAGTAAAGAAAAGGAAACTAGAGGACCTGAATGAGGGTGAGAGAAATTCTCGTTCTGCAAATAGGAAAGACCTTCAGAGCTCTCCAACACCATCAAAAAAGAAGAAAATAAAGGCAAGTGCAAGCATTTACCTTTTTTAATTTAAAATCTAAATATATATTAGATATCTATCTGTATATTATTTGTAATGGAATGGTTCAGAGATGCTAGTGGAAATCCCTGACAACCTATTTTTATTTGTCAGTTTTTCTAACTTTGCTTCTCTGAACTAAGTTTTCTTAAAACTTAATCTGCAGATGCACACAGGTAATTCCTGCTGACTCTCTAAATACATACCTGTGGAAATTACATTATTTCTCCTAAAACACAAATGAATTTCTAAATTCTAACTTCAAACTACATTCTAGGGAATGTAAGGAATTAGGCCAAACTCAAAATAGGCCTTACTAGAATTCAGGCTGTTTTTACATCCTCATTAATCACCATGAGTAGGAATTCCTATTTTGTGTATTCCCAGTCTCTGTAGTGTGGAGCACTGTGCCCTTGACTTGAGGATTTAAAGGGAAACTTGCTAAAGTGTAAGACACAAAAAGGTGATGTATGTAAATAACCAAAAAGGAGTGTTACTTTGTAATTCCCCATGCTTAGTTCCAGCATATTCCTGAAATACTGTGTCTGGAAAAGGCTCTGTTTCTCACAGTGTGTCTGTGCCTAGCTCCGAGGGGCTGTGCCAGGCTCAGCTGGGGTGGGCTTCTGCTGAAGCTGAGCTCAGCTATTCCTGTCCCCTGACTGTGCCATTGGTACCCAGTGCATGTCAGTGCACACGTCAGTGCAGGAGCACTGCGGTGTCTGAGCTCGGGGTAAGATTTGTGCAGGCATGTCTGTGAGGGAGATGGAAGGATGAGGAAGAAAGGAATGCTTACAGGCTCATCAGTGCCCTCGGGTCCTTAGTATTTAACACACCTCTTACTCTCTTCTACAGAAAAAGAAGCTACCAAATTCTTTTCCAGCAGGAATGGATGTGGACAAGTTCTTGTTGTCTTTGCATTATGACGAATGAACAAAAAGAAGTTGAACTGGGACTGTCTGAAGCTCAGTGGAACGATGATGAGGTTTTGCATGAGAATCGAAGTTAACTCTAAAGGGCAAGTTGCACTTTGAGTGCACTGAAGTTTCACTTTATAGCAAAGTTGTGCTGTTTCTGAAGCAGGTTGCTAAGTGTAAATATCATTGAGTTGGTATATGTTTATTTTTGAAAAAGCACTTGCATAATTATAGAGCCATTTAATTTGCAAAATTGTAAATTTGTGTAAATGAAGTGTAAGAAAGGTTGCACATTTCACGTTACACCACGTTGTCTGTGTTCTGCTGCTTTCTCTACTTGCCCCATGAACCGGTCAGCCAGTCTGTGAAAAGGTGGTGAATTTGAAGGTAGTGTTTTATCATTCACCATTCTAAGACAAGGGCAGCTACCTTGGCCACTTCCCATTGTCTTGTTGAATCCAAAAGGGACTTAAATCTTCAGATCTAACTGGCTTGTACTAACACTCTCTTCTCTCACAACTGTCAAACCCATGTCGTAAGGCTTTGAATGAGTTAACAAAAACACCGGTATCTAAACATACAGCAAATAAAACCTCAAAAAGCATTTCTCATCTGATGAAGCTTTTCCCAGCCAGTCCTTCAGACAAGAACTTTAATTTGGATAGGCCTCATCTGTTTACAGTATTTGCTGCATAGGATGTAATTTGAATGCAAAAGCTGTTTACAAACCATGTATTTTTGTGTGGGGTTATACCCCAGTATGAATACTTAAACTGGAGCGACAGCAGACATGACTGACAGTGTGTTCTGTTGCAAAAGTCAATTCTTTCACCTGTCTTTTGTACTGCTGAGAAGTTTGTTACTATCTATCTCTTACATTTTTAGCCAGACATGAAAAAATTTGCGTCTGATTTTTCTGTTTAACATAGAGGTTATCATTGCTATTATACAAACTCTCTTCAAGTGGGGTGCAGGAGAAGCTCAGCCTGCATTTTACTAATAACTAGCATGGGTTGCTCCGAAATGGCAGAATTTTCTCTATTGGTCTTTCTTCCTGTGTTCTCAAATTCTTGAGGTCTTAAAAAATGCAAGTTTTGTTTTAAGAGTTCTGTACAGCAACAGGGCAATGTTTCAGATAGAATACAAGGATTCCTAAGGAACCAATATTATGCAGTAGATGTTTATATTAAACCCATCCAATAACTAAATACTGCATAGCATTTACAGCTTGAATAAATATTTTTGTTTTAATAAAAATTTGTATGTCTTGCTTAATGTTTTTAAGTCCATGAAGCAGATTTGCAAATATTGTATAGAAAAGTCATGTTGATCAGTCATATTTGAAGACAGAGAGTCGAGTATTAAACACTAAATTCTAATACCAATTGTCAGAAGGGCTAGGGCAGGCAAGTGAAAAATTGCCATAAGCATAAAATGCTTAATAGTATTGACAAGTGATAGGTGATATTTTAAAATAATTTGCTCTTTATCTGAGACCTAATGTAGCTCTTCCATGGGACAGCTACTACCCACCATAATGTTTCTTCTTCAGTACAGGTGATCTGGAAATACTCAAGACACGAATTATGAGTTCACTTTGAAGGGGTCTTCAGTTCCAAGCTGCTGTCATACAGCAAATAATTTTTAGGAGAACAAGTGGAAGAGCAAGAATGAATGTTAGTTTTCTTAGATTGTAGTGTTTAAAGCCCACTGTTCATTTACTACCTCTACAAGTGCATTCCTTCCCAGAAAAAGAAAAGTTCCAGTACAAACCAGTCCAACTATTTGGGGAGGAAAATATTAGGACAATTAATTTGTTCATTAGTTCCTGTGAAAACTACTGTCAGATTTGCATTTGAGCTGGGTTCAAGGTCCACAACAGTAGAAAACCCACCTTTGATTAATTTATTTTTTTCCATGAAAATCACTTAGTAGTTAGAAAAATTAAGCAGCAAAACTGTAAGAAAGAGCAGTTCCTAGTAGCAGCACTCTGAGTTACCCAGAGAATTCCTTTTCAGAGGCCTTTGAGAAATGAAACCAGTGACAGAGAAGCCACTGTTACATTCTTTATTGTCAGGTCTCAAGACATAATTTGACATTACTTATTTGTACTGTACAAAAACTTGCACTGACAAAGTAATAAAAACCCAGTTATCTGGATCAGTAATCAATGATGCTTTAAGAAATAGCAGTTACAGAATTCATCCATCAATTGATAAATAAGATGTTAACAGCTACCACTGATAATTTTGATCAGAGAGCATGTAAGGCTGTGTTTCTGATGGTGTAGCTGTTCTGTAGCTGTGTTCGCGCTACAGCTTCTCTATCAGTATTGCAGAAGCACCTCCTCCTCCGTTGCAGATTCCTGCAAGACCATATTGTCCTTGTTTCAATGCATGGGCCATGTGAACAACAATTCTTGCTCCAGACATTCTAAGTATAAGAAAAAGAAAAGTTATATAGCTTAGTTTAAAGGAAATTCTTAATTTGACCCACAAAGGATAGTGGGCAGAATATAATACCCAAAAAAAGACCAAACCAACCCTTTCATCTACAGGTATATGTGATACAGATTATTCCTCTCTAGCTATGGTACTTAAACACAAAGGTTCTTACACATGCACAAACAAAAACTCCATTTTTATGTAATAAAGTTTCTTCGGGAAAAAGAAATCACCTCTATGTCAGCCTATATATATTATAAAGTATCTCTATATGTAGCAAAGCTCTTTCAAATAAGATAACAAATCTACCACAACCAAATTGATTGTAATGATTAAATTCAAACACTTTCTTATTTGTTTAAAACTTGATACAGCTCAGTGTCCTACTTTGCCTAATGTGAAAATCAGACATGTAAATTCTGTCAAAATTAACTTTTAAGAAAAAAAAAAGTCATATTCCTTTATCAGAAGTAGTTGATATGGCAGAGGAGATGCCAGCACATCCTGCAGGATTATGCCTTGATTAGAGCTTTTTAGGAACTATGAAGTGCTTCTATTGCTCCTGCTGTACAATCTATGCTGGACTGTGCAGCGTGATCACTCCTGAGGAGGTTTAATGGGATACACTTTAGTTATGAGTAAGTGACAATGGCTGGGGAACACAGCAGGTGATCTAACTAACCAGAAGACAGAACTTAAACACAAGACCCACCACCATCCTCCAGACTGTCCCTGCCTTCTGCATTAGGTGCTGGGAGACACCTGCGTTCACTGCCAAAAATCCTTTTACGAGACCTGGAATTTCACTTTGCTCATGTAAGAAAAATAAAAGTCCCTGGACCATTAAATTCCCTGGAAAATAGGTTGGCTATTTTAATAAGGCTACCTGTAAATTTTGCTGGCTTAACTACTTGATTAATTATTATTGTTTATTCTGTCATGTTAATAGGGATTTGGTTTAGTACTTCATAAATCCATATAGCTACAGTAACAAGTAAGATCTTTATAAAAGTAGGTGATAAGAGCATTTTTCTCTTCGTGGTTGGTTTTCAAGATACCTTCAAATTTAACACCTGTCAGAGGAAACTACATACTTGATAGCAAATTTTTTTTCCCTTCCTACTTCCATTAAACTTGAGAAAAAAGGTAAATGTGTTAGCAGTTTACCTATAAAACAATGCCCCTGTGCAGAACAAAACCCAGTGCTTATTTTACTTACCCTATTGGATGTCCAAGAGAGACGGCGCCTCCATTAATATTTACTTTTTGTGGATCAATGCCCAGCATTTTAATATTGGCCAGCACCACAACACTGAATGCTTCATTAATTTCCCACATTGCAATATCTTCTTTTTTCAGGCCTGTCTCACTTAAAATCTAGAAATAACAAAAAATAATTACTACTATGAAAAAAGCTAGGAAGCTAACTATAGAAATAATCAGGTCTGTTATACAGAAATAATCAGGTGACTCAGGCTGCCCATAGTCTGATTCAAATTCCCATTTCGGAACCTCTTTGTCAGATGAGAAAAAGCAAAACTGAGGTACTGAAGCACAAACTTGAGTTTTCCCAAAAAAAGGAATGCCTATGCCAAGGATACATTTCCGTCACACTTACACAAAGAGCACTGCCATGGTAAGTACATTTAAACTGACACAGTACTGCCTCATGCCATACACTTCAGTTCCTTTTAGAAAGAGTCTATCCTTGTATCACGAGCTGCAAAGCTTCAAAGGTGTAAACAAGCCCAAAGTTGGTAAAAGTAGTATTTTCTTTCAAGATAGGTGTGAGAAATTTGTTAACTCTGAAGATCTGCATTCTAGCATCTGTTCTTTGACCTTACAACATAATTACAATTTCAGTCCTAATTACAAGAACATCCACTGAGGGATGAACCAACAATGCAGTGCTAGGGAAGTTTGCTTTTGTTTTATTTTCCTCTCCAGAAAACACTGAGCTTTATTCCTACCTTAGGAACAGCATATGCAGGTGCAATTGGGAAATCAATAGGATCAACAGCAGCATCTGCAAAAGCTGTAAAAAAAAAAAAAAACAACCAACAAAAGGTGTTTAAAGACCTTTTGTTTTTACCATACATGATTTTCTTTCATGCAAGCAACAAACCTTGCCAAGATAGAAAAAGTCTGAATATAATGATTGGAATGAATGAAATGAAATAGAAGCATCTAAAAATGTAGTGCCCTAAGTGAGCCACACAATATTTTCAGATTTTTAGTATTATTACATACAGAAAATTCTGTTCATGATCAAAAGCCTGATGGTGTAACACTTGAAATTTCAGGGACTGTATGGAGAAGATGCAGCCATAATGTCACATAACCAGTAAAACAGGACTCCCAGTCTGAGAGCACACTTTGAGAGTGTTTTTCAGGACTACAGCCAAAGATAAGGAAAATCATACCTACTATCCTTGCCAAGGGTTTGACTTTCAGTCTCTTGGCTGCCTCTGTAGTCATGAGCACCAAAGCAGCTGCTCCATCATTCAGAGTGCTGGCATTGGCAGCTGTAACTGTTCCTAGAAAAGGTAAAACATTGTCTGAGCAGAGGTGAAAGTGTGATGCGAAACAGCTCACGTATATCCTGTTAAGGATTGTTTTTCCCTTTGTTTATTGAACATAAGGTCTCAACAATATGGTGATACCTGTTGCATTGAGTTAACCAAGTTGTTTTTTTAAATCGGTTTGATTAAACAAGCACAACCACAGGTATTTGTATCTTTATCCGGGTGCTGGTTTAGATCATGCCTAATGGCAGCTGCACTGCTGGCATTAACACAGGCAACCTCAAGTTAGACAGAAAGGTTTATCGCTTACGGATTCAGGGAAGCAACAGGCAATGCTCTCAAGGCCCTCCAGCTCCCACTGAAAGAAGAGCTTACACCTGGCAGAGATCAAGCCAAGAGCTACATTGAAACCAAGCTGTTCCAGTCTTTTTAAAGTAAATGTTCAAAACAGAGGTTTTCATTTGTTTAAGCTTCTTGGACTATCTTTTAATCCAAGCCAGTTCGTGCTGTTGTGCAGCACGCTTCTATATCTCAGCAGACATTTAAAAATCAAGGGACTATTGTTGGGCTCTCAAGCTTTTCTGAATAGTACTCTTCACTGTAACAAAGTATCCCTGCACTTGGCAGGAAATTAAGCAGTTCATTTAACAACATTTACCGTTTTCTTTTTGGAAAACAGCTTTCAGCTTTGGAACTTTACTGAAATCAACACGTTTGTATTCTTCATCTTCTTTCACTTCCACATCTGGCTTTCCTGAAATTCAGGACTGGTTTAGTATTTTGTGGAACACTCCATTCTTAAAACACTCTAACACAGTACTTTGATTAAATGCTGGCTTATTTAAACAACTTATTATTTTGGTTAAAAAGTATAAATGCGTGTAAAATGCACATCAAGAAAGGTGCTTATGAAAACTGAAGAAAAAAAATTACTCCTTAATAAAATTTAGTCACAGCAAATCCATTTATACTTTCTGGTGGCTGAACAAAGGAGACAAAGAACATATCTTTAAGTTAAATTAAAACACAGATGTCCTTAAGCCATAGTAGCTAAATTCAATAGGTAGTCTTCTACTTACACACAAAAGGAAGAAGATATGGTGTGTAACATTAAAGAAAAATTAAGAAAAAAAACCCAGGTCACTGACCACTGTTCACCAGAAAGTCTGTCTAACAGAAAATTCTTAGCTGATCTAAAATTAATATTCCCAAGATCTGCATGTTAAACAAGAGTTTGAATACAGACAGTGTTACAGTTTTCAATGAGAAACACAATTCATCTCATCACACACTTCTATAATACCTTTTTTTGAAATAGTGACAGGAACTATTTCATTTTTCAACACTCCTGAATCCCAGGCTGTTTTGCTCTTGGTGTAAGAGCCTATGGCGTAAGTGTCTTGTTCCTCACGAGAAATGGTGAACTTCTTCGCAGTATTCTCAGCACAGTTGCCCTTGGAGAAAACCAGGTATGTTAGGTTTGATACTTCTGAGGATGCAAAGCACAAAAATAACAGAAAAAAACTCAACCAGTAGATCTCCAGAATTGAATATGACTAATATTTGGTGTCCATTTCTAATTTACACAGTCATGATCAAACAGTAACTTTTGATTTTGAAATACCATCTTCAGATTTAGAAAATGTTTTCTGGATCCAGATTACCAAAGCCATAAAGGAACTTTCCTTAATTTCCTTTTTTAATTTTTTTTTTTTAAAGTTAAAAAACTGCATGTAAAAGTAAGTTTTAAAGTGCTTAGGGCTGACACCTTCAGAGACTAAGGATCATTGTTCAGCCACAGAACTGTATATTCACTTCATCTTACTAGTATTTTCACTCCATTCTTAGCTTGCCTACTCCAAAGGTTGCAGAACAGGTCAACACACAGGTCTTTACTTGGCCCTTGGGATCTGATACTCTAAAAACTGTAGAAATAAAAGTATGTCTAATAACTATTTTTGTCTAATACCTGGAATGAAATAAGTAGAATGAAACAATCAAATATTTTTATATATAGATCAGTTCTAATTATACAATCAGAATTCATTTTCAGCACTGTCTAAATACCTGGTAACAAAATAAATAAAAAAATATCATTTAGTCAAAGACTTGTCCTTAAACAGGCTTTGTTCCACCTCTCATTTCTCTAGGAAACTCTATGAATCAACACAAAACCCTTTACTACTGTGTTCCTCCAGTTCTTAAAAGAAGCAAGTTCACTTCTATGCAATTAAAGAATTTAAAGTCTTCACGGCACCAGTAGCTCAGTCTATTGCTAAAACACAGACAAGGTGAGTTCCTAAAGCCATCCTTGGACTTTATGTTCTCACACAGACTTCTAAGGCTTTCCAAATAACCTAGAGCTGCTATAATGAAGACGAAAGATTCCAAAATATTGTCCCCATCTATTAAAACTTGTTGTATTATAACAAACTCCTAGAGTTTTTCCTCCCATATGGGAACTAGCAAAGCCACCATTTACACTCCTCACAATCAAAATCCATTTTAGCTGAAATGTGGGAATGAATTTCAACCAATAGCCTAAGCAGAGTGCACTGTATTGCAAAAAGAATAAAACACACACAGAGCAGCAAGGTCTGTATCAAATCTATGGAATACAGTAGAATATTCTTCATGACATGTTTTCCTGGACCTCAGTAAGAACACTAACTGATCAATCAAAGGTCAGAAATATTTGTAAGCTGAAAGCAGTCATTCTCTTTTCAAACTGTTCTTCCCTGATGCTTGTTCTTGACTATCTTTGTATCAGTTGTTTTCCAAAACCATCCCAAGTTTGCACTTGTCTGTCCAATTTAAGTTACCATGCTGATGAGCAAGCACATCAGCTGACTCAAACCTTCCCACAGAAGATATGAGATATGTACATTGGGGGAGAGAAAAAACATGAGCCTGCTGAACCCTACAGAGCAGGTACTCTCAAAGACCTCCCTCCCACAGATGGAGCAACAGCAATCCATCAGTAGCAAAATTATTTTTTCTTTTAATCCCTGCTCCAGGCTATTTGGACTTCAGAGACAGGTAAATATTAACACAGACTGTGCTGTTCTGTTTTGGTCTTCTGTCTAGCCCCTCCACTAGAGTTACTACAGGAAATGGAAGACTTTTTCCTCCTCATTTCAAGGCTTGCTAGATGAAGAAGTTCCATAATAATTATAAGCAAGCTCTTCGGAGCTGCATCTGGTTATGGTTGATATGTTAGCACTGTGCAGGAATATTTACCATATGGATATGGTTATAAGCATCTGTCAGCCCATCTTTTACTATCAGGTCTTCCAGCTTTACTCCTCCATAGGGTGTTGACCCTCTGCTCATCGTATAGGGAACATTAGACATGCTCTCCATTCCACCAGCAACCATTACATCCTGCCCAAAGGAAACAAGTTAAAATTAATAGTAATGCAGTGTGTTCTCTATGACTTCTTGTAGGAACAAATATTAGCAAAAGCTTAAGCATGGGCATTTTAGTTTTCTGAGGAGTCTTAGAGAGAGAGGAAAAAAAAAACTTTGTGCATTTAAAAAGCAAACAGGGGAACAACTGAAGATAGTTAATCCACGCTGGCAGAACAACAGGACTTCTGTCTTGTATGCAGCTTTACAAAGCTGCAAGACCCATCTTGATCTCTTGCACTTTTACATCAAAAGCTTTCTGAGATCAAATTATAAATTTTACTTTTAACAGGTTTTTCTCCTTTTTCTCATTTTTCTTCTTTATTCCCAGCTTCATATCCCTTTGGAACAAACAACAGTCAGAATACTGGTATATGAAGAAACACATTTACAAGTACCTGCAATTTTACATAATATTGTTTCATCTTACTATGTAAAGACAGATGACTTATACTATGGTTTTATCATCTGAGAAGGCCACAGAAAAAGACACATTAGTAATTAATGATTGCTTAGTATACTTTTCAAGCTGAAACAAAGCAAACAGAAAACCTACAACAGCAAAGCTATAAGGACCGTAACTATATCCACTGTTCATCAGGCTACAGCCCCAAAATCCCTAGGATTTCAGGATGTGAGGAACAGACACGGTTGTGTTTAAGGGCGTATTTGAAATACGCATAAATGTAAGAAAATACACAGTGTGAGTCCTTGAGAGTTCAATAGTGCTGGTAATAGAAATTCAAAAACATTTTACACAAAACAGCAATGAGAAGAAGATTAAAGCTTTTTTGGTTTCTTTAAATTAAGACTCAGATAAATAATGGTTTGGTTCAGAACAGATCATAAACTAGATCCAGGAACAGTGACATGAGGTAATAAAGAAAAGAAAGAAGGCTGGAGACAAAACTGAAATGACAGATAAATTGGAAAGGCAGTTCGGATATGGAAGCAGCAATGGATCAGAGGAACAAGAGTTCCTGGCATTTCAATTCCATAAAGTGAAAGACCTGGAGAGAGAGCCAATACAATTTTTTATATAATGGTGTACACTGACTCAAGCCACTGGGAACCATCACCAGCTGTCACACCACAGATACCTTGCAGTCCACAGCCAGGAAAAACAAATACCAAACCCCCCCATAATTTATAGCTCTAAGAGACTAACAAGTAGCTGAGTCTCTGCTTTTGCTGAGACTGGCAGCACAGCATGTATGATTAATTCAGCAGAAAACTACGATTCTATTCAGAGCTCAAGGCTTGCATCTGTCAAACCAACCAAACGCACCACCTCTCTCATGAAGTCATTGAATATAAATTACTAAATCCAAATGTAGCTGTTTACAAAGACATGCTGGGCCTCGCTCAAAGTCCTGTGACAAGACTTCCACCGACTTCAGCAGGCACCGGACAAAGTGCTGTTCTCTGCACGGCAAGGCCAAAGCAATTCAGCAGTTGCTTAACTCCAGCTACACTGTTATTTCCACAGAAGGGACACCAAAACCTAAATATTTTACTTCTGTTCTAAACACACACACACACAAACACACAAAAGTATTTCTCACTTATGAGGCACTTACTTTTTTAAGCCAAAAATATATATTGAACAGACAATACTTTCCCTTCAGAGAAGGAAAGATGCTTACAAAATGCTTTGAGTATGGAATTAAAAACAAAACTGAAATGTCTTCTTTCATATTCACACTTCTCCCACATTCTTTGCTGCACAGCATTTAGTGGCTTACTGGAGATGATGTATTCTCCTATCCTCCCATCAAGTGGTAGTATTTTTTTTCCAATTGTATAGAAAATCTTGGAACATAGTTGACAGAGATGAGCAATTCTCCTCCATCAAGCTCTTCAATGAAAAACCTTATGCAGCAGCAACAGATTTCACTTCTTCTAAAACAATAAAAAAGGCTGAGACATCTTTAGTGTACTTGGAAACAACACTGCTTGAATATCTATATTTAATTCAATTAAGTGTTAAAAGTGTCTGAAAGTCAGGTCATCAAAAAATAAGTCTATAAAAGTTTCTTCAGTTTTTCAAAACTGAACGCTTGAAAATTCCCTTAATTACATTTTCAGGGCTGGAGTGGTAGGCGGGGTAGGGGTACAGCAGGAGAGAGGATGTAAATACCCTCCAAAAGAACCCACTACTTGTTTGCTCAGCTCTAAAAACATATCTGACAATTTTTATTTACTTTTTTTCTCTTTTAAACCGAAACGCATTTAAATGACTATAAAATAAAGGTTGCATAAACAAAACGAAACCTCTCTAATTAGCTTTATTGTCCCAAGCCAAAACACAATACCAAATCAAAGAGCAGAGTCATTGGTAGGACAGGATCTACAATGTTAACTGTGTGTTTTTTCCACAGAACAGCACTAAAATTCACATACCTGGCTCCCACACATCAGGCTTTGTGCTGCCATCATGATCGATTTCATTCCTGAAGCACAGACTTTATTGACAGTTGTAGTAGGAGTGGCGATTGGTAGACCTGAGTCAAAGAAGTTGTTTGTACAACTATATTATTTAGAGGGTAGACTAATACTTTACTGGTATTCAGCAACATTTCATATGGGACCAAATTTATCCAAGCCCAGGATGTCCAGCTTCCACTATTTACCCTGTCAGGGCAATTTATCTACCCTCACCCGTAGTTACCATCCTTCTTTGAGACTCTTGTTTTTTCTCCCCTTCCAACAAGAGACTTGTGGTAAAGAGATCAAGCAAGCAAGGAATCAGAGAAACAGAAGGTCAAGGAAGTGACTCCAGAACTATTCCTCCTCCCAGAATCCCAATCCCTGCCTCTAAGCAGCATCCAAGACTAAAAAAGCATAAACAAGCTTCAGAATTTAGCAACTGGCAACAAGGCAGACTCCTGAAGTACAGGGATTCTAAACATACACAGTACTAAGGTCAGTGTCATTCACTGGGCTGGTTATTATTGAGTGATTATTGTTACTAAGTGCTCACCACAACAGCTTTGGGCTCTGCTGTGTGCAGCTTGGCTCAAGACTCCTGCATCAGTGCCTTTATGAGCCTAGGCTTGCTCGCTCTAGTGTTATGGCTCTGGTACCAGCACATCATCTCCATACCAGCACAGAGAGAGAGAAAATAGCCAGGGCAAATTCTTAACATTGAGGGTGGTGAGGCACTGGAACAGGTTGCCCAGAGAAGCTGTGGATGGTCCATCCCTGGAAGTGTCCAAGGCCAGGCTGGATGGAGCTCTGAGCAACCTGGTCTAGTGGAAGGTGTCCCTGCCCACAGCAGCGAGGTTGGAACTAGATCATCTTTAAGGTCCCTTCCAACCCAACCCACTCTGTAATTCTATGAAAGAAAAGAGCCGTATTCATGACTTTGCCTCACATGGAAGCAGTTCCTTCCCACAGAATCAACTGGGTTGGAAAAGACCTCCGAGATCATCAAGTCCAACCCTTGATCCAACACCGCCGTGGTTACTAGACCATGGCACTAAGTGCCACATTCAATCTCATCTTAAAAACCTCCAGGGACAGTGAATCCACCACCTCCCTGGGCAGCCCATTCCAGTGTCTGATTACTCTCTCTGTAAAAAATTTCTTCCTAATATCCAACCTAAACTTCCCCTGACAGAGCTTAAGATCATGCCCTCTTGTCCTACTGCTGGTTGCCTGGGAGAAGAGACCAACACCCAAAAACGTACAGGAACAGAGACAAGCAAGCATAAGATCTTCCCTGACCCAAGACTTTCCTAGAGACATGCTAAGGTATGGAATCCCATCCCTACAGCAAAAGGGAGCAGAAAATAATTCCTGCACCCTAATAATATTTGTTCTGCAGTTACCATTAGAGTGAACCCTACAAGTGACAGCTCCAGACTCCAGAGAAAGATGAGTGTAATGACATACTCTTATCTGCAGTTCAAGGAAACTCAATGACCCCTTATCCAGTTAGACTTAAGAGTAATGATATAGTAAAGAAAACCAGTCTGTTTTGTAAAAGATTCAAAGAGCAGCATCCATCATTAACATAAAGTGCTGTGGTCCCCAATATTGTCTTCTCCAGGTTCTACAAACACTGTAGGCAGTAACATCCCACTTATATGAGTACAACATACTCCCTTCACCCACCATGGAGTAAAAAGGCACACACAGACTGTCTGGACAAAAGGCTGGGCACAACTGTGCTTTAACTTACAGCTCAATAGACTCCATCTACATAAAGACAGAAAACCTTTGGACCCAGTATCAAGAGAATGAATACCTGCACCCAAAACTGCTTGTCTTGCTGGAGCTTGTCCTTGTCCAGCCTGCAAGACATTGCCCATATACGCCTCTTTCACTTCTTCTGCAGGGATACCTGTAAAACAAAATTGTTTTGATTCAGGATCCTTTGCACAGAAGATGTAACTTCCTTTTACAAAAGTTCCAATTGAAGTTTTCTATCAAAGACTAATGAAACTTGCCATGTTTGATCCACGTGCCAAGAGCACACAGTCCCCTGTTGGGTGCCTTCCAGATCTCTACCCTCATGTTCATGGAACATGGTGAACTGGTAAGCCCCACAGAACAGAATTTCCTTGTTATCCTGCAGAACAAGCCACAGTTTGCTAACTAAAGCAAACATTTCCAAGTCTCACTAGTCACCCAAGAAGCTCAATTTTTGTGGATGCTTAAATGCACAAAACTTTCTATGTGCTACAATTATGTCTAAAGACAGTTTTGTTAGTCTGTTTAACTAAGGGCAACCCAAGGCCACAGTAAGCTGTCAGCAGAGAGAAGAGGCTCTCCCACTGAATCTCTTGCAACAGCCCTTGTGTTCAAGTCCTTGTAATATGCTGTTTCAAGAAACCAAATCTGTAGAAAATTAACCTTCCTCTCCCCTAAAAAGACTTTTTTGCTCGTTTCAACCCATCAACAGACTCACAACAGACTGTTCTTCAAGCATACATGCCCATGTAAAAAAATGGGTAGGGAAAGGAAAGGCTACTGGTTTCAGCAACAAGTAGCCTTTGCAATAGTTTATGTGAGCCCTAAAACCCCATCCCAGAAAAACAATTAGCAAATTCAATCAGATTTGGATTAGCAGAGATATCCCTAGGTAACATTCTGCTCCCAGAAGCAGCACCTAATTCAGATTGAAACAAAGCCCAATAGTCAACTTTATTTAAACATTTGTGGATAGATTTAAGAATGCCACAGGAGCAAAAAAAACCAGGGCATTCTATTTACCAAGCAGTTGAAAAGAAATAGACTGATACTGTTCAGAGCCACTTTGTCACAGAAAAAAACATATATACATACCTGCTCTGTCAATTGCTCCTTTAATTGCAATGGAACCAAGTTTAGTGGCTGGTAATGATGACAGAGATCCTTGGAAAGATCCAATTGGAGTCCTTACAGCACTTGCTATTACCACCTCCTGAATGGAGAAGCATAGGGTAAAAGTCAGTCTCTCAGAATTGTGCACATACACCAGTAGTTTTTAAATGTATCCACTTTTATTCTTTCATTGATGTCACAGCTTCTCTTTTATCCTGAAAATGTTTCAGAGCACTAAAATAACCTTTATTAATGCATGCAGCATGGGGAATAAACATAAAGAGATCAATGTGCAGCTGCAGGGCTACAATCTTGGAATCACGGATCCATGGTGGGATGGCTCACGTGGCTGGAGTGCTGCCAAGAGGGATAAAGTCTCTTCAGGAAGGATAGATCAAGAAGACAAGGTGGAGGGCAGCTTGGCCTTTATGTGACAGAATAGCTGGAGTGCATTGAGCTCATCTTCGGGATGGATGATGTTTGCAAGAATCTTGAAGGTCCTAGAGCAAAGGGAGGATTGAAGATAGCTGGTTAATGTTCAAGGATTACTGCCTCCAAGCTCCACAGCAGTCCATTCCAACAAAGCACTACGTCATGTAAAAGTGCCAGGATGGATACAAAAGATGGAAACAGGGACAGAGAATCTGGCAGACAGGGTCTGCATATGCAGGGATGAAGTCATGAAAGCCAAAACCCAATTAGAATTGAATCTGGCAAGGAATGTCAAAGGCAACAAGAAGGGCTTCCATAAACACCTAAGAAGCAAAAGAAAAATATGCGGCCGCTGCTGAATAGGGCAGGGGACATGGTGACAAAGGACATGGAAAAGGTTGAGGTACTGAATGCCTTCTTCACCTCAGTCTTCAGTATTAAGACCAGCCTTCAGGAATCCCAGGCCCCAGAGACCGGAGGAAGGATGGAGCAAGGAAGATGTACCCTAGGTGGAAGAGGAACAAGTCAGGGAATATTTAAGCAAACTGGACATACATAAATCCATGGGCCCTGCTCAGATGCCCCCTTGAGTGCTGTAGGAGCTGGCAGCTTAAGGTCACTCTCAATAATCTTGGAATGGTCACAGCCAATAGTGAGAGGACTAGAGAAAACCCAGACATCACTCTTATCCTCAAGAAGGGTAAGAAAGAGGACTCAGGGAACCACAGGTCAGTCAGCCTCACTTTGATCCCTGGTAAGGCAAGGAAACAACTAATCCTGAAAACCATTTATGAGAACGTGAACAACAAGCAAATCATCAGAAGTAATCAGCATGAATTCACCAAAGGGAAGCCACGCTCAGACAAACTGCTAACCTTCTACAGTGAAATGACTGGCTCGGTAGATGAGGGGAGAGCAGTAGACATTGTCTACCTAGATTACAGTGAGGCTTTCACTACTGTCTCCCATAAGATCCTCACACAGAAGCTAATGAAGTATGGGCTGGGTAAGCAGTGAGACACTGGGGAGAAAATGGCTGAATGGCCAGGCTGGGGGGTGGTGATAGCGGTACAGAGTCTGGCTGGAAATGAGTAACTAGTGATGTACCCCAGGGATCAATACTGGGTCCTGTCCTGTTTAACATCTTCGTCAATGAACTTAATGATGGTGCAGTGTGCCCTCAGCAGGTCTGCTGGTGACACCAAACTGGGAGGAATGGATGATACACCAGAGGTTTGTGTTGCCACCCTGAAGGACCTCAACAGGATGGAGAAATGGGCTGTCAGGAACCTCATGAAGTTCATCAAAGAGAAGTGCAAATTCCTGCAGTTATGGAGGTACAACCCCAGATACCAACATATACTGGGGACCAGCCAGCTGGAAATCAGTTTGGAAGAAAAGGACCCGGGGATCCTGGTGGACACCTGGTTGAACATGAACCAAAACCGGGCCCTTTCAGCAAGAAAACCTGATGTTCTCCTGGGCTGCAGTAGGCAGAGCACTGTCAGACGGTCACAGAAGGGGATCCTTCCCCTCTAGTCAGCCCTGGAGAGGCCACACCTGGAGTGTTTTGTCCAGTGCTGGGCTCCCCAGTAAAAGGGAAACATGGACATGCTGGACAGTGTCCAACAAAGGGCCACAAAGATGATGAACAGACCAGAGTATATGACATAGAAGGAAAGACAGAGAGCTGGGACTGCTCAGCCTGGACAAGAGAAGGTTCAGGGGCACCTTGTCCATGTACATTAATACCAGAGAGAAGAGTGCGAAGAGTACAGAGCCAAGCTCTTTTCAGTGGTGCTCCATGACAGGAGCAGGGGCAGTGGGCACAAACGGACAGCAAAGGATGTTCTCACTGAACATCAGGAGACACTTCTTCACAGTGAGTGTGACTAAACACTGGCACAAGTTAGTCAGAGTGGTTGCGTGGAGTCTCCATCCCTGGATATATTCAAAAGCCCGGGTCCCAG
Source organism: Pipra filicauda (assembly GCF_003945595.2). Lineage (NCBI taxonomy): Eukaryota > Metazoa > Chordata > Aves > Passeriformes > Pipridae > Pipra > Pipra filicauda. The sequence continues at coordinate 1,124,786 of NW_024104432.1, forward strand.
TGTAAAGTGTAAGCAGTACACTTTACGTAAGTGTAAGTAAGTAAGTAAGACATGCTGTGACATTCAGCCCTACACTAGTAGTTCCTCAAAAAAGATGTACTCTTATTTTGCCTCTTAGCTTTAGTGTTACATCCACATGTCTACCTGATAACCCTGTGAGAGTAGCACAAGAATCTGGCACCAAAAAAAGAGGCACATTTCAGACCTCTGGCTGCCCCAGATAGCTATGGAGAAGCAGTAATGACTGTCTCCAACTGTGCTGGCTTCAGTGGAAGTTAAGCAAAAAGCTTTACAGGGTCTCACCATGAGTTGTTGGGATTCTTTTGTTGTTTGTTTTTTTATTTAGACAGGCAAAGAAAGAAAACACTAGAAAAAAATAAACAGTAAAGACAAATTACACTTGTTTAAAACTAAGAAGGGCTGTCTATTATTGTAACCCCTTCTCCAGCATAACTGACTTCAGTGATAGCAACATATTTGTCCTCATCTTTTAGTTTGTAACAGCAAGTTGCAGGATAACACACAAATCATTTCAAAGGGATTAGCTGACATCAGCTGTCTTTTCCAACTATGAGTAGATAGGCGCATTAAGCTTAAGTTAGCTGACACATTTCTAATCTTGTCCCGCACTGTCAAAGAATTAGCAAATCAAAATAAAAATGGAAATCTGACTTTTATCCCACATTTTGCAGTAAAGTGTGACTTGAGCACAAGTGACATTGTCTTCAATGCAGACTTTTTTTTGCATTAATTTTTTTCAAAACTTCAGTGATTAAGAAACAGATTTAAAACAGTGATTTACTACTGTGAGACAGTGCTTTTCACTTACATTTAAAGTACGCTGGGATGCATAGCCACGGCTTGTACACTTCAAAGCCTGAAAATAAGAAAGTCCTCAGAATTTCACATCAAGAAAGCTAATGCCATGATGTTTCAGTACTGTACCATTTTCATAGAAGTCATTATTTCAAAAAATAATATCTATGAAACACTGAAAAAATATCGTGATATGCCTTTTAAAAGAAGGGTAGTCTAAGTACAGTCTCACCATAACATCTGTGATAAAATGTTTTCCGAAAAATAAACAAATACTCCTCCAAAAACAGCAACCAATTCATTTTGTCCAAGTCTTATATGTCCAAGTCTTAACATGTATACCTATAGCATGTGTCTGAACCAGGACTGAGTGGAGCTATATTGAAAGAGTTCACTAGTCCTTCTGTCTGCTTCCTTGGACTTTGGTTCATTCATTCCTATCATTGACTTCACTGCTTTTTAAACAGTGGTAGTTTGCATCTACAGTTTGCATCTATCTTCATTTCATTGGTGTTTCATGAACAAAAATGAGGATAATGAGTTCAGAATGTCACACCAAAATACAACAGTAAAGTAAAACCAAGAAAAAGGTATTACCTGAGCAGGCTAATTTACCAGCTACTAGGTCCATCTAATTAAGCAGCATAAAAATACAAAATTACATCTGTAGGTATTGTTTTGTACATTACAGAATGTTCTTTCCATTAGTGGTTCAAGTCAACTTCTTAGCCATTTCCTTAGACAACATTGCAGCACACTGGAAATTTAATTACTGAATTACAGCTAAATAAATACTAATTAAAAGGACACCACAAGAATATCATCGTTTTTATAAATCAAAGAATGCCTTCTGGTATTGTGTCTCCAATATGAAAATTTAGCCTGTTTCCGTTTCTCGTCTTCATTTGACAACCTTCAACTAACAAAAGACTGATTTTTTTACCTACTGTTTTGAATTAGTTGTTCAATTTTTGTTTTGTTTGGGGTTTTTTGTTCATTGTTTGTTTTCCCCGGCTCATGCTGTAAAAGCCAGCAGAAAGTTTTAAACTAAACTTGTACCTGAAAAATAATTACATCCCTCCAGGGCTTTAACAGTAGCGCTTTTAAGTCTTAGTGTCAAGAAAACCAAACAAAAACCTAACCTAGCAAAATAATATACCCTCACTACACAACACTTGAAATTTACCTTTGCAGTAAACTGGACAAACAAGTCAATTGTCTACCAAGTCTGCTAGGAGTGTTCATGCTCTGTGCCGATTATAGACTTAAAAAAAAAAAAAAAGAAAACAGAAAAAAGGCAACCCCCCATTTCCACAGCTAGTAAAATGCAACGTCCAACTTCGCACATGGCAATACGGAGGGGAAGCACCGCCCATGCTTCACCTTCCTTTTCCTTCCCAGCACAGCTCCCCACCCCAGCGCTCCAGGCAGGAACGGCCAGCACCTCCAACACGGCCAGCTCTGCCAGGCACTGAGGCTTTTCCGGCAGGAGCACGCAGCATCCCGCTTCCCAGCTGAGAAACGATACCTACAGATGTAATTCTGTGTCTTTACAATGCTTAATTAGATGAATCCTATCCGATTCCTGCCCCCGCCCCGGCTGGAGGCCGCCCCTGACAGCTGCCGCACATCCCTGCGGCTGCAGCAGGTGACGGATGGCACAGGGGCTCCGGGGGCCAGCGGACTGCGCAGGGCTGAAGTGCCAGGAAGGGCCCCGCAGCCGCGGCACTCGCGGCGCTGACAGCGGAAAAAGCCGCGCTCAGGAACGCGGATAAAGGTCCCGCCGGGCTCCGCGCAGGGCCGGCCGGGGCTGCGGGGCGGGGCGGGGAGAGCCGCCCTTCACCCGCCAGCGGCTTCACTTTCACCCTTCTGCCTTCGCCCTCCGCCCGGCCCAGGACCCGCTCCCTCCCTCCCGGGTCGGGGGCTTCCTCCCGCCGCGCCGCGGGGGTGTGAGTGAGGAGGCGCAGCCCACCCCGCCACAGAGGCGGCGTGACCTTGGCCGAGCCTTCCCTGTCCCGACGGCGGGGCCAGGGCTGCACAGGGAGGGAGGGCGGGAGGGAGAGAGGAAGGGCCGGGCCCGCCGCCCGCCTCACCCGCAGCAGCCCCGCGACCGAACGCCGCCCGCCCAGCACCACCGCCGCCATGTTCCCGCCGGCGCCCCCGTCACCTTCGCCAGCGCCACCGCCACCGCCTATAGACGGCAGCGCCCCGCCCACGCCCAGCTCCTATTGGTCCCGCGGCGGGGGCGGTGCCACACAATGTCCTGCCATTGGCTAGGCGGGAAGGCGGGGGGCGGTGTCAGAGGGGCGGGGCCGGGGCCGGGGCGGGGGGAGGGGGGTGTGACCGCCCGGGGCTCCCGCATGCGAGGCCCCTCAGCCCCCTCGGGAACCCGTTTGAGTTGGACATTAGGAGGAATTTCTTCACAGAAAGGGCGATTAGACATTGGAATGGGCTGCCCAGGGAGGTGATGGAGTCCCCGTCTCTAGACGTGTTTAAGGAAAGACTGCACGTGGCACTCCGTGCCATGGTGTTGTTCTGTCATAGGTTGGACTCGATGATCTCAGAGGTCTTTTCCAAGACAACTGATTCTGTGATTCCGTAGCGCCAGGCGCGTTCCCCTCGCCGCCGGTGCTGCCGCTCGGGGACCAGGCGGCGCGAGGGGAGGAAAGGGGCTGCAGGGGCACAGCCGCAGGCGGACAGCCCAGGATTCCGCGCTGAGGAGGGAAGTCACTGGTAGCGAACGGTGTGAACACAGCGTGGAAGATCCCTGCGGGACAAGAACCAGCCCCCGGGGTGTCTCCTCTCCACCTCCGAGGCGGCACTCCGCCGATCGCCGGCCCGGCCCCTCGCCCGACCCACCTGCGGGTTAAACTGACGTGAAACCACGGGCGTTTAATCCCCATGTAGAAAACAACCTGCGCAGCCACAGGGGCTGTGCGGGTGCCGGCGTATTTCTGAGTTCGGGACACTGTCTGGCCTACCCGTGTGCTGTAGCTGCACGCTGTTCTCAGAAAAGCCAGCAATTTCATTCCCCTTACGCTCCTCCCTGTCTAGCCATGGTATAAACAGCGCACAGTGTTACCTCAGAATTCAAACATAGCTGAGAACGGCCTCAGCAGGTGCCTTTACAGAAAGACTGATGCCTGCTCAGCCCCAGCTCGGTCTCAGGACGACCATCCCAGTTCCACAGTCTTTCCTGCACTTTGCTTTGCCCCCTCAGGTTCTCTCTGAATCTAGATTTCTAGACGAAGGTCAGCATTAAAACTCTACAGCTGTCTACCTGCCTGACAGTGCCCCTCTCCACCCTGTTTCTCCAGCATGCACAGAGCTAGGCCAGGGAAAAGCCTGGTTCTTTCCTGGTCTTGAGCTTGGTATCTCAAAAAACAGGTGCAAAAGACAAGGTGATGTTCTCTGAATTGTGCTGTTGCACTCTGCCTAGAATAAGCAGTTCTCTATTTGTTTCTGGTCAGTCTTGCTTACCTTCTTCTCAACCACTTTTTTAATTCCTGAAGGAGTTCGCATGCTGTTACAGTAACTGACAACTGAATGATGCATTCCTTGGAGTTGATGTCTACAAGTCAGGTAAAGCAGCATTTACTTGCACTATTCCTTCCCTTTGTACCACAAACTGGAACAAATGCCAAGAACCATATTTGGACATAGCATCTAGAAAGCAAGGGTATTTCAATAACATCTTGACATCCATTTGCTATCATGACTAATCTATTGTTACTATTTTCTCTTCACATTGTAAAACTAATCTTTGTCAAAACTGCTTCAGTTCATTTTCTGTTCTACATCTCATTCATTACCCTGTGAGAGAGGATTTCACTTTGTCTGTTCTCAAAAGTAAAATACTTCTTGCTTTCCATATACATCTGAAGATTCTCCAGACATGCAGCAAGAGGTTAATTGGGACTGGCATAGATGAAGGAAGAATTTGTACTCTTTTTCTTCCTTGACTGTCAGTAGCTGATGTTCTAAGAGTTTGACCAACCTAGTCCAGAACTTTGATTTAGAGCCAAAGTTTTCAAGTACAAACCAGAGATAACATAGGGACTGACAAATATTGACTCAGGAAGAGCTGAAGGTTTTACCTCGAAAACATATATGTAACCACAGAGGAAAAACATCCAGCTTGGTTGGATGAGGATATTTTTCAGAAACGAGTAATGCCAAAAAGATGTAGAACAAAAAAAGAGAAAGCTCTTATTTAACTTTGCTCTTACTCCTGCAGTATAAAACTCTACAAATGTACCAGGATTTGACACCATACATCTGTCTCATCTCAGCCAGAAAGGCACTTGGACATATCGATTAATAGGCCCTTTATTGCACCTAACAGAGAAGGAAAAAGAGGACAGTAAAGATAATCTTACTTCCCTTCAGATACAGGCAACTTGGAGCTTCGCAGTATCAGACACACGTCCAGTCGGGACAGAACCTATGGTGCAGATCCCATCCATGAAGATGGATGTTATTGTTCCCCAATGTTATTGTTTTTGAGGCTCTTCTGAGTAGAAAACAATTCCAATCACTATTCCTACTGTCAAACGAAAGCATGTTCACACAAGAGCATGTTGCTTAGTTTTGAGATAAAGACAACGTGCAGGTGGAGGAAGCTCTTACAGGTTCCTTTGTTATTTCATTACTTGGCTGGCAAGTATTTTCTGTGGCCAGGGAAATAGGTGCAGCACAGGATAGGCCAGAAGGCCAACTGCCTGCTCCAAGAAATGCAGATGATGTGCTAATTTCCTTAATATCTTCGGTAGTAGAAATCAATGACTGCAATAGCTGGCAAATCCTGAGCTGTATGTACATAATATTAGACCATGGTCTTAAAACCAGAAAGAAAATCATACTGCATTCTCTTCTTTAATTCTTTCAACATCTTATGAGGAGCGGCTGAGGGAACTGGGTTTTTTTAGCCTGGAGAAAAGGTCATGGGGGACCTTATTGCTCTCTCCAACTACCTGAAAGGAGGATGTAGCCTGGTGGGAGTCAATCCCTTCATCCAAGTAACTAATAAACAGCCTCAAGTTGTGCCAGGGAAGGTTTAGATTCGATATTAGGAAAAAATGCTTTGTAGAAAGCGTTGTCAAGCACTGGAACAGGGTGCCCAGGGAAGTGATTGAGTCACCATGCCTGGACATATTTGAAAGACATGTAGATGTGGCACGCAGGGACACGGTTTAGTGGTGGACTTGGCAGTGCTGGGGTAACGTTTGCACTTAAGGATCTTAATGGTCTTTTCAAACCTAAATGATTCTACGATTCTATGTTGACAGGTAAAGCAAAGCAAGAAAAAAAGCCACATTTTAACTTTATCAGAAAAATGAACCAGGTTTTAGAGCCTTTTGTATTTAGGTCAGTGATTCTACCTAACCTGTGACCAAGTGCTAGGAATTGATTCAGCTAAGGAACTCCTGTGATAACTGGTTTCTAGAGAACAACTCCTCCTGGGAAAAGACTGCACGTTGCCCTAACAGAGGGAAAAACATTTGGAAATAATGGCAACCTGCTATCAAAGTTCTGCCTGCAAGAACTGCGAGCTGGCAAACTGCCATGCACACTACTGAACAGTCACTCAAAAAGAGCTACTTATTCCATACAAATAGTTCTAACTGTGGCATGTTCCAGAAAGCACAAAACACTGATGTTAGCTGGTGCACTTAAAGAATGTAAAAAGAGATTCACATTAAAAGACAAGGACAATCAGAGAAAAGCCATTACGGTAAAAGCATTTCCTTCAGGCAAGCGACTGTTCCCACGGCACTCTTTACTGCAGGATAAGGTACCCGAAGGTCCCAACTGTCTGGTTGGGACACCACCAGTAATTTTCAGTGACACACAGTGTAAATAATTTCAGAGACAAATCAACCAAAATATTCAGCAATCCAAGTACATCCCAGGAAGTTGCAGAGACATAACCCTTTTTAAAAATGCCATAAACAGAAGCTGAGGCACCCTCAGCCACTTCTGGCATGGCAGGCTTTGATAAACTGAAATGGAAAGACTGAGGTTCATCTTTAAATAGAACTTGGAAGACTAAATAGTTCTACGTATAACCTTAAATACTCTGACTGTAACAGACTTTGGGACTTGGAATCAGGCAAATTTCATACAGTGGCATCTTTCAGGAGAAGCACCTGAATTCAGCTTTAAAATTTTGCAGGGTGAGACACCAAAATACCTTGCTAAATGAGTAGTCTTTTATATTACATTTTTATTTTGCAAGAAAATAAATTATACAACTTAAAAAATAAAATTCAAAAATTAAGCAGTACATCAAAATAGTTCAGCTGGACTGCCATACAGAAACTACCACCATTCAAAATTGTACAGCATTATTATCTTGGTAGTGGCACACATTCAAAATTGTAAATACCATACGTAGATAGTTATTACAACTCAGGAACTCAAGTTCGCTCAACACTCCAGACTACATATAGTGTATATGACAGGAAAGCTTTCATGTATTGTTTATTTCACAAATATGACCTCAAAGAATTACAAAGATAGCATCCCAGTCATTTAGATGAAAATAGAAAACAGTTTGAGTTTAAGATAGCAAATCTTTCTGTAAAACTATCAAATCTTTTTGCCAATTGTATTTTTAAAATTTGCACTTTACAGGACAATGGCATCCCAATGCAAATAAATGCAAGATGTTAACATTCAAAACATTTATATTAAGTTTAAAAAGGTGAAAATGAGAAAGTCACATTGTCATTTGGAAATGTAATTGCATTACAGTCATAACAAATGAAAGAAACGAGTAAAAATAGAAGCTAGGGACACCAACTGTGGAAAGAGGAAAAATGGAAGACTTCAGAATTGAAACTGAGATTCTCATCAAGTTGTTGGGACAGAGAAAGATTTAACAGTATTTCGTAATTAAACCCATTAAGAGTGATTTTTTCCCCCTCCCCCCTCTTCTATACCAGATCTCATTCCTTAGCTATTCACCGTGGCAGTGTGTGTGGCAACATGTTTTTCAGATGCAGCACCTCCTTAAGCTAGGTCTTTGGACATATATATTCATAGCTAAAAATTGCAGCCTTAAAAGTGCATTGTTGCAATATTGCAAGTGAAGAATAGTTTTGAATTCTACCCTCCCCAAAAGAACAGTTTACCCCAGGTTTCTCCCTGTGCCCCAAGTGATACTAGTTTTAAGTGCAAATTGGTGAAAGTGACCTGATGAAGGACGCTAAACGTGATTCTGCATCTTTAACAGATTTGCTGGTGTGAGTCTCAGATTTAATAAAAAACCCGACATCCATTTCTGGAACATATTTAAAGAAAAATGACCATGTCATAGGCACATTACCAATTCTATTTCTGCATCCCAGGTTTTGAGAATTATTTAGGTAACAATTAGGTTGTATTGTATATATTAGTTGAGGGAACGTGTAGCTCCTTAGCTTTCAGCAACCTGTTGCTTTCTGCATACACTCCAGCTTCCTAAACAGTTGCACCTGAAATGCAGTCTCTTAAACTTCTCTCTCAAATCTAAACCGATGGCTTCAAAATCAGCATTATCCCCTTTGCAGCTCTTTCTGTGTGACAATTCCACACCTGTTCTTCTCTGGTTAAGGGTGGAAATTTTTCTCGTTGAGAAGTGTGCTCAGACTGTCATGTTTTCCCCAATTATCCCAAGTAAGCATTTATTACTTTTAAGTTACAAAGACTGAAAGTCTTGCAGCACAAAGTTTTTTATTAGAATTTTGTTTTCTAACGTTCAAATAATTTCATTGGTTAACTACTCAGAGCACCACTTGCTTTTGATTCTGAATTGCAACACCACAGGGCCAACATGAAAGATGCAATATTTTTAAAGAGCATCTACTTTTGAGTATCAATAAAAGCATGTAACACAAGCTGTAGGATTTCAACCAATTGTAATTGGCCAGGCCTTGATTTCTCTCCGTCTCTTGGTCATGAAACCCTCACTACCGAAAATTTCTTACTCAAACAGATGTCCAAGTACATACTGTTCTCAGTCAGTCACACTGGCATTTACATTAGTAATAGAGCACGTAGCCTGTTTAAGGGTGCAAACAGCCATTCTTGGAGAGTTTGCTTTTAAACCACTCTTACTGCATACTTTACTGCAACCATGTGGAAGTAGAACTCCTCTTACTTACTGGAAGGCTTTCTTTTTTGACTAAAGTTAATTGTATCCTCTTCCCCCTTTCATCATCAAAGAAGATGAGGCCTTTAGATGTTGTAGATCAATTAACTGGTTAATTAAAAAAAAAAAAAATCGCACATTGGCGATTTATACAAGAAATATTCATACAGAACTGAGTAAAGCGCAACTTACCTTTTGTCTTAAGACAGGCACTCTGCTCCTGTGATTCATGGTATCAGTCCAGTACATGCTGGGACATTTCAGAATAGCAGAGAGGCAGGCAGTGCCAAACGACTACTTCAGACGATTCAAAATAGAAGAGGTAACATTAGGAAGTTGAAATTCCTGATGTGTATTTGGCACTCTCTCCGCATACACTAAAGAAGGTATTTTTCCTTAGCTTTTCACCATTTTCATCAGAATTATATTTCCTACTCTATCAGTTACAAAATAAAAAGCAGAGCGTTTTTTTTGTATAAAGATGTTGACTAGTCCAATTGGATTAACCTTGCATGTATATAAAAGTTACCACTGAGGAAACAGTACAGGGATCTTCAAGTGTTATTCTCTTTCTGGGGGAGTTGTGCATCAATTACTCTTTAATGCATCCAGATATATGTAGTCATACCTAAATATTTGGAGTACAAATATTAAATGTACAAGGAAATACACTTAGTATTTCTGTTCAGTATAGCAGACCCTCCCATGAAAACTGCTTTTAGAGTGAAGTATCATTCAAGGAACCTCTACCTTCTCAAAAAGGATTGTAGCAAATCATCTGTCCAAATAAGGTAACAAATAACACATATCCACTCGTTTACAGGAAACAACTTAAAAACAATGATCTCTTGCTTAGCGAAAAATATCACCCATGACTTGGAATTACTTTTGTGTCACTTAATGTGTCAATTATTAAAATCCAGTTACTAGATTGAAGCACTGCTCTAGCCAATAGGTTTTAACTGTAACAAATACGTATCAGTTGTGATGCATGTGTTTGTGTGTCTCAAATGTTATTACATAAAAAGGATCAAAGGTGGACAGTACATTACTTTGTTGATCCAAAACACAAAAGTGAAAGTGCTACTTCTAGTCCTAATTGCATTTAAAAAAACCCCAGAAAACCAAAACCAAACAAAACAAAAAAACAAACCCAAAACAAAACTAATAGCAGTTCCTCAGTGCATGAATATTTGAATATTTTTTCCTTGTGCAAGTACTGGTCATCTAAAAACCCAAACCTGTATTCTTCCTGGTGGGTGTAAATCAAATCTACTTTAAAAAGTTCACAATGGGCTCTTCATGAATGCAAATTTCCCACAAAACAGCATGCTGTTAGAAGTGTGCAACATGAAGGGAATGCCATCATGCTAGCTGAATGAGATTGGCAAAATATAGTCCTCAGTTAAGGTAAGGCAGGGATTTTAATACGTAACAAAAGTCAAAACAAGTCCTTCTGCAGCACAAACTGTTGCAGCTGTCTGTCCAAGCACCCTTCCATTTATGTTCTCAGCATCCTGCAGAGTCCTCAAATTATGCCATATATATGAAGGTGTTGATATCTGACTCATCTCTTCTGATATATTTGTGCTCTATAAGCCATTCAATTTGCTCTTTTATCATTTTCTTTTGTGGCAAGAACATATTTTTCAGTATTTCTACCAGTTCAGTCTGAAGCTGGGCATGAGTAATTTTCTTCCGCATTTTCATTATTTGGATGATAGCCTCCTGGTGGGGTACAAGAAGGAAAAGAAAAACCACTTTTAAATGCCTGAGTGAAGTGACAAAATGAATTATTATTATTAGGGAGCTCCTGGTATGGCAAGACAGCAAGGAAATCTGTATTTTTCCTTAAAAATCAGATAGATGCTGCATTTCTTAGCCTATGTAGGTATCGAATTGCTTTTACAAAGAAGTTCATAAAGGAAAAGAATGAAGCACTGGCAAGATGCAAGAGATACAAGACAATTCCAGTCAAAGGAGCAGTTAAATCCTATACCTAGAGCGTGAATTACTCACTAAAACCAAACGTTCATTCATTCTCTGAGGAGGAGTCACCATTTCCTAGGTGATTTATGATATACCTTGTGAACACCTCATGAAATGCAAGCTGAATATAAAATTGGAACTCCCAAGGAGTTCTTATTTCATAAACACAACTGGGCATTAATCTTTTTGCTTCAAGTATGGTCACATCATATGTTACGTCAGGTGATACAATTCACAATGTGCATGGCCTGGAATCTACTCTGACTGATAGAGCAGACCTGAAACTTGAAGGTAAAATGGGATTTTGAAACTCCATAGTAGGTAATGATCTCTGATGCCAGAAAAAAATCAGGTTTTTTTAGAACCATCAGCTCAAAAGATTTGACATGAGTAGCTGACTGAAGGACAATCAACCACAAAGCAGGAAGCTGCAGTTTGTACAGCTAAGATGCACTTTTAAACTTTCCCTCTAAGGAGAAGGCCTCTTGAAGAGTCATGTTCTGTTACTGCAGTGTGATCCCATCTCCAAGATTTTCCTCCTTCATACAGACCAAAGAGATCTCAAGATCAAGAATACTGTGTGTTCATGGTGGTGGCTAGTGTAAGTCAACTTTACCAATCTGCTGCTGTCATCCACCACAACACTGTTATGCCTTCACCACTTGCTTAATATCTGCTTTGCCCTCTTTAAAGATGATGATGACGTGGTATTTCAGAACAGGAGGCTGATAACTACAAGTGCAAAATCAGGTATTTACAAAGGATCTAAATCAAACAGCAAAAGTAATTTCCAATGGGATTCAAAAGCACTCATTTCATATATCAACATCCAACTGTGGACAGCATGTAATGATAATACAACAAAAGAAATAGGGTAATTTTATATTCTTCTGACGGTTTACTTGCCTGGGTTCGTAATATTCTTAGCTGGACTATTCCTTCATTTTCCTCTTCCCGCATTCTCTCTGTAGTAAGTTGCAATCGACCAATCAAATTTATCTTGCCCCTTTTCTGAACTTTAGCGTTTTTTCTGAAAAAGTTGCATTGCATGAAAGTAAGCAAAACAAAAAAACACTTTCAATTACGGAATTCCCGTTAAACTTAAATTACAGCTGCAAGGAATAACATCACATATCAGACATTTATGGGCTATTAGCATTGCAGCAGTGAGACAGCTAGCTGACAAACCAAAACTCAATGCCAACATCTCTGCACAATAAAACCTAAACAGTGCTAGTAAGCATTACAAATAAATCCATCAGTTGAAACTGCTAATGTCCGAAGTTGAAAAGCTACCAGTATCACTTTAAAGAATAAAATTTCAGAGAAGTATATTTCAATTTAATTATATAAAAGTAGGGTTGTTTGGAGGAAGTTTTTACAACAAAATTCAGGAAATTGGACTAGCTAATATTCCATTAAAATTGTCTGTCTAGCTGAAAAGAAGGACAAAATCCAGCTATTGTAACAAAGAAAGCTGATGGCATTCTTCAGTGATTACCCACAAATTTTCTGTACAGCCTGTCTCTTCTGTCATGTCCTCTCATCATTTCCCAAAGCTCAGAATCCTGAGGACAGGAATAAATATTGGCCCTGGCTAAGAAACTAAGTCCTGGGGAAGCAGATTTGTCACCTGTCTCTTTCTCCACAGATCCAGATGTCCAGTTGCTATTGACTAGGAGGCACAAAATCTGAGGTTACTAGCAAGGAGCCACTTCTCATCATAGTCATGATAATAGAGGCAGGCAGAAATCCAAAACATGCTGAACATAGTATATACCATTTAGATATTCTCTCTTAATATTATCTTGCTCTCTGAAGGATTTCAAAGCAACAGGAAAAGAGCACCATGATTCTCACAGAAATAAAGATACTCTGGTGAGAGCCACACCAAATATCCTAGCTTTTGGCAGCACACCATATTATTAAGCAGTTTCACTTCCTTTTTTAACTTATCACTCTGCTTTTGAAATTCTGTGCGTGTGTAATAATCAATACAGCACTAGTGCTCTGCTTACAGGCTGTCCTTCCATGAAATTTCATAGGCTCATTGGTAACAGGAACATAGCAAAGCCTCCAATTTTGCACCTCATCCCTAGGTGCTTAAGAAATTGAATTTCACAGAAATTACATTTTGTCTGAAGGGATTGCTGCAGGTCATCTAGTCCAGCCACCTACCTGAAGCATGACTATAGCCAAAACTAAGTGAGGATAGGGCAGCAAAGCATGTGTCTAGCTTAATTTTGAAAAATTTCAAGAACAAAGGTTAAGTTAAAGTGAATTACTTTAGTTAGAAAATAGTACATTGTTATTTTACTTTTCAAACATCATCTTACATTAAACTGAACTCCTGGTTCACCGAGAAGAGGGTTCCTTCTGTAAAGTCTTTGGGTGAATTGACTTGAGGTTCATATAATAAAACCTGACGTTTCAGCTTTGGAAATGCTACAAGAGACTACAGAGAAAAGGGGAGGGGGGGAAAGAATGAAAATAAAACACCAGACTTTCTAAATGGAAACAATTACTTTCTAAGAACATAATTCACTGGTGTGCAGACTCTAGTGAGGGAACCACACAGCACTTCTTGGAGCTGCTAGAGGTCAACATGAAGATACCAATAAAACCAAAGAGGGGACACAGTTTACCAAATCTCCTTCTGAAATGTGTTAGCATAAGCAAAATATCACACGAAGTAGTAAAATATACAAACTCACGGCTACAGAAGCGGTGTTAAGTCTGAATTATGTTATTTCTCTCTTTATTTGTGAGCTAAATAGTTAGAAATCTGATAAAGCAAACACTGAAGTTATTTTTAAGCAACATATATTTATCAGGTGCCACTAATTTCCTAGAATTAGACCAGTCCCACTCCACAAACCACAATCATAACTCTGTGATTTAGGCAGCATATGGTCAAAAAAATCTTGCAGTTCCCAAAAGCTTGTTAGGTAAATACTGGGTAGAGAGAACATGTTAACGTAAAGGCTGTGTGTGCTCAGCAGTAGTGCAAGGAGCCAACATTACAACTGATTAATTAGCAAGAAAGGTGTTCATGTTTCAGTTTCAATGTGTTATCTGACAGTGCTTTCAAAATACTAATCCAGTATTTCAGAGTACAAAAATCAAGAAGCAATCTGTTTCAAGAGAAAGGGATATACCCATAAAGTCCTCCTAAGTTCTGCATCAGGGAGTTCAGTCGCCAGTTTCAGATTTTCAAAGCTGATCTTCTCTCTGGGTCTTTGGTTCCATGCAAACAGCACAGCTAGCTGAAATGTTGTTACCTCCAAGTCATACTGGCCAACCTCATTCTTAAATGTTATCTGTGAAGAGGATGAAAATTTTACTCATAAGCCCTTCTGGATCACAAACTTGATTCCTATTATAAATACACAGAGAGTACAGTCATTGAGACTGATACACTGAAAACTATACACTTACAATTCCATTGGACATGAGGTGGTGCCAATGGAGTTTCCTACCACTGTGATTCTTTTTATAAAATTCTTCGACTTCTGGGATGAGATCTTCTAATTCCGTGGGCAGTGAGACAAACACTTTTTCAGAACTTCGAGACCAGGCGCCAGCATTTAAAATTTTAATGTTCACAGAGTCAGCTGTAAGATGATATTGGATTATATGAATCTCCAGGTATGACCGATAGACAAAACGTTTATTTTTTTTTTCTACTCTGCGTACAATTATGGAGGACTGAATTTTCAGAAAGTCGCGGGGTGTCTACCTACTTAAACATCAAGGTGCTCTATTTAAGCATCACTGGCTTTCTGCCAACAGTGCTGATTGAAATCTGTTTTTTTGGCTTGCTTCTGCAGAGCTCCTTATGCCCTGATACAGCTTTATAGCTGATGCTTGTAGGAACCACTCAAAGGTTTTCAGCAGTGACAGGTCCAATACTGGATTTTCCTCAGCCTCTCTTATCAGTGAAACTTAATCTCAGAAATGTGATTTCAACTCTTCATAGCATGGTCCAGCTCTCCTGCTGGCAGATAAAGGAGGAGCACAGCATGGTGCACTCATGAAGAGTGATGAGGGCATAAAAGAAGGGGGTAGTTCAGGCATTCACCTGGTTGATGCTGATTCAAGCCCCTGCTTACAATTTATCTAAAAGAGGAGGGAGTCTGTATCTACAAGACTGCTCACAATGAAACTTCACAACAACTCACAGAATGATACAGCTCCAGCTGTATCAACTGCAAGAGAAAGCAGGGTCTACAGACACTTCCAATCTAGGGGTAACAATGCCACAAAGACTATATTCAACCTGCAGTTGATATAATTTTTAACAAGATTTAACAGACCTATTCTTTCACTATGAGAAATGAAGAATAGCAAATAATTTGAAAACAGTACCTGGTAAAGCAAGTTTATTATTTTTGTGCATTTCTTTGAAGGCCTGGTTCAAGTCTTCAGACACTTTGATATCCTGGAACATTCTGGCCAGCTTGTTTACATAGTCTGCTGGCATTCCCACTTCCTGTATAAACAAAGAAAACACTAAACAATGACACAGACAACTATGAACAAAAAAACCTTTAATTTTAAAATACTAAGCTTGAAAACATTGAGAGCATTGAAGTACACAGGTATCATCACTTTACAGTAACTGTTAATGTGCAATGCAATAGAAAGTGGTTCTTTGCATGGATCATAAGCAGTTGCCCCTTAAGGGCATATGATGATTCTTTTAAAGAAATCCAAGTGCTGAAGAACATATGCATGCATTAAGGAATCAATGAATTCTGAGATTTGATGGAATGTTTAAGGCATGCAAATAATAGTCTGATGTACATAAAATTTCATAATTAGAATGCATCTCAAACTATTTACATACCAAAACAAGTACACTGCATTTTGCTCATTTGCATACAGAATCTATGAAGCTTTCGGATAATCATATGTGAAATATTTTAAAATCTATCACTACCACTATTAGCCCTTAGAAAAGAGCTAAACTGTTTTAATTTCACAAAGTTTTGCGAGGAAATATAAGATGCCCTGAGTGGCCTGCAATTTAAGATAAACCTCATGTAAGCAAGAAGGGTATTTAAGTTCAAGAGTGGGAATATTAATCAACCACAAGCATGAGGCACAACCAAAGAAAGGTGTCATGCTACTTACTCTGAGCCATTCCACCATATTCTCTTCAATTTCACTATCAGCTGATATATCCAATATCAGACGTCTTGTTAAGTGAGCTTTGTGATATCGCATGAAAACATCTTTATTCTGTACATATTTAAGTACCAAAAGCTGTTAAAAATAAGAGTTTAATATATTTATTTGCACTGTCAATCAGACAAATCTTTGAATACTGATCTAATAGCACTGTGAAGTAGAAAAAGGCTATGTGACATTGCCTTAAGGGTAACGGTGTTAATACTATCACAGGCATCAGCTATGAATCTGTCATAATATCGCACCTCCAATTTCTTCATTTAAACATCAAGAAATTCTCTTACATCAAAAAAGACATCAGCACTGATATGTAAAAATCTCCTGTATTATTTTCTAGACTAACATTAGTTATTGTCATACATTACAATCTCATACAGGCATTTAGCATACCAATTCTGTGAACTGACACAGGAGACATGAGACACTGAATGATTTACAAGATTTAAACACACATACACACTTACACACACTTCATTAATATAATAAACTCTTTTCCCTACTATTACACCTTGCATAACTGTTTTTGAAGATCAAAGCCTTGACCCACATAAGGAAATGGAACAAACAAATTCATTATTCAGAATAATTGAGAAGTAGAAGGCAAAAACATACCACTTCCTTAAGCTTTGCTTCAATTTCTTCAGAGGTTAGTTTTTTGCTTAGTGGTGTTTTTCTTAGCAACATGTCACAGTAATTAGCAAGAAGCTCAGGGCATTTGGATTCAGGCTGTGTTTTCAATCCAACACTAGATAAAAGAAGAACAACACATCTTCAAACCATACAGAATCCTGCTATTCTGGAGAAGTCACACTTAACAAGACAGACCACTCTTTCCTGATGCCCTTGGCAAGGATCCTGGTGGTGAATTCATATCCTCGGTAAACTAATGAAAAATGAGGGATAACACCCTTTTCTTCTTGAAAGAATAAAAACTACCAAACACTTCAGAGAGCTTCTACAGCTTGATCATTTTAACTGCTTATAATTTTAGAAGTCTCACAATGAAGGATGAAGTTGAAACTACAGTTTGAAACAAATAAATATTGCATGGCAAAAAGTATTCCAGTGAAGGATTTAAAAATGTTGCAGTGAAATGTTTCACTCATCTTGTCAGTGTGCTGTAATGATATTTCAAGAACAGCCCCCTGCACCAAACTTCACAGACTGCAAAACTCAACACATCTATCACAAAGTAACAGCATAAAATTATTTCAAGACAGGTATAAAGGGTAGACTAACAGCTTGGAGATTAAAAGCAGACTAAAGTTAAACCAGAAGATGCTACAGCAGACAGACTGTGGTTCTTAAAAATTCCTGCACGCACAAGGTCATATTCTGAACCTGTCTCCAGACTGGTGAGTAAAACCAAGTGCCAAGGACCAATCCCTATTCCTAGAGTCAGATGGCACCAACTTGATTGCTACTCTCAAGGGCCCCAGACAAGCTCAGGAATCCAGTGTTCTTGATCATTCTCTCAACCTCTCATCAATTAGTACAGACAGACTAACACTTTCAGACAACTTGTCCTTTTTTTTTTAATTAATGAACCAGCTTGCAGGCTAGTGTCTTCTGCCTTCCTAAAGACCAACTGAAGTACAAGCAGACCACTAGTCTTTTGGTTATTACAAGATAGAACCCTTATTTAATCCATGCGTTCCAAGGTATTTCTGAATAGGAGTCTTCAAGATATTGACAGCAGTGAAAAGTAGTAACTGGAAAGGGAAGCTGGCATCCCAGTTACATAAGCTTTGTTTCCACAGTATATCAGAGTACTAACTACATATAAGCAATCCCAACAACCTAATATATACAAAATCCTATTCAAGTGGCACATCACATGGTAAATGTTAACAATCAATTAACTGACTGCTACCTTCTCTTGGCTGAGTTAGCAGAGTGGTCACTGTAAGCATGGTCCTTCTTCTTGAGTCACGCAGGTCTGCCTAATCTACTGGAAGGTGTTTAAACTAACCTGGTTAATCCTGCACTGAAACAAAAATGTAACAGCCGGACAGGTCACACTCACAGCTGGCACAAGAGGAGGTGGAAAACAACTTGTGGATGGTTATACCTTAATCAGCCATAAAGATTACTGCCTCATTTTAACTCAAGACCTTTCCTGAAGCTGCAGCAGAGCTATACAGGTTTTTGGAATTAAGAGCCCAGGAAGGTATTATTAACTTCAGCTGAGACTGACTCATTAGTATAAAAGAATAGATCCCCAATTATTCCAAACAAATTTGAGTTTAAACAGGCTGCTGCTATTCACTGATCCATGTGAAGAGGGTATTACTAGAGGTCAATTAGCAATCTGAAATTCCATAATGCAAAGAACACAAAGCCCTTTTAAATACAGTGTTACCTTTTGAAGAGATATTTTAAAAACCTTGATTCACATAGAGTTTATATGGCTTACCCCTTTTGCTTCAATGGCAATTCAAGTTTAAATATTGTAGCATCATTCACAACTGCTTTGTATGCCTGAAAAATAATTACAGATTATTCGTGCTTCACTCAATTTCTTTCTGATATGAATTGCAAAGATTTTATCTCTCTTTATACTACTGTAACATGAAATTAATTTCATTTTTTTAATTAGCTCAAAGCTTGCAGATTTGATTTTCTATTTGAGAATTCCAATTCTATGACTCAATTTTCCATTAACGGATGTTTTACATTTTCCTCTTTTCCATTAGCATACTACTTTACTTTAAAAAACAACTTAGGAAGGGATTACATGGAGCAGGTTGCATGTCTGAAGTCATGAAACAAATATGCAGTAAATTCTAAACACGAATTATTGCTGAATCAGACATTAAGGTTCTCATCACAAAGATCATCTTCTAATGTGCTCTACATTACAAAGCTGAACGCATGCCAATTTATGCAGGACTACAACAGAAATTAAAAGCTTATCAGCTGGTAGAAAGTTTCATCAGTGTTTTAGTCTGTATATTTATTAGAGTAAGAGTAGCATCTAGATTTAACAGTGACTGGGTACAAGGATTTCGAAGACATCATAATATGAATTACAACAATTCTTATACTGAAAACAAAAGGTCAGCAGAAACACATACCTTATCTCTTGCAGTAAGAAATCTTGGATCATCTTGAAAAGCTTCTTTAACCAACTTACTAAACCGATTAAATAGCGTGAGCAATTGCTCTACGTATTTCTCAGAATCCTAAAGAGGCAAAAATCAAATAAAAGACCAAGGCTCCACAGAATTCAGTGTGAGCTTACATGTAATTCCCTAACCTGTAAAAATGTTGTATCCTCAAAAGCCTGCATACTATGACTGCATTTTATCTTTATTCTCTGTACTGAAGATCTCTACAGCATGTAAGTCTACACACAGACTTTCAGGATAGTATTTGAAAGTTATATATACAAATATATATATAACTTTCAAATAATGTGGAAT
The DNA here is from genome assembly GCF_003945595.2 of Pipra filicauda. Lineage (NCBI taxonomy): Eukaryota > Metazoa > Chordata > Aves > Passeriformes > Pipridae > Pipra > Pipra filicauda. Next base: position 1,144,343 of record NW_024104432.1, read on the forward strand.
AACTTTTAAAATAAAAAGAAGTTTTCAAGAAGAAATAAAAGACACATCCTAATTGCTGCAGACACTCAGGCCTCCTAGACCCTGATGATACAAAGCTGAAAAAGAAAGGTGGGGAAAAAAACCTTATAATTCCCACACTGAACAACCACTTGCAGATTGAAAGCAAATTTCAAATTTCATCACAAAGTTAGAATTTTGGAAAAATTGTTTAGGCCTTGTTAATTCAGAAGCTAACACAATCCTATCATATAAGCATCCCATGTACTTTATAACCTTTTCTTTACTGCAAATTCAGTTCACTTTTTAAAGATACAACTGAAAATGTTAAGAATATAAAGGTATCCTGAAGACATTTAAAACTTCCAGTGGATCAAAATTTGAAGTTTAAAGACAAAATCTTCAAGAACTATTTCCATTCACAAGCTTGTCCCACAAATAGAGAATATTTACATTCTGCAAAGTTGTTTTTTCAGTGTTCTTTTATTAAAAACCAATACACTTACAGTAGTAATAGTTTCAGCAGCTGCTACCATGTCTGCCAGTCCAGCACTAACAATATGTTCTTCCAAATCCTTTAGCATAGGTTCTATGCCATTCGGAACTTTATCCATCAGTGAAAACATTAAATGCAACTCTGAAAGATACGAATACTGATGAAGCTAGCAGTCAAAATCCTGTATAAAATCCAAATATACTGCATTTCTGCTAGGAATGTATCAAGTGGAACACTAAATATGTAAAGCACAGATAATCCAATTCACTCCTTAAAAGAAACGTGTTTTGAGTACTGTCCTAACTCTGGTTCCATAAGGAGATTCTTCTGAAAGCAAAGACAGATATTTATTGCAATGTAATACTTGCTCGTGCATACAGTATCACAAGCTTGAATAAAACCCCCTAAAATCAGCGGCAATTTGAATTAAATCCAGATTCTGCCTGCCTCATAATCCCTGGCAAAAACGGGTCTCTCTCAGTTAGAAGCCTACAGGACTTTACGCACAAAATTGTAGGATTCAAGACATTTTTTATTTTTAAATTAAAGGCAGAGCTGTCTCTGTGTATCTTCCAATACTACATACAATGTGTTTTGTTTAATTAAAAGCATGTAAAATTCTGAAGTAAGCAAAACTAAGGTAAACAGTGAACTCTTTTTCCCAAAGAGTTTATTTAGTTTTTCTGAAAGTTACCAGTTCAAAAACTTCAAAAAATTATATGCTTTATCTACTTTTTGTGAAGATATTTCAACACTGCTTAAAAAAAAAAAAAAAGATACTGAAACATCAATAATCATCTTGACAAAGCTGTCCACAAAGAACACTGGGATTAAGGTCACCAGATTGTTGTAGAGAGACCACAGAGATTTGAACTCAACGCAGCAAAGGATTCTGCTTAATGAAGTAGAACATATCAGTCATGGACTCTGATCCTTTTTTTGACAGAAAAAAGTTATAGATTCACTTAGTTTCCCAATGTTGTGTCTACTGTGAAAGGGGAAAAGTCTCCTCAGCAATACTTCTGTCAGCAACAAACATCAAGATCTTGTCGCCACTTCGAATGAAATATGTTACCAACTTCTGTATCTCAACAGCTGCTGCAGGAGCAAATAGAAAAGCAAAGCACATAGAAGGAAAAAAATCCCTTTAGAATGTAACAATGCAAATTAAAGAATGGGAATTAAAACCAACTTTCAATAAGAACTTGCAATGCTACTAGAAACAACTCACAATGGACTGAACGACAGGATTTCAGGAACCAGAAAAAGAAATTGAGTCAGAGGCGTTCTCAGTGCAATTTAGATGTACTGTAAGTGATGGCAGCACTGTTTTACATAAAGTCCAAAAAGCTCACTCAACTTTTACTGGATCTTTTAAGTTGTACTTTTAGAAAGGGTAAGAGGGAGGAAGAGATGGCAGAAAAAAGAGAAATAAAGTATATATTAAAGGGTTCTACATCTGTTCCTGTAAACTAGTGGTGGCATGAATAATTCAAGAAAAAACTGTCCTAAGAATCAGTGGCAAAGGAAGACTCCAGGTGTGTCCCTAAAACTGCAGGAACCCAAAAAATCTCAGATTCTTCAAAGACAGATTTGTAAGTAACAAAACCAAAAGGAGTCTTTCACTGGAATTTCTCTCAGAATACATTATGACAATGAACAGTAAAGAAATCCATTGTAGTTGGTGAGGCATTCAGTCCGTTTTCATTCTTAATTTATAAAAGCCAAGTGTACTTTTTATTTCTGTTGTACTTCAAGAATACAACTTAGGCCTAGCCTCCCCACTACCATAAGCAAACAAAAGTACACTAAGTCAATTCTGAAGTCTGCAAGCTATGTCACATTTGACAGTTTTTAGCTGGGAAACATTATTCCTTCCTTCCTTCATACAGCATGTAAATATTAAGTACTTCATATAAAAAGAGTGTCTTACAGTAGTGCCCAGCTCATAGCCAAAAAGCCCAGCAAAAGAGTCCTCTCTTTGTCACTGCTGTTTAATAACAAAAACATGACTAAATTCTTTGGGGCATATATCAGAAAGTCACATGCATAAGCAAAGTACAGCAGAGGGCACTATCAGATGTATATATTACTATGTATAGCTCCAGTCTTTAATTACGTTTTAGTCATCTGCACCTGTGTCCTTCATTAAAACATTTCACATAGTTCTTATGTACCAAGTGGAAGTACTTTGCAACCAAGCACTATACACAGGGCAGACACAGCCCTGTGTGAATATTTCAACAGGTTTCTTTAGAAAGATGCTTTGGCTGCTATAGATGAGCCCTTCTGAATCTCTGCATTTACATAAGCCTCCTGTATTCTCCCAAAGGCTGTAACATATACTCGTAAGAAGTTTTGTGGCTTTCTACATTTAGCTCTGGACTACTGCCAGAAATCATGCTGCTAGATGAACAGATCAGTACGACATAGTTTTGAGGTCGAATTTTTTCTGAAATGTTAGCTTTAGAAGTATTTTCTACAGTATTCTAAGTCATAAAACAGTTTTCACATTTCTGTAGACATTAAAACTTCATAAGACAGTAAATATTCCCTGGCTGCAGGATACCCAGACTTCAAAGAAAAATTAACCTGTGAGTTCAGCTTTTATTTTTTTTCAATTTCCCTACTTGAATTATGACATTTTAATGACATATCTGGTTTGTTTTATCATACAGGCCCAACACAAGACTTCTGAATCACACTAGCCTCTCAATTTCTGGCAGCAGAGTTAAAAAAAAAAACTTCTGAAAACTTTAAAAAGGCATACAGAGCTAACTTTCAATACTCACACTGACACTGGCTATACAACCACATGAACAGCTTGCAGAGATTTGGTTCATTTGACCTACGGTCCAGCACCAATATCAGAAGAAGAAAAATTTCTCCCTGCCTTTCAGAAAAAGAGCTTTGTAAAGAGATGCTTCACTTTTTTTCCAGGTGTAAACAGGCAGAGGGGTAGAAATGAAGGGGAAGTGTTTGTATCTGAAGTATTCAAATAGAAGGTAAAGACATTCGTAGCATTTACCAGAGCTGGTCAACACGATGAAAGTAAATGTAGGAAAAAATAAAGAAAATAGAACACAAAATATTCTGTTTCTTTTTCAAGTAAGATGAGAGCTATCCACTCATTCAAATTAGGTTATTGTACATACAGATTTTAAAAGTGATAGAAAAAAAATACGAGCCAATGACGGTAGTTTTTTGTGGGATAAAACTGTTCATGAGCAGTAGTACTTTTCTATGAAAGACTGCCACCATCTATTAAAAACTGTAATTTGATATATCTACACACAAATCTATTTTTATGCAGTAGATGCTGGGTTCATCCTGCACTGTTCTTGAAGCTTCACTTACTTTCTGTTTCATTTCGTTTGATCATGCCTTGGCATTCAGCTAAAATAGTCTCTTTAAAAGATGTCACCAGGGCATTGACGCAGCACTCCATTAGCTGAAATACATTAAACACAGAATTAGCTCATGTAGCCATCTGAACGCCAAAGTCTGACGTGTCTCAAGTTTGCCATGACACAGGATCTAGCCTGTTCTCAACAACTAGCTCTATAAAATAACGAATTCATTGACTGATTCATGAAAAGTATGTGTAGTTTGAATACAATCTATACAGGAACCATACTTCCTCAAAATGCTTAGGTTGATAAATGTGGTAAAGTCTCCTCCAAACCATTAATAAGCTTAGTATTTCTGTCAACTCTTTCGTCTCAAGGGAGCCATCACTTTTGGAACACTAACTACCCTACTTCATTTCCAAGTATACATCCAAGAGCTAAGAATAGTTCTCATTCCAGCATACCCTATTTGGACCAGGCTGGATGGCTTGAATAAGGTACTAGATCTAGAACAGAAACTGTATATACATGTCAGGACCATCTCTCTTTTGTCAGTCTCTTTATATGGGTTACAATTTATAGCTGTGCAGAATGAATGATTCACAGCTTAACAAAAGGCATAAAGCACATTTTGATCTACTGCAAAAAAAAAAAATCAGATTTAAAAGGTATTTATTTAAAATAACCTGTTTCCTGAACTAATTTCAACACAGACAATCATGAACTATTCATTACAGTTAAATCTTCTTCCAGAATCTGAGCTGTGTAAAATACTGCTCAAGAGGGAAGAAGGGGAAGGAAAAAAAGAAAAACACCCTTTATATTAAATGGCCATATTTCAGCCTAAGAGGAAATCTATTACAGTTTTAATGAAATTTCTATAGCTCCTTTTGTTTGCAATGAACAATAACTCTTTCAGGTATTCTAAACAAGCACTGAGAAACCCTTTGCCAAACAGATTGGTCAGCTTATTTTCAAACACAGGAAAAAAACCAACCATACCCGACTCAAAAGAATAAAAACCAATCTGAATAAAAACCTGCCCTTCAGTGTGAACTTTTGTTCTACATGTAATATTAAAACACCTGCAGAAATGGTAGATTACCACTGGAAAGTAATACATCTTGTTGCAAATTAATTACCATAAAACCCATGTAAATTAAAAACCATAAACCAAATTGTTTCAATTTAGTGCTACCAAATAATACTGTAACAGAAAAATAAAAACTGCAATATAATAATACTATATAAATATGTAATTTTTCTACATATTATACTCACTGCTTCTACAGAGTTACATTCACGTCTTGTTTCTAAATATCGTAGTGCTCTTTTCTCCTCTTCTTTTAGTTTAGCATCTGCCTGTGCAAAAGTATAACAGCAATCATTTTAAGCACTAACACTTTCAGAACAAAATTCCAACAGAATTTTTACTTACATATTTCATATAATTCTGTACACCATTTTGTTGTAAATAAGAAGGAGCCTGTGTTCTATAAAATCTCTCTGTTGAATCCAAATACGCCTTTTCAAAGTTATCCCGATATATCTGAAGTTTATCTTCAGGATTAGAACAAAGATTAACTGCAAAGAGAAAGTCCAAACTTACTCTCAAGTCTTGGAAACTTATGTGGCTAATATTAAGCAAATCTCAATGAGAGAGTGAGTCTTGTATCAAAAGGCTGCATTGAACAATTTGAAATATCTGATAAATGCACTCTGATCACAAAAGGACACCAAATTTGTTCAGTCTTTCCTCCAAAAAACAATCTAATTAACTATAGAGAACTAGAAAAAACTGCATACTTAGCTCCAGCACTTCAGACATTCAAACACGGTAATCATAAATACACATATAAATAGAAAATTTTAAGGAAGAAGAAAAAAGATCAGTATAATGTCTAATAAAGTGAGAAGTTCTCCACCTGACTAAACAAAAAGCTTCTCTTAGACACTGTTATTACAATAACAATGTCTTCATTTTCTTTTTTTCCTGTTTTACAAGAATGGAGACAGTGAGCTTACTGGAGTGCTTTGCGTTAGTTGGAAATAAATAGTCACTAAACAGGATATGCTTTAAAAAAGTTTAGGATTGGACATCCATAAAGCCATCCGAGAGAAGCCAAAAGTTTCATACAACAGGCTGCAAAACAGCAGACAATGGTGAAATGTCATAGAGGTTTCAGATATACAGATCTGTTCTGCAACAAAATGACTGAAAGTCTTAAATGCAGCCTGTTTAACATTTCTTCTTCAAACCGTCTGAAGAACCAGAAACAGCATGTAAAGGAGTACAGACAAAGTTATATCTGCAACCCTATAACATTGAAAAGTCTTCTCTTCGTAAACATGGATTTTGCAGTAACTGATACACAGGTAAATCACTTAGAAGCTAAAGATTATATGCAGAATTTAACTGATATCATGTATCAGCAAGAACAACAAAAAAATCAATACCAAATGCTGAGATAATAGTTTCAACCCTACCACAACTGCCACCTTTGTATGAAGAAAATTAATTTACTAAAATGAAGGGGCAACAAATTGGCCTGTGCAAGACATACCATATGATTCTCGAACTCCAATAACGAGCTGAGAGTCGAAAGCTTCTCCTAGTCTTTCCGCATGAACTAGCTTCATTGCACTGTCCTGAAGCCTATTTTTTATATTGGAAAATATGGATTCATTCCACGTATCTAGCATGAGCTGTGTATTAGGAAGGAAAAAAGAAATCCTGTCAGAAAGGTACACGCAGACCTAAGTTTGTGCAAAAGACATGCAAGACATCAGAAACACAAATCGAGCAATTTTTAATGTAATTTCCAGGTTCATACAGCAGTTCAGCTACAGCAGAATTTTGTCTTTCTCTGAACTTGTTATAGAAGGAATATTCAGCTTACCTTCTAAGCTTACTTTATATAACTGGACAGCTAGGGGAAATCAGTCTTTAATGCATATATTAATTCCATAATTCTGTATTATTTCTACAGTTCATGGTAATTAGTCAGGTAACTTTTCCAGCAATGCAATGTGTCAGACTTGCAGTATCAGGGGGTACTTCTGAGCCAAATATCCAAATACAGTTCACTATTTGGCAGGCTTTTTCTTAATTTTCTTATGTAAAGAAAAAGACTGATGGTTTTTGATTGCATTTATCTAACAAGAAAGTTCAGTATGCAAGTGATGCATATGTAAATTATAAAAAACTCCAAATCTCATTTAAACAGTGCAAAGTCTTAAAATTAGTTATGCAGGCTCCTGTCAAAATCCTCATCACTCAATGGGTCCCTTTTTATTCCATTGTGTGATTTATTAATTTTTGGTGATTGCTATTGATGCTGCTGCAAATGCATTGCATTACACTTGACCACCATACTTGTGCCCACCTAAGCCCTATTAGCTCTTCAGTAGTAAATACTTGAAGCATTCTATGTGTTTGCTAAAAATCTTAATTTGCTTTGAACCTCAAGTCACTGGATCTGGCTCTATCTATATGTCACTGAATACCTAATGAAATTATGCCAAAGCTTTAAAGATAACGTAAGTTTTTCTATCCAACTCAGGCCATTTCATTGCTTTAGAAAAAAGCTCAAACTTACACTACCTACAAACTTGACAGTAACTGCTAATAATGGAATTTAAGCACAATAATATTCAGTCTACACTGGTAGTGGAAAGCAGGTTGGAATCATAAAATTTATGAATTCAAACTTTACCTCATTCAATCATTACCTATGATTGCTAAAAAATAACCTATGATGACTTGACATCATTGTATGGTGAAGCTAGTAGTAAAGATTAGATGATCTTATTCCATTCTTGCTTTGTAAATTTTAGATTTTAATACAGCAAGCACCTAAGAAAAGTTGGATATCCTTTCAAGAGAGTTAAGTTTACCATAGTTTATTCTTAACTTCTCCATAACTGTCTCTCAATTTCCACTAAATTTCCATTTCTACAACTGAAGTAATTCGTGTGGGAAGAGAATGTTTACAACATTGCAGCATTCTTAGAAGCAAAGCTTTATTGAATTATGCTTCCTCCATGACCTTTCTCATTACTTGAACTTTATTGATACAAACATTATATTGCACTGTGCAATTAGAGAACTAGTCTACAAGAGCTGAAGTGAGTAAAAAATGGAGAAGAAAACAGTGAGATAATCTCAAGCAACCTGGCAGGGACATTAATGACTTTGTCATGGTCAGACTGCTTCTAGACATTATGGATAGGGAAGTTTTACACAGATATTTGAAAGAAAATACGTATCATTTTGGGTGACTGTATGAAGAACTACTCAAGCATGGGAAAAGTTTCCACAAAGCACTTTTTAGAAAACTACAGAGAATGATGCCAGAAACAGAAAGTGACCTTCAGCAGTGAATACAAAATAATGAGATAGGTTGGAGACTCTGGGCTTTAACGTCCCAGTGATGAGCTGGTCCTCGCTGGACTACATATGAGAGACAACTCCATCAGCTTCAGTCTTGACCAAAATCTGAACTGTTAGAAACCAGTTCTTTCTCCCAGATTCTCCTCACTACTTTGTCCACTTGACATTATCTTTTCTTTAATTTCTTAGTTTTCCTGCCTTCTGCATAAAGCAGAGTTAAGAGTTCAAGTTTTCCAGATCTTGGTGAGCCTAATAAGATCACATGCTTTCTCCAGCAAACAATGAAAACTAAAAAGGTAGTGTGAAATGGTGATTCCTCTCTTTGCTGCTGTTTCCTCTTCCTTTTCTTCAAGAGGTAAAGAGGACAAGATGTCAAAACAGAAGGGCAAATTAAAAAAACCTTGCCCAAAGTAAGCCATTCAAACTATTTTGCTCTTCCCATCCTGGAGATAGGGGAACAGTTAAAATGATCTTCAATACCAAGCTAAAGATCGATAAAGAAATTTCATTTCCCTACAGATACTTTCTGCAATGAAAAGGAATAATGAAAGATGTTAAACTAAAATACATAACACTTTACAACTGATATGTTTCATTTTCCTTATAATAAAAGACTAAAGCAATTTCCAGGACCACTATTCATGGGACTCAGAACACTGAGCACTCCATACTCAAAGCACTAGACTTTCTTATGTTTAATATGAACCAGTAAAAAGATCATATCTACAAGATTCTACATGTCTAATCTTTTCATTGATATGACTGACAGTTTGGAAAAAAAAGGGGAAATTGAGATATCAACAGCCATATTTAACTTAAGTTTACAGAATTTAATCAGTCATTTAAAAAATGCAGAGATATGTCCCAGTTACCATTTTGGCCTAGGGATATAAACAAGGAGCAGAAAAACTACTCACTTCTGTATACAAATACACTTGCTACTCATAAATACACAAAAAGTAGTTGAATTTACAACTACTTGCCATTCCAGGATTCAGGTCATAATTAAAAAAAACCCCAAACCCACACAAAGTAAACCAAACCCCTCAAAAAACCTCCACCAAAGTCCAGACAAACCCAAAGCCCAAACGAGAAGTGCTTTAATCACATGAAAAATACTGTTAATGCCAAAGCTGAACTGGAGAAACAAAGTGAAACTACTGTGGAGAGGAAAAAAAAAAGTTGCAGGGTTACTCTGACTCTCACGCCGAAGCAAAGCGATACGTCATGTGACATGTGTGATGCGGTTTCATTTTCAGCTACAGAGTCCCTTCCCCTGTTTACTGTAGGCAAACAGTGCAACAAAGCTTTTAGTACTGATCACTTACCTTTCGGACAATACTGTCTTCTACATTAGACTTTTTGTTGCTGCCCTGCTTGCCCATTAAAGTAATCTCTAGTTGACAAAATGGCTTGGGCAAAATATCACACTGCGTGAAGAACTTGCGCCACTCCACTATATATGCCTTCAGTAAAGCTGTATCATCTTGATGACTCAGCACTCTCTGGAGGGATGGGGGAGAAGAGGAGGTAATTTATAAACAAATTTATGCACAAAATATGGGCTGACTTTGCTTATACTGAAAATAACTCTCCATATAAAATTCAAATGTACAGATATATCAGAATAAGAAAGTCTGCATATTTAAGTGCCATTTAGCTTGCTGAAGTAGTTATTAACCCATGGCACATGGGTCATTTCTAAAGGGTAAAGAAAGATAGCAGCAAACAGGTAGTCAGCAAGTTCAAATTCTCCAAATTAACCTTTTCTTTTTTTCTCCTTCTAAGCCATCTGCAAGTCAAAAATATTAAAACTTTTGGCATGTACTGGCACAACCATATATATAAAAACCTTAACATAAACCTGTAAGGACTATGTTATATTCTATGCAGTGAAAAGTTTTGATTCAATGGCACCTACTAGCCTTTCATTAGACCCAGACAGCCAGTTAACATGTATATTTTAATAAAGTCTGGAAACTACAGCTACACTGTACAATGGCTATCAAAATGCCTAAAACCCTGCCTCTCAAATAAAAGCCAACACAGACCATATCAAAGGCCTCAGTTCAGCATAGCATTTATGCATGCTGTAAGCAAGTAAGCTGTGGAACTTAAAAAGTCAACATTTATATGCCAGGTTACACAAATGCCTCTATAAGAAACTATTTTCCTTTAAGCAAAGCCTTAATGGTGTAAATCACTTCACTAAAGAAAGACTTTAATTTTTTTCCTTTACAGACATTTGTCGTGATTTTTTAATATTTTTTAAAAATATTACAACAACCCCCTCTTTTAAATCCCTTATTACAGACAACATCTTTTGCTACATGTTTTACAAACAAAAGAATTTCCTTTGAATCTATTGACAAACTCAGTTGTCTTGAGGGAAGCCTATAAAACTGGACAGTTAAGCTTGCTGAGTCGATAGCACAGATATTTGTGGTAGGCCATACATATGGCTTATTTTAAAGCCATCCATGAACATGTCAGCACAGCACTGAAGCTACATAAGCAATTTTTTTTTTCTGAGGAATTTCTTATGGAAAATTCTGCCTTAAGTAGTTTTCAAGTGGAAGAAGATTCCATAAGTACTGTCAGATAAACAAAGATAATGCTTGTTATAGGTTTTTTTAATATAACACAAAAACCACTGCCCACTCCAGATTCAAGCACTGTGAGAAAACAATGAACCAAGGCAAATGCTCAAGGCCAAGTCTTCTTTTTGTCAATAGAAGTTTGCAGGGTAATTGTGATCTCCAGAAAATCACAAAATTTCAAACAAAAAACCAATGCATTTAAATCCAATGAAAGTCAGAATTATATGGTTATTTTCTAACAATATGAATAGAAGTTATGGAACCTTAGGAACTTACTGCTTGTGCCTGTTTAATAAAATCAAGGATGTCTTCCTTCAGAGCCTGGTGGATTTTTGCTGGACCTTTATCATCCCATAAGCAAACTGCATGTACATCTCTAGAAAACAATTTATCCACCTTTTAGTAACAGCTACTCAAATTTTAATGTTGTAATGTATGAGGCTTAAACAGTCATAATTTCAGTATGTCTAAGAAATTAATACACTTGTTATCTATCTTTGTCAAACAACACACAGTTAGATCCCAGTGACACATGCAAGAAAACGTGTGGGGAAGAGACTGAGGCTTTTAAGAAAAGTCCTGGAAGCAAGTAACTGCAACCTATCGAGGAGAAAGGCTGTGGTCAAGAAGGAGATATACAAGACAATTCTATTTTCAGTACCTATTCAATAATCCTTACTGAATTAAGGACAATTTTTAAACCTTTTCTTTGACAAAGATAGAAATCACTTGCCAGTAGCAGTATTACTACTCAGCCCATGCTATTCTAAAATACTCTCATTAACATGCAGCCTTCACTGACAGTTTCACAATCCAAACACTGAGACATCCTTGTGCTACAAAGGAAACAGACCTTCTTCATGAGAAACTTGAACTCTGAGGGATCAGGTAATTTAAAAGACGATTTAATTAGTTTAATAAGATCACTTAAACATTTCATGGCAGTGGTAGTATTTTAAAAGCTACCAAACAGAATCACAAAGCCAAATTCTATTACTGAGTTCTAATCAACACTCAAGTATGATTTTTCCTACCTGACAGCCCAGCAAGTGGAACTTAATTCCTACTCATTCCATAATGAAGACTAAATAAAGCAAGTTACACTCCTAACCATACATCATATACAACATGGCCTAGGAAGCCTTTTTTTGATTCATTACCATCCTCTGGTTCTTCTGCCTTTCATTAATAAGGCCACATCTTTGCAGAAAAGCAACCATATAATCTAAAGTTATTACTTTGTTCCTATTAAATGAATACACTTATTTCAACAGAAAAGCAGCTTTTTTAGTTTAACTGAAAAGACAAAACTTGCAAGGCAAAAAGTTCCTTTGACACTGATCAAAGGTGCAGGCCTAGGATTTATAGAGCTCTACCTAACAGGTGAGACTTCCACAATGTTCATGTGCAGAAAACGTGTTACTGCATTCAGAATGCCACTGTTTCCTAAGAGCAGTGAAAAAAGCAATACTGGATAATTATACTCAAAGGGCAACTAGAAGACACATACAGATTTTGAATTTTTATTAAGAAGCTTAACAAAGCACTGTCCAAAAATATGAACCTAGGACAGTGGGTTCCTTTTCCTCAAAAGCCTTATTTTACCATAAAGCCTTTATTACCATAAAGGTAATAAAGTTCTATTCAATAATTCAGCTACAAGAAAAATAATAAACAGAAAGTTTCAATCTCAATGCAGAATTATTGAACTAGTTATTAATCATTAAAGCAATGACTCAGAACTGAATTTTTACCTTAACTATACCATGTTTCTGGCAACTACTATAGCAGACACATCCTAAGAGATTAACAACCATTACATGATAAATTACTGTTCCTTTTGGTTGGCAGAAAAGCGTGAGAGATGCAGTAAGATGGGTGTAAAAAGAGCCACTACACCATCCTCATCAAAAAGAGGATACAGACACAGACTGCAACAAGACTGCATTTAAATAAAAACTACTTTTGTGACAATTTTAAAAGCAGGAGAGTCTACAGGTTTAAACTACAACTGTATTTAAGGGAAAATAACTCCACTGAGACAAAGATTATTTTAGATATACTTCCAATATATCTTTTGTAAATCACTTCCATATTACGTTGGCAAAAATCAAATGATGATTTTTACCAAAAAAATCATCACCTAACAGGAAGCCACTTCTGGCTTTTTGAAAGGAAGAAAATGGCAGGGTTTTCAGAAAGTACATTAATGCAAACATTGTCTGAAAAGTATTATTATATCATTCTTAGGGTACAAAACTATTCAAATAATACCAGTCAAACTGCACCATCCAGCTACTTCAGTAGCAGTCTTCAGTTATTTTAGAAGAAAGCCATTCAAATCAGAATAATGTAACATTCAGCAAACTGCCTTTAATGAACTTACTGACAAAGCAGTAAACATTTTCTCTCTAATTCTAAGAATAAGTTTGTGGGCAGGTACAAAACTTACTTACTGTGGTCAGCTGAAGTCAAAAAGAACTGCTGTTCTTTCACCATCCTATTTGCAAAGACCTGAATCTCAGCAAAACTCTACTTTTGAGCATTTACAGCAATGTAGGCAGATTTATCACTTAATAAAACTCAAATAGTACTTTTGTTCTGTTTTTCCACACAGTCTATGTCATATGTGACTTCTCTATCAGGAGTGGTACATGTATTCCCATTATGTAGAAGGATGTAAGATATTAAAAAATTACTTACGAAAACAGATCAAACCACTGCTGTTTTGTGACAGACTCCTGACGAAGAAGTTTCAGAACGATAGGGCGCATGAAATCCCATTTGTCTTCAAACTGAAGTGAACCTTTATTCTAAAAGGAACAAAAAAAATATTGTTAATAAACCAGCTTCTTATTTAAAGTTATCTTGAAGGATTGCAGTTTCTGCAGTTAACAAAAAAATATTTTCTTCTCAGAGGTGTCCCTCCTAAGCTAGCATCTGAGCTACACCACCACAGCTGAACAACGCTTTTCAGAGTATTACTTTAAAAAGTGAGAGCTATTATTTGTTTCAAAGAGAAACAGACTGCCAACTTCTTCATTTATTCACTGCATTAGCTACAAGAAACAAGTTCTAGCAAGTGTTCTTCAGATGTAAATGGAGTTATACACAGACAACACGAATGATACTTGGGTCAGCTTCTCTGTCGCGGCAAAGATAGATGCAATAAAAGTCACAAGGCACAGTTGCAAACCCATCTTGAATAAATTACTCTGATCAAAATGGCAGCCAGGAATCAGGAACTGTACCTGTGGATGCTGCCATGTACCCTTTTTCTCTCACCGTGTATTTGGCATCAGCAGCAAAGAGGGAGGAAGGAAACAGAGTAACATAGGAGCTACTGTATGACAGACTCCCTTCCTGCGGGTTAACTGGCCATAGGCATTCTGAGGGCCAAGAGTACAGCTGGTGCAGATAAAAATTATTTACACCACGCTGAAAAGTCTAATCCAAGGTGGATTTTTCAAACTTACAATAAAAACTAAGAGGCAAGCTAAAGAAATTAAGTGCTTCCATATAATTCTGATTATTCTGAAAAATCTCACCATAGTATACAGACTAACTTCTATTATTAAAAAAACCCCACCAAAACCACAACAACTTTGCGATAAAAACAGCGGTTCTACTGCATATGTTGTTATCCTGTTTGCTTACGGCTCCACATTTTAAAAAGAAAAACCTGCAATTAAAAAGCTATGTTGATTGGGAGTTCTGTGGCAGAAAGACTACAGATTATCTGAAGTGTTATGTTCCAATGCACTGTTTACTTTTGAACAGATCATTGTCTTGGTCAGCGATACTACACTTGACACAATTCACTTCAAATACAGCAAATAATACAGTCTGACTACTTGAAATTCTGACAAGTGCACTGTTCTGTCACTAACATCTCTTCAGATAAACAAGCACAAGCAGCACACCACGTTCCCTCAACCATCGCCTTTTGATTAATTTCTACATGGAAATTTACAATTAAAACCGTTATTTTGTATTCAGAATAAGCACAGCTTGGTAACTGTATCCCCTGGTGCTCTTAAGTGCAAAGATACATCTTGAAGCTATAAAGATGCAACAGGCACCACAGTAACTATTTTTAAAGTAACAGCACCTGGAGGCCTCACAGCATTATCAAACTACTGTGGTAGGTACTGAATATGGCTTTCATGGAAGCAGCCCCTGTTGATAAAGTCTGTAAATCTTTCAACATAAAAAATAGAAAAATAAATTGCTTTCACATTCAGAGAGATAGTTTTGCCTATTCTTTCCCACTATAAGAAAAAAAGGTCATTTGAAAATCATCAACTACATGCTTCCCCCACATAGAGCTAGCTTTACAATTATTCCCTTAACTTTGATGTGTTGCTCTAATCTTTCCCAGTCCTGTGAAAATTATTAGGTTTTACTTGCAGATACTTCTGTTCCAAGTCCCTCTTTGCAGGATAATGAACTTGAAAAACCAGCTACTGAACAGTTAGAAGTTACAGAAAGGGTATTATAAAGTACGTAAAAACAACGTCCTCATAAGTTTTCCTTTGGCGTAAAACTTCAGAGTAGATCCTGAAAGTTTTCCAGAAGAAGTAAAAAAAAATCTGTAATTTTTGAGAAGTGTAATTCAACCCTTCACTGAAAACAGCTAAAGATAAAACCTGAATGCTCCATCTTTGTGAATAAAATTAATTTCATTGTAAAACATGGGGGGAGGGAGATTGCAAACACAACTGTTTATATGATTTAAACTGTGAATACCTACTTCATTCTAAGAAACACACATAAAACTCAACTTCAGTTGTAAAAATTGTGTATCCACTGGAAATAAACATCTGTTTACTTAAAAGGAATTCCTCGAACAAAGCTTGTCCTGAAATGTCAGAGAAGTTTAGAACTTTGTTTCCTATACATAGGAGTACATTTTTTCCACATTTCCTCCTTTATTCCTTAACTAACAGAAGAGGAAATACAATCAATGGATGAAAAATCCCAATGAAACTACTCTAAGTTCAACAAACCAACATCATCTAGGTAGATTCATGCTTCCATGACCTGACACTTTTGTACTGAAATTACAAGAAGGGAAGGGAGCATTAAATACCACCTACGGTGTGTCCTTCACATTCATTAATTCTACCCTTACAAGAAAACACAAATTTTACAGTAGAAGAGAAGGTCAAACAGTGGTAATTCTTAGTTGATACCAAAGTCACACATGCAATTTCTGAGCAGTATTTCCTGGGCAGTTTTTCCTTCTTAGCTTGCCTCAAATCACAGTTCCCATGGAAATGTAAGCAGGGTGGTAAGGCATAATACCTTGGACGAGATAAAATTACTCCAGTTATCAAATCTTCTCTGAAAACATGGGTTACAATTGAGAGCCTGACCCTGGCTAAGTAGCCATTCTAGAGTTTAAAATTTAAAGCTTTGAAAAATAACTTCACTTATAAAATAATTTGTCTCAAAAGTCATTTCAATTAATTTGTTCATACAGATTTAAAGTTCCATTTTAACACTAAATTTTACTTGAAGAACATACTACTTTACACCCTATATTGAAATATGTCCTCCAACTTTACTCTTCAAACGTACTTTTCCCTGTTCTTTACTTTTATGGATAAGCACTTAGACATAATAGACATAACAAGGCAAAGCAATACCCCAAGACCTCCATGTTACCGTCCCTCTTACCCTCGAAATGTCTATTTGGATGTTCAGCTCTCTTTGCTGTGTACTCTCTATATTTCAGGACACATAGAAATTCAGCCCTCATCTCTACCAGATGCTCTGGACAGTACTGTAAAAAAAGCAACACCCTCTAGGTCTTACTGTACATCTTATCTACATATGAGTAACATCACTGCCTTTACTACTTCATTGTTTTCAGACAGCAGGTATATTAAAGCTAGTTCACAGAGGGATGAAGTGGGAAATATGACATCATAGATTGGAATAAACACTGTCTGATTAATCTCTGCTACCAGCAGCTCTAAAAATCAGTGTAATGATTGTAACAAGTTCCTATTCAAAGCAGGAAAGTAGCCACAGGGAAAGTTTTTCTATGTAACTAACTAGCATGCAACATTCCCATGCTTCTTAAGGATATCCTAAATGGAAATAGCCAAGAAGAAACAGAAAAACTTCAAATACAGAGCTGGAAACACGTACTTCAAGTTGAAGAATTCAAAAATTTCAGATGTGTTTCTAGTTGTCATTGACAGCTGAAACTGATGCAAAGGTAAATAACGTTTCTCATTTTAAGTCCATGGAAAATTTGTTGCTTCCTTTGCTGCTTCTCTCCTAACATCAGGCTCACGCTGCAGTTCATCTTGCAAGGACAGACTCCTGCATTTGCTGGCAGATCTGCCAGCATGGATACAGCTACAGGTTTTCTTTATGCTGCAATAAGTGGGGATACTTTCTGTTCCAGAAACTGCAGAAAAACTCAAATGTCTTCATGTCACATGGGTGGATTGGTTTAGACTTTATCATTGCAAAGGGAACAAACTACAAGTCTGGCACACGCCCTGAAATGAGGTATCCCACTTTGAAAGTGTCACAGTCACATGTATGTTTAGACAAAAACCTCTAGGGGACTCTCCTAGAAATGGCTCAGCCATCTACTGAAAGCAAGCCACCTCCTCAACAAGGGAGAGCGGCTTTGCTACAGGTAGGGCAGGCACCCCGACCATGTAATGGCTCTTACTAAGTACTTCAATATTTCCAGGATTTAGCATGTGACTGGTCATTCTAATTTTGCATTTAAAGAAGGCTCTCACAAAAGAAAAGAAATAACAATTAGGAAAACTATGCACTAGTGGAGTTTAAATGATGCCCTTTAAAATTACGACAGCCAGTCAGATTTGGATTCAGCTAGTATTTATTACTAAGAATAAGAAAAGAATATTTCACTTCATTTTCTCAACTACGCAGAAAGCTGAATGAGGATGGGGGAAAAGAAGAGAAAATGCTTAGTTCCTGTTCATGCTGGCAAAACCAAGACCCCTCTATACCCAATTTATGCAGGCTTATTTGGAAAAGCTATGGAAAAACCGCACAGATTTTAACACCTCTCCTTTCTTACCCTGGGATTTGCTGTGCCCAGATATCGCTTTTTTCCCATTAAACATGAAAGCAGAAGCAGAGAAAGAAGTTGCACAAGGCACAAGGCACTGCCAATCAACACCAACCTGGAATCAACAGTTTGCTTCTCAGAGAGCACTCTCATGAGTGGGATTTCGGAACAAAAGATCTTACCTAGTTCCAGTTCTTGCACTGGTTTATTTTGCCATGATAAACAAAGCCAAATCACCATATAATTTTTCCTTCCGTAATGCAGGAATCGTACTTAATATTGTCATTAGAAAACTCACTAATTAGTAAGTTATTGTGCTTAATAACACTTTGAGTGACAAAAAAGGCCTGGTTTAGAATAGGTATCTCTGCAGCATTTTTCCTAAAACACACTGCGTATATATATCTTGTTGTCAACATAAAATACTGGTGATACAAAGGCCAGTTGCAAAAACATGACTAGTCAACATAAAGACTTCACTTTGGCAAGAGTCATCTCGCAGAATCAAGGCCTTTGACTCTATTTTCACTTACCACTCTTTCAAAATAGCTGAAGTGGAATGCTGACAAAACTCATAAGCCTATGCTTCTTCTCTCTACTATGGGCTATATGACCACATCTCATCAACGCACACATCAGTCTTTCCAGAAAACCTCAGATGTACAGTAAAGAGATGGTCTAAAATATTAACAAGCCTTGCTCTAAACACATGCTTTTCCAAAAAAAGGGCACTTCTTCTTATAGGACATTCTTTTTTTCACCACTGTCTTTGGATTTCTCAATTTTAAATTTTAAAGTATTTTTAAGTATTATCTGCTTAGATATGTAACCCCTTTTAGGCATAAAAATATACAGAAATTAATCAAAATTAATTTCAATTACATCTCAATTTCAAGGAAGACTTTTTAAAAATATATCTTTTTAATACTGAAGCATTTTTTTGGATACCAGGAAGAAACAAGGTGATCAATTATTTCTCAT
Source organism: Pipra filicauda (assembly GCF_003945595.2). Lineage (NCBI taxonomy): Eukaryota > Metazoa > Chordata > Aves > Passeriformes > Pipridae > Pipra > Pipra filicauda. Next base: position 1,163,226 of record NW_024104432.1, read on the forward strand.
TTCTTCACACTCAATGTCTCAGAATAATAAATACAACCAGCAGATTCAGGCCAAATCTATACATCCAAACGAGGTCAGATTGCTCAAATGCAAACAGCACTTCTTCGGGACCATCTTTAAAAACAATATATAGTGCGGAACACATGATTATGCCTATATTTATACGTGTTTTCAGTTGCTTACTCCTCGAGTTCAGCAGATAGTCTTCCCAAGGCCTTTCACACCAGTGGAGTTAACTGGTGCTGTAGAAACACTGGAGGCACAAGTAATAGTTGTTTCAAGTAGGCCTGTCTTCCCTGTGCTGGCATGGCCTCAAAGGCCATGCAGTCTTCTCCTCATACATACCGCAAATATCAGGACAGGCAGTCCTGAGCTCAAACACTCGACTGTCCTACCGAAATCTTCCGTTCCAACCTGCAGCAGCTTGGGGTGACTGACATCTGCCATCGAACGCCGGGAAAGTGCCTGAAAACATCTGACTACAAAAGCAAAGCTACTTAACGTAAGCGAAAGGCCTCCGGGAGTTTTCCTTTGCAGGAAAACTGCTGTTAACAAAAAAGCTGGAACACGGTGGCCACCCCAATAACGACACCTGCCCACAGCGAAGGCATTTTCCAACTCTTTTGTTCAACTTAAACATTTTCCATATACCCGAGTCTTCTTAAATAAACAAAGGGAAGACGCCGTGCCCTGTCTAACTGCACGACGCAACGCTGTTTCCCAACGAGGCGTGTTTGGGAAGGGAGAGCCGGGGGGAGGGAGCAGGGTGCTGGCAGCAGCCGCAGCCGCCGGCGGGGCCGGGCCGGGCCGAGGCCGGCAGCCCCAAGGCCGCTCACCTGCGGGAGGGCCCAGGCAGCGGCAACTCCGGGCAGCGGCACCGCGACTCGACCCCGGCTCTGCCCTGCCCCGGTCGCCGCCGCCCTGCCCGGCCCGGCCGCCCCCGCCACCCGCAGGGCCGCCCGACCCCGCCGCCTCCCGCCCTCCCGCAGGGCCCGGCCGGGCCCCGCTCTCACCTTTAGGAGATTAGACGTCGCCATGATCCCCCCCGCGAGGCCTTCCCGGCCGGCGGCGGCGGCGGCTCCTCTGCCCGAGCTCGGCTCGGCTCCCCCCGGCCGCTGCCGCTTTACATGGCCCCGGGCCGCCCTCCCGCCCGGCCGGACCCGCGGCGGCGGCAGCAGCAGCGGCGGCGGCCTCAGCGTTGGGCTTCTCTGCCCCGCGGCGAGGCTCGGGGAGCTCGGCAGCGCTGGGACCGGCCGGGCGCTCCGCACGCAGCCGCCCCTCAGAGCCTCATGGCGGCGTCCGCCCGGGCGGCGCTCGGCGGCCGCGGCTCCATGGAAGGGGCCGGGCCCACATGATGCGGCGCCGGGAGCGGCCCCGCCGCCCAGCGGGCTGCGGGCCCCGCCTGCAGCGCCCCCTGCCGGCCCGCCGCCCGCACGGCCCCGCGGAGCGCGCTCGGACGGGAGCCCCGGCGCGGCGGAGCGCCCTGGGTCGTACAGACAGAAATAACTCGACTTCTGGCTAATTAACCAACTAACTAAGTAATCAACCCCGGCCCTCCCCGCGGTCCTGTCCCCGCGGGTGCTCAGGCACTGGCCCCCCTCACGCCCGGCCGGAGGGAGCGGGGAGCGCCGTGGGCACAGCACCGCACGGGCGCTCACCTTGCCAAGCCGAGTCGTTGCCCTACACCCGATCCTCGGCTAAGCCGTCACTCTCCCAGCCAGTTGTCACAAGTTTTCTATTTACAGAATCAAAAAGTGTATAAGTATCTGAAGGGTGCCTGTCAGGAGGAGGGAGCCAGGCCCTTCTCAGTGGTGCCCAGCAATAGGACAAGAGGCAACGGGCAGAAACCGATGGACAGGAAGTTCCACCTGAACACGAGGGAGAACTTCTTTACAGTGCGGATGACTGTGCACTGGGACAGGTTGCCCAGAGAGGTTGTGGAATCTCCCTCACTGGAGGTTTTCCAGAACCATCTGGATGCAATCCTGTGCTGCGTGCTCTAGGATGACCCTGCTTGAGCGGGGACATTGGACCAGATGACCCACTGCGGTCCCTTTCAACCTGACCCATTCTGTGATTCTGTGATCACAAAAAATTTTCTGAGTTGGAAGGGACACACAAGGTTCATCAAAGTCCAACTCCTGTCAGTGAGACAAAGAAACATTTAGTAGGAAAAGTTTGCGTTTAGGCACCTTTGGAGAGGGATTTGGTATCTTTCGGGGTTTATTTATATCGAACAGAATCTCACCTTTCTATTAAAACATTTAGCCTTCATCTAAAAATGTGTCTTGAAGAAAATTTTCCTGATCTTTTCTTACAGGCTCGGAGCCCTGAGAACTGATGCTGCTTGTTCCCCCTGGCCTGCCACATGTCGCTGTCATGACAGCTGCACCACCTGCTGCCAGGGATGGCAACCCCCTCTTCTACTCTCCTGGGGCACACCATTTGAAGATAAATTCATATTATAAAGGACAAGGGCCCTGAAGTGTTAGAAAAGCTGAAACAAAATATTTAACAAATCTGTCCCCTGTCATGGAAGTTTTGGATAATGCTGACCAAATGTGGCCTGCAGCCTTATTAACTTAATAAATTACAATGGCCATATTAAGACCTTCTCTTAATTGAGGAGTGAAAAGGAGATATTGAATAACCTCCTATTTTGATAAAGTTTCCAGCTTCTGAATGCTCCAATTGGTTTATAATTTTTTCTTTGCTGTTATGATATATTACATATTTTATACTCTAAATATTTAAAAATTCATATAATACACACAGTTATACAGTTGAATGTATAGTATATAATTATGCAATATAGATCTAATTGTATTACACACTGTCCATTGCATATATATTCTACAACAGCACTGAAGTTAGGCCTACAGCAGAGTCAGTAAATGTGTGCATTGTGTATTTGTACATCAGCCATTCTGCTCCACAGTCTGTGTATGACATTACAGGTATGCAAGTATCAGAGAAGCTGGGATACAGGCAAATATTCTACAGACTGTGACATGGAGGCAGCCATTTCTGGGACCCACTACTCCAGGAACTGACTTATCCTCTTTTCCCCAAACCCTTTAAAAATGTAAGCATTTCCAATTATTTGATATTTATTGTTCTTTTCAATTTCTCTTTGTTTTGCCTTTTTTTTTTAATAAATGTTTGCTATTAATGCCACAATTCAGTGATGTTTTTACATTGATTTTGATAAATGGAGCAAGAAAATAAGCCTCTATAGAGAACTTCAACTTGGGTCCCTTTGATACAAACCTTAGAGTACAAAACCACAACACAAATAACTAGAATGTTATAATTGCAAATTTTGCTTAACCATCATTGAAGCTAAATGAAGTTGGGCTGTGTTTTAAAATGCTGTGTTTTAAAATGTTATGTTTTAAAATCATGGATTATATGCTTTTTTTTGTGCAAACTTACCAAACAAAAATGGAAGAGTACTCAGAGCACAGCAGCACCTGAGTACCTTGCACTGGCTGGTCTTTTCTGAGTACTCTTAGGTACCTGGTAGCCATTGCTGTAACATTTATCCAATTGGCCTGGAAGGGTCAGCAATGACTGTACTGAGTATGAGAGTTCTTGTATCCTGCCTGAATATGCTGTTGTGCAGTAGTTATGAGTAGTGCTAGCCAGGGAATAAAGAGAACTTGAACACCTGAGAAGCAGGGAGACAATGAAACAGAGGTACTTTTTGCTGATATTAAAAATAATGTGCATCTCATTTTGCATGGCTTACACAATGACTGTAATTCTTTTTTTTTCCCCCTGAAGATCTGAGCATTAATTTTCTGGGAAGTAAAGGCACCCATAAGCCTCAAGGTTTTATGGTATTTTAGTACCACTTCAGGGTGCTTTTACAATACACAGTGTTACATAATCTTGTTTTATTTGCTTTAGTTCCATTACAAATGGATTATTATTAAATTCTGATGGTAATGAAGATATTAATTATTGATTAGTATATGGTATTACATTGGCCTACATGCATGGACTGTAAAGACAGACTTAATGACAATTCCAGAGCTATCCATGCCTTCAAAGTGATTTATAACAAATAGCCCATTAAGATTTGGATGGTCAGTGAAATTAATACTGTCATAACATCCTAGATGTCTTGGAGTGAATTGATTCCAGGCATAAATCTGTTGGCTTTGAATGAGTTGCATCAGAGAGAAATATGCATTTCTATGGTCTATTCTAATGCCTGTGTACCAATGGCCACGTACCAACAACATGTACAAAGTTTCTTCTAACGTTCTCTTAGTCCATGACGGAAAAAAAGCATTTGATACTTGATTAGTCCATTTTAAACTCCTCTCTCATCAAACTATTCAGTAGGGATAATAAAACTTATGGTTTTTCTTTCAGTGGGAAAGTCTCATTTATCACTGCTGTGGATAGTCACAATGACCTCATGCACGAATCATACCATGAGTGTCTGAAGACAATCCTTTTAAAAGGGCAAGGACACTCAGACATCTACCTATAGCTGAAAAAAGAAGCACCACCAGTGACCAAACTTCTTCTATTATGTTAGTTTCCGTTTCAATAAGAAAACAAACACTTCTGGTGTTTATTATCTAAGCTTTACATCACCCTTTTAGTTAATAACAATGGCATTCTGGAGAAATTGCCTGCATGTGGGAGTAAAGATTACTGTTGCTTTCTCTTAAATTTGACTAAGATTTTGGTATCCTAGCATCACCAGAACCACCTATCCTGTGCATCTCAGTGTGACCCCTTTGTTCTTATGCCAACATTGTCCTTTAGCTTAAATAGCTTTGCTCTCCCTGATGTTTGTTCTTCTCTGATGTATTTTTAGACAACAGTGCTATTCCCTCCCAGTTTCCTTGCTGGAAAACCTTGCACTTTTTGCCCTAAGTGACACTGAGGATGATGTGAGGTGGTGCAAAGTGACTGCACGCAGAACCTGCAGGAGGGTTTTTGTTGAGGCCAAATTCCTCCTGGGACATAGAGAAGCACATGGTGTGTGTTAGGCAGAATGTGGCCATTGTTCCTCACCCAAGCACAGGGTTGCAAAGAACTGCTGCAGGGATTTACATCTGATCTCCTAGTGGTTTTTGGACAGCTAGAAATTTACTGTTCCACTCACTGTGTACTTGGGGACTTAAAGTTGGTCTATGAAGCATGGTAGAGTGAAAGAGGATACAATGTGAAAAAACATGTTCTGTTTTTCTGACACTTGTTCACATATGCATCTCTTTTTCAGTGCTTGGTAAGCTTTGTCTCTCTTTTTTTTTTAAAAAGCTTCCCTGAGAATCAGACTCTTTTCCACAGAGAATTGGGCAGAGAAAAATCCCAGAAAAATCCCAGTAAAATGAACTATGAATTTCAGTGGTCTGATTGACTGGATTTGAGACTTGCATCTTCTAAACTTGTGTCCTGGCATAGCTCTTTTAATACCTATAACACAAACTGTACATCAGGGAAATGAGAAAAATTATCTGCACAGAGGAGGCTTTTCCCTCTGAATAATAAGCAGTAATTATTTTTAAATGACAAACTAATATAAATTATTACTAAATAGCCTAAACTATTTGCTTGGCACTGAAAGTTTAACCAAAATGGACAATTTTTGAAAGTGCTTGCAGAGCAGCGCCAGCCTTGAAAGGTTTTTATTACTAAGATTATGACTGGAATATTTTCCACAATTCCTACCCTCAGTTTTAGTACCTTAATACTTAGCAACTACCACTAACATTTTCAACTATTGCCCTGCTCACTGTCAGACCGTGGTGCCAGATATGGCTTCTGACAGTCCCTTCCTGTAAAGAAACCACACAGGGGAGAAAGCGAAACGGGAAGAAGCCTGCAATGTAGATATAGTGCCAGCACAGAGTTATACCCAGACATTCCTGCAGCTGTCCCACAAAACTAACCTGTCCTTAGGGAGCTGCTGGAGCTGGGGAGTCAATAGGCTGCATCTCTGTGCTGACTACAGGTTCTTGGCACCACGTGGTGCTCTGCATAGAGGTGGACGAACACCATTCTGTTCTTGTCCCAGAGTGCAGGGTTATACATCTGTCTTTGTGGGTTAAAACCAGTTTTCTCTGTATCATTGCATTTATTGTAGTCTTTTTTTAGAAAATTGTAACTCTGACAAGAACCCTCTCTTGAGTTGGGTTAATTTCTTCTGCCAGTTTACTTTTAAACCAGCACAGTTACACAGCGGTGTCCTAAAATGTGCCTTTTTCTGAAATAGAAATTATTTAAATACTTTCAAAGACAGGGATTCACTCTAGAAGCTTGGGATTTGCTTTCTTGCTAATTGAATTCCTCAGTTTGAATTTAAATGAAGATTTACTTGCTATTGCATAAAGAACCTGCTACTCTCCATTCCTGTCTGGCCCCTGTGGACAATGGGCAGCCATGGGAGAAGATGACATGTGAGTGCTGTGGTGGCGTTTGCAGCCAAACAATTGTTCCCTGGCTCCCAAGTGCGTATATTATATTTTTGTGGATTTGTGCTATCAAGCTCTTTTCCTGGACACATTTTGGTTGTGTGTTTGTTGTTCCACTGGTTGTCTGTGGGAACCACAACTCCATGAAGAAAAATGATCTCTCTGTAGAATCCTGTGCCTATATAGCTGTTTCTTCCACATTAAAACTTCTGCTTAGCAAAATACTTCTATATTTGCAGAACCAACTTCGTTTTCTTCACACTCCCATTGCTAAGTATTATGCAAGGTAAATTGTCTTCAGGAACCTGTACAACTTCTCAGTCTTCATATTATGCCCAACTGGCACATTTTTGGTCACATTACTTTCATTAGAATTGCACATTCACTGACACATGATAAACAATTCTGCCATGCTCAAAAGTAAAATTCAGCTTTTTCACAGCTGTATTTGCTTCACAGAGGGGGCAAATGTTGCTGAGTAAAACAGCATGTGTAGGTAGTCAGTTTTTAGAGGAGAGCCTCATGAATTGTAGCAGCAGACCCAGACATTGAATTACCACTAGAAATGAGCTGGGAAGGAAGTATATGTGCATTCATGAGATAGTAATATTTTTTCTCTGAGAATCAGGAAGGGGAATTTTTCATTGAATTTTTCTAGTTTTAAATACATTCAATGATCCCGTTATCATCCTTAAGGAACCTAAGCAATGTAGGTGTTTCCGCGCACAATTAAGTACTAGAGCAAAGGCTCACTACACAAATGCTTGACTTATTATTATTATTTTTAGTCTGCTTATTTTATTGCGCAGTCCTATCCATTAGGCTTTTTAGGGAGACTTATATTTTACAGATTCCTCTTTTAGAATTTTAATTTCATTCACTTATTTGAAAGATTGTCTAGAGACTCTGAGAAATGAGCAATGCAAATGTTTGCTATTGACAATTGTGTTTTGATATTTAATGATTTCTTAAACAGTCCAGCATGTTTGTGTTATGGTTCCATGCTCATGAAGAGAATAAACCCTCAGCCTTCTTTCTTTCTCTCCAAGGCTTAATATAGGCTGCTGAGATTGCTGTGCCACCTCTGGGTAAAAAGAAAAGGCAGAGACTTGCAGGAGCTGATGTCACATGCTGAGATCTACAGCAAGGGGAAAACCACTCTCCCTGAATGTTAATTATGTACAAAGAAGGCAACGAAGCGTGTATTCTATACGGGAGCTTGAATGCTGAGACTGAAATATCTGTGATCGTGGTGCATCCACCCGCCTTTACTTTAAGTAAGGCAACTTGGGTACCAGTAACATTTTGGCTGAGGCAGAAGGGATCTCAGCACAGGGCAGCACAGTGTACTGTGTTATCTTCTGTGAACACAGGACAGTCACCAGCTTGAAGTAAGACTGGTAAGTCTATTCCATACTGAAGGCATAAATGAGCAATATGAACATTTGCTACCTCAAAATCTTTTCCTTGGTTGATTCCTAATGTATGAGGATAGTTTATGCTTCTTACACAGGGCAGATATAATTATAAGCAAGCCAAAATATCTGAAGAATTCATGTGTAAAATATTTTGAGTAGAGAAAGTTATTTATTCTTCCTTATCAAATTTAAAATAAAAGCAATTAAAGTTAAACATTTTAGAAGTCCAAAACAATACTTTTTATCCAATCATTTGCCAGGCCTGTGAATCCAAATAAAACCTTTCTCAAGGTACTTTAACAGATTTTTCCATTTCCTAACTGGGATTGACCAAACCTTAATTTGCAAAGTTGTGATTTTTTTTAATAAATATTTTCTACTTTTGAATTTGGCAACCAAATAAGATTTATCTAATTTCTGTAATTTCTGAGAATTTCATTCTGTTATCGGTATTCACCCTTCCTTGGGGGGGAAAAGAATATACATGCACTGAACTATAACCCATTATACAGCTTATTCAAGCTGTTACTTACATACCATACTGCAAAGTATCTGAAAACAAAATTATGTATTTCAGCAAATTGTCTCTTTATCAGACATTTCTATTAACTGTAAATGTGTAGTGAGAAGGTACAGTAGTGGTTTAATATATCATAAAGACAGACAATGTATGAAAGTACATGTTAATCTACATTTTTAGGAATTACAAATAAAACAACTATGTGCACAGTACTTTAAAATGCAGTGAACTTCTCTTCTAGTTGCATTGACAATACCAGTTCCTTACAGAGTTGAATCTGGTTAAAAGCTCTATTCCCAGTGTAATAAATGTAACACCACAGGTACAACATTGACAATAGAGGTTAAGGCTCTGTTCTGACGATTGTTTATTTCTCTGTGCATACCTCCCTTCCATTCTCCTCTTATCCCAGTCCTTTCCCCCCCAACACATCCAATTGTTTTTATACAAAATGAAAAACTCATTGCCTCCAGAGTATTCAGGAAGAAAAATTTAAGATAAAAGAATTTAATCCAAATGTAATGAAACATGTAAAGAAATGTTGATTCATAGTAATAGCAATACCTGGCACTTATCATTTTGGTTTTTTTAATTAATTTGAGTATGTCAGAAGAAACCAGCATTCACATCCCGTGATGCTAAACACTCCACAACAGGTAGCACACAGAGGATAGATTCCAGACTGAAAATCATAGAGTCTGATCAGGTCTCAGCAGTCTTTGTGAATTTGAGGAAGAACAATCATCTCTATATTTAAGATACAGAAGGTGAGGCACAGAAAATGTAAATGCCTTTCTCAGAGACACACAATGAACCGATGGTAGACTTTGGGTCTGTTGACTCCCCAGCCACTGTTTTATATCTTGGCCCATTCTGTCCTCTTAAACAATGTAGAGAAGATCTGAGATACAAAACATGGGCCTAGTATCATAAGGGAATCAGTGTCAAATGCACACAGCCTGATTCTGCACTACCTTTTGGCATCTATAGTCATGTTTACTTTGTAAAGAGGGCCTAAAATGCCCTCAAATCAAAGTTGATTTGGTGTCAATTACTAATACATGCACTTTAATAGAGAATCAGGCTTGCAGCAATCACTCTGTGGCACGCTGAGACTAGAATTAACTAACTGATTTAATTGCTAATGAATTAAGGCTGATTCCTTATATTAAGGCCTCTGTATCATTCCATGATAGTGTAACTGTGCCTCAGTGCAAGTAAGACTGAGGCTATAGAAAAAAACTTGACCTTTCAGTTCTCTTCGAAGTCAATAATTTTAGTAGCCCTAAACGTATAAAGTAACTGGAACCAAACAACCTGTCTCTATGCTATGGAATATTAAATAAATTATTGTAAAAGAACCTAAAAGTAACTCGAGGGAAAACCAATTATATGTCTGTTGAAAACCAAAATTAAATTAGACAGACTTGTTGTCTGGACTTGAAAATGGAGTACTGTACGTGATAACACACCTTTATATGAAGAAAACTGTCTTGATATTCAGTGGTTATGAGTATGCCCAGATAAACTGTAGATGCTTATCGGCTCTGAAGATCGAGTTATCTTTTATACTACTACAATAAAATAGAAATAGATTTATTTGGTATTTAAGTGCTAGACCTAGTTTGCATAAAGCTAGTGTGTGTTATATTCAGAGGAGTAGGAAGATGACCTCAAGCTCAGTAAAATGCTACATGTTCACAGATTTCTCCTATTATTGTTGTTATTAAAAGCTATTATGTGTAGCTTTCTTAGAATAGGGGTTCTCTAACTTTGCTCTCTGTACCCAAACATTATTTTAGAAATTCTTTCCTCTCCGAATGCTCTATTCATAACAGTTTTAGTTTAAAACCTTCCTATTTTAGACAACAGTGTAATATTTGCTGGCTAAGAATAAAACAGTCCTTGCTCTATTCAAATTTAAGGCCTGGGTCCCCATGGGTTGCAGCACTTTTTAACTTATTTTTACTTCTAGTTAGAAGTAAATTCATTTTTTAAAGCTAATATGGAATTTGTTTGTGTAAATTAACCTAATTCCATTAGTGTGACTGTGATAATTACCCAGCTGAGAATTTGGTCACCGAAATGTAAGTCCACTGGTTGGGAAATCTGTTTTGTATATAAGCCAAATAACAGCTGGATCATACGTGATGTTATGTTTAGTTTCATTGGCAATTCAGAAAATATTTAATAATAAATTCCATTGTTTCTATTCCCCATTTTTGTATACAAATAAATAATCTTTTCTAAAACATTCTTTTTCTTTAGTAAGGCTTGTATTCATAGTCATATCAAAAGTGTTTGCTATTGGAGCAATCTTTCAGTTTGCTTTCTTTAGAGTTATCTTTATTATCAAATTCTACAGCATTCTAAACTTTAATAGTCATTAGCAACCCTGCACTTGAGTAAAGAATCACATTAAAAAAGTATAAGTTATAATATTTTCTTGTCCAAAGCTAAGGCAGGATGAACAAAAGTAATGAGGTCATCTGATCCTCACCTATCAAGCCTTGAATTTTAAACAGTATTCAAAATACAAAGCCCAAGCGAGGATGTTGTCACGATGATTATTGCGCTTTCTCAGTGTCTTGCCATAGTTTTCCCTTTAGCAATATATAATTTTTTTTTCTGAAGACCGCATAAAGTTATCGAACTCTGTAAAGAAAAAAAGCACTTAAAGTTTTATGAATTATGACCTAGACAGAAGGATACAAAACCAAATTACTGTTCTATGATTCAGCTATATCATGATCTAATACTGTTTCAAAACCATTATTCTGTTATTTAGGTTGGCATCATCTTCTGAACACCCCATGGGCTCTTTGGCATGCTACAAATTCAGCAGATGCACTGTCTTCTGGGCTTTACAGCTTCTTCTGACGAATGTACAACATTTGGAACAAAGCCACTCTTGACACCTTCCCATCCATCTTGTATTGAGATTTCTCCGTTTTTTACAAGTTCATAGATGTCTCGTGTAAGAATTGTAAAGGACTCTTCAACATTTGTGGCATCTTTTGCTGAAGTTTCTATATATTTCATACCACAGTCAGATGACAGCTTTTCAGCTTCTTCTCTTGTAACCTCACGCTGTGACACTAAGTCACATTTGTGCCCTACTAATAGGAACACAATTTGAAAGGGCTGCACGTGCATTTTTGCTTCTTCTAGCCAGTCTTTCACATGTTCAAATGATCGTCGATTTGTGAGGTCGAACACTAGTAAGCCACCCACAGAATTGCGATAATAAGAGCGTGTTATTGATCTATGAAGGGGAAAAAAAAAGAGGAAAATTAAAATGCATTTTTATTTTATTCATAAATAGATTACTTTTCCATATGGCAATGTGTTTTTATCTTTTACGTGTTTTATTAAATAACTTTGCTTTTTTAAAGCTAATTATAATTAATTAATTTATCTATTAGACACAAAAATACTGGGTTTTTTCTTACATTCAAAAGTCACTTTCTAAACATTTCTGAACCCAATACCTCTAGGGCAAATTTTAAATGCTGAATTATTTTGCAAAGTGCTCTTTATTAGCAATCCGTGGAACGTGTTCACAGAACAAAAGATATATACTTTTGGTGTTAGTTTCAGTTTCATACAAATATGCACTTTGCTTTGTTCTTAGTGGGGACAACCTGCTTTCCTTCTTAGCTCAGGTCTCAGCTGAAAACAAACTGTTGCTCCAGGCAAGTGCCCAGACGGGTTTTACTTGGGAAGGCTTCCCAAAAGCATGCAGGCACCCTCAGATGGGTTCAAGCTCCTCGCAAAATGCAGATGAAGTTTCTTTTAGCACAGTGGAGGAACCTATCTTTCCTGAGCACAGATGCCTCATGTGCTACTTCACAAGACACAGGTCAGTGTTCACAGAGCCCACAGTACAGAGGCTCAGAAAATATACAGCTTTACAGATTATAAGGCCTATGTCTTCACTTTGGTGAGCTTTAGTAAACAGACAAAGAGCATTAACCTTTGGAAGTCCCCCAAGTTGAAAGTAGACGAAAGGATAGCAGAGTACTCAGGAGAATTCAAAGACTCTCTCAGAGACAAGATATCCGAGTATGGACCATAGACAAAACCAGATGGGCCTTTCTTATGTTCTTTCATAACAGGGAATCTGCTTAGGTGATTATACATACTTTGGTAAGTGCTGCAAGATCAGACTCTAAAACCAAAATTAAGTTTTTAACTCTCTTATTTTTGTCACTTTTTGAACAGAAAGAAAAAAAAAAACCCTTGGGTAACATGTCAGGTTTGATGTAGTCTCACTTATTCATAAGGGATGTTTAAATTTCCATTTCTCAAATTATCTCTATGCAGATCTTAAATTCTTGTTAAAATTATGGCTTCTTGTGTAAACTTTGGTTCAGCTCATTAATGTCATTAAACATGAATGATTCTATGCTGGCAAACGTCGGAATTTTCAAGAAGGAAAAGAAGAATGACCCTGGAAATTACAGGACTGTCAGTCTCAATTCAGTGCCTGGTAAAATGATAGAGAAGGTTCTTCTGTGAGTTACTGAAAAGTACCTGAAGGACAATGCAGTCATCAGGAAAGTCCTGCTTGTCAAACCTAATTTCCTTTTACAACAAGGTAGCCCACCCAGTTGATCAAGGGAAACCAAGTTGATATAATCTTTTTGGATTTCAGTAAAGCTTTCCATACTGTCTCTCCCAGTATCCTTCTGGACAAAATGTCCAGCACACAGCTGGATAAACATGTCACGTGATGAGTGAGCAACTGGCTCATGGGACAGGCACAAAGGGTAATAGTGAATGGGCTGACACCAGGCTGGTGATCTGTCACCAGTGGGGTTGCACAGGGCTCCATCTTAGGGCCACTGCTCTTCAATATCTTCATAAGCAACTTGGACATAGGACTTGAAGGTACACTGAGTAAGTTTGCTGATGATACTAAATTAGGAGGAGCTGTTGACTCCCTTGAAGGCAGGGAGGCCCTGAGGAGAGATCTCAACAAATTGGAGGACTGGGCAATCACCAACTGTATGAAGTTTAACAAGGGCAAGTGCCGGATTCTGTACCTGGGATGGGGCAACCCTGGATGTTCGTACAGACTGGGGAGTGAAATCTTGTAAAGCAGTGCCAGGGAAAGGGACCTGGGGGTCCTGGTCGATGGTAAGTTGAATATGAGTGAGCAGTGCCCTGGCAGCCAGGAGGGCCAACTGTGTCCAGGGGGCATCAGGCACAGCATTGCTAGCTGGTTGAGGGAGGGGATTGTCCTGCTCTGCTCTGCACTGGTGCAGCCTCACCTTGAATATTGTGTGCAGTTTGGGGCACTATAACACAAGAAGGATATAAAACTATTAGAGGAGGGCTACAAAGATGGTGAAGGGTCTTGAGGAGAAGCCATACAAGAAGCAGCTGAAGTTACTTGGTTTGTTCATCCTGGAGAGGGGGAGACTAAGGGTAGACCTCATCTACAGCTTCCTCATGAGGGGAATTGAAGGGGCAAGTGCTGATCTCTTTACTCTGGTGATCAGTGACAGAAATTGAGGGAATGGCATAAATCTGAGTCAGGGAGGTCTAGGGTAGATATTAGGAAAAGATTCTTCATCCACAGGGTGGTTGGGCACTGGAACAGGCTCCCCAGGGAAGTGGTCATGGTGCCAAGCCTGATAGAGTTCAAGAAGAATCTGGACAATGCTCACATGGTGTGATTCTTAGAGATGTCCTGTGCAGAGCCAGGTGTTGGACTTGATGATCCTTGTGGGTCTCTCCCAGTTCAGGGTATTCTATGATTCTTTGTATTAATTACATCAGACTATGGCTTTAGGGAGACTTTAAATCAGTCACAGTGTTTCTTTTTCATTATGATCTTACTGATCTTTACCAGATGAACCAAACTTTCACTGAAATCTTTATCTAATTTTGAAGAGTTATTTTTATACTATGACTAAAGACTATATTGTAATGATATTAATTTTGAAAATACATATTGCTTACTGAAAAAGAATAAGGATAGTGTTTTATTTTCAAACCATGTGTTAGAAGCAGAATGTATCTAATATCATGGTCTAGTAAAAAGTGGGTTAATACAATGGAAGCATCTCCACAGTATCTTGCCCCTACTGAAATGAACTCTCAGTTTTAGCACCACTACCAAGCACTTTATAGCACTGGAGGTTTCATCTTTTAAACGTATTGTTGGATTTAAATACAGGAAAAGTAAACAAACAAACAAACAAACAAAAATCACATCAAAGTACATGATGTAAAACACAGCCAAAACAGCATATTGCTCTAAATGACTAATCTGAAGACAGAAAGAAATTGAGGGTGTACCCCTCATTTATGTTAGTCTGCATTACAGACCGGAGCTTATACTCATTCTAGTAAGGTGTTAAAGTTACTGATTATGTTGTTGTTGTCCGTGTGGCACCTCACACAATGCGAGATTCTGCTTAGCTATGCCTTACTGATGTCAAAGTAAATATAGTCAGTAACCGCCCTATCTGAGCTCCAAATAAGTAACAATCTACCACTACTGTTTGCAGAGGAAGTGGTGAGAATTGCTTCATTTGAGAAGTAATGCAAACAGTGCATATTAAAGATGATTTCTGAAACAATGCATGAAATCCAGTTCAAATACAGAAGCATCAAGGCACTAGAGGCACGTAAGAATTTTTCTCAAACAATTCCTCCAAGAAAGTACATGATCTCTTTCAAGAGAGTGTGACAGCAGGTGTGTCACGTCTTACTCTTCCCCTGGGAATGTCCCTTATGCCTGGGACCAAAATTAGGGGGTTATTATGCAGCCAGTAGTTTTCTGTGCACATGCAGGGAACTCCCCTGGTAACTTTAAAGACAGGTTTTACCTCCTCTAAAGCTCCAGTGCAAGTGAGCCAGAGCAGAATTGGGAATCAAAACTGCAAACTGATTGGTGTTCCCCAGAAGTAGATAACTTCTTGGAATAATTAGTTTTTCCCCAAGATAATCTTTGCTTGTGATCTGTAGTGTTCTCCATTATCACAGAACAGAATGTGCAACATTTTAACCTGTGGTGTATAACTTTGTAAAATATTTAGAATTTCTTTGAATAAATGTAAAACAGACTATACAATAAATGCTGTCATACTTGGTACACCAACTGACAAGAAACTCCTAGCACAAAACCAAACACAAGTATTTACAACTACTTCAGTTTGTGTTTATGGGTATTAGAAAAAACACAGAGGTATACTAATGGTAAATTTAAAAGCAACTGACTGCATGACTCATCAGTGCACATTCCCTGAGCATTCCAGGGTTAAAGGGTGGCCATCATTTGATTTTAAATGTATGCAAAATTCTCTGCATTTGTATTTCTTTCAGTTGAGTGTCTTGTCATTGTCCATCCTGGCTATTTGTCAACAAATTCAAAATAAAGAGATTGTACATCCTTAGTCACTTATTTACAAGTACTTTACAAGCTGTCTGGAAAGCACAAGGAGAGTGAAAAATGCTAAGAGCTTGCTATTATTCCTGCTAATTTCTTTGCTAATCCTTCAGCAGCCTGCCTGCAAGAATGTATATGAAGTTCTGAAAGCCCAAGAACTGTTTGTTGTTTCACTGTAATGCTTGTTGTGGAAAAAAAAGAAGTTGGTGTTCCCCAGTAAAATAGTGCAATCCCACCTCTTCAGCTGGGTGTGGGAATCTGCACAACTGTTGCGATGGAAGACAGGGAACATAAGAATTGATTCTGGCCAGCAGAGAGGCCCATTTCAACCCTCCTGCTAGCATCCTAGTAACAACAAGTGTGTGGGTTAGGTATATGTAGATGAGCTATGCATTTGCCCCCACCACGAGTTCATATCTGTTGAACCTCAAGTCCAAATTAAAATCCATATGCAACTTGCCTGAAGCTGCAAGCATTACAGATACAACAGAGGTACAAGAGTGAGTCAGTTCGTAAATTGAGGAATGACTGTGATTCTTTCTGGGGCAGGAAAAGAGGGTAGTTTTGCTACTTGTTTGTGACAGAGGGGAGAGAGGATTTAATACTCAGTGCAGCATTTGAGCTACTTTAGCTACAGTATAAATGGTAGAGGTACTATTGAAGGCTCTTGGCAACCATCAGTGCAGAGCAGATGCAGAAGGCAGATAAAACACTAACAAGGGACTGTAGCTGGCTGCCCCATAGCTTCCACACTGCCATGGCTGCACGGGTGCTCACGGTGTTGCTGTGCTGGAAGGAGGAAGAGCTGGGAGGTGGCCTGGTCTCTCCAGATTGCATGTGAAGGAGAGCTAATGGCAGAGGGAAATACTGCAGAGGAGAATGAGTTCGGAGGTGATGACAAAGTAAGAAATGCGGAGTTAAGCAGGGGCCTCTTGCTGCAAAGAAGGAAAGAAAACGTGGAGGAGGGATTGCTACATTAGGTCCAGGACTTCAGGGGAAAGATGAGTGAGGGAAGAAGAAACAGGAGGAGGCCACTTGTTACCCACTAGTGTGGGCTGGGAGGGGAAGGGCAGCTGTTCTCTGATGTGTGTGAAGGGAAAGGGTAGGGAAGGAAGAAGCTCCTGGGAAGGAACTGGTGGGCAGCAGGGCAAGTGGGATGGTGGGCCACGGGGCTGGGACCACTGACAGGGGTGGAGGACTGTTTGGGGCACAGCAACCAGACTGGTGCAGGGAGATGTGTTCGGGGACAAGGCAAAGCCCTTGGGGCAGTGTGGGACGATGAGGGAGGGAATCAGGGTATGCTCGGGGGCCGGCAGGTTTGGGGAGCAGGTGGGAGGGGGCCGGGTCCTGTACCTGAACCGCTCCTGCCCCGCCGTGTCCCAGAGCTGCAGCTTGACCCTCTTGCCAGGCTCGATCTCCACCAGCCGGGAGAAGAAGTCCACCCCCACGGTGGGATCGGAGTGCAGCGGCCCCGGGAAGCGGCCCTCGGTGAAGCGGTGCAGGAGGCAGGACTTGCCCACGGTGGAGTCGCCCAGCACGATCAGCCGGAACTGGTAGATCCAGATCGCCGCGTCCATGGCGGCCCCGGCCTGGCCCGGCTCCGCCTTGGGGCTCTTCCTGGGGCTCCTGCGCGGCCGGTGCCTGCACCGCGCCCCGATCGCCCCCACGCCCGGCATCGGCGCGGCGGGCGGGCGGCGGCGGGGAGTGCGCGGGGCCTGGGGCGCGGCTCCCGCGGGGGCAGGACGGGGCCCCCGCGCCCGGCGCGGCGGTGGGCGGGCGGGGGCCGGGGCCCGGGTCCCCCCGCCCCGCTCCCGGGGCTCCGCGCCGTGGTCCCCGCCGGCGGCCTGGGCGGGGTGGGGCGGAGCGGGCGCTGTCCCTTCAGCACCGCACTGCCCCGCTCCCGCCGCGGCTCCGCGCCTACGCTTCTCCGGCTGCCCCGGCCGCTCCGGCTGCTCCGGCTTCCCCGGCCCTGCCGCCGCCGGTGTGCGCTGGGGACGCCTCTGCCGCCGCCTCTGCCGCCCGCTGGGCGGTGGCGCGGCCGAGCCGCCCGCCGGGGCCGCCCTCCCACCGCGCCGTCATGTGCGCGGCGAGACGGGCCCTCCTCCGCGACACGGAGGGGAGGGAGGGCGGGGAGGGCAGCTCCCCGCTGCCGTGGGCCTACAGCCCGCGCCCAGCGGCCAGCTCCCCCCGCGGTGCAGGGGTGGGCCGGGAGAAGGGGGATGCTGGGGCGGGGAACCCAGGTCGGTATGGAAAATCGTGGGTGAGAGACTGTTAAAGCGTGACTTTTGCAAAGGAAAGTGGGAGCAGAAAGGAAACACCGAGGAGAGGTGTGAAAGAACCAGATTGGCAGGTAAGAAAGGGGCAGGGAGCTGAAAGGAAGCTGTCCCGTGGGATGGGAGCTGGGCAGGCCGACCCGCAGAGAAACAAGCGCCGGGTCGTAATGATGGGCTGGGCAAGTGGCAAAACGAAAAAGGAGAGTTAGCAATCCAGGTATCCCCAGAGAGAATGATGCAAACTGCCTAGAAAAAAAGGCATAATACTGGAAATGACAGGGACGTACACTCCTCATTTCCCAGTGGAACAAACTGCATGTATTGGGCCTTGGTGAAAGTGCCTTTAACCACAGTAATAGAACAATTCTGCCAGTAGAGATGCCCGTGTCAGAGAAATCTCTTTGCCCCCCTGGGATCTTCAGCTGAGTATCGTGTTATGATAAACCTGGCTGAGCAACAGATTCCTCGGACTTCTTTTAGAGTCTCGGAACCCCATGGGATAACAAACACGAACAGTCCTCAGATGGCTGGTAAGGGCACTGGAGTAAAATAAGAGGAAATCTTCGGACTTCTGGTAAACAGAATTGCAGCAGCTTCTTCTGTAGATTGGGCTGGGGTGAGGCAACCGTGGGTGGAGAGCCTGAGAACCCAGCAGAGTAGCCTGGGAGAGCTGGGAAGTAGGTTGTTGCTGGCAGAAGGTCAACAGCAAGTGGATACTGATATGAATGAGCACTTTGATAGTGAAAAGGACAGGGAGAGATGGGTGAGATTTTTTTTTCACACAGCCTGTTTTCCTCTGTTAGTGTCAGGCACAAATGCAGCTAAAACCCTAACTGCCCGTGGCTGGTTAGGGGCATATCTTTTTTTTGTAACTCTGTTGGGCAACTTGTTGTGAGTATTCTCATTGCATGAGTCTGTTTTTGTTATTGCAATTTGTTACTTGGTCACCAGTGTGAGACTAGTAGATTTCCCTTGGAGGCTTAGGTAGATCTTGCAGCTCCGTGGTGTGGATGAATGAGACCAAGGGCACCTTGGCCCCTCACCTGACCAAGGGCAGGGTGAAGTCAAAAGAGGGGTTGCATGCACTGCTCAGGAGCTCATGTCTCCCAGCCCCAAAATGAGTTTGTCTGCGATATGCATGGGTGGCTGGCCCTGAGGGACAGTTCCAGATGACCCCAGAACCTTCCAGCAGAGACTTGGCCTGGCAGTCCAGAAGCTGTAAAGAGCACAGCCAGAAGCTGCCAGAGGGATTTATCTTGCTATGTATGCTGACCTGAAGCTGCAAGATGCTGCCTGCTCCAAGAATCCGGACTCTCCAGGGACCTTTTTGGCTGGCCAGTCAGTCCCCAGGACTTAGTGCTTCTGTATCTGCATGTGTCTCCTTGTGTGTTCCCTCCTGAATCCTGCACATTTCTCCATTGTACTTTCACCAGCTCTTTGTCTCAAAATGAATTGAAAATAGTTTGTACTTGACAAGTTGCTCCTTTGAGAAACAATTAAAACAATGTTAACTCAGACAAATGAACCTTCATAAGACTAAAATCAGTCAATTTCTTGCAGTTCTGCCTGGGATGGGATTACAGGTGATTCCTGGGGATCTAAGTGTTCTGAAAAGAGTGGCACTTAGAAGTGTTTGTGTGTGAAACAGAGCTTTGAGGTATGTGACATCAGTAGCTCTGATGCTTGCTGAATGTAAATAGGGCAAAATTTTAAGTGGACTTTGATCAGTATATAATACCTAGATCCTTCATAGATTACCACCCTGGCTAACACCCATAGGTCTTCAAAGCCTCCAGTATGTGCTGTTGAGCTTAGATGCACAGCAGATTGCTGTCCTTTGCACATCTGGGCTGGAAGAACCTCACTCTAATGAGTTTCACAGCTCATTTCATTCCTAACAGATGAGCAAAGTCAATTTGCCTTCGGCATTTACAGTTGAACTAAATATGTTTGCATATATTTTCAGGCTTCCACAGTCTAGTTTGTCTGCCTAAGCTTGTCATTGTAGAAAGGCAGTGGTATATAAATTCACGTCTCAAGCACAGCCTTATACCTTCACTTGTGATCTTTTGCGTGTCATATGTTAAATGGGGAGCCTGCATTTGTAATGTCTGTTGTGAACAAGATGGGTGAATTTTATGTCCAAGGCATTCAGGTTTTGTTCATTTACCAGTGAGTACAGAGGCTGTGACAGAATGCAGTCCATCACAAAGTTATCAGACCAGCAGTCAGAAGAAACGATCAAAAATGGGTATGTTTTTAGGAGCTTTGATGGTTAGAGCAGAGTAATTAAAGCAGCAACATGAACCTTACTTTCCTTCAGAGAATTTCTGCTACTTGTGCATTGGCAACTTCAATCTGCTCTTCCCAGACAGGATGAAGCAAACCTAAATTCTGGGAAATAATAAAAGAGCCAAACAACCCCAAACTTCCAAATCTACTCTAGTCCTAGCTAGATAACTGCACTAAGCTGTAAATCCAAAATGTTTCAATCTAAGAATTCCTCATTTCTTGTGACATTTTTGACCTGCATGGATTTTTCCCAACTGGGAAAAGTGGGTAGATTACTAGTGACTACATAAATCACAGCACTCCTGAACAATGTGCACACATGCTAACATAGAAATTTAGAGAAGCACAGATGAAAGTAATTAATTCTCAAGCCCAGACAGCCTGAGACTGAGAAACTGTGCTTTCTGCTGCTACCCAAGAACCTAAGAGAATTGAAGGACCAGTCTGGAAGCAAGATGCCATCCATTCCTGTTTTAATTACCTAGGCTATTAGTTTGGAGGCTGATACAGCTACTCATTTTATCACAAGACAAGTTTCAAAAGATGCAAAGTATTGATTTTTTTTTTTTTTGCTGCGAACTATCTTATTTTTGATAAAGTAGTACTGAAGGTGGAATACTCCCTACTAATGAGCAATGACTTTTCTTCCTCTAAGATGTCATCAAGCCAGGTAGGTTTCGTATGATGGTGGGAAGGACAGCCTCCTAGAAGATGTCCTTGTTTGATAAGGGTGTGTACCAGGGTGAATTTATGCTGATACTTTTGGTCTGTGTTTGGCCCAGACAACTGTAAAAGTTTTGTTCTTTTCCTGCCAAGTTTTGAGAAAACAATTACTGATAAACGGGTACCTTGTCCTTGGAGAGAGAGCTTCTTGTATAAACTGTTTTAATTGGTGTTCTGTGATTGGCTAATTGTCCTCCAAGGTCGCTTGAAGGAGAAAGTGAAGACTATAATGATGAAGTAGCGCCCCCAGACTCATTTGGAAAAGACCCCCCGAGTGCAGCAGTACGCAGGCACAGGGAAAGCCACGCGTAGACAGAAGAGATGCACTTACATAACGAAGGGGGTGGGACGGAGAGCCTCTGGCTGGGCGGTGATGACCACTCCTGCCCAGGTTGAGGTCACTCAGTTAATTGTACAAAAGCAGATAGTGCTTTCTTGGAGGGGAGCTAGCGTCACACCAAGGACAATGTTGCCTTTGACGGGGACACCTGCCAGTTTGTGAACTTACTGACTCTCCAAGGATGCAGCTTCTGCTATGGGTAATTATAGGTATGCTAGGTCGGTAAGGTGACTTTATGGGCAACAGGTGGGTAACTGGGGAGGTCATGCTGGGGGCTTATTCCTCTCCTCCTTCCTCCCTTTTGGGTTTGTTGGTTTTGTTGGCCACCTCTTGGTAATAAATATTGGTTTTTGTTAAGCTTTTAACAGTGTCATGGTCTCAAGATTCGGTATGTTTCGAACCCTCTCTAATACAGGGTGTTGTTGGGATAAATATGTGCATGAAAAAACATCAGTATAAACATTGGGGAAAAAAGCAACTTGCACAGCTAAGTCATCAGAATCCATGAACGGATTTATATATAAAGATATAAAGATATAAATAAATAAATATCTACATAGAGAACCACTTTGTTTGTGAGGCATTAAAATGGCTCTGTGGAGGTGATGCAAGTGAAACTACTTCATAGCAGAATGAACTCACAGAGGCAGTTAGTGAAGAAAAGAAACACCCAGCTGGGACAAGAAAAAATTCTCCTGACTCCTCAGATCTGATCTTCCAGAAATACCTAAAGCACAATTTCAAAGACAAGCTTGGGAATAAAAGTCCTAACTTTTCAGAATACTAAAAATCAAGGAGTGAGTATTTAATCAATAAATGTTTTATAACCATTAAATATTTTTATACTTTTCCTCTCATCAACTCTTAAGCCATCCCTGTTCCACACCAGTAAACAACATCTACCTGTCTGTAGGCCTATCATTGTGTCACCCCTGTTAGCCAACTATCTCCTCCCTCAAAATGTTAGTATTATTTTGTTATATTATACTCAGAGCAATGACTCCCACCTTGATCTTTGCTGTGCCTATATCAGACATACTACAAGAAAAAATGTACTTCCCTCCGAAACATCTGTGTATTCCAGGGGCAATGGATGGTATCTAGCTCTGCAAAATCTTACCATCTGAGACATCTAAGATGACAGACAATCACAGCTACAAAAGTATATCTGACTCAGTAAAGTGTCAGGAAAATACAGGAACATGCAACCTGCTCCACTAAAATACTGAACTGAATTTGTGCACATTGACATTTCAGAGATAATGCCTAAACTGCACAAGAATCTGTCTTTAGGCAGGATTAGATTGCATTTACGTGAGATTAAGAACCTAATCCAAAATAGCAATTTATTCTATTATCTAAAACAAGTGAAATATTTGTTCTCATGCCTTCTTTCTTGTCATTTTTCAGTCTTACACCTCACTTTTCCATTTGTCACTTGGGATGATTCCTTCTAGGATTCTATGTCTTCTTTGCTCTAATGAAGTCCTTCTCCTACATCTCTTTTCTGTTTGGGAAATGCTGCTGTGTGAAATGATACAGATTTCCACTAATAAAGGATGCCCTTTGAGCTTAGTGCCATGGACCTTTTGAGCATGTTGATCAGAGAGATGCTTTTTTCTGCAATAATTTCATCATCTCTGAAAGGAACCCAATCCTACAATTAATTTCCCGCTATCAATGTCATCTGTTTTTCACAGATTCCCACTTTTGACAAGACGCAATCTCTGATAATTTCTTAAGAGGTGTATTACTTTTAATTGCCCTCATAAACATAATTGCTGAGCTAATTCAGGACAGGCAGACTAGTCTACCTGCACTATTTGCAAATATTAAACAAAGAAGTTCCCTGTACGGTAAGTTCCACGGAGTTTAATCTATCTGGAAGAGTTGCCCAGACAAATGAGCTGTGATAACATCTGCTGAGTTCCAATGGGCTAGGTTAATCCAGTATGAGCTGGTAGCACAGGTAATGTTTCTTTTCTTGTACATTACTTGGATAGGGGGCTGGAGGAATATGGAAACTGTGGTGGCAACTACTAATTGGCCTCAGGGATAGAGGATGTCAAAGATGTTTGGCCTTGGGCTGTGTGATTAGAAGAGCCATTGCCAGTTTATGTCAGTGATTTAATCTGAAAGGTATTAAATTGTTAAGACAATAGTCCTTTTGGAGTGCCCACCATAGATCATCATCCCTTACCATGTAGAAGCTGAAGCCCAAGAACTGCAACACACAGAAGCTAAACTGTCATCTACAGACTCAGTATGTCAACCAGTCAGAAGGAGTGACCTGTTCCTCTGGGATTACTGGTATAGGACTTGTCTAAACTAGACTAGTGGGGCTGAAGCTCTGATCTGTGTGTGATGTGTTTGCAGACCAGGAATCATTATCCACTTACCCATCCTCTCAGGCAAACTGTGTATCACTGAGTACATTATTACACCACCCTATCTCCTCGTGACCATGGTATGCATGGTGTAGATCTGAGACAACTTTCATTCAAAAAGCAGTGACAGCTGTCCTGCACCCCTACTTCTGGTGCAAAGGCTGGTCTTAGGCTTTGCAACTGGAAGTAGGTCCTGTGCTCTTTCTCCCAGAATGCCATTCCCTACACTTCCAGTTGAAGCCCCGCCTTGTTTACGCTGGAGGTAGACTGAGGGCTGTTAGGACAGGAAGTCTTCCCTCTGTCTATGGGAATTTAGAGCCATTTAATATTGAGTAAAATTTCTCATAAATTTAAGAGACTATGCTTCTGCTCAAAACCCATGCATCACATGAGGATGTTTAGAACAAGAAGATGTTTGTAGAAGGGAATTAGCAGACATTAATGGATGAAATTTTCACAGTAAATGAAATCATCAGAAGGGGTTAGATACTTAAAAGACTATTGTCACAGAGCTATTCAGGGACCTTTTACCCCAGAGAACTTCAAGAAGCGAACCTAAATGAGAACAGAGTTTACAGACTTTTAGGTTATGTGACTGAAGGCTCATTCCCATGAACACAAAGGAGCAGAGAAAATGGTAGACAGGAAAACCCCAGTAACTGCACCCAGTGCTGACTCAGCCCCTGGCAACGTTGTTTCAAGGGCTAGAACGGGGGACCCACCAGTCCCATGGGTTGGGAGGATACCCCAGCCAAGTCAATGGAAGACACTTCCCATCAATCCCATTACAGACTCAGAGAGAATTACTACCTGCAGGAGCATGGGACTCACCATGGGAAGTTGGAAAGAAGATTGGAGTTGTACAAGACTTACTATTTAGGGGAAGAATCAAAGTTGGGGGAGGGAAAGATCAAATTGGACTGGAGAGGAACAAGTGTGCAAAAAAATACAGGAGAGAGGAGATAAAAGGAGCTGGACATACATAAACAGGTTACCGGTCAGTAGGCTTGTGTTGAAGGACAGCAAGGGCTGGGGCCTTTGCCAGCCAGGGCTCCATCTCTGGTAGGGGATGGTTTTAGTGTGCTCAAGGACACAAATAGCCAAGCTGTGCCAATGATCATGAAGAAATGGAAAAGCATCCAGAAGTAACTGAAGCAAGAACTGGAAAACAATAACAAATCAGAAAACAAGTGGTATAATTATCAATGAGGTATTCTCTAACTAATTCTGTAACTAAGGACATGGAAGGGTACTGGGGGCTAAAAAAAGACCTTAGAGAGGGAGGACCTATGACCCTGCTCCAGGATGCAGACCGTCTCTGCATCCTCCAAATTCAGGGAGCAGAAAAGAACAAGGGATATTCAAGACCCACACATGACCCTGTGCTATGATGACACAGCATGTCAGGAACAACCACACTGACCTACCCATGCTGCCTTCAGGATTGTACCATCTCTACTGCAGAGTGAGGAGCTTATGAAAAGAACTCACAGTGCCAGCCTACCTAATGTTCTCCTTCACTGGGCTATCTCTGCCATGGCACAGGGAAGTCATGTAATTTGTAAAATTTCATATATCTGTCTCTTAAACATAATTGTCAGACTGGGGAGGAGGTGGTAGAGTTGAGCTCTGTGGGAAGGTCCCAGACACGCTGGACATAGCTAGTCTCCACCTGACCCACCACAGGCCACAGCTGAACACACCAGCCAAGTGGTGGTGTCTCTGAGCCACCAGATGGGTTTGTAGCACCTCTTAAACAGATGTGTGTGAAAAAAGGGCAGAAAACACTAGAACAATAGAAAAAAAAATTACCAGATTGGAGGAGAAGGATAGAGAAAACCATGTCTGAGCTGGGCCCATGAGGCATGACTCTAAAAGCACTGCTACTGATGGAGGAACCACCACGCACTCACCCCAATCTCTGCGCTGCCCATTGCCTCACCAAAAGGACTGACAGCAATTTGCAGTATGAGGGGACAGGAGAATAGGAGAGGGGAGACTGAAGAAGAGTTTCTTTTTATGAGGTTTTTTTTTGTACTGCATTGAAGAACTGGATCTCTGAATATCCTCCCAGGAGGGTTTCACTTCCACTACCCCTTCTGAGTAATTTTGTGTTATTGTCAGGAACATGACTGTCCCCCAAACTAAATTGTTCTTGTGTAGAAAGAAATACAGACAAGCCTTATACCAGTGAAGTCCTGATCTTCATCCCAGGTAAAACACACTTTGAATTCAAACAGAACTTGGCAGATCTTCTGACCTTAGGAATGAAAATGAAGGCTATTACCAACATATTAAACTCTCACCCTAACACCTCTTCGAGATGTCTCAAATAGCACTTGAATGTCTTTGCTCTCAGTTCTTCAGTTTTTATGCTCCAGAATATGTCTAGGTTCAAAAGGAAAGCTCTCTGATTTTACAGGAATCAGCCAAAGATGTTCAGGATTTCTCAGTGTCCTAATCCTGGAATGCTGCCACTCGCATGTTGTTCTCTATATATCTGCTGAAGGACATGGCGTTGAAAGAAAGGAAGCTCCTTAAAGCTACCTTATATGCTGCGGCAGAAAAAGCTGACAAGCAGCGCTGTCCACTGGAGGGCAGTGAAAGGCTGGGGAAACCTAAAGTGTGAGCTCCTAAATACAGCCCCTAACTGGAAAGATCACATCTGTGAAGGAATCCCCGCAGGAGCAGGTACTACATTGAAGGGGATTACATTCTGGGGAGGAATCCACACTGGGATGGTTGAAAAGAATGAGAAACATGGAGTGCCAAGAAAAGAAACCACTACACACTGATGTCAATCTCTTGTGGAGCCTGCTGCCTTGCTGAAGGGACTGAGTATAGCATTGGCAAAAGCAAGCAGGGGGGAGACTTGAAGGGGCAGGAGAGGCTTGAAGAAAGGGGGCAGGAAAGGTGTCTGGAATGAAGTTGTTTTCCTTAGGCATTTATTTTTTATCTTGTTTCTCAGTACCCCTGATTCAGTAATTAAAAAATATGTAGTTGGCAAAAAAAAAATTAAAAAGCATCAAAATTTCCCAATATGAAACTGCTTTCCCACAACACGTGGACAGACTAGAAAAGGCAAGATTATGCTCATCTTTCTTATGATTATGCTTTATTTAGGAGCTCGACTGGCTACAAAGGTGTAATTTAGTGGAGAATGTGGATCCTTGAGCTAAGAGCTGCTTTGGAATGGTTCCTAGCATATTCAGACCTTAAAAGAAAGAACAGAGAACAAATGTTAAAGGCAGCAAGAGTGAGAAGCTATTGTGTTTTGTTTGCAGATAAGGAGGTATTAAGAGACCTTTCTGGTTTGGGGTTCATCTAGGCCATTTTCTTTTCTGAGATTGTAGGTGAAAGGCTGTTCACGCTGGCAAATGTGGCAAGGAACCCTGAATCCACCTTCAGAGATATCACACTCTACATTGAGATCTTACTTGATGCTATAAGTAAAAGGCAACTCCTGATGTAGTGATCTTTGTGAAGCTCATGTGAGACATGTGATTTGAGCAAGTGCAGGTGAAATAAATTTGGATTGAGGGAGGATGCTGCTTTTTTGGAGAAGATTGTATACTGTGAAGATGTGTATGTCAGTGTGTGCACACTGGCAAATATCAAGTTGGGGTAATTGGTGAGAAGGATAAGAGGCTTGGAAGCCATATATTGGAGCTGCCATAGGTCTAGTCTGGACACTAGGCAGACCAGAGTCATCCGACAGTTTCGTCCTGGAGGGACCAAGGAGTCCAAGCCAATCACTGGAGAGGCTGTGAGGTCAGGTGTCAACTGAGACCCATTTGCTTGTATATGTCTCTGAGTCAAGGGAGACAAGAGGATCCAGGGACAATTACTGGGGAGATCCTTAATGCATATCTGTAGATGTTGGTCTGTGTGGGGTCATGCAAAGAAAACTGGAAGGCCAAGGGTCCAGGGTCAGTTTCTGGACAGACTGAGTACCTGAACTGTACACATTCCATGGCCTATTGTACATTAACATATGTACATATTTCACAATAAAAAAACCCTTTAACTGACAAAAAGGTGGGGAGATCAGGATGTTCGTGCTTCTGTTTGTGTGATCAGCTGTGTATATATAGATACACACAGTGTACAGTATCTCTGGGACTTGTTGGGAATAGAGGCAATAGTCCACGTCAGTGCTAACTGCATCTGGCAAATGGAGTTGTGGCAGCCTGGCCTCTACT
Source organism: Pipra filicauda (assembly GCF_003945595.2). Taxonomy (NCBI): domain Eukaryota; kingdom Metazoa; phylum Chordata; class Aves; order Passeriformes; family Pipridae; genus Pipra; species Pipra filicauda. Next base: position 1,191,220 of record NW_024104432.1, read on the forward strand.
GGGCTACCAGCTTCAGCAATCCTCAAGCCAATGAGTTTCTCTCACAATATAGAAAGAAGCTCCAGCATTTGCAGATGAGTGACTCTGCACAAAGTACACCACTCTAAAGCTAGAAGTGGATGCACATGAGCCTCTATTCAGATGACTATTTATCTGTATTGCATGTGCAACAGCCATTTAATCCACCAACAAAAGGTCACTATGAATGCAGTGCAGCAGAAAAGTGCTGAAGCTTCAACTCACAAAATTTACTTACAGTGTGGAAGTGCAGGGACAGAATTCGTGATTTTGCTAACCCAAGAAATTAAAGAAAGATCCCTGGAGTATGTCCAACATCCTCCCAGTTCTTAAAACATACCTATGCCATAAAACAAAGGTGTAACATCTGTTATCTGTAATGTTTCCGTGTATGCCCTCTGGGTGTACTATTGATTTGGCAGAACTCACATCTTAACATTTAGAGTATGACAATGAATGTTAAAGATTTTCCTGAATAAGCAATCAACGGAACTACTTCTTCTTCCTCAAAACATATGCTATGGTCTGGCATGCTGAATACATGCAATATATGTACAGAGAGAATTGCTCTTTACTCTTTAAAAATCAAACATTACCAAAGAAATAGTTAATATTTACCCAGAATATCAGAGAGAGCTTTTAACAGAAGAGCATTACATTTCTGTCCCCACCCACTCCACCCCCGTCCGGGATTTTTACAGGAACTTTAGAAGAGAATAGGACTATTTTAGTTGGAAGGAACCTCCAATGATCATCCAGTCCAACTGCCCAACCGATTCAGAACTGACTAAGCTAAAGCATGTTATTAAGGGCATTGTCCAAATGCCTCTTAAACACTGACAGATTCGGAGCATCCACCACCTCTCTAGGAAGCCTGTTCCAGTGTTTGACCACCCTCTCGATAAAGAAATGCTTCCTAATGCCCAGTATGAACCTCTTCTGGCACAGCTGTGACCCACTTTGAACAGCTTTGAATTTCCACACATCCTGCCACTGGATAATATGGAGAAGAGCTCAGCACCCCCTTCTAGATTTTCTCTCCTCAGGAAGCTGTAGAGAGAGATGAGGTTGCCACTCAGACTCCTTTTCACCAAACTAGATGAGCCTATTCAAGGACTTTCACATCCTTCTTAGATTCTGGGGCCCAGAACTGCACAAAGTACTCGAGCTGAGGCTGCACCAATGCTGAATAGAGTGGGATAATCACTTCTCAGCCCAATGCTAGATTCCTTTGCAAGGCCTCTTGGCCCTCAAGAGAGTCAACATCACCTCTCAGTCTGCTACCATCAGCAAACCTGCTAATGGTGCATTCAGCTCCTGCATCCAGATCATTGATAAATATATTGAACAGTACTGGCTCTAGAATTGATCCCTGAGGAACACTGCTGGTGACTAGTCACAAGCTGGAAGTAGCCCCACTCACTACAGCCCTTCAGCCAGTTCTTCACTCAGCACACCATGGATCCACTTATCCCACAGCTGGACAGCTTGTCCAGAAGGATGCTGGGGGGAACAGTATCAAAAGCCGTACTAAAATCCAGAAAAACTACAGCCACTGCCTACCCTTCATCCACTAGGCAGGTGACCTTATTAGAGAAGGATATTAAACTAGTTAAACAGGAATTTTCCTGTGTGAACCCATATTGACTGTGCCTGATGATTGCATTTTTCTTTAAATGATTTTCAATAATACCCAGTATAATCTTCTCCACAATTTTTCCAGGAACTGAGGTTAGACTAACAGGTTGGTAGTTCTCTGGATCTCCCTTCATGTACTTTTTGGTAGATGCAAGTAATATCCAGTCAGAAGGGACCTCCCCTGACTCTCAAGACCTTTGGTAGATGAACAAGTGGGCTCCTGCCATAACATCCACTAGCTCCTTCAGAACTCTGGGAGGATGAATCTCTTCATGGACTTGTGAGCATTCACCTGATAAAGCTGGTCCCTTACAATTTCAGTGTCCACAAATGGAAAGTCACTGTTCCCAGACCTGTGATCCTCTGACTCAGGGGACTGCGCAAGCCTTCATGATGGTCCTAAAGTGTGGCTACATCAAAGCTGGAGTTCAGATGTATGCATACAGTCATGGCAGTCACTCTGAATTTATTCTGGTCAAACTCAAAAATCTGGTTTGTCATTTCTAGATAGCAGAATGCCTCATTCTTTCTTTTAGTAAAATTCTGACTTACTTGTAGGGAAATGGGAAAAGGTGTGAAAGGTGTGACAGTTCCAGATGGGTCAAAACACAAGTAAGTACAAATTTGACTACAAATTTAGGAGGTTCTTTTTCTTAACTATGCATTGTCTAAGATATTGTACTTTTTACAACTCCAGGAAGCACAATGATCTTTTCATAATGCAAAAATAATCAGCTATTTGAAAAAGTTTTAGCTCACTGTTAATGCAATGTAGATAATGGAAGTTCATCCTTAACATGCTGAGACAATTGAACAACCATTGATCCGTACTACTTATAGAATCAGAAGGTGTCTTGAAAGTGGTCACTGTAGCCTGAGGTGCCATGATGTGCCTGGTGAAGTTATGGCTGATATCACTGGCTTGGAAGGCTGGGCAATGGTGACAAGGGGTTTTGTGGTATAAGTGGGATGAGTGGCAGTGGTGGACCAAGGGATACCAGTGGACTAAGGGGTTGCTGGGGAGGGGAGTACCTGAAAAATTTGTATGTCAAAGAGATATCACACAGAAAAGAAATGTAAACAGAAGAAATGGGGCACACAACAAAAATTACAGCTTTTATAAAATAGTGACTTTGTCATAAAATCATGTAAGTGATTCCTGTAAATCAGCACAGACATTCTTTTTCTTCTTTCACAGATGTAATACAAGTTTTCTGGGATATTACATTTATCATACCCACACAGAACCACAAAGCAACAATCATAGTTGTTACATGGGTATCCAGTGTGGGATACCAACTCTTTGCCTGTGTATTTCCTGTGGGAAGACCTAACTTGTAGCTTTTAGGACTGAAAACCAGCTAAGGAAAACTCATAAGAAAAAGACCAAATAAAATTCTGGTGAGTGTTATAATTTGCAAACTTTTCACTACCTTATATTGTTATAAAGGCTATAAAAATCTGAAAGGTAGAGAACACTTTACCATGAAACAGCTAAGCTTTCAGATAAAAACATATTTTTGTGAACCCTCTCCCAATAGAAGTCTAAGAATAATTCCCTATCATTAACTTTTGTTTCAATATAACAGAGAAAGGGAATTCTGTGATCAATTTTAGTCCTAGTGGAATCATAACAGAAATAGGAAAAGGAATAGGAATGACTAAAACTACCTGGTTACATTTCTTAGTAAAAAACGTTTAGGAAAGCACTTCAATACATGAAGTTAAGTGGGTACTTAACATTTCTGTAACCTGGGAACTCAGCTCTGCAAATGTCAGGAAGACTAGTATTTTCTTAACAATTATATTGAAACAAACAAACAAACAAGCAAACATGATTAAACATTGCTTCCTTTGTGCTAATTGGTGAGAAAAACTAAATTTTTGTTTCAAGGTATATTAAACCGTACGTTCAAAATGTCTTCCAGTAACTTCCCACATGGTGAAAGTTCAACTAAAGTAATGCTACAGTCAAGGTGCAGCTTGCATCATTTACTTATTAGTGCCTTGCCAAGATTAAAACAGAGAGTGGAATGCAGTTCTACAGGTCTGGTTGACACCTAATCTCTTTAACTTTTATTCTACTTTACCAAAACATTTTCCTCTCTCTCCTCACTCAAAGATAGTATTTAGGAACTGTTCAGAATAAAAATACAAAGGCCTAAACTCCAACGTGGATGAAAGAACAGACATATTTAAAAAAAACCCAGCTTTAAATACTTAATACTAAAATACTCTGTCCTTGAGGAAAGGTAATTTTTTTTTTCTGAGAAGGAACTGATATGAGATGTGAGCATATTATTTAACTAAAATTTCTTCAGGCAGGAAATTTCAATGAAATGTAGGAATTTTAGTAAAAAAGAATTTAAAGCTCTTTACCTCTGCATTATTTATATAACCCTATGGTATCTCTTTTCTACAGTATCTTTTTATATGTAGAATATTTTTATTTATTCAAATGTCTGGTATTATTTGTGTTTTGTTTGGTTGTCAAAAATGGAAAGGAAGAAAAAATAATTTTATCTTAGTTCCACATAAAAGTTGATATTCAATTTCTGTTTTTTCCTGTGTAACACCTAATATGCTTTTACAGAATGCTTTTTCTCCAAGTATGATTTAAAATGTCAGAAGACATGTTTTTATTAAAAAAAAATTAAAAAAATATCTACACTTCTTTCAATGTAGATATGAAACAAAAAAGAATAAAAGAATCAATAGATCAGTAAAAGAATGTAAGATTTCAGAAAGGACCTGTCAAAAACCATGTTTCTGAGACAATAAATGTTAAAACTGCTGAAATCACCCTGCATGATCACCTTAATAACCATTGCTGTGTTCAGGTTTGGGTTCTCCAGTACAAGAAAGAAAATGGCACAGGAGGGTGTCCAACAGAGTTCAAAGAAATGGTCAGGGCTCTGCAGAATATGACATCCAAGGAGAAGCAGAGGGAACCTGGAGAAGAGAAGGCTAAGGGGGATTTTTTTTGCAGTTTTCACCTTCCTGATAGCATGCAGCAGAAGGACAAAGGCCGACAATCACAATTTACAACAAAAGAATTTCTGACTAGATAAAAGGATTTATATATTTTTTTATTTGTTGTACCATGAGGATACTTAGATACTGGAACAAGGACCCAGAGAACTGTGAAATATTCAGCCTTGGGGATATTCAAGCTTAACAGGACATGACCCTGAACAACCTGCTCACACTGACCCTGCTTTAAGCAAGGGGTTGGGCTAGATGGCCTCCAGAAATCCCTTCCAACTAAAGCTATTTTGCAATTCTATAAATAGTTTTTGATAAACCTGAAGTTCCCTATCTTAATAATATTGCATCGATGCAGCCCAAGTCTGCAACACTGCAAATTCAGTTGGATGAACTGCTTGTGTGTCAGGCCAAACTGTCTTCAAATTATACTAGCTGATTTAATTGAAAAATTTCTTCTGCCTGGAATCCACATTTTGTTTGTGGTGGATCATCCCAATGCTGCCCTAGATGTTCTTACCAACAACTTTTTCGCCAAGGTGTGAAGGAAAAGTGACAGTACCAATAAGGCGTAAAAACAAACACGGAAAGACTGTCCCAACTTTTCTGTTAGGTTGGGAGTGAAGACAGGGGTCTCATTTGCCTGTAAAATACTTTCCTACCCTTAAACCTGTTTTTGTCAGGACCTGATTAATCTCTTCTCAACCTTAGTCTGTATGTAAGTATGATGCCCAGCACTCCATCCCAGTGCAGGGCAGGGATCCCATACTGAAGGCTTGAACTAAATGGTGAACACAACACACACCGGATTATCAGGTCCCAGGCCTATAGTGCAGGCCAGAATGACCAGGTTGTCTGCTTTGCCCAGTCTGACAGAAATGCAGCCAAGGACACCTAAGTGATCCCCACAAATTCGTATTGCCAGGAGTTTCTCCCTGAAAAACAAAACACAAAGCCTTCATAAACTTTGGGAATATTTATTAGATTATAATTCCTAAATTAGCTTTCAGATAGGGTTGTACTCCAGTCTGTATAGACAAAACTCTAGGCAATTTGCTGGGTCTTTTCAAATGTTATTTTCATAGTCATCAGTGTCATCAAGTAAAAAAACCCCCAAACTCTTCTGTTTAGCCCAAAGAGCAGATGATGTTAGTTAAAGAGGAGTCATCGTAGGCTGCAGCTGCACAGTCAGAGGTGTTAAATGCTATTCCATAAAACCACTGGGAGAATACAATTCTCTTAAGAGAAAGAAGTCTGTCAGATGGTTGAAGAAGAGTTTCCTTCATTTCAGGGACAGAGAGTTTTGAAAAAAAAAATCATGCTTTCAATATGTCCTAAGTAGATTTAAATTTTGATGGTCCTTGGGCTTTATTATGTCTGCCTTTCTGAGACTGAGTTCATGGTTTGAAGCTGTAATCTCCAGTTGTTCCACTAGCTCTTTCAATATCATTTGTGTTGCTGTCAGTGCTGGAAGATTAAAAATTTGAGGGAGCTGTGTTTGGACTCAGTGCGAAGCCAGTGTCCTTTGAGATTTTGCTGGTTATTACTGAATTAACACCCACATAGGTTTACTTAGGCCTTGGAAACACTACATTTGCAACAAAACCCCCATTTTTTTCCTGAGTACAGTTTCAAGCAGAGGGTCACATCTCAGGTGAACAGGAAGTGAAGATGGTGCGTGAGACTAGAGTTACAGATGCATAGACTTGTGTGACCTCGTATTGATTGCCCCCAAAATGACTCTTACAATGTTGGCTCTGGTGATTTTCAATGACAATCAAGTACCTAAATTCTATTATTGATATTTTCGAATAAATAGAACTCATCACATATTGAAATTCTCACTCCTCCTCATTTAGTTGCTTTTGCTTAGTTAATACCTTTTTTGACATTACAGTGTGAAAACATATCCTTCTTCATATTTTATTCTTGGTAGAGACAGCAGAACCACCCCTTCACCATAGGATATGGTGGGTTTTGCACTCGGTAGCTTACTGTGATGTTTCTCAGATTAAATTTTTTTAATGGCTAATTTTAGAGAATATTAGAATATTTTGATTTTAAAATGGTGATTTCTTTCATCTGCAAATCCCTTTTTTTTTCCCTACAGAAATAAGATGGGAAGAAATCTTTTGGCTATCAGAGCTAACACCTTGCTGCCAAGTAGTTCATCTCTTGTTCCTGCTATTTCTATGGAAAATCCAGGCTGTGATGGTCCTAATAGGCATAGCTGTATTGTAAATGTTAGTAAGGAACTCTTCTCATTTTCAGCTTAAACCTAATAATATTTCATATATGCCTGTTTGTCCGGGTACTAACATTGTGTTTTACTTTAGAAAGTTTCTTTGTAGGGTTTGCTCTCAGTTGCATTTTTGACAGCATTCCTATTTCATCTCAGTGTCCTTTGCTAGACTAACGAGTCAAGCTCCCGTGGTCTTCTACAGATCCTTCTGCATCTTTCTATATATTTGTCTTGAATACAAGTAACCAGCACAAACCCTATCTTTCATTAAAAGTCTCCCCAGGACTTTGTATAGTCTAACACATCTCTGTCTTGATTCCAGCTGATAGACTGTGTGATGCCATTTGCCCTTTGTGCAGCTATTGGGACTTTTCAGCTCACGGCCATCCCAGGAACAGCAAGTATTTCTTTCCCTTAGTTTCCAAATAGTGAACTACGAATCTTTGTTATTGGTTTCCCAATAAATGACATTGTGTTCTGTAGTGATACGTTTAACCTCAGTCCCAAGGCTGCACATGTTTTTCAAGTAGCATTCAGACATTTTTAACCAACTTCTAACTAGGAAAAATAAGAAAATAATGAAGCAGCAGAGAAAAACTACCTTACATATTGTTTTATTGTTCCAGTTGTTTATCCTAATTTCACTCATTAGTTTTACATTTGTTTTCTTCCTTTATTTTTCTAAGAGAAAAGTGGTTATGTTAAGGAGGTGTTACAAGACAATGAAAAATACGAAATGTGAAAACGTGCAGTTATTGAACTAAAAATAAATATTTTACTTCTTAATAAAACAAAAGCTTTTATTAAAGAAATGCTATTTGAAAAACCCTTTTGATATTTTCCCAGAAAAAGCTTAATCAAGGAAAAATCACTCTATTATTCTACAAATGTAATACATTAAGCAAAATAAATTTATTTAGAGATGGTAATTCTCACATGTAGCATGGATAAAGAAATAGTAAAGAATCCCAAAACGCTGTGGAGAAAAACATAATCTGACCATGAAGGACCTCTAGTGGCACACTATACTTCCAATTAAGAAAACCCTAACATTATGCTTGCTCAGCATTTTATAAGGAATCACTTTTGCAGTTTCAGATTTTAAGTTCAATTCATGAGATTTTTTTTCTCTTTCCTTTTGTCGATAAGGCAAATCCAGAAATATAATTTTGTTACAGTGATATACAGTGAAGTGTCTAAGTGTACAATGACATTGCCCTTTAAACTCCCTGAAACTTAAAGCAGATGCTGTCAACTTAAAAATTATGTTCTGTGTTTTTACTTATTATCATTATCTACTTTTATCACCTAGTCAAATTTCCAATTTTCTCAGCACAAGGAACCGCCTGATAGGACACACTGAAATGAAACTGTTTAACAAAAACAAGTTGAAAGCCGATGAAGATACGAGATCTATGTCTGTGTCTCATTTGTCATGGTTGTGCTAATTCTTTTATTTGTTCTCAGCTCAAAAGTAATGGGTTTTTTTTTGAAAAGCAGCAAAAAAAAAAAGCTATGCTGGTACTTTTGAGTTATTCTTCATCCATTCTATAAGATATCTAACTATAAGAAATATTTGGATTGCTAGTTCCTTTCAGGCACACTTCAAAATAGTTTGATATTTTAGATACAACTTTTGAATGATTGATTTTTAAAGAATTCTACAAATGTATTGCGAATAGTTCTTTGTCTACATTTTTGCTAAGTCAAAAAGGAGGTATAGGTCTACTAGTCTAGAGTTATTCCCAGGGATTTCACTCATCCTGGAACAGACAGAGTAAATCATGTTACAGTGGAACCAGTTACTTCTGTAGGGCACCAGGAACAAAGTTTCTGTCTCTGAAAGAGGATGCAGTACACAGCCTTAGATGCACACAGTCCCCATGTTTCCACTGGTGAGACGGCACTAGGGAGTGATAATACCAAGTCTGGTCTGTGGGGCCAGTCAGCCTGGTCGGCACACACTGCACACAGATGTATCTCTTTGTTGAAGCATAGGCAAACTCAGGAACCAACAAAAATCCAGAAACACACAGCCACGATCACACCTGAGATGAACCCTGAATCATAGTAAAGCAGGAGCCTGAAGCAGGAGTAGCTGAACATGAAGTCATGTTTAGACTTCTCACATATCTCTACATTCATGGCCATGTTGTCCATAAAAATTTTCTGAGACAGCAGAGTATACCATACTCTGCAATGAACTTAGTCCCCAAAGTCTAACAAAGGGCTCTTTTAACAATTCTGGTTGCTGTTTTCTGTTTGTTTGTTTGGGGGTTTTTTTTTATTAAAAAATTAAATTAAAAAGTGATCCCTGCCTGTTTAAACTCTTCTTACTTTGTTTCATATTTTCAGAGTTCACAGATACCCCTCTGGCACTGGAATCCATCTGCAGCTGAGCAGCTCTGCCCTAAAGCCTGGCAGTGGCTTTCTGGTGTGAGGCTGCTGCAGCCTACCTGTAGCAAGGAATTCCAAGAGCTGAGCTCTTCCTGGGGGCATTTCTGGGGTTTAATACCACCACCTGGGATATATACAGCAGCACTAACAGTTGAGAGTCGTTAAAACCTCCATCAGAGTATGCAAAATATCACCAGGTTCTCCAGGCGAGTTGCCCTGAGATGTGGGTGAAGACAAACAGGCTGAGGTAAATCCGTAAGCATGGGAATTATCAGTAAAGAAGTGTGAGTTGGAACGTTAGAAGAGCTGAAGGCTGCACACAAAGCCGTGAGAAGTTAAACTTCAAGGGTTTAGAGTAACTTTGACTCCTGTAACCGGCAGATGAGCCTGAACTGCCTGCGAACCAAGCCAGCCGCGGCCACGTGACCCGAGGGCAAAGTAGCCCTGCAGGGACCCGCATCGGGGCACCACGCTGGGGCTGCTGCCGGAACCCCCGCGGGAGAGCGGGAACATGAAATTGGCGTTGGCGCTGCTGGAGCCGCCCTTCGCTGCTCCCGCTTGCGCCCGGCGGATGGAGGAAACTGCGCGGTCGGGGCTCACTGAGGGAAAGGAAGACGAGCAGCGTTTCCCCCCACACGGGCAGGCAGCAGCAGAGCTCCGACCCTCCGCCCCAGAACGAGCTATGCCCCTCCCGGGGGCGGCCCCTCGGCGGGCACAAAGCCGGCCTCGGCCCCTGCCAGGAGCGCCGTGTGCCGCCGTCCCTGTGCCGGTGCTCATCCCTCCCTCCGTCCCTCCCTTCCTTCCGCTGCCTCGGTAGCGCCCGCCCTCCCTGCCTCCATCCTTGCCTACTCCCGGCGGGCGTAGGGCCGGGGCAGCGCCGGGCCATGGAGGAGGCGGCCGCGGCTGCCGGGGCACCGCCGCCCGGGGCTGCGGCGGCCGCTGCTGCTGGGGCCGAGCCCTCGCCCGAGGCCGCCGCTCCCGCCCCGCGCCGGCTGCTGGCGCTGCTCGGGGCCAAGCTCTGCACCTGGTGAGTCCCCGGCTTCCACGTGGAGCCGCGCATCGCCGGTCTCCTGAGGGAGAGAGAGAGGGAAGGAAGGAAGGAAGGGAGAAACATCCCTTCTCCCCTCGGCACGTTGGCCGACAGCGCGGTCGGGATGCGGAGACCGATCGGTGCCGCCGGGGAGCAGCCGCGTGATGCTCGGGCCAGAACACCCACCTCGGTGCGGCCCCGGGGTTACGGCCGGGTTGGGCAGAGCCTGGACCCTTCGGGCGCCCCGGCAGAGGTGGCTCGGGGGTGTTTTGGCAGCCGTCGCGGGTGCGGGGCGCTCTGATGCCCGGGCTGCTGCGGGAGCACCGCTGACTGCAGCCTGCGGCTGCTGCTGGGCGAGAACGCCAAGGGTCTCTTCAGCTGAGAGGGGTGTAGAGTTAGCGAGTGATGTGTTTGACGTTATCAGAGTGTACTCCCATATCTATACGCGTGCACTTGTCTTCTTTTTTTTTTTTTTTTTTATTAACTCTGGCTTAATATTTTTCTGTTTCTCTGTTTTTTCTGTATGTTTATGTGTTCTGTAATCTTCGATCAACATCGTTGTGAAGAACAGGTCACGGGTGTCAGGGAAGGTAACAAAACAAAGTAGCTGAGCTGAGGTGTGGAGTCCAGAAAGACTAATAGCCTCTTTTCCTCCTTCCTTGAATTGCTTTAGGGCGGAGACCTATTCAGGTATCTCTTGAAATACGAGCACTGGTTAAGCATGGAAAACTTGTGGAAGAAAATCTGCCAAGCTGTGCAGGCGTAGCACATGTTCTAAAGCTGGTACTTGTGAACCACTGCCTTTTACAAGAGTGGGAGTACCTTCTAAGACTTCTAGAGCTACATCTACTTGCAGCTTCAGTTTCTATCTAGGGAGGAAAAAAGTAATCCCCAGGCTCTAGGCTTGGTCTCTAATAATTACTGCATCAGATCTCCTATTTGTCAGCCAAGGATATGCTGGCTTTCCTACCAGCCTCATGCCTCCATCATAAGCTGGAGTCTGGCAGCTGGACTGTGTGAAGGTGTGTGCTGGACAAGCAGAGCCTTGTTCCAGGGGGCAAAGCTGCCTTTCTCTTTTGGCTATAGAAGTTTTTCTCTTTTCATTCTTTTTGCCTGTCAGGAATGACCCAAAAGGCAAGATAGAAACTTGAGCTGTTCAGTAATCTCACCTATGGTAGTAGTTTTACCAGAAGGCTACGCTAATTGAGTCTATAGGTGGTACTTAAAGAAAATAAAGTGCTTTCACTGAGTTTTGTAAAGTGTTGTAGGTTGTGGTTTTGTGTGTTTGTTTGTTTGGGTTTTTGTGGAGTTTTTTGGTTTTTTTTTGAGTAAAAGCAGTAGAAAGTATATTTCTTGTATTGGAATTAAAGAAGTCTGTCTTTGCTGATAAATTAAATTGACTTCAGTTTCAAAGCAGAACATTGCAAAACAATAACTTGTGATGACATTAGTTCTTAAAAATATATTTGGTAGTCCTGGGCTATGTGCTAATCATGTTGCAATATGGGTTCTATCTGAACCTGCACTTTTCCTTTAACTAACTTTCTATTCCTCACATGAAAATGTGAGATTATTGACATTAAAAGGTCACTTCCCCTCTATTTAGGAAGGGTTCAGTAGTTAAAACTAAGTGTATGTAGACTCTCTATGTGTAGAGTGTTGCCAGGCTTTACCTGTTAGTGTTTAATTGGTGGCATAAATAAAATTAACTTTTGAAAAGGTGTATTTATTTTTATGAAAAAAAACCACATTAAAATTATAGGATTTAGTAAACTTGTAGCCGATAAAATTGTTAACTGTGGGCTTATTAGATTTTCTTTAATTTCCACAAATATAGACTCTGGTTTTATTTTAGTATCTTAGTGTATTTTTATTCTGCTTTTCACATGGAGCCAAGGAAAGCCAGCCTGACTTTCTCATGATGTTGACACCTGCACATTGTTCAGTGTTCACTTTAGACCAAATTGTGGCAAATTTTCGTGCTTCAAAAACCTCACAAAATGACTCCTAGTTTTGCTCAAAGCCATAGATACAGCTAGCTAAGATATGATGGCTGAAGGGAGGGGACGAGTAATTACTTGGTAGCCAGCTATCAACCATTAAAAAACAACAAACCCCTCGCTCCAACTATAAAAATAAAAGGCCTTTTCAGACCACTTACCTTGCATCATCTGAGAGTTCGAAGTGATTTAGTCCATTCAAATGCATTAAAAAAAAAAAAGAGAGGGGATCAAGTTCTGGCATGGAAAAGTTAATAATTAATATATTTCAAAATGCGATCAATTATTAATAAGAAAATCCCCATCATCGATACTCATGTCAATACCGAAATGAATGGAAACTCATGTCTTCGAAGCATTTTTATCGAGAGAAATTGTCTTGCAAAATTTAGGATTTAAAGTTTGTTCTCGAGTTTTACAGAGGGTCAAACGCTTTTTATTAAGATATGCTGTGAGTCCAGCGCATCATGCCAGGAGCATGGCACCATCTCTTCAATTTGAAGAAATTAGTTTTGACACTTTGGCAAATGGTGTGAGAGGAAACCACTGCTGCTTCCTGCTGGGGCTTCCAGGTCATGTTAGGGGGCAGTCAGAGCAAGAGACTGTTATACACAGCTGAGAAAGCTGCCAGGTATGTGGCATTTGGGGATTCACAGAAGACATTTTTTGAGGGTAGCCTTCCACTGTCGGTGAACAATGTCCTTATGTGTCTCTTTTGATGTTAACATTTTGAATCTCTTCAGGGAAGAAGAAAAAAAACTGAATTAAACCAGACAAAAATAGAGAAGGTCATGAAGCCTGCTTGCTTTGTCAGATGCCTTTGGTACTATAGAAGTAAATGCTGTAGGACTGCTGAGACATTAACTTGACAGCAATGATTGCTTGGGTAGTAACCGCAAAGCAAAACAGTTTTGGAAGATCTGGACCTGCGTCTCTTCCCATATACAGAAACTCAAGGAAATAATTCCTGAGGTACTTTAAACTGGAGAAACTTCATTATTAGAAAAGATGAGGATCAGCTTAGTGGAGTTATTCCACTGCAAGAGGGCAGCCAGGTCTTTCTTGTTTTCAGTAAAGCAGATCAATCATTAGCAAATTTGAATGGCAGCAGATTTAACTCTCTTGCTGGAACGTGGTCAGTATAATTAGACAGAATGTGTCACAATCATTTGATTAGTTCACTAAATATCACAATCAGACAATTGACCAGTATAAAAGAAATAAAATATAACAGAAGTGATGGAGCTTTAAAGTTGTTGTTTTTTTTTTTTCTTGCCTGGCAACTGAACTGGGCAGCATAGCAGGGTGAGCTCCTATTTACTATGCTAAGTCACCCATCTGGGGAAAACAACCAGTGTTACTCTTAGGTGGTGTCTGACACGTGAGTGTCCTGCCAGAAGTCATCGTGTGGAGTGATGTGAGCAGGGTATGTGCAGAGTCCCAAAGGAATCCTTTCTTCCCTTGCTCAGTTACTTTGAATAGGAACAAGTGAATCAGTTGTGCGGACAGTTAAACTCTCATCAGTCTTCAGAGTAAACAAATTAAATGTACAGACAGCACAGGGTTGAGCTCCTGTCACTGTATATTGTGTGTATGCAGAGACTGGGGTGGTACAAATCTGCATAGCTCCACTGGCAGGATAAACAGCAAGCTGAAAGATAACACAGTGATACTTGCTCCTGTTTGTCTAGGAGCATCTGGAATAGTTCATTTTATATTAGATGAAAAATTACTACTGAAAGAGCGTGGTTTGTTTGGCTTTTTCCTTAGCTGTGGGTTGGACTTAAGAGGAGTTGTAAATGCAAACATGATCTTACCCAAAATGCATTCTTAACTCCATCCTCAGTTACAGCAAAACATGATGGAATATACCTGAAAAAAATCCACAATAACTATTAATTATAATAATTCTTATTATAAGAAAGGTTTTTTTTTTTTTTAAAGTGAGAACAATCAATCAGTTGGACAACTTCCCCAGGGATGTAGTGGAGTCCCCATCACTGAAGGTTTGCAAGATGGTACTGGCCAGGGTGCTAAATAGTCTGATCAAGGCTCCAAAGCTAAAATGGAATTCAGTGGAGGACAAAGGATTTGACTGAAACCCTGTCTTAATAAGAATAGAACCTCCTATTAGGTAGAGCCTGACCAGGTGAGCTGCTTGAAGATCCTTGCAAATTATTTCAGTCTCCATCACTGGTGGTTTGACTGGCCTCACTTCTTACATGGCTGTCCTGAGGTTAGACTGGATCTTCTGTGTATCCAAACCCCTGCTTACCAGTAGATCAGAACAACACTGGTAGGGAGTAGGAAAAGAACAAGGTGCCAATCTAAAAAAATTGACATTTTCCCTGTGCAACTAGCAAATATTTTTTTAGAAACTTGGATGTTTAATTCTAAACTTACTGTTTTGTCTTTTATATTCACAGGCATATTTTGAAAACGATAATTCTGGGCCAGATGCTCTCTTTGTTTATCTGTGGGACTGCTGTTACAAGCCAGTATCTAGCAGAAAAATACCAAGTGAATACTCCAATGTTTCAAAGTTTCATCAACTATACTTTGCTGCTTCTAGTTTATACAACAATGCTGGCATTTAGGACTGGTATGTGAAATATGGGATGGGAGATTCTGGTTCATCTTTTTATTTCTTTTTTTTTTTTTCCCCTACATTTTCTTTTCAGAATTTGAGTCTACAGAACTTAATACTCATCCTAGTTTTTAAAGTTCATTTTTTTTTAATGACACATGGAAATGAATTTCACAGGTTAAAAGTGCATTTAATTTGATATAATTTCGTATCTGTTTAAAGTTTTGTGCTTTTTGGTTTGAAGTCAAATGTTATATTAGGGAAAATAGGCTTTGTTGTAATGAAGCTTTGTTACCAGAGGCAATTTAGTATTCCTCCTATTCTTGTTAATTTACTCTTTAAACAACACCAGTCTTGCTGGGTTTTTTCCTCATGTGGAAGAATTTCTGTGCTTTTCACCCATTTGCATTGTCTCCTCTCAGGCTGCATTTTGATGTCATTGTATCTTTCTTAAGCAGGGGCAAATTCGAACATCTCGGTATTATTTATGCTTCTAAAAAGCAAAATTCCTTTGCAGCATTTAGTTGGAAAGAAACACATATTGATTACTGCTTTCTTAACAGGCGGTGATAGTCTTTGGCAAATTTTGAAGCAGAGGTGGTGGAAGTATATTCTTTTGGGAGTGGCTGACGTTGAAGCCAATTACATGATTGTAAAAGCCTACCAATATACAACTCTCACAAGTGTGCAGGTAAGGACTGATCTCTCTATTTGAACTGTTGCTTTTATTGCAGTTTTGGACTAGTTTCTAAAATGAGATTCATAGGACAGACATGGAAGCTATTTAAGCCTGAAAAGAACTTTCCAGTATCTATTTTTGCTTTGCAGTACAGGGAAGAGCATCCTGTATCATGAATAACCTTTCCAGGAAGGAGAGAAAATTGGCTGGTATTGCCCTGTGCTAGCTCTTGAGCTGAACTCTAACTATTTTGATAAAAGCACTTCTAAGAGTTTGCTGACGGCCACTCATTTTTTTTCTCCTGACACAAAATAAAGATTTATGACCAGATAACAGTCACTCAGTGTGGGTTCTTGCTGATGAGAGCAAGGTAGATCTCTTGCCTACTCCTGGAAGCTGTGGGAAGCGTTGTGAGATGTAACCCCACATATGAGGACGTACTGATAGTTAGCTGGTGTTACTTACCTTGCAGTGAGGGACCAGCCCTGTGGCTTTTGGATGTGGCACTTCAGGGCCCTCTCTGGAAGAGGCAGAAGGGAGGTCATCATGCCAGACTCCTAAAGTAATAGTAGACATCCTCTGCAACGGTAGTACTTGATGCTGCATTACTGCACTAGGATAAATCTTGTTTTCTGAAATAGCTCTACAAGCCGAAGGGTTAAGGCTGGGGTTTCTCTGTCACCCTATACAAAAACTGCTGGAAGAGTCAGTGCTTTCCTCCTGCCTCCAACTGCACTCTCCTGAGCTCGAGTGGCCAGATATCTTGAGCAGACTGGTCAGGGCACTGAGCAAAGTGGGACTAAACCCCGCCTTTGGCTGGACCGATTAGCGAGCTATGTCAGACCCAGCTTAGGCTTCAGGGCTGCTGTGGGAACAAGGGAGGCGATGGTGCACAAGCAAGGAGGGAGTGTGTCCAGGTCGTGCCAGTTCATGCCTCCTGTTACCTGTGGTGGGGATCTGTGGCTGGGATCATGGCCTGAATAAAAAACCAATGTAAAGTACAGATTGGCTGTTAGTTGGAAACGAGTGTTTAGGTGTCAGTGTTTTACAGAGTCAAAGTAGCGGGTTAATATTTAAAAGAATTACCTGTAAAGCAATAAACTCCTGTGGTCTGGGCTCCCTGTAGAGAAGTGCAGTAACTTCTCTTTGCACTCCTAAAGACCAGTGGTGCCTGTTGGGTTGTTATTGTCACATTTCCACTTCATACTTAGGTGGTATGACTCATTAGGCCTTTGATTTCCTGACAAATAATGCCAAAGAAATCAAAGCTTTAAGAGCAATGTGTTTCAGTCTCAAGATCAAGTTAAGCTGATAATTGAAACACTGTTTGAACATATACTTTACAGCTGAAAAAGCCAGGACTTTGATCCAAGTTCTCAGAAGTAATAAAGCTATTCCCATGATTTCTTTCATAGAAATTAAGAAAGAATAGATATAATAGTTTTTCCTGTCCAGTTGCCAAACTCAAGCATTTTCTGAGCCTTTTTTTCCTTTTGATTGCCTTCAGACTGATGCTGCTTTGTGCCAGTTCAGTAATTTCAATTTTATTGTAATTGCCTGTTGCCGTGAGGTTTCTTGCACATTCTCTAAAGTCACCAGTTTCTCACCACTCTCAGAAATGAGATACAGGAGGAGGGAAAAAAAAAAACAGGAAAGCCTGTGATTTGCTTTAGTGCAAGGCATTCTGTCATTAGCAAGCACTTCTGCAGCTACATCAGAACCTGTGGTTCAGAGCACCCAGTCTGATGGCCTGGCTATGGCCTCTGCAGTACTGGCTATGAGTGGATGCCCAGGGAGCATAAAGCATCACAGGGGTATATGGCATCTTCCGAAATACAGGGTCTATAGGGAAATACACTGTTAAAATGCTGGCTGGCTGGAGCTTCAGCTCGGCACTATGAAACATAACTTCTAAGATAAGTTTTCTCAGCTCAGCAAGGAACTTCCACGTATTTTCTCACACGTGCACACAAAAGCAGAACTGATTTCCCTTTAGTTATGAAATACCAGCATTTCACAGAAGGGGGTTGGGAGATTTTTTTAGGAGATAACAATGGGATGGCAACTCTCATTTCTCTGTAAATAAAGAAAAAGACTTTGGTCCACAACTGAACTCCTTCTGTTTGGCTGTGGCTGAGGCAGTGCCAGGAGAGTTCTTGCTGCCGGTGTCCTGTCTTGTGACAGGACTTGACTGTGCTGCTGTTTGACCACATATTAGGGCGTGAAGCTGAGTCAGAGTAGGTTTAGGCTGAAAATTAGGAAAAGGTTCTTCACCCAGTGGGTGGCTGAGCACTGGAACAGGCTCCCCAGGGAAGTGGTCACAGCACCAAGCCTGACAGAGTTCAAGAAGTGTTTGGATGATACTCTCAGGGACATATTGTGATTCTTGGGGCTGTTCTGTGCAGGGCCAGGAGTTGGACTTGATGATCCTTGTGGGTCCCTTCCAACTCAGCGTATTCTATGATTATATGATTTCATAGCAAAACACAAGCTGCGTAGCTGTGGTTTCATGTTTTTAACGTGTTCTTTGGCACATTTAGCATTTGCTCCATAGATAATTTGAGTGGAAGCGTTTTTCAGGCAACTATTGACAGAATATCAGCTGATGGAAGAGGAGAAAATGCAGGATGAGCTCCTGGGGCTCAGCTGGAGGCTGCCCTGAGGGAGCCTTGTGGGGAAGCAAGCAGGATGATCAGTTGAGCTTTCTTGCTTACAAAGCTGTCTGGGGCTGGCAATTATAAGCAAACCAATGACCTCCAACAGTCTATGATAATTTATTAACTATGTATTAAAATGTCTTTTAATAATTTACTCACTCTGTCTTTAAAACCTCCTATAAACAGTGTGGCCAAAGCCTAGCTTGAGTCAAAACATTTGTAAATCAAATCACCAGGTTATCTTTTTTTTTTCCAGTTGTGAAAATACAGGCTGGAATTGAATAATGAGCATTTGACGAGGTTCTACTGGCAATAGTAGTCAGTACCACAGTACTGCTGTAAATATAATAAAACCTGAATAAATAAACTTTATTCTTTTAATTAGTTCCACTGACACAATTCATTGTGATGTTACATCTGCTTTGCACCTCTTTGATCTTGATCCTGTACAGAAGAGCTCTGTAATGTCCTAGATGAAGGGAAGGCAAGATCCAGTAGTTGTAAATCTGATTTCATCTGTCTGTAATTGAGGGTAATTGTCTCCTGAAATAGATTACCAGGGTGTGTTCTTCATCATTTGGTGTCTGTGTGTCCTGGCTGCAAGTCCTCTAATCAGGATGCTCTAGCTGTAGAGTATGTTCTTGATCTGGATGCAACAATTCCCCATCTGGCATAACTGAAAGACTTCTAGCTCATTATGTACTACTCCCTTACATCCTCATTAAGAACTTTTTTTTAAAGGGTTTTTCTTCCACTCCTTCAGTTTGGGTTGAAAAGCTGCTTGGAGGTTGTAAGGCTGTGTGCTAACATTTCAATTAATGGGGATATGAATGCTTACTTATTAGTAGAAGAGCTGTCTACTACTAGGGCAGTAAAAATTTTACTTTCTTATGTTTATAATATTTCTTGTTGTTTGATACTAGTCAAAACAGTCAAATTTGAAGGAAATGTTAGAAGGTTTTTCTTTAGTCTAGACTAAAGGTAAGATAGAGAACAAGACCTGTGACAAGATAGTCACAGCATGATACTTTTCCATAGTATAAAGTTGTATTGAAATACTTAGTATCACATACTGGGACTTGGGTAGTTGTAATGTCTCATACAGCTTAGGCAGGTACTTCTGCACTTCACAAATAGACTTTACAAACAAGCTGGAGGCAATCCAAGGAGTGAAGACAAATAGATGGAAACATTAGAGGCACTGTGAGGATTTAATCCGTAATAGCTTCCCTTAACGCTATGCTTGTAAGACTTTATTATGTGTAGTTATGAACAAGTAAAACCAGACATATCATCAAAATGTTAACGAATTTGGTTAAAGCCCTTAGGGATAATGGCTGAACTACTGGAAGCCAGCACGGAAGTCAGCACAGAAGTTGACTGCAGTGGTACGCTTAGGCAAGCAGAGGCTGGCAATGAACATTAAGGACTAAGGGCTCTTATCTTGATTGCAGTGATTTATGCCACAGTCCTGTTCATGTGGACCTTATACTTTGTTGGGACTTCAAGAGGCCAAGTTTTAAGAGCTTACATTTGAGAGTCTTTTGTGAGCAATCTTTGGAAAGTTGACTATATGCTCTGCTGAAGGCTGTTCCCTTATGTAGCTTCATGGCACTCTACTGAGGCAGGTTAGAAAAAAGACTTTTTCTTTCCTCCAGACAAATTCAGAAGCAAAATCTATTTAATTGGATGAAATATTAAACCAATTATGATTAGCTCAGTGATCATGGTTTTATTTGGTTTTTCTAGAACATATATCTGCAGAGGGACCTGGACAGGCTGGAGAGTTGAGCTGATTCCAACGAGATGAGGTTCAACAAGGCCAAGTGCCGGGTCCTCCACTTTGGCCACAACAACCCCATGTGGCACTACAGGCTGGGCACAGAGTGGCTGGAGAGCAGCCAGGCAGAAAGGGACCTGGGAGTTTGGACTGGCAGGAAGCTGAACATGAGCCAGCAGTGTGCCCAGGTGGCCAAGAAGGCCAACGGCATCCTGGCCTGGATCAGGAACTGTGTGGCCAGCAGGACCAGGGAAGTGATTCTTCCCCTGTACTCGGTGCTGATGAGGCCACACCTTGAGTACTGTGTCCAGTTCTGGACCCCTCAGTTCAGGAAGGATATTGAGGTGCTGGAGAGTGTCCAAAGAAGAGCAACAAGGCTGGTGAAGGGACTGGAGCACAAGTCCTATGAGGAGAGGCTGAGGGAGCTGGGGTTGTTCAACCTGGAGAAGAGGAGGTTCAGGGGAGACCTCATCACTCTCTACAACTCCCTGAAAGGAGGTTGTAGCCAGCTGGGAGTTGGTCTATTCTCCCAGGCAACCAGCAGTAAGACAAGAGGGCATGGTCTCAGGCTGTGCCAGGGGAGGTTTAGGTTAGATATTAGGAACAAATTCTTTACAGAGAGGGTAATCAGGTATTGGAATGGGCTGCCCAGGGAAGTGGGGGATTCTCTGTCCCTGGAGGTTTTTAAGATGAGACTGGATGTGGCACTTAGTGCCATGGTCTGGTAACCACGGCAGTAGTGGATCAAGGGTTGGACTTGATGATCCTGGAGATCCTTTCCAACCCAACTGATTCTATGATTATGCCCATCTTATGCTGCAGCACACAGCTAACTCTTGATGCTTTCTGTACTGAAGGAAGAAAGGTGGAAGATCCTTGGAAGTGTTCAAGACTGGGTTGGACAGGGCTTTGAGCAGCCTGGTTGAGTGGGAGGTGTCTCTGCTCATGACAGGGAGGTTGGAACTAGATGAACTTTAAGGTCCCTTCCAACCCAAACTGTTCTGTGATTCTATAGGTGGGTCTAACAGAAAGGGAAAGATACATAGGAACACGTTCAGAGGGGATAATAAAGAAAGGAAAGAGAAGTCTGTGTCACTGCTTGTTATGAAGCACAGATGTCCTTGAACCAAAGATGTTCAGTCTGCTTGGGGTAGTGTCTGCAAACACATCTGAGTGCTCTAAAACTCCAGGTGCCTTGTGCATCTCTGCTGCTGGTGCATTGGTGAATTAGGGTGGGTTACCTGCTTCTGACTAATTGAGAGTTATCTCTGACAGAGCGATGAAAATGCACTGGTGACTTGTATGTGTTTTTGTGGGAAACTGGGAGATTGGGAAGGTGACTTAAGGACAGCTGGTTTTGCTACCTATCTTATTTCTACCGATTTTGCACATGGTTTCCAGCACATGTACCAGGTTTGTTTTTTAGAATGATCCAGATGAGCTGTGGGGTCAGATTCTTGTCCTAGTTGCTTCACTGTAAAATTAGATTACTTGTATCCATCAATAGTTCCAGATTTTTACTTTGTGTACGTGGAGCTGTGGGGAGCAATGCTCTCTCAGAGCGACATCCTAGAATTCATTTGTGAAGCTGTGAAGTTTTATTGGATCCATCATTAGAAGGGCTTCTAAGTCAGCACTTTCCTACCAGGAGAGAGTGGACCCCTGCTCCAGCTCGTTCATCACTTGCAAAATGCTTCTAATGGTAAAATGTAGGTCTCACCCCTCCCTTAAACACACCCACCGAGGTTGCTTTGCAGGTTTCATTAACAACTGATGATAAGTAAGATCCTATACATTTGCTTTCAGGAGGTTGCAGTCCAGATTTGGGATGCATTTCTAACTCAGACAATTTTTCTGTGCACACAGCTGCTGGACTGTTTCGGGATTCCTGTGCTGATGGCTTTGTCATGGTTCATTCTCCGAGCAAGATACAGGCTGATACATTTTCTTGGTGTTGCCGTCTGTTTGCTTGGTGTAGGAACAATGGTGGGTGCAGACATTTTGGCAGGGAGGCAGGACAGTGAAGGTAAGGAGTCCTTTATTGCGGGGGGGAAAGACTGGAGAGATGGTTCCTGCTGTGGGCTAACTTGAAAAAGAAGCAGATGCGGGAGGTGCGGATATAGTTCTGTTTTAAAAGAGGAGAACATGCTGCTATTTGTATTTCTTGTCCGAGAAGAAGAGACGGTGATTTTATGGGGAGCTGTGGAATTTCTTTGCTTGCGTGTTTGGATTATTTCTCCCACCTTAAAAGAGAAACACTTTTGTTAAACTCAGATTTTGCTGCTGTTCATTACATGTGACAGAAGTCTCATTCTTGAAAGCTTGTTAACTTTGACTACCGTGTGAGATGGTTTAATAGAAGTTGCCTCTCCCTGCAAACCTCATCTTGCTTACGCAAGATCAGCCTGCTGGTACCCAGTCTTCTTTGATTTGCAGTTTTCTTTGAGTACAAATACTAAATAAAAAGTCGCTCAAAGCAGCTGACTTCTCTGAGTTATCTTTGTCAGACCCAACAGAAGTGGTTGATGTATCCCCAAGGCCCATAGGCCGCAGTCTGGAAAGCAGGGGCTTACTGTGGGAGAGCAAGAGGAGATGGGGCAAGATGCTGGGATTCCTGGGGCCTCTGGGAGGAAGGCTGGGCTCTGGGGACCAGCATTCAGCTGGGTGCAGATAAGGGCAAGTCTTGTCTTCTCTGTGACAGATGCCCAAATCAACCCATATTGTAGTCATCTTATTTTGAATAAGAATCTTGGATTTTCAGACAGAGGGTATGGGACAAGGTAAATTTCAGGGCATTGTTTTCATCAGGCAGCATAGAGATAAGCCTATGTGGCATAATAGTACCTTAGTAGGTAAGACACAGAACAAACTGAAGTTTAGCTTTACTACCATGTGGTACAAGCATCTTGGTCCTGAGGGAGAAAAATCTTTCCCTGAGAGTTTAAGATAGTTATGCTTTATTTGCTGACTTGGGGATCCTAGCTACTGCTTACCCTCATATTTTAGCCATATTTTCTTAGTGATTGCTGACTGGCTTAGGGAAGGAAATTTTAAATTCAAGGATTTAAAAAACAGGAATCCTCTTTCTATTTGGCTGTTTTAGTGGCATTTACTTGATAAGCGATTGTATTACAGGGAGTCCCATTTGCTCAGTATGAATACATTGCAGCAGGACACATGGTACCACCCATCTACGGTGCCCACTTAAAACCTGTCAGAAACCTGAAGCTGAGTCTGGGTCCCACCAAAATCGATATATTGATTCTAGCAAGACTTGAATCAGGCCTTACTGCAAAAGCGGGGACAATATTCATGTAAGGCAGAGAGCATTTCTAACCAGGAATTTTTTCAACTCCCTGCAGTGCCCAAGGTCAGCAGAAGTAGAATACGACCAGATGATACAGCAGTGTCTTGGTCAGGATGAGATGTAAATGCTGGGTTTAGCTCATTCCTTATTCCAGACTGTGCAGGGTGAGGTGATCAGGCAGCAGAGTCCGTGCTCAGACACTCCTCTTCCCGCACAGGAGGCGTTTCCTTTCCCCTTACCCTGGAATGCGCTAGAAAGGTAGAGATGTTAGAGATAAATTTGCTTGTCTTTTTAAGGAAAGTTAAAAAGTGTTTGCAGCCTTACCCTTAATTGTGGATTAATATTTCTGTACAGGAAGTGACGTGGTGATTGGAGATGTCTTAGTGCTTCTTGGTGCTTCTTTGTATGCCATTTCTAATGTGAGTGAGGAATACATTGTGAAAAATCTGAGCAGAGTGGAGTTTCTAGGAATGGTGGGCTTGTTTGGGACTATTGTCAGCGGTCTACAGCTGTAAGGATCTAATATTTATTTTGAAACTAATTAAGAATATTCTACAGATGATTGCTTGTCTACCATGAAATGCTGTTATTAATTAATTCTTTGTTACATCTGCATTTGGTCTATATGGGAGTCCTTCCACTTGAAATATGTTGCTGATCAGCATCCATTTTATATCCTCTTTATTTGCACTACTCTTATTACAGCAATTCTAAAACTGAACTCCTGCAATTAAACACATACAATACTTGGCTGTATTTTTGATTTTGTTATGTTCATGAGGACACTCAGTATGCTGAGGACTATTGTCAGGAATGTATTTCTTAATGGGTTTTCTCTGTGGAAAATTTTAGGAGATAATTGTTAGGAGATCTTCCATGTTAAAGTCAAGTTTAAAATGAAGCCTTGTATAGTCTTACAAATAACCACATCAGAGTAACAGACCACATGCACTTAAGTCTGTCTAATGAATTTTATGTTTCATTTCTCATCATTATAGTTAATAATTTCTCCAAATGGTATATCAAATAAAACTAAATCTCCAAGGGATTAAAAAGCCTGTGAAAAAGGCATAAGAATTAAATAACAGTGCTCTTTCAGGCACTTTAATTTTCAAGTATTTTTTCATGCCTGTTAGATGTTTGAGTTAGTGTAATCCAATAAAATTTCAAACAAAAAATTAAGGGATTATAAATCAAAATTCTTCTTATATATTTTGGTAATTAAATTCTCTACTTGAAAATTATTTTTTCCCTTTTTTACTGCATTATATCTTTTCTCTAATTCTAGAGCCATTGTGGAACATAGGGAGATAACGAGAATTCAGTGGAACTGGAAAGTTGGTATGTGTATGGAAAAATGATGTGAATGTTAAAGAACACTGGAAAATTAGATTTAGACTTTGAATGCTGGGATTTGCCTTTTCTTTCTCGGAATATTAAGCAGCATTAATATTATATTTCACAAATGTATTTTCTGCAAACTTTGCAGCTTAGCAAGGAGATAAGATTTGCAGGATTGAACATTAAAGCAGGTTTTGCATTTTACATATAAGATGAAATATTTTTTTTAAATAAATTGAAATAATAAAAATTAAACCTGTTTCATTACTGACGTGTTTGGTGTTGGAACATTGCAAGAACATTTTTTCTGTTTTCCTTTCTAAATAAAATACTGGAAAAACTAAATGTTATCAAGAAATATGGCTCTAAATTTCTTCAGTCAGCTCTTAATGTTATCTAGAAAGGAATGAGAACTTTCTTGTACAGATACAGTAATTCTTGCAATACGAGGTAACCTTGGAAAAGATTTTCCATGTTTTTCTTACGTGTACGTTCCCATATCTTTTAGGAGACCATATCCTAAAAGATAAAAATGCATATTTTTAAAGCATCTGAAAACCAGCAGTGTTCTTTAAAATCATTGTTCTGTGCCTGAGGAGTAACTTGTCGTCTTGTTTTACAGCACTGTTGTTCACAGTCTTTGCCCTGTGCATGTTTGGGCTGTATAGCTTCATGCCAGTTGTCATTAAAGTTACCAGCGCAACCTCAGTCAACCTGGGTATTCTGACTGCAGATCTCTACAGTCTGTTCTTTGGGCTTTTCCTTTTCTATTATAAGGTGAGTACATTCATTCCTTCACTTTCACGTTCTTTCAGTTATGTTTCTACTTCAAAATCATAAGTAAAGCATAATGTTCTTAAAAGCCCCTGAACAGTCGTTTGCATCTGTACAGTTCTACAGATTGTACTGTTCGTTGTTGGCAGATGTGAATCAGGAGTTTTGCTTAGTTAATGACATAGCATAGCACCAATTAGGCAGAGGATGATTTTCAAACTGTTTCACATTTGAAGGAATAAGTTAATGTTAAGAGATAATAAATAATCTCCTGAGGTGTTCAAATGGTAGTGTTCTTGCTGAAAGCCCAGTATGGAACTGTATGTTAGTTCTGGTTCATCACTCCCAAGTGTCCAAAGAGAGGGTTTGAATCTCCCTGTCCTGGCAGGCATTTGGTGTCTAAAAGAGGACCAGTTTGATTTCCATAAATTAATATTTTTGTTTAGAAATTTAATCAGTTCATTACCAACATCTTGGGTTAACAATCAAGCTCTCTCAGTGCTACTGCTAAGGGGAGACTAAAGGAACTGAAAAAAATACAGATAAATATATTATGCTTCATGCTCTCCAAAAGGCATTTACTTTTATTGTGCTCTAAAACATTTTTGGCAGTGTCTACTCTAGCTAAATGACAGTGCTAAAAGGATTTCATTCCACCCTACACTTTTCATCCAGAATCATTTGTGAGAACCTACCTTGTTAAAGCAATTGGAGTAATTGAGTCAGTCAGTCAGTGACTGGAAGGGCTTAGAGAGAAGCTTGTGAGCTTTGATGAAGAACTTAATTTGTATTATTCCATGTGGTTGCTTTCTCTTCAGCCAGAAGCTTTTAGGTCAAATTTCTTTCTGAAAATGAAGGCAGCGCAGAGGTCTGGTAATGGTAGGGTCTGCAACAGCTAGATTTTCCTTTTCAAGAGTCTCTTACCTCTTTTGGGTTCCAAAATTGCTCCAAGCTACAATTAAAGTGAATGCAGAAAGCAAACCATACACACATTCTAGCAAATCCTTTCTAAGTCACTTCCAAACATGTATTTTGGCAACCAGATAGCTTAACTTGAGAAGTGATTATACATTTATATTCATAATAGTGAAGAGCTTTGGAAGGGATATATTAAACTTTAATTCTTTTGGATTTTTGGCTTATTTTGGGGAGAATTTTTTCTGGGAGCATACCATCTCATAATTGCTAGTAGCAGATTATTCTGGTAGCTAAAACAAAAAATGAGTTAGAGGAGACTTTGGGATTGTATTCAGAGAATTTCAGATATTTTTTGAAATAGGAACTTGAATCTGTGGTTAGAAACAAAGAAGTAGCAAAAAGGGAGCAATAATAGTGCTGCATTCCTAGTAATCAGAGGATTTGAGGTAACTTGGGCAACGTGAACTGAGAAAGGTCACTTTTGACATGCCTTTTAACATAATAGCAGCAGAAAAGCGTATTGCCAAGTTAAACCATATACCTTCTTTACCTATGGGGCAAACAAACCAGGCAGGACACCTGCTGGATTAAAAAGCACCCTGGACACAGGAATCTACAAATAAAAATACAAGGAATCACTCTGTATTCCCTGTTACCAGATGATATTTCACAGCAAGCTGCTGAGGGCTTGGCTGGGCTGCAGAGTGGAGCAAGCCACAGAGAGCTCTGAACTGTTGTGGTCTGAGCCTGCTCTGAAACAGAAGCGGCACAGACAGCGGCTACAGCACAGACCAGGGCCAGGAATTGATGAGGTTCTGATTTGATCACAATGCTTTGCTAATGCACTTGACTTTTCAGCCTCAGTTTAAAGTGAAATGTGAATTTTGCATACCTGTTTTGAACTTCTTTGTCTTTCACTCCATAATGAATCTTTGCTGTGCTTCCTAAAGAGCTCATTATATAAATACCTGTAATCTCTCAAGAAATATTAAAAAAGGTCTCCAAATGCTTTTGTTGTATAAACTCCTATGGAATGGAGTATACTGCACAAGCAGACACTAGATGGAGATACAGTTCTCCACTAACATTTGAAGTAGTCTTTAGGCTTGACTGTGAGAATGGGGATATATGCTGCACAAAGTATGACTGAAGTCAATGTCAGAAACAATGAAGTTGTTGTGATATTTGAAATCAAAATTAAAAAAAAGAAAAAGAAAAATCCCAAGAAAAGAACAACACAGAGCTCTCCTCAAAAACAAAAGGGAAAAAAAAAGAGTATAGGCCTGTTGGAACAGCGTGGGTAAGGTTCACCTGTGTCAATAGCTGCAAAAACATAAGCAGGCCTTGAATAATCAGCTACACTGCAACAGCTTTGGCACCCTGACTTGATGACTCTATCCATTTGTGGAGGGATTAAATCAGTAGGATCAGAGACACCTTCAGCCTTGTGAGTGCTGAACTGCTAGAGGGGCCTGCAGCTCCTATGGTGTTGCCTGCCAGCCACAGGTCCTTGCATACAGGCATATGTTCACTCGGGGCCTTAAGTTGGAGAATTTGTGCAGGTAAATTGATACAGACCCAAGCTCTGCCCATTTTATGGGAATGGGTCAGTCAGGGGTAGGATCACGGGTGATGCTGCTGCCTCCACTGGGATATGTTCAGAGCTTGGTGCTTCCTCCTGTGCAGAGTGAACACATGAGTCCAAGCTTCTCCAGGCAAACATCCAGCAAGGTGAGGAAAGAAGGCATTTAGCACAAGGCCACTATTTCAGTCTGCTTTTCCTTTTGTGTGTTGTCATGCAAGGGTTTCCATGCCAAGTGACTGCCAGCTAGGAACTGCAATGCCTTAATTGTAGATACCTCAGTCTTTTTTGGACGAGAGTCCATTGTCCGGGTACTACAATTCATTTCATCCAGCTCTGCTGCTTGATAGACTAGAACATATTTTTCAAGCATGTCTAAGGAAGCTAAGGAGGTTAGGGAATATTGACAGTGGAATGTAGGATACTCTATGTCCTTCCTCCTACTTTTTAATAAGTGTGGTTTGACAAAGGCAATATGGACAGTTTTAACAAATCTGATGAAGAAGTATTCCTGGCTGTGGATAACTTTACACCTTGTATTATTGAATATGAAGTAAGCATTTATTTTTGTCAAGGTGGATGAATTTTGGCAATTATTGAAATTTTAACAGGTAAGTGAACAATAGTAAATCAAATGCCTGGTGTACCTCAGCAGTTCATGCTCTTACCTCACATCGGTCTTAACCGAGTACAAATGCCAATCTTGAGGACTTGCTGGGTGCAGGGAGCAAACTGGTTCTGGTCCAGTAATAAAGCCTGCAGATGGTTAAGAGATCTGTGCAGAGAACCAGCTGTTCTGGTGACTTTCAGTAAGATGGAGAGATTAATCTCTTGCCAGGACCTGAAATATTTGGCTGTGCTGGATCAAAATTTTCTTAGGGATAGAGTGTTTCAGGATTTGTGTGCATAAACAACTGTCCTTTAGTATGACCATATTTACAGCCATTTATTCTCTCTGTTAAGATTCTTGTATGTAGACCTGAGGAAACTCCCTATCCAACAATGTTGAGGATGAGATGCAGAGAAAACCAGCCAGCAGCCTTAAGTCTTTAAGTAAATGGAGCTGTTGAATTTTGATTTTCAGACCTGAATCCAGGTCATGGTGATAATCCTCATTAAAATAATTTTTAAAAGGAAGGGTAGCTTTTCACATTCTTAAAATAAGGCAGCATTGACATGTTTTTACAATCAGGCAAGACTTAATGCATCTCTTTCTTTCCTCTGCCAGTTTTCAGGTCTTTATATCCTGTCCTTCGTTATCATCATGGTGGGCTTCATCTTGTATTGCTCCACTCCAACTCTGACAGCAGAACCCACTGCCTTACCACAGCCTAACAGCACTGGCTTGGACAATGCTGCACTAAAGCTTGAAGAGGGTGAAAGTGAAACTCCAGCCATAACTGTGCAGTTCACAAGAGGAGAAACTGTGGCAGTCAGGACTGATTAAAGAATAGCAACATTTCAATCCGAGCTTCTTTTTAAATCGCCAAATTTCCCTCAAATATTAATCCAGAGGGTTGTCCTAATGCCAAAGCATGTGTCATGCTGCGCTAGTTTTAATGCACTGGATAGACTTTTAAGGCCAGATCCTCAATCAGTGAAATTATTGATTTGCCCTTGCACAAAATCTGGCCCTTAGAAGAAGACAGATTAGTATTTATGTGGAGTCTCTGGAAAGTTAGAGACTCTTATTTTTAAATGCTTAATTAACTTAACAATAAATGCTTGGGGAAAAAACTAAGCCAAAGCAAGCTCTCAGGTCACTAAGTGGAGCAAATATGTTTTATATTGCATTAGGGACCTAAATCTGCATGATGCTTTCAGAGGGCTTCATGGTTTCCTCCTCTTGGTGCTGAATACCCTCAAATAGCATCTTGCAAAAGCCGTTCAGCTTCTCACAGGACCTAGTTCTGCAAGCCCTATTACATACATACACCTTCCACATGCTGGTGAACTTAATTCCTCTACGGGAGGATTTGCTTCCGATGTTCTGCTCAAATGTTCATCTCTTCATATTGCTGCACTCCCTCTCACAGCTGAGGTGGCTATGTGTATTTTATTTTGAATTTTGCTAGTAAGAGAAGTTTGAATATGTTTTTATAGTGCCTTCTATTTCTCTCTCAGTGGCCTTTTGTTTACTGCATTCCCACTAGGTGGGGGAAGCAAAAGCAGACCCTTGCTCTGTTCAGTAAGAACTGAATGTGGGTTTCTTTTTGAGATGAGACAGCAAAA
This sequence comes from Pipra filicauda, assembly GCF_003945595.2. Classification (NCBI taxonomy): domain Eukaryota; kingdom Metazoa; phylum Chordata; class Aves; order Passeriformes; family Pipridae; genus Pipra; species Pipra filicauda. The sequence continues at coordinate 1,221,387 of NW_024104432.1, forward strand.
AATTTTGAACTGACGTTCACTTCCAGTGAATTTCTCCATGAAACAAGACACATTTCTACTGGAAGAGTTGAATAGAATTGACATTTCTTGAAAAAAATCAAATCATCTTAGCCAACTCTCATTGCAACAATAATGACATAATATCCAAAAGGTTAAGTGCTTTCAGTAGATATGCTGGCAGTTTTCCCCCTCCTCTTCATATTTACAATAAATGATTAAAAAATACAAGACTGCAGTTTTAACATCAGTAAAACCATACTGGGGTTTTATTTTACTTTATATTTTGTATAAGCCTTTGGAGTTCTGGTGTATGAAGTAAAAAAAGAATAAAGTATTCAGCAGCTGAAGAGTTGGTCTTGGTTTGCTTATTTTTTAAGCTAGAATTTCTTTATTGCTCAAAGTTATATTAACTAATTTTACCAACCAAATAATTCTTCTAATGGCTGAGCTTTGCTCTTGAAGGAAATACAACATTTTCTAAAGATATTGGCGATCAAACAACAGACTGGGTTTGTTTAGTTCTGGTGTAGTTTATTCAAGCAAAATAATTCAGGAAAAATGTTAACCTGATTTTAGTCAGAAATAGTAAAACAAAGGTTCAGCAGATACTGCAAGAACAAGCATTGCTTTTTCACTGAGTAGTTCATGCATGGAAGGGTGCAGAGGTGCTGATGTTTTATGAAGAGCATTTGGGTCCCCTGCCATGTAAAATGCTCCTTTTGAGGGGGGATGGTATTTATTTTGTACTCTATGTGGTACGATCAGTGTAACCTGATGTAGGTTTTATCTGAAAATACAAAAAAATTTGTATTGACTCAGACTTTAGCCAGTCTTCAAAAACCCACAAAAAACCCCCAGGATCAAATTGTGGCACAGTGTGAGTGCTCAGGCGGTAGCTCATCTTCTTAATATATAGACCACTGAAATCAAAATTTTGTAAAACATGGGTGAGGTTCCAGGCATAGCCTATTAACTATAGATTTGTTCTTCCAAGGCTTTTAAAATCTGACTATAATAAGAGATTGAAATCTGATTCAAGCAAATTGGGACAGACAGGACTTACACTGAACCACAAGAAGAGAGGAGCAGTGTAGGGCAGCATCCCAGCTCAGATTCCTCAGCGTGTACACTGGGACAGCTTAGTGATTTGACAGAGTTAAAGTCTGAACTGAAAAATTTAACTCTGTTTCACACAGTGAAATCACTGTGATTTAACTTTCTATGGTGCGATTTAACCCCATACAAAATATTTTCATGGCACATTGTAGGTAGCTAAGGTTAAGATGGGTACTAATGTCACCAAGAAGAGCTGGAAGATCTTTCAAGCTTTCAGTGAGGACAAGGTAGATATTTTTTCTCAGTCCTTCTGTCAACAACTCTATGCCTTTGCCATCCCCATGGTGTCTTCCATTTCTCTCTTTGTGACCCTGCTGTGTGCAGGGAGCTTCTCTGTCAGCCTGGGATGGTGGCCAGCTACCTGCTGATGGTCATGCACACCTAGTGTCCTACCCTTCCTTGCCTTAAATTTCCTACTCCCACCCTACCTGGGTGAAGAGGAGACAAAGTTGACTTGCAGAAGAGCTCTGCATCACAAACTGGCACTGTGGTGCAGTCCAAGCTCTGGGCACAAGAAGTACTCGAAGCCTGACCTTGCAAAGTCCTCAGCATGGGGTGCTGGCTCCCTGAACCAACTCTGCAAGGAATGGGGCCAGATACATCACTCCTACGTGCTGTCTGTCCCATGAATCGGAAGGAAGTAGGTGCAGACTGTTAAAGGAAGATGTATTGCTTCAGAGCAAAAGTGACATGTGTTGCTCTTGGGGAAAAAAATGTTCAGTTAATGAATTACATGTGCCAGATCCTCTGGTACCTCAGAGACAAGGTGCATGGATGAGTCTTTAACACAAATCTTTATGGGATATTGGAATAAGCTGGAGAAAAAAAATCCAGCTGTTACTTGCATTAAACCCAAGAATCCAAATAAAAATGTGTGACATCCAGCCTCCCTTTAAGGTTTGGTTACAAGAGATCAAAAATTATCTGGCATCAAAATGTCATGGTGTGTTGGAAAAAGAAAGAAATTAGTGTGGCAGTAATTGAGCAGTGACATTATCTGTGCTAGTTTGAAGGAGAAGATGGGCTTGTGGGCATCAGCTATTTTAAGATTTTTGACCTTTCATAAGCTGCACATAGTTCTGTATGATGTGTTACCTGGGACAAGCATATTAGTTCTTGTCAGCACCATTCATTCACAGTATGTATTGTGGGATATTTCATTGTGTTATACATGTCTGTCTTGAAACTGTCTATTTCAATCAATTTAGGAAGTTTAGCAGAGAGAAGCTGCACAAGCTACATGATCAATCATGAACAATTTTGATTTGAGCAAGCAGACAGAGATTCCTAAAAATGCAAAGTGAAGGATGCTGTGACTGGTTTGATCTTTCACCAAAATGCAGCCTCTTGGCAATTTTAGTGTTACACCTGATGAGAATCTGATGAGCTGTGATGTTACATCATTTAAAGATTGACTTGAGGCTACACCTAGACCTACACACATCAGACAAACAGCATCCAAGGTTTTGGAGTCTTACCCTCTTGAGCTCTCTTGTTGCAGTCCTTGAAGGGAGCAATTCGACTCTCCCTTGGAGTTTTCTTGTTTTGGGTGCCTAGGTTTAGGTGGAAGCAAGCCAAGTCTAGAGACCCCAGCCAGTGCAGAGTCCCACTCTTACGGGCAGTGGGGTCTGTAGTGAGGGGCTATGCAAGCTGAAAGGTTTAAAATTTATGTGAGAGATGAAAGAGGCACGGAGAGATTTCCTTAGCAGCTACGGAAAGCTCATGGCTGATTCAGCAGTATTTGTGTGCAATGGTATCCAAAGTGTGCATCCTTCACTCCTCTCCAGATACAATTTAATTTTTCTCTTGTTTAAGAGCATTCAAGACTGGAAGTTATAGATTTTACAGAAAAGAGCCGTAAGGAAAAATCTGACTGCTTGTACAACACAAGTCAACACATTGCATCTGATTGCTCAGAAGCAAAAAATACAGCACTGCATCAGCTACTAGGAAAAATTAACTCTATCCCAGCCAAAACCAGGAAGAAGGTGTAGATTTGAGTTAAGTTGCAGCATCTCCTTAAAATCTTGATATTAAATTCTCAAAGCAATATTGAATTAATCTCTTCTACAAGTAGGGGCATTGATTTTTTTCATGAGCTGGCTCTTGGATATATAAAATATGAAGAGAGAAAGTTAGAACCCATGACATCACCCTATTCAAAATAAACTTTATTTCACCAGCTCCTCTCCAGACGGTCTCCCTGGCTGTCAATACCATGAGCAGAGCTTGGGCAACAAGGCCGAAAGATTACTGGGACTACAGGTGAAAGGTGTGTTTTGTCCTCATACCTCATAGTATCAGAGTCTCCAGAGTACTCCAAAAGAGCGGACAACATATACTGAAAGTACATTGCAACTTTCAAAGAAGGCATTAAAGAAGATGGCTTAAAAAATTATAGTGGCAATATTATTATTGTACAAAATGAAAATTTCATGTTTATTTGAAATATTAAGATGTTTTTATAGAAATACCAACGTTTATTACGTACTGATATCTGGAAACAGTGAAATATCTCCAGAAGTAGAGGTCACTGGAAGTTTATGTAAACAGCATCTAGTGACAGCAGTTGCAATTCCTTAGGAATATTCTTGATGTTACAGCAGTCCAGGGTAATGTTGCTGCTCTTCAGCACCATCTGTTGACACCATATCTAATTATTTTAATTAGGAAGAGCACTCTGACAGGTGAAAGTGCACCTTCCCCAACACAGCCATTTAACTCAGTAAATGCATGATCAAGGAGTGATTGGAATTGGAGTAAACGTGGCAGAAAAAGGCTGCACAAAGCTATGGCTGCTTGCCAGTAGTCCAGAAAAGATTGGTTTTGCTTTAACCCATAATTATTATTTAATGAATCAGATAACTCATCCATACATAGATCATTATAACAAGGTAAAGAATGTTTTAGGTTTTAGCCTTAAACTATTGGGCCAATAGAACACATTTTCCTTGAAAATTTGACCAAAACCATGACAAAATTCAAACTAACTAAAAAAGCTTTTTGAGGGTAAAAAAGATGCCACCAATCTCAAACAAGCCAACACTTCATGTTCTGATGATAACATATATATGTATGCATAATATCTGTGCCCTTGAAAAATCAATTGGTATTTAAAAACCTGTACAGGTACACATTACAACTCACATTCTTCTTTGCTGTACTGTTTGCAGCAGAGTTCCTTCAAATTGGTTTCAAGGAGGCTGTGATGCTCCTTGACACTCAAAAGCCTTTGTAATTTGTCTCCCTCTGCCATCAGTATAAGTGCCTGTTGGACTTCCCTTGAGAAATTGCTTTCATTTAATAAAGTTTTTACGTTGCATGTGTCAAAAAAAAAAAAGAAATCCTGCTGGGTAATCCTATCTCTTGTAACATCTGTAAATTAATTTGTTTCTTGAGAGCAAGAGTGATTTGTAACTCACAACAAAGCTAAAGTAGCATGACTAAATTAAGAAGAGCATTCAGGCAGCTGGAACGCAATTACGGCATAAATGCACATGCTGTGTTAATGCCATATTAAGGTTATGAATTTAGTGAAACAGGAATCAGCATGCACAAAGATATGCTTCCTTTCTTCCTACAGGGTTTGTCTGGCCATGCTGATAGGAGAAACGTCTGCATTAGCTAAACAACTTGAGGACTACCTGTAGGTTTCATGCATGCAGACATGATGGAGATGACATCTTAGCTCTGCGTTGCACCAGCTCATGGACAGCAACACACACTGTGCTCTGTCAGAGAGATTCTGCTCTTACTCTGGTTGTTTTCCCTAATCTGAGGGAGGGCAGGAAGCACGTAGTTGCTCTGTTTTCACAGAAACATGGGGAAGCAGGGCAGGGTGCTGGGCACCTCTCACCCACCCTTAAGTCTTGCAGGAGCTGCTGTGGGGCTTTCTCTGGGGCAGCAGGAAGGACCAGTTGCAGTAATGTTCTCAGGATCTCAGTTTCCAGTAGGGCATCATTTGCCAAAGGTGGGTTGTCCCTTGGTCTCTGCAAAGAGCATCCACTGCAGCAACAGAGTCACGGGCCCTCCAGCAGCATCGGTCTGTGCTCGCTAGGACGGAGTGAAGGTATGTGGCACCAAATCATCTTAACTGCAGTGAATCCTGGGTCCAGCCTCACTTTCTGGAATCCACTTTGAGAAACACAGGTGATGAGTTTTCCTGGAAGGGATTTGCAACAGGGTGTGAGGAACACGTGGCAGGATCTGGACTTACCTCAGCCCTCCATCCTGGTGAGGACCTTAACCGGATTGCAAAGGTCAGTGTTGCTACATAAATCTGTGAGGCACTGATTCTGGATGCAAAACGCTGTATGAGACACATTCCTGCAGAGCCAGGTAACTGCCACGACTCTATGTTCACACCAGTAAATAAAAGCAGTTGTTTTCTGGCCCCTTAGCCAAGACTGCAGGTTCAATCACAGCTGAGGTCTTGCTTCTGCAAAGAGTAAAGCATTCCCAGCATCACAGCAGCTAATATGTAGAGGGCTCTGTGAATCCCCAGAAAAACACCACATTTAACTTACTCTTTATATTTGGTTTTGCTTTCTATTAATATATTTCTTTGCCTTTTTTGCCATGAAAATATTTCTCTGCTTTTTTCTACTCAAATAATGCAACCATTAGCTTCTGTGACACATTGGTCTAGCAGAAAGGAGAAGGTAGTGGGAACAAAAGAAACCCTCGCTCAAAGTGTACTGCCTCAGGCAGACTTGTAGTAAGAGTAAATTTTTCTGCAAAACTGTGAAATGTCATGTAACTTGGCTGGTGCTCACACTTTGGTCTCCTGGAGTCGCGTGGAGGGGAGCCTGCCAAGGCAGGGCGCTGGGGAGCTGGCAGTATGTCCCTGGATGTTCACCAAAGCCTGAGAAAAGCAGCTCTCCGAGCAGGAATGGCAGCATTTGGAGGAGGCACTGTGCTGTGTGACCCCTTCAGCCATTTCAGCACAGCACATGGCACCCATGGCGATTCTGCTGCGCCTACAACTGGTGGCTGCCTCCCCTTGCATGGTACTCCAGCTCCCATTCTCCTTAGGCTCGGTGAAAACCTCTGAGATGTTGGTTATTGTTTTAGGGGTTCTTTAGTTGCAGAGTCTGAAAAAGCATGAAGGGGGAGTCATAGTCAACCAGCAGGATGGTTTTATCTTACTAAACTGAGGATACATCTCACAGGGCCCTGGCAGGCAGCATGAAGTTCTGTCTGAATAGCTCAGGAGAGTGCTGGGGGGCTGCAGAGGTCAGTGGGATCCCAGACTGGTGCAGCTCTTGGTGGGAGCCGTATGCCAGTTTGGTCTCAGAGGATGCTGACTTTCTCACTCCCAAGAGACCCTCTGAGAGGGAAATGACCTTTCAATAACATGGATGATCAGGGCAGCAAAGACCCAGGAGTCAGCAAGGAAGCTAAAATATTCAAGACCCATTGATGGCCTTGCATGCAGGTGGTGAGACACAGCTCATGTCCCTACATCTGCACTTCTTTCCTTAAGGCTGAGGCCTCAAGGATCTGCCTTCCAGTATAAGCTACTGGTCTGTGTTGGTCTGTGCTTGTCTTCCTCAAGTTTGTCTGGGGAAGTCCAGCCAGCACAGGCCACACTTTGCCAGCCTTTGTTTTCTCTGTTTCACCCAGTGAAGGCTGTAGAAGTTAGCTGCACCATTGGCTAGCTCAGGTGAAATTAGTGGGGGAGGACCAAGTAATTCCTCCATGTCCTCATGTCTGGGTGCACACTGTGGTCCTGTTGTGACACTGTTTCAGGAGGCTGAGCAGGGTTAAATGTGCTAGGCCCACCTCACTCATCCTCCAGGTTCCTTTTGTAATGTCCTTTGCTACTCTCTGCTCTGTGATTTCTGCACCAAATCGTTTAGGTGTCAGGAATCTGCACATATTTCATGCAAGAACAACCAGTTACAGGGGTTAGTGCAGACTTTATTGATGCTGGTGTGATGGCAATCTCTTAAATGTCAAGCCTGTGCACGTGCCTGGGCCCTGCTTTCTTTCAGTAATGTCTGTTTTTGTTAACGGGCAGCACATGAATTTGCAGAGCACACACTCTTCATCCCTTAATGCTGCTCTGCAAAGTCAGTATTTTCCCCGGAGATGGACTGCAGTGTTTAGGATGAGGGAGACGTGAGTCTCCCAGAGGAGTCAGTGAGGTGGTTCAGAGGATCCAATAAGCTAGTATGACATGAAATGTTGCTAATAAAACATGAGATGTTGTATCACACACACATATTGGTTTTCTGTAGGTCTTTTAAAAACTTGTAATTTTGAGGTGTCTGCTGTCTTTCATCTACAGTTCCTCCACAGTCGTTTCTGAATGGCTGCTGGGGAAAAAAGGTACTGCATAGAGGGAAGGTAATGATTTATCCAAGCATGAAAGACGTTTCAAAAGACAAATGTCCCAACCCAGGCTGTTAACCTTAAGACTCCAACATGAAGATTATGGTCTACAGAGAGCTAGCAACTTTTTTGTAAAGAAAAGAACCTTTCATCTCAGTATTGAATGAGGAGAACTGCTCACCATTCTTTCTCCAAGAGAGTACAACTGTCTTTTAGCAGCATTATCGGGCTGCTGACAGAACTTTGAGTCAAGTTTGTAACAAACTGAATTAAGACTGTTTTAAAGAACTGCATTTGGTTTTTTATTTTGCTTCTAGTGTTATGAAGTTTTCCACAGGGACTACCTCAATTTGCCCCAGATCATTTAATCACCATTCAGTTAGCAGAAGCAATGGATCAGAGAAATTTCATTAAAATGATCCAATATTCAATTTTGGTTATAATTTGGAGACGCTTCATGTTGAGTTGCTCATTGCTGAATCAGCCTTTAGCCTCATGGAAGGACTATTCTGAGGATTGTGCCCCACATCCTCCAGAAAATGCTGATAGATTTGTGTCCATGAGATACTGACCGTGTATGAAAAACAAGACAGATGCTGACCTGTGACCAAATCCTTCACACTCTTCCTTTAAAACAGGGAAGAGAGAACAGATGACAGCTGCCAATCTAATTTTTCCCAGTAAGGAATTGTCCTATGGATGCTTCTCTTGGATGAATTTTGGTTACATTCCTTGTTTAATTGACTAAACATGGCTAAAATGGACTTGTATGCATTGGTCTTTCCTTTCTGTGATCAGCTATAGCAAGGTTAGTCTTGCTGCACAATGGACATGTCCCTATCAGTGGCTGCTGGCAGCATGGACTGGCAGGTAGGATAGGGACCTGAACAGCCCTGTGGGGTCCGGGAAGGAGGGTCCTGAGAATGGTGCCCACCCCAGGTCTCACTGCCTTCCCCTTCTGCTGCTACAGACTGCACAGGCAAGTGTTTGCCAGGACACCAAGGTGTGATGGGGCAATTCTGAGTCACCCAAGCAAGAGCCCTGGCAGCCAGGCTTGGGGATGTGCCCTGCAGAGGCATACCTCAGGTATGCTGACATACCAGCCTGGACACAGTGCTGTTGAACACCTGACCATCCTGTTGCTGAAATGTAACCCTGCCTTACTTTGGGGATGCAAAGCTGATTAAAGACCCTCTTCATTATGAAAGACGTACACACTCCTGTGATCTGATGCTCTGATGCTTGCAATGAGAGCCCTGCTGCCAGCAAAGCCATGCAACTGTGTTTGCAGCCACGTTCACGTGGTTCCAGCTGTGCCCAGCCCATGACAGCCTTTGATCCAGCACAGCATCAAGAGGCAGCAGAGCTGTGTCCTTCTGGGACTTCTTCCCATCCAGTAAAGCTTCTGTGTCCTTGATCTCTATCTCAGTAGTAAGCTGATCCTCTGGCAGGGTATTCGATCAGGAATTAATTAATAGGAGCAAAATGTTGTGAATACATACAGTGTTAAGTTTTTATTCTAATAACCTAGTTAATAATATCACTTCTCCAAGCAAAGAAAAGTAGTGTGAATTCCAGCCCTTTGATCAGGCAGTGACGTTTTGATGCTAAGTTGCCAAGATAAGGATCTAGACCAATAGTGTTGTACAAAAGGAATTTGAAATAACTTTGAAAGTGCATTTTCTGGAAGATGGACCAGGCACTAGAAAAAAGTCTCTGCCCCAACATGTCACCACCAAAGGCTGGTGCTATATGAGGTGGGGAGGAAGCTGTGCACGTCCTTGTTTATAGAGCTAAAAGACTAATTATTCTGCTTAGGCTCTGTTTGAGTGGAGGCTTTTGGGAATATCAGTAGGAATGTGATTCAGGGCAAGCTGCAAGAGAACACCCCCTCTGATGCCACCGCTCCTTGCTCTGCTATTCCTGCCCAGCTGAAGTAGAACATAACCCAGAAAGCCACATTTTTGCTCCAAAGTCAAGCAAAATTTTGTTTTTATCTGCTTATACATTTCATTCTTGTGCCTCAAAAACATATGTTGACTTTATCTATTTTGTACAGATCTTTACCATCTGCCACTGACATTCAATATTCTCTTTTTGTTTTGAAATGGCCTAATTGACTAGCGATCAAGTTGCAATGACATGTCTGCAGGCAGACCTTGCTCTGGCTTTCTGATGAGGCCCCAGGAGTCAACAGAATCACTCCCTTCTTATTTTGAAACAGAGCACATTCCTAGGAGCAAATAATAAGTTTGACCATTTACACTGGTATTTATGTGAACCCATTTAACAGAAAGACCAGAGCAGGTGACCTCCAGAAAACTAATGCCCTGCAGCTGTGTGCAGTGGTGGAATCCTGGCTCACCAGCCGCTAACAGAAACAATAACTCCCTGCCTTCAGTACCACGGGTTAGCAGTGCTCATCTGCAGGTTTACTGCAGTAACAGGAGGCAATCTAGTTTGGCATTCTGAAAGCAGTTATTTTACTGTGATAGCACAAAGCCAAGGATTTGGGAGGTGCTTTTCCACATTTGGAACTCTACTTGCAAGCTAGCAGAAGATTTTTTTGATTTTGTACTTAATTTTCCCTGTTTTCTTTGCTAAAAACCCTTTTGTTTTGACACAAAATAGCTAGTGCAAGCCACTGGGACACTTGCCCTTAATGGGCTGTCATCATCAACAGAGTGCATGGAAATATTAGCTATGGATCAGCTTGGAGTTGTTTGGTGCCAAGGGCATGTGGCTCACAACACAAACTGCTCTTGGCCAAATGGGATCATTCTTAGTAGAGTGAGCTTAGACAGGGCTTTTACTCATAAAGCTGTCACCAGAGCTGTGACATTTGTGCCCTCTGCTTGGTGGAGCACAGAGACTGGAATGCTCCAGGTTCCTCTGTGCACTTCCTCATCAGCTAAATGGAAACCTTGAACCTTTCTGAACAGAATAATAACTGGAAAAGCTTTGTCATATTTCTCCAAGTTCAAAAATACAGTTCTGATTATTTGCAACATCATGATAGACTCCAAAAACTGGGATAGTACTCATTAGTTAGGTACCATCTGCCTTGATACCCATAAGCTCTTAAATGGAGAGGAACAATAAGAAAAGTGAGGTACTTCAGTCTTGTACCTGATTTCTCATCACTGAAGGGCTTTGAATAACTACTTTTGGTGTTAGTTTGGAAATAATGTCAAGTACTGCTGTAGACCATCTCTATCTAGCCTAGTATATTTCTGGTGGTGGCTTATGGATTCAAACTTGTGGTTTTTGTAAGTGGCTGACATTAGTTGGTCAAACACTAAATAGATTTGTTTGCAGTGACTTTACTGTGCTTTGTTTTGATCTTTAGAATTTATTCCTTAGGAGTTCTGCCTTGCAGACAGCACACTTCAGTTTAAAGTCCCCGTCTGGAGAAACATTTTCAACTGCTACTTTCAAGGCTTTTTTCATCAGTGATAAAGATCTATACTTGCCTACAGTCAACATCTTTGAAACACCATAAGCAAAACATAAGCCATCAACAAACTGCATTAATAGTTTAGAAAGATATTTAACTATTTATGATGAAGCTTCAGCACATTCTTCATATAAAACTTCAGTGTAAAGGAGTTTTCTAAAGTAAAGTGTAAAGTATATCTAAAGCCTTTAGATACACTTCTCCCTGCTCACTACTGTACCACTGGGAACACGTTGTAGGGCTTTTATTTATCAGAGAACATCAGCAACATTTAGTTAACTTGGAAGAAGCATATTAAAGGCACTTTGTTTACAGGGATTATGGTTGCTGTTTGGGTTTGCAGGAGTCAGCACAAGTTTATCGGGTTTCTGCCTGCAATACTGGCATAGTAGGGATGCAGGAGCACAGGTTATTTAGAAAGCATGGAAATAAGCTATTTTATTACATCTTCTCAAATAACACAATGGAACTGCCATAGTCTGAGAAGCTGTACTGATAGCCAGGATCCCAGGAGATGAGCCAGGGAGACTCAGTCTAACACAGGACTGTTAATTGGCTGGGGAAAGTCATTTGATCTTCCAAACTCAAGTTCCCCAGTTATTAGAGTGAGACATGAGGACACCAGCACCCTTTGCAAAAGCTTCTGAAGTTAGAGATAGAAGCAGCTTATGAGTGGTCTGTTCCTCAAATAATCTTAAAGGACTGAGAGTTAGAAATGTCCTAGAAACGCAGTTAATGTCTAAAAGTTAATCTATCTAGCCAGACAAGAATGATATTTCCTCCCTGATGTCCATTAAAGGTCCCTTTAATGTGCAACATTGATTTTATGTTGTAGCACCAATGAATACACCATTATAATTTGCCCTGCCAGAACAAGCATCTGTGTCAGTCTCCTCTGCATATTTGGCTTTCTTGAAGAAGCTGGAGGTGGCATGAGTGTCATGGACACAGACCTGAGTTTGTGCTTCTCTCCTCGGCTTGTCTCAGGTTTAAATTGGAGTGAGAGCCAGCATGCATGGCATAAGGTGAGGGCAAATGAGGAATAAGGGCTGAAATGGTAATACAGATTTTCAGGAGATAAAAGCAGGTTTCTCAGAAACACTCCTCTGACTACCAGCATCTCTTCTGGTACCTCTTCACAGCATTGCATCCAAATGTATAATTCCAGAGACTCTCAATGAACTTTCTCAAAATCTCAGATTTACCAAGGCAGAAGATGTTAAATGCTCACTGATGTATGAAAAGATCAAAGCTAAACCTGGAAGCTGAAGACTGCCTTCCTCATGTGCGAGGTGGTGCCTGCTTCCACAGCCCTGGGATGTGTTCCACCTTCTGCAGAGGTGTCCAGTTGTGCCACCTCTTGATGGAGCTTGGGTCACTGCATGAAATGGTTGGTGGTCTAAGTCCTGTTCTCAGGGAAAATATCATAAACAGTAGGATAATTAGGCTAAGAACTCAGATTCACAGGCAGGTTATTTGCACATTTATTGGTACAGCCAGTGGATAGGAAAAAAAAAAGATTAGGAATAAAGAGTGGTGTAGTTTTATACAGTAGCAGAACTAGAGGGAGTGAATTTCACAGCTTCTGCTGGGAGTTCATCTTTTCTTTGACTACTGCTAGCCTATACCTGCTGGGCATCACTTTTATCTCTGACTCAAAGGACACTTCTGAAGAAATTTCCTCTCCTAGAAGTTTTTAAACTTGAAAATATCTCATAATCTAGGGCATTTCAAAGGGGAAAAAGAGATTCTGAATCTACTCGCAAGGATGTTATCATACTATCCTCTAAAAAAGCACTGTTTTCCCCTCTGTATGTGAAACAAAAAAGCACCGAAGAAAAGAAAAGAATAGAAGGCCAGGTACCAAGTCAGTGCACATGGAAACCAAAGAAGCATTTGAAGGCAAGTTTATTTATTTATGCCTGTGATGTTTTTAGTCATCTTGGGACCTTTTAGACATGAGAGTTCTGGGTCTTGCCTTTTACAAAAAATAAGTTTCTAGCCCTTGTGCTTGCAGAGAAAATGTAATCCAAAGAATAATACCAGCTGATGCCATTTAAAGAAAATTGTTTGGATTTGGGGAACCTGGTTCATGATATTTAAATGTTTGATGAGGGTGGTGAGACACTGGCACAGGTTGCTGAGGGAAGCTGTGGATGTCTCATCACTGGTAGTGTTCAAAGTCATGTTGGACAAGGTTTTGAGCAATCTGATCTAGTGAAAAATGTCCCTGCTCATGGTCAGGGCTTGGACTAGACCTTTAAAGGTTCCTTATAACCCAAACCATTCTATTATTCTATGATGAAGTGATGAATTTGGGCCCTGGGGTCCAGGATCCTTTCTAAAGCTCTGATGGACAAACCTCAGGAGGAAGGAAAGGTGTGGTAGTTGCTGCATATTTGAAAGAGGGAAGCCACCAAGGTTCACCTCTATGGACAGAGAGGTGAGTTCTGTGAAACTATAAGAAAAAAAAGAAACCAAACATGAAACTTTGGGTGGAAGGAGTCAAAGTCAGAGACAGTGTACTTTCCTGGTGGTCTCTTACTATGCTCAGGGGAAAAAAAAATTCTTCACATACTTGAAAAATAATATACTCCTCAGTCTTTTTTCTAGTAGAAACATTTTGCAATTTTGTTCAATTCCTTGGATCAAAAGAAGCAACTACCTAGCCACATCAGACCAAGCTACAGTCCACAGCCCTGGTTTCCTTGTGCATCACAGCACCAGGGTGGTGATTGCTCCGGTGCTGGGGTGGGACAAAGGAGGCTGTCTTGAAGATGAGGACTGGGTAAATGGTGCAGAACAAAACCAACATGGAGAACATTATTATGAGTACCAAACAAGTGAACCACACAATTTTCCAGGTATTTGAATGCAGAAGTCTTCTCTGCTGGATAATTTGAATGAAACACATTATATTTGATTATGTCAATAGAAAAGATTTTTCCCCTATTAGCATTTCTAGATTTCTTGTGCTTTCTCATGCATTTATTTGCAGAAAATGCAAATAAAACCCGTATGTTCAGCTACCTCTTTATACTGTTGAGCATAGGCATAAGTTCTTTAAGGATATTACTGTTATTTAACTGCTAGGTGCATTCTGGTGGAAGTCTGATCTTTAAACATTACCATTATAATAAAACATGATGATAATAGTGCCTTTGGGAAGGCACTTGCTGAAATTACTTTTTAGGTATTATCAAGCACTTTTATTTACCAAATGGTTAATAGACTATAAATTGGAGGTAGTCATGAAAAATTTGAACTTATCTGCATGTATTTTTCAAGGAGACAAGGGGACTCCTGTTCATCAAATCTACAGTGCTCAGTCAGGAAGATGACAATCATGTGTGATTCAAGTGATTTATGATATTCTATAGCAGCAAATCACGTAGCTGTGGCAGTTAGTAACAGCTATCAGGTGACAAAGAATGATGGATCAAAACATGTTTCTAAAAAACATGTCCATTATGAGTGGCAAGTGTCAATAAATAACACTCATTTTAATGCAAATAAATATCACATTAACCAACATCATATTTTGCTGAAAAGCTCTTTATATTTTACATACAGTCTGTCTTTCTTGCCATTGTCTCAAAGACTGAAAGCCTATAGGTCTCGACTCTCAGTCGGGATCAGTTTTCAGCCATGCCCTTCCATGGCATGTCCTTGGCCACATGTAGACTCCATGAATAGCAGCAGAAGAAAGAGAGCTTTGTGCATGGGGTTGGATAAATCCTATCCTCGGCCTCTGAAGGCTTGGGGAATGGAGAGGTTAGCTCTAAATTTCTGTTTGGCACTTAGTGTAGATGACTGCATGGTGGGGTAGTGGTTTGAGTGGCCAGAAGGGAAAGGGCTTGGTGTGCAGGGGAGAAGATGCCTCACAGCCATGCTCCATGGTGAAAAGCTGGCCAACATCAAAACAAGATTTGATTAGCTGGGGGCCAGGCTCACTCCAGAGTAAGTCCTCCTTGATCCTCTGCTTGAAAAGGGAAAACTGATATCTCACAGGCAAACCTGTGGGAAGCAGTGATGCTGGAGCTGGGAGGGAGACAGCCCTGGCACAGGACCAGCTGGGGAAGAGGGTCTGCCCAGGCAGGGCAAGAATAGCTCTTCTTTCCCACACAGGACTTCCCGGAGCATGATAGTCGCTTTCCCTTCACTCAGCTTGGCCTGGCACTGGGATCTCTGGGCTCTGGTCTAATGCACCGCAGGGCATCTTTCTCAGGCTGGGAGCACGGGTGTCGATGCAGTGAAGACCCCCATTGGGACTCCTTTATGATTTCCCTTGCACTACTCCCCAGTGCTCCCTGAGCAAAGAACCATTTGTGTCTCCAACAGCAACACCGAAGCACGTATTTTTTCCCTGAGATCTGTCGGGTGCTCTCAGTGGGGAGGAATGCGCAGTGTAATTAGCACTCAGCATCCCAGAAACACCAAAGGGCAACCTTGGCTGTGGTTGGGGAGGATGCTGTGACCCGCTGGGGGAGCTGTTGCCCGCTTGTCGCTGCAGCCCTCACGCCTGGCCTTGCCCTTGCTGGGGCTTGTAGCCCCTGCACCCGCAAACGGCTACAGCTTAGCACTCCCGCAGGGGGCTGTCTGCACCTTGCAAGCCCTGGTGATAAATCCTCCCGGGGATTAGTCTCCAGCAGCCTTGGCTGCTGCCGTTGCTGATCAGCTCCCTGTGCAGAGTTGTCCCTGCAGTGTGCAGGGAGAGTCGAGGTGCCTGTGCAGTCCATGGTGCCCTGAGGAGAGCATGCTTGGGCTGGGTGACTTGGTAAGAGTCCAACCTGCCGCACAGCCTGGATGCTACAGCCATGACACAAGCCAGGGCAGCACTGCAGCCCCCCCCCACATGGTAGGGCACAGAGTCAGGGGCATACTGCCTGCTGCTTTCTTGTCTCCCTCACACTCTCTGGGAAATGCACCCAAGGACTTGCATCGACTTCACTACCGTTCAATGGAAAAGGAGCAGAGGTTCCTCCTTCACTTTCTTTAAAATAAAAATTCAAGCCTTATTCCATGCTCTCTCTGCCTCCCCCACAACTCCTAATACTTGCAATTAGTTACTTTTCAGTTTCACTTTTTTGTAAAACACAAGTGTTTCTCAGGGAGAGAGTCTGACATCTCTTACCTAGAAGGTGCTGTATAATCCTAAAAGTAGGAAAAAATTAAAGTTAGAAATAAGAGGAGAAAAAAAAATCAAAGATATCTAGTTGTCACTAGAAACCCCTGAGTGTATTTGATCTCTGGAAAAAATATGTTATAATGAAGTGGAAAAACCCAGAAAAGGATAACGGAAAGACAGGTGTAAAATTAGGGCCTGGTACAGCTTGCAATGGACAAGCAAGAGCTGAGTTCCAAGCACTATGAAGAGATGTGCTGGTTGATGCCGAGTGCTGCTGCAGGGAGAGGATGGATGGCTTCTTGCAAGATTGTTTTTAGGTCACAATTACTTTGAAATTAGTATTTTTTCCCCCCATCAATAAGTGAAACCTAAAAAAGGCAAAAGGCATCTTGTAGATCTCCGTAAGTGGAAAACACCCTTTAAAGTATGTGTGATAGTGATCTCTGACACAACTGCCAGTCCTGGCAGGCAGCAGCAGCCCAAATATGCTATTCTTAGACCAGGAAAGTTTAAGTAGGTCACGTTCTTATAAACACCATCCCTACTAAAATCAGAAATCAATATGAGCTCAGAAATTTGTAGTATGTTGATTCAGCAAGACAAAACAGATGGGGTTGATCAGCCTCCAAATACCTTTTCTTTACGTTCATCCCCAATTTTACCAAATGTGAGTTTACTCCATATGCTTTCAGTGGTTGGAGACTTCTTCCTGATCAGGTAGGTACCATGAGCCTTCCTGAAGGTGTAGCAGATACAGACAGCAGTTCAGTTTAGGGATGCTTTTAATTTACACATCCAGAGGTAAAGCTAAATAGCTGATGAGATTAAAAAAGAAGTTGCAACTTGTTAAGTGCTTAGTGATCGCTAATAAACACATGGTGTGTGTCACTGCTGACTCCAGTGACAGTGCCACTCTCTTGTTTGCCAGACCTGAGAGGGATTCACAGGTTGTGCCAATCCACCCAGGTGTCCGACTCTTGGAAATGTAGTTCTTCAGCTCATGCCTGTCCTTGGCCAGTGCCAGCCAGCCACGAGCCTTGGATGCAGGTCGGAGTGATCACTTCCAGGCCACATTGGCTGAACACGCATTTCAGGTCCCATTCTTCGCTGGCTGCACCAAGGGCTTCCCAGGGAGTGGGGCACCAGCGGTGACCGGAGGTGCAGCAGGAGGCAGAGTTCTGTGGAGGAGGGCTTCCCCAAGGTGTCCTAGGGAAGTTACCATGGCTGCTCTCCTCTGAAGTGCTGTGTGAGTTTTGGAGCCACTCACATCTGGTTGACAAGACACTGAGCAGCACTGGGCTGAGGGAAGGGATGAGGACCAGCAGAGATGGGTGGGACTGGGCAGCTGAGGTGCTGTCCCACAGGGCACTGCCTCTCTGAGAGGGCTGTGTCAGTGTCCTGCCTCCTCCCGAGGGTACCTGTGCCTCCACCAGTGTCTGCGGTGCTGCAGGACACCTCATCAGGGTCCCAGCTTCCCTAAAGCCACTGCTCTCTTCTCTGTGCTCTTGCCTCTCTCCCTTTCTGGGATGCAAATATTTAGACATGAAGGGATTTAATTTGTAGGCTAAAAAGAAGGTTTGGTGTAAAATGTGGGTAGTAAATTCAGTGTAGACTTTAATCCTGCCTTTTTTTTTTTTTTAATCTGGCTGATTTTATTCCATATTTTATCTGTTCTTTTGGTCTGACATTACCAATTTGTTTCTACTCTATTCCACACAAGTATTACATTACAGCTCAGGGACCTCCTTCACATCCAGTTGAGCACTGCCTAATTATAGCTTGTGCTGGCCTTGTAAATAGACACAATATCTTTTCCAAATCACGTTCCTTCCTCTCTTTTTCATTACAGAGGCGGATGTGCTATAGCTGTTTACAGCCATCCTGATGGAGGAACCAAGACCAGAACATCTTTAGCAGCACTGAGCTCATTCTGATCATGAGAAAAGGTTCTGCGCTTGGTTGTGGAGGATGAGAATACACCAAAAGGAGGTTTTCAGATAAGCCTGATAGGGCATCAGGAGACTGATCAGTGAGGTCCCAGCATAAAAGACTGAGGTTTAGCTGAACCTGGAATGAGAGAGGGGTCTCTTAATTGTGAGTCTGAATCCTTTCCCTAAAACTGCAACCAAGTCACTGAACTGATTTAATTCCTTGACCTTGTTAAAACAGATTAAAAGTTCTGACATGTTTGGGATTCCATTATCAATCAACAGCTGGGTTAAATCTTTGAGAACTTGCATTTTTAATTGGTATAGCCATGCCAAGTCTTGTGATTTATAATGATTTTCACAGTGTCTCTGAAGTCCTCCTTGCAGCTCCAGCACATGGAAGCATATTAGCAAAGACGAATACTCCACTTTAACTGAAAAGTGAATATGCATCTACTGTAGTTGTAAGTGCTTGGAAATAGGAGTCCTGAGGTGCAAAACCATCAGGCAAATGACCTCCTACCCCAGCAATTTGTGTTTCACCTTTCAAGCAAATGTTCTGGTTTCCAGGTCCCAATTCAAAGGGCAGCCACAATATCACTGTTAAGTTCATAAGTAGCCATTGGCTATACCGTAGCTGTTAATGTGGGAATAAAATTGTACTTACATATAGCTGACACGATACAGTTACAGCTTGGGTAAGTCCTGCTTATGTAACTGAATGTATTTTTCATTATATCAGCCAAGTTACTAGAGACCACTGATGGCAGCGTTTAAAAGGCTGGCAAATCACACCAAATTTAACTCTAAAACTAAACTGTCTGCTAAATTTATTCATTAGCAACACACTTGCAAATGGGTATTTCTTACACAATATTAATCACTGTCACTGCATAGAGAAAAGTCTTAGTGCCTAACAACTGTACTCTAAATTAACTGTGAGTACATGATACCATGGAGACAACAGTTTGCACTGCTGGCTATGGTTTTGGTCATTCATAATCACTGAGGTCCTGAGAGCTCATTGGTAAGAGAACTCAGAGCCCAAGTGGCCTCTTTCTTCTCTGATTTTCCTTGTTTATGCCTAACTGACACCCTCAAAAGAAGGGCAGAAGATGTCCTCTGCTCCTGATGCCACTTATACTATTTTCTTTTGTCTTACGATCAGTTTTTCCCGTCCCATCTATTCGTATGACCCTGCACTTCTTTTCACCTCTCTCTGACAACTTTTGTTACTTGAATACCTTTGATGTGCAACCACAGCTGTCTTTGCCCCTTTTATGATTACTCTGTTTACATACTTTTGAAAAATGGTGCCTACCTATGCCATTACAATGTTACAAAATACTTGCATGAAGTTGTTAATTCTATTTTAGCATCCAGGCTGAAGGCAAGTTATATTGATGTTTTCCTGATTTGTGCACATCTCCTCTATAGGTGTTAAGCCTGTTTTGGCTACACTGTACTGATATGGAGCGACCCTACCAATACTCCGTCTGCAAGGACATGCAATTCTATAACTGAGGTGTTAAAGAACATGATACTGAAGTAGATATCACAGCAATTGAAAAAACCCCAAAAAACAACAAAAAACAAAACCATAATAGAATCAAAAGAACCAGATTAAAAAAAAATGGCAGGGGCTAAATAAATTAGAAACCATTATCATAATTTTTTGGTAGCAAGTTCAACCTCCCAATTCTAGCAAGGCCAGCCTGGGTGCAGGACTTTTGAGTCTTAGTGGGGATTCCTGGGAGCCTTTTCTCTATATGTCTTTTTGGAGCACTTAGTCCTAAGAGAGAGCACTTTGATTGACTTCTGACATCCTCCTTGAGGTTTCCAGCACATATGAATGCTACAACAGGCAAAGCAGTAGTCCAAAGGGCAACACCTTCCTTTACTGACCTGCCACTAGAATGAGACTGAGCAAAGAATGACACTGAAGATCTGTGGGAAAATGGTCAGTGATCCCAAAATTAAACCTGGCAGGCTAGCTATGGTAATGATCACTGGGATTTGAAGAGGGACTGAGACAGAACTGAGTCACTCCAGATCCAGGGTATCCCTCCAAATGATGTAAACCAAGCAACAGTATGTTCCTATACATTGCCCACACTCATCACGCACCACCACATTTGGCTCTAGGGTCTGAACAGGGAGCAGAGTCTGAACAGGGAGCACTGCATCTCACCTGGAGGTCTTCAGAGGTCCTACCTGGTTGTCTTGGGGTCCATATATTGGTCTCTGCACCTGTGTCCCACAACTCCAGAAGCAGGGTCCTCACTAAATTCAAAGTTGAAACTGGTTACACTTTAGCTGTATTTGCATTTTCATGATATATTTTGGGCTACAGAGAGCCCCTCTATTGGTCAGTGGCAAAATCTCAATTGGGTAGAATAACAATAGATCCATTTTTGCATTAAGGACATCACTATTTGAGTATAACATGCCTATGTGACAATTTGCCTGTGGCCTAATTCAGCAAAGGTCCTCAAGTGCACTCAGCTCTCATTGAGAAGAGCTATTCTGAAATCAGCAGCTGACTCATATACAGATAAACATGCACTTAAACACTTATTGGAATGCTGCAGAGTGGCTCCTCGCCCCAGGGTAGCTCGGTGCCCAGCCAGGCTGTGGGTGCAGGGAAGGGTCACAAACCCTCCCCCTGAGTTGTACATTTATTTTATTATTACTTTTTTTTGCCACTAGGCAGAAAAGAGGTGGGGATCTAAGAACCACTGGCACTGGTGAGCTTTTCCTTCCCTGTCCTGGCTCCTCCAGTTTCAAATAGGTGTGCAGCTCTCAGAAGACACTCAAATGTAAGTCTCCTCCTGTGGAGCACTTGAATGCAATTGTTAGTGTCTGCTGGGCTGCAAGCACCCAGCAAGTTGCACATCCATACTCCTTCCACTGTATAATTCAGGCTCTTATTTAAATGTCTTTACACACTTTGCTTTTATGTGAAGAGATATTTTTACAGGCCGAGACCACTTACAGGGTTATTTTTTGTTTGCTTACTTTGACTTCATCAGCTGTGCCCATTTTGGGGTTGCCCCTTGGTAGTCAGACAAGGGCTGAACGTGACAGTGGATTATCTAACCAGTGCCCTTGGTGAAGTTATCTAATCCTTCCAATCCTTCTCCCTGTGTTCTCTTGATTTCCATGCCTGGAAGAGTAAGAGCACCAAACTTTAGCTGAAACATTATCCTGCAGGATCCTCACTGTAGAAATAATTCATCCAAACAAGTCCTTCTGGGATTAGATAATGCCAAGCCTGGTCCCTAATGAGATTCTGAAGCAAGAGCTGACAGGTGTCCTGTGGCAGGGATGGATGCACATTCCAGGGATAGCTATGGGGGGAACTTCAAAGCCCCAGACCCATGGCGGCAGTGGCATGACGTTGCCCTGGCCACGTTGTCAACAGCAGGCTCTGGCTGTACATTGTGCCTTGGTTGTTTGAGACCACACAACGTGTTCCGGGAAACGTGCCAGGCCTCAAGACTACATTGGAACGGGGCTGGTGTGAATATATATAACTGCAAGCTGTAGAGAATTCTTCACATGCTGCCGTAGCAAGGACTAATGATTGAAAAGGCAAACTCTCCTTGGAATTCTGCATTGAGGAAGATTAGCTTTCAACCCTCTATAAATTATCAGAATCTGTCCTTTGCCTCTCCATAAACACCAAGGGCTTCAGATTATCTACCCATAGGAATGACAACAAAAGACACGTATTCACAATCATAAAAGAACCACAGTACCAACAGGGAAATCAAAGTTGCTACCTAGAGCAAGGGCAGGGAATTTGTGGTTGGTATTGTTTTTTTTGAAATAATTTTTGAAATAGACTTTAAAAAACCCAACTTTCTTATATTGTTACAGAAGAAATTTACAGTACATAAAGTATATGCAAAATATAAATATTTTCTAATTTATAACTTTGATGAGTGAGACTGATCCCTGCTGGGTTTGGATTGCAATTTTTAAGCAAATTTATTTCAGTTGCAATAAAGGGGTTGGTGAATCCTACATGAACTCCAGGCTTCTTATCTAGACACATTTTCCTTGCTGAAAGCATCTTGCTCCATGGCCATGGTCTTTTTGTGCTCAGGGGGCAAGTTTGTATTGGAATAAAATGCTTATAACAGGCAGCTGAGGGCTCTTTTGGCATTCTTGATGGTGTCCAATTATGAAAATATTCCTTCTTGTTCTTCTCCATCTCCTAGAACAGCAAGAGAAGCTATTTGTCTATTTCTTTGGACTACAATGGAAAGAAATGTAAATGTCTTGGGCTCATACATACCCACACAGCTGCCTTTTCACAATTCATCTCTCCCTAAGACTGAAGCAGATAGCCTGTGAAAGTTGGAGAACTCAAGCTGTATTAAGGAAAGGCTGCCCCAGCCCTTCAGCACTCTCAGGAATTTCTTCTTGGGTTTTCTGGCCTCTGCAGATATCACCAAAACTGTCTCAGTCCTGTGTAGAACCAAACTGCAGCAAGACTCATCCTTAAGTGCTGGACATGTGGGGATCCTTGTGCTCCTGCTGGAGGCTTGGGCAGGCACCAGATATGATGAACTTGGCTTGAGAAGCCCCATCCCCATTCCTGAGGGGCTGTGGACTAGACCCTCCCAACAAGGGGTGGTTGGGACCAAGGCAGACATCTGCCCTAGCACTACCCCTCTGCCCAACACCTCCCTGTCTGTGGCAGCCTGCACTGCTGAGACCCTACAGAAGGGTCTCCACAGACTCTGGGTCAGGCCTTTCTCCCCACTGACTGCTGGGGCAACTCAGAAAAATTGGCCTTGTTGGGCTGAAGATGTGCTTTGTTTGTATGCACCTACGTCTTCATTGTACAGGGAAAAAAAAATCATGCCGGTTTTCTGTGTCTTTCCCATGTTATTTTTTTTTTCTTTTTTTTTTCCCCCCGTGGTCCTCTCCTCTGGAATTATCTAGGAATAAAACAGAGTCAATGCAACTGTTTCATTGTCCATTAACTACTTATGACAAACAGCTTTCCAGCATGGTCTTTATCAAATGGAAAGAATATAGCTTGGTCTTTAGTGATCCTCAGAAGCTTTGAAATTCAAAGAAAAGAACTTGCTGTCTATAAAGTAAACAAATAACAGGCTTTTGAATGGAAAAAAAAAACCAACAACTTTTTTTTTGTAGAAGTAATAGTTTCCTCTTTCTGTCTCTTTTCAATAAAGCATCCAACACTATTTCAAAGACTTTTTTGTCCAAATGATATTTCATTTGGAAATTTCAGCAGACCTGAAAATGTTTTCCATCTTTTTGCAATGTCTTGTCCTGCAGATCCACCCAATTTTTACAAGAGTGTAAGAGATCCAAAAGATGGACAGAGTAAGTACTGCTTGGAATAAAAAGCATGGATGAGTCTCTCTGTATTTCCTGGGGTTTAAATTAGGCCCTAGAGGGAGGTTATTTTGCCAGCTGTGCTGTTTCTCCCTGAGCAGTAAACATTAACTGCTTCTCTACTGAAATTTTCACATTAGCCCAGGAACATATTATAGGAATACTAAGAAATAGTACAGTATTTACAGATGAGATGAATTTATGTAAATTCATCACCTCAGTGAACGGATCTCAGGAAAGATAGTGAGAAATAAACTACCACTCTGCTTGCATTACCTTTCTGTGGTGGAAACCAGGATATTCCTGTGGTGCAGTATCTGTGTGCCTCCTGTCACTAATTTCCACCTGTATAACACATTACCCTTTAAAAGCGCTTGAAATTAGGAGAGTAGCTATTAATAATTTACCTCCTCAGATACTCATTGATTAGTGTATCTACATTATAAGCAGGAAAATGTCACAAGATTCCTATAGTTTGGGTTCCTGAACTTGCCTAATTAGGTTGTGACTTTTACATCACCATGACATCACAGCATAGACTCTGAGGGTACTGGGCAATTCCCTAGGGTTCCCGTTTGCATGCTGCTTCCAAAGGGCAGTGCAATGATGTCTGAGTTACCGAACACCTTCCTCTGTTGGGATGGTGTGTTCACAGCGTGGGCACTGCATCAGTGCAGTGCCTTCCTGTCTATGTTCAGCCCAGGGGTGCTCTCTGCCCACCTGCACTGCACCAGCACTGGCTATGAGGGTGTTGGAGCTGTCATGCTCTGTTTTGTGCTGCTCTGTCTGCCCCAGCTGTGAGTCTTGTCTCCTCCTGCTCTGGGAAGTGGATATTGAACATCAACATAGGAGGCTGGACAAATCCATAGTCCAGCTTAGGAAGGGAAATGTTCTTCTAGCCTGCATGTATGTACAGAAGCTAGGGCCATTCAAGCCCCTAATGAATTCCTCAGAGAGGACAAACCTCTGTCTTTCCTTCTGAGTGGTGAGACCTGCTTGGGTTTGGCACTTCTTTCCCCAGGACTGTACAAGTGGTCATGGCTAATCCTGTGCCTGAATGGCCCTTGGCACAAGGGACTTCTTTGACTACGTGCCTACTACAAATCCAAGCAGCAGAGGAGAGCAGTGGCTTTCATTCACAGCCACTCTTTGCCACAGGATGTGCCCTTACAGTTCTTCTAATGCCTCATTAATTTCAGGAGGTGACATCCTATTAAACCTTCTTATCACATTTCAGAAGTTTATTTAATAAATATTTCATGGACTGTAAGTGGGACAGCTGTTCCCTTGTGACACTGTTAATAGCATGGATCTCCTTTGTCAGGAGTCCCATCCTCTGCTGTGGTTGCCTCAACTCTGCCCCTCTCCTATATCACCAATGGAAGAGCTGCTGCTGCTGCTCCTCTCCAAGGCTCAGTTTAACACTGTCCTTTGTATCTCAGCCCAAATGCACCCAAAAAAAGGTCCAACAAGGTGTACCAGGGGAGGAGGCCTGGAGAGCTGGGCAAGGAATGGGGGTGAGGGCAGTTCAGGTTGTGCTGAGTCTGACCAGCCTGGCTGGTGTTAGTCCCGCACAGCTATGCCTGTGTTGCTAAATAAAACAAACCAGGGCCATAATTTGCCCTGAGGGAAGGCTTGGCCCAGCTGCCATGCCCGTGGCTCTCTTCCCTCTTCAAATGTGATGATCATATCCAGACTCCCTCCAGTGAAGGGTCTCAGTGTCACACTGCAGAAGTCATGCTTGGGCTCAGCCAAATGTATGTCCTGAGTGTTACTAGTATGGGTGGTACCTTTGGGACTAGTGGGAAGCACAGAGGCAGGGGCCATCTGTGCAGCAAGGAGGGAATCTCTAGGGTTTTAGAGGGGAGCAAGCCCTCCACTCCTCCCTGTGTACCTGGACACTTTGTTGAAAATAGAAGGAGCAGCAGAGACACAGTCCTGATAAATGTATGGGTGGGTGAATCCTATTGCACCTCTTTTTTTTTTCAAACCGGAGCTTAGCTAAATTTTCAGCAACCCAGTAAACGAGGATTTGTACCTAGCCATGTGTGAAGATGAAGGTCAGGTGTGGCAAGCCGTGCATTGTTCAATCTGAGAGCTTACCTTCTACAGGGGATACTTTTGGGCTTATGGTAAACCTGGTGGGACAGAGATCAAATAGTACAACACGCCTTTTTCCTCACTCACTATGTCATGTGTAACCTGTGACGGGAATCTGAAACTTCCAAATCAAACACAAAAGAAAGGGAATAAAAAATACAGAGCAGTAAATCTGGCAGAATTGAAGAGCTGGTGGGCACTGAGTCAGATTTCAGAAGAACAAATTTCCTTCCTCCATGAGGACAGGACTCGGTGGGTACCGAGTATGTCACTGAGAAACTCAGAAGGGCACTGGGGATGCTGCAGACAGATGGCTGCAATTTTTGTCTCTGTTGTGCACTCAGAAGGTCAGTCAGAAAACTCATCACCTCCTGCATGACTTCTGTGATGTGTTTTGGACAAGACATGCACTAACGAGGTTGCAACCCAAATCCAAGGTTAGATTTGTAGGTGGGATCAGCAATATTCCTTACTGAGATTGCAGTTATTTTGCAGGCATGGGCCTGCTAAAGTGCCGAAGGTATTCATGAAATTCATAGCTTGAACAATTAAGATAATGTGGATCTGGGCTTAGTGTTTATGAACTGAAGAATAGAGGACTGTTGTGAGGGTAGGGAAGCAACCCAAATAGCCTGATATTAGAAACAGTCTCTGCATACTGAAACTGGGGTGGGCTTTTTGTGCTCTTGCCATCTGCGTTTTTAAAACTGTAATTGTCTGAATTTCTGCTGAAGAAGGGATTTTTGAGGTTAGTTGGTAAAAACCAGTTATTTATACAACCATGTTTTGATTTGCAATTTTCTGCCCAAAATAATGCATTTCCCTGACATTTCCAAACTGGCTCTGTTATACCTGGCTAGTCCAGTACAGCCAAAAGCACCAGCCTTGGCCAGTAACAACAGTGAATCCCATTTTAGGTGCCACTGCTGACCAAGTGAAAATTGGTGGTGGGGTCAACCCTGTTCAAAAATATTTGTGGCTGGATGCAGAAAGCTCTGTGCCCTACATCTGTCTCCAGCTATGTTCAGCCCTGTTCTAACTGGACATGGTCTCTGAGTCCTATTAACCTCATTGTAAGTACCTGGAGCCCGACAGCATTTTCTAAGACACTGTGACTTGTCTGTCACCAGTTTCCCTGAATTTGAATAGGCCTCTGCTTGGCCACTTTTCCTTACAACCAAGTTTAGTAGGCTGTATTTCTTGAGGACACTCACAGGGCAAGACCTGCTTTTTCTTCCAAGTCAAATGCCTTGGGAGAGAGTAAGCAGGCAAAGGCATGCACAGTCACGCCTCTGGGGGAGGTAGGGAGTAATCAGTCTCCTTGGCTCAGAGTATCCCATGCATCCTGTCCTCCCAGGGTGTATACACAGACACACTTCTCCATTGCTCCTTGGCTGACATTTCCCCAGCACCTTCCGTTCTTTCAGGCCAGTCATACCCAAGGCACGAGCTGGCAAACCTCAGAAAATAGTTGGCACAGAACCAATAATTTGTTATTACAAGGAGGACTGCATATAGAAAACCACAGAAGCTAGCAAGGTTCTCATGACCTTATTGCCCAGGTAATCATCAACAACTTCAACCCTTGTCAGTGTGTCAGGGTGGAAAAACTGTACTTTAGCTCAAGCTAATGAAGCAACATCCCTCTAATATATCCTGGGATAATGAGTTTCTTGTCTGACCTGGCACAGATTGCCTCTTCAAGAGCATAATGAACCCCACAGGAGGTCTGCAGAGGATCAGAGTGTGGTTCCCTGGCTATTCCTGCTGGATTAAGAGATCCTTTTACTAGCCAGGGTTGACACAGGTCATCCAGCCTGACAGTATGCTAGGTGTCAGGTGGTTGCTAGGTATGGGCAAAGTACTGATTTTGTTAATATTATTGAATCAAGCCAAAGAGTGCACTGACCTGCATTCCTGACCCTCCCTTGCAAGGAAGAGTTACAATCACACCATCATTTAGGTTGGAAAAGACCTCTAAGGTCATTGTGTCCAGCTGTTAACCCAGCACTGCTGTATTCACCACTAAACCATGTCACACTGTCCCTTGGTGACACATCTACACGCTTTTAAGCATCTGCAGGGATGGTGACTCCACCACTTCCCCGGGCAGCCCGTTCCAGTGCTTGACAACCCTTTCAATGAAGAAATTTTTCCTAATATCCAGTCTAAACCTCCCCTGGTTCAACTTGAGGCCATTTCCTCTTGTGTCACTTATTACCTGGGAGAAGAGGCCAACTCCCTCCTCGCTACAACCTTCTTTCAGGGAGTTGCACAGAGTGATAAGGTCCCTCCTGAGCCTCCTCTTCTGCAGGCTAAACACCCCCGACTCCCTCAGCCACTCCTCATAAGAATTGTGCTATATTCCCTTCCCCAGCTCCATTGCCCTTCTCTGGACACACCCCAGCACCTAAACGTCTTTCTTGCACTGAGGGGTCCAGAACAATATTGCCTGGTCCTGCTGGCCACACTATTGCTGGTACAGGTCAGGATGCCATTGGCCTTCTTGGCCACCTAAGTACACTGTCAGCTCATGTTCTACAATGAGTTGGAATTCATTCCTGATGCTAGTTTAGCCAGACCACCTACCTGGAAGGCATTTCCTGTGATGCAGAAAGGTCTGGAAGATGACAGATAACATGTTTTCCTATAAAGAAGAATTGGAAGGTATTTCAGAGGGGCAGATGCCAGAAGTGCATTAAGCCAATACTTTCAACACAGCACTTTCATGCAGAGCATCTTGTAACCACCTGTGCAAGCTTTGCACTGTGTGAAATGAGTAGCACTGAGGAGCACACCCAAGGGTGATGGGAAGGTGAGGTGCCTGGCTCCAGCTGCCATAAACACTGACTGTGCACTGGCAGATCAGCTGTTCACTGCTGCAGGATTATGTCCATGGCCTGATCCAGAGAGAGTCATGCTGCCAGCTGGTTTAGTAGTGCCCAAGTTTGATATTAGAAGTTGCCTAACCAAACCCCAGGAGGGTAAAACAAATAATTTTCTGTTTCAGGGAAGGGAATAAAAGATAATGTGTTAGTAGAGGGTATGATCCTCCCAAGGAAAGGTATGATAGTTGAGCAGGGAGCGGATCTCCTTTTTTTTGTCCCTTAGCCATATAACACTTGAGTCTGTAGGCATGAGCGTAGGTGTCTGTACTGCTCACTTGCTGCTGTCTGTCTGCAGTTGTATACCCTCAGGTAGCGAAGCCTCCATCTGCTCATGCCGAGATGTGTTAATTGATTTTGTAGAAAGCAAGAAGTGGATTTAACTCTTCAACTGTGATTACTAAGACAAGAAGAGGAAAAGGAATATTTACCACAAATGGAAGAAGAAGCTTAACCTTAGTGTTTTAGCTACCTAGTGTTAAAAGACTTTGCTCCCAATATATTACTGGCCAGTTGCCCTGTTAAAAGTTATTGTTCAGTCTTAACACTTCTCTTTCAAAGACCCCAAACGTATGTCTAGCAAAACAGACTGGGAGACCAACCTCCACGTGTCTAATTATAATGAATGTGGATTTTGACTAAGTAAGAGGAAAGAAGAAGCACAGGGGGAACCAGACTGAGGGTGCTGGTTTGGGCTGTTACACTAATTTGGCTGTTCAAACTGTTTTTCTGGGATAGATCCTGACAGTCTCAAAAGAATTTTCAGCTACATTTCATAGCCTGGAGCAAACATTTGGATCCTGGAGAGGGAAGGGGTTGCCGAATTGCTGAGAGTATGTGTGTTTGACTTCTTCTCATTTATTCCATAATAGTACATTGCTCCAAGAAAGAACAACAATTTCTTTCCATTAGTTGGATACAAAACTCTGATCTGCATTGTAGTGAGCCAAGATTAATTTCAGATTTCATTCCACTCACGAAGGTCAATGACTGCTCTGATTAGAGACCTCTTGACTCTCTTTGGCTGTATATAAGCACCTCAAAAATGAAGGGTGAACCGGTGCTGAGTGAGGATCTGCTCCTGCCTTCCCTCCCCATCATGTCACTCCAGTCCTTATTAGCTCTTTTTGTCCTAACAAACACTAAGCAATGCCACTATATGCTTAGGGCTAAGCTCAGTCCTTGCTAAAACCCATAGCAAGATTTCTCTGAAATTCAATGAGAGAAGGTTGAGATCCTTAATGAGCTTTCCTTGCAAAATAATATTGGCTTTGGATTTGTCTCAATAAATCACACAGAAATGTTAGTGACAGCATCTCTCTGCAAGGGGTCTTTGTGGTAGTGGTTGGCCAGAAGAGACATATTTTAGGTACTGTTTAGTGGCAGTTTATCTGTTCATTACACCCATTTACATTTGTAGAGCACATCTAAATCTTGCAAAAGCTGGTTGTCTTACTCCTGTTCCAGGTATTACCTGCTCCACTGCAGCACTCTTCAGTAGTCCCTATCCTCGAGAACAGCCCCCATCACCCTTCTGGAGCATACCCCTCTGTATTTTTATAGCCAATCAGGGATGTTTAACACTTCTCTGTGGCTGCCACTGCTTTTTCATGAGTAATTGGGCAGGATACTGTCTGTTTGAGGAGAAACAGTGCTGCTTTCTTGAAATGCAGCACCTGCTCCATGGCATTTGTGTTTGTCGTTCTGTGGTAAATATGAAGCATCCTCTCCCACAGAGGAGGAGGGACCACACACCACACGAGGGGTGAGGGCAGCTGTGTCATTTGCACATTGCAGCAGAGTTGGGCTGTGAAATTTCAGAGATGTTCATTGGCCCATAGCCCTGTAAAACCACACAAACACTGTGTGTTTTTTTCTGGCTGAAAACACCGGAGTGTGTTGGTACAACTGCTGTTGGCTACCTAGTAACTAAAGACAAACCTTCCTCACAGGAGGAGTTACAGGCTGCCCTGTAAATTACTTCAGAGATGCAAGAACTCACACAACAGCTGTATGAGTTAAGCTGAAAGCTTGTCACATACCAATAGTGCTGATATAGTTGTTCACAGAGATAAAAATTATATTTCTACATGGTGCCAGGACATAGTTTATTGAAGACTCACTTCTTTCCATGGAAAAGATCAAACCAGGCTGTGAATGCACAGATACCTCACTCTGTGGTAGAGTAAGGAGAGAACCTGCCTGACATCAGTGGAATCTCATGGCCAAACTCCCACTCAGAAGCAACTTTAAAGTAAGTTTCCGCCTTTGTTTTTGGAGATAAGCACCCTGTCTTTTCTTATACAATCAGTTACAAGGATGCAACCAAGAGGTTGTAGGTTCACAGCCCCCCTTGTTGCTCTGTGTTCCAGGAGACTTTTGACATGGTGACAGCTTCAAGGACATCAGTCATTCTTGATGAAAGAGCACTGAACATCAAGGCCTGAGTACAGAAAGCTGGACTTCTCCTCCTGTGCCTCTGACCCTCATGCACCAAAGTCTTCCCTCCACCACCGGTAGAAATTTCCTCTTCCACTCAGAAATCAGTTATGCACTGGGCTATGCTGTTGCTACACTTCCTTGTCCAGACAGTATTGGTGGAAGATATGGTGAGGGTTTTGAGCTTAAATGCCTGTAAAGCTAATTTCAGGAATCAGGATCAAGGTCACAGAGATGCAGGTTACTGTGGCCATGCTCTTCCACATCAGCTTGAAATGTGCTGCTGGACAGATTGTAAGAGAGGGTTCTGTGATAATTTAAATTTGGAAGTCTTATTCATCAATATTTTCAGTGATTTCATAGAATCATACAATGGTTTGAGTTGGAAGGAACCTCAAAGATCATGTAGTTCCCTGCTGCAGGCAAGAACACCTTCCACAAGACCAGGTTGCTCAGGGCCCCATCCAATCTGACCTTGAACACTTCCAGGGATGAGGCATCCACAGCTTCTCTGGGCAACTTGTTCCAGTGCCTCACTACACTCATAGTGAAGAATTTCTTCCTTATATCTAATCTAAATCAACTCTATTTTGGTTGAAAGCTGGGCTAATGCCACCTATTCTAAGTAGACTGTACCATCTCTCTGCAGTCCCAGGAAAAGTACCTGGCTCTCAAATGATAAAAGCACTTAAGACTTGCTTTGACCCATAGTATCCTATTCACTCTGTTTGTGGTGTGAATCCTTTCTTGGGGTATTAGGTAGGTTCATCTGCTAAAAAGATAGACCTCTGCCACTTGGCCAAGTCCAGCCTTCTTAGTCCCCCCAAACTCCCTTTGAAGGTAATCGATGGAGTTTAGGGAGGCTGACCCTACGGCAGACATCTACAACAGGCAGACGACTTGCGAGTGTTAAGAGCCTGGTTTTCCTTCGCTAAGTCTTTTAAGGCAGGCTATGCTGACAGGTTCTGTGTGAGGCTCTGTGCTGTAGTCATGCAGCCATCGTGCTGAGAGCCACAGGTCTCACACCTTCCTGGCAGGTAGGATCCTGATGTAGGAGCCTAAACCCAAGACATGGTAATATTCAGGTTCCTTTTTGCAGAGTGGTGGGGTCTGTTTACAAGTCCTGTAAATCATCAGATTTAAGATCTGTTGAGCAGTCTTCAGTTCCTATAGACAGATGTGATAGTTGTATGTGAAATACATGCTGTGATTACAAGCACTGCATGTTTCTGTAAACCTGACTTCATACAGATAAGACATCAGTGTTTCAAATGGTTAATGAGAAGATACTTGTGATTACACTAGAGAGTAGGTGCCAATTTAAAAATGAACGAATTAATAGCAGATTTTAAAAATAAATATACCACACTTAGTGAGAAAGGTAATGCTAAGAACAAAAATGAACACAATCTACTGTAACTGTGTAAGAATGGCTTTGAAAGATTCCATGATATTTGTTTAGTAGGTTGGAAAGAACCTGAGATAGTTACAGCAACTTTAAATATAGACTAGAGCCTTAAGTTTGAGTATGCGAGGCATGAAGAGGGAGCTTTGGCATGGGCCATATGAAAGCTGAGAACATCCGTATCTGTCAGAAAAAGAAGAAAAACTGCCAAAGAGAAAAATATTCAACATGGCATCTAAACCTCTGGATTAGCATTTAAAGTAGAAACACTTTATAATTCTCTTTTTCTTCTTTCTGCTTTCCTAATCCGCACTAAACCACTTGGGTAAATAAACCATCCTTTTAAAGATACAGCCTTTAAGGTCTTTGTGCTTTTTGTTCATAAACAGCAGGAGTATGTGGGGTTTTTTTGGAGGGTGAGGAGAGGGGGCAGAAGTTTCAACCACGGGCAACTCTAATCTATGGCTTGTGTAAGACAGATGTTCAGACATTGGTTGGATTGGCAGTTAACATCCAGGCACATTCCACTGCTAAGGGGTGTTTATTGCACCCCCTGTTCAGTGCTAAGCCTTTTTGTTTTTCCACAAGTCTCTCTGTGTGTGTATACACATATGTAATATATAGAAACATTCTGTCAGATGACATCAGAAGAAATTGTGACATAATTTGGCTCTTCTAAAGAAGCTATGGGCTAGCTCTGTCAATCAAAGAGTGTTTCTTAGCTAGATGCTCTCAGTTCTAGCAAATGAGTTGCTTTCAAATTGCTGATTGGTTGAGGAAAGTTACTTTCTCTGCTTTACAGAATATTTTAATTTGCAATATCATTTTTGTAGTGTTGCAATCATGTAGGATGTTGTTCAGAGAGCTCAACTATGAACAAGTTGCCTGATCTAGAATTGTTCATGGAATGAGCCACCACAGCTGCAGGAACAGATCCTTGTGTTGAGTGGGCACCTTGACAGTATGAGCAAGAGGGAGCCATAAACTCAACCCAGTTTGTAGTCCCAATCTAGCATTCCCATAGACCGAATGCCAGACATTTGAGGATATATATGCAGAGATTATGTTACATTTGCTGTGTTTCTATATACTTTCCTCAAATTTCCCCCCATATACCAGTCTGTATGTTGGGTTAGATGAACCTTTGCTCTGGTTCACCAATGAATTCCCGCAGTCCTATATGCTCATCCATGGTCTCCTGTAGGATCCACAACAAAAATTGAGAGAAACATCTGTGTCTGTAGAGACAAGTTAGGGCATTTGTTGTGTGTGCTGATTAATGACATTTAATTAATTGTTTCCCTGCTTTTAAAAGGAAAGTTTTCTAGCTGTCACGAAGGACATTCAAAAAGAAGGAGATGAGCTAGGATGGAGCAGGAAGGGGCTCCTGTCAGTATGGTAATGCAAATACAGGCATGGGGACCAGAGCTGAGGGGTTCTAAGTAAGAACATAAATTATTTGAGTTTTCTGTTGCCAGAGAGTAAAACTAACCCCAAGGTTTCCACAGCCCAAGGGGGAATATTTGGGCCCTGATGTGCAACATTTAATAATTAGGGTCAATGGCATTCAAATGCTTTACCCTTTTCCTAGTGGATATTTATGTGATTTAAGGTGAAGTAGATTAGCCATTGCATGAGAAATCCAGAGATTTCTGCTTCAGAACATGTTAGGGGAGGCAATAGACCAGAGCAGGTTCATGGCAGTCATACATCTTGCTTCTCTCTGGCTGACAGGGAGCATTTTGAATCTGGATTTCCCAAATACCCTATAAGTGTGGGAGGTGATTGCCCAAATTTTCCTTGAGGGGATGGCCCAACAGAGCATGCATTGTGATAGGGCCCTGCAAACCTACTTAGGAGTATAACTCCTGAATGAGGGGTGGGTTAAGCCTTTGCTGTTTATTTTAGCACAGGACTCCCATGCAGCACATTGGCTTTTTTGAACGTGCTGTCTGGTTGTGTAGGAGGGTAGGGGCAAGGCAGTCAAACCAATGGAAGGGAAAGTTTCTACAGTTCTGGCCCCTTCCTACCTCCACTGTTTGTGTGGGAAGACTATTTATGGAGATCATCCAGCAAAACCCAAGCAACACTCCCCTCCACCCCCCTGGTTACCCACAGCTATTTGTTTTGTTGTGTTTTCCATTGGATAGGTTTCCAGCCAGCTGGCCTCCCTCACCGGGGCATCTCACCATGATGTGAGCGCCAGCAGCAGTGCAAAGGGAGAAACCTGGGAGCTGATGGAGGGGGATCGTGAAACAGTCTTGGATACTCTGAGCTACGGTATGTCCCAGCATGCCTGAATATAAATATACAAAAGGCATCAGAATCAATAAATAATCTGCATGCTATATATCACGTGGTGCTTGGCAGTGAGAATAAGGCCAGCATTGTGGATAGCCTTACACACTTGAACCTGATCAGGATCCTCGCACTTATCTGGCAGCACTGTGTTGCAGAAGTGACCCCTCTGACTTCAGTGGAAATACCTGTATTTTCCAAGTAGGGGGAAACCCATGGCAGTGCAGGGGTGTGCTTCCACTTCAGTACAGCTCGGTCTGCTGAGACTCTGGTTCAGCTGTATCGACTTAAAGGAAAGAATTAGCCATTTCTTTTTGTTCGTGTTTATGGCAAGTCCTAGCAGTGCCTTGAGCAAAGATAAGGGGATGTGGCAGTTACAGCTCTCCAGGCCAGAGAGCAGTGTGCTTTCTGGGGTGAAATGCTGCAGGGTGGCAAAAATACTTGTCTGTATGCTCAAGCAGGTGGAGCATTCATACCAGCACTGAAAATTGATGAGGGAAGAGCATGCAAGAAGTCAGCAGCTTTTTAAAGCAATGGTTTGTGCTTTTCAGACCTCCTAGTCCCAAACTTTTCTACGTAGCAAATGATTCTGGATTTCTGTAATTTGTATTCAAATGCAAAGAATATTTTGCTCCTATTCACTTTCTTTTAAATGCATATAAACTTTAGAAGCTATGTAAACTATAGGCACATGGAACAGCAACAGCTGTATTATACTTAAGAAGGTAAATATGTAGACAGATCTCCATATCTGGGAAATATCTTAAGATTTCTGCACACAGAACTCTTCAAGTGGCTCTTTCTTTCCTTTTACCCACACTGGGGAAGACACCAACAGGCCAAAGGAACCCAAGTAGTGACAGAGCAAGGGGCAAAGGCTTCCAATTGAAGAGAGATGGTTTAGAGTTAGGAAGAAATTCTTTACTGTGAGGGTAGTGAGGAACTAGATGATTTTTAAGGTCCCTTTCAACACAAACCATTCTATTATTGTATAAAATTCTCTGTCAAATCCAATTAACTCCCAAGGGCTGCACACAAGCCTTGCCCTTAGCACAGCACCACAACAAAGGAACAAAAAGGAGCAAATCAGCCCACAGAGCCCACTGCATAAACAGCCTTGACCAAATTTGCAGCCCAACATAGTCCTTTAAAAATATTTGGGGAGGGAGGTGATGTCAGCACCTGGCTTGCCAACACACTTGTTGGTCTCCACCCTCAGCCTACTTTA
The DNA here is from genome assembly GCF_003945595.2 of Pipra filicauda. Lineage (NCBI taxonomy): Eukaryota > Metazoa > Chordata > Aves > Passeriformes > Pipridae > Pipra > Pipra filicauda. The sequence continues at coordinate 1,257,083 of NW_024104432.1, forward strand.
GCTCCCACACGAGAACAGAGCATTCAGACCGAGTGGGAGATAGGCAGAAGCTTGGAGGGAAATAATATCTGCACTGACCCAAAGTCCAGAGGCAGAAACACTGGGCTGCATTTACCTACTCAAGGTAAAAGAAATGGCTTACTTATTAGGTCAGATTTTCTCTTATGCAAGGACACAGGAGGCTGATAAAACAACTTGAAAATGTAGGAATTTGTTAACTGCATGCACTGAGCTTTTAATATTTAATCTGCAAACTAAAGCAGTTTCAATTTAAACTCTCTGTCTTCATGCTGGGATGGTCCCAGGGCTTCTCATTTGCACCATAGATGTTACAGCCTAATCTGGTTTTGTAGCTGAAATTCTTTGTCTAGAGTTTATGCCTTATTTGTTTAAAGGTTTTTATTTTATTTACATGGCATACAGATGTGATTAGTGCATGATATTCATGATAAAGCATTCTCACTTCTCTGCATGAACTCCAAAAACATATAAAATTCAAAAATTACTGTCATAAAGTAAATAAAAGCAATAACCAACAGAAAAGTTTTTGAGTACAACATGAATGGGATTTTTGAAGTATGATATTTTTAGCATCCTGAAATTGCAGGAAAGGCAGAAGGTTCCTTAGAAAATACTATTTCATCTGTAGGATTAAGTCACAAAATATGTGAAGTTCTTCAGAAACGAAAATGTCTTACCTTAGGTTCTCCTTGTACTTTTAGTGGTAATATAAATAATTCAGATTTGTTAGTCCTTCTCCATAAAGGAATAGTTTGCACTCAGTTTCTTTAAAAAAAAAAAAAAAAAAGAAAATCTGCAGATGAATATAGGACTTTTAAAACTCTTAATAGTAGTATATTTACAATGTATATCTGTTGAAAGTATTAAATGGGGCTTGGACATTATTTATTTGTAAATGTTTGTACAAAGTAGCACTAATTTCCACAGTAGCACTGTAGTTTGGGGTGACACTTGGAATGCTTCTTGTCAAGTGCTGTAAATCAAAGAAGGCGATAAGCTGCCAAAGATGGCTTTTACTTCTTAGCACCCCAGTGCTTACTGACATCCTGGCATCCTGGCCACTGAAACATTTATTTAGACCAACATAAATAGCTTTGCTGAACCTGCCACCTTCATGCATCTGTTCTTCACATATTTTTCTCTTTTCTTAAAAGAGCCCATGCCCTGAAGGTTGAGCTCAAGGACACACCCAGGCAAGTCACTGAAGTTTTTCCTTTGCTCTGCCTGCTGACCTCTGCTCTCTCCTCATTACTCCCTAAAAATGGAGCGATCCACACGAGAAATTTGCCTCAACTTCATGATTGTCCTGATTACTGTAATCCTCATGTGGCTCCTTGTGAAGTCTTACCAGGACTGAAAGACAATCAGAAACTTTGGGAGATGATTTAAGTGTGTGTCTCCAGAGAAAAGTAACAGCCACAGCATGCTGCGGTGATTAGCTTTCAGCCAATTGAGGATGTCGTGAACCTTTTTTTTACTCTCTCCTGTCTGTTGCCTGTGTTAATGTTTGTAACGGGTCTGTGATTATGTAGTCATTTTATTGTGTAGTGATCCAGCTGTAAAATGTAAAATGTAAGATGCTTAGGCACTGTTCAACATGTCTCTCTCCTCTGGTAGTTACTGTGAGTGCTGTATCCCCCTGCCCACCATGCAGGCTTGTTTGACACCAGTGTCAGGTTCTCGAGGGTGTAAAACTGCAGTATGGAGTGAAAGCACCTGTATTTACCAGTGTAAGAGGCATAAACTCGCTTAGCAGAAAGGAATGTGAAACCTCTGCTTTCACTTGCACATTTTGTTTAAATAAAGTCCATGTAAACCCATTCTTTGGAGCACTCCTTTTCCCTCTCCCAGCCTGACTGCTGTTAACCGAGAGAATTGATAACTGTGGTACAGTGTGATATTGCAAGTGTGGTGGTTTTCTTGTTCCTCCCACTTGCATTTTAATTTGCATTTTTAAAAAAATGCAGCAGAATGGACCTGTTTGGGACACTTTTCTGCCCAGAGTGACCTACACAGTTGGTGCCTGTGGTCACAGACTTCAGAGAGAACCTCTGTCCCACGGGGCATTGTCAATAATTGCGTTTTCTGAAGCTGGATTTCGGACAGGGATTCCCACAGTCCTATTTTTGGCCAAGCTATACTTGGAGCAGTGCCTGGAGGGATGGGCCTGGGCCAGCTGCAGGCATAGATGCCCTCTGGCACGCAAGTCCTGCAGGAGCCTTGCCCGGGGCAGCATTCCCTCGGGTCCAGCGCGGCACAGCAGGTGCTGTGGCACAGCCATGCCCAGCCCCAGCAGGCCGAGGCGTGACTGTGTCTGGGTTGCTGCGATAGTGTTGTCGCCCGCTAAAAAATCTTGAGCCAGCTTGAAGGGCCCACAATCCCTGGGATATGAAATCAGTAGTCAAACTCCTCCTAGGCATTCCCCACCTGCTATTTTAATGGCTTCAGAGAACCAGTATCCTCTACAAAATGTAGCTTGCTGTAGGAGGGCAGTTAGATGTGTGCCGTGTTGCTGATACAGATCTCCTTGTCCTCTGAGAGCCTGCAAGGAGCAGGTAACGTTGCAGGACTGTGCTGAGTTACTCAGGGCTGGTCTGTGGGATGGTTAGGCATTGACAGTGGAGACACAGGCCAGGCTTTAAGGAAAGACCAAAAATATTGTTGTAGCACCACTTATTAAGGGTGTGTGTTGCTTAAAGGTTGCTAATAAATGTCCCCTTGCCCTGTGCCATTTGTACCATCCATCCGGGTTTGCAGTCATCCCACTGCAGCTTGTGCTACTCATCTTCCCAGTCAAGAAATCCCCACTCCAGTGCAATGATAAAAAATTACCTCCTGTTTACTCTTGGCTGCAAAAGAGCAAACTTGCCTCCAGCATTTCTAGGGGATGGCAAATTTTCTGAAAAAAAAAATAAATAAAAGAAAGCCAAGACATTGAAATTAACTTTTGCCATCAATGGATGCAGCCTTTCTCTGCAGCCCAGATGCTGCTATATTATCACTATTTCACACGGTCAGTTTGTGTTCATAAGCTTGACTGAGACATGCAAGCAATGGCTGGAGAAGGACATGGAAAATCTATTTTTAAATACTGTGAATACTTGATAATTCAGTATGAAAAGTTCTCATCTTTCACGCTGCAACTCCCAGAAGAGAGCAATATCGTGAGTAAATCGACATGTTTGGGCTCATGTTGGGCTAGCAATGGAAAAACTAGAGGTGTGGGCTTCACTGTCTGAAGCAGAAGTGGTTCATCAACAGTTCAGGGTGATCCCAGCAACTTTCAGAGAGGAAGAATCATAGAATGGTTTGGGTTGGAAGGGGCCTTCAAGATCATCTAACTCCAACCCCCCCGCTGTGGGTAGGGACACCTTCCACTAGACCAGGTTGCTCAGAGCCCCATCCAACCTGGCCTTAAATGCTTCCAGGGACGGGGCAACAACTTCTCTGGGCAACTTGTTCCAATGCCTCACCATCCGCACAATAAAGAATTTCTTCCTAACATCTAATCTAAACCTACGCTCTTTCAGTTTTAAGCCATTGCACCTTGTTCTGTCACTACATGCCCTTGTAAAAAGTTCTTCTCCACCTCACTTGCAGATCCGTTTAGGTTCTGGAAGGCTGCTAGAAGGTGTTCCTAGAGCCTTCCCTTCTCCAGACTGAAGAGTCACAACTGTCTCAGCCTGACTTCACAGGAGAGGTGCTTCAGCCCTCTGATCATCTTTGTAGCCTCCTCTGGACTCACTCCACTAGGTCTGTGTCCTTATGTTGATGGCCCCAAAGTGGGACACAGCACTCCAAGTGAGGTCTCACCAGAGCGGAGTAGAGGGGCAGAATCCCCGCCCTTGACCTGCTGGCCACGCTGCTTTTGATATAGCCCAGGATGCAACTGGCTTTCTGGGCTGCAAGTGCACACTGCTGGGCTATGTTGAGCACTCATTACCCAATGCCCCAAGTCATTCTCCTCAGGGCTGCTGTCAATCCATTCTCCACACAGCCTGTGTTTGCGCTTGAGAGAGATGCTGAGACAATGTTCTGGAGAGTTTGTGTCATCCACAGCTTTTAGCCACCAGTCTTTTTGAGAGTAGACATACATCTAACTTTGACAATATGATTAAGATAAATCACCTCCAAGCAAGTTCTTGAATACCAGCCTAAGTGGTTTTCTTTTCAGGCATTTCTAGTTTTTAAGCAGACTTTGAATGAGATAAATTATTTGCCTAAGTCATTTACCTAAAACTGAGGAAAAAGGCAATTCAACTTTTAGTGCCAGATGCCATGAAGAGTCAGCATCATGTAGGTGCACAGACACATTAATGCCAAAGAACTTCAGCCAAATACAGACATATAAATACAATATTTTCCAGCTTGAGGGACCTTAATGCAGATGTTTGGTTTGACCCTTAACTCTCAGACTCTCTCTATTTTCTTCCTGCTCACCAAAGAAGCCCTGGAGGAGAGGGGGCTCTCTGGTGATGTATATCATCAGCATTTTACAGCCCTTTGCAGTGTAAGGGAGATTGAGAACCCCAAAGGACTTCTGTGCTATCAATGATTTATCTTTAGCTTATCTGTCAAATTATTTTTGGAAAAATTTTTATTAAAACAATATTTCTGTGTAAATAGCTGCTCTAACTCCTCCAGCCTCCCTGGGCAAAGTGTTCCAGTGCTTGACCACCTTCACAGTAAAAAAGGGTTTTTCTTATGTTTAAATGTGTTTCCTGCATTTCAGTTTGTGCCCATTTCCTTTCATCTTGTCAGTGGGCACCACTGAGAAGATTCTGACTCTGTCTTCTTCATCCTCTCCCATCAGATATTTACATACACTGATAAGATCTCTTTGAATCTTCTCTTCTTCAGGCAGAAGAGTCCAAGCTCCCTCAGCCTTTTCTCATATGTCAGGTGCTTCATCATCTTCATGGCCCTTTGCTGGAGTCTCTCTGTGTCTCTCTTGTACTGCAAAGTCCAACACTGGACCCAGCACTCCAGACGTGTTTCACCAGTGCTGAGCAAAGAAGAAGGATCACCTCCCTTGGTCTGCTGGCAGTGCTCTGCCTGATGCAGCCAGGGGGGCTGTTTGGCTTCTGCCACAGGGGCCTATTTTTGGCTCATGGTCAGCTTGGTGTCCATGATGAACCTCATGTCCCCTGCAGAGCTGCTTTCCAGCTGTTTGGCCCCACATACATATGTGTTTATCAACATTTGACCTTCTGGAAGTTTTGCACATAGTGCGCACAGGGCATGAATGCAGCACAGTACCTGCTCATGGAGAGGATTGCCAAGGTGACACTAACTGTACTAACTCCATTTCCTCTGCCATCCCACCTACTTTGTTGAAGGCACTCTGTGTAGCAGGGACTGCCCACGACGAGCAAAAGAGTGGTTGCTCATGACTTTGACCTGACCTGAACAAGTTAATTTTCATTCTGACATGTAAGTATAGATGAATTAACCACACCCAGAAATAGAAGTTCATCAGGGGTCTTTCCACGCATTTTACCAGGCTTTAGATCAGACCGTAGCTACCTAATTTTAGATGTTCAGATTTCAGAAGTTTGGCTCTAGGCCTGGTGATTTTGAATTGCTAAACCCTTAGCACCTCACTCCACAGAAACTAGACACATAGGGTGTTCAATATGCTTTTGGGAAAAATCAGACCACTAGTTTATGTACCTGGATACCAACTTAAAAAAATTTTAGGCACCAAGATCTGAAACTTTGGTTAACCACTAGAAAGTTATTTTCTGGGGTTTACGAAAACGTTTTTATTCATCAAGTGTGTTTTCAGTTGAAAACAGTTTCTCTATTTTTTTTCAAGAAAAGTATTTTTATCAAGGAAAACTAAAATTTGTCAAAGGCAAATGTCATGCCCGAAGTCAACTGTGTCCGGTCTGCTTTTGAATGATGTGTCATGGCTGCTGTAGGCTGTGTGATTTGTGCCCTCTTTCTCCTTTGTAGTCCAGGCTCCAGGACAGGCAGCTCTCTATCCCATGTGACCTAACCAACCACTCTCATTATGTGTTACCTCCAAGTCACAAGGTAGGAAACTGTCATGCAATGAGAGAGAGGCAAGTATGGAGAAAAAAGTGATTGACATCAAAGAACTGCATGTGCTACATTTCTGAATGGATTGATTACAGATATTTTCTTGCTGACATTTTTTAGTCTGCAAAGATTCACTCAAAACTCAGTTTTCTGTGGAAAAAAATTGCACACTGTGTAAGCTCTGTGTTCAGCAGATGTGAACATGTAATGTGAAATGTATAAACTTCGTGTATGTGTTCAGCAGATGACACACAAAAAGAAGGAGGAAAGACAAAACCCAAGGTTCTCAGTCTTATGAAAACAGCATTTCTATGTATGCATAGAATATTTCTCTGGATCCAAAAAAAAAGTGAAGCATAAATAACTTCCTTACTACGTAGCAAGTCCAGCACAGTTCTATTTATACAACTGCATTTGGAAGTGTGCCAGAGGCGGTAGATGCCCTTGCAATTTAAGAAGAACTTGGCACAATCATTATCTATATTTTGCTGGTGCAGTGAGCTAGAAGGGATCAAGAAGTCTGACAGGTGCTGACACTCTGAATTGCCATTGCTGGGGCTCCTAAATCACTCTTCACCTACACAGCTGAGCTGCTTTGCCCCTTGTGCGTATGGCTTACTCACAGACTAGCATCTCACAGGTCTGAGCTGGAAAAGCCTTTGGCACATTTCCCAGTGTCGAATACAGCTGGTGCACAAGCCAATCAACTCTGACCTCTTAGCTTAACAGTTCAGCTGTCAGCTTCTGAAGAGAGATGACAGCATTTTCAAGCAGGTTCCATTATGCGTATCAGTCAATGCTAATCTCTACTCACACTGGGCTGATCTGTGAGGGAGTGTAAAAAAGCATAAATTCATATACAGAATGAATGGAGATGGTCAGCTTGTGCTGGCTGTGTGTTGTATTGCACTTGTGCTTGCCAGTTCTCTGTAGTGGGTGGATGAGGGAAATGAGTAATAATTTGATTTTGGCAGCAGGTGTCAGATAAATGTGGACCCAGGCTTCCTCATACTACAGCTTGTATGGCAGGGTCCAGAAAGGTGTGCCTGGATGTGCCTTAATCTTTTGGCTTTGCATATATACCTCTTGGTGTACCCAGAACAGCCAGAGCTATCTCTTTTCCAAATGACTGTTTTCCTTGTGTTTCACCTCTCTCCTCTTTGGAAGCAGCAGTGGCTTTTATCTCTCAGCCTCATGGCCAGAGATGTGCACAGTCTACCACAATAATGTCGTGCCCTGTTCATATCTGCTCTGCACTGCCATCCCTGCTGTGTGTATGAAGGCCTGAAATCAGCGTGGCTCAGGGGACTTGAAGATCAAATTGATGGGGCCAGGATATTCACAGTGACTCAGGTACCTTATTTCTTAGAGGGACTTAATCCCTCATGAAGATGTGCCTTGGGAGAAGGGCTCCTGGAGAAGATCCTACCTTGTGCTCATAGAAATCTTTCTGCGTGCACTTGGCATATCTTTGGGCTTGCACATGACTGTGACAGCCTGGCCTAGATGAATCCTCCAAAACATCTAGTGGGAGTGACCTAATTCCTTAATCAAAACTATGGGACACGCTGAGCAATAAATAATCCAAAATGGATTTTGCATGTACCTCTTTTCCCTGCAGTATTCAACCCTTTTGCTGTTCAGCTTCTTGTCCACAGACATCTGTTGGCATAACTGAAAGCAGGGACATAATTTTTTAATACCTGCATCACAGTTTCACTGGTGACTGCCAGTTTCAGTAGGATTAACCTGAACTTTGCTACCATGTTAGGAAGGACCTGCTTCTGAATGCTGCAAGTCATTTCCCCAATGGACTTCAGTGGAGCTGGGCCTGGTTACGCCAGACAAGGATATGCCCCTTTGTGTTTCTCCAGTTCTGATCTTCCCTCCACAAAGTTCTCTTTCAGCATCACCTGGAAGAGGATATGTCAGAAGTAGCTTTAGATTTTTCATTTAAACCCAGTTTTGAATAGAAGAATTTCACTATAAGCAAGCTTACATCTTATATGTATTAAGCCGTATTAACCAACACTATAATAAACCTAAGATTTGAAAACATTGAGCCTCACACTTTAAATCTATGCCTGTATTTGAAACTATACTTTTGAATTGCTAAGTTCTAAGAATTGCTGGGCTTGGAACAAAATAATTAATAACAATTCACTGAATTACATATACTTCTTTTGCAACAAATTTATTTTTACAACCCCAGTAGAATTTTAAATCTAGTTCTTTTTTTTTTTAATGTTTTAAATCTAAGTGAAGTCAGAAGCTAATAAGTATTGAAAACACTAAGCCTTGGTTGTTTTGGGTTTTTTCTTCAGCCTAGGATATTTCCCTACTCAACGATACCTCTGCATTTTCACTTGTTTATCAAGAAAACAGTTAAACTGAAACTATTGCATGAGACACAATCAATTCCATTCATGAGGCTAAATAAAGTCTCCTGTGAGATTAATAAGTGGGAACTTATACCTGTTGCACCAGAGTCACACTCCCTTTGCAGTCTGGGTTGTGAGTTTTGGCTCTTTTCTCTGCTGAGGCTGTACTCAGCTGAGCACTGAAATTTCTGAAAACTCCCAACTCTCTCTCAGGTTTTGGGAAAGCTTGCCTGCATAAACAACCAGTCCTCAAAACTATAGTGCTCAGCTTCTATATGTAAAATCATATCATACTGCATCCTGTGATATAGAACAGGATGGAAATCAATGAAATTCAGATGAGAAACAGAACAAACAGCAGTTTCAACAAATAAAGGCCCATTTAGCCAGAAACAGACCAAGACCAAAGTTAAATATATTGTAAATTATTTTTCTTTTTGAAATACTACTATACAAAATGAAGTTGGGTAGATTGGAACATCTGGTTGTTAATCTGGACTGGCCCATGAGAAAGGTGTGAAGTGGGAGACAACCACTAGGATGTGGTGATAAAGCAAATATCAGAAAGACAAAGAAGATAGTATCAGTAAGGAAAGTGCAGCATACATTAAAGAAAGCTCTAGACAAATAAACTAACTGTTGCAAAATATAATATAATGCCCCTCTAGCCTGACTTTTCAAAAATAGGAACAGTGCAATTAGGACTGAAGTGTTGACTAGAATAATACATGCTACAGGACACCAGCAAGGCTGTAAGGCAGAGAGCAATGGCCACAGAAAACTTCAGCTATACATCGCCTCCATGAAGTGGGAAAATGTCATACTGGGCTCTAATTCATGCTGCATTTTTTAACAGCTTGAATTACTGTTCCCTGGACAGACATCACAGAAGGAGAGTCTGTGCAGCCATTAGCAGAATACAGGATGAGGATCAAATGTTACCTTTGGAAAATGATTGTGTGACAGTAATCACAATGCGCGTAAGCAAAACAACCTTATGGGAATGGGAAGGCTAAAAGAAGAATTAGCAAAGAAAAAATTACAGGGAGTAATTATAAATAAAATACTACTGTTCAAAACAGAAACTGCATCCATACTGGCAAAACTGAAAAGAAGTCAGAAAAGTTAAATAAAAAGTTGTAAGGAGGGCAAGAAAAAATATTGAGTAACACCAGGGCAGATGCATTAAAAACTACTAATAAAACATACTAGAAGCAGGCAATCTGTCAGGAAACTGCAGTGTCTGCACATGATAGATACAGAACGGGACTGCTCAGAGAATATACGTTTGGTGTAGGAAAGGTATATTAATTACCTGCAGCAGTGCTCACTGTGGAAGGGCTAGAACTTTTATCTGCAGGTGATGAGAAATGGTCTCAACTGAAGGGCCAGAAGCCAATAGCATCAACAGTGATATATCAACAGGACTAGATGCTCATCCAGTGATTTTAAAGGAGCTCTGATATGAAATTGCCTGCCAAGTTACTGTGGAGTGTAACTTATTGCTTACATCAGACTGGTACCAGAGGAAGAGGAGGTGGCAGATATAGTATCAGTTTGTAGGAGGACTGCAGAGGACAGCCGGGCAGTTACAGACCAGGAAGTTCCATTTCCATTTTGGAAAAAAAAAAACAAACACAGAAAATCAAACAGACTGAATTCAAAGGTGCGTAAGTGCCTTGGGTTGTCAAGCATTGGAACAGGCTGCCCAAGGAAGCAGTGGAATCACCATCCCTGGTGGTATTTAAAAAGATGTGTAGATGCGGCACTCAGCAACATGGTTTAGTGGTGGACTTGGCAGTGCTGGGTTAATGCTTGGAGGTGATGATTTTAAAGGTCTTTTCTAATCTAAACAATTCTACAAATCTCTGATTCTAAGTGTTAAAAATCAGCAAGGCTTCCGCAAAGGGAAATTCTGCTTTAGGTATCCATTACAATTTGAAAACAGTCAGTAAAAGTGAGCTGATCAATAAATTTTAAAAACCACAAAGTGTCATGGGACAGAAAGAGGAGTTCTCCCTTTAACTAATGAAAGACAAAGAGAGTGGAAGTGAACAGTGAAATTGCATAATATAATAATGTGTTATAATAATCAGTGTTGGAAAAACTTCAAAGAGGGACAATAAAATTATTAACAACATTGTGACAATTTCAACTTGAGAAGAAACTAAGACTAGATCTCTTTAACTTGAAAAAAGATAACCAAATAAAAGATATGAGTAATAACAAATAAGAGCACAAGAACTGGCTATTTACACTCTCTCAGTCCATCCAGCAACATATAAAATGAAAAAAGGCATTTTACCGAGCAAAACTGAAATGTAAAACTGAAAAGTACAAGATGTTCTGAAAGAATACAGAACAGATGTGTTTAAAAATGTTTAGACAAATCTGCAGAAGGAAAAAAAGACACTGAGTCCTTACAAATATGAGGATAAACTTGGTGTCTCCATAGGAAACTTAACCCACAAACTGCTAAATCTCAGGAGGTGTTCTGGAGAGTTATTGCTCCTTGTTTTACCTACTGTCAGGGCACCACAGTGGACAGGGGCTTCCCAAAGAAGGAAGAACGGACCCATCCTGCCACCCAGCCATTGTGCAGGGCAGGCCAGAGGCAACCAGTGGCAGCCCCAGCAGCACACACCAAGCACCTCACTGGGAATGGGGATGGGCCAAATAAGACAAAAGATTGTTAACAGCCTTCAAATATATACAACCTAGTAGAAAAGAAAGCAATAAACTCTTTTCCATGCACACTAACTAATGGGCTTGAATGTTAGCAAAGGAGATTTCAGAGCAGTTTTCTTAGTCTAACTAATGGATGGTGTAGTTGATTATTATGCTGCACTGTAGAGAGGTGCAGGGCTGCCAATATCAAGAGATGTTGTCAGTGGTTCTTAAGAATGACTTCAAAAATCCATCAGTTTATAACAACTGTCCTACCTTGGAGAGGGATACTATCTCCTGGGGAGTTTCCATGAAAGCAAATACCAAAGGGTTCTTTCAATGCTTAAGAGGCCTCAGCCTCCTCAGCCTGGCTCAGTGGAGGACATTTTACAATGAAGAAAAATGCTGATAGGAAGTTGCTGTAATTTGCTTACAGGAATGAAGAAGGAGCATGTGAATAGGCCTATCTGCACTTTCCTTGACGGAATTTAGAAAGTGTTTAAGTGACTTAGACCAGCGTTTCCCAGTATGGAAAATGCTTGCCTCAGGGAAGACAAATGCTACACCAATTTTATTTCCTACAGGCTGATGCCATGTCTTTGGGATCTCTCAGGCCCTGAAGTGCAGGATCCTTGGCAGACTTTCTCCAAGGTGAGGGTATTCACAACAGCCAATTTCTATTCAGGCAACACATGATAGAATAGAATCATAGAATATCTCAAATTTGAAAGGAACCCATAAGGATCATCGAGTCCAACATCTGGTTTCTTGCAGCAATACGTAAAACTAAACAATATGGCCAAGAGCATTGTCCAGCTGCTCCTTGAACTCTGACAGGCAAACTGAGCAAAAATCCCCCCGTACAGTTTCAAAACCCTGAAGGGGCATGGCCTCAACTTGATTCCCAAACTCTGAATTCTACCAGAAACTCAAGTGTAATTAACCTATTTTGATTAACAGGGCTTCCTTGGAGATAGTTACTAAGCATCCCGACTATTGCTCCAGCACTCACATGCACCAAAGAGTTTTAACACGGCGGTAGATGCACGAATTACAAGGAGCTAGGAGAGAGGGCTGTTTATTTGCCTTAGAGGCCCAGTGGACCCAGCAGCCCTGGGCGCTGTGCTGGCCCTGCGCTGCCCGGCCCTGTCCAGGGTGCTGAAGCATCCTGTCCAGGTTTCACCCTCCGCTGGTGCCGGGGCGGCTCTGCCCGGCGGGGGGCGGTGGCAGCGCCGGGCGCGGGAAGGATCCTGGCACCGGGGGAACGGGGTTGTTCAAAACCTCTGGGTGTTTTTTAGAACAAGATCAGAAATATCTTGATTTTACCCCAGAACGGCTTTGGTTATAACTCTGAGGTGTCAACGGGAAGGCAATTCATCACAGAATCATAGAATATTCTGAGTTGGAAGGGACCTACAAGGATCATCGAAGTCCAACTCCTGTCTCTGCACAGGACAGCCCCAGGAATCACATCATGTGCCTGAGAGCATTGCCCAAACACTTCTTGAACTCTGTCAGGCTTGGCGCTGTGCCTTCCTTGGGGAGCCTGTTCCAGTGCTCAACCATGTTCTGGATGAAGAACCTTTTCCTAACATCCAACCTAAACCTCCCCTGACACAGTTTCATGCCATTCCCTCAGGTCCTGTCTCTGGTGACCACAGAGAAGAGATCAGAACCTGCCTCTCCACTTCCCTTTGTGCAGAAGCTGTAGACTGCAATGAGATGTCCCCTCAGTCTTCTCCAGGCTGAAAGAAGCCAAGTGACCTCAGCTACTCCTTATAGGGCTTCCCCTCTAGACCTTTCACTATCGTGATGGCCCTTCAATCACCATAATGTGAGGCTGTGCACAAAAATGTTGGTGCTTATGGCTTCAAAATTGTCTTTTGCATTTTATTTTCTTTTATGACTTCGAATTAATTGTATAGTCAGACATCAATGGTGCAGGTGCCTTGCGAAAAGCAGAATTTTGAAGGGGGAGTTAGACTTTGGTTTTGAGCAGATAAGAATGCAGGTGAAAAAACAGGCAAGAAGGCAAAACCCAAAGATGTCAATGGTATGACGTCAATTACCACCACTGTTTCCAGCACAAATCCAAAACATACCCCCATAGTAGCTACTATGAAGAAAATTAACTCTATCTCAGCCAAAACCAGCACAGATGTCACTTGAGGGTCAGATTTCAAGTGTTGCAGAATGATGATGTGACAGCTTTAAACAAGATGAGACAATGTCTTCCATGATCAGTGCATACATATATATTAAATAATAAAAAATTCAGCCATGTCAGAGAAGAGGCTGCTACAGTAGCTGAGTCAAGACAGTGAGATTGCACCCAACATTATTATTCACCAACTATAAACCAAGATATTTCATTCTCAAAGGGTATCCTACTTGTCTTTTGGAGAAAGGTTTTTGGAGAAAGTTTTCTCATGGTTGAAGTAAGGAGGGACAGCATGGGAATTCAGGCCTCTCTCTTGCATTAGCATAATTAAAACCTAGATTATTTTGCATTTAACCTCATTTTCCCCAAATATGATGTGTTATTTGTCCATGCACATGGATTTTGTGAAACTGAATTCCTTATGATGTGCAAAGCATTCCTTGTCTTGGCTGGAGCACAGCTGTTGGGACTCAGTCATATTACAGCAGTTTTCTGAGATACATTGATATTAGGTGGGATTGTTAATAAAAAAATACTGCTCTCTCTAAACCAAAGTATTTTTCCCATTGCAGTGTTTGTTATAGGTAATTTAATATGAAGAAAATGAAATTATTACAATTGCTTTGATCCTAAGAGCAGCAGTGAGCTAGGGAATTAACTCCTGGCGCAGTACAAGACTGATGTAGAAGTCCCACTGCTTATTCAGGTAATGCATCACTCCATAGTCCCCAGCTGCCATGGGTATTTGAGAGTTATTTTTTTCCTCGATAGGTACATAGAATCACAGAATATGCCAAGTTGTAAGAGACCCATGCCCCAACTTCTGTCTGCACAGGACAGCTCCAAGAATCACACCATGTGCCTGACAGTATCATCCAAACACTTCTTGAACTCTGTCAGGTTTGGTGCTGTGACCACTTCCCTGGGGAGCCTGTTCCAGTGCCCAACCACCCTCTGGGTGAAGAACCTTTTTCTAATATCCAACCTAAACCTCCCCTGACAGTTTCATGCCATTGCCTCGGGTGCTGTCTCTATCCACCACAGAGAAGAGATCAGTGCCTGGCCCTCCTCTTCCCCTCATGAGGAAGTTGTAGACTGCAATGAGGTCTCCCCTCAGTCTCCTCTTCTCCAGGCTGAACAGACAAAGTGACCTCAGCCACTCTTCATAAAGCTTCCCCTCAAGGCCCTTCACCATTTATTTGCTTGTGCTTATCTCCCTTTCTGAAATTTAGGCACTTGATTAAAGGGTCCTATTATTGATTAAATTTTCAGTAGCATCAGAGTGACCTCTCCCAAATGGCATAAGCTGCATTGCCTCCCACATGCTCTATCCCCAGAGAAAATTGTCTCTTTGGAAAGTAGAAAGTCTCTAATTCCCATCACTCAAATGTCTAGGAGCTGTCATTGCTGTGCCTGAAAAATAATGGAATAGAACTGTGGCATAGAAGTTAATTACTGTTATGTATGAGACTTATAGGAAGTGATTATAGACATCTATAATAAACTTAAGAGGATCACAAAAGATACTTTTGCTAGACATCGATGTTGAATTTGCATTTATAGGTGCAAATTAAGAATATAGAATAAAACATTAAAGTGCCAGCATCTCTCTCTGACTTGCAGTTCAGACACCTCCAAACTGCAGGGTCCCAAATGCACTGCACCATCTCTCTGTAGCTTTCAGATCTCTATTGGAATTAGAAATTAGTTTAGTGCTCCAAAAGCACTGATACTTCACATAATGAGAAAAAAAATAATTGACTAGCTTTTTAAATAGTCTCTGAGGATACGAATGTTTAGTCTACCTTTTAATACAAGGGCACTCATACCAGCAATCAAGGAAGACTTTCTGACCCACTCAGTGGAGAGTTGATGTTCACATCTCCCTCAGACCTGCCTTTTGATCCAGCAAATAGAGGAGAGAACTGTGCATGGACCAACAAAAAAGAAGAAAAAAGAAGAAAAAAACCAAACAAAACCCCCCCTCATTCTATTCTGCAAGACAGAAAAAACTGATTCTCCCCGGAGAGACCCTGGTGGGAGGTTGAGGGTGCTTTAGTCGTAGAACAACCGCATGCACAAAGTTAGCAGCTGAGCTAGACAAGCCTTGCGTTGTCCATGCAGACACATGCTCATATCCCTTTCCCACAGCCCTCGTGAAAGGCACAAAGAAGTTGAAGCAGTTGGAGACAGTAGCCTTGAGAGGGCCAAGCTTAGAGCAACCATCCTCCCCCTGGTGTCACAGTGGCCCCCTGCAAGCTGGGCCAGGGCAGAGCCGGAGGAGGGGGCTCACCAGGTCAGCTGGTGCCTGCTCAGGCCTCTGCTCCCATCATTCTTTTTGTGCTCTATTTTGGCCCTAGGGCTATGGAGAAGTGACACTCATGTTCCCTGCCAAATGGCTTGCTGACAAATGTGTGTGAAGGGTCAGTGGGGACAGAGGCATGGAAACTGGGGGCAAACTGTGTGTCAGCTGACACATTCAAACCAACCAGCCACTGAGGATGGAAACTGGGAGAAAGGATGGAGGCAGATGATGGCTTAGTCATAACATCTTAAAGGAACATGTGAGACCAGCCAGAGTCAAATCAGCATTACAAATACCCCTGTTAAAGAGAGACAGCAAACTGCGTCTGTGGGTCTTCTGCATTGTGCCCTTTGGATTCATCTATCCTGATCCATATTACAGTCCCAGGTTGTTCACCATTTCCTAACAACTCTCCCCAGCTTAAGCCTGATGTGCCTACAAGCACTTTCCAGCTCTGGAGAATGCTCTCATCTTGTCTATGGACCAGGAACAAGGGCTTGACTTTTGCCCCTGCTCTCTGTTCAAGGCTTTACATCCAGGCTATGTCTACATCTTGTTGATACTTCCTAACTAGCCTTTGCTGAGGATCACAGACTTTCTTCTCAGCCGTGTTGTATCCACCAGGGATTATAAAATCATAGAATGGCCTGGATTGGAAGGGACCTCAAAGATCATCTAGTTCCAATCCCTCATACTGCTCACCTCCCTTGTTTTAGGCTGTAAGCTCTTTGGAGAATACACCACCTATGGTTACATGTTTTTACAGTCCTCCAGTACAGCAGAGCCCAGGCCTTAAGAACACAGCAACAGAAGTCACCAGCCCTCTGCCCTTCCTCACAGCTCATTTTGAGCTAAGCTGCTGTACCCGATTCTTGCTTGGAGGTTTTAGAGCTAAATCTCTTTTCTAATTATAGTACTATATAGAGAAGAACAGTTTTCTTTGCTAGAATAAGTAATGACCTGATTTCTATGTGCAGTGCTCATAGGGGAAAGCACAAAGCCAGTCCTGTTCTATTCCTATAGGATCTTGTATGAAGAGTCCTGTCTAATCTTTGGCAAGTCTTATAGAAAACCTGCACTGCCGCAAACTAAGGAAAACAATGAATAATTCATTTTATTATCTGTTTCAGGATTGTTTTCTGCAAAACATCTATTTTAATAATTCATGTGATCTTTAGCTGCACCGTACTGCAGACGCAAGAGTACAGAGGGGAACCCTACTGTTTTTCTCAGTGTAGCCTGGAGGATTCATTAGTGCAAAATTCGAGTTCGCATTGGACCAAGTTCCAAGTGAGGAGTGAGGGGTGGAAATCAGGTTGGTTAACAAGATTCAAAGTAGAACAATTCTCTGAAAATCATAATTCCAGAGGATTCTTCCTATGATGCCAAAATATTCATATGCTGATGATGCCAAGCTTGTCAAGAGCCAACTGGGGGACAGAGGGAAATATATTCAGAATTTTCATATTTCCCCACGTTGTATACAGAGTTTCCCCTGTTTCCCCAACAGTACTTGTCAAACGCATGGACTTAACATTTATAGAATTGCACTCCAGTTACTATTTCAGGCTGTAACTGATTTCTATCTCAGTCAGATTCATCCAAGTGGCAGAGCTGCGGATTGAAGTTTCCTCTAGAGCTTAGGCAGGAATGACTACTATGGCAAGTTCATTCTACAACCTGCAATACCCCACTGGCGGACAAAGCTGCAATGCTGATCACCCCTGTGGGAGAGTCAAAAACCTCTGGTCACATTCTGACAAAAACGACACATTAAAAGCTAACCACAGTCTGTGAAGGGAGGGATTTAAGGAGGAAATTATGATCTCACATAACGGAAGCCAATGATTCTTTGGGTCAGTAGTAGCAGATCTGGGTTCATGAACCTGAGCACTCCGTTCACATACATCCTGCTCTACCTAACAGCACTTATTTCAACTGGAGGCATGCTGAAAATGCCCTGCTTGCAGCAAAGTATTTCAGCCTGCTAAGTTATCACCACTTGGCTGTGCCCCACAGGGCACACAGTGGGTACAAGTGCTTTTAAAGATTGCTCTTCCATTAAAAACGACCATAAATTAGTCCCCTTTACCCTGTACACGACAGTAAATTTTTCAACCCAGCTTTGGTGCTGCTCCAGGAAACAGCTTGGAGATATCATTCTCCAAGACAAATCACATAGATAAGATGGACCTTGTTTGCTTCTAAAAATAGTACACAGAAATACCACCAGCACCAGAAGTACCTTCAAAAAGAGACAGTTAAAATCACAGCAAAAATATTTCTCCCTCCCTCAAAGGAAAAAAAAAGCTACAAGCCAAAAAGTTTCGGAAGCTGGAGTAGCACTTGCTCTCCTCCTGGCTGTAGTTAAACCCCCAGGCATAGATCCTCTTGGCTCTCACAGCTCCAGCTCCACAGATGCTAGTGGAGAACCAAGGTTACTGAAGGCAAGTTGGTATCCACCAACGTTGTTAAAGGAGCCCTGGTATCAATTTAAATACACATTAACTGGGATAAGGAAGTGCTGTGCTATGAGAAGTGGCTGAATCTGTAACAGAGAAATACGGGCCACCCTTACACAATTCTGCACACAGAATTAAAGAACTCCAACACTACATGGACCTTTTTTCTGGGTTTAAACAGATTAAGGTAATCATTTCTGCGTTTTAGATCACATACTACTTCCCCATATTATGTTTTCATCAATCATATTTTCATCTCCCCACCCAAGGCAAGACATTCTGCATAGGTTCAGTATGCTGTCTTGTATTTTATAAAGTAAATTAGCAGCTTTGGCTTTTTAAAACTACACAGGGTTGCATGGCACTGCCAATGTAAATTTTTTGCCTGACAAAAATTACCTGTTAAAAAAGAAAGGTATAATATTGCTTTACATTCTGGGCAGGCAGCACTTGCTTCCCAAGATGCACATGGCCAGGCATGAACCTGTGGGAGAGGAGATATCTGGTGAAGTGCAACAACCATGAGGCTGTGGAAGGCTTTTCAAAAGACCCAACAGAAATCTTCTTTATTCTTAATTAAACCAAATTCTGCACCCTGCAGTGGGTATAAATACTGATTCTACTTTCTTGAAATATACCTTTTTTTCCCCCTGTTTCTTCATTTTCTTCTCCCTAGGGACAGCAGGACCCAGTTTTTGACAGGTCAGTTTGGATTTGTGTCAGTGACAGTGTAAATTCTGATTTCTTAAAGAAAATCTTACGTTTGCATCATGGGGGTCATTCCTGGGGAGGAGGGAAGGCAGTGTCAGACAAACATCCTCCCTCAGCAGCACACAGCCAGCGTTAGGCACTCACCAGGGACATTCTCTGCCGCAGGTTTGGCAAGGATTTTGAGAACAAGCATGTTAGGACAAAGCTGAAGCACAAGAGGGCAGGATGGTAAGATCTGAAGGCACCCGCATGCAAGGGCTCCACAGGAGAAGGAAAATCACACTTAGCTTCATTAAATCCATTGCCCTGAAAGACAGGAAAATTTATCACCCAAACCAGTTAGATTATAATGATACAATCTGACATGGAGTCAGATAACATTTTCTGATTTTATTTGAAGTTGACACCTTGAGACAAGGCATAACTGAGAGGATGACACCAGTAAGAAGGTAGCAGGAATATTTGTGCCTCCTTCCCCTTCCCTCAACTCCATGAACTCCAGTGCTGAGTATTAAAAATAAACCAGTGTAACCTAACAAATTGCAGAAGGTATTTCAGTCAGAGTGGGACAAGGAAAGAAAGTGAGAGTCTAAGATTTGAGCCTATGAAAACTGTTACTAGAAACTTATTTTAGAGGCTTCAAGAGTGACATAAAAAAGTCCTTGAGACCTAAGGACTATAAATAACAACTTTCCAAAATCAATGGTAGTAAGTTAAACGTGCAGAGTTTTATTCCTTGTATTTTCATGCAAAATATGCAAATGCTCCCTATTTCCAAATTCATTGAAGAAGACTAATTATTGCAATACCCATAGAATTTTGCTGATTAACTCCACAATGAGCGCAATTTTCCAGCCCTGCAGAGAAGCCCTGAACCCCATCTTACATTCCAGCAAAGAAATGAGAGAGCTTAAATCCAATAAGCAGCTTCTCAAGAAGTTTAAATATTCCTATTGCTTTATTTTTTTTTGCTTATAAAGTCATGGCCCAAGCAGTAACTAAAATATATAAAGCACCTGATCTAGGGAAGCTGAGATCACACTTCAGACTTGGGAATACCACAGAGCTGTTACTTCCCATTTTACCTAATCCATTAAAGTAAAATAGCTTTCATCTGTATTACTGCATATCTCAAAAATAAAACCCACATTGCTTCAGTTTAGAATGATGTATAATTTATTGATATAATTCACAAGTAGTTGGACACTACTCAGTTTAATCTCCATATGCAAGTGATTTACACAAACATATAATACTAAAATTGATTGCTTAGAAGGTAAAAAATACCATGGGTATGAAATGCCATGGTAGATGTTGTTCAATATACTACACAATCTTAGTGTCAAACACTTTTACTCACTTATGGTTTTAGAAAAAAGGCAGCTTGCCATTTTAAATTATTTTTTATAAGTAGTCTGGGAAACTCAAGAGGAGAGATTTTGCTCTAAACCTTCTGATCAATTATTTCTCCCAGATCTTAGGAACTGAATTGACAACAAAAGCAACATTTTCAGTAGTTCAAACAGAAGATTTAGATTTTTGACCCCCTGAATTCACCAAGCACCACGTGACCAAATCACGTTGCCTTCCAGCATGTGATACAAAATACTAACTTCTGTATATTCAAAGGAATGTGCAGGAATTTAGACCATGCCTCAGCATGGTGGTGTTGGTGAGAACAGCCTTATGTTATAATTTTTGGCCCCTGCCAGTATCTGGTAGTTGTGAATGTGTTTGCAGTTCACTGTGAATGTATTAGCATCACCAGACCATTTGGTATTCATGCAGCTGATTGTAATTCTGCACAAACTCTTCTCACTGAAACTTGTGTCTCATAAGCCTCATTAATTTTGCATTAAGCATATAGTGGCTGCATGGAGAAAACTGGACTTTAATGTGTTTGCCTGCATCAGATTAAATTACACATATTATCTTCTAGATGAGATCCAAACATATATTTTGCTTGAAATGCCAGTAGTTATGCCAGCCTTAAAACATATCGAGAAGCTAAAAAGCTTTCACAATACGAGATCCAGCTACTTATTCCACATATACAAAAACACAGCTAGAGAAATACAATTCAATTGTCAATGCTGAATTATGAGGAAAGTCTAAAAAAATAGAAAAACTCTGATATCTGGACATCAATTCAGAAGGTAACACTGCATAATGAGGCAATATGAGCACCCATTTAAAATGAAAAATCCCCAACCAGAGAAGCATAAGGGGATCATGTTACAAAAATAGATGAATACTGCGCCAAAAACATGCACACAATTGCCATGGTCATTCAGTATGCTAGCGATGGTCTAACAGTGGTCTAACACAAGAGTGAGACAGTGTTTCCAAAGAAAATCAAGTGAGTAACTACATATTGATTAAACTTTCTGATGCAGCAAAATGAGGGCACAGAGCCATCTCTGGGTTCTGGAGCTGTTTCAAGATTCGCTTGTAAAATTTCTCTCTGACACGATTGAACTCCATTATGTCCAGTGGATCCTCATCAATCCAGAATTTGTGGAATTCGTGCATTAAGTAGCCTATAAAATAATAAAAAGGGAGAAGAGATGAATAC
Source organism: Pipra filicauda (assembly GCF_003945595.2). Classification (NCBI taxonomy): domain Eukaryota; kingdom Metazoa; phylum Chordata; class Aves; order Passeriformes; family Pipridae; genus Pipra; species Pipra filicauda. Next base: position 1,278,411 of record NW_024104432.1, read on the forward strand.
AGTATGTAAAGATGATATAAAAAATTAGAAAGAAGCCTGCAATTAATAATTATGATCTGCACAGGGAATCCTGGTCACTGAAGTCTGACACTTCAGGACACAGGGCAGGGACAAGACTAAACGTATTTTGGACAAAAAATTGGATGAATATTACACACTGTCAGAACTTCTCACCATAAACACAAGAAGTCACTAGTTGTCTTGACATATGGATTCACTAATTGAAACATTAAACTAGTGAGTATAAAAGCAGAGAAAGATGCTGCTGATGCTGCCCCACCAGCCTTTTGTTCATATTCAAGTTCTGCCTCACAGATATTACCTCATAGGAACATTGCTTACTCTCCACTAAAAAAAGAGCGTAGGTAAAGTAACAGTTGCCATCATGGTTTTTTGTGTTAACACTTCTTCCTCGTGCACGTTTTTACCTTGTGTGTGCATGACCTTGCTGAAAATGTTGTTTAACACTTACGCCTGTGGTTGTGAAAAGATGGATGATAAGGTGATACACAGAACCACTAGCTTTGGCAAGACATCCCTGTTATAGGAAGAAAGGTGATTCCAAAGGAGGTTTAATATATGGGCTTCGATTAAGGCCTTTATCCTCTCAGTTCTGTGCTGTCCTTGCCCTCAAAGTCTTTCACTGACAGGAAAAGCTTTACATCCAGCATTAGAGCTTCAATGAACTAGACCCAGTTTCTTGATCCCAACTTCCACAACAAATGCACCATTGAAGGAGCGTAATTGTTCACCCCAACACAGCAAAATGTGCAAGTCAGTTTTCTGTACTGCAGAAAGTGAGGACATTTGCTGTAAAAAAAAATCTTAATTGCTTTTATCCATGTTTTTTTCTGTTGTATGACAATTAAAACACATGCTTCTAACTTCAATTTCAATATATATTTGGATAGACATGTTGTTTACTCCATCATCAATTTGAGAAACTTCATTCAAAAGGTACTCTAGGTACATCTTCAAATCTCTTCCATAGATTCTGGTAGCCATGGGCAGTTTGATTCTCAGAGATGTTACTTTCAAAGAAAAGCCCAGTAAAACCCCTTTTAAAAAACACCCCACTACAAAAAATGAAGAATATTGTTAGATCTTCCCCCTCCAAAATTTAGGGGATTTCCAAGAGGCACCTCCTGTACTTCAGCAGTGAGGATGCCAAGCGTGCCATGGAGCAATGCAGTTTTGTGCACTGCTTTTACAGTCAGAGAAGGAAACAGAGGCCAAGACCAGTGAGCCAAGCGCAGTTCTCAGCTTCTAACGTGTGTCCCCACAGCCTGAGGGAGCAGAAGGGTGCAGATGAGGTGACATGTGGATTCAGCACTTAGGAAGTCCATGCAGTACAACCACTGTGTCCCCCTAGGTTGCTGCCTGGTCAATGTAATTTTGACTTTCCAGTTCAGTCAGGCAGCCCGTAGACATTTAATGAAGCCTAATGTTATCTGGGATTGAAGGAAATTTGAAGGAAACATAGGATGACTGCAGTAGGGAGAGGAGAGAAACTTTAAGAGCATAAGAATAGGGGTTTATCAGACACAAACAGACAAACTCTGGACAAATTGTCCTTGCTCCAGGAAAGTTTATATGTTGGTGTTTCTCTACAATAAAATCCATTTGATAACCTCAAGTTTTTCATGGGATAACCTGTAGTCTTTCCTAGGAAGGCAGATGGGGTGTATATGAACATCCACCACCTTCACTGGCCCATTATACCAAAACCACAGAAGTTTAATCCAGTTTCATAACTCATAGATTCATGTGCTTTATGGATAAGAACTGTCAAAACCAGCACTCCCTCCACTGTCATCCCAGTGGACTGAGTATGCTGGTCAGCAGACACACTGGTTGTGGGGCAAAGTCCCAGGCTTGACCAAGAGAACAGTCCATCCTGCAGCCAAATTTTTGTAGGTGGTAACATGACACTGCAAAGGCACTAAAACGTGTCTCTTCTTCCCCCAGATTTAGTGGTGGGAGATTTAGACATGGCAAGAAATGCAAATCAAGAACAGGATACAGAATCATAGCATTGTTTGGATGGGAAAAGACCTTTAAGACCAATTCCAACTGCTACTCCAGCACTTCCAAGTTCACCACTAAGCCATGTGGTGCCACATCTATATGTCTTCTAAAAACCTTCAGCAATGACAACTCCAGTACTTCCCTGGGAAGCCTGTTTCAGAGCTTGATAATCCTTTTGGTGAAGAAATTTTTCCTAATATTCAATCCAAACCTTTCCTGGGGCAACTTGAGGCCATTTCCTCTTGTTCTGTTACTTGTTACTTGGGAGAAGAGACTGACCCCGACCTACAACCTCCTTTCAGGTAGCTACAGAGAGTGATGAGGTCCATCCTGAGCCTCCTTTTCTCCAGGCTAAACAACTTCAGCTCCCTCAGCTGTTCCTCATAAGATTTGTGCTCCAGGCCCTTCCTCAGCTCCACTGCCCTTCCCCAGACACACTCACTATCCTTCTCGTAGTGAGGGAACCAGGACTTCACCCTGCTGAACTTTTGGCCTCAACACATTGATCCAGCCTGTCCCAGATCCCTCTTCAGAATCTTCCTGCCCTCCAGCAGATCAACACTCCCACCCAACTTGGTGTTGTCTGAGACCTTGCTGAGAGGGCACTTGATCCCCTCGTCCATATGATCAATGAAGTTATTAAACAGGACTGGCCCCAGTACTGAGCCCTGGGGAATACCACTGGTGACCAGCCCCCAGCTATCTGGGTCTGGCCATCCAGCCAGTTTTATAGCCAGCAAAGAGAACACCTGTCCAAGCCATGAACAGCCAGTTTCTCCAAGAAAATGCTGTGGGAAACAGTGCCAAATACTTTAAGTTTAGATAGTGTTACTCCCACTGTGCAAAGTGCACAGTAGGCCTCTGCTGTAAAAGGGATGATCAAATACAGGGGAAAGAGCTGGGAAAGCATTATTTTAGCAGGGGAGCAACTCTGCTGAAGTGTGGAGAGTAACACCTGAATGTAGATGGAAGTATCGTAAGACAGTTGGATTTATGGGGAAGCAAATTCCAGAAAGTCCTTAAAGTCCCTTTACTTTCTTCTTATTTAAAAAAACAGGAAGGTCACATGTTCAGGCACTTAATGCGGTTTTTTGATTTGTGTTTTTTTGTTTGGTCTGGGATTTTGTTTTTGTGTTTTATTTTACCCCTTGGTTTGGTAGTGGAATCTATCACAACTAAGAGCTGAATCCAAGCATCCTAAAGACAGGAGAGCAAGACTAGCACTACAGTCTCTGTGTTGTGTCAGCAGATTATTTTTTTTTAAAACTATGTCTAGTACAAAAAGGGTTAGCAGAGTACAAATTTTGTATTTCCCGACCCCCCATCCCTTCTGCCCCCCACTTACAGAATGTCTGCTGAAAGTGAGTGAGTGTTGGTGCTTCTGGAGCAATGTTGTAGAAATGGGTCTTCAGAGCTCCACTCACAAGCAGGTTGTATGCCAGGTCTGTTATGTTAATGCCCACAATAGCAAAAGAGTAGCTGTAAGAAAAAGCAGCAACATTTGTAGAGAGTTCACCTTCTTTCAGCACACTGTAAGAAACACTGATGACCCTGACATTGCAGATTTTGTGTGTTACTGAGGTATATTAATTTTCTCCTTTGTGAGTTTCCAAGGTGCGTATGGGGTGGAAAGCAAAAAAAACATTTATCCTGGATGCCTCGTACATTCTACCAGCAGGTTTCCCTTGGGAAATACATGAACACAGTGAAAACAGGAGATTCATCACTGTGCAAGCCTTTTCAGTGGAACAGCACTGATTAGTTCCTACGAAATAAAAACAAGCACAGATGTCCCTGTGCTCCTGTGCTCACCTCTGCAACAGGGCAAGGACTCCACACAGTGGCTGTGGCTGCAGGGTGACCCACCATTTGCTACTTTAAACTATCTGCTCCACAGGAATTCATTACCCACAGTTAGGAATATCAGGTTTTAACAATCCATCCTATAAAGACATTCATACGGCTAAAAAGCCTGTGAAAAAGATCCATCTGAGTCACCTCACACTTCTTCCTAGAAGTGAACTAGATACACAGGCCAGAAAACAGGCAAAAACCTAAGTAAAAGCATACTGGATACGAACCCAAGAAAAACCTAAGTAAAAGCATACTGGATACGAACCCAAGAAAAATCAAACTCATGAAGCAAACTCCTGTCCTGCTAAGAGATATCAAGTGAAGTATATTTAGGCATAACAGAACCCAGAATCTGAAAGTTAATTTGTGAGACTCGTGCATAAAGAATTTGACATTTCTGGCAGTGATTATTTCCCAAGAAAACACATTAAGTCTCACACTGACATTTAGTGATAAAAGAAAACATATTTGGATATTCAGTGACAGTTTTTTTTTTTCTCATCTAAACACAGCTGTCTTCTGTAGACTGTTCTGGGTATTTTTTCAACTGCCTCTATCAAGTAAACTAAAATACTTTCCTTTTCTTCAACCTTTGTTATATTTCAAGAGGAAAAAATAATAAACACTAGTCTAGAAGTCAACTGCAGCATGAGACCTAGAGGCGTGTTTCACAGAAAAGTGAAATATGGACAGTAGGATATATTACAGATCTTCAGATACACACAGGAGGAACATCCAGTTCCATACTCGTATATAATGCAGCTGCACCAAACCCACTTCTTAAGAAGAAAAAAAGTCATTACAATTTTTTCCCTATTGTATTTTCCTAAAAGCAGTTCAGAACCTGGCTTTGACAGTAAGAAGTGACATTTGATTACATTATGCATTAAGAAGAATTAAACAGATATTCATCACTGCACTACACGTATTGCATACAGAGAAAGGTTCTCCTTGCTACAGAATTTTTGGGTTATTTTTTTCTAAATGTAACAAACTGTTTCTCCTGTAATCTTCGATCAAAACCAAGGTGTGGTTAAGATAACAGATGCTCCCAGAAATTTCCTTTAAAATGTAACCAGGGAACACCTTTTTCTGCTCAAATATACAGCATCATTGTTACCTGCTGTGTCTGTTGCAACTTTAAAAAGATCTTTAAACTTACCCAATTGCCTTATCAAACTTTTTCTTCTCCCATTCAGCTTTGCTGAGTTGGCTGAGGAAAAAAAAAGTAATTAAAACTCAGATATTGCCATGAATTACAAACTGACAAATATTTTCTTTCAATTTCTTTGATACTATAACATTTGAACATGGTATTTTACTTCCATTGACATGGCCAAGCATGTTTAACTGCTTCTGACCACATGGATTGATATAAACAGACTTGAAATGGGTAACTGGCTTTGTATCATTGCCCATAAACTTGTCTCACCATTATAAAATAGGTACCTATGTCAACACTCACAGTAAAAGCCAGTTCTTTTCTATATTGACCACAAAGATGATCCACTTCAGTTAAGTTTCAGCTATACAAAAAGTTGAAATTACATTTAACTAATCAAAGATGGTTTTAGCTTTTTTGTGTTTTCAGAAATACACAACACTCATCACTGGAGGCATGATTCACCTGAGGCAGCAAGCCTGAAAAATACTCCTCTGACTGTCAGTTTTTATGACTATCCAAATTAGAAACCACTCAACGGCCAAAAATAAAGAACAGCATTTTCTATTATTTGGCATAATAATGTGGAGATTTTCAAGGACACAGAAGAAACCTCCCTTAAAATAAAATTAGCTAGGGAACAGATTGATTTTAGACTAAATTTCAGCTGTTCGATGATTTTTAAAAGCCGTGTGATCCAACCAGTCAGCCAATATTGCACTAGCCAGGTCTGAGTCTATTCAAAAGAGGAAGTTTAGCAGAAATCATTGCCTGCATTTATAACCAGCTAAAAGCAGGCATGGAACTGACCCTAACCAGTGGGCTACAACCTTGACATGGCTGTGGCAGTTTTGCCTTGGTTAAGTAAATCAGAGTTTGCAAGCTTTAGATCCCATATTATCGACAACCATGTGTGAAAGCATAGTTCTTGGACTATACCTGAACTACAATAAGTATATATTACACTAAAAACAATTCCCTGAGCTTCATGTAAATATAGTATATAAAAATTGTTGTCATTAAGTATTTAAGATACTAATAGGTTCATATCCATCCTCACCCTGAGTGTTATCAGGTGGCATGCACAAGGACAAAACTTCACCTCTTAAATGGCTTAGCATACAGAACACCTTATTCTTCACTCATTCTCTAAAATCTTAACCATCTTTGCAGGATGTGGCATAACAACACTTAGAAAACCCTAGGTAAAGATGAATAATAAGGGCGGCACGCACAGGATATGGGTAAGCAATACAGTTCAACTAAGACAAAAAATTTATTGATCATGATCCTATCAGAAAACAGCACAGCTGCTAAGCAACTGCATCAGGAAGATCACCATGGGCACCCCCAGCAGCATCTATCCTTCTGCTGAATGCTCTGTCAAGGCATAGAAATTGCACATACTCACACAGCACTCCAAGACCGCCCTCGGTAATCAAACATGCAAATGAAGAATACTAATATGTTCCATGGGCTTTCTGTCATAGAATTACCTTGGAAACTCAATCACAAAAAAACCCCTAAGGAGATCAAAAGCTTCACAGGATTCAGATGTGAACCAGTTGTATGGATATCTAACATTCCTGGCAGAAGAAAAATGTCTTTTAAGGCAACTGATTTCTATGTAACTGGATAAGAGGTATCGGACCCCTCCAATAATTATGGAGTAAATCTCATATTCCCAAATTGCCCATAATAACACAGCTTTTGACATCTGAAAGTACCTGATCTCTCAACAAGCAAGACAATGGACTCGCCAGATTGGGATCATCATTAGTCAAGGTAGACAGAGTATATGACTATAAATAAAGGGCCCTTTCAGCTCTGCTAACAAATTTTTGGCCTAGACTACTTATGATTATCAAGTCAGTCACTTCAGCTACATCAAGCAAGGTGAACTTCATTTCTGATATATAAACATGCTCATATGTACCCAGTGTTGCACCACCAGCTATGTTTGAGTCAAGTTTGAAGAAAAGAATATGGATCTCTTGGTGTTGCAACAAAGATTTTCAGTTTATAACATGCCAAATTGTAGTATGGTTTGATGTTTATTTACATGTAGTGTCTCAGAAAACTTAGAGAAAAGAAAAAAAAATACCTTAGTTCCTTCTTAGTGACTTCTCTTTAATTGTGAAAAAACACAAACAAATTGAAAGAAAGGTAAATAAAAATACAAAAATCACTTGAAATTAGAAGTGAAAACATTTAACACTAAATTTAACTATTTCCAAGATTCAATATACAAGTTCGCCTCTTGTACTTGATCAGTTTACAGGATCAGTACTTGAAAACAGACAGCATGTGGCAATACCCAAGCATACACACAACAAAGAGAAGAAAACCCAGCCCCCTTCCCCAGACAGAGCCAGAACAGTGCTCTCTCAGGTTATTATTTCAAGCATTACCTGTATTTAGGGTGAAGAGAATCAGAGAGAACTTGCTGAGCTATCTCAGTGTCCCATTCAGCGAAATACCTGCAGACATATAGAGGATATTTAGGGTGAGTTGTTAAAGAAACACAACAAAAAAAACCATCTTGAGATATACTGAGCTGTTCATACACACTCTTTTAAAGGTCACTGCATGTGTTACACAGTATGAGGAGCCTGTGACATGTTAAACTCATTAAGTTACCACTCAGACCCTCAAAATAAAAGATTAAAGCAGCCTCAAACTACAAGTGCAATCCTGTGTTTAGTGAATGCGCATTACCAGAGTGCCCTCTCTACCCTACAGAAAATCAGTTGCTTATTGCTAGAGCATGTCAGGTGCTGAGCTCAAGAGAAAGCAGTTCAGGCTTCTTGATCTGGCAGATTCATTATGCAAGATAAGAGTCATCACGGAAGATTAAGAAGTTAAAAACACAGTAGGGATTAATTTCCCATGGAAGTTCAAAGCTGGAGTCAAGAGTCCAGATCCTTGAGTAAGCTTTGCTAGAAAAGAACATACGGACAGCGGACGATTTATGTCCTTCAATCTGTAAAAGCAGAAAATATTTCTTTTTCCTCTCATAGGGAAAGGTTATTTTATCAAATGTTTCTGAATTACATAACTACCTGCAGTAAATACAACGGCTGGAGAAAATAACAGACATTAGTCAATTCCCAAATTACCAAGCACAGTTATGGTACTAACACCTGGTGTTCCTGAGTTGGAAGGAAGAAGTGATGTACGCTCAATGCTTCATTCTGAGTATCAACAGAAATTGAAGTAGTAGTCAAACCACAGAAGTCTGCCATCAGTGGTTGCATTTTAAGTGTTTTGCTTAAGGATTCAACATGAAATTCCCAAAGAAGGTGGCTGAGCAGTAACATAACCCTCCCACCCACATACTTCCAGGGCATTTTGTTGAAGGAGATCTAGATACTGGTGAAAATATGCTTTACAGTTTCCTTCTCGTGGGAAGAGAGTGCTAACTCACTGTGTCACAGAGAAACTAAAAAAAGGGCTTAGCAAGTGGTATTACCAGGTTGAATGAGGAATACTGAAAGAGAGGAGAATTCTTTGAAGAGAGAAACTCTCCAAAAATTAGGCAAGCAAATAAATTCTTTCATTTCTTTAATATGAAGTCCCTGCCACTTTTATAAGTTATTCCCACAGACTTGCTAAAATCTGCAAGTAATGCTGCTTTTCATGACTTCAGACACACACAAACCCATACACAGAGGAACGTACTTACACCAAGTTATATAAGCCCAGGAGACCCATCCCTCTAAAGTCTGTTTTAGGATCGTCACCTTGGAAACCAATTTCACACCATTGCTTTGAAATCCGAGCTTTCAGTGGTGAATTGGGCTTCAAGCATTTCCACAACTAGGAAGATTACAAGTAAAACATAATTAAACTTCCACACATTAGTATGGCTTTTTTTTTCTTTTTAAACTAAGTTCTGATGTAATGTCACTGCATTGCTATCCCAGAAACTGGAACACAAAATCAAATAAATTCTTCTGTGTGTGCATGTGTGGGGGGAAATCCCAAACAGCTCTGAAGTATTGCAGATGTTTCAGCCCTACAAGGCCCTTCCAACCTTATCGACAGCTGCTGTAACATCTCACACACAGACTTGTTTTGCTCACGCTTTGTTCATCAATGTAGTGTCTGCCTCCCTAAGCACAGAGACAGGAATGGGCTGGATTTGGTTGTAAATCACTGACAGAGCAGCAGGCAATCAGCCCTCAAGTCCCTGAGGCTCTACAGCAATCTCTTCTCTGGCATCTTTTGCAAGTCTCTGGAAAGGTTACAAGAATGCTGACTTAGCTACAACGGTGCTGAAAAGCAAATCAGAGAACACACAAAAAAAAATAAAATCCATACAAGAATAGCATGTGCCACCATCATATTTAACTAAGGGAAGAATCATTCATTGATCTCACATTAAAAAAAAGGTGAAAGTGATTCAAGAAGCCAGATTGCCAGCTGGAATAAATCCACTTAGTTGCACTGGTCCAGCGACTTTAGTGCCTAAATACTATGTTGCTGGGTACCTAAAAGCAGCCTAAATTGACGTCTGACAAATACAAACCTCATGTGCCATATCTCAAACTTAATATACTTTCCAAAGTATATTAAGAAATCAGTATTTAGAATTAAGAAAGTGAACTAATAACCAATCATGAGTTGGTGAGTAGGGCCTCAACAAATGCACTTAGACAAAGCCTACCCAAGGGAAAGAGCTGTATGCACATTTCCCCAGTAAAAACAGAAATTTGTTTTAATTTTAGCAATCCTAGCTGAATTTAAAATTAAGTGTCCTAGGAATGTTAAAACTTTAATGATTTCACTTTGCAATGACTGTGTAAAGCATCATTGCTTAAACCATATTTGCTATCTTTCATCCATCAACAGTAAATACAGTATTAATCATTAGTTCAATCACATTAAGTTAATCTCTCTCTCATTCATAAAGTGCCCTCCTGGTAAACATGAATAAATGATAGTCATTAGGAACTTGAATTACCCATTGCAGAGATCACTTGGCAGAGTGCATAGAAGGAATGAAAAGCAACTGGCCTATTCTTCCACAGTGTGGGTTGGAAAATGAATTAAACCCTTGGACATATTTCCATTTGACATTTGCAAAAGCAAAACACCTGCTGTAAACAAGTGCTAATACTCAGGTGAAACTGTTACTTTTTTCAACAGTATGAGTTTGCATAATGTTGCATAAGCTGCACAGACAAATACTGTTTCCATTCTGCTTTTACGCTCAAGCAGTTATGTTTTTAAAGCATTTACATGACTACACATCACTGCTGTCATGATTCTCAGGACCTTGCCCTCACAGGCTGAGTGGCTTGGAAAGAGATCACAGCCAGCTCCTTGGTCTTTCTCACCTATGATCCCATCCTCAGACCCCACTTCTTGCTCTCTCCCAGTGTATTTAGGACTGCTTTCTTGGAGTCAAAGGCACTCACTAACTGGCAGCGTTATTTTCAGGGACCAACAATGTAGGCTCACCTCCAAGGCACAGGCCTCCTCAATGGGTAAATCTGTGTGTCCTTTTAGTTAAAACTCACTCTACCCCCAGAAATTCGGGCATTTGGCTGCACTGGGGCTGGACTTGAACAGGAGGAGTCCATCTGCCTAAGCCTACTTGATGGTTAGAGCCCTCCTTCAGGGCAGCTCTGGATTTTAACAACTCCTTGGTGAGACTCCCACCTCTCAGGGGGGTCAACCTTAAAGACAGCAGCTTTCCAGACACCTACACAAACTCTGACCATGTGAGGCATTTTTTAGAAACAGTTATTTGCATCCGACAGTGCCTATATAATATGCCTACTGGGATTTTTGGAAGTATCTGGAAGGCTGAGTAACTACGGTAAAATTTCCAAAAGCTCTCACTGTAATTTGTGTAAAGCACTGCACTGCAAGATAGAGCACGGTTTGGATGCAGTGGTATTTAAGTTTTCAATATTTTTGTTTCAAATACGTGAAAAAAAACAACAACCAAACAGGTGGTATGTTTTTATAAGAATTCCGAAAATTCTCTAAGAAGGCATTTTGCTTTCAGATAATAAGCTCACTATCACTTATTCTATGTTTCTTATCATTTCTCTGAAGTGTGGAATAGGGTCAGAAACAGGATGGGAAGAAATACCAGGGCTTGCTATTAGACTATTTTCCAGACCCTTTATTCTTTCCTCAATTGCTTTCTAATACAGGAACTCACTAGCTCTTCCTCTGCTTATGGCGTGTCAAGATAAAAAAATGCTTTTATCATTTGCTCCAGTGTGAGGCTTTCCTGAAAGCATGAAGGAAGTAAAACCCAATTGGTATGGTTTTCATAACTCTACCTGTATTTTCCAAAGAACAGTTTCACTTTGTTTTCATTTCAAAACATATTTGGTAACTACAAATGTTAATCCTTCCATTCCACACAATAAAAATCTAGATGTTTGCCATTGGGATATATAGCTATTGTCTTCAAAGATAAAAGGAACTGAAGAAAAAATTTTTACTCTGGTTAACAAAGAAAAATACCCTTCTTACATTGAAGAAAGCTGTACTGAAGTAGGACTTAGGGCTATTTTTCCAGAGCTCACTGCAGATAACAGCTCTGCACTATAAGAACTACGTATCCAATGCCCACATATAGTCCAGCCAAGGAAAATCCATTCATCAACCAGGGAGTGAGCTGCTTGCTTGGCAGGTGTTATACCCAGACCTGATTATAATGCTGTATAGTTTTGTCTTAAAACAAGTACACGATGGAGGAAGGTGACAATACCTCTCAATGTTTTAAAGAGGTTTATAAACCAGGCTGTTTGGAGCTAACATGAACAAAGGATGCCCTCTAAGTATCTCTTAAGCACTCACCTTCAGAAGCATTTCTTCATGTTGCGGATTCTCTGAATCATACGGCTCTCTGCGCAGTTTTTCGACCTCTGCAATAAGATTTCTGTACCCCACAATCTGCAGCAGGCATGCCTGAAGAGATACTCCCAATCTGAGGGGGGGGAACAACATAATCCAACTCAATCATGTGTAGCTATGAAACAGAGTTACCATGTACATATCCATTTAATTAATGAGTAGCATTTACATCCATGAATTGATAGTCTAACACTTTAATTGCAATGGGAAAATTTCCAAGAAATCAATATTACATTAAACAAGGCCTTGTGAAATGTATAGTCATATTTAGTGCCTTTCTTAGATGATAAAATTTGGGATTTTTTAAAAAACTGAACGGTGATTTTCACATTGAGATCCCATTACAACTATACACAGCAGCATCGAATGTCTACAACAAGCACATTACTTAATCTTTCTCCTCATTCAAGCGACAGCTTCTCAAACAATGCCCTGAGATCAGAGATGTGAATTTGAAAAGGGGTGAGGGGGAGAGGAAAGTCAGCAAAAAGCTAAAAATATTCATTTTGCTTCCATGCCACAAAACTAGCATAAAGAAGCCAAAACCCCGAAGTAATAGAGTTTCAGAGATCTGCCGCCAGGCAGGGATTTTTTTGGTCTCATGTTGAGAATTATCACAATGGCTCTTTTCATTATAATGCAGATTTTGTGCTTCCTTTTACATTTCCTGATGCATCACCAAAAAACCCAAAACCAAAACACATGAAAAAACATCCCCCAAAAAACCCAAATCCCAACAAAATACTGCACCAAGCAGCAGCTTATTCAGTTTACGTTAAGATTTTATAATATGAAATGCAAGTTATGCAGTACACAACTGCCATGCTCATAGAAATTTTTACTTCTATATGGGAATAAATTCTTTAATATTTAATAAAGTCTGAAATTATCAGAACATCTAGTACGAATTTGGAGGGCATAGCTAAGTCTGCACCCTCATTCCTCTGTGGCACACAGGTTGCACTGATACTAAGCTGTACATGTTCCTCATCTGTCTTGTCTGATACACTGAAACATATTGTTTATTCCATAATACTGTTAAATTTTCTGAGCAGAAGGATTTTCACTGCTTATCTTTCGAGGTAGGTCCTGCTTATCTAAACTGATCTTCTTCTATGGCAAAGTAAACTGCTCAGTGGATGAGGGAAAGGCTGTGGATATTGTCTGCCTGGACTTTAGTAAGGTCTTTAACATGGCTTTACACAGAATTTTCCTGGAGAAACTGGTTGGTCATGGCTTGGGCGGGTGCACTGTTTGCTGGGTAAAAAATTGACTGGATGGCCCAGAGAGTGGTGGTGACTGGAGTTACATCTATCTGGGGGCTGGGCACTAGTGATGTTCCCCATGGCTCAGTTTTAAGGTCAGTTCTGTTTAATAACTTTCTTTACCAATGATCTGGACAAGGAGATCAAGTGTATCCTCAGTCAGCTTGCAGATGACACCAAGCTGGGTGGGAGTGTTGATTTGCTGCAGAGTAGGAAGGCTCTGCAGAGGGATCTGGACAGGCTGGATTGATGGACCAAGGCCAATTGTATGAGGTTTAACAAGGTAAAGCACTGGGCCCCTCATACAAGAAAGACACTGAGGTGCTGGAGCATGCCCAGGGAAGGGCAACAAAGCTGGGGAAGGGGCTGGAGCATAAGTCTAACGAGGAGCAGCTGAGGGAGTTGGAGGTGTTCAGCCCACAGAAAAGGAGGCTCAGGGGAGACTTCATTGCTCTCTACAATTACCTGAAAGGAGGTTGCAGCCAGGTGGGCATCAGTCTCTTCTCCCAAGTAACAAGTAACAGAACAAGATAAAATGGCCTCAAGTTGCCCCAGGAGAGGATTAGATTGGATATCAGGAAAAATTTCTTCACCAAAAGGGTTATTAAGCCCTGGAGCAGGCTTCCCAAGGAAGTGGTGGAGTCACCATTCCTGGAGGTATTTAAAAGACATGTAGATATGGCACTTAGGGGCATGGATTAGTGGTGCACTTGGCAGTGCTCAGTTAAGGATTTTAAAGGTCTTTTCCAATCTAAATGATTCCATGGTTAATCTACAGAAACAGAGATGTCAGCATCAGGCCATTTCTAGTCCTGCAATTGTATGCTATTTGAGGCTATAACCCTTTAAGAAAAACTTTTGCAGCATTTTCCCTCCTTTGCTGTTTATCTGTTTATTTTGGGGGGCTTTGTCCTTTTTTTTTTTTTTAACATGCTTCACTTGCTCTAGCCTTCAATTTTACAGAAAGACTGCACTTCAAAAAAAGCTGAAATGCCAGACAGACTGCATGTGAAATCCTGTAGTGTTTCACTAAACCACAGCCATAATGTTTTTAGCTACTCTATAGCCTCAGAGTAGTTTAAAGAAGCAAACCACAGGATGTGGCAAAGCAGAGCAATTTTATATATATATATATATATACACACAATTTTATATTTTTTATATATATATATATATTTAAGATACACATTGCAGATCATATTCAAAGTAAGCCATGTTTCCACTTTATCTAAAGACAGTCAAAAGCTCCATGCAATGTTATTTGGGTGGAGGTTTGGGGGTGGAATTAATTTCCCCACTCTCCTTCTTATTAAGGTTTTGTTCTCCTGCTTGCCAAGCACAGGAATGCTGGTGAGTTGCTGATGTCCCATGCTTCCTCGCTGTCATCCTTCTACCGGCTGTGGCAGTTCTTAGAGCAAAGTACCTGGGCATCCATCCCCACTGTACTCATCTTCAGGTGCTCCACCAGATGGAAGCAAGTCCAAAAGTGGAGCAGGGGAATGGGAACTAGATGATATGTTCCCTTCCAACCCAAAACTTTCTATGATTCTATGTCTACTTCCATAGTTAGTGTAGACCGCACATGTCACCGCCTGGTTATTCAACCTACTTGCTCCTACCACTAAATATAAGCGCTTATCTCAGAGGCATTGACAAAGGAAAATTACTGTGTCCTGCCTCCTCCTCTTCAGGTCACGGCAGCCCACAGCCTTCAAGAAAAGCTCAGTGCAAGCACCCCCGGGGAGCTACTTCAGCTCTGCAAAGATGCTACATTAACAAAAATGACTGCATACAGATTTGCAGAAACACATAGAGTATGACACATGCCCCCTTGTCCTTACCCTGGGAGATTTCAAGTCTACTATGCAAGGCAAGGCGAGAGCTTCTGAACAAGACAGTTTGGATGCAGGTTTTAATTGTTTAAGAGAAGACAAGGCATTGGATTTTCCTTAATCATGTCTAGAGAAACAGCTGACCTGCTTTTGATGAAATTTTTCCAGAAAACTTCAGTATAAAATAGATGGCTCACACGTAAAACTTCAGTGCAGATGTCCAAAGTTTAGCAGAACTATGATTACTTTAATATAAGGAGCAATTTAGTGGCAGGGCATGTTTCTATGTAGCTGGCATCACCTTGCACTTTTCAGACCCCCATTCCTCACTGTTTTAAGGAGATATTTTACCAACTTATCTTTTGGGTTTTGTTGTTGCAGCAAGACCTTGTTTATGTTGCTGATCACTTAATGAAAGGTAGCTATCAATGTATGGATGCTCATTTTGTATTATGTATATCTACTTCAAGCTTGGGAAGAGGAGTGAACCTCGGACTGATTGCCTGAATAATACAGCTTTCAACACTTCTCCTGCTGATTCCTGACTTAGGCACCTTGTGCCTTAAGTTGGGGCTGTGAAGTAAGGCAGCCACAAAAGTGTTATTGCTTACTCTTGAAATACACACTTGTAAATGTAATGGTTGGTTGTTAATCTCTTCTTACCAATATCAGTTATGTTGTATCATTAAAACTTGTGTTTCGAAAATTAAAGGCAGTTTTAAAATGTTAACCAGTATACTGTTTGTATCAGTTACAACAGGATGATTTCTTCCTCGTTCAAAAGGCCACATATAGCCTTGCTGAGAAGCCATCACTGTCCTTGCCAGGACTCCCTGCTTTGGTGGAATTGTATCCCTGGAGAAGTGACCCCCATAAGTCCATGCATCAACAATATACTAAGACAGTGTGATTCAGGAAGCAGCTAGATAGAACTTGCTTATTACAGTCACCATAAAAGATCGTTCATTTTTCCATAATTTTTTTGACAGCAGAACTGAAGTTGGAATTGTATGCTGAGAGACAGAATTCATCTTCAAATCATGTGCCACAATAACTATGGAAAACCAGCTCTCCACAGACCTAGGCACTGAAGATATCAATATTTCCCATTTATTTTGTAAGGAAACTTACTGTGGATTTATATCTGGATTAATCCTTTTCAGCTCCATGATGTCATCTATTGTTTTTTCAATAGCATCAGGGTGAACATTTACTGATGTTTGCAGTCGCTAAAAAGAGGTTTTAAACACATATTAATTCTTATAAAAGCTATTACTCAATAGAATTTAACAATGGCAAATGTGATACATAAAAGCTTCCAGATTAGGAGTCCAGAAGACCCAACTCAATATATATGCACATCTTTCCAGTCTATTCAACCCTACTGACTAGTTTCAAAACACTCTCCCTGTAAAAACTTGAGTTGCTTTGCCATGCCCTTGTAGCGTATCGCATTTCTGTGGCAGCTGTCAGTGAAGGTGATCAAAGGCCTCAGTGCAGATCAAGAAGGAGCTTCAGACCATCCACCTAATTCCACCAGAATTGCTAGCCTTCATCTGACATTCCCTCTCCCAACATGTTACAGTAAGAACATTTTTCATTTCACTTGTCATTGCACTTTGTAGAGATGCTCTTGGAAGTTCAGTATTCAAAAACCAACATGTCATCTGAATTTTCTGATGCTTCGTTTGTAAACTACACAGTTGCTTAAATGCAAGCTTTTAAATAGGATTCTGCCTTTCTTTTTGTACTAGAAATATATTTGGAAGCACTATGCTGAACTAAGAGCTACATGACATCATTTTTGTTAATGCTGAAGTAAACTTTTCAACATCACTCATTTTCATGACAGAGAATTTAAAGCCTGAATGATGCTATTTAACATATACACAAATGCCTTAGAGAAGAACTTGGGTTAGCACAACCAGTGGCACAGTGAAAGGATGAAGTGACAGAGGTTTTTCTCCATTAATGTATTTAAAAGAAAAGAATAAAGTTGGTAAAATTGCTCTTCCGGTTGTGAAAGTTGCTTTTCAGACAAAAAACTCAATCCTGATCTTTTTTGTAAGTGTGTAAGTGACTGACTGCGGATTACAGATATTCTAAGACAGGATGAGGAATCAAGCCAAGAAACCCCAAATTACAAAACATCATTCTCATCATCTCCACCATGGCCTGTTTTCCCCTTGATTCCATCATTGCTACAGTTTGCCTGTCCCTGGAGCGTAGGACACTCTACCCGACTTTGCAAGATCACCTGCTATTGCAGCCACAAGACCGTCTTCAGTTGAAAATTGTTTTAATGTAAAATCATATGAAATCTTAAAGTGATTTTTTGGGGAGAGCAAACAGCGAACTGAACAATCCAACAACACAATAGAAAAGGTGAATGATGAGATCTTTCACTTACCTTACTTTTTGAACCTTTCAGTGATGCCTCTGTAAGAGAACAGTATTTGAAAGCACCATGTCAGAAAAGCTAAATTTACATTGGACCCATTTAACAGTTTATTTATGATAATGTCATACTATTTTTAGCACGTGCAGAAAGCTACAAAGGCATGCAGAACTAAATATTTGCAGTTACCTATTTTCATAGTTCTGGCAGCTCCAGGTTTGGTATTGTAACAGATCCTTTGCAATTCACATTGACCTGTTAGTTTCCTGACCACGAACTTCAGGCAGCGCCACAAGCATTTGCAGTAGAAGTACAGGCATACCTGGACAAACATCCTGGCAAAAGAAGAAGTCTGAAAATAAGAGTCTGGAGCAAAGTTTGTTTCAATGCTGTCACCACCCAGACAGAAAGTACTTCCTCATCCTAAATTCCCATTGCCTAAGGAAACCTTTAAAGCAAAAGTAGCAATCACACTACAAACATTTATCCTGGTAAATGTTAAATTGTGTTTTTAGTCTTAGCCAACAAAACAACTCACGCACAAAGCACCAGAACTGGAAGCACAGAATAAGTCAACTCCAGAGTTCTCAGAAGAGGACTTATAAAAAACTCTTTGTCCCCTTAAAAAAAAAAGCCGTATAGTTCCTACAAATGCTTTGGGGAAACATGAGAAGGGAGTACAGCTCACCCTGATATAATGGATGCTGAGGATCCAGGGAGTCATTACACCCTGGCTTAGTTTTGCCTCTGCAACCAGCCGCTCCAAACAGATTGGTTGGTTATCCTGACAAACTTGACATCCTGACAGCATTCATGTCAGGTCCCTAAGAATTATAATTAAGGAAATCAAAGCTTCCACTTCAGCAGAAAGGGTGTTTAAGAACCTAACCTGAGGTTCACCAGCTCTTCCAAGATCAACTGTTGCACAGCACTGATGCTGCACAAAGTACAGAACTGACAGTAAGCCAAGAAATCCCTTATTTAGCTATTGCATCTAGTTTTGAGCTGCAGCAACAGAAGACAGACTTTGACAAACAGGATGTATTTCAGTGGATATGGTAGGACTGGACAACAAACCCTGTGAGAAGAGGCTGGGAGAGCTGGGCTTGTTCCACTTGATGTAGAGATACCTCCAGGGGGAACTAACCGCAGCCCCCAGTGCCTGTGGGAAGATCATGAAGGAAACAGAGCTGGGCTCTTCACGGTGCTGCAGGGCAGGTAGACAAGGGACAGCAAGTATGATCACAAGATGATCAGTCTTGTGAGGAGAAGTTTTTTCACCATGGGGACAGTCAGGTAGTAGCACAGGTTTCCCAGAGAGGCTGTGCAGTTTACTTCTTCAGAGTTTTTAAGCCTTGACTGGAAGAAGCCCTGAGCAGTGGGCTGACTGACAGTCACCCAGTCTGGTGTCAGTGCTAACTCTGTTGTGAGCAGGAGGTTGGACCAGAGACCTGTTTAGGTCCCTCCCAGGTTCAACTATCTTGTGATCCTATGAAAGCCTGAAAAAGGCTGCATACATGAGAAATGCTCTATTTTAAACCTTATTAGCACTGCAGCTGCTACTGAAGCCCACATACTGCCACAATTACATAACACACCCCAAACCCAGATTTAAGGGGAAAAAACTTATTTCGAAACAATTTAGCTTTCTTGTTTCTATGGTTATGAAGGCACAGATTCACAGGGTGCACCAGGTGGGGGAGGATCCACCCGTGGTCCCTGGGTTCAGAGGCACATCTCATAAAAGACAAGTTGCAAAGATATGACATTGCCATCTGGGCACGGTCCTGGGTAACTGGCTCTAGATGGTTCTGTTAGAACAGTGGGGATGGACCATATGACCTCCATGGGTCTCTTCCAATCTCAACCTCTCTGTGATTATATTCCATTATTATATTGCTTTGACATGATAGCTTGCCAATAAATAGTCAAAAATAATTTGGGCCATTATGTTCTAAGCCTGTGCGTATGCATATTCATCATTAGCCCATTATTTTCTGCTGCTGATGTTTTCGAAGGATGGTTATTTGTTTGCAAACTCTATTAACCTTTTCAATGAAGTGCGGTAGTTATTTCGAACTACTGAATTTCAGATACTCAAATCAGTTATAGATTTAATAAAGCTTGAAGAGCTCGATCACTTCCTAAAATCATCCTGAAGGGCATGCTGTAGAAGGACATTCAAGGAAGGGAAGATGAATTAATGCATGTTAATGTCTACACAGGAGTTTAATCTGCTTTATATTAACTTTAGTTTAATCATCTTTGAAGAGGGATTAAGCTAAGGGAACTAAAGACATTTTATGTCTAAATGGAAAGCATCAACACAAGTACTTAACATGCTTTAAAAGCATCCACTTTATCTTCACACTTTTAGTTAATTCACTTAGCACTCCCAAATGCCTGCATGCAGGCAAACCCCCTTGGTTTTATGCAATGGGAAGCCACTATTTTAGATACAAAGTGAATGAGAAATCAGTCCCATGGTTTATTCAAGTTTTAGACAAAAAAAACTTTCAGGTGCTGACACCAAAACATCCCCTCATCCCTGCCGCACGACGTGCCAGAACACACTACTGTGAGGAGTTAATTTGTGTTTTACAGCAGGTTATCGCCTTCAGTATTAAGAACAAGACCGGTTACCAGGAGACAAAGCCATCATCAACCAACAGCCATTCTTTAAGTTTTCAATAGTTAGAAGTAGAATCACAGAATCATCATAGAATGGTTTGGGTTGGAAAGGGCCTTAAAGATATCTTGTTCCAACAGCCATGGCATAGGCAGGGACACCTTCCACTAGACCAAGCTGCTCAAAGCCCCATCCAACCTGTTCTTAGGATATATGTCTGTTAAAGAGTCAATCTCACATTAAGTCAACTGTAACCTTTAATAGTGGCTCAGAAAACCCTATAGGTTAACACTGGACATTTTGGTTTTCCAACAGACGTTTGATATCAACCTTTATAGCTTTGACTAGTCTACCATCCCTGAAGAATTCGAAGAATAGCCATCCCTTGGCTTCCTCAACACAACTCAGCTCTGTAGTCAGGCTGAAGGCACAGAAAAACAAACACAAGAGAAAAATGCCAAGCTGAAAGGTGGAGTATGGTAAAACAAAGTTCTGAGTTTTCATCATATATTTGTAATAGAAATTAGAGTTATTTTCTTTAGGTCTGCTTTCTTTTCAAAGGTTAGGATAGAGCAACCACAGAGAGAGCTCATTTATAAGAAAAAATGAGAGGAAAGACTCAGAGTCACTTAACTTCATGTCAACAGTCCATGTAATAAGATTTCCTTCTAATGAGCTAGGTAGCTCCCCAAAAATTCATGTCCTTTAAGGAAGTTCATGTCTATACTTAGTTGCCTCCAGGACTGAACCCATTTATTTAAATACAAGGTTTTGAGTACCGTATTGTGTGATGTGCATAAGTTTGGGGGGGGAGTGAGCAGGGAAGGTATTAAGTGCATTTGAATTATGTGTTTCTGCCTTAGGCTCAATGACAGATCTGCAAATCAAAGGAAAAACTCCAGATGGGATAGTGTTGTGAGCATATAGTTGCAACCACTTTCCCCACTAAAGTTCTGCTTTGGCTGTGGTTTGCATAAAGGTTAATAAAAATGCATCTACTAAAAGCATGACGCTACAGCACATAAACACTACATCTGTGATTCACTAAAATATCAGCTATTACTAATCAAACAAATACACACTAGTTTTGACTAGAAGAAAGTTAGCCTTTGTGGGTACCTTCAGTTTTCTACTACTCATCCATCTCAGGCTTACACTAGTTGAAATCTTCCATTTGCAACATGAAAGGCATAAAAAGTAACACAAGCTCTTTATAAAAGGCACCTCTTGCTTGCAGAAGTCCTGTAATAAAAGTACACTAGTGATTAGGTAAGACAAGTTTTCTGCTAGCCACTATGCACTTCAGTGCGTGCAAAATTGAGACACTGGCAGCTATAAAACAAAACACAGTGCATCATGAAAAACAACTCCCATGAAAGTACAGCATGAGCCATGTGTTTGACTACAGCACAGTGGCATTAACTTCTGGTTTGTTTTAGTGTCCAATTCCAAAACTCCTCTCCAGTCAATCTCTTCTGTTGTTCTTGTTTGTTGTTTTTGTTGTTGGTTGGTTGGCTGCTTTGTGGTTTTTTCCCCCCTCTTGCCCTTGCAGCACAGAAAACAGTTTGTGTGGTCATGTACAGTATGATTTCAGATCCTGAGGTGGGGTTTAAAAACAGAAATATTATAGAAATTAAGGCATTCCTCAGAGACTCACACTCTGCTCTTTCCCATTTCAATACAAGCGCCTTCTTCCTCTGTATTACAAGCTGTTGTATAGACCCACATATATTCATAGTTGCATTTCAACAGTATATGAACATTTATTCAAGTAAAACAAAGAAAGAACTGCACAATAAGATGCTGATGTGCACAGGCCAAATGAACAGCCAGTTCCCTTGCCAAGGATGCTCTACGAAAAAAACGATTAAGCAACCCATCTCTATCAGCAATAATGGGGCTCAGCAGAGGTTCTGGAGAGCTCTCCTCTGTGAGGAAGGGGATGAAGAAAGGGGTTTCTACAATTGTTAGGATCCTTGCAAGACATGGAGAAATTTAGAGTCAAAAAGTAAGAGTATTGATGCTACATTCACAGTGCTTCTGTTCTCCACAGCATGTGCTGATCTGTCTGGGGAAAGAAAGCATGAGGCAGCAAGAAGCAGAGAACGCTGAGCTTGTTGTTTCACACCCTAAAGGTGTGAAGGGAAGTACACAAGTGGTTCTCAATAAGGGGTTCTCAATGTTTGCCCTTGACTAGCCATCTGATGTTTTCATTGTGACAGGAACAGCACATGCGATGGTTATTAGAATTTACATCTCTCTCCAGTGACATTATGACGTCACATTTTCATGAAGTCTGTCTTTTTATTTCAGGGTGACTGGCTCTAGATAGCATTCTCCATATAAACTGGCAGAAGCAAAACTGAGCAAAGGTTTCCAAAGTTACCTAGTTTTTCTGTGAAGCTCTTTCCTCCATTACCTGTTCACCTAAATAACAAGATGTATGTATAATGCAACATGAAATACCTCTTGAAGGAAAGTAGAGATCAATTACTGTGCAACAGTTTTGAAACTAATAAAATAGAAGGTGCTTATTCCCTCCCCCAGTAATTTCAGAACCTTAGTATTTTCAGAGTCAGTAACAAACACAAATACTTTGGGTAAAATGAAAACTTCAGCTAGATACTCAGTGCTACTTACTGGACTTAAAATTGGGAGGGAAGCAAGTAAACTCCCAAAACCAACCAAAAATACCCCAACATCAAATCCAGTAGTTTAAAAGAATGAAAAGAAGTCACTGAATCTACTTACACATCATTTTCTTTCCTGTGTGTCCTGTTTCAGGTCATACGGATAGTAAAGATTCTTACACAACTATTTTTCCTGAAGGACATACTCAGTTCAGAAAAGAGTGGATTACAGGAGTATTTCCTTTCTGAGAATTCTGATTACAGTTTGAGAAATCAAACTAGTTATGGCTGATAAGGTGTCCAAATAGGTGAGTAAGCAAGCGAGGAGCTTATTTATCTTGACTGTCTTTGGTTTATGTGCGTAACTTACAGTGTATATACAACGTCAACCAAGAAGTAATGTACCAATCACCATTTCTGCCATAGGCAGACCTGCTATCACCTCCTTTAAAACACAAGAAATTGTTTTCATTCTGTGCCTTTGCAGACTTGACAACTGAAATCCACCTTATCTCCTCATTTAGACATGAAAGCAAGTCACCGTGGCAACTAAGGAAGACATAAGAATAGTTTTTAACAGCAGCTTTTCTCACTTTGCTTCTCTTGCTGTTTGCTGATTTGATTTTCATTTTATCTGATATGACTCCAGTAACAGACCTTATGCTAAAATTCTGCTAGTGCTTTGAGATTCTTTTGCAGTAGATCAAGAGAGGGTGTCAAGTTTCTAGGGTTTACTGAAGAAAATCTAACTGTCTGCTACAGTTGGCTCTCCAAGTTGTTATTATTTCAGTTGCTAAAGATAAATTAAAGTCAAAGTGGAATTGTCACTGACAGACTCCACAAAACCCCTTTACAAAAAAAAGCACTGAAAGATTAAGTATTTAACTGAGAAACAGTTTTATTATTTCATAAGTAATATTTCAGATTTCAGGAATAATTAATATCAGAGCAAGCTGAGAAGGAAAAGAAACCTAAACCAGCTCTTTTCATTTGGACATCACCTTGAATTAGAGCTATGAGCACAAGAGTCTAAATTCAAGGATTTAGAGTTATTCCAACTACTAGACTGTCTGTTTAATAAAAGCTTCTCCTTTTCCAATCAAGTTGGGTGGGAATGTTGATCTTCTAGAGGGTAGGAAGGTTCTGCAGAGGTATCTAGAGAAGCTGGATCAATGAGCTGATGCCAACCGTATAACGTTCAACAAGACCAAGTACTGGGTCCTGTGCTTGGGTCACAACAATTCCAGGCAATGCTACAGGCTGCAGGAAGAGTGGTTGGAAAGCTGCCTGATGGAAAAGGATCTGGGGGTTTTGGCCAACAGTGGCTGAACTTGAGTCTGCAGTGTGCCCAGGTGGCCAAGAAGGCCAATGGCATCCTAGCCTGTATCAGCAATAGTGTGGCCAGCAGGACCAGGGCAGTGATTGTCCCTCTGTACTTGGCACTGGTTAGGCCACACCTTGAATCCTGTGTTCAATTTTGGGCACCTCACTACAAGAAGGACATTGAGGCACTGGAGCATGTTCAAAGGAGGGCAACAAAGCTGGTGAAGGGTCTGGAGCACGAGTCCTGTGAGGAGTGTCTGGGGGAGTTGGGGTTGTTTAGCCTAGAGAAAAAGAGGTTCTGGGGAGACCTCATCACTCTCTACAGCTGTGTGAAAGGAGGTTGTAGCCAGGTGGAAGTCGTTCTCTTCTCCCAAGTAACAAGTGACAGGACAATAGGAAATGGCTTCATGTTGTAACAGGTAATGTTTAGATTGAAAATTATGAAAAATTTCTTCACCAAAAGAATTGTCAAGCATTGGAACAGGCTGCCCAGGGTAGTGGTAGAATCACCATTCCTGGAGGTACTTAAAGGACACGTAGATGTCGCACTCAGAGGACATGGCTTAGTGGTGGACTTGACAGTGCTGGGTTAATGGTTGGATTGCATGATCTTAAAAGTCTTTTCCAACCTTTTGAGAGACTGAAATTGGTTAATGGCTTAAACATTGTCAAAACCACTGAAAGACTTTTATCCACTGTAGCAAATTCTGCAAAGAAGCAACTGCTCACCCAAAGCCCACACCTACTAATTTGGACCATGATAAGGTAAATAACTGAGATAAGATAAAGGTGGTACTATTGTCCAATCATCCCAGGAGAAGGATATATCCACAGCTGTGAGAGACTGGAATGCTGATGGCTCAGACAACCGAGATGCAAGCTGATTATGTTTGAAGGAACCGCCCAGATGCTATAGGCATGCACACTCGACACCTCAGGCTACAAGCTGCATGTTGAACAAGGTAAGGAAAGAGGCAAGTCCTGCAAGGCAGGGTAGTGTTTCTTTGTCCTTACACAAATGACTTAGCTATGATAACTCCCCTCTGGGGAACTACTGCAACAATTCACATGTAGCCTGAAGATATTCATCTCTGCTGACAGGCCATAATGGGCCATAATGGACTCAATCATTATTCAATGCACTGATGTAACATTAGGCAGCTCTAACATCTCAGAAGGTGTCAAAAACTCAGAAAACATCCAGTGATCCAGTATTACATCATCCAGTGAAAAACTCCCTGTCCTAGTGGAGGTACCAGGGATGTTCCTAAATGTTTATTATGTATTATTATGCATAATAAATACATGGGACTTCCCTTACCACCAGAGGCTTCCTCCCTAACCACACTTGGGTTTCTTCCCTCACTATGTTGGGCTTCTTCCATCACCACATGGGGCTTTTTCCCTCACCAACGTGGGCTTCCCTTGAGAGATCCAGACCGCAACCATCACTTCGACAAAACTGTGACTCTCACCCCTGAGAAGACCATAAGAAGAGGATCAACAGGATGCTGTCAGAATCCATGGAGTGGTCGTACTTTTTTTTTACTTAATCTGTCTCTCTGTCACTCTCTTTCTCTACCCTGTTTCTCTCTTTTTCCTATTTCTTTCTATCTCTACCTTGCATTTAATGTTAAATAACAATCCATACTATTGCTTTGGCATACAGTCTCATTTGCACTTTAATTTGGGCAGAGGCATTTCTAATAATTTTGAAGAACCTGATCATAACACACCTAGGATTCTAAACAAAAGGAACAGGTTGTTCAGAGAGGCTGCAGAATCTCCATCGTTGGAGATGCTCAAAATGTGACTGGATGCAGCCTCAAGTAACTTGATATAGCTGACCTTGCTTTGAGCAATGCGATAGGATTTGATTTCCAGAGGTGTCTTTCAACCTTACCAAACACAGAATGGTAGAACACTAAACAAGTCTTCTTAAATTGAAAGGTTAGGGCGGGGGGAGGAAGAAAAAGACAATTCAGTAATATTAAACACAAAACAGACTGTCAAAAGAGAAACAGGAGATGTCAAGCTGATTCTAAAAAGTCATGTCAAAGGTCCAACAGATGAGTAGTAGGCACAGCAAAAGTAGCATGCAAATTACACTAATGAGTAATTACATTATTCACAACAACATACATTACATGAGTAATTACTGTATTCACAACTGTAGTGTTTTGTTTAGAAGACCAGCTCCAGTAAAAACCAGAGACTACAGTGTGTCTCCAGTTGACAAACTTAACTCAGAGCTGAGTGGCAAGTCTGCCTATAGGTAAGAGCTTTCTCTTACATCAAGCTGGATTTGAAAGCCACTGTTCAAAGTCCTCCTTGGGTGTCCAGGCAAATACATGCTACATGAAGTTGCTTCAGGGAAAGTACTGCCACTACTTAGAAAGCGAAGTTGAGGTTATTTTAACTTCACAGATAAAAGCCCTGTTCCTCTCTCCGTCCATTTTATGGCATTTTCCATGTTGCAATTAACAAGATGACTTGCAGTTTGAGCAGGTTTAACTAAGAAGCTCACTGGTTTCAAATGTAGAGATAATCTCTGCCATCAGCATCAACTAGTCCAGTGTCTGCTCCATGTTGTGCAACAAGGAAAACACTGTGCCACTGAGCAGCCTTTGCCATCAGCACACAACACCCAGCCTTGCATTTGATCTTCACAAACAGTTAAGAACACTTTAAGCTCTCAGGTGGCTGCTGCTAGTAGTAATGGACAAACATCAGGGGACACAATATATATTAACTTGTTTATTTTCCAGCTGATTTCCAAGCTGGGAGACTTAATATCCTTGCCTCACATGTATATGTCCCTGCAGCTCCGCCCTTCATTGCCTTATTCTTCATCACACAAACCTGCAACCACAGGCTGCAACACATATAACAGAAATCACTATCCCCAGTATGACCCCAGCTTACTTTTTAATCTCTGTTTTTCTTCTATATTGACAAATTATGAGGAGAGTACTCTTATCAGTTCATGTCAAAGGATTAACATAAAATAAGAAAATCCAGATGCTCGTAAGTAAACAGAAATAGGTTCCCTATTTCAACAGTATTTTCCTATTTTAGGTGCTTTGTATTCTCCCTCTTCCCCATTCCTTAGTCCAACTTCCTGTTCAGCATTTGGAATACTGGACTTTCCACAACAAAGTCCTGGACTGGGCTATTTAGATAAGCAATTTTTTTCAGAATATCTACTTTATTCTCTTTTAAGAGAATCCAACACCACCAAGACTTCTCAAATCTTTTAGGATTCACTGACTTCAGAAATACCATAAAGAGAAGCAGGAGGCAGTTTCTTCAAGACAGCCTCCAAAACAGCACACTTTCTCCAACATGGAAAAATCACCAAGGGGCCAGGACAGACAAAGGTGAGCAGAACAGGTAGTTTAACAGGAGGAGAGATAGCAGTTTAGAAGTTGGCAGCAGCTCAGCATCTCCATCAGGGGGGATCAAAATTATTTTATGCTCAGGAAATCCCAGATCACTATGGGAGCAAGCTGTAACACCCTCTGCAACCCCAGCCAGAGGCTCTCACCCCACTCACAGGATGGTAGAGTCTACTTTATGCAGGACTCATGACCCAAATCCCTTACGGCACCAATTTGTGACGTTGGGTCAGGCTGCTGAATAAGTCTGTACAGAGAAAAAAAGGTAAAAATTATAGAGGCAGGACTGCTGAGATGGAAATGATTAGCAGGATCCCAGAAGGAAGGCTCCAGAATGAGACAATATAAAATTATAAAGGGAAAAAGCACCACAGGGATGTTATCCAGGTTAGTTGTGAACTGTCAGCTCACTGGACCTATATCAATGGAGCTGGTGGAAGACTTGGGACCACCCAAGGCATGAGCCACTTGCAAGGCCAATTCTTTCCCTCCTGGCTGGTGCCTATCAGGGTGGTAAGTACACTAATGTTTAGCTCATTCAATCTTATCTGTCTTTTGTGGATGTTAGCAAACAAATATTTGCTTTATACTTTTGGCCTGTATATGTCCTGCTTACAGCGTCCTTTTGCAGCTGGCTCAGGATACCTGAGGAAGCTGACCCAAACACTCCACAGAAATGCTTAAGTCAAGTCTGGCTTGGCAGCAAAGTCATTACAGATGATTAGCCTAGAAGTAATGATGCTAATATCCATAGTGTATAAGACTCTCTGCTGTAAACAGTCTAAAAAGGGAGAAAAATATAGTGACAGATGCTCTATACAGAAGCATATGTTTTAGCTCTCTTGAAAAGGTTTCTCTCATCCAGACAGATTATGATTTCTTTGGTTTATACATAAATTAGGCTCTTGATCTGTATTAATTTTGAGAAGTGCTCAGCTCTCTCCATTGACTAGAGAACAAAGACAACATGGGCTTTCTGCACCTATAGCTGTTGTCTCTCGAGTCCTTCACTCTACCCCTGGTTTATGGAGAAACAACTGCAAGTCATATGTAGGAGCAAGTAATTGACACTTCTCCCCCAAACTGAACATGATCAGCTTCAAAAACACTTGCACCTCTTCACCAAACATTTCCCCTTCTCTGCTTTCACAAATAACACTCCAAAAATCCAGACAGTAGACAAAAATGGGAAAGCAAAAGCCCATAATTTTTCAAGTACTGTTCTACATTACTATTTCCCCTATTTTCCCCTCACATATTTGATACATCACTGCTCCAATCCCACAAGACAGTTGACACATTCTTTTCTTCTATAAAAAACTGGAAAGGAAAATTTAAATTAAAATAGCTTTAATTAAATAGCGAGATCTAGGTGAACAGAAAGCAATCTTCTATGATCTAGTTTACACCTTCTGTAATACTTGTAACAGTAAAAACACTTAATTCACTGCAGCATTAATCAGAATAATTTAACACTTCTGAAAAAATACAGAACAGTTACCTCAGGAAGTGCTTCATAGTGATGGTTTGGTTTGTGTTGCTAGAGCTGTAATCTATTGATGACTTCTTCTTTGGAGGGGATATTGGTGCTGTAGAAATAGAATTGAGACTTATTTACTAATAGAAAAAAAAGTGATATTTCAGTTGTCTAAATGGCTCTTGAAACAAACATCTATGGAAATACATGGGAAAGATGTTAAAAAGCTCTCATGTCAACAAAAACAAAATGAAAAATCATAATTTGTTCACACTTCAGCCTGTGCACATACTTTGGCCAGACTATACTACCTATGTCTCTTTTCAGAGAAGTAAAAAACTTGAATGAGAATACAGAAAAAGGTGAGAAAGCTTGAAGAAACATCCAGACAATTTCAAACGCTTCTTGTGTTCTTCAAATACCTGTTTGGTTCACAGCAGTTTCCAAGTGGCAGTTTCAAGAGACACTCGGTTCACTCTGCTGTTAAAAGTCCTCTGTTTGCCAGAATTTCCAACAGCACTTGGAGACCTTGGGTAAAAGTAGAATGTAAGCAAAGAGATAATACTGATCCTGATTTAATTCACTACAAGAGATATTGAGTAATCAATTTTCCTGGTGACCAACTATATTAAATGATACATATGAGATCTTAAAATAGAGTTGATCAGGTTGCCCATCGGTTCTGAGATCAGGTGTCCTACAGTTAATATTCATTATGATTACTAGTTAGTCCCAGTAGAGGAGAACTGGAAGAAATAATGAAGAAACATTATAAATATAACCCAGTACTGCAGACTCTCCCTGGTCACCACTTCTTTACTTCATGTTTCTGAAATGAAGTATTCACTTACAGGTGATATTTGACTAAAAGATGCAGACTTCTCAGATTACTGTACTTAATATCCTGTAAAAGGTAATAAAACATTTTTAATTTCTTTACTTGCCAGAAAACAGCTACTGCTACATGTGTCTGCTGTTGGGACAGCTTAATCCAAGACTTAAAGGGAACAAGACCACACTTTCAAGCTCTGTACTAGTACAAACCACACATGAAGACCTGAGTAAAAGCTGCGAAGAAATCATTTAAGAGCCTGTTTTCCATTAGCACTGCATGCAGCATGCTGAAAAGTACTGAAAGCCTTAAGAAATTTGACCTCTTTTGTCAGAAAGTTATAAATCTAGAGAACCTCAAATCTATTTTCTTCTCCAGGACCTATCGGCACTGATGGGATAAAAATCTTCTTGCCCTACCTTGTTCTCATACACTTTCCCCTTTGTTACTTGTAAGTTTCACATTCTGTTATTGCTTGCTGACAGGAACAGAACAAGCATTTAAGTTCAGAAAAATGCAGCTATCTTGTTGCATTACATCACGTACAGCTTGCTAAAAATATATAATCCCTGAACTGTGAAAGCTTCATTCATTTATATTGGTTTTGACTGGCTGAATCATGTTGCTGTCCCCTGAATACAGCTGTAATTGGTGCTGGCTGCAGTGACACCTGCTTGCAAGGGTAGAGAGATGCTAACATCAAACTCCGGGAGTTCATTAATGAACACAGTAGGCAGGCTCCTAACACTTCCTGATAGAGCTTTTGATAGGTCTTCTATTGTAGAAAGCACAGGGAGCGCAGGAGATAGGCAAAAACTGGAGAGGATGTAACCTGCTCCCCTTCCCCAGTCTAATAATTTGCTGTTTAAAAGATACAGTTTGTGAAAAATTCTCACAGCTGAGTCTCAGCGTTTTAGCATCAACTTGAACAAAGGAAGCTCCAACACAAAATTTGACCCATAAGGGCATCAGTATAAAGGACATGCCAGAATTGCCACGAGCTGTCAGATCAACCCCCTCTAAAAATGTGAGCTGGCCTCAGCCTCCAAGGTCAGCTCCCTCTTGATTCTGATCAAGATACTTGCTGAAAATTATGCTGCTTTACTACTGCTTTAAAGGGAAAAGAAGTTCAACTTGCTTGAACTCCAGAACCAGTTCATCCAAGTGTGGCATGGAGCCTCCAGATACCCTCCCTGCAAGAACAGTTACCAGCTACAGCCAATTATAAATTCATTTTGAATGCTCATTAAAAATTAGACTGTTTCAAAAACTGTATTTTAAGTCAATGTAGCTGTTCAATTACCTGGGTAGTCTCATCTCCTTGGATGGTAAGATTGATGGAGAGATAGACAACAGGTTAGCAAAGGCATATAGTGCTTTCGGAAAACTCCATAAAAGAGTTTAGTGAAGTAAACACTTGAAGAAAAGTACAAAGATCAGTGTTTACAGAGCCATTGTGCTGTCTACTCTGTTATACGGACCTGAACCATGGGTCATCTACCGCCACCACCTGCGTCTCCCAGAACGCTTCCATCAACGCTGTCTCCGTACAATTCTAAACATCCACTGCTCAGATTATGTGACCAATACATCTGTTCTAGAATAAGCAGCAGTCACAAGTATTGAGGCCATGTTGCTGAGAACAGGTACGTTGGGCAGGACACGTCTCCAGGATGAAGGAGCACCGCCTCCCTAAGATCCTGCTTTATGGTGAACTTGCCACTGGCTGCCGCATGAGAGGAGCCCCAAAGAGAATATACAAGGACTCCCTGAAACAACATCTCAGCCTTGGCCACATTGATCAACATAACTGGTCTACTCTGGCCTCCAATCGGGAGGCCTGGAGACACACCATCTATAACGCTGCTGATGCTTTTGAGAACGCACGCAGGATCACTCTCGAGGAGAAAAGACAACACAGAAGGAATCATGCCCTGCAGAATTTACCACCTAAGGAGTCTTTCTGCTGTGCCTTTTGCAACTGGACGTGTCTATCTTGTATTGGCCTTTTTAGCCACCAACGCGCTTGTAGCAAACGTGGGTAGAGCCCTTCCCAAATCTTCATTCGTGAAGCCCAGCCATGAGTGAATGAAAAGCTGTTCATACACCCTTGTCTTCTTCCCAGAAAGCTAAACTCAAAGGAAGGTCACTGGTTGCAAAGAAAGAGCAAAAAACTAAGTGACAAAACAAGCATGACAAATGGTTGAAAGTGCCAATTTTGGATCTCTTTAAAAGCACACCCTTGGAATTACAAGAATAATTTTTGTTATTCTCTCCCTTTTAATTAAAATGTGTGTGGGAAAGTCATGAGAAAGAAACTTTACAGCTGAAGTCCTGATGCCACAGAAATCAATACTGAAGCCTTTCAGTTTGGAGAGGAACAGTTCACTCTGCATGTTCAACAGCCAGTTCCCTATAGCACAGGCCCAGATAATAACCAGGCCCATAGGAAGGCCATGGCCTCAAAAGCAGTTTCCACTGGGGCTCAACGCAATCAAATTCCACCTGACTCTGTTAACAAGAAGGCTTCAAGACCTAGAGGCAAGACTTCCAGCTCAAGCAGACGCACAGAGAATCTATGCTGCTGTCTTGGTTCATAAGGTAAAAAGTTTACTTTTTATGTGTGGTAGACAGGCTTTCTAAATGCTGTAGTCTGCTAAGTAGAGATAAAAAATCAGTGCTGTGCTCTGCGATTCTTGCAACAATTCACTTTTGTGGACACACACACATGTGGCACTAAGCTATTCGCATCCAGGTTAGACTGGGAAGCCAAATCAGAAGTTGAGAATTTACAGTCATCTTCAAACAAGTAGGACTGGAGGGCAGGATTCCCTATTTCCATATATCTCCATAAGTGAATCTCTAGGGGAATTCAGCAAAGATTTTCCGTGAAGAAAACAGTGTTTAAACTCTTTAGAAAGACTGTTACCACAATTCACAGCTGATTAAGTTCAACTATTCAAAAACCTATAGAGCCACAAGACCAAATTTCCACCAGTCTCTTTATCTCAATATGTAACAGATTTCTCATAAGTGAAACTTCCAGCATCTCAGTAAACAGGAAGAGCAGCTATAGCTCAGGATAACATGTTCTATCAACACTTCAGAGTTTATCCAAAAAGTCAATTGTATTAGATGTGTTTAGAAAAAAGACAACAGAAAACAAACAAACCGTCCCCTCCTCCCTCCCCCACCCCTCCATTTTTGGTCAGGGAGAAGGACTTGACTTCCAGCCTCCTTCATGCACTTCTCAAATATCACTTTTGTCAAAAAGTGCCAGACTCTCAGTGGGACACCCAGAGCCAGCAGGTGCCCTGTAGGGAGCAACCTATTGGAAACAGCATCCACTCACAACCCAGAGCCCAAATTTGCACTTTTATATGATTTTACTTGTCTGAACTTTAGCTGTGTTTTTCTAGAGCTTAAGAAAATGTTCCAGCTTCATGCTATGCACACATTTTCTCACTAAGGTACCTACAAGATACTTTTCTTATCCTTTTGTAGTCAGATTTTCAGCCTTTTCTGATTTTAAGTCATGCAGCTGAAGTAAGTTTAAAGACAAGTATGTCTGACTTTGTCAGCTATCTTCCACTAACTCTCTAGAAGTAGCTTGCACCAACAATACAGATCCACTACAGAAAACCTCTTGACTCAATGTTTGAAGTCTGAAGAGAGTGATCCATGTTGTAAGGCTCTAGATTGAGAATGATGGAGCAAGGACACAGTTTGGATGTCCCATACACTCAAGTTCTCGGCTTGCAGGATTTTATCCTGTACCACACCACTTCTACAAAGCAGTTTCCTTCTCCCTCCAACACCACACCCACATACCAATTCATTGCCAATTGTTTCATCCAGTTTATTTTAAACAAGACAACAGTTTTCCCTCCTAAAACTAACCACAGCTTTTCTTGGAAGAGAAGCAGTACTACTGTAATCACATAGAACTGCAAAACTATTGCAAACTCTGCCTCAAAATATAACTGAATCCTTAAATAAATAGTCCTTAAATAGTCCTTAAATAGTCCTTAAATAAACATCAAACTATTGGAATTTCTTGTGACTCTATGATTTTTTTGGTAGTACAGTAAAACATGCATCAATCTGAAAGGTTAACAGTTGCTGGAAGCTCAAAGAAATGAAGAGTAAGCCTTAAAAGTCACCTCTTTATTTGAAGCTCAGAATTTGCTTTGTTTGTCTTCTAGAAAGCTGAAGATACAGCTGAAGAGAAAAGTTGTGTTATTTAATATAAATCACCATATTTTCAGAGTAAAATATAAATCCAAGGTAGCTTCCGTCACAATATTTGTTTTGCAAGCTGGCATATTGCAAACACTTAGAAGGGTTATATTCCAATTATAAAGAAAGAGTATCTGTGCTGAAGAGAAAAATTGTTGGAACCATTAATATGAGTAGGCTGAATATAGAACTTTGTTTATGTGGATCCTTAGATTACCAAAAAACCCCAAAGCCCAGTAATTTATTTTTAAGTTTAGTTGTTACAGTTTCAAAGTATGGTTTTCTGAATGCCACCATCATTATGTTGATTTCAGGCTGCAACTTATCTTTCCAGCAGTATCCCGGGTCACCACCTATCCCTCATTTACCTCAAAAACCTGCATGTATTAATCTGTGAGGGACAATAGGCTTGAGCCTTACATCAGCAAAAGAGTTTTGCCTCTGTATATTCCTCTTTTTTTTTTTTTCTGAAGGGAATGTTAGTGCTTCTGTATCTCAAACACCAACCTGCGATAACTAGAATTAGAAAGGGGAAGAATAGCTGACACACATTATGAAATGTCCCTTGAGGTCCTGCAGGATAGCAAGCTGGCAGCAAGCCAGCAGTATGCAAAGACAGACAACAGCACTCTGGGCTGCATGAACACAAACACGGCCAGTAAGTAGATTGAAGGAAGAGATTATCTTCCTCTGCTCAGCACTCTGGGCCATATTTAGACACTGTCTAGTTTGAGGCTCCAGCAATACACAAAAGACATCAATAAATTGAAGAGAGTTAAGCAGAGGCCACTGAGATGGCAGAGGAGGGGGGGGGAGATGGGTTTGTTCAGCCCCAGGCAGAGACAGCTTTGGAGGGACGTAACAGCACCTCCAGTGCTACAGGGACATCACTGAGAAGTCTTAGA
The DNA here is from genome assembly GCF_003945595.2 of Pipra filicauda. Lineage (NCBI taxonomy): Eukaryota > Metazoa > Chordata > Aves > Passeriformes > Pipridae > Pipra > Pipra filicauda. The sequence goes on from NW_024104432.1 coordinate 1,313,265, forward strand.
TGGATTCTTCATAGCAGTGCAGGGCAGGAAGACTAAAAACAACAGACAGAAACCTAAACAGGAGAGGTTCAGCCTGGATACAAGGCAAAAATTTTTCCTGAATAGGACAGTCAGACAGCGGCACAGGTTTCCCAGTGAGACTGTGCAGTCTCTATTCTTTGAGGTTTCGAGTCCCAGCTGAATGAAGGCCTGAGAAGCCTGACCGCAGAGCTGACCCTGATGTGGGCAGGAGGTTGGACTGGAGATACTCTAATGTCTATTTCAGCCTTTTATTCTCTGCTTCCCCCATGGTCACTTTTACAGGAAGATCTCAGATAACCTGAGTTATACCCAAGTACTCACAGTACTATAGTGCTATCGAGATACAACAGATATGGTGCCCAAGTCCCTGCTCTTTTATCAGTTTAAGACTTACCAACTTCTCACTAAATTCCTATATACTTTTTAGTGTTTCCCAAGAAACAAGTTTAGCTTTAGGATGGAACAAAATCATTCGCTCTATCTTATCTCTCCCCTCCACTCCCACTCAGAAGCCTCCACCATACAATTTGACCAAAACCAAATCATTATAAGGGTTGTACAACTCAAAAATGAGAGTCTCCAAGAGGCCTGCCAGTATCAATGTAGCACACAAAACCCCCAGATACAAATAAATCCCCAACAACTCTAGGACTCCAGTTTGGTAAGCCATTCTAATTCTCAGGAAATATTGTTTATCAGGCTGTCCATGGAGTAGATATATACCTATCTGCATCTTCCAGCTTGCATTCATGCCCAAAGGTGGCATAAAAGTCCCTTCAAGTGTATTAAAAAACCCAGTAAAACCAGAGGAACTTCAACCATCTCAATTGCAGCATAGTCATTTATAGGTCTTTGAATGCTATAGCAAGAACACTGCTCAGACTTCTCCAACTCAGAATGCATCCTGGGAAATGGCTCTATTGGTGAAAAAGCTCCCAAGAACAGATTGCCTCGAATGGCAGTTCCATGGAGTGCAAAAGCACTTTGTTTCGGCTCAGAAGCTGCTTTGCCTGACACCAGTGGATGCAGCCACTGCTAGGACTCACCTTAAAGATCAACAGTGGATGCCTGTTTTGTTTGAGCTTAGTTTTTCATCTCAGTACAGAAGGATATTTTCATTTCCATGTGCCCATGATGAGGCTGTACTCAATGTAAAACACTCTTTAGAAGAAAGTCTTGGAACAAAATGTCACACTTGATTGATGATGTTACTAAGCAAGACTTGACTTCAGTCACACTGTCACAGGTAATAAAATTTTTTCCCCTCCTTATCTCCATCACTGGTTGACATTTTCCATTTCAGTATTTCACTAGGAGAGTGAAGGAAAGGCTAGATGTGAAGTAAAATTTAACTGAATTTTAGTCCTGTGAGCATGAGCACGTACAACACAATTAAGCAATAAAAAGAGCCCTGAATAAAAGCTTAAAAGCAGAGTTGGGGGGTGGGAGAGCAAAAAACCCCCACTTTCTCTCAAGCTACAGAACAATGCTTTGAAAGTCTCTAATTTTGTAGTTCTACCTTAGCACCATTACTGCCTCTTTAAAACGGTAAATAGCATCCCTGATATACAACAACGAAGGATCAAGAGGGTCTTGCAATACCTGTAAGAGGCAGTTATGTAGGATTGTATCTGGCTTCAAGAAAATTCACTTATCAAGTCTCACATGGCAGGTTACCTCTAACACCACCCAATTCAGTCTACACAATGCAATTCCTCCACAGATTTTTGTTCAGTGATAACCTACAGTTTAATGAAGATAACATCAAACCAGAATTCAGAGTTGTAGAAGCATCTCCACCTTTTATGATTGATCTCTGCCCCTTAAAAGAGAAGGCTATGGCTCTCTACCTGACTGTTCAAAGCAAACTATATCCCAGAAATTCAACAAAGGAGATGTTCATGCATACAGACACGCTTCGCATGCAGAACTGTGGTAATACTTCTATCAATTTCTATTAGCTCTGCTCTATTACAATGTTGAAAGATGTGGAGGACAAAACTACATGAAGTCACTTCAGGTTACCAGTGAAGACTTTGCTGGGTACATTCTATTTCTAATAATAAATACGAAGTTAAAAAACACAGGAAGCTTTCCACACCCCAGAGAACTGTAAACTTCTAGAAATGTTGTCAGATGCCTAAATTCAACAGAATTAAAGCATCCAAGTGTTATCTCCATCTATAGTGTTTCCACTCTTAACAAGCTCACCTTACATATTGAGGAAAGTGTATTTTACATGGAAGAGAACAGAGTAGATGACATATCAGCTAAAAATGAAGTGTCATACTTGAAAACAGCCTTCAACCCACAGCAACTTCCTCCACCCCCCTCCTTCATATATTATAAAATGGTATAATTTTTAGCCCCCTCTCATGAACTTTCATTTGGCTGCTGAGTTCACCTAGGACAACAGCAGCATCATCTGGGTGGCTCATACATGTCTACATGGTTTGCAGTGCAAAGTTTCTGGCCCACTTGCTCTGCTTCCAGACACACTGTACAACAGCTTGAATTTCAAGGAAGTCTGTTCTAAATAAAACATCACACTTCATAGCAACATTCCATCAAGTTTAGAATAAATCCTACAAGGCTAGATGCATAAAATCCAAAAATGCTGCCTGGTTAGCTCTCAGACTAATTACTGCAAAAGCTTCATGGAAAAAAACCAAAATTACTATTTTCAAAAGCGAATGACTGATGCGCATTTGCCTTCCCTTCTTGGTTTCCACCTCATTGCCTGAAGATGAGTGGAGAGTACAAGTTAAAAGGCAAAGAGGATGTATTCCCTTGCCACCAAAATTAACTGAAGTCTAGATTTGCTTTAGAGCTCTACCAATTCCTAACAAACAGTAGTTTGTGGGGAAGGAACATCTTTCCATCCAATGGGTCACATGCAGATCTGCAATGCCAATGGAATTACACCAGAGATGCTTGCTCTATCCTTTCCCTACCTTTCCATCTACCATTATATTTGCTTGGACCAAGCAGAGTGAACTCAGCCATCAGATTAATACAAGCCCACACCAAGCATCAGCCTGAAAGCATGTAAAACTAAGGACTTTGAGATTTAGTTTGCTGACACCCCTCCCCACCCCAAAAAAAAAAAAAAAAAAAGAAGTTAAGACAAAGACACCAGAGGTGTCAGGTCTACGTCCAAACTCAGCTTTCAGGTTAAAGGAGCATAAAGTAATTTATTTATCCAGGAACCTGGTGAAGATCAGACACAATTCATACTGATCTAACAAAAAATTACTCCATGTGGTGCCATTTTCTCAACATTGCGCCAAATTACTTCGGCATGGGAATGACAACTTTTCCACAGAGCTCTGAGACACAGTCATGCAAGAGTAGGGCAAGTTAGGTACATGAGAGTTTCTGCATTTCCTTCTGTGGTTTTACAGACAAACTTTTCCCTAACACAGGATTCAAGAATGATGATCTCCCATGCAGTAAGCCAGTTAGATGATGTCACAAAGCATCACATTTGTGAAACCAAGGGCATCCTACAGCAAGTGTTATGCACCAGCTGTTAGCTGCCTGGAGTCCTGCAGTCTGCAGAGAGACCACAATAAATGAGCAACATACTTAATCAGTGGACAGAAGGACCTAAAATCCCACTGCAGTTTTTTTGCAAACTTCATGGCCTACTATTTTATCTCCTGTTTGCTGCTCAGTGAGATGTTCTGCATCCCAGGAGGAAGGAAATCAGGACAACTCCAGGTACATGACCTTGCTTGAATCTCTGGTTATGCATTTTCTGCCCAGAAGGACATATGCAAGGCAGATTGTTCTGTTTTTTTCAATGCCTGGGGTGAGGAGAAGGGGAAGAAATAATCTATTTTAACATGAAAAACAGAAAATGTTTCTTAAGTTTCTCCAATATATACTGCAAACTCCATGTTTTGGTTGAAACAGATTTAAGCCCTTCTTTAAGGAAAAGTTTTGAATGGCAACATGGTAAAAAAAAACCCACATCGCTTTAGGGTATCTTCTCAAATCTGTTATCCAGACAGGCCTATGTACCAGCAGCTACCAGTTGACTCTTCAACTTGGAAGACTCACAAGTATCTTAAGAAATTTTAGTTTCTATTAACAAGGGTTGTGAACAACTGTAAAAGTGCATTAAGACTCACTTCACCCTACTGTAGCTTAAGATAACTCCAAGTAGCATCAAAATCAAGCGCTGCTTCTATAGGCAGTGGAGAAAGAAAGCTATGATAGAGTTTGGTGACAGGGAGATTCATAGAAAGGAGGGATACAGCAACACAACCACCACTCTAACATGACTAAGTAAGAAAAAAAGCTGATGAAGATCTGCAAAAGGTAAAGGTGGAAAGAATGGTCTGAAGGTCAATGAAGTTATACCAGCTAGTGAGCAAGACCTATGAAGCACACTTTGAAGCATGGTACAGGAACCATTTTTATGTGGTAATTGCACAAAATGTACTTTCTCAACCAAGCAGGGAAAAGGTGAGTGACAAAGGAAGTACAAGGTGCTCTGGTGCTCTCCTTCCCTCTCCACTTCCTGCCTGGTCCTACCAAATGTTTACTTTCTTTTAGGTGCCCAGTCTCAAACAGAAAAGGATACTGGCAAAGATTTGATAGCAGCAAACTGGAAAGGCGGGACAAGACAATGTGGAAAGAAAAAAGAGAGATATGAAGACCATTGGAAACTCTTCCTGTAACAACATCACCCAGGGGAAGAACAACAAAGCAGAGCCAGGAGAAATACAAACTAGGACAGGATGATTGACAGGACTGCCATAATGGGTTTATTCTTAACAAAATGCAACACAAAGTCTTCTTCCTTCAGTGTCTCTACTTAGAAAAGTGAGCATACTTTTTTTTTTATAGTCCTACCATTTACCCCATAAGTGTAAAGTGATAGAAAAACTTCTAAAAGAAAATAAAACAAGTTTCCAGAATACTTGCAGCAGATATAATAGTTCATTAATGTGAATTGATCTTATCCTTGAGGCAGTAACTTGTATGATATAGCACATGTTGCTCAGGACAAATGAGGTTCAAAGAAGAACGTGACTGTCTCAGATTCTTGGAGATAATGTCATAGCCTGCATGAAAGAGCTGGGAGTAGATTGCGTGGCCTTGTCTTAATTTGCGCTCTGGTATGTCCTGTTTTCCATATCGTCTTCTGGGAGCACCACCATTCCTTTCCTTTTCCCACTCCTCTTCCCTTCTTCACATGGTTCAGGAAGAACTCCTCTTTTCCTCCTTCAGCCAATCTGTTCTCCTCAGGCTGCTTTAACACTGACAGCATGAAGGCCTAGTAAGCCCAAAATTAACAAACTCCGCATTGATCTTAGTGTTTCAGAGGCACAACCTGTTTGATGGCACACATCCAAGTCAATGTTGATATGGATATGGCTTTGTGAAATCAGAGTGGGAGAGGGAATAAGAGACTTGCTCTTATAACTGCCTACCAGAGCTATGGAGGAGGACTACCGTTTCCATGACCACAGGACAGTGTTGTACTAAGGGGCCCAATTCATATCACCTGCACGCCCACATGATTGTGCAAGTATTATGAGTGTAGTAACAAATGGTGTTGCTACACCACGGACAAATCTCAATACCAAAGTCATCCTGGAAGACAATGAAAGGTAGGGATTTATCTTTATTTTTCAAATATATAAGATGACTAAAAAGAGAAAGAAGAACATAAAACCAGCGGAAAACTTCTGTTCATTATCAGTGCAATCTGTAATTGGCCACACAAGCGCTTGCTCAATATGCTGACCCCAACAGTGTTATGATTTTGGAGTCCTAGGAAACTTATTGGTTCACTTGTGACAGACATAGACATACAATATGGGCACACATGGCAGATGGCGTACATATGCTAAGGAATAACTCTTGTGTTTGTGAAACTGATAGCTGATTGCACACAGTCCTAAACAAGCCTTCTTTACAGAAGCTGCCTTTCCTTCTTATGCACCATCAGAAGACATCAATGACTGAGTTAGCAGGATGACACAGAATGCTGTGGAGACAGGACTTGGTATAAATAATATTTTTGGGTTTGGTCCTGCCCTTTAATCTCTCTATCTCAGTATCTTTCCCCAGAAAAGCAAAATACAGAACTACTGCTGAAGGTACAGCTACATCAGTGCAGAGCACAGACCAACAGAAGTGCCTCTGCCAAGGAAAAAAGTCCTGCCAAGCACTTGAAATTGAAACCATCTAGATTGGGGAAAGGCTGCTTGTTTTTAAACAAAACACCCTATACAGATGCTGGAGTAGCTCCAATCTGGTCCCTGGGACTAAATGCTGGGTTGCAGTTGATGTGCTCCCAGAATAGTTCCTCCTATTTATTCTCAGGTGCTCCACGAAGCCAACAAAGTGAGGTGAAGAACAAAAAGGCAGGGACAACTGGACTAAAAATGCCTGTGAAGTAATTCTAGGTACAATATCACCAGAGAGGGGAGATCTCACAGGTACACAGTTTCCTATAGATATAGTCATGAGGACCACAGTATATTGCACCTCCTAAATCTGCTCTAACAATTTGCAATTTCACATGCTTACACTGTCAATTGTTTTCAATTCCAGTCTTTGCACCTCCTGTATTTCTCCTATTCCCCAGGCTCCTTTTTATGTTTGTGACTGTATCCGTCTGAAGCAAGATGGAGTGCTCAGCTTGAGGATCTGCAGACAGATTAGGACATGTAAAAAACACCATGCCCAATGGATTAGTTTCACTCATATATATTCACTCCTATGTAGTAAGTACTATACCTACTGTAATGCTAGAAACTATCTTTTTGAAGGGCCTCTCAGCTGTAACAGAAAGCTGAGAAGTGTTTGCTCACATTTTTCAGGGAAATAGGACACAGCACCCCGGAACAAACTGCCAGAAATGTTTCAAGCTAAAAAAACTGGTGTGGGGGTCTTCACCGGTTTTATGCTAAAGTGGATGAGAACTGCTCACTCGATTACAGCTGAGAGGTACTTTGAAGAAACCAATGTCTTTCGCACAGGACTCAGTAATTGAATGGGAATGCTCCCAAAGTGGAAGTCCTGGTTTAGTTTCAATGGGAGAGTTCGGGTCTCTTGTAGCGAGACTGCCCTGAGACCTTAACTACCACAAGGCAACTGGAGATGGTTTTCAGGGAATGTTTCAGATACTCAAGCTGGATGTGAGCCAAATCACTAGTGTAAACATATTCATAGTTTGTCTCAAGGCAAAGTCAAACAGGTCAGTTTGCCACCAAAATGCTTGCTTTGCCTTGAAAAGGAGTGCTCATGCAGTCCCACATACCATAAGAAGTGATTTGGGAAGCTGCTCCCGCAGCCTCTGTTGTCAGTCTTCTCTTTCCACTGCCTGGCAGGAACAAGCAGCATTTCCACCTCTGGCTCAGGCTTGGCAAATCCCACAGTATAGCACTGCTCAATACTCGAGCTCATATCATGTTAGACGGACGCTGAGGATGTTAAGCCTGAACCACAGCCACAGTCCTGCGCTAACATAAACATTATCCACATCTCTTTACATCAGGCTCATTTTTCATTTTATTTTTCTCTACTTTATCCTTCTTTCCTGCTTGGATTCTTACCACCTGGCTTCCTTCTCAGTATTCCAGTAAACCTTATTCTGGAGTTTACTCTTCACACCTCCTTCCCAAAGCTTGCATTGTATGAGAGTAACATATTTCACACAGTCCTTTGCCCTCCATTACCAGTAAAGGATTTTAAATAAAAGAAGTTTTCCAATCAAGAAGGCTGAGCAGATGTTCATTTAAAAAAAAAAAAAAAAGTAGTCTCATGAGCCAGAGGGCATTAAATCCAACAAGATTTGATCTCCAGGTAACCCAAGCTTGTTCTTCTTGCAATTTTTCTGCTAAGACTTCAAATGACCCCTTGGGAAAAATAAAGCTCACCTGACTCTGTATAGTTTTTATGCCCTAACTGTATAATTGAACAGATTTTTTTTTTAATTGGTTAATAGCTGATCACAGATTAACTGCAAGTACAAGTTCTCTGCTTAGCCGAAGGGGCTGTAATTCCTCGTCAAGAGCAACAGAAAGATGTTTGATCAAAGGAAATTCTTGGGTTCACACACGTCAGTGCAGCTAATATGATGCTGTCCCATGGTTAATAAAGCCCTGTCTCAAGAGCTGAGCAGGCAAAGGATTCGTAGGCACTTTGTTATGTGCTCAGCTGTAGCAGGTTTTTACACTAGCAGAACATGTTTTACTGTATTATCAGTGAACCAGCAGGAAAGTTAACAAATTCATTCTGTTGCACAGTTTTTCCATTGTTTGGTGCTTTCCCAGGATTATTTTCTGTCCATTTTTTGTTTAGAGTGACACATACAGCATCTGATGCTGTCACATGATTTCACTCCCGAAAATCATAGGCTTCCTGTCTCTGAGCTTCTATTAGCCTTGATAAGTCAATTGTTAGAGCAATGTAGTTTTGCATTTGTTTTAGTTGAAATGATTGCTTAAAATGACATGCAAATTATGATAATTGAACAAGTCAAAAGATATTTCTAGACTCCACTGGTTTGGTTTGGCAGTGCGGTAGCCCACATTTTTTAAGACAGTCAGAGAAAAGCAGGGTCTCCTAAGAATCAGCAAGTCTCATCTGAACTTGCACTTTGCTAAACAGACATAAGTATGCAACACCTACCAAATTATAATACATAAGGAGTCTTTTGCTGTTCTGTTCTTAGGGAGACAAGATGTTTTTATCACAAGCACACTCAATTGATTCAACTATTCATTGATCTACCAGTACAAAACAACATTCTCTAAAAACACGCAATGAAATGTTTGAAACAGAAGGCAATGCGTAAGCTGCTGTAGTGCATAGGGATGATGCAGGATTTTAGAGATGCTATTTCTTCTATGGCATTTTAGGATACATTACAATAGTGGAGGGGTGGGATGGTGGGGCATGGGGATGCAGAAAAGAAAAGAATGAAAACCTGGATTTATTAAAGCATGCAAACCACAAAATAAATTTCTTCCAGTTTCAAAAATGGCTCCTTTGTTTCAAATGCCTTTGTCACAAAAAACCCAGCTTGTTGTGATCTGACTGTTGAGTTGACTGAATTGGGACAAAGGTGTTGTTCTTCCCTCTCCAGCGTCGCCCCCCTTCCCCCCCCCGGCACGCCGCCCCCATTCTGACACAGACTTTCGCTACTCTTTTACCATTTTAAAAGAAATTATAAGAAAACCAGAAACGGCAAGGACAAAGGGAAACATCAAAGACTACAGACATCAATCCTGGACTAAACTCGGGAGCAAGCGTAACTTCAATACACAATGACCATGCGGGGGATGAAGGGGAGGCAGGGAAGAAGAGAACGCCACGAAAAAAAGAAGTCATCATTATCGTGTGCACATGTTGGTGTCACTGAGGCGCACAGACTCCAGGGCAGGTGCGGCGGGGCAAGCCAAGCCGGCGGGACCGCGCAGGGTGGGCTGCGGGTCAGGGCAGTCTGGCTGCGGGGCAAGGCAGGGCAGGGCGCGGAGCCCACTGCGGAGCCGCAGAGCCGCGCGCCTGTCGGCCGCCCAGCGCCGCCCTCCTCCTGCCCAATTACAAAGGATGGGGCAGTAAAAAAAAAAAAAATAAAAAAATAAAAAAATTAAAAATCAGCTAAAAATACCCTAAATGCGCAAACCACTCAGCGGTTCCAAATTTCCTTGCGCCCCAAGGTCTTCCCAGGAAGCGTCCCGCATTCAAAGGGCCAAAACTTCGCTCCCACTGCCGGGCGGGGAAGGGAAGATGAGGGGGGGGAAGCGGCGCAGGGTGCTGCGATGCGATGCCCGGAGCCGCCTCCCGTCGCTAAGCGACCCGCGGGGCCGCCGCCGGGCCCACCGGCGCCGCGCACTCACCGCTCCGCGCCGCTACATCCCCGCGGCGCAGCGCAGCCGCCCTCCCGAGCCGTCCCGAGCCGTCCTGCCTCGCCGGGAGGGACACGGAGCTGCCGCCGCCGCGATCTGGGTCACCCGGCGCGGCGCCCGGCGAAGGTGAGGAGGAGGAGGAGGCGGAGGAAGGCGGGTGGCGGTGCCGCCTACCGGCGAGCGCGGGGGGAGGCTGCGGCGGGGCCCGAGCCCGCCCCGCAGGGAGGGGAAGGGGCCGGGGGCCGATAGCAGGCGGTGCGCGGGGAGCGTCCGCGGGCGCGTTGGGTCCCTGCGCGCCGCCTGCCATCGTGGTACCTGGCCCCCGGCGCAGGATGCACCTCTCATCTCTGGACTTCGAGACCTTCCCCCCTCGCCCTCCCCACGCTTGCCGAGGAAAGGCGATACCTGTCTGCGATTCAGAGGAATCCAGCACAGTAGTACAGTTAAGGTCCTATAAGAAAGGGGGGAACGTCTCCAAGGAGTTAAGGTCCCGGCTAGCTAGGATATTATCCAGCGAGTCAGCATTCTGCCTCCATATGCCATCCCACTGATCTGTCAAGGAGATCAGCGTCCTTTCTTCCCCAGCAGTGTATCCTGAAGGCTTTTGATCTTCAAAGTTTAAAGTCTGCTAACCAGGATCACAGGCATGTCAGTATATTTATATGGCTCTCCCCCCCAAGAGAATAATGACTGTTGTCTGGAGCATCCACAGAATCATTTAAAGTTGTCCAGTACTGTAACTACTGCCCGTAGGCAAATAGTCTCTGTTTTGTTCATTCTTACTGCTGCATGCATCTGTCCAGATGTTCCTTTGAAGATGTAAGCAGGCTGTCAGGCCACATTGGCATCCCAACATTGTCCAATAGTCTCGGGTTTTCAGAAGTCCTTTGAAAATGCTAATTAACCTACTTTTCAAAGTATTTTCTATGCCTAACTTGAAAATAGCTTTCTGCATGCCTGTTACAGGAATGTGGTTTAATTTCTTCTGAATCTCCTTTTTCAGTCATTTTGATCCCATAATCAACTGTCACATTCAAGAAGTATGGTGAAAACCTTAGTGTCATTGAGTTAAACATTTAATGACTAGGAAATGCTCTTCATGTCTTAAGACAAAGCAGAATGGTAGTGAATTCTCCTTCTAGCTAGAGCTATGTAGTCCCTCTTCCACTTGTCATGAGCGTGCCTGATGCACCTGGCTGGCAGATGCTGTGATCTGCAGAGCTGATCAAATGGCAGGAACAGAGGAGGTCCCAGCAGCCTCCACTTCAGCTGTGTGGTCATGAGCAAACAAGGTCTGATGCTCAAAGGAACAACTAAAATAGTCGGTATTAGACTTCAGCTTTACTGCCTCAGCTCTTATTTGCATCGTGTTTTGCATGTTGAAGTAATCTTACAAGTTTAATTCCATGCATCAATGCAAGTAGAAAAGTAGTTCTTTCTCCTGTTGCCTGCATTGCAGCAGTTTTTCTAATTACTATATCAATTGATTTCCACCCCCAACACATTCTTGCTCTCAGGTCCTGTGCCTGTCAGAAACTTCTCTAGCACTAGGCCAGAGGAGCCACTGTAGGCTAGGAGTCCCTAGCTCTCTGAAGAGAGCAAATCCAGTGTTGGGGAACTTTTCAGGGGCTTCAGGAGCAGAGTTCAGCTACACTTCCCAAAATAAGTTTAGGAACAGAGATTTGTAAGACATTTCATTCATAATTATGCAAGATGAATCACGAGCATGAAAAGCCAGATCCTTGCTACAGAAGTAGCCTTACTTTCTCAGACAACATGCTCTTGTTCACAAATATCAAGGAATTCAAAATGTAAGCTGGAAAGACTTATTGACTTATTTCCTTACTGTTATGGCAAATTTAGGGGATCTGAACAAGAGGTTTGGAGTTTCCAGATGGCATGTGATTCTCTGGAATCACATAGTGGCAGGTGGCTATACTGTAGTCATGAAGTGCCATTTCAGACTTGACAGGATTTTTTAAAAACATTTGTTACCAAATTTCAGTTTGATGTACCCATTCACTCAGTATCTTGGGATGGAAGCTACCCAGGTTATTATGACTCCTATGTTCAGCATCGTTGTTCTCATGGAAAGTTGAGGCAAACCAGTATTTTATAAAATATCCCCAGATCTTTTGATTATAAGCAGTTACAGAACATTTTACTATGCTTTACTTTCCTTCCAACAGCATAATTATTTTTAATTTATGGCAAATGAGAGAAACTGTGCATGACAGCAGAAATATAGCTCGTACTTGGAAGTGGCAGTGAAAACCACATTAGAAAAAATAGATGTAGGATCCCACTAGTTGAGCAATGTCACACTTTTCCAGCAATAGCTCATACAGCCTGCTGTGCTTAATAAAAACCAGCAAGGTCACCTGCATGATTAATTTAGCATTAGAAAGAAGGTGACAGAAGCAGCAAAAACCCCAGATAGCAACATTCCTTGCTCAGATATTGGTGAAAAATCAAAAGCTCAAGTCCCTCATTATTTTGGATAGAAGCTCTTGCTGTTACACAATTTACTGCTAAAGATGAAATTGATAACAAGGACATGTGCTATGCCCTTGTGAAGAACCTAACATATTTTGACACCACCCAGCACTTTTCTCAATGTGTCCCCCAAACATTATTAAATGCACCATAAGGAGTTATGTTTTAGGTAATGTTTTTATTGTGTTATTTTGTTTTCTTTTTAACAAGTAATTTTTAATTTTGTGACAATACGGTGGTGACAAAAATATTTTAGCTACACTTGTATTCTTTTACTTAAAACAGACAAGAAAAAAATATATTTTATCTAACAATCCTAGTACTCCTGAAATAATCTAAAAAGTTGTAGTGCAAAAAGATAAGGAAGGAATAAGAACAATCTCCTTATTTCCATAAGGATCTTTCTTACCTCAGTTTTCAAAATCTATAGTCCAGATTATCAATCTCTCTAGTTTTTATTCAGCATGAGAGAGGATACTCTCACCATAAATGAAAAATTTCTAAGGCTGTTTTCAGTCTTCCTCACCTGCCTCTTTTGAGGGGACTCAAGTCAACTGGGGGTTATCAGGGATCACACCCTTGGCTTTAATCTGACAGGAGTTTTCCAGAGACCTGTGGATCACCAGAAAGTTTTTATTTTTTATTTCTTAGTGTTTAATCTTCAGGCTCAATCAATCCAAGTGTGATTTAAGAGACCATAGTATATTAGGCAACTGGTGACAGTGCTGTGCATTTAGAAGAAAGTAGCTGTAATGGAGGCATACTGCTAAGTATAATGAGACTCGTGATATCAAAGGAACAAGAGTGGATTAAGTACTGCAAGACCAGCTGCTGTTTTTCTTTATTACTTTGACTGAGATGATCAAATATTTTTGCTTGTGGAGAAAAGCTTTGCATTAAAAAGGTTATACCTTTCTCCTAGTATTCCTGGCTATTGGAGCACGTGGAGTAAGGTTTCAGTTTAAACAGCTATTTGCTCTCCATAGGAAAAGGCATCTCAACTCCTGTAATTTGGAAACTCAAGTTTTTGTGAAACTGTATGGGATCTTGGTGTTAGACCTCTATAAGAAATGACCAAACACTGGTATGTGGTGAAATGGAGCCTTTTCAAAGCCAGTAACAAACAGGTGACAAAAGAATGCTGTCATCAGTGAGTCTGAGCTACAGCTTTTGCTCACAGCAGAATCAAGCTCAGGTTACCTTAGGCGTAGGACATCATCAAGCAAAATTCCAGACGTCTTCTGGAAGGTGTTATATGGTCCAAGTTAGTGGGATGTTCAGGTAAAGGTGCAGATGGGAGAACACTTGTCTGAGCAAAGTTTGTCACCATTCTGCTCTCATGGATCATGCCCCATATGAGGATTAGGCTGAGAGAGTTGGGGTTGTTTAGCCTAGAGAAGAGAAGGCTCTGGGGAGACCTTAAAGCATCCTCTCAGTACTTAAAAGGGCTCTACAGGAAAGATGGGGAAGACCTCTTTATCAGGGAGTGTAGTGATAGGATGAGGGGTAATGGTATTAAACTGAAAGAGGATAGATTTAGATTAAATATTAGGAAGAAATTCTTCATTGTGAGGGTGGTGAAGAACTGCAACAGGTTGTCCCGAGAAGATATGGCTGCCCTATCCCTGGAAGTGTGGAAGGCCAGGTTGGATGGGTCTCTGAGCAGCCTGGTCTAGTGGAAGGGGGCTACATGATCTTTGTGGTTGAACTAGATGATCTTTTAAGGTCTCTTCTAACTGAAACCATCCAGTGTTTCTACACATTTGGGGTGTAAAGTACTCGCTGACCAAAAAAGAAGAAAACTCCAGTAAGAATCATTGCAGGGTTTGAATCTGTAGTCTTGGAGGCTGCCAGTGGGAGCAGAAATCATGTGAGAGATACACTAACTATAGCAAGCTCTGGAATGAAAAGTGTCTATAGTAAATTGAATTCCAGCTGCTGGACTGTACTATGGATGCAGCTGGACAGGTGCTCCCAATACAGTTCTTACTTCTGTGCCAGCATAGCCACGAACTTTTCTATATCTACATGGAACTTTATAGTTTACTTCTCATAATTAAAAGAAATTAAATATTTGGAAACAGGCTTTCTTGGGTATCCATGAGAATCTACAAAGAGTACTAAACATCTGTAGATTCGCTTATGGGTAAGAATTATTGCTCTTTTGGAGCCTTTCATCTGAGGATACTCACGTGTTAGCATGAGTTAGCATCTCTGTTTTATGTTTGATAGTGCACAACATATGTAGGAGCCATTTGGTTTTATTCTATACAATCATATATATCTGCACTGGGATTTACTGGGTGGGATCTGGAGTCTGTAGTTCATTCCTCCCCATTCCAAGCAGTGCTCAGGTAGTGGGCATGACCCTGAATTATGTGATTCGGTCATAGATTCCTCTCTTTGGTCTCCATGCACATTCAAGTAGGTGGTGATTCCATTTCTAGGACAGTGTGTTGTGTAATTGGCAGGTTTTTGTTGACTTCCTTGCAGATATCCTCACCTCCAAAATGCATTCCTACAAACTGAGCTGTAGAACACTATAGAAGTATGTTGTAAAGAACCATTCTGCTGCAGTGACGGGAAGGATGGGTGAAAAAATATATTTCCAAACTCTAACTTCTATAATTTTCTTGCTTAAGAAATCTGATTCCTCACATTAAAAACTATTTTATTGTCATGTCTGAGCATCTATTTCAAATCTACATTCTACTTTGAAATATTGAACAGCTGTCAATTCTTCGTGCCTAGCTTAGGACAAGCATCAAATACAGATTGTCCTGCAATGGTGAATTATATGGCTTTCATGGACTGATATCACAGCAACTAGAGCAGTGTGTACACAAGCTTCATGATAATTTTTTAAACCAATCTTCTCGTTATTTTGTTCATTTACAGTCCCACGCTTTGCCTCACTTGTATTCCTTTGACTAAAGATGCTATTAAGTTTAACACGGAAGACACTAACAGAAGCATGTAGATGATGAAAATATGAGAGATGAAGTTTGTCAGGCTTACTCATAGAGCCTTTGGAGAGATGACAGCTAAGTGAAGCAGCCAGTATGCTCATTTAGTTCAGCCGTCTCTTTAAGCAAAGCTATTTGCCAGAAAGGACTTTGTCTACGTATGAGTTAAGAGCATTTAATGTTATAATATTTTAATTTAAATAATTCTGACTGATATTTCTATATGGAAAGAGTAAAATAGAGTGATGTAGACATGAATTTCAAATACTATATGCTCGCAATGCCTGCTTATTTGTCTTTATAAAAGTGAACACACTCAAATATGCTGTAACTGTGTCCTAATCTTCACCAAGATGTGTTCTAACCATATTATGTCTGTGTGGAAAAGAAAGATTTGCATTTGTAAAAGAAAAATTTTTTAAACCACTATTGAACAAGTAAAAAAAGCTGATGTGATAATTTTTTCATCTATTCTTTTCATTTATCCTCTGCCATTTATCAGATCCATACTCTGAATGCATGTGCTACATTTCATTCAAGGATTACAAAGTGTTTCACAAACAATGATTCATGAAGATTCACAACCTTGGCGAGTTGGGTAAATATTTATGTAAATGTCATCGAGATTGCCAAACTGAGTCACAGAGAAGTGGTGTTTGTAAAAAAAATTCAGTAAGTTAGGATGCATCTTCTTTGGTTTTGCCTATTCAGCTGAAAAACTAACAACTTCTGTTTTTCAGATATGTCAAGTGTGCATATAGATCCAGAGAAGTAAATGAAAACCAGATTACAAGAGCAGCAAGTGGGGTGACCCAAGTATCCAACCATGTTTTGTGTAGAAAATTTCAACTTAGAGTTGCACAGCTATTCTTCTTACGAAGAAGGTAAACCAATTGCATGAGCAACAGCTAACAAGACCTCCTGAGATGATGCCTGAACGGAACTGAAAGGATGGAGTTCTAGTTTAAGGAATACATTGCAATATTCTCTCCAGTCTCACTGGAGGCCCCAAGGATCTCACTTACGATGGAAATGAAATATTTAATTCTTTGTATGTAAACAATACTATGTCTTTAAAAAATAACTTCACAGATTGTGTCCAGCCTCAATCACCACATCCTTAAAAATGTATTGATTGATGAAGCAGACAGAATTAGTGCCTGATATTTCATTATTGTCCTTATGATACATTTGTGCCCTAAAGTTATAACTGTGAGAAATGATGGTTTCCAAAGATATGCAGGAAAGCAGGCTGCCTGCCCAGTGTAGATATCAGGGAGGACCCCTGTGTAAGGTCGCATTGCTTTCTGCATGCCTATCAAATCCTAATTGCTTGTGACAGAACTGAATTTTGCCAAGTTAGTGTAAGATTTTGACTGTAGGGCCAGAAGAGTATAATATAATTCCAACAGTAATTAAAAAATATATATATTTCCTATTTCTTTATGGAAAACAGGCATCAAGAGTGAAACTGTAAAGTACATGCAGACTTTGAAGAAGAGTTGATAATTTTCAGTCTTCATGTCAGAGAAAACAGAAATATTTTGTTGGAATCTTTCTAACAACATTGCTTTCAAGGCTAAACTAAACCGTGTGTTCACTGATTTGGAATGTTTCTTTCTCTTACTTCATATTACTTTTCTGACACCCTGAAAAGTGTACTAGATTGGCACAAGATCTTCCCTAGACTTTGCCTGAACTGCAGAGAAAGAGTCACGTGGGCAGTGAAAGCAACAGTTCTTGTTCAGCAGAGAATTATCATCTCTTCTTCAAAGCCTGCATGGCTTTGGAAAGATTTAAAGCCCCAAGTCTCCAAGATTGTTCACGCCCAGAGAAAAATTAGAAAATTAAAACCAAGGACAAAACAATTTCCTGCAATGTGTGGTTTGTTTAGTATTGGGGCATGTGGGACTTTGAAGGCTGAAGACTATTCACTGAGAGCCTTTATTTGAGCAGAAAAGGCTGGCAGGATCTTCACTGGGAACTTTTATCTGAACTTCATGGATATTTATGCTTTCCACTAGTTGGGCCTAGGGAATTTACATCTCCTTAATTCTTCCTTAATCAAATTAAGAAATCATCTAGTTTTTGACATATGTGTCCGCGTGTTGCAGGAACCTCACAAGAGTTGATGCTTTTGCACTGGCAGTATGTATAATGAAATGTCTTCAGACTTGCAGCATGTACATCATAATTACAGTAATTTCTGTCTTATGCCTGAAAGTTCAGAGGAATTTTCTGAGGACTCACCACAAAAGGATCAAAGATTTTCTGTTTATTGAAGCTTACAGATTGTGCTCCCAGTCTTAGTGCAATATTAATGGTCAGCAATATAGGCTCCCAGCAATATAGGCACACCTTTGCTGTGTCTCTGACAACAGAGGTTAAAGTTGTTCCTCCCTGGCTCTGATAGACAGGCTTGCATTTCATTAATGCAATCTCATGGCATAGCAGAAGTGGTCAATTTAGCTAACTTCTGTCTAATCCTAAACATTCACTGATCAGTTTGGTTCTCTATATGACAAGACCTGTAGCTGTCCCAGTACAGAACTGGAATCTTCCTACTCAAAAAAAGTTGTGTCGTCACACTAAAGAAACTTGTCCTACAAAAGCATCATACCTTCTAAAGGAGGCAGTGAACCCGCAAATAATCATGTATTTGTGCCACAAACAGAGTGTTGCCAAATCTTACAATTTTATCATGAGACTTATGCTATTTAATGTATTTCTTAAAGTTACAGTATGCTGAGTCTTGAGATTTCAGGAAAATTGCAGATTTCATTAAAGGAAAGGGGGAAAAAAAGTACTCCAAAGTCTTAAGTTTCTGGAAAAAAAGCTTGAAGGTATGAACAGGGTATAGCCTAAAGCTTAGAAGTCAGAAAGCGTACTGATATTACTTGACATTTTTAGTCTCTTGAGAATACAAGCTTTTTTTATTACTGATTTTACCAGGACGTAGATTTTTCACATCTCTTTCCATTCTTATGCAATTGCTAAAAAATTTCTTAAGGTTTTTTTTTTCTTGAAAGAAATATGAAATCTAGCATTGAACAGCACAAATGCAGAATCAGAATGACATTCAGCACAGAGTCAGCCTTGCTGTCTTCCTGAAAAATATAAGCCTTTGGCATTGCAGAGGTTTGATATAGAGAGTTTTACTATCACAAGCAGCAGCAGTAGCACATTTTGAATTTAGGTCAACACATATTTGTCAAAGTGCTTAACTATTACATGAATGCTACCCTAAAACAATTCATCTTGTGTCTCATCATTTACTACGGTACTCCTCTGCAGTACTAGTCGCGGATGATTTTGAGCTGGATTTTGTGCTAAGAAGTTTCTTCTTACTTCTGAAACAAACTGTTATCCTGAAATATATCCTATTTGTCATGATTCTTAAACTGCAGTTTCTTAAATCGAGAGATTTGATACAGAAAATCCTACTATCTTCTTGTGATTCTCTTTTAATTCAGTTTGAAAGTAATGGAAATCCAGTATGATCACATTAGGCTAAAGCATGGCTTGGCTTAGTTTGCTAGGGAGTAAAATTGTTTTTCCACATATGGACCAGTAACCTCCTGTTTGTTGAAGGAAACAAAAGTGTGTTTACTTGTTATCATAGAAGTTGATTCCCAGGAACTGACAAATACCTTGACTCTCCCTGGGAATGTGGCAAAGATAAAATAGCTAACAGCATAGCAAATATTATAATTTGCTCCTGAGAAAAGTGAGCAGCATTTTATTTTTCACCTGTGAGTAAATGGGAGCGTGATATTCTTCTTTAGAAGACATTTCCTCATTATCAATGAAAAAAAATAGAGCCAGAGCAAAGATTTTCTGATATAAACTTCATCTTAAGAGAACTATTAAACCTTAATATCAAACTAGAACATTTAAAACCAAAATGGTATTCATCATAAAAACTAGGTTTTTAAAAAGAAATATTGAGATCTCTGCCAAAGCACTTTAAATCAGAGATCATATTAACATCAAAGGTAAATGTATTTGAATCCTCACTTCCGTGACCTATTTCATGGGTTAGTCAGTGATAATGTTGTTAATCACAGAGAGATGTATTTTTACTTGCAGTCAATAAGCACTGTGGTATCTGTAGAAGGAGTCTGTATCCACGTTATCTAGCATGGGAGAAAACTGCACAGTGCTTCAGGGCCTAAATTATGAAGGGAATAATAGTTCTGATTTGACCAGAGTAAGCTTGTATGAAAATCCTTCTAACCAGCCTTTAACTGTTTTCTCTTTAAGTGGTGGAATTTTCCTATGTGAGAATGCTGTTAATAGAAGCAAAATCTCGATGCATTTACAGTGGAAATGATGTTGCCATATGCATGATAAATTCTTGACCAATACTAATCATACAGAGATACTTAAAAAAACCCAACCCCACAGGGAGTTTGTTCTCACACGGAGAACAGGCATGGACATGCAAGTAGAAGAATGGAGAGCCCACACAATCTGGAATGTGGGTGCTTAAGAGAAACAATCTTTGGGCAGGTATTTTCCACTTGTCAGAACAAATTGGTAATGAATTACAAATTGATTTCATTAGTATCATCTTTTCAGTAGCTTTCAGGGTTGGGTGTTTTCCAGGGCTGAGAGCCTCAGAGAATATTTTAATAGAGACAGCAGCTGTTGATGTGGCCTGGTTGTTCTTTCCCATTCATTTTGGCTCACAAGAAGACCAGATGATGCTAATGCTTAGTGTTCACAAAGGTTAACAAGATATATGCTATACTCTTACTAGGTAGGCAGTTAATGTTCACACTTTCCATATAAGACAACTTAAGCAGAAGATCTGTGCTATCACGAGACCTTGCTACCCTCTGTGTGGGTCAGAGAGTGATGTAATGCCACAGACTGTGGAGGAAGGACAGAAGTGGAACCACCCTTCTGACCAAATACCACCTTCACAGGCTGGTGGATGTGCCCTGTCAGCCTCACATCCTTAGTGCACTTGTACCTCCTGCACACAGAATAGCTGTGTGCCTGGCACAGGGAAAGGTACATGCTCCAAGGGAAGCATATGATTCGTTCATTTATTTGTTTTTTTCTGAGTAAGCACAGCCATGGGTAGATTGCTCCAGAGTGTGGATCTGGGACAAACTTGAGGAGCTGGCTTTTGTCTACAGATTTACAGGCTCATCAATCACCTTACATACTACCCACTTGGAAATCCCACACATAATTGATATTGAGGAAAGTTACATACCCACAGGAGACTGAGGGAGGAAAAATAAAAATAAGTTTGGTACTTAAATGGAGAAAGAAAAAAAAAGTTAGAAAAAAGTTAGGCTTTTGGTAATAAGCTACAGTGAGAAGTAGAATATTTGCCAGGTGAAGACAGAAAAAGTAGGTAATCCTCAATTTCAGTATTTTGGATAAAGAAGGGGGAAAGGCTATGTTTAGGGGCACAGTAGTGCCCCTAAGGGCTCCATTAGTGGAGCTCCATGAAGAAAAATGAAGGAAAGGCTTACACACTGAATCTCTGATTTAAGGGACCACTTTCTCACAGAGGGAGTCATGAGCTCTGGAGACGCTTCCTTTCAGCGGGGCAGGTCACTCAATGGCGTGAGTTTACTCTGCAGCCTTACTGGGGTTGCTAGCCAGCTCAAGGATGGAGCAGTGAAATATTTATGTACAACCAGAGGCTCGACTTCACGTGGCCTTGTCTGGACGGGCATGGTTTTGTCTTCCTCTGTCCCTAGTGTGGCAGCGTGCCAAAGGTAACATGATCAGTGCTAGTGGCTTGTCCAGGTGATGGTCTCTTCTAGGGAGCGCCTCGGCCTGGGGGAAGCTGTCTTTAATGCACCCCAGCCTGAGGGGTGCTGCCTTTAGTTCATCTTGGCCTGGGGGAAGCTGTCTTTAACCTGCAGTGTGGATGTGCCTCCCACTGGCTGGTTTTGGATCCCTCATGCTGGATGAGGCTCTGCCCCAACCTGCTGTCAGTGAAGGAGCGGAGGCAGGCGTGGGGTTGAGGGATGGTGCACCACTGCACGTGGGGTTAAAGCACTTGTTCTGTGCAGACTCAGAGGGAGACTCTATCGAAGGAGAGGAGGATGACAAAGAGTTGGCTCTACCTGGAGAAAAGGCAGCACAAAGAGGCCCTGCTGGCAAGCAGAACTGGGCAGCACGGAGTGAGCAGGAACAGGAGGTGGCACAGTGACAGTAAGCATGTGTCCATGGCAGGCAGTCGTAGGGGACTGCTCATGCCCTTCCCCTTGCCACTCCAGCTGCTCCCCTCAGCGCTGTGAGCCCCAGACCTCTGGGCATGGATATCCCTCCCCTAAGCAGTGGCTGCATGCCCCAGGAGAACATCACCGCGGTCATCATGAAGTCTTGGTGCAGAGTACTGGCTGCTGTCAAAGAATCACAGAATCAATTAGATTGGAAAAGACCACCGAGATCATTGAGTCCAGCCTTTGGCTGAACACTACTGTGTCAACTAGACTATGGCACAAAGTACCATGTTCAATCTTTATTTAAACACCTCCAGGGACGGTGACTCCACTACCTCCCTGGGCAGTTCATTCCAATGTCTAATCACCCTTTCTGTGAAGAAATTCTTCCTAATGTCCAACCTAAACCTAACCCTCCCCCCCCCCCCAGTACAGCTTAAGACTGTGTCCTCTTGTCCTGTCACTTGTTACCTGGGAGAAGAGACCAAACACCACCTGGCTACAACCTCCTTTCAGGCAGTTGCAGACAGTGGTAAAATCCTCCCTGAGCCTCCTTTTCTACAGGCTAAACAACCCCAGCTCCCTGAGACACTCCTCATAAGACTTGTGCTCCAGACCCTTCACCAGTTCTGCTGCCCTTCTCTGGTCACACTTGAGCACCTCAATGTCTTTCTTGCACTGAGGGGCCCAGAACTGGACACAGTACTCGAGGTGTGGCCTCACCAGTGCCGACTACAGGGGGACAATGACTTCCCTATTCCTGCTGGCCACACTATTGCTGACACAAGCCACTATGCCATTGGCCTTCTTGGCCACCTGGGAACACTGCTGGCTCATGTTCAGCCTCCGTCGATCAGCACCCCCGAAGTCGTTTTACTGCGGGCAGCTTTCCATATGCTCTTCTGGCAGCCTGTAGCGCTGCGTAGGGTCAGTGTGATCCAAGTGCAGGACTCCGCACTTGGTCTTGTTAAACCTCAAAGTTCGGCTTCCTCGAGCTATAATAAAAGGACAGACGTCTGCACTCTTTGGAGCCCCTCCGCGTCCCCGTCGCCTCACCGCCGGTGCGAACCCGCCCGCCGGGGGCGGGGCGGCGCCATGACGGCGTTGGGGGGGCGGTGCCGGCCGCGCTGCCCGCCCCGACATGGCCGCCTGCAGCCAGGTAACGCGACCGCGAGGTCGGGGCCGCCGTGTCCTGCTTCGGCTGGGGACGGCGAGCAGCGGGGCACCGCGGGGGCGGCCTCTGCCGCAGACTCCCTTCCCCGCCGTGCCGCCTTGTGCAGGGAGCCGAGCCCGCGGCGGCCCGGCCCCGGCTCTCTCTCTCTGACCCCGTCTGGAGGAGGTGGTGTAAGGGGGATAAGGCCGAGTCAGCCCCCGCGTCTGTCTTACAGCTTTTACAGCCCCACCCCGTGTTTACTCAGAGCAGAGCAGCACGGACACTGCTGTGTGGATGCGGAGGCACTGGAACAGATTGCCCAGAGAAGTTGTGGATGCCCCATCCCTGGAAGTGTTCAAAGCCAGGCTGGATAAGGCCTTGAACAACCTGGCCTAGTGGGAGGTGCCCCTGCCCATGACAAGGGGGTGTTGGGACTGGATGATCTTTAAGGCCCCTTCCAAGCCTTTAACATTCTGTGATTCTGTGACACGTTCCTGTAGTTATCCGATTATCGTTGTTGTTTGTACGAGTGCCCAGGGCCCTCGGGTTTATGGGCTGTCGGTGGGAGGTTTGTGTGCCGGCTGTCCGTGGCACAGGTGGGGTGGGATAAGCCGCGGGGTTGTGCTGGCGCCTTCAGGTGCATTTGACCCATGCTGGAGCTCTTAAACCTCCCGGGTTTGCTGAAATTCAGCGGGGCTACTGAATTTCGTGTTGTTGTTTTTGTTTTGTTTTGTTTTGTTTTGTTTTGTTTTCCCCGCGAATTTTGATGTCTGTGTGTATGCAGCATCCGTATACGTTTTTATTGATGTGTCCACGGCACAAAAACAAGCCAAAACTGAGTAAGAAAACCAAACTTATCCCTGATCGTGGCGCTCCCTCTGCCGACGGCCGCCGCTCAACTCCGCCCAGACACCAGCATTTTCCTTTTCAGAAGCGGCTTCTACAGCAGATAAGGTTCCCGCACTGCATAAAGCTTTACGTTAACCTTTATAGTAGTTTCAGACCATTTGTGTGACCTGCTGTAACCTGAGCTCGCATTCCAAGGGCGAACTCTTTCGATGTATTTTCAGGAGCTACTTTTTTAAAATACTTGTGAAAGGGGGTGATAAGAGTAATACATGCAGCAGTGGATTATCCCTTTTTCTTCTATAGTTTTGTTGGCCTTTGTAAAACGGGCGTGAGATCCTACCAAATGAGTTTCTCACTTCCATGCAGTTTAGTGTGATTCCTTTACTCGGAAATCAAGGCAAACTGTTGGTTTCTGTGCCTGCAGAATTGAGCCTTGGGTAATGATGCAACAGACAAGGCAGAGAATTTAGACCCAGTTCAGAGACCAAGCTGAAGCTGTCTGAGAAGCTTCTGCAGTCTCAGCCATGCAGGTAGTACTGTTTGAGATGCCTTCAGGGGCTGGAGGCAATACTGGCAAGCGTGACACAGCACATTAAGAAGGTCTTCGGCTTCTTGAGCAGCAGCTGAAAGGACGGGCGTTGTGGAGCAGGGCATCTCTGCCAGTTTTATGTGCTGTTTAGGCAGCTGAATCACATCTCATCTGCCCCTTGTTCTGTTGTTTAGTTCAGAGGTTATGAGGAAGTAGTCTTTTAGCTTCAGTTTTTGTGATAGTTTGTTAAATATTGTGGCAATGACTTCTCTCCTTTTGCCTGGAGAATGTGGGAGTTTGAGGACCTGACTAAAGGCCTGACTAAACTTGAGAACTGCTTCCCCCAGAGATCAGATGAAGTTTTCCAGTAGATGTTATGAGAAAGACCTGAGCCTTTTAGTTTGAAATCATTTTGTTCTGGCTGAGTCTATTCTGCAGGAGCTTCATGACAGTGGTCTGACTGGTATGAGTGATGTGCATAGTCTCCTCCACGCTTTTCCATCTGAACCAGATTTGCCTGGTTCCAAAGCATTAACTTGTACTGTATTTCTATTTTCTTTCTGTAACCCCTCCTCACCAAGTCAGAGATGTGTCTCTCCTGTGCTTTCCTATGAAGTAGTTTGAGACTGCCTGACCCCCTCCCCAGAAAACCCTGCACATGGGCCATCTATAAAGCTGTTGGCCTCTGTGCACCTGTGTATGGCAAGAAAAGTTGGACGTGCCAAGCCTTTTGGACCAAATTGTGTAGATGGTGGTGCTTATGGATGTGGTTTAGTGGTGGACTTGGCGGTCCTAGGTTAATGGTTGGACTCTATCTTACAGGTCTTTTCCAACCTAAATGATTCTATGAAATCTCATAATTGGACAGCTTGGTAGGCTTGCTGAACGACCTTACAAATCAGATAAATCCTGGTAAGGGTAACTCATTAGATGCACTTAGAGGAATGAACTTGATGTAAACTTTTTGGGCTTCTTTTCATGAGACTTTTATTTTTCCCCTCTCAGGTACCTTAGCTTCTATGTATGTTAATAGGTTTTTTTGTGGTTTTTTTTGTTTGGTTTGGGGGTTTTTTTGTTTGTTTGGTTTGGGTTTTTTGTTTGTTTTTTTTTAGTTTTGTGTGTGTGTGTCTCACTGTGCCTTTTTTGATGTAAGCAAGTTTGAGATTTCTTGATCATTATTTAACTAATGAAGGTTAAGAGGACTGTTGCTCTCTGTGTGTTTAACCCTATTTGTTGATTAAGTGAAGAATCCTCAGAGAACTATTTTGAGTTACTTGTCTTTAGAAGCAAGCATGTGTTTTTCAAAAAATGAGCTGTGGCCTATTTGCAGGTCTGCCATCAAGATGGGAAAATAATTATTTAAGAAAATACTAAGATATTTGGGAAGGGAAGGGAAAAAAAATCAGAGTATAAAATCAGCAAAAAACCCTAGCGAGCATTGTTCCTTTGAAGGGAAATGGGAGACATTTGCTATCAAATCTGTAATAAAAATAATTTTACAGAAATGAAGATTGATTCTATAACCCATTGATCTTTTCAGCCTCTACACTTTATATTTCTGAAGTCACATGAAATAATGATTTCAGTAGTCTCCTCCTTTTTCTGAAACTCTGCCCTTTCTGAGTTTTGTCACTTGTGAGATTTTCTTCTCATACATTTTGCCTCCACTGCATGTTAGCACGGCTGTGCTTGAATTCACTCTGAGTAAGAAAGCTTAGGAACTGTCAAGTGTCTAATGGTGGTAGGATGGATCTTGGTGCTGAGTAATTTATTAGTTTATTTTTTGTCAGACTCAGAGATAAATATGATCTTTATGTGGTCTTTATGTGTGAAACTTTAACAATGCCAGGAGGTCAGGGTTCAAACCTGTTATGGCCATGCATGTGCTGTCTCAAACTTGACAGCAGGCCTCTGAAACCATATCAGATAGAATTGTTGGAGCCTACCATGCCAGTGACTTGACGGTGTTTTAATTCATTTGAGACCACTGTAAAATTGGGTTTGGGAGTGGAAGAAGAAGAGTGGAAGGAAGAACCAACAAATGGAAGGGAGTGGCAAAAGACTGAGTGTTTTTTGGCAGCATTTGTTCTGCTCCTGTTTGGAGAATTAGAATCTGTTATTTCCACAGAGTGCTTTTGTCATTCTGATTCCCTTAAAGATTTTTCTCTTTCAGTGCAGTTAATAGTTGTGCAGGTTGATGATGGTAATGCTACAGCAATCACAGGGAATACGTAGTCACAGCTCCTATGCAACACTTTAATGTTTTATAACAATTTTACTAGCATATTGGTGTTTGTTTAAAAGAAAAATTTTGCTAATTCATTCAATACAAAGTTGCAGCAAATACTAATATGACTTTTTTTTTACCTTTATCATTTTTTGGTGGTACATCATCATATTATTATGATTGTGTCTGCAGTTTAGGTATTGGGAAGCAGCTCTGCAGTCTCGAAATCTAGAAGGCATGTAAGTGGATGACAGACTGTTGGAGCAGTTGACACAGTTAAATAAGTACATATAGAAGTGATTGACCTAGTTTTGTTTTTTTCTTTAAAATACTGTAACAAAAATGTTTTTTGAGATGAAGAGGAGATTAGGTGAAAGGATTGTTGCCAGATCAATGATAATGAAAGAAAGGAAAAGGACAGACAACTGCAGTTGTCTTGTCCAGCTGTACTGTTAGGAGGATTTTTGGGAAAGGGGAGAAGAAACCGCTAAAATATGGGTAAGAGATTATGCTATAGGGAGAGACAGAGGCAAAGTCAAGCTACATCAATGTTTGGGAACTTTGTTATAATCTTACATGAGGTCTGGACTCTTCCCTTGGCTTTGAAAGAAGTGGGAAGGGAGAAAGGAAAAAAATGTAGGCTCAGAGAGATGTAGGAAGGTGCTGTATGATCTCAATATAGCAGTAGACCAAAAGTGGCAAAAGATGCAATAAAATCTGGAGAAGGCTAATGACCCTTAAGTAACTCACTGCTTGGTAAATATTGTGTTGCCCTGAAATTCAATAGTTAACATATATATGTACACAGTTTTTTGTTCCTTCTCATGACAGGAATGTGATTTGCATTAAGTTTGGCCTTGGGAGATGTACAAAATGAAGTGTGGAGCATCCTGGTTGCTTGTTCTTGAACATATAAGTATTGAACACATTTTTCTAGTCTCAAAAAAAGCAAGTTTGGCCAAATGTCATACTTGTTTACAATTAGGAGCCAAATGAACAGTTCAACTCAAGCATTTGATGAGGCATGAGAATAACTTAGAAACTGTGATGATAC
The DNA here is from genome assembly GCF_003945595.2 of Pipra filicauda. Classification (NCBI taxonomy): domain Eukaryota; kingdom Metazoa; phylum Chordata; class Aves; order Passeriformes; family Pipridae; genus Pipra; species Pipra filicauda. Next base: position 1,340,629 of record NW_024104432.1, read on the forward strand.
AAATCTCATGGCAGTTTCACATGTATCTTTTTTCTCATGTTGTGCTCTGGAGAGACTGTAGAGAGAAGGAAATAAGTTGAAACTACTGTGTGAAAACAGGGGAGGCAGACAGGTTAAAACCCACAAATGGGTGTAGTGATACTGTGAATAAAGGAGTGAGAAGGAAGAGAAAAATTGGAAAATAAAATCAAACATCATGACAGTCTTTTTAAAGCTTTATTTTTGGGAGAGATCCTCTTAATAAAGCAGAGTTTAATAGCAGAACTTCAGAGATGGGGAAAACTCTTCAATTGACTAAGGAAGAGCGTACTTTGCAGGCTTGGTTTTGTCAGCCCCAAATAATTCAAAAAATCTGGAATTATCTGAACTCCTATTACTGTCCTAGAGATGACATAGGAGACTCTAGAGCACACTGAAGTACTTAATTTTTCAAACAGGACACTTACTATGTCTTATTACTTCTGCTTTTCAGATCACCAGCATGGAAGCTAAAACCAGCAGAGATCATTTGAAAGTCCATAAAATGAAGAAGAAGGTATTGAGGAAGCAGGTCAGAGCTCAGCATACACTGATGAGACATGAAGGCATTGAGTGCATCTCCCATGCCACACAGGTGACTGGTAGTTGTGATTTTGATGGTAGTGTAAAAATGCTGCTTATCTGTGTTCTGTTCTCATGTATGCCTTGTTTAAAATGCCGTTCTCCAAAAAGCACTTCCTGACACCAAGGGTTTTCTCTGCGTCTTTGATTTCAAAGCAGAACTGTACTTCAGCAGTTCAGTGTCCGTGGAGAGACTTTGATGGGCTTCGGATAAGAGTTTTTTTAACCTGAAACGGTAGTTCCTTGGGTTGAGGAGAAGGAGGAAGCATGGGAAATGTTATTGAAGTAGATAAACTTTTCTTCTCTTTCTCTGTGATTTTTTTTTCTCAGGCTTTTAACTTGTGTATCTTTCTTGCCTCTGTACTTTTTTTTTATCAAGCGTAATTTGTCTCATCTAAACTCCCCATTAAAAATATGTCTATTTTAGAAATCTTTTCCACTTTATTTTCTTCACCTAGATAAATTAAGGCTGTGGTTCTGTGGGATTTGCACTGATTGACTGACATACTGCTGTTGAAATGGGGACAGCTTTCTCTTTCCTTGCACAAAAGGGAACAAGATAGGAAGGAATTCTGCTTTCTTGTGAAAGTTCATTCTGCTTAATGAACTTTATCATGAGCCACTTTATTCCCTAATCTAACGGAAAACTACTCAGCTTTTTGATTTTCTCCCACAATAGAGTTATAGCAGATCAGGTGACCTCACAGATACTCGTGTAGGGAAAGATGACATAAACTTGCAGACAGAGAGTGAAGAAGTTAGAGAGTTTCTAATTTCCCTCTGTTATTTGTGGAGGGATACTAATGGCTTGAAACGCTGTAGAGCAGTATCGTTTATTCTGTCCTTGTCCATCTTGATCCTGCAAATTCTTCCCATTCATATGTGGAAACATCATTTAGATTTTTATACATTTTTGTAACAAAGTTTGATTTAGTCTTTACTCGGATTTCACACTACGTGGACAGATGTTAAAATGACTCGGGAATCTTGTATATATTGTAAACTTTTTGGAAGAAAGACTATGTTTTTCTAGTGTTGTTTGGAAATGGGTCTGTAATTTGGGACTTGTTCCCCTTCAAACTGTCCAAGGTACGAAATTATGCATCTAGTCTATCCAAAGAGAAGTTTTGTGGTCCAGGAAGATCCTTATTGGTGGCAGAACATTTGAATAAGTGATATATGAAACAAAATCATAGTGCTAGTGGTAAATTTGTGTCAAGAATACAGAAAATTATTTCAGGCTTTGTGCAAAGTTCTGATTATCTCCAAATTGCTCAGTCAGAAGAACATGGTCAGTTGCTGCATGTGCTGCAGCTGTTGCGTAGTGTAGGTCTGTGTAGATGAAGTGAAAGCACTGGTTTGAGCCTCTGCATGTCCTTCACATACATAGACCTCTCCATTAATAACATTCTAGAAAACAACAATAATTAATAATGAGGTGAACTTTGAAAAAGGTGATCAGTAATGGACAGCCTGATGCAGTGCTTGGAACAGATGTTAACAGAGCCATTGCAACAGGCAATACAGCAGCACTCACTGTATAATTTTTTTTTTTGAATAATCCTTCTCTTCAGTGCTAAACCTCGTTTTATGGTTTTTTAGAGAAGTGAAATGCTGTCATTTGAAACAGTTGAACACTTTCACAGCTGCCTTCAGAAAAGGTCATAGAACATTTATAGACTTTTAAGGAAAAGATTGTCTGAAATCTTTCTGGAAAGGTATTACATGGAATTAATCTGAGGAAATTGTTCTGGCAGTTTGGAGTCACATTTACCCTTGAAAAGGGTCTTAAACTTCTTTCAACCACTATGATTAGATTGAGCATCCAGTTATGGCATATAGATATACAGATGGCAAAAGAACTTGTTAATTTATTTTGAAAAGGCCTATGTATTTTCAAAAGATATTTCTTGAACAATAGTGCTATTTTGTTGTTTCTTGTAATATTTGGCAAGCCAGCAACAGTCCTCACAAACTGCATGTTCCTTGGTAGTTTTGGACATAAATCACTATGAGAGCATAGAATTAAGCAATTAGGCATTATGCATTAAGTAGCCTGTGTTAACTAAGGATAGGACATAAATCCCTTTTGTTTATAAAACAAGCGAGAGAATTTTCAGATAAAAATGCTGGAGCAGAACTAGATGCTGTGTTTCTAGAGGTTGCTGCTTATTTTTGGTGAACCTGATGTATGAAGGACTTACGGTGGGACTGGGAATATCGATCTCTATGCTTGGAGAGACTTCTTGACAAAGATGAGAAAACCTGTCTTAAAAAAGGAATCAGTCTTTAAAGGATTTTCTATCTGGTTTTGTTAGTGCTAACAGGTCTCTGGAAAAATTGTGTTTTAGATACCTTCAAAGTTATGTGTGCCAGTGTCACCGTTTGCCTGCAGTACACTTGACGCACGTGTGCTGATTCAAAGCATGTATTAACTGAGGAGGTATTTCTGATAGAACTTGCAAGCCTTTCTGCCAGAATGTGTGCTAGGCGAGCAAAGGTTGCCTGAGCCACATACCAAGGTCATGGAAGCGTAAATATCCCATGTGGACTACAAAAAAGAGTGCTCATGGGCTTAATTTTTCTTTATAGTGCTGCTCTCTTGGTAGAGTGTTAGTTTTAAAGGAACTGAGAGTAATCACTAATTCTTAATTTTTTAAAAATTCCTTTTCAATTAGAACCTGGTTATTGCCAATGCTGGTCTTGGTAATGGGATGAGTAGAAACCAACTGCTCAGGATAGTAGAAGAATATGGAGAGGTGGAAACACTCTTAATGCCACCGAATAAACCATATTCATTTGTGAAATATGAGACAACAGAAGAAGCCAAGAAAGCCTTTGATACCCTTAATGGAAAAGAAGTAACATTGGAAGACTGTGGCCAAAACGTTGTTCTATATATTAATTTTGTGGAAAAAGGTATAGTTTTTTCTGCTCTCCTGTATATCCAACTTCCTGCATATTGCTTTCCTTTGCATTTACTTCCTGTGTTCTAAATATAGCTAAAAGCCCACTAGTTTTTGTAAGTAGACACAGAGAATGAAAGCTAGAATCTAAGATTCAGGACATAAAATAATCTTTGCTCCTTGTATTTCATGATAGGATACTATAATTTGAACTCTTTTACTTGGAGGCAAAAAAAAAAAAATTAAGTAATTTTCTGACCATTCAGTATGCATGTGAATGTTTTGTGATTAAGGAGCCTGGAGATCTCTGAACAGTTCATTGGATTTCTTGCATGACCTTAGTCTTGTAATTTCTATCTCAACTCCAAGAAGAAAAATATGCACAATAAATTTTATGGCTTTTTCCCCCCTTTCCCCCAAATTGTGGGGGTTTTTTTGGCTGATTATAAGCTATTTACTGTAAGAACTGTTGCTCTTTCTTTGAGCTTTTATAATGTCTAGAGAAAAGGGTTCCTGGTGTTGGTCTGTACATTCTGACAGTGAATAGATTTTTAGCTATTAGGATAGCAAACTGAATGTCCCTACATCATCAATGCTTGTGTTCACCTAGGGATTGCATTGTACTACTCCATATTTGTGCATATTTGATTACAGAGTATTCTCTGTCTAGAGAAGCAATCTGCTGATATGGTACATCATCAAAGTTCTACAAAATTAAAATGAAATTCAGGTAGAACCTTGAAGTGACTGGGAAATTCTGCTTACCATTATTTTGACAGGAAAATCACAAGTGGTTTTGTGTTTGGGTAGTGTGGAGTCTTGTTGGTCTTATGCAGTAAAATTTTTAGGAAGTGCTTTGCATGATGCGAAACTTGAGCCTTACCCTGTTTTATCATGACAAAAGGGGATCATTCGTTTTCCAAATATTGTATCGTTAAAGTAAATATTTCTACAGCTGCACTATATTCTCATACAAAATAAATATCCCTTCAGGGAACACATGGTTTTATTTTCTCCAAACAGTGACAGTATTCTCCTTTTTTTCATACACCCTAGTTTCCTTGCAAAATGCTGTTCCTACAAGCTTACCTCCAGGCTTAACGGTAATTGAAAAGATTATTTCTCCAGAGGAGGAAAGGAGGATGTTGGAAAATATCGAGTGGACAGGAGATGAAGATACTCAAAGTGGTGGGTACAACTATAGGAATCCAGGTCTTTTATGCTGTTTTTTCCTGCAGTTTCAGTTTACAAGAAGTCTGCATCTTGGTAAATGTGTTGTCTGAAATGATTGTGTATTTGTTCTTAGTATTTTAGAAATTGGGTCTTATACTGCAAGTGATAGACTCCTTGGGGCAAGTGGTCTGAATTGATGTTCTAGAGTGGATTTACTTGATTAACACACCTGCATCCAAAACTAACTAAAGTCTTTTTTTATGTGTTGTGCCAAGCATAAGACAGTTCTGTGGAGGTTCCCCTTGTAATTTGATGGCCGACCGAGGAGCTGTGTGTTCTTTTAAATAAAAAATAATTCAGTGAGACACATATTCTGGTTGCTTTTTTTGCTTTCACTTGAGTTCCGTGGAGTTAAATCCCTTAATAAATAACTTCTTAGCATTTGCTTCAAAGTTTCTGGGTAAATTTTGTTCCTTGGAGCAATGCAAGGGGTTATGTTGACCTTAGCTAACATGTAAAGTGGTGATTGACGAATATGAAGGATCTTGATCTTGTGTGAATATCTGTAGGATATTCATCAAGTAAGTGAGTTCGGAGATCAGGACAAGAAAAAAGATGCATTAAGCATGGCTCAAGAAAACTCTACTTCTTGCATATGCAAAACCACCATCCATTTGGTTTGAAACAGCAGTGAATGTGATGCTTGATGAAATACAAGAGATAATAGGGCAGAAGTGTGTGCCATGAAGGACAAGGGTGACATATATTGTTTTGACTGCTAATTGAAGAAAGTTTAGGCTTAACAGGAATAGGGAAGGATAGCAAATTGCCTGTACTGTTTTGTGTAGTCTAATCTTACTTTAAACTTGTGTGTTTTTACAGCCCAGAAGAATTTAAAGCATAGAAGAGTAAAACATTTTGGATATGAGTTTCGCTATGATAACAACAATGTTGATAAAGACAAACCTTTACCTGGAGGTGAGAACTTCCCTATTAAATCATACTTATTTTGCACTGATATTTGAACCATTGTGTGAAGCCTTTAAGCCTCACTGAGGTATGGATGTGAGATTCTAGTTGGACAGCCTTCACTGTATCTTAAGTACGCATCAAACAGTACTTTTGAATGAGATCCATTCCAAATTATTGTGAGTGCTTTAAGCTTATTTTCCAATCAGCTGGAGCCAGACCTTACTGCCCTTTGTTGAGGTCCAGTCAAGTAAGGCTTTTAGGAGTGTAATTGTCATTCTTTTTTAGCTTTTTGTTTCATAAAACAATTATGTGTTACAAATTGCATATTAATTTGTTTGGGGGATGTGATGTATATTGCTGTATATATTTATCTTGATTAACTTGAAGCTTGCTGGATGCATACCAAAATAAAATTTCCTTTGGACTGAAAGAAATTTTGAAAAGGTTTTAATAACTCTTGTTTTGAGTTGAAAGCTGTGAGTCAGAGCAAAGCAAGTGAGTCATCTTATAATCTTAGATTTAAAAATAGTAAAATAGGGGAGTTAAATTCCTGTAAAACTTGAACGTGTTTAAGGTGATGTGTACTGGGATGGATGCAGCATCTATCTGGAGGATTCTGATTATATTGAGGTTTTAACAGTGAAGCTGTACCATCATAAGAGCATTGATATTTGAATTGTTTTCTAGTCTCGCAGCTGGACTATTTTACGTGTGAGAAAAGCATACACACTTCTTGCATGAAAACAACTGAAAATAAAAATAGGTTCATGGAAGGACTATTAGTAACATTTGTGGGTGTTACCTGCAACAGACTTTTTCAATTACGCCCTTGGGTAAAATAGGAAACCAAAGCTTCACTGAAGGACTATAACTTTCCTTCCTGTTTCAAGACCAGCTTATCTTGAGCAGAGTTTTTTGGTCATATTCAATCTAATTCAGTAACAAATTTTCAGGAAGTAATTTTTTTAGAGCTCTCTGCTCAACTTCTGACTCTCTGCATAATAATTTTGCTTCTTGACTGAAAATTTTTTACTGTAATTGGTGAAAACTTTACCTCTGATTTGATGTGCTTTTATTTATGTGTAGAGATACTGCAATTTGCAATTGTAAGGAGCCTTGGAGAAGTGGCCTTTCTAATTTTGAGATCTTATAAATACATTGGACTTGGACATTAGGCCCCCAATTCTGACATGTATGTTAGTAATCATTATTCAAGATGGACTTGCATTTATATAAAGCTGTTTCTGTGTACTTTTACAGTTATATTTATTGTAAAAAGAAAGGATAAAAATGTAAAAACTATCCTGTTTTGCTTACAGTTCTGTTTCTATAACCAGGTCTTCCTGAAATTTGCAACCTATTCTTGGAGAAGTGCTTAAAGCAGGGATATATCAAACATAAACCTGATCAACTGACTGTAAATCAATATGAACCTGGACAAGGTAAGTTAATTTGTCTTTCAAAAATTGTGAGTTCTTTACCACGTTTAAACCACAATGTAAGGTAGGTAACTAAGCACCACATAGCTACTTGCTCACTCCCTCTTACTGAGATAGAGGAGAAAATTGGAAAGATAAAAGGGTGAATACTCATGGGTTGAGAGCAAGACAGTTTAGTAAGTTAAAAAAAAAAGAAATAAAAAGAAAAACAAGTGATGCAAAAAAAGCCCAAACAGTTACTCACTACCAGCCAATCAATGCCCAGCCAGTCCCTGCGTAGTGACATCCCTGGTAAACTTCACCTGTAGTTTTATTGTTGATCACCGTGTCATATGGTCATATGGAATATTCCTTTGTTTAGTTTGGGTCGGTTGTCCCAGCTGTGCCCCCTCCCAGCTTCTTGTGGCCCCTCGAGCTGACTTGTTGGCAGCGAAGTATAAGAACCATAAAGGACCTTGATGCTGTGCAAGCATTCCTCAGAACTAGCTAGAACATCCACGTATTATCTACACTGTTTTCATCACAAATCCAAAACATAGCACCATACAGGCAACTGTGGAGCAAATGAACTCCATCCCAGCCAAACCAGTACAATTTCACTGAAAATCAGAAGGAGTATAGCATCGAAATGTGACATGGTGTAGGGACAGGATTTAAGCGCCTGCTTAGTGTGTTTCCTCTGTGACCAGAGATGCTTTGAATCAAAACTAAAGTCTTAATACTGGTTTCTGAACCTGGAAGCTTGTTTTTAGAAGTGAAGTTTTTGATACCACTGCTAAAGAAAATGATGGTGTTTCAGGGTCCAGGCCCATGACATAAAAATAAAAAGTTATAGGAATAGTAATATTTTGTTTAGTCAAGTGCATTTTTTCACTCCAAACTTATCTTTCTCCCTGTAATGTGTATACAGTCTCCAGGAAATGGCTGTTGCTGTTATTAAGTGTGATATAATGTGAGTATATGTGATATATGGACTCTTAAGTATGATGCAAGAAGTGTTCCCTTACCTTAGAAATAAGGAATTACTGTATTTCTGTAACGTTTCCCAAGCTGGAGACATCTGAAGAGAAATATGCTTCTAATCTCACGTCTAGGGAATAAATCACATGCTGTGCTTTTTGCTAAACTCAGTCATCAAGGAGAAAAATCTGGCACGCTTTCTAGATTGAATATCTCATTTGTCCTTAGGAAGAAAGGACAATGGCTTTACTCTCAGAATTAGTGTCTGACAGCTATTACGGTGTCTGCCCAACAAGGGTCTGAAAAGCTGATCCTATTTGCATATCTGACAGTCTGTTAAATTGATACAGTCATGTACTTCTGCCTGGGACACCAGAGGAGATTATTTAGAACTGTAGATTTCTATCTGGGATAGAAACAGGTTTTTTTAAAAACAAACAAACAGAAAACCAAGCCCAAAGCAAAATACCCTTTCTTAAGTGCAAATTGTTAGGATATGAAAGAGCAGAGAGTGCAGTCAGATTAATGCTTTCAGTATTTTTGTTCCGAGCCATATTTTCACTGGAAATCACACTTGAAACTTTAGAAAGTGACTCATGGCTTTAGGTATTTAAGCTGTAGGGGCCACACATAAGACACATTAAAATGAATTCCTTTTTGAGGACACTTTTTCCATTCAGGATCCGAATAACATTTGAAGTTGTAGATTTATACTTGGATGTTACCATATACTTTTGAATGCTTACAGAATTATTAGTTTAGAAGTCATCCAGTCCAACCCCCCAGCGAAGGCAGGGTGACCTAGAGCAGGTGACACAGGAATGTGTCCAGGTGGGTTTTGAACATCTCCAGAGAGGGAGATTCCACAACCTTCCTGAGCAGCCTGTTCCGGTGCTCTGCCACCCTCAGTGTAAAGAAGTTCTTCCACATGTTGAAGTGAAACTCGTTGTGTTTTAGTTTATGGCCATTGCTCCTCATCCTGTCACTGGCACCACCAAGAAGAGTCAGGTACCATCCTCTTGGACCCTGCCTTTGAGATATTTATATGCATTGGTGAGACCCCCTTTCAGTCCTCTCTTCTCTGGAGTGACCAGGCCCAGCTCCTGCAGTCTCTTCTTATAAGACAGATGCTCCAGTCCCGTAATCATCCTTGTGATCCTCCACTGGACCCTCTCCAGTAGCTCCTTGTCTTTCTTGTACTGAGGAGCCCAGAACTGGACACACTACTCCAGATGTGGCCTCACTAGGGCCAAGCAGAGGGGCAGGATCACCTCCCTCAGCCTACTGGCCACACTCTCCTGATGCACCCCAGGATACTATTGGCCCTCCTGGCTCCAAGGGCACACTGCTGGCTTAGGTGACTCTCCTTTTATGTGCTGGATATATGGAGTATAAACAGCAGGCAGGTAGGTCAGTGTGTTCTTAGTTGAGTTGTGTGAGTGACGATGCAGAGAGCTGTCGATGTTCTGCTGCACAGTGAAGTACACAGACTGCAGCGTGCATCTGAAGGCAGAGCCTCAGTGCTTTATAGAGGCAAAGTTAAGAGCCTAGCAAACTGTATCTGTCCTTGGTTTTCAAGTCCCACTGATTTTCTATCAGATTAAATGCTGACCTCATAAAACACTTGTATGGCTTTCACTGAAACTAATGGAATTCGGAATATTTACATCTGGAAGTAAAATCTGACATGTAATAAGGATGCTTTATAGAGCTGACCAACACTGTTAGAAAAAACTGTTTTCAACTCAGGAATTCTTTAGTGTCCAAAGAAGACACTGGTAAGAGTTTTTAAAAAACAAATAAAACTGTTTTGGTTTGGATCAAATAGGAAATCACTCTATCTGTCTGGGCCTGCTATGGAGTCAGAGGAGGGTGTAGTTGCAGTTCTCCCAAGCTGTCTGCTGGCCTTGCGCCACTGCTGACTGCCGTTCCCCACCATGTGGTTAGATTTTGCTGTGGCACACACACTGCTGTTTCAATACTTGATGTTAAAATATGTAGCACAAGCTGCAGGAATTGGCAGTTTCTTTCCAATTAGAAATTCTGAAAGGAAAAAAAAAAACCCTCAAAAAATTACTGTCCTTTTGGCGGTTCTCAACAGTATGTGTTTACTCAGACACACATCAACAGATGTACTACTGAGGGCTTAGCCTAAAAATGATGTGTGCTCTGCCAGGAACTGCAAAGCAGAGGCAGGGCTTGACCCTGACAGTGCCTGCCTTTGTGGTAGTAGGTCCTAATTCCGAAGCTGAGACCCTTAACGCAGCCATTTGCTTAGCAAATAGAGAGATTTGGGATTACTCCTCTGTGAAGAGGGTGGGGGAGAAATACATGGTTGTGGATGAACTAAAGCCCAAAGTTGTCAAATGTCCCATAACTGCTATTGCTAAGGGCTAAACTGCCTACAAGGAGAGCAAAATCATTTAGCTGCTCCCTGCAGCAGGGAGAGTATTTGGAGTCATCAAGAGGTGAGGCCTTTGAATGCCCTGTACTGTCTTCTAGATATTTCCGCTGATTATACAGGACATTTAGGTTAACTGTGTCAATCTAATCTGGGCATGTAAATCAGACAATTGCTCTCAATTCTTTTGGAAGGCAACTTTGTTGTTTTATGATAACTGTACATCCCAGTTTTCCATATGGACATCCATGGAAATAGAGCTTCCTAGCAGAAATAGCACTCTATTACTGTTGTTTTTGTTGTTGTTGTTATTATTATACTGATATTTTTGTTTTTTCTTGTACAGGAATTCCTCCTCATATTGATACACATTCTGCTTTTGAGGATGAAATAATCTCTCTCAGTTTAGGAGCTGAGGTAAACTTAATGTTTGCATGTGGTTTGATGCTTTACTGAGAAGTTTCATTTTTATATTGTTTAATACTAGTTAATTTGATTTTCTGTATGTCTGTTCACATTCACCCGTGTTTAATTTCAAATTTGTAAGGTAATGTGATATGCTAATTAAATAAGTAACTGCAGTTCAGTGTTGTCAGTGGAAGATTTGCCAGTGATATCAGTGATTTTTAAATCACTATTTTTAAATCTTAGCATCCATTTCTCCGTTGACCTTCCTTCATTTTGTTTTCATCTTAGAAAACGTTTCACTCCTATTTATGTTCTACTTCCATTTTCCCTGCAAGATCCCCTGTTCCCTCTGGTCTTCATAAGCCTCCCATTATTATTGTATTCAGTACATTTACAGTAGGCTAATGTAGATGTTTGACCTGTAGAAGATCCAGTCAAAGTCCGAGCCCTACTGAGCTAGGTGAGGGCAGAGATAGGCTCTAATTCCATAAACCCCTAATGTTCACAGATGATGTAGACAAAGTGTGGAAAGGGAAATGGAAGAACACTGAACTAGCATCTGTATCTCTCTTACAGGTAGTATTCTCCTGTTACAAAACAACAACTTTGCTCTATCTTACTCTTTAGCAGAGAGATAAACATGAATGGATATTCTGAGCACTGATACTTTTTGAATCTTTAGTCTTATCTTTGGCATTGACTTACTAGTTTCTTGCAAGTTGTGTAGTGGTTGTGGAGCTCCTGGCACTAGGGGTGAATCTAATGAAGGATAGCTTTTTCAGTATCATGTGTGGCAGTGGCACATCTGTGTTGTTTGTCACTTGAAAATGGGAGGTCAGTGTTGCCAGTTCTCTCAGTTTGGCTGTGGGTGTATTTATCCACCATTCACAAAAGCATCCAGTCTAGAGTAGGAGTATCATGGATTAGTTGTGAGGGTGGTAGCTGCACAGTGGCAGTAGAGTTCTTACTACTTTTGTTTTGAAATCTCCCAGTCTGGGGGAACTTCCTCATGTGGCTTTGGCACCTAACGTCTCAGAGGTAGTACATTCTCCTCAGTTCAACAGCCATGTTGTCTTTAACAGTGCCAACACCTCTGTGCTAGGTGGCACATGGGAACATCCATTTCTTTCATGGAGTTTCTCTAGGAGAAGGGTTGTAGTTAATCTTCTGTGCAGTTTATCCATCCTAAGTTTAATTTTTCTAATGTGTCTGTGCTGAGCATCCAGAGCAGCACAGCAACAGTAGATGACCCCAATTTACAGTTGTTCCTATGTTGAACTTATAAATAAAAAGTTACTTTAGTTTACTTTATAAAAGCTATATTGGTATTCTGCCTCAGTCCAGAGCCTCAAGCTTTCTAATCCTTTCTGTTTCACTTAGAAGGCTGAGGCTGGCACAGATACTCTGTTTCTGCATTGATGTAACTCCATATGCAGTACTTTTCTAGATTATTGCATTACAGCATACCTTTGTGATGCTCTCAGAGATGGCCAAAAGCAGAGTGATTTTAATCATGTGAAAAATACAAACCTTTCCAGGAAGTGGACTGCCTGGAGCATTATGATGCTGTAAAAAGTTGAAGTGTGTACATTTCAGCCATTGAGACAGCCAAACTTGGGCCATTTCTACATATTTCAGGCATAGGTGTTGGATTACAGTCTGTTACGTATCTCCCAAGTTTCAATGCCTTTTCCTAATAGGCCATAAATGCACTTTTCAGGTGCAGGCGATCAAAACACAGATGTAGTAAAACAAGCTAGTGGCCCATGAAATGCTGCCATTAATAATTTAATGGCTTTCCTTTCTAGTACTTTAAAACTTTTTATGATTTCTTTATGTGTTTTTCTGCACTTCGCTCTTCATCTGCTTTTAAAATGAAAATATCAGTTGCAGTAATTTGTGAGTTAGCTATTTTAGGAGTAAAGCTCCCTTCTCTATTCCCACGAAAGCTTACCATGTACAAAATTTACACACTCTTGTTAATAAATAATTGGAGCTACATATACAGCATCAACCTTTGGTATCTTTCTCTTCTCTTTATTCTTCTCTCTGTAGAATGACTGGTTTCTTTTCTACCTGAATAAACTAGGCTACATTTTAGTGGAAAATATACATAAAGTCGTATGTTTTTTCCTTCTTTGTTATTCTCAACAGTAAATGCACATGTTTAAATAAAATGTGCCGTAAAGAAAGAACCTTGCAACCCAACTGATTCTGCATTCTATTTCGGAAGTAGGCTAACCAGACACTTCAGAGAAAAAGAAATTAAGCAGAATGCCTCACTATACTAAGTCATGAAAAAAGCATTTCTTTCAATTGCTGGTATGCTTGTCCCTCCAGGATCTGAGTTAGGCAGATTGTGGTAATTAGTAACTAAAATAAAAATGCCCATCATCCAGGTCATTAATGAAGATGTTAAACAGTGTTAGTCCCAGTATCAGTCCCTAGGGGACTCCACCAGTGACATGTCAACTGTGCTTTGTGCCACCGCCATCTTCGGTGATACCTTGCAACCTAACTCACATTATTGAGACTCAGTCTTTTCCTCAGTGGTGAATGAGTTTATCCTGTAACAAAGCACTGTGTGCTATTTTGCTAGAGGAATTATTGTAAGTTTGATTTGTTTCTGCAAACCTGATTTATGTTGAAAAAGGAATAGTTGTTGACATGTATGTTCATTTTAAATATGAACAAAAAGTCTTGAGAAGAAAACAAGGGCATGATTCTTCACAACACTGTATTTGTCTTGCATCAGATAACCTATAGCAATCCAAGTTCTTAGGTGTGTATGAAATGAGGTAGAAACATAGGTGTGAGGTTCTCTTTCGTATCTCAGTCACCTGAAACAGCTTTGTCAAGAGGCTCAGTTTTGTCCTGGTTGGTGCAATACATTGTGTTTTGAGTAGTTTACAAGACAGATTAAACTTGATTCAAAGGAGAAAAATCTCATTATTACTTTGTACTTCTGCCTAGCTTATAAAGCCTACTAAATAGTTTGAGGGCAAAGCAGTGAGATGTGATTTGTCTTGTCCCATAATACTTCCGGAAAAGTGGGAGATCTCACTCTAATCACTTCTGTTTGTGACCCATTTCTTTGGCATCTCCTAGGAAACTGCAGAATAAAGTGAGACTTATAGAATGTGCTGCGGGATTGTAATGACATTTTATAAATCACCACATTCACCATTCACCCTTCCTTTATAGGAACCAATACACTGAAAATATTAATGAATATCAATTTCAATGCTGTGTTATTGAATGCAACTTTCTTTTATTCAAAAATTGTCATAGCAGAAAAGGAAAGGCAGAGGTGTAAATTTAGTTGAGCAATCTTTTATTAAGCTTAATGGCAAACCACATCCTGTGTCTGTGAATTTGAACAAAGTACTGCAAAACAGAGATCAGTCCTTTCTGTTGAGAATCTTTTATTTCAGTTAGGTGTTATTTTCAGTGCCTCCATTTGGTGTCTCTAAAGATATATAATTGTACAGTGTTTTGTCTTAGAAGCCTGGCCAAGCTTGTAACTCTCTGAAAAAAATCCTAGTTTTAAAACCTGTGGCAAATTATCTTTTGCAGGTTTACAGCAGGAGCTTGATCAATGTTGAGATTTCTGGTTTTCCACTTTTCCTAATTTGCCATATTACATGCTGTCATGTAAGCCTTGATACATTAAAATTTTAGAAATACAGAGGCAGTATTTCTATAATGAGCTAAGTAGTGCTATGAACATATCCAAGCCATGAAAGAATTTTCCCTTCCTTGCTGCAGGTCTCAACCCCAACCAACAGCTACCTGCAGTCCCTCATCAGTTCTGCTTGTTCTGTCCAAGACTGCCATGGGACACCCAGGGCAGCATGGCAGAGAGCCAAGTTTGCTTGAAGGGCATGACACTATATTGTTCTGTCCCATTTTCCTTAGATCCAGCCCTGATGTGGAAGCCCCAGGGCTCCTTAGTTTCTGCTTTTCCTTGAGTGCCATGCTCTTCTTCCTATCCCTGAACCTTGGGCTGTCAGAAGGCTGGTGTAAACAATGAGAATTGCTGTGATGCTCTGACTAGACCTTGACCTAATGTCTGCAAAGGGAAAGCTTTAGGGTTTTGAGTCTATAAAGAAAAGCTGTAGCTCTCCTAAGCCTTGAAAGCAGAGCAATGCTACAAAGAAAAACCCCACGAGACCTTTTAAGCGACCTTTGAATACAGTTGTTCTAGAACTGAGAGAATGAGGTGTGCTGCTGTACTCATCTCTCAGTCTGATAATTGACCCTTTTTCTGGCACTTTCGCTTCTTATCGGTTGATCTATTTCCAGTCTGTCTCGGTTAACAAACAGAAACCTGTAGCTAGCATAGCAGCAGCTGTTTCTGTAATAACTGCTGGAGAGATTTTATGAGAAACCTTTGGAAAGTCTAGACTATACCCAGCCTTTGACAGTTAGCACTTGTTTTGTGTCTTGTATGAGCTTTAACAAGGTAGGCAGACAGTGGATATTGCTGTGCTAATTTTGTGGTCCAGCTCTTATTTTGCTTATCTTCATTAGTTGCTGATTCAGTTCAATTTGCGGTTTACGTATATATCGCTTTATTTTTCTTTTAAGGGAAGGCAGAAAGCATCCTACCTATTTAAGGAATTACTCTGGTAGTGGCTATACCAAAGATTTTTCTCTGTCTATGCTAGCAGGATGATTGTGGTAGGTGAAATTGATGGGTATTTAAAAAGAGATTATATTGGCAGAACCAAAATGCCTACTAACCCAAATGGAAGACACTAATTTTAATCACTGCAACCCAATGCTGAGTTTAGAAGTTTGTTCAGGTGAGAACATACGAAATACTGCCTCTGTATTTCTAAAGCTCAATAGTGTGCTTTTCAGATCTGTAAGACACGTTTCTTGCATTGTACCCTTCTTACAGTCATGAATTTCATCAGTTCTTACAGAATAGTGACTTGTAGTGGTTTCTGTATCATTTAGCTCAAAATCCAAAGGGACTATATTTATAATTGTATACCAAGTTTAGTTGGTTTGTTATATTTCAAGTGGTATTTCATTTTTGAAAACTAGTGAAGAGCTTTTCCATGTGAAAGATAACCTGACCACCACAAGTTAAACGCATCAGGCTTCATAAATCTGTTTCTTCTGTTTGCATTTGTTCTGTATATATATATATATATATATATTCTATGTGTTTGTTTGTTTCTGTCCATGTCATACCATGATGTACTGTCACTGAGCTTGGATGAGATACAAGACCCATCCAAATCAAGGGAGAACTTTCTGTTGATGTAACTGAATGTTGAATTATCCCCTCTGAGATGAGCAACAAAGCCTGCAGCCCTTCATGGGAATATTTATAACAGTCTTACTGCCCCTTTTGGGAAAGGTGAATATTCAGCAAACATGCTGTTCTGAGTTTTTATTTCTGTGCTGAATATCTCTTTCCCATTTGCCTACAGTATTCTGTTTGCAGATATCAACACATCCTGCTGATATTTCCACCTGATGAGTTATTTTAACCTTTGGAAGGATCCAGAAAGCCCAGCTTTCCTGTACGCTATTCAGAGGGAATCTGTCCTGCAATAAAATATTGCCTCCTTGGTTGTTTATAGATTGCTTTAGCCAAAGGTAACAAGAGCAAGGCACCTGTCATGTGCAAGTAATACCGATAAGCATTTGTTTCTCAAGTGCTGTAAGAATCTGCTGACCAATCTCGATTTGCATTGAGGTGCTACAAGAAGAGCATTTGGTCAGAATTGCCCCCAGAACAATGATAGTAGCATTATTTCTCTAGAAGCTGTGTGGCAGTAATTTCTTAATAAACAAGACAGCACATGGAGGTCTTAATTTCTCCACTACCTCCTCTACCTCCTCAGCTACTTGGGAAGAACAAAATCAAAGCTAAACTATGAAAGGGCCTGTATTTCAAAGTTTTGTATGTAAAAATAGGCTTTATTTTCTCCCCTTTCATATTGGTGAGACACTATAGTTTCCAAGTGTCTCTTTCTCTAAGTTTGGGCATTTACTACCAGACCAATACTGGGCTCTGCAGAGATTTGTCTCCTTTCTCACTTTCATTGGATTTATACCAGCCTTCCTTCCTCTCCACAGAAGAAAGTGTGTGTGCCTTTTCATAAAACTGTTCCCCACTATGCAAAGCCTAGTGAGTCCTAGACTGACTAGAGTCCTAGTTCAGTGCTGAGGAAGGAAGGTGCCCTGTAGTTTGATTGCTGTGGGATGTCCGATCTGCAGAATATGCTGTGACTTGCTGAGGTATTTCTCTTGGGTTTGCTAGAGTGGGAAGTTGCCTTACTTCATTCTCTGTAGTGGTTTTGTTTCCTGCACGTGGTTCATTATTTTGGCTACTGAGAGGGAAGGCAGAGCTGCAGCTCCTCCTGGTTCATACCACTTTGCTTTCTTCCCAGTCAGTTGGTTGCTCTCTTTAGAGTCCTGTGTTTTATTTGACTCGTTAGTTTTGAGAAAACATTGTGAGAAGACTGTTTTCTTTGTCTCCTGAACTCCTCTGGGCAGTGCATCCAAAATGAATGTGGAAACAGAGATAAAATGACCTGCAGTTAGGAGGAATTTGGAGATTAAATCCAGTCCATATCACATGGAAAAATACATAGACAGGCTAGGAAAAATGTCATATAGTTCCAATTAGTTTTCTCACAATCACACAAAAATCCTACTGTGAATGAAATACTTTCAAAAATGTTTGAAGTCTGCAGTAGGGCTTATGATTTTCTGACTGCGGTCACAACTGCTAAATAATGGAGGAGAACTCCTGCATAATTCCTTTGCCAGCTTGGTTTGGTTTTAACAGAACCTGTTGTCTCCAGGCTATTTGCTGTTTCTGTAGTGTGCTTATTTTGTATGCCGAGGCAGCATCATTTCATTTCCAATTCTCAGATGTCTCGCTGTTAAGGCTTTACTGTGACACACAAATACAGATATTGAATTTTTCAGTGGAGGCAAATATACTCTCTAAAAGGTGTCTTGCTATTGCGTAGCTATTGCTACATATTTCTAATTGGTTTTCATGTAGTAGGAAAAAGATAGATAAAAATCTTGGAAAAACATTATATTATGGTATACAATACTGCTTGTTTTAAACTAAAACCTTTTCTTTTTTCCACTTCATTCCTCCCATGTACCCTTCGCTACAATACATGAACTATTTTTCTGTGGTGATGAAATGAATAACTGTTTAAATATGAAGTTTCTATTTATTTCTGTGAAAAAAATACAGTTATTGTAATAGAAAAGAAAAGAAGAATCAAAGACCATCCAAAGCAGTGTGGGCAACAGGCCTAGGGAGGTGATTCTCCCCCTCTACTCTGCTCTCATGGTACACTACCTGGGGCGCTACATCCAGCTCTGGGGCTGCCAGCATAAGCAGGACAGGGATCTGTTGGATTGAGTCTAGAGGAGGGTCATGAAAATGATTGGAGAGCTGGAGCACCTCTGCTATGAAGACAGGCTGAGAAAGTTGGGATTGTTCAGCCTAGAAGAAGAGAAGAGGGTGCTCTGGGGAGTTTTCCAGTACTAAAAGGGGGCCTACAAGAAAGCTGGAGGGGGACTCCTTATCGGGGAGTGTAGTGACAGGATGAGGGGTAACGGTTTGATACTGAAAGAGGGTGGATTTAGATTAGATATTAGGAAGAATTTCTTTACTGGTGAGACACTGGAAGTTGTGAATGCCCCGTTCCTAGAAGTGTTCAAGGCCAGTCTGGATGCGGCTTTGAGCAACCTGGTCTCGTGAAAGGTGCCCCTGCCCAAGGCAGGGGGATTAGAACTAGATGCACTTGAAGGTCCCTTTCAAACCAAGCCATTCTATGAAAACTAAGAGAGCATTTAAATTTACATTTCAGTTAGTATTTTTACAGCTGAAATGATTTTTGAGTCAGGTTTTGGATTGTCATTCTTGAAATACAGTTCAATTTTTTTATAGAAAGCCCTGTGGTGTTGTTTGAGTAGTTACTAATTTCTTAATTTTTTAAAGAATTTTTAATTTCTTCAAGAGGTTTATCAGTGGAAGTTATTTCTGTTCCCCTTGTTATTTTTAGAAGATCAGTACTTGCTGCACGGAATGGAATCCTGGTGTCTGCCACAAATTAACAGCAAACAGGCTGAAGTGGAGCATTAAAAAGTTATCTTCAGCTGTTGCATTTCAGCTGTACTTCAGTTCTGGAATTCAATAAAGAAATCTAATTTCATTAGCCAGTGATGTCATCTCTATTGTCATAGGAACCCTATTTTAAGACTGTGGCAAATTTCATGTATAAATGACAAGTAGTCAGTCAATAATAATAATCACAAGTAGCCTATGAGCAAAGAAACAAGCTTAACTTGTTAAGCTCCTGCTGTGGTTTCACTTGGCTTTGAACTGGACTTTATAATACCCGTAAGTGTAGTAAATGAGTTTTGAAGTCTGTCTGCCTTTATAGTATCTTTACAAATCTGAGTATTTTGCATAATGTGATGTTCTGTTTCTGTTTTTCTTACTAGCTGTGTTTTGTGAGGAGTTTCTCCGCAGAGCTCTTGTTTCAGAGGAGTTGTCTCTGGAAATTTTCACTGAGGCATTGGCAATTTTGAGCAGTTAAAGTGTGCAGTTAAAGAGCTGTTAAACCTGTGATGCTGGTACACTTGACAGAAAGATTCTGGTTCCAGGCAGTGGGAGAGTTGTGCTCTTAGCAGAGAAGCAAGTTGGGAGGAAACCTCTTGGTGCAGGACAGGGAGAATGCAGGTGAAGCTCTGGTCTGCTTGCTGGGGCAGCAGAAGAATGGTTGGAAGGAACCAAGGCTGATGGTGCAGTGGAAAGCAATGAAAGCTGGACACTTCACAGTTCCTTGTGAGGTGCTCTTGTTCCTCCTTCTCGTTACCGCCTGTATCTCTCTGCAGTGCGAGTTCCTGCAATCCATTGTAAATTCAGGACCAGATGTTGAGGCCCTGGTCGAGCCCTTTTGTATAACTTCAGGCTGCATTCTGTGAAGACACTCATTGTGCTAATGAAGCAGATGGAGAGAGAATGATAGTTTGTGATGAAAATCAGCAGTATTGAAATACTGCCTATCCAAACTTCAGAATGTGTTTTTCCTTTATGTTTGTTTTCCATGCTTTAAAATAATATATATATGTCAGATGTGTGGCAATTCTTTGGGGTGAAGCATAGCAATTGTGTGAATTGGTAAAACTGTTTTCTTCAAATGATTTTAAAAGTCTTTTTGTGTCATGCAGTGTTTTAAATTATCTTATGACCCTTCATTAACTAAGAAGATGGCTTTTGTTCATTCTTTGGGCTTTGTTTAGTTTTGGTGTAGCTTTATGCTTTTGACTGCTAAAAAATGAGTTTGCTTAATGTATTTAAGCCATTTCTGTAAATTCATGCCCAGATCTTCGTTCCTCAGTAGATTTCTCTTTTACAGTGAAGATGTAGAGGATTAAGAAACAGGCCATATGGTAGTTTCTATAGCAATAGATTAAAAACCTTGTCTTGTCAGCTCTTATGAGGTATGATGCAAGAATTATTTTGGGAAGGCACAGTTTGCATGTCTTGTATCCTGGCAGTTCTCTGTTACTGTAATGATCTCTGGGACAGCTGTATGGTGCAGTTATGAGAAGAGCTCATTGACCTTTGTTTAAAACTCAGTTTGAGTGCTTAAAATCATAATTTCGTCCCTTTGAATTACAGCTATTGAGCACCATGCTGTTTCCATACTACTTTCTCAGTACGTAGGGGGCAAGATTTTAGTGGCAGTAGTGCAGGAAGAGGTTTTAATTAAGGCAGAACTGTTTTAAACAGAGTTGAGACATCTGCTGAATCCATACTTGGGTGCCTTATTTAATAACTTGTTGTCAATGGTATTCAATCCAGGATTAAGACACTGAAATTTTGGTGTTTACAAGTAGTGTGTACATGTGCACTGCAAGCCTGAGTTCCTCTGTAGTCAATGGGGTTTGAGTCAATCCATCCTACAGGGTCATTCAGCTCGTGCTGAACTACACATCTATTGTCTTATTTCACAGGTTTCACTTCCCTAATGGGTTGTTTTAAAATCTAAGTCCAAATGTAGATATCTTAATCTTGAACTGATTTGACTATTCTCACCCTATGACTTAAAGTTAGCTTGAACTCTTGTACTACAGCATTGCAAGCAGAAAGCTGAGACCTGCAAAGGAGAGTAAGGTTTGATGAACAACCCCAACATCTGTAGAGAGTGAGGGAAGACGGTTTTCCACTGTGTAGGATGATGAACATGCAGCATGTTTTACCCATGCCTTGGAACACCCTGAACTTGCAAGGACTTGGGCCATTATTCAACAACTGCTGTGGCTGTGCCACACTAGTACGTGGTATGAGTCTGTACTATGAATGTAAGTATTTCAGGTCCTCTTTCCTGTAGATTGGTCTCCTGTTTTATTCATGTTTGGCAATATTAGTCAGCCACAGCCTGGTTTGTGCTGTATCAGTTTTGGTTTATGTTACGTGGAGGCTCTATTCACAGTTCCTTACACCACTGCTGTTGTAGAAAACTGGCAATTAAAGGGTATAATGGATGATGACAGGATGATAAATGTACAGGTAGTGTGGCATGGAACTAAAATTAAGGTTGAAGGGAGTCCTGCTTACATGTATTTGCAACTTCAATAATGTGAAAATTTTGTGCGTTTCCACAGATTTTCGTAAACAATCGAGGTTTAAAAATGTGAGATGTGCTTTTTGAATGCTGAAGTGTTTCCTTTTCTACTTAGATAGAAAATATCTTGAGAACTTGTTTTTAATGTGTGAAAGAATTGCAGATATGTCACAGCACCACATAGACAGATGTGCATACCAGAATCCTCTAAATATTTGCATATAAAGTTGCACTTAGTACAGAACAGCTGTGTCTGTGTTGTAAGGACTTTTTCTGGAGTTTCTTGGTAGACATTTGGTACAGCATTAAACATGTAAGTAAGGATCATTTGTTTTCAGGACATAGAATAATACAATAAGTGCAAGTCTGAGGAGATGTCTTTGAGGACACAGAACTGCTTTCTTGTCACCGGGCATTACATCTTGGAACAGATTGAGTTCTCTGGAGGCCACTAGAGTCAGGATGTGTAAGACTGCTCTTCTATTCAACTGTACTCCATTAGAGAGCAAGTGATGCAAAACATTGGAAATTTTCTTTCCTTTGGAAAAGAAGATGAATGATTTGATGTATTTGGGACATATTCTGCCCTGTTACAGGTAGATGCAATTCCTTGTATGTAGTAACTCCCATGGATGTGAGAGAAGACTGAAAGAATGGAAAATATTGCAGAGGAGGCTAACTCAAGAAAAGAAATTAAATGAAGACTAACAGCGTTAACCTCTTGCTTTCTGTGTCCTAAAAGAGTTTAAGCTAAGAGCTAGGGAGACAATTTACTAAAGGATGAAGAGGAAATGAGCAAAATTGAATAAATTGGATCTTGTTGAGAACTTGACTGGGTCTTTGTCTCTGGATTCACAAAAGGACATCAAGGTCCTATGCTTGGGTTGGATAGCATTTTCCAGAAGGGAGAGATTTATACCTTTCGTGGCAGAAAGAGGGAAGCAGTGGTAATGCAACTATTGCCTTTTAGTGTAGGGATTGAAAGTCTTTTATCTATAAGTCTTATATTCAACTTTGAGTTTTAACACAGGTAATGATCTGGGAAGATGCAAAGACCACAGGTAATATCCTGACATACAGAAGAAACTTGATACTTTTAGAGGTAGTAGGAACCGACATATTTGATGGGTTGTCTTTAATGGATTAGGCTTGTTGTGTTCTTTTAGTCTGGCTATTCGATCATCAAGACTAAACAGTAACCCTGGACTTATGTAGAGGCTTTTGAAACAAGGAGTCAGCTTGAGAAGACATATGCGTGAAGCATAAAAATTTGTAGCAGCTGCGAGACATCTTGGAGTGGGATCAGCAGCGATTAAAAGTTGGTGTGACAGTGGCAGAAGTACCACCAGCATCCCAGCCTCTACCAAGGCTGGGCAGAACTCCACCACCAGGAGCTGGCATCCAGCTAGTGACATGACTGGTCACTTGGAGTTGGTGGACCTCAAGAGATGAATCCCTGGGTATAAAGGGGGAGTGGTGTATATTCCAGCTAGCTGTGACAAGGCCTGCAGAGGATTGTAAGCTCCTCCATCCAAAAGAGCTTAGCTTGAAAATTGCAATAGTTTTTCTCTTCTTGTGCATTACCTGAATCTTGTAAACAGAGGCCAGACAGTAATGGAATTTGTGTCATGGAGTTGATGGCATATGTAATAGCTAGGAGAGATGCTGGCATGCTGTTCAGTGGATGCACTGTACTCCTTGGGCTTATCAAGAAAATCGTAACAAGGTGAGACCTCAGATATAACAGAGTGAAGTACTGTCCATATATTGAAATATTTTTTAAACTCTCATGTGCTAGACTTCAATTAAGAGGAAAAAATGCATAGATACCTTAAAATGACACAAAAAATTCAGGCGGATAGTAATGCATTGCACAGATGGAAAACTGAATACAAATTTTGAAGAAAGAAAGCCTAGAATAAGTATGTTAAGCATCTGACTAACATCACCACAGTGCCTAAGAAGATAAGCAGGCTTGGCAAGAGATAGTATGCTTTGGCATAAATCTAATATGGGGGAGGCCTGCACATGTGTTGAGGGATTTTTGAGGTAGGCACTACTGAAATATTTCATCTTCACGATTGCAGTGATTTTCTGAAGTATGGCCAGAGCAAGGTAAATTTGCTATGATGTAGATTATTCAGGAAAGATAATCCCATCCACTTTCCTTTTAAAATGCAGCGTTTTCTGAATTCCAAATTTTGGAATTTAGCATGGTTTTTGCAGTGATAGGCGCTGTGTATTACCAATTGATTGCCTCGGTCCTGTGTAAGCCAGCAGGCTCTTGTCTCTACATAGAGCCCCATTGTGTTGTTCAAGCTCCATGTGTGGGCTTTAAACCTCTCAGCTGTCTTTGAAGTAGACATTCTTTTTCATCTGTTTTACATGTGGGAAACTGTTATGTAGGCTGATAATCTGTCTTTGCTCTCTGAAAATTCAGTAAATAATGTCAGAGACTTGAGAAGCATTCCACATTGTACTTTTTTTAGCTTTAGAATATGTTTTGTCTAAGGTAGTCTATTAACATCAAATACAAATTGCATCAGAGACAAAGCTTAGAAAAACAATTGTCATTCCTCGCTGTAGCAATGAAATCCTTATTAACATTGTCCTTATAGCCCTATTGCATTATTTCTGTTTTGCCTTTGAATCTTTACTTATTTGATAGATCAGTCATTCACCTTCATCCTCCTGCTCTTTCATGAAGTACAGCACCACTGCACTGAAAGTGGTGCACACTTCTTATTCCCTAAGGAGTTAAGAAAAAGCTCCTTTATTCCCTTTTTCTTCTGTGCTGGATTATTTTCTGTTTTTTGCATTTTGCAGTATTTTATGCCACAGGAACAATGCTCGTGATGAGGATGTCCCTTTGCTTTGATGTTTAGCCATCCTTGAAGGCTGTTTACTGCTTTGCGTGCTTCCTTGTTATGAACACCCTCTCTTAAATAACCTGACAGTGTGACAAGTTATTTAAAACCACAAGTAGATATATTATTAACTGTTTTTTTTTCTTTTAAGTTTTTTTGCTATATTTAGAGGCACACTTTTTTGATAGCACAAAGAAAAATGGTAAAACTTGTATAAGATCAAAGCATCCACTATTTATATTTTTTGAATGTAATCCTTGGATGATGCACCATGGGCTAGCTGGAAATTTGATCCTTATTGACTCTGCTATCTAAGAGAAAAAAGAAAATAGGTAAGAACTAAAATAGTAATTGGAAATGGCTCCTGTGGAGGAAAGCTATCATGAAGCAAATTGATTCAGCAGCGGCAGAGTTGCTTTATTGATTGTACGTCCTTAGTAAATTAAAAAGAGGACCAAATACGTTAATCTTCTATGTGCATGCGTGTTTGACCATGACAATTCAGAATGTTCTGCCAGAATAAAGACACATATAGGACTGTGGGAATGTTATCTACTTCAGTCAGTAACAGAATTGTCAGAGATAAGAACAGAGTTCTTCAAAAACCCTTCTGGGTGAAATGTTCTTTCCTGTGCTCTAAACAAAGGATAGAGGAAGTACTCTTGCTTGGTTTTTTTAAGCATTCAGGTACAGTTAATCTAAATAAAGGAGTGAAGCATAGGAATTGCACTGATTTTCTTCAAAGGTTCACAGTAGGTTCCTTAAATTTGATTCTCTGTCTCAATTGCAATGTCAAATTTGTTGTTAATAGAAAAAGTGCAAAACTGTAAAATATTCTAGCTGAAGACCTCAGTCTGCTTCATAAGCGAAAGTCAGTTTTGGATTTGGATTTTTGGCTCTTCTAATTACTGCTAATTACTTAATGTCGTTGCCCATTTGCAAGTAAATTAGTCCTTTATTTATATTTTCCTTCCCATGTCATGGGAAGCAGCCACACAATGTGAGATTACAGTACAGTACAGAAAAGTAGGGAACAGGAACAGAGGTGGGATCCTGTGCTAGTGAGGATTAGACTTGCCGGATGTTACAGAGATAATCTCCTGTTTTCAACCTCAAATTCTGCAGCATCATAAATTTTGTTTCACCTATTTCTTGTTGGGTTAGAGTACCTGAAATTCAGCCAGGACATGCTCTTCTCTTATCTATTTTCCTGCCACTGCTGCCTGAAAATCCAGTTACCAGGGATAGTTTTGTGACCTGTCATTCCCGATGTGTTATCTGTTACAGAGCACTCTGAACCTCTGTTGGTTTGGATGCAGTTGTTAACAGTACAGGGTTTGTGGAGCATCTTCTGTGAAGAGTCTCTGGGGCCATGCAGTTGATGGGGGGAAAGGAATTGGAGATGCATGAGGTGAAGCAGCACAGAAGCAGGGAGCTGGAGGTACTGTTTCCCACTGCTTCATATGGAGCCTGGCATGTGGAAGTGAAAGGGAACAAGGTCCTCTTTTGGGCCCTGAAGGGAAATGGGAACTGGAAGTGTAGAGGACCCAGTACAGGTCTCTTCATTGACTCATGGGTAAAAAGCTCTGCAAAAACCGAGCTTTGTAGCTACTACTGACCCAGAAAGATGGACAGTGGGGTGGCGGAGCCTCCAAGAAGGAATCCGGACATGCTTGCGTTCAGTTTATTTTGCCATACTGTCTTGTCCCCTCACACCTGTCCTCAGCAGCAGTGAACCAGAGAGGCAAAAGACAAACTGAGATATCATCTCACCCATTTCATCCTACCACTTCACTCCTCATTTCTTTTCTTTCCATGCTTTTCCTTTCCTTGTCCGTTGGTCCTGATTAGTTATCTTCTGGTTTATTTGCCTTGCCAAACAGCTACATCTTTTTACAGAAAGTTGGTGCTGCTCATGCTTTATGGGACAGCCTCCCCATCAGATTTGTAAAGCCACTGTGTTTTCTCCTTTTTCACTCCATGCTTCTTTGACATTACCTAGAAATTGCAAAGTGCAAGGGAAGGAGTACAGTACCAAGTGGCTGCCATTCATCTATTTTGTAGCTATTGAAGTGTTTCATAATCAGAGCTTATAGTTGTGCTTTATTCCTCTTCCCCCATATCTCTCCACCCCTTTCAACCCTGCTGTTTCTTATCCTTGTCACTTCTTGCCTTAAATTTAGATAGCCCAATAGGAGAAGCTGTATCACTCTATGTGAGTGGTAGTACAGCATAAATAATTTTTTTCCTAAAAATGTAAATGCCCTTGTCGTTTGCTTCAGTGTGCACAACATTAAATAGTAATTGTCGTAAGTGGCAATTTGTAGTGTTTAAAAGTCTTGGTTATTCAGTCTCTGTCTTGCTGTGTTTTTGTGCTGAATGACTGATCGTTGCACCACTGTTTTCTCTTTGTTAAATGCATCTGTATGCAGAAGCAGAACTGCTCAATTTGTTTCAATCTGGCATACTGTAGTAAGTCTGCTTTTAAATTGCATACTTAGTAGGTTACAAATCAGGTGGCAGCACTTTCATGGTGCTAATTCTCCAGTGTACCAGGAACTGCTGACTTGAATCGTTTTTGACCACTTTTCTTTCTCAGTAAGTCTTCTGTAACTTGTTTGGCTTGCTTAAATTACCTGCTCCTTATTTTCCACAGCAAGAGTTTCTCTCATTTGGGAAATGTAAAAGGATAACATTCCTAGCCCAAGCGAAAGCAAAATGTACCACTGCCATCTGGGCTGTGAGATTAGAATAAAGCTGAAAGCGTTACCTCAGTATATTGCCATGGCTAGAAGCCAGATGGCAAATAATAAAAGGATGGTCTGGTAGTTGGCATGTTAGTCAGGATCTTTGGAGACTGCATGTGCTTGTTGTGCTGCAAACCTCCGAGAATGTGGGCAAGTTGGAAATTATTTCTCTCACCTAATACTTCTTATCTAAATGTTATGTATCTACAGAGTTAATTGTCTCAGCTCAGTCTGCTGGAATGGATAAGCATTTCCAGAGGGTATAGGGCCACTCCACATCACTTAGCTCTACATTTTACACTAGGATGAATAGCTCTGGGGAGAAACTTGTCTCTGCATAGATATCACAAAAACACAGTAGCTGATGGTCTTAGATACAGCAAATGAACCCTCTCTTCCTCTTATGCAGTTGCCTTTAGTTGTGGGGTAGTAATCCTTTCCTCCCTCACAGGTACATGTAGAGATTGAACCTGTGCTACTGTGTTCTTACAGAGAAAGTTTTTACTGTGAAAATAAAATTTTATATACATTTATATATATAAAATTTTAATTATATATGCATATCTTTGTGACTGCCTGAGATTTTTGAACACAGTGCTGAAGGGGAGAGATCTTTACGACAGGAGACCTGGAGACTTTTGCATCCCTAGGAAATATGCAGCTGTTCCGTGGCAATATTCGGTTGAACACGTTGGAGAGGCAAACAAAGCTAGGACTTGAGAATACCTGCTATGTATATGAAGCTCTGTAAGTCACACTCATTCACAGTGACTGGTTTTGTTTCTTTTTAGATTGTGATGGATTTCAAACACCCTGATGGCCATACCGTGGCAATTTTGCTGCCCCGATGCAGTTTATTGGTGATGACTGGAGAATCCAGATACCTGTGGACACATGGGTAAAAGTCCCTGCATTGCTGATAATAGAAGAACAATAAATGTTGTTTGTTTCCTTTATTAATGACATTCTGTATTTAAAATTGCTCTGAAAGAAATCAAGTCAAGTTTTATAATTAATATACAAATTCACTCCTCTGCTCAGTTGCTGCTCAGGTTAAATTATAAAACTTGGGGATTTAGGAAGCTGATTGCTAGTCCCAGAGGTGTAGTTTACTGCTGCTGTCACAAGTGAAGTTCACTGG
Source organism: Pipra filicauda (assembly GCF_003945595.2). Classification (NCBI taxonomy): domain Eukaryota; kingdom Metazoa; phylum Chordata; class Aves; order Passeriformes; family Pipridae; genus Pipra; species Pipra filicauda. The sequence goes on from NW_024104432.1 coordinate 1,368,871, forward strand.
GAAATCTCACTCTCTTATATTGGCAGTGTGAAAGTTCTTAATAACTCTGAGCTGGCAAAGAATTGATTTTAGTGCAATTAGCTTCATCTTTTCCTTTCTCTCTTTTCAGCTCACAGCTTTTCCCATTGGATCACATATGCCAAAGGCTTGAGACGGGGGCTGGTTTAGGAGAGTGACTTCCCTTGCACAGAGGGCATGAGGGTGACAAAGGGTCGTCTTCCTGAGCTATTCCCAACTGCTTTAGGGACATTGTAGCTGCCGATAAGATTGCATTGTACTGAGCAGGTTTGGAAAGAGATCTCTTGAAATATGTCTTGATGTTTTGCCTATTATAGAATTTAAATACATACTTTTTAAACTGTGACCCACTGGGAGATACTTACAATAGGAGTGCTGAAATTGGCAAAAAGGCTGAAACCTTGACGAGATGTAAGACTGACAGTAATGCACTTCAGGAGAATATGGAAACCCTCATAGTGGACAGAAATGCCCATGGTAAACATTTCTTCCTTTTTTTTTACCCAAACTGTCACTGGTTCAGCAGTCAATTGGAGACACTAATTACATTCTGTGTAAATTAAACATCAAATCCTTTTATTGGCAGAAAATTTTCTGCCTTTTAATTTTACTGGTTAATTTGTATTATAGAGAAGGATGAATATGAACTCCTTGATGACCTTTACGTTGTTCATTTTTATAGAGCTCTTATACCACCTGTATATTCCCTCATGAAATAAATAGTTGTAGAAAGCACTTGGTACTTCTGATGTGCACCATTTTAGAAGCCCAGGGCAGTGAAGTCCCTTGGTTTTCGACATACAGGACTGAACATGGGTACCAGCGTTATAAGCTTCTTATTCTTGTCCTGTCAAGTACTGTCAGTCATCTTTTGGAAAGGTTATCTACGGCGCTGAGAACGTAGTGCAGTCAGTGACACTGTCAGTGGGCAGTCCCCAACCCCAGGCATCAGGCAGCACCATGGGGCTGGTCTGAGGCCAGATTGGAATGTTAGCCTGGGGGTCAAGACAGTGGCCATGCACAGGCAGAGCTGGGGATGCATTTGGGGATGTAACTAGAGCAAGGCCTAGTGGGGTAGCTTCCCATTAAAAGCATCTCCCGGGGAAGGAGGGCTTGCCCTTGCTGAGGCATCAACTTTCTCCAAGGCTACCAGCTGTGCTCCTTCCAAGCTGACCCTGGGCAGCCACACTCCCAGGAGGCAGAAGGATGCATGCCAAGCACTTGCAGTACATGCCAGCAGGCATTCAAGTTGGGATAGTGCACCTGCCTATTAAGAACTGGAATGAGATTATTACTTAACTCACTTGTACCTTCAAGTGATGGTTGTCTTTTGAGAACCAATGACAAACTACGTTTGAAATGAAGATCCCAGGTATTTCTACTTACATATAAGTGATTCCTGTCCCAGTGCTTGTCCACCTTTCCTAAGAATAGTTTTCCTGTATATTTTTAAAAGTGGTAGTGGGTCAAGATACTCAACAGGAGTAACCTTTTCATCATGCTAGTGGAACGTAGTATCACAATCAACAAGATTAATCATCCAGCGAGAAAGTGTAGTTATTTCACTTGCACACATAATGTCAAAAGGTGGTTAAGGTCAGTTGTGATGCCTTTTATCTATACCACAGAAGTCAAATTAGAGAGCAAAAGAGTCAGTTTTGAAATTATTCTGGAAATGTTTTTGATGTGTATACTTGGATACCAGGGAATTAGAGACTTAGTTTTGATCCCATTAACAAAGTGCACGAAAAAAGGATTTTTGTTCAGTTCTCTCTGAAAGAGAAACGTATGATTTAGAAATAAGCTATACAGTGTCATCAAGGAGGACAAAAGATGTATGGTTTTTTTGTCTCATAGGTGAAAGTAAAATTCTGACTATTCTGATGAGGTTCATTTGTGATGGTTTTTTTCCGATGAATTTCATTTTTGGTTGGGTAGCCTGGCAAAACTCCATTCATGACACTGCAATAGTAAAACTCCTCTGTGCCAAGCAAGAGGGTGTGGAGCATTTTATTTTTGGCATTGGGAATCCTGTTTTTAGCCTAGCCTTTATCCAGAGTTCTTGCTTGTCATATAGGTAAAAGGAAATTATTAAGATTGAAACCACAACCTTGAAAAAGAAGATCTAATGTCTTATCTTATTGATGCAGGTACAAAAGAAAATCAAATAAAAAATCTTCTAACTCAGGATTTGAAGTTCTGCTGTCAAGGGAGTCTTGGGCATCCTCAGCTGATTAATTCATCATAGCTCCATTATCTGCTGTGAGCAAGGCAGTTCCTTATTAGATCCCATCCTTTCCATGGCTACCTTGGGAGATTTCCATTCTTCAGGCTATTCAATGTCTCCTTTTTGCAACATCTGTATGGAGCATCAATATGCTGCTTCCTGACCTTCCGACAGAAAGGACCTGCACTCTTTTTCCCTGATACTGCATGAGAAATCAGCTTTCCTGCAGCAGGAAAGCTGGCATACAGCAAAGTACAGGAATGCTTATCAGGCTGCAGGATGTCTTCTTGGCATTTGGGTCGTTCTTGGTTAAGTACAGGCACTGGTTGACAGTTTCATGTGACCTGCAAAAAAGATCTGGTACAAATTTGAGATGAGATTGAATGGCCAGCTTTATAAAAATGTCAGACACCTTTTTTTCCCCCCCTTTTAGTTTGACATGTGAGGGTTTAACTCAACTAACAAATATGGAAGTGAGTTTTATGCTGAGAATTTGTCCTGCTGAGGGTCAATTACTTGGAAGTCGGCATTTTTGAAGGGGCTTCACTGAGAGGGCAATTCCTTAGAGATGATTTGTTTGTTTGTTTGTTTTTTTCTTCAAGAAACTTCTGCAGTAATCTCCTTGATGACTAAGTTCAGGAAGCGTTTCAGTGTGAAAATAACAGCTTTGAAGTGCTGAGCTATTTCCCTGAAGAGTTTCCATTTTGTTCCAAGAATATCCACTTTTTCCCATTTGCAAGTGATGGGAAGTTACATGTAGATGCAGCTGTTTCTCTTCTCACATGTTGTGTTTCTCATTTTACTTCCTCATTTTCCATTTCTGAACTTTGAGAGAGATCCATTTGTAGAGCTATTAAAAATTCTTGGGTTTGGTACTTTTTCATAATGTAAACCTCTTCATAAAATTAGAGAGCTCATCATCACTTTAATTTTATTAATTTTGGACATTTAAAAATATTTTTGTGTTCCTCTAAGACCCATGCCAAACCCAGAAGTAGCTTAAGAAGCTCTGTTTCCAGTTTGCTTGCTTGCTTGCTAGGTAGATTTTGCTCAAGAAAGATCTACAACAGAAATTCTCCCTTTAAACAGTTTAATAGATCTCCCAAGAGCTTAATTTTTGCATTTTCTGCTGTCAATAAACGGAAAAGCAATTTTGTTGTAAAGCAGAATTCATTTGAGAGGCCCATTTGCAACAAGAAACTTCAATCTGCTAATGTAGACCTCAGCCAATTCTATGCTTTTATACCCATAGCCACCATTTTTAGTAGTATATTCTATCTTTACCATACATATTTTTATGTCACATTGTCATGGTTTAACCTCAGCTGGCAACTAATTACAATGCAGTTGCTTGCTTACTCCCCCCACCCTGCTGGGGAGAATTGGAGGGAAAAAGTAAACTCTGTGGGTTGAGATAAGAACAGTTTAATAATTGAAACAAAATAAAATACAATAATGACACAATGATGATAATAATAACAATGCTAGCAATAGTAGTGAAAGGGAGAGAGAGAGGAATGAAAACCAAGTGAAACAAGTGATGCCCAGTGCAGTTGCTCACCACCCACTGACTGATGCCCAGCCTGTCCCAAGCAGCAATGGGTGCCTCCTGGCCAACTCCCCCCAGTCTGTATACTAAGCAGGACACACTATGGTTATGGAATATCCCTAGTTTGGGTCAGCTGTCCTGGCCAGGCTCCCTCCCAGCTTCTTGTCCACGTGTCTCTGGCTGAGCACGGGAAACGGAGAAGTCCTCACTTAGATTAAACACTACTGAGAAATAGCTACACCATCAGTGTTTTTTCAACATTATTCTCATACTAAGTCCAGAAGACAACACTGTTGCTGTTAGCACAGATACTAAGAAGAAAATTAGCTCTATCCCAGACAAAACCAGGACAAAAATAAATATATTCAAAAAATTAAGTCCTAGGCAAATAAACAATCAAATTTTATGGAAGAAAAGGGAGGGAGGGCAGGGAAATGTAATTACTTAAAATTAAACAAGACTTTAATTAATGTCATTAGTTTGTGTCAGCTCTTTTGTCTCTAAAATTGAATAAGCAGAAAACTGAGAAGCAGTAGTATGTTAAATAGCATACTGTAATCACATTTGTCTTAGTGTATAAGAATTGCCTTCTTACAAAGATGGATTGGGTTTTTTTCTGATGCAAATTGAATTATACCTTTATTTTGTATTACTTTATTTTAGAATCACACCCCGAAAATATGATATCATTCAAGCATCTGAGCTTGGGCAAAAAGTTGGAACAATCACTGCTGATGTTGGAGATATAACATTAAATCGAAGGGAAACGAGGACATCATTTACATTCAGGAAAGTGAGGAGAAACCCTTGCAATTGCAGTAAGTGTCTTGAGGCAGTCTTCAAGTCAAAATTGTTATTTATCACCAATACATAAGCTTTTTCTGGTATGAGCAAATCAGTTTATTCCTTTGGGTAGTTTAGGCAGTCCTTGTAGCCATTCCTGGATGGCTCAGGGTTAGGCATACTATATGGCTTAAGTTGGTTGCATTCATGTGGTTGCTGGAGTTTCTCTATACAAGGAGTCAGTTGGCTTGCTCCAAAGCCAGGCAGGTAATCTGGAATCTTGCATTTCATTGACACTTCAAGTGCTTAAATAATGTAACAGAATAGAAGTAACTACTATTCTTCAGAAGTAACTACTATATCTCAGTTTTGATTGGTTTTTGAGTGAGCCTGTAATTTTGTGAAAGTAAGTACATTAGAGAGGAGAAGCAGACATATCTGCAGTGATAGAGCCATGTAAGTGCCTTAGGGCAGAACAGATAATAATAGACAGGTGACTCAATGATTACATAGAACTGAAGTCCATTTGTACCCTCAGAACAGAATTTCAGAGGCTGAGTTGCAATGATGTCATGGTCTTTGGCATTAGGGACACTATCTCAGTTCTGAAAACATTAACATAGGAGGATTAATGATCACTGCAGACAGCCTCTGGAACATGTGGGCAGGTTGCTTGTTTTCAGGTCATCAAACACTTCTGCAGTTTGACCTCCATTTCAGTTTTTAAAAGGTAAAGGAGGAATGAAGCATTTTTGCATTTTAATATTTCACTTTTAATTTTATTTTGCTAAATGCACTTAACCCATAACGAATCACTTAAAAAAATTAATGTTCTTTAACTGTTGCTATATCTAGTTTACTCATCTGTCTGTGACAGCCAGAAAGGACAGCAGAGACTGGTACAACCTTCATTTCCCCACAATGAGATGGAGGCCTCAAAGCTGGAGCAAGAATACGTACACAAGGTGTATGAAGAGATTGCCACACACTTCAGCAGTACCAGGCATAGCCCATGGCCCCGAATTGTAGAGTTTCTCAGGTCCCTGCCAACAGGATCAATAGTGGCTGATATTGGCTGTGGTAATGGGAAATATCTAGGCATCAGTGAGGATTTGTACATGGTAAGTAGTAGCTACTGTCATTTCCTTTCATTGGGTCTAGTGTTTATTCTGTTGTGTTGTTGTAGCATGTTGGAAGTTCAGTTGTGGGAAGAATGCCAAGAACAGAAAGCTGTTTCCTGGTCCAAGATCAATTGCCAATTGTGTTAGGTTTCCACATGTGTTCATTATGTGCATTACCCTTTTCTTTTTTTCAAAGCCACTTTTGCTTTGCAATTCAAAATATGTTAATAAAAAAATAGTAATGGATGCAATGGATTGAAAAATTGTAACGGATGGTTTAGCCTTTTGTTGTTGAATAAACTTGTTAAAAGAGAAAATGGTTGGGCAATTTGAATGCTTCCAAGAACTTTTTCACTTGGCTCGTGCACAGGTAATGCAATCTACATGTCCCTGAAATCTCCACGGGCAGCACTATTTTTCACATATCCTCTTCAGTTCCTTTTGGCCCGGTGGCATGTCTCATTTGTGAATGATGTCATGTTTGGCTGTCCCACCTCTGGCTCTGTGCATAGGCCCAGTAAATATGCCAACAAAAAATTCACAGGGAAGTCTCAACTTTGGTACAGAGTTCTGGTCTTTCTCTCACTCCTTTTTCTTCACTTTTAGACAGTTCTGACATCATTCTTGCTCATGTTCTCTCTTTCCCTGTCTCACAGTCTGTACTTAGTCCAGTTTTACTTCTCCCCCTTCCTATCAGGGAGAGATGAAGCACATACAAATATGAACCAAGAGATAGTTTTTATTGCAAATACTTCAAAGACTTTTTGGAAAAAAAAGTACAAACTTCCTGTTGTTTTAAATCCCCAAAAATCTCAGAGGAGTGTGCATCATGGTATCTGCTCTCCCCTGTTCCAGATCTGTCTGGTTTTTTCACATGCTTGTACTGTGAAACACTTTGAAATCCATCAGTCTTGAAAACTTCTATGTAGAGCAAAGCATTCATTATTGATAATAAAACTTGGAGTTATTTGTCTGTTTCAGGAGTTTCTCTCTTGCTGTTTATATTCAGCTAAAAACATAAGTTGTTATTTACAACCCTGTCTGTATTAGTAATGGATTTATTTCCTTACTGTTCTTATAGGCTAGAATAACATCAAGCAATGTATAAGTAGGTGTGTTTATGCCTGACTGCTGTAGCCTGCATATAATTATTAACGTTCAGTACTTTTCAGTCTTTCACTCCTGACTGCTATTAAAAAAAAAATCAGCATACCTAACTAGAGAGGAGCAACTTTTATCAGGGTCCCATGAAGATCAACTGGTCCTAGAATGAATTTGGTAAATTGCACTCGTGGAGGTTTGTGGTAGACTTTTAAGGTGCTGAGTTCCAAAATTGGCAGCACCAGTCTGTTTCCTGAAGCCCACAGTTAACCAGTTAAGGGAAAGAAAGATCACATATCAGCTGGCAGTCAAAGGAAAGCCAGCCCCTTTCTTCTATTACTTCAGGAGTTACCTGATTCCTTATGTGTCTGCAGGAGAAAGACAAAACATGAAAAATAACAGTGAAAGGGAGGAAACTTTTAAAGAAGTAGTTCAGACAGTTGAAAAACAGAATCTGGGAATTGCTTCATTCAGTTGGCCTCCCTCAACATTTTATTTTCCACTGGTGACAAGTAGTTGTTCTTGGTGGAGACAGACTTTAGACTTTGCGTTTGCTTATTTTCATCTACAAGTCAGCACAGTGTCTCAGGAGGATGGATGTAACTGCTTCCTGAAGGCAAGCAGTGTGCTGTAAAGGTTACTTTATGCTTTTATGTTTTAAGTAGCAGTGCTAATGGTAGATCAAAGCTAAGGTAGCTCTCTTGGTGGTTTTAAGCATCAGGCACTGTCTGAACATATCTCTGCTGTGGCCTATGCTATTGTATTTGCTTCAGTTTCTTTGGATGATTACATGCAGCCTTATCCACTTGAGTATCCTTGTGTGACAATGAAATGCACAAGTCCATCTGTGCTCAGCAAAAATAACAGTGCTGTAATGGCTGCATGATTCTGGCACAGTGAGAGAGCAGCAATAAAGAGCAGCAATTTCATGACAAATAAATTCAGATTAAGAATGTTTGAGTTAGAGATGGAATCCATGTCTGATGTAGCTAGGACAAAGACTGGAGAAAGGTTGAATTTAAAAGAGTTTCAGATTACTTTTTTTTTCTGTCTCGCCCAGCTTTTTTATTGTTTGAATGAATGCAAAAGAGAGACATGATTTTAGGGTTGTTTATCCACAATTCTCTCCCCACCCAACCTCATTTGGGGAATTATTTTAACAGATTTTATTTAAGTGCTTTCAAGCTTAATATTCATATTTGTAAGCAGGGCTTTTATGGAATGCTGTGTCTGAGCCTTAGCCATTCCCCCCTTACCACAAAGGTTTCATTCCAGAGCCAGTTGACATTATTATAAGGATCTCATCAATTTTTATGAGCTTTAGCTTTGTCTCCTAGTTTCCAGTGTTGAGGTAGGAGTGGTGATGTGTAAATCCCTGAAAGAACATTCGACATCATCACAGGGCTGGCGTGTGAATGAAAGACATTGAAACCTTTCAAATTTGTGGTTTACATTTTTAATTGAACTAATAAACTGGTAGGAAATCCAGTTGCAAACAACTGAAAATGCCATTGGGTAGATATTTTTTCTTTATATGTAAAGAAATTACTCTCCTTGACAGAACAGTGATGCTAGGAAAAAAACTGTGGCTATGCAGGACCCAAAATTATTTGCTTTAATACAGATGTTCCTATTTCTGTAGTGTGTGTCATTCAAAGGTAATTGGTAATATAGTTTATATTTCACAAGACCTTGTAAGACACCCTTTTTCTGCGAGATGTTCATCTCTGTTTCCTGCATTATGGTCCCAAACTGGGATTCACTGGAACTTTATAAGAGTTTGATTTTTCCAGGGTGTGGGGAAGAGAGAGGATTAATATTTGCTGTGGTATGGCTGCATAATGTTGGGTGGGTTTTAGTTGCACTGGGTTCATGCTTATTAAGAACAGATTTCTCTCCCAAGGACTTATTAGTAGAAAGTAAAAGCAGGAAGGACAAAACTAATTAGTAAAGGTATACCTGGAGCAAGTTCATCATATTTTAGCAATTGAAGGGCGAGACGGAGGAACCTTTCCTGCCCTTTTCTCTCAATGGATAGCAGTCATTAAATTGATAAGAGATCTGGGAAGAGAGCTCAGAAGGAACTGGGCAACAGCAACATAAACCCAGAATGAATGCTGAGTCGCTCAGCTTGGTTCTGTTGCTTTGTCATTGAGAAATGAACTGCGCGTCTTAGACATACCGCTTTGTTTCCAGAGACACCCTGGCTATGTACAATGGAAAACCAAAACACTATGTGAAAGGAATGCTAAAAGCCTGACTCAGACCAACTGGAGCAAGGAGATGTGTCTGTCTTGCTGTGGTTGTGCTGGCGTCTCTTTTTCTATGTGTGTGTGTGTGTGTGTGTGTGTGTTTGCTGGAATGTAATTTAGTTCCTTGAGGTTCTCATGCTATTAGTTATAGCTGAGGTATTTCTCTGGGGAGCCACATAATTCCATTCGGTGGCTGGATTTCAGAATTAGATGTTGTTTTCTTCATTGCTTTCTAATGTGCTGAATAAATCAGGTTTCCAGATACTTAAATGAACTAATTCTACCAGGATAGTTATAATGAGATAATGTAGAAAGAAAATATATGATGGTGGGCAACCTCGACCTGTCTTTACCTATATTTAAGCTTCCAAGAGAATTTATCTTTTGCAGATTTGCAACACCATTACAGAGCAAGCAATTTATTTAGTGTGTTTTGCCCCCTAATGATCTATTCCAAACCATTGTGTTAAGTAGATTTTATAAAATTTACTGTAGCTACTCCTGGCTGAAATGGTGGAGATGAAGGTGCCTAGAAACATGAGAGAGCAGGATGGGATATCTACCTGTGTTATCTGTTCCCAGGAAGGCAGTACAGGGCTGCTGCAAACTCAAACAAATCACAGGTGTTACATTTGTTTCTCCCTCCCTTCTCCTCTTTTCTCTCGGTCTTTTTTTGTTGTTTTTATTTTCTCAAGGTTTGTGTTACCCAGCATGCCCAGAGTGGGTGTGGTTTGCCTGGTGAAAAATCCAAGAAGCCTGAGAAGCCAGCCTTCTTTGGGGAAATACTAAAAAGAGTAGAGCAACTTGCTGAGAGGTGGTCTCACTAAGAGTAGATGCAGCTGAATAGTCAGCCATGCTATTTGAGATATATGTGAGAAATTGATGGGACTGAGCAAGGAATTTGATTTAGAGAACTGGGAAAACAGGTATAAGAAATGATTGAGAAGACTCATAGATAATAAGAAATGGAGAACTGTTAAAATGTATACAGCTTGTCTCACCAAGAGATGTACTAGATTTGACTGGATTTGGACACTGAACTAATAGTAGTTCATCTATCTTTCTCCACTCTTCTGGAAAAGATGTCAGCAAGGACAATAAATATCCTGTGCTGAGCATAAAAATTAGAGATATGGACTGGCAAAAATTAAAGCTTTCCAGTTATATTTTGAGGGTTTTTTAAAAATGTTTGAATACATATTTAATTAGAAAGAGAAAAATAAACCTGTTGTTAATTAAAACAGTCTTTTGAACTCTTTTCTATAAATGAAGCTTCATCACATCAAAGCTTCTGCATGCTTTAGAATATAGAAATCAGTTAGTAATGGAATTGGGAAAAACTGAGTTTGGGATCTCTGGCCCTTGCTATAAATGTTTTCTGTACTCATAAAAACCACAGATAGGCTCATTTTCCAGCTGCAAGCTGGCATTGCACCACAAAAGTTGTCTGGGTATTGACAGCTTATTGTTTTCTAAGTGACTTAAACCAATGTATTTTGGTTTTTACTGAATGCATGTCTCTTGTAAGCCAGTAAATGCAGGAATGTGTGATTATAATTATTTTAAAATATTATACAGAGATAATAGTAGTAAAATAATTCTAAATTTTCCTAGCTTCTGCACCAGGCATCTGTGGTGACTTCCTGTGTTCACCATTTATGCATATATGTATAGCACCTATTATCACATTTACATTTAAAAACACATAAAGTTTAGGCTGAGATACCTATTGTAGAACAGCTGCACATTCAAAGTGATCTATTTCAAAGTCTCCATTTTCATTGCAAAACAGCATCTTTTTGCTGTTGGGTGAACATTGGCTTTAGTAAGTATGACAATACAAGTAAGCCTGACTTCATAATATTTGATATAATTTAGATGCAAATGAGGACTTTGCATTCTGGCAGTCATGCCTTTGTTCTCATTCTCAGTTCATTGGATTTCATCAACATACATTGTAGTCCTTTTCAAGGTCATTTTGGGAACAGAGGATTGCGTTCCATTATCCAACCTGTTTTCTCTGTAGATATGGAGGGCCAAAGCAATTCTTTCTGGGAAAGCTTACTGTCAGTGGAAGCTGCAAGTGTTCTTCTCCCTCCTTCTGCCAGCAGTGAATTTGATCCTTTGAGTTTTGTTATTAAGTACTGCAAGCTAATGTCTTAATTGCAAAAGTAGTTAAAGGCACCAGTAATGAGGTGTGCAATTGCCAACATGCAGGTTGCCAGAGTAATTTAAAGACACTTCAGTTGGCTTCCAGTGTGAAGTGATGGGGATTTATGTTTACTTCCAAGTAAACACAAATTTCTTTTTTTTATTCATGAACAACTCTATTCTCTCAGTGCTTCAGTAAATGTGAGAGGCCAAGAAATACATGGGAAGAAAGCAATGCTAGGATTGATCTTTTCAGGTCTTTTTATTGCTAACTGGCAGGACAATATGTACATACTCATAGTGCTATTTTTGTGGAGGATTATCTTGTGTTGTCAGGTTGGCATTTTCACAACTGTTTCATTTACGTTGGATCAAAAGTCAGGGACCTGGCTAGAAAGCGGCTCATCTGGAAGCTTTCAGGATATACGACTGGAACAGAATTCTAGTTTTCTTCAAAACTGTAATGGTAGGCTAAAGGATAAAATGATTTGAACTGATAAAATGAAAAATTATGATGGAAAACAAATATATTTTAATAACTGCAAAAGAGATTTTTAATTTTGGCAGTATGTTTTCTCTGCTGGGTTGATTAAGCAGAGCAAGTTGTTTGTTATTCTTCTTGTGTCAAAGATGGTTTAGTATTCTTTCAGTATTGAATGCAATAAATATTGTCAGCAGTAATTATTTAGGATTCTGAACCTGTTTTCTGCTATCTACTTGTTGCTGGTCATTGAAAACAAAAATAAATTATATTCTTATACAAGCAGAGTTCGATATACAACCTGGTAGCAGGGCTTTGGTTAGAGTGTTCAGTGTGCATGGCAGATGTGAAAATGAGGGTGGTGCATGCCTCACTCTATTTCTTTCTTTTAGAAAGGGTATTGATCAGTTTGGGTTTATTGTTTTTTTGCAAGCATGTAAAAAAGCTTCTTCTAGATGCTGATTTTTCAAAGATGGTAAGTCTTGCTGTCTTTGGCATGGACACTGGGCAAATTTTAAAGGGGCAAAACCCAGATGTTTTATGAGGTGTTCTGAAATGGTTTTTAGGGGTCATTTCACCTGGACTGTACAGAACCTTGGAATATGATGTTGTGCTTAAATTTTTTGTGGATCATGATACTGAGGGGTAAGAAGACTGTATCTGAGCACTTCCTTACTTCCACTGAAGTGAGAAAACCTGATTGTGATCAGTGTCACTGTATGACATACTATAGTGATGCCACCGAAGTCACCAGATGGTCATTTGCACTAGTAGATCAGCTTTTGTTAGTTCAGTACTTAGGTGCTTCAAATGTTGTCAAGTTAACAAATGGCAATTGAAATGGAAAGAAAATACTGAGGTTAGGTCACTTCTCATTTTGCTGATTTCAAGATACTTTGAATTAGTTTTGAAGAAAAGTTGGGTTGAAACCTGGTCCATCCTAAGCTGGTTCATAATCAGGGTGGTATAATGAGCTGTCTACTATCAAAATCAGGGTGGTATAATGAGCTGTTTACTATCCAGTCTTCCAGCTTTGTTTTAAGTTAGCATCAGGGTTGTTTTCTTCTTGTTTATACCTGGGAACCATATATTCCTCTTAAGGCTATTTTCTCACTCTCGCTCTTGTTTTGATTTCAAACTAAAATGTGTTCCCTCAGTAGGAGACTGTGATGACTCTATTACTGTAAGCATCAAGTGAAAATCATTTTCCAGTTTTGTAATTATCCTCTTATGAAAAGCTTAACGAAACACTTTCTGTTCTAGGTTGGCTGTGATCGCAGCAAAAACCTGGTGGATATTTGTGGAGAAAAGCATTTCCAGGCTTTTGTCTGTGATGCCCTGTCGGTGGCAATACGCAGTGGTTCCTGTGACGCCTGCATTTCTATTGCTGTAATACACCATTTCTCAACAGCAGTAAGTCACCCCTCCCTGTGCTACACTGTGCTGCTGTACTGCTGTGCAGAGCTGCTAATACTACAGTGAAAGCAAAAGGGAAGACCAAAATGGGAAGAAGTTGAAGATTTGCATTCAGTGTAAGCAGCTGTCAGAGCAGAGTTAAGCTGCTATGCTACTGCTGCTTCTTAGACTTTTCTGTTCATATTCTCTCTCTCCTTGTCAGGTGCCCTTGCTCCTCCTGGTGCTTTGGTCTAAATGTTTATGTTTCCTTTTTGTCTGCTTACAATTAATGGCATAGGAGAAGGGGGCTCTGCTTTGGGAGTCAGGAGCTATATTTCTTCCTGGCTTGGATCTTTGGCTCTTGGGCAGATCTTGTAGTTTTTGGTTTTTTCCCTCTGTGCATTCATTTTCCATCTCTGAATGAAAGGGACACTGCTCACTGGTCTGCTTTATCTCTGGGCTGTGTAAAGTTCTCCTGGCAGGAACTGCGTGATGGTAACAAGTTTCTAGACCATGAAGCCATCTTGGGGCCCCATGGATCTCTCAATACCAGAAATGCAGCAAATGTTTCCAAATCCAGTATAAAAAAGTAGAAAGAAGTCTGTTTTGGAGAAGGCTGATGTGTTTGTTTGGGTGGTCAGAGGACCTGTGTTTAAGCTGTAAATCTGACTCCTTGAACTGCAAACTTAGGGTGTGCATCATCAGGTTTGGTAGATTTAAATCTGGGATTTTAAATAATGAATAACCTTCTTGAAGAGGCATGCATCATTTTCAGATGGACTGTTATGCTCAGCACAGGACTATTTTCAAATGGAAAGAGAATAATAAAATCATTTAGGTTAGAAAAGACCTTTGGATCATCTAGTCCAGCTGTTAACCCAGCACTGCCAAGTTCAGCACTAGACCGTGTCACTAAGTGCCACATCTACATGTCTTTTAAATACCTCCAGGGATGGTGACTTCACCACTACCCTGGGCACCCTGTACACCCTTGTGGTAAAGATGTGTTTCAGTGAGAACCGTGTTTAGAAAAACGTCTTGGCTTGCACATAGTGATGGACTGTATTATGAATGAAAATGAGTAGTGAAAAAATCCCTTACTTTTAATTTTTATTGTATCTTGGGGGGACAGTAAGGAGGAGTTGCTGCCATTCTCCTTACTTTTTGTTTATGTACTAGCTTCACGTTTCTGCTTTTCCTTTCCAGGAGCGGAGACTGGCTACTATCCGTGAACTAGCCCGGCTTCTAAGACCTGGTGGAATGGCACTCATTTATGTCTGGGCAATGGAACAAGAATACAAAAACCAGAAGTCTAAATACCTTAAGGAAAAGAATGGTAGTAAAGGCAAAGAAAAGGAAATCAATACTGGCACAACCCAGAGACTGCTTACTGATCAAGTGCCTGGAAGCAGCAGCCAAGACTCAGCATGTTCTGATCAACTCATTAATGACTTGAAGGACGAAGGCTGCGATGCAAGGCCAGTAGGAGCAGACTCCAAACTGCCTGTTCACACTAACCGAACCTCCTTTCAGTCTCAAGATTTGCTGGTTCCCTGGCACCTGAAAGGTGGTACTAAAAAGAAAGAGGAAAGTGTTGATACAGTGTTGGTTCCAGCTGATTCCAAGGAATCACAAGAAGTCAGCCCTGTTTTCCACCGCTATTACCATGTATTCTGTGAAGGGGAACTGGAAGCAGTGTGCAGATCCCTGGATTGTGTGAGGGTTCAGAAGAGTTACTATGACCAGGGAAACTGGTGTGTGATTCTAGAAAAGTTGTAGCCTGTGGTGTTTCCTCCACTATCTTTGTTTTTTGCAGTGTGAAAGGTATTTTTAATGCAGGCTGCAGCTGTTGCCTCTTTAAAAATAGCAGAATAAAGACTGTGTTTGAATTAATAATGGTGGCTAGCACTGTGTGCATATTTTAACAAAATAATGGCCAAATTCAGATACTACATCTGTAGAGTGTTTACTTCTGTGAATTACAGTGGAGAGGATTAAGTGGGAAAATACTGGCCATGCAAATCAGTGTTGAGCTTTTAAAGACAAAGGGCCTGGTTCTCCCTTCTCTTACACTGGTTTATGGTGGTGTAGCTGTAGTGGTCTCTCTGCAGCCCACAGGTAATTGGAATGGAGCTCTGGGCAGGAAAAGCAGAGCTGTTTGCTGTGTAAAACTATGGGCCAGGGAAGAGGGAATGAATGGCATGTGAAGTAGTTTGGGTGAAGAGTCAAAACGTTGCCTCAGATTTGATCCTGCTGTTTTGGTATCCATGAGGGGTCACAGATCTCTTTCAGTTTAGAATTTACTCTCTTGGTTGTGGTAATAATGGTTTCCTCAAAGGGAACTGGAAAATCAGTGGGGATACCACAACCATTTTTCTCTTCCTTGACTCTCAAACACCCACAATTCATGCTGTCACTCCCCAGATTTCCGTAGCTCTTCATTGTAATGTTGTTTGAAAGCTCCTCTGAGGTGTGAGTTGCCCAGCTGGAATACCCTGGCCAACTCTGCTAGATGCCTGTGTTCCTGTGAGCACAGGTCTCTGTGCCAGTAGCACCAAGACTCGTGTTGTGGGGTGACCCTTAGATCCCCCGGTGAAAAAACCAGGAAATATATTAAAGAGAAAGCAATATTGGTGCAGATTTTCTACAGGGTAGTTTCAACCTCTGAAAGTTGGCAGTGGAACAAGTTTTATTTACTGCACTTCAGAAGAGCAAAGAACTGGAGTAGAGAGGAACTGATGCTGGGCTGGCTGACTCAGCAGCCCTTTTGCCTGTGGTCTGCAATGACTAGCACAATTTATTTAACACAACTCTTATGCTATCCAAGGGGAGTGCCACCTGCAATGCATTTCTAGAATTAAAACATACTGGGCTGGCTTTTGCAGGGTGAGTGGTTATTGGTGCCTCTGGAAACCAGGGCTGCTAAGCTGCCTGTTATATTGCTTTATTACCTATAGTTGTAGCAAGACCTATGGTATAGGCAGATCATGTTGCTGCAACTGATGGCATCTAAACCGAGGTGTCCACCCTAAATCATGTGAGAACTTGGAGATCAGCTGCGTGCCCTTGGCCTACTCCTGCCTGCCTCACAGTTTAAAGACTGCTGTGCTGGCAGTTTGCTTGCAGTCACCATTTCTCCTGGGCTCCCATCTTATAATGGAGAAAGCCTGATGGGAATGACAGTGGTAAGAGAGAAATTTGCTGCCACCACAATTCACCTGTTGTGTGTCTTGCTCACTATCTGCTTCCAAAGAGCCCTTGGGGAAGATCTCATTCCTGAGCTGCACATATTGTCCAGGTAGCCCTGTCCTAACTGATTTCTTTCCTTTGGGCTACATGGAAGCTTGTCTGTGACTGTGAGCCTGCTTGTGCACATTCAGGAGTTGATTTGCATGCATTCAAGGAATATCACATAGCTGGAAGCATGTTTTGCATCAAGGTCTCTGAGCTGGCTTCAGTACTGGGACGCTGTGTCTGAGTGCAGCAATGCACCCAGTTCCCAGCTGGACTGTAGGACCAGAGCTAGGACGCAGTGCCACACAATGTCAGTGTGTCCCTGGTGAGAGAGGGCAGGAACAGCCTCTGCTGGGTGTCTGTGCAGTGACTGACTCACTAAATTGAACTCCTGTTATTTCTGATTATGTGAATTGCATTCATGTAGAATAAAGTAGGAGGACCATGAACTACATCTCTCAAGCTCTGTGTCTGTATGGCCCTGTGTTTGCTGGTGCCTGGACTCTTGCTGAGCACATGGCAGCTGCTGTTTGTACATTTGCCTGTAGGTGCATTTTCTGTAAGAATATACAGTGTGCTGGCAAGAAACACAAGCATTGCTTGAAACAGTCTGAAGCGTTGCCATATCTTGACCTTGTGTGACAAATTAGGAATCAAGTCTGCAGCTGTGCTCGATTCCTCAATGTACTCCTGTTCTGCCTGGGGATAGCTCAGAGGTGCTGCCTCCAAATTCACTGCTGGCTCTGAGCTGGGCACAAGGTTAAGCAGTGCCCAGCAGTGTTCTAACCTGGGGCTTGAATGCATCAAGTTGACATAAACCCTGAACAGTCGAATGCTAAGTCACAGCAGCATTTCTAATTCATTTCACCCTAACTCGGAGCAGAAAGTGTTACTCTCTATGTCCCAGGCAGCCCGATGGTGATGGGTCTCAGCAGATATTGGTTCTGGAAGGAGGTTCTGGCATGAAGAACACAAGCTTGGGCAGTGCTGGTTGAACAGGCACACTGGGTTGAACATGCAATACGTAACTCCTTACCAAACAGGGTTTTCCTGGCTCTTCTGAGGGCTGTGAGCTGGAGGATGGTCGCAGCAGCACGTCAGCTCTTGAAAGACGCTAAAAGAGTTAAAAGTACTCTGACATCCTCTGGAAATGTTATGAAACATTTCTTTGATTAAAGTCAGGCAGCCTCTTCAGATGCTCAAAGAGGAATCAAGTGGTGAAGGAGAAAATGACAAGGGAGGATGGCACATTGATGTTAACAAAATGTATTGCAGACGTTTACTGAGGAGTTCTTCCAACACAGAATTACGTGCCACGAAGCTGCCCTCTACAGTATTCACTTGCCCCTTTTTACCTCCTGGAAGTGTAATGAGATGAAACTCTCTAAGGTGAACAATTGGATTTAAATGTTAAAGGTTTCATAGTGCAGTGGTTTCCATAGTACTTATGTTCCTTTTTTGGCCTTATTTAAATAACAAGTGTGCTTAAATGCTTATTCATTTGCAGTCTAGAAGATAAAAAGAAAGCAAAGCAAAGTGTGGGTATGACCTGTGCTGTGAATGCAAATACCCCTCCTTTGGCAGTACTCCCTGATGTCCCAGTCATCCTCAAAAGTGCCTCAGCACACCCAGAAGTAGGGAGGTGGGAGTTTCTGCTCTGGCCCAAATATGACCCTTGGTTTGGCTCCGGGCACAGGCAAATGTCTGGTGTGACCAGAGGTGGCTGTTTTGGGGTTCCCTGTCCCCTTTATTCCCAGCTTCCTGTTCCAGAGACCACCAAGGCTACCCCAGGTCAGGTACCCCTGACTCTGTATTGAACCAAATATTGCACTGTCCCCTCCTGACAAAGCAAGTGCTTCAGAGCATCCCTGGGCTTAAAGCTACGGAAACAATGATGTGATTTGTTGTCCCAGGGGCAGACAGAAAATGAAACCTGCAAAGCACAGAGGACTTCTTTTAACTTCATAGAGTGATGTCCTGGTGCAGCCATGCCAATCACAAAAACTCCTTCAGACCTCAGAGAGGCTGGATTTCCCTTGAAGTGCTCATCTTAAGTTTAGCAAGGAGAGGTTTAGGGCAGCAGATGGCACAGGGCAACATGCTGACTGCATTGCTTTGCTCACTGAGAACCACAAAAAGCTGCACAGGGACCACAGCTTCTCTTCAGAGAGTTTGAAGGGCTGGCCTTGGCACAGTGAACAGAAGATGAGCTTTTCTACTGCTCCCCAAGGCTATATGAAGGCAGCATAGAGGAGAATGCAGTAGTAAAGGCAATTTGCCCTGTTTTTGAACTTCTCCAGAAGTTTTAATATGATGGAAGTATTCTTGATAGATTTATATGTCAGTCTTTGATCAAAACATCAAAATCTACTTGAGAACCTATTTCTGGGGAAGCTTCCAAATGATCATTCTAAGAGAATATTTAGGTCTTTTCTGAGCAACAGAAGTCTTAAGTTTGCTATTTGCCTGTTTTGGTGGTATGCTGTTGGGTTTTTTTCCTGTTTAGTGTTTGTTAGTATTTCAGAACTGTTTCTCTATTTTTAGTGAAGTTTGTCAAGATCTTTATTTTTCTGTGCACAACAATTTTCAGCATGGTTTTACTGAAATCTGTGGTGAAGAAATTGTGGATGTCTGTAGTGAAGTTCTGTATGTGGAAAAAAAAGACATTTCCATGTGCACAGAACAATACAAAAAAGCTTTATACTTTAAGTAAAACATAAAAAAAGCCAATATGGAAAAATTTCAAGTACTCTTCCTTATGGCAAGCCATGCTTCAGCCATTGGACTGGCTGGTTAAGTCTGTTTTTACCTGTTTTATGTCAATCTGGAAGGGGCTTCAATGGGCAGCCCACAAATTTCCTTTGTCACTGGGTCCATATTTCTGCAAATTTCAAAATTTGGATTACATTAGCTTTTCTGCCTTGCCTTCTGTATGGGTAATAGGGTGTACTATCTTGGCCCCTTATGTCTCTCCTTTGCAGTTGTGAGAAATATCTCTAATTAAAATTTAGAAGACGGCCAAATACAGTGAAACAAAGAACTTTATTAACAGCATGCTGGGTGCTCGAACTCGTGACCTGGTTCGAGAGCACCCCTGGATGGGAGGGACGAGCCCTTTCGCTTAGCATAACCACTCCCTCGCTCCTCCCATGCCAGGCCTCGCTCTTTTCTTTCTTAAAAGGCGAGCTTTGCTTTCTGATGCAGTCCCTTGGTTGTCCTCATCCACCTATCAGGTTGTTTCCCTGCCCCCGGCCGCATGTTTCCCTGGCAGTGAACCCAGGCTCAGTTTATTGATAGGAAGCAACCGAGAAAGAAAATATTTAATATCTTTAGTGTTCCTTTAATACCCTTTTATTAGTATCCATAATATTGTCCCTTTAATTTTTCCCTTTTACTAATCAATATTGTGTTAAGAGTTATCCATATTATCATCTTAGGATCCTTTTTTGGTAACCCTTTGACTCCCTTTTTACTAAGCTTATTATACTGTATTGAATGCTGTTCTTAGTATTTGTTTTAATGCCACCTGATAAGGTAGTTATTTTGTATCCTTCTTTAGTTTTTGATTCTCTTTGCTAAGTTTATTATTATTATTATTATTATTCTCACCGTAATAAAAGATATTTTGTGTGTTTGAATGTCTGTGGCACTTGTCTTTATTCCGGGCATGTATCCTAATGAACTGTTACAAGCTGTGATGAGAATGCCTTGAGAAAGGGCTGCCCCCTGAGGCTTGGACACAGCTTTGAAATTTGGATAGGAGGTAGATGAAGAGCTGCTCAGTAATAGCAATACACAAAGCAGGACTGCAAGTACCTTGTGCAAACATTCAGGCCTACAAGGCTATTGCTCATTGCAATTTTAGGTGTGCTCTGTTTTTGGATTTTCATCTTCCCTATTTCCGTGGTGCTAGGAATCAGGGTGTATCATGTACTTGCTAACAGGACAGCCTGTCCCTTTCAGGATCAAGTGCCCTTCCCTAGGACCACCTTTTGTTTTATTTCAGAGTCAGTAGTGGTCAAATACAAGGCCCCAGGCTCTGGAGGAGCTGGGAAGTAAAGGTTTGAGAAGAAAGAGCACATCATATTCAAAATTATCATCCGGGAAGAGCATGGGTATGAGGGCTCTGTGGAGTTGCTTTGCTTTGATGTTTTCTGTTTAAGCAGTGACGAGGAGGAGGACCCACAGGAATGTGCATGGAGAGCTGAACTCTTCTGAGCTCACCAGGGAGCTGCCTGGTCTGCATTGTGCCATGAGGAAAATCACTTTGCCAGTGCATGCACAGACGGAGATACAGACACGTAGCTGTTATTCTTGCAGTGCTTCTGTTTCTGTTTGGAATTGTGTGGTTGAGAGAGACATTTGCTCTCTCAGCTGTGCAGGGTTGCAATATGACAGTGTGGTGGTTTGACTCTGGCTGGATACCCAGTGCACTCCAAAGCTGTTCCATCATGCCCCTCCTCAACTGGACAGGGGAGACAAAATAGAAAGGCAAGTCAGCTGTGTAGGTAAGTCCCTCCTGAGCAGAGCTGAGACATTCTCCATATAAAGTGAATGGCAGTGAGCATGTTTGGGGAACCGTGTGCCAGGAATAAATGTCACACAGCTGTCACTGCATACAGCAAATGTTCTGAATTTTACAAACTATTCCCCAACAGTACTGGGTGGATGGAGAGCCATCCCAAACACTCAGATTATGAGAGATTTAGAGTGATAACATTTTCCATACATTACAAAATCTTCAGGTTTACCAGAATATAAAAAACTTTAGTTTCAGAACTCCAGTTCTGTTATGCCTGTAAGTATCACAGAAACAGTTTCTGTTTGCAAAGTGAAAATGATAAAGATCTGTATAGGAATACTAAAGAAGATTAATAGCTACTGTCTCCAGTTTGCTTTGTTTTGTGTATTCTTCTCGCTGCTACAATTACGGATTTCTTGTCATTATCACTTTCTGTGTGTCACTATGGTTTTCTATAATTTATTGGGAAGAAAAGAGGTAAAGACATTTCATTCATCATTGCAAATCTCTTTTATGTGTGTTAATGTACTTTATATGAAGTGATTACACTGCCAACATCAGCATTTGGACCCTTATTTCTTATGCAAATAACTTGCTCTGCCTTAACTAATATGTGTCCTCTTGAGGCAGAATCAGAATTGCACTGCTTTGTCCAAATTCTCTGAAAGGCCATACTTGACATCTCAAGTGGCCACAAATGAATCATTTTCCTTCTCTTGCCTGCCTCCTCATCAGATATTTGCTACAGAGATACTTTTTGAATACAGACAGCTTGTTCCTGTGCCTGATGGTGCTCTTGCTCACAAGCTAGATACAAATTTCTAGGCTGAGCCACCTCACCTAACTGTAAAAATATCTATGTTGATGCCTATATCTCAGGTCAACAGCAAAACTCTGGATAGTTTTTATCCATCTGACTTCATTTTGCATAGTATCCCTTCTGCATTTGCAGCAAGCCACCACTGGTATGCAAATACTGTAATATTCTTAGAAACTTTTCAATTATTTTAAGCTATTTTAAAGGTGGCCTTGTTTAAATTAGTCTGACCTGTGACTTTGCCATAATATCAAACATATGATATTGTGGATTTGAAGGATAACACAAGAGGATTGCCAGAGACAATCCAGTGGGGTTCCTTGTCCTGTCTGTTTCTTTTTCCCTTCATTTCCGGTAAATAAGGTAGTCTAAGCATTTTATTTTAGGACTTTACTGGGAACTGATGGACAGTAGCCCCTCTGCCTTCTGTGAGCTCTGGATCAGGCTCTGAGGTAGGTGGCTTAGCCAGCAGGCTGGATACACCAGGCCTGATGTAGCATGAGAGAGCAGTGGAGGTGCTTGTAGGTCTGCGAGCATGAGGACCTCCCTGTAGGCAGCCCCTTCATATAGGCAGCTTTATGGATGTACATCTGGGTACTGACTAGATCAGGGACACAGAGCAAGTGCTCTGATGTGAAAATTGTGTCTCCACTTAAGCAGGCTCTGCCTGTGCTTTGCCATTACAAAACAGCAACCTCAATGAGAGCAGTACTCTTTCCTTTGATTTTATGAAAGCAAAGGCAGGAAATATCCAATTCACAAGCGAATAAGGTGGAGAGATGTGTCACTGCAGTATCAGTAATTGATTTTCTCCTTTCAATTCAAAAATGCTCTGTATTATCACTTCAACACAATGACAAACTTACTGTTGTTATGAAACTAATGCCCTTTATCTAAAAAAGAAAATCAATCTTCTATCACAATAATCAACTATATAGATGTACTTATTCTTAGCTGTGTCTTTGTCTTATATTCCTACTGAAATTTAAATTAAAAGGAAAATTATAGAACCAAAGTAGAATAAATTAATGTGAAATATGTATTTTTGGAAATGATTTTGTGCTTCTTCATGGGATGTCTTATTCAGACTCTAGATCAAAACTGAAACTGTGATTCCAAGGCCTAGAGAGAATTTAGAAATTATTACAATGAAAATAGTTCATAGTCTGTTGCTGAGCCATCCTATCTCCTCAGATAGTTCATCTTTGATGCTTTGTGCAGAGTAGAAGATGAAGCAACGCATTTCTCATCACATTTGACTGCTAAAACACTCATCAGTCTCTAATGTTAGGCTTCTCGTACACTTGGATGAGTTCAAAGTATAAATTTGTGACCAAGGAACTGCTAAAGCATCCATCTCAGGGAGGCTGAGTCCTTTACAATTTGCTGCATCTCTCTTTGGCAATCATTTGAGTTACAATCTGGCAATATCTAAAGCTCTGTTAGAACAATGACAGAGAATCCCACACTCCTGCTATTGGAAAGCAAATCTTACCTTCAGTTCTAATTTCAAAGCTCCCCAGCCTTTCACACTGCCTTATTTTTCTAGTTAAAGATGGCAAGGATAAGAAACAGAGAAGAAGTTCTTCATTCTTTTTTTCCACTTGCCTCTTGCTTAATTTCCAAAAGCGATTTGCACAGTGTAATCTTGATGCATTCTTCTGTTCTTTAAATCTAGCAACACAAATCTGCTGATTTTTTACCCTTCTTCTTCCTTACCAAATCAATGTTCTGTGCACAACATCCCTTTCTGAGGACTTGTTTTTGTGCACCATCCAGCCTTTCACCTTTATTTATATACATACTCCCTCTCTCTGGTCTCATGACTTCTAAATTCTCACCCACATCAGATCTCCTAATATACCAATACAGAAAGAACCCCTTGACTGACAAGTAAGTCCATGCTTGAGTTCCTTGAAAATCCTAACACCTTATACTTCCTATTCAAATAATTTTGTCAGATTATTTGCCTCTGGACCTCTAGAGGCATCTCAAGATGGGAAATTTTGATATAAAGCTCTTTAGTAAACAGCCCGTCTGGTAACTAGACTGAGGCTGGTTTTAATTTATCATAAGAACCAGTTTCTAGTAGTTTCTGGCATGACCCTTTTATTGAGGGGTTATGCCCTTCAAGAGAGAACAGTTTCTTTGAGGAATGCTTCCTATCTTTTTTTTTTATTATTATTTTTTTATTGCCACTGTAATGATTTCTGCTGCATCTGATTACTCACTTTACATCTCACTTTCCTCACTTTTCATCCCATGTTCTGAGGAAGGTTCAGAGTATGTTTTATTTAGAATTCATCATTGCCTTTCACCAGGCTACCAGAATGAGAGGATATATTTCATTTGGCCCAACAGTTGAGTTCCCCATCTTCCTTCAGATTGCTTCCTCTCAAATTATCTTGCAGTTAAATTACTGCAAAGACACTGGAAACTGGCATCCACATTTAGAGCATAAGAAATAATTTTGAGACCTCCAGATAGTTCGGTATCTTTTTTAATCGATGAGAAATAAATTGGGCTCTCTTCCAGTATCAGCACTCTCTACTCTGGCCTTCGTGAACTGGGATTTGCAGAGAGGGCCTCAGACAGAACTTTTAATAGAGGCATCTGTTTCTGGGAGGTAGTTTGGTTTAAGCCCTTCTGTGACACTAGCAAGAGAGGCCTATCACTTGTGGCTGGTAACACTGTGTGTGGCCCTGAAGACAAGTGTCTATTGCAAGCCCCCATGGTGGAGGCTAAAGGAAGGCCGGTCACCCTATGAGGTTCCTGTCTGTGTAAACAAGCACTTCTGATGGTACCTAAGATGACAGAGGGATGCAGGAGTACTGCCTTTGGACTTGGCTTGGTTTCACAGTTGTGCAGGCCAGAGGTACGCTGTTACAGTACTTTCCCCCCTGCTTCCTCACAAAGTAACATAGTCTCCTTATCAAGATTAACTTAAGCCTCAGACAAAGAAACAGTTTCATTTTATTCCATTATCTGTATTCCCTTAAAAGAAAAGAAACCGAAATGCCTACTAAGAGATCACCTTATTCAACATTGCAACATATTCAGTGAAAGCAGTGATTTACCACGCCGTTCATTAAAGCTGAACCTTTCCTCACCTGAATAGTTTCTAGATCAGTGTATCAGAAGCACATTTTTGAACATGGGCTCGAGTTTTTTTAATTGTTTTTTGTCAGAAATTATCTCTAACCCCTCTTTCTAAGGCATTGGTACTAAGAATACACTAACCCTCCCCCCCATATTTATTTATCATTCACTTTTCTTGGGTCTCTGACTGTATGTGGCAAGGATGTAAATTAAAAGGTATTCTTCAGTCAAAAACATTTGCATCAATTCCTTTTAATGAAGCAATGCTACTTACAGAAATAGCTTATCTGTATTGTTTGAGTTAGAGGAATTACTGAGATTGATCTGACTCTTTTTGTTGATATTGTGCAGATTAAATAAACATAATTCTGCAATCTCTGGCCGTGTTCCTGTTCTTTCTGATTTCTGAAAGACATGGAGCCAGCTTGCAGGCCACAGTTAGATTTATCTCTCCAAGATCCCTAGTATGAGATTTGTTAGGATGGCCAGAGCTCTTGCCTCACCTTTGCTCTTCCCAAATAATCCTTTCAGTTGAGTCAATCCACTTGTTCAGGCTGACATGCCAAGTAGGCTCCTCGGAGAACAGACAGGAGAAAATATAGGGTCACAAATCACTTGTCACACATCTACCCTATCTAAAAAGTGCTAGGCTTCATAAGGCGTAAAGACCATATGATAAGACATTATTCCTGTGTGACCAATTGTTTTCTGAATCCACCATCTTTGCAGGACACCCTGCAGGATGTGTGTATATCTTGCCTGTGTCAGCAACACCCTAAGATGCTTCTGACAGGCAAGGTGAGGGCTCGAAACCACATATACTAAGTGGATCTTGACTAAGAAATATACTATGCTTCATCTCTCCCATTCTGAAATGACTCAGACAGAAGATCCCAAAGAACACACTAAAAGAAATCCAATGCCCTCCCACTGTACGGACTGTTTTCTGACTTGGTGGTAACTATCATGGTGACATAAGCTTGAAGATAAGCTTGCTTGGTGTTGCCTGTGTGTTAGCAACAACAAGGGCTCGGAGGGTCATTTATGCTTCAAAATGAGGTGAGCAGCAAGACAAGCTGGTAGTGCCACACTCCTGAGAGGGTTTGCTGTCAAGAACAGTGACAAAGATGGTGACTTGGGATGTCAGGCATATTACTCAGTATTTACAGCTATTTCTGGGTCAAGGGCTGAGACAAGAATTGGATATGAAATTATCCTTCCCTCTTAACACAGTGGTATAATATAAAGAAAAATGAAAAGCAATTTCAGGAATTGTGGGGTGAAAATTGGAGAGGAGTAAATTGTTCAAGTTGCTGCCAAAAGAGACAATTATGGACACTCTCAGTGGCACTTAAATTCTCTGTACAATTATCGTTACAGTGCTGTTGTGCCTTGGAGCCCTTTCCATGGAGCAAGACCTCATTCATCTCAACAATTTTTTCTGTGAGTGTTCACCATTTCATTAGAGAAAGACATACTGCCCCATTCAGTTGTGTTTGTTTTTTGTTTTGTTTTGGTTTGGTTTTTTTTGATTCTCTCTTGCAGTGAAAGGAGGAGACTCTCCTACAATACATGTGGGGACATGTAGTGTCCAGCTGGGAGTGTTACTGCAGCTCCCTTTAGTTAGCTAGGTGCTGCTCCTGTGAGTGTGCATTGGACTGAGCTATGGCACTGCAGGGAAAAAGGGTAAAGGCAGCCCCAAGGTCTTTGGAGCCAAAGGCTGTGGTTACTCTGCACAGTGTCTGCAATATCAGCTTAAGATATTTCTGCTCTTGCAATGAGTAGGCTGATACAACTGTCTGTGGGACTACTCTACAACCTGGCTTCTGGAGCTAACCTACCTTTAAAAGGCAAAATTATGCTTCAATCTCACTTAAACCCAAACCCAATGTCTTTGCGCTGCATTGAAACTCTGTCTAAGAATATTTTAGTTACTATTGCACTGGTCTGATGCACAGAGACTGATAAACTAAAGCCCCAGAGTTTTCATTCCCGCCCCAACTGGGTGATCTGAGTCAGTATTTATGTCTCTTTTTCAAAGCAGCTATCTGAAGCTCCCTAACATGTGCAGCTCTGGGCATCTCCAAGATGAGCAGGCACCACAAAAAGACTTAGCCATTTTTCTCTAAAGGTGTGTTACCAGACCCAGCAAATCCCTGCTTTGAGCTTCCTGTCTGAGAAAAATATTTTCAATTTCTTGAAGGAAAAAAACCCCAACCTCAAACACATAAAAGCCCTACAAGAAATTAACTGAACGAGTTATCATTTCACCTGTAGAATAGCTTCCTCACAAAACATTTATTAGTAGAATAATGGAAACATTTAGGTTGGAAAAGACCTCTAAAATCATCAAGTCCAACCACTAACCCAGAACTGCCAAGTTGTCACTAGAGAATTTCTCAGATGAAGGATTCACTTTGTTACAGTCACGAAACTGGGGTGGGGAGTGGGTAAATGGATGTTTCTAAACCCCATTCTCCTGGTCTGCTGAACTACAGCTGAAGTTATCCTCTGTTTTCAAAGAAATTAACAAAATAACTATTGCTCAGGGGCAGACAATATGCAATTTGCTATTGAATATGGAACAATGGGTGAATCATTCTTCGATCCACCACAGCCTCCTCATTTGTTTTCATTGCAAGCCGAGCTCTTCTTTCCAAGGCAGGCTGTCAGGATTCTCAGCGTCACCGGGGCTCTTTTGTTTCTGCCAGGAGCACTTCTTTTGATGGACAGTAGAAAATTGTCTGGTTTTTCAATTCAGGTGCTCACTGCACAATTCAGGCAAGAGCAACTAATAACCCAGGCATTGCTGCTGCATTGATTTTTGGGCAAGGTGTTCTATCATTTTATGGCACTGAATTTAGACAAAGTTGCTTTAATTTTCTCCCAAGGAAATATAATGAAATTTCTATGAAAGAAATACACTTTTCCCCATAATTGCATCATTTTCTGTTGTTCTTTTTCCCCCTGCAATTTCTTCAAGTACTAACATTTTGCTTCTTGGACAAGACAATGAAATTCCCATCACAGTCTATGTAATCCCTCAGAATTGAATGTAAATGACTGCTCAGCAGTACCAGTGGCAACTGAAAACCAGGTGGTTTTAAAAATGGACAGAATGAGGATAAACTCAAACTAAGTACATTTTGACTGGGCTATCCTCTTACCAGCATCCTACTGGATAGTGTTCTCCTTAGTATGAAGAATTCAGAATGTGTTGTTATAACTGAGGTAAGAAGCTCTCTCCAGTAGCACTGTGGAAAAACATTTTGTATTCTCAAAGTAAAAGAATCCCTTTTTCCTAGTGAAACATTGCATCTTGCTTAAAGAAAACTGCACAGGATCACACTGAGTGGAGAGATTTTTTCCTAAACTTTTCACATAAAAATAAAACATCAAGCTGAGAGCTGAAGGCAAGCAGTGAAGGTTAGCAATGTGGAGGTTTATAACACAGGTCAGTTGGAGAGTCACCAACTTCTTTCAGAGAAAGTGTAAAATGTACCATGAAATGGAAAATAATAATTCACTTGGCAAGGTCAGTGCCTCCCTGTAGGAGTTCAGCAAAGATCAGTATCTCCAAGGCATTATTACTTTATTAGCGTGTTTAATTTTGGCCCTGAAAATGAGAAGACTGAACAGAGGTGCCCAGATGACCATTAAAAGTGGTATATCAAGGACTTCTTCCCTAGGGTCATTGGAGATTTCCAGACACGTAAGGAGGTCTCAGACATACTAATATCTTTAAAGAAATAAGACTAAATTTTCATTTTACCTGCTTCCTCTGAGATAATGCTTTTCTTGGATGAGGAGAGGAAATGAGATCAAATTATACTATCCTTTCCCTAACTCCTAACTTCAAAATTAAAGGCAGTTCTCAAAAATAGCTTTCTAGGTTTTATTATTCTTCAGTTTTTGAGATTCTAGAGTGTACTCGCATCATAGTTTCTTTCCTAAAAACAGGAGTATTAGAAAAATGTTTCTAAATTAAAATTTACAGTACCACCTTATTAATGATGTGTGGGGTTACAGATATAAAGAATAACACCAAATACTGCAAGAGCTCACCCCACCCCATGCTTTGTGGTCTCTTCTTTGCCTGTAACTTTCTGCTGTTGAAAACACATTCACTCATCTCACTCCCATGTTGGAGGAAAAAAATTGTCCGCAGCTGTCACCAACCACGCCTTGCCACAGTTTCCAGGCTTTGTTCTTATTTTCAAATACTTCCTAAATGGATTCAGTCACAAGTAGTCAGCTCAGCTCATGGACTATCAATTTGCTGTTTAGATTGAATATAAATCTATTAAGCCCATATGCCTGCTGTGTGCTGAGTGAATTAGGGAGCACCCACTTGAGATACTCTGCTGGCTGCCTGGAACAAGTGGTAATGGAAAGAAATCAGTTTGTTGGTGAGAAGAGCACATCACACTCAAAAAAGAGGCTTTCCTTACTGGGCCGAACATGTGCTTTTCTTGCTTCTCCTCTCTCAACTGCATCTAGCTGAAGAATGAGAGCAGCATCAGTCAATCCTGCTGGAACGTGTTCTGTATCCATCTGTTTGCTTTGTAAATGGCTCCCCAAAGGGGTTCACATGCTGTTTTTCCAAATGGTGCCTATGAAACTCTATCAGTTATTATTCTATACCTAGTGGTGATCTACAACAGGTTTTTCTTGGGATGTCGTTAACTGTCAGCATAAATTGAACAAATATGCAAATGCAATTTACACATTTAATACCACTGTGGAGATGATGATTAAATTACCGTTATCACTTTGAAAACATACTGTCCCATGCAAATAGCTAACAAATTACCCAAGCACTTTGCTCAGACCTTTGCCTAAATAATGTTATTACTTGGCAACTGTGAACACATTTGGTGTCAGACACATTAATAATGCTCTGATCTCATCCCAAAGAAATTATGTCTCAGTTAAACATTTGCGTCACCAGAGGTATAGCAGCCCTGTAGAACACTGTTGACGAACTGCAACTTGTAAGCGCTTGAACGTGTCTATTTTTTAATTTCCCTGCGCTCACACAGGTACATCCCAAGCAGTAGCACCCTGGAGTTACAGAGGCCACACCCCAGCACGGATGCACCGAACTGGCAGCAAACAGGGCAGAAAGGGGCTGAGAGGTCGACTGGAGGTGGGTCTGGAGGTGGGTCATGGCAATGGGGAGCACTGGGTGCTGCGTGGCGCTGGAGCACTGAGCGTTGCTTGGGCCACGTTTCCTTTGTTCACTCTCATTAATGCTGGTCCAGGTGAGCAGGCTGGGGTCTGCACCAGGCAATTTTGGCCCAGTGGGAGGGATGAACCTGGAGGTCAGTATCCACATTGTGGAGGAATACATTCAGTGTAGATGGTTCTTGCATTCAGCTGCAGTGTGAGCTGCAGGTTGAGCTCCTGGGGCGCATGAGCCTGATCCCAAAGCAAGATGCTGTGGACTGTCAAAGGGTACTGGGACCTGTGGCGGTGGCCATGTGACCAGACAGTCAGGGACACAGCAGGAGCCAAGGACTACAGACTTTACTCCACTTGGACTGTGAGGGTGTAAAAGCCCAGGGGCTCCTTTCCTTGGGGTCCCTCCTTGCATGCACCAACTCGAGCTGTTATTTTGTTGTTGCACCATGATTAAATTATTATAAGGATTGAGACGTCTGAGGTTCTGCTATGGGATACCTGCTGAAGTGGCTCCTGAATGGCCAGGCAGGGAAGTTTCCTTAACACCCATCCCAGGACCGTGTGGTCCTGTTGGTCAAGCAGCACAGGGTTCTGCTAAGGTGCTGTGCCACAACACAGTGCTTTCTGAGACCTTCGCCTGAGAGGCTGTGGGAAGCCTTTGGTGAGCTCTGAATGAAGTGGGGGGAATCCACCTGGGCACTTGGGACAGAGCGACCCTGGATGTCCATACAGACTGGGGAATGAGATGCTGGAAAGCAATGCTGCGAAAAGGGACCTGGAGGTCCTGGTCGACAGCAGGTTGAATATGAGTGAGCAGTGCCCTGGCAGCCAGGAGGGCCAACCCTGTCCTGGGGGGCATCAGGCAAAGCATTGCCAGCTGGTTGAGGGAGGGGATTGTCCCACTCTGCTCTGCACTGGGGCAGGCTCACCTTGAATATTGTGTGCAGTTTTGGGTGCCACAATATACAAAAGATATTAAGCTAGTAGAGAATGTCCAAAGAAGGGCAACAAAGATGGTGAAGGGCCTCGAGGGGAAGCCATATGAGGAGCAGCTGAGGTCATTTGGTCTATTCAGTCTGGAGGAGACTGAGAGGAGACCTTATTGTTGACTACAGCTTCCATAGGAGGGGAAGAAGTGGGGCAGGCACTGATCTTTTCTCTGTGGTGATCAGTGATAGGACCTGATGGAATGGCCTGAAGCTGTGTCAGGGGAGGTATAGGTTGGATATTAGAAAAAGGTTCTTCAAGCAGAGGGTGGTTGGGCACTGGAACAGGCTCACCAGGAAAGTGGTCACAGCACCAAGCCTGACAGAGTTCAAGAAGTGTTTGGACAGTGCTCCCAGGAACATGGTGTGACTCTTGGGATGGTCCTGTGGAGGGCCAGGAGCTGGACTTGATGATCCCTGTGGGTCCCTTCCAACTCAGAATATTCTGTAACCCTGTCATGAGGTGAGCGCCTCACGGCGGAGGCTGCCGAGCGAGGCGGGACTGAGGCCCGGCAGCACGAGAGCTCAGCCCTGGGCAGGCCCCGGCGGGTCAGGGCGGGCGCTGTCCCCGCCGTCCCCGCCGTCCCCGCCCGCCGTTGCCTGGGACGCCGTTCACGACAGTGTCGCGGCGGTGCTGCCGTACGGCTGCCGCACGGTTTCCGGCGGGCCGTGCTGATGGCGTCCGGGCTGGAGAGGGAGCGGAGCCGGGAGCAGCGGGAGCAGGAACAGCGGGAGGCGCTGCTGGCCCAGGTGGGGGGCCCGGCCCAGCCCGGCCTTGCCCTGGTGCTGCTCAGTCCCTTCTGTCACCCAGGCTGGGCCCTGGGTGCTGCGCGGGGTCAGTGCGCTCCCGGGGGCCGCCCTGGGGGGGAACGCCCTGGGAGAGCCCCTTGTGCGCCGAGGGGAGCCGGGATGCGGCACCGGGAGCGGCAGGACGCAGCCGGGAACTGAGTTTGTGCTTTTTGTCGCTTCTAGTATTGGTCCGAGTGGTGTTTCACTTCCTACGTGTTTCTGGGCTTACGCCTTTGAAAAGAGCCAGGGCTGGTCGTCTTTACACCCTCTCTTCAGATTTTTATATACATTGATGACACCACCCCCTCTCCCCGGCCTTCTCTTCTCTAGACTAAACAGCCCCAGTCTCAGACCTTCCTTAAATGAGACATGAGGCAACTCCTCCTTGTCTTCCTGGCCTGTATTTCCTAAAGAGTCTGTATCCCTACATTACAGCATTCTGATCACTGAAGTAAAGTGGTGTGTGTTTGTGTTAAGAAGTGTTTTTGTGGAGTCATGATGTTACTTGCTTGGTTCTGTGTTGCTGTAGTGAGAGCCAAGACTTAGGAAGCTCCCACTCACAGGTGCTTTGATGGAGTTGCTGTGACTTGGAGACCTGTGCTAATTCTGATCCATTCTGCTCAAAATCTGCCTATATGCCATGTTAGGCACTTGTGCTGATTCTTGTTTTAACTTGTAGGTAGAGTGAGTGCTGGTGTCATAAATGGCACATCAGTTGGATGACATGATTCATTTTGAAGTTTGAGGAGTAGGAGATAAATAACTACATGGAAGGAAAAGAGTATGAGGAAGACAGGGTAAGGAATAAGTATGAGGTTTTGAGGATGGGCTTTTGACAGAAGGCCAGAGTAAGCAGCAACCAAATCTTACTGGGCAAAGATATTTTCACAAAAAAAAAGTAGTGGGAAAACGGCCTGAATAGCTTGAAGCTTACATGCCAGTGATGTCTTTTCTCAGGGCAAAGCAGAGAGAGGACTTCATGTAATACATCATATGAGCGTCTCCCTTGTACAGTTGTGGAACTGTTTCTTGTTTCTAGAAGTTCTCTTCAGTGATTTCCCCCTTTTTGACAAACAGTTGAAGGGAAATTCCTTTAACTTAGTAACAGTGAACCATACTCCCCTGCAAAAGTTTGTTATTGTTGTCTTTTGCTGTATTTGAACTGCTGTATGATGTGCTTAAGAATGCTCCTTTGCTCAGTTCAACCTCTTGGATGTTCAGAAAATACACTTAACAGGAAGCAAAACTTACGTAGGACACCGTTATCCTGCTTTACCTTTACATTTTCTTCTCCACTGGTGCCACTTGTATTTGCTTAGAATCCTAGAACAGCATTGGTTGAAAAGACTTTGAAAGATCATTTGGTCCAACCCCTTGTGGATTAGGGAGTCTAGATGAGATTATCTAGTGCTCTGTTGAGTCATGTCTTGAAAAACTCCAGTGCTGGGGTTAAGGGAACTTTCCTGTCTGACCATCCAGGAGCCACTCTGGCAGCCACACTCCCACCACCTGAGACTTTTTCTGCCGGGACTGGAGCCCCTTCAGAGTGGGTGGCTCCTGTGAGCTGACGGGTGCCCCACTTGACTCGCTACACACCCCACTCACACAGTCAGACCTGGTTTCCTTACCAGTTCAACCCCAGGTTTCCCACAGTAGAGTCTCAGATGTCTGGATCCTTAAGACAATTTAATGATGGTGCAGAACACAAAACCATCTTGAGCTGGTGCTTCAAACAACACAATTCCTGGGCTTTTGTACCCTTAAAGTCTATGCAGTCTGATAGTCTGGGGTATTCCTGCTGAGTCCTGGGCTCCTGCTGTGTCTTTCAGTGTCTGTTCTCCTGGCTGGTCCCACAGGGCCCCATGCCCTTTGCCGTGCAAAGGGTTGGCACCAGTTCATGGCCTCTTGCCTGGGGCTCTCACCATTTCCCACCACCTAGGGCACAACCTGGGGCCTCCACTGCAGCTACACTGAGCTACCAGCACTGAATCCATTCTTCAACAGGGATTCCATCTGCTATGGAAAAGGCAATGAATTTGTGTTTAACCTCTCATCATATTTAGGTAAGTCTCAATTTATGGAGGCAGGAAGGCTGAAGAGGGAGGTTTGGTTGCTGGAGAAACTACAGCAATGAGCCAAAATTGCTCTCACAGAGGAAGGGGTTGATGCTGGGGATGAGAGCACTTCTTCTTGCTGAGGATGTATGGGGAAAAGGGGACAGGTTGGTTTTGTCAGACTTTGTATTGTTCCTAGAAAGCATGGTATCTTGAGCGTGGCATCTCAAGAAGAACTGAACAGCCTTGGAGAAGGTGGGAAGAAAATATTCAGGGATGGTCATGGTACAGGCTGTTCAAGGACACTAAAGGTTTTGAGATGAGGAAAAATAGGCTGAAAATAAAGTTAATTTGAGAGAGTTTGGTAAAATCATTAGGTGATATGGAGAAGGAAATGGAGAATTGCTGTCTGCTGTTTCTTTTGACTCAAGAATTAGGTTGTATTAAGGGATTTGCAGGTATTTGTCTTAGAGCAGACAAAAGAGTGAACTTTCAGATGATGCACAGAGAAATTGTAGGATCTCTTGTATAGCAAATGCTGACACTCCACTTCCATCCAGATGATAATAGCCTAAAAGCAAAACTATATGTTGAAAGTTATTGATTGAAAAGTTGCTGAGCCTCAAATTCCTGGAGGATACAGGAATGTTTTGGAGATGGTTCACTTGGACTTAACCCTGTTTTACACTCTTGTCAGCTTCCGTGTGCATTGCTGGACATTTTTAAGTTGGGATACTAGCTTAGATTCTCAGTTCTGAGTATGTCAGAGCTCTCAGAAGTCTAATACAGGGAAACAGAAGGGATTATGATTTGTGAAATACTAGTCACTACAGTTCTTCAAGTCCATTTTTTGTGGAGTGTAGGAAGGGATCTGGAGACAATGACATTGTTTTCTACAGGATATAACCATTAGAGATGCTTGGTCTCTCTATGACCACTGAGAAACTTCTGTGATGTGACTTTTCAGCTTCCTACTGGAAATGCACATTATAGAGCCTGTGTTATTTTTCCATGGTGTTATCTTTTCACTTCCAAGCAACCTAAAGCTAATTCGGATTCTCTGATTTTCAGGGATTCTCCTGGGTGCATGGGGTAGCACTGAAACATAAATTAATGATCAAATGGTTTTCTTTGCTGCTGCTTGTGGAATTGCTGTGTTCATCATCTTATGCATACCCTCAAACTGTTTCTTTTCCTTGCAGTAAGAACTAAAACTTGTAGTAAGGAGATGACATGTTGAAGGTTGGGAGTTTCCCCCCACCCCCTTTTCTGTACCAGAGTTTTAGAATGTGTTAGCAAAAGTCCTATACAAGTCCATATGGAACAAAGGAGGCTGTAGAGGTTGCTTTATCACTAATTTGACTGTCAGAGAAATTTAGGAATGAAACTTTTTTTTTTTAAACTTATTGCATGTTTCCTCTTCCCATTTATGGACCCAATAACCTAATATTAAGCTGTATAAAAGGACAGCATTTTAAGACTTCTCCTGTAGCTACTCTGTTATTTCTGTGAAAAGTCAATTTATCATTTTATAACATGAAAACATGAGGATGTCATAGTTGCCATGTCAGTACTCTGCTGTGTGCAGTTTTGGGTGAACAATATAAGAAAGATATTAATCTCTTAGAGAGTGTCCAAAGGAGGACGACAATGATGGTGAAGCTGTATGAGGAGCGGCTGAGGTCACTTGGTCTGTTCAGTATGGAGAAGAGGAGACTGAGAGGAGACCTCTTTGCAGTTACAACTTCCTCATGAGAGGAAGAGGAGGGGCAGGAACTCATCTGTTCATTCTCGTGACCAGTGACAGGACTGAGGGAATGGCCTGAAACTGTGTCAGGGGAGGCTGGATATTAAGTAAAGGTTTTTCACCCAGAGTGTGGTTGGGCGCTGGAACAGGCTCCCCAGGGAAGTGGTCACGGCTCCAAGCCTGACAGAGTTCAAGAAGTGTTTGGACAATGCTTTCAGGCACATGGTGTGATTCTTGGCGTTGTTCTGTGCATGGCCAGGACTTGGACTTTGATGATCCTTGTGGGTCCCTTCCAACTCAGGACATTCTATGATTCTGTGAACAGAACTGGGGGAAAACAGCAAGGCTTTATCTCAATGTGTTTTGACTGTCTTGCTTGCAAAGGCAGAAAGAGATGTGCATGGACTTTTCACAGCTGGCTAACACAGTAAAGTCAGTTATTTGGTGGTTGCAGTCCTAGAAGCTCCTGCATTTTACTTTCGGAAAGACATTTGGGAAGCCGCGTAGGTCTTTGCTTCTGATAATCTGAGAAGTTTTCAGTTTTCAGTACAGTTTTACAGTTAACTGTACTTCAGCAACTCTGTTTCTACAAAGATGAGATGTTCAGCTAACTCACCTTGAGGAGCTTTTTGTTATGAAATATTGAACTTGCACTTCTTTTGAAGAACCAGCATGTCACTGAATTCATTGATTGAGATTTCTCTTTTAAATTTTGGAATTGTATTCTTTTATTTGTGTAGTCTGTCCTCCCAACTGCGTTGGTAAAACCCAGCAACTGGTAATGTTTATGGTAATGATCAGTAATCAAATAATTAAGTGTTGACATGCAAATTGTTATTAACCTTCAGAAATAGCATCTTGTTTTGATGAGCCTGATAGTTCATGACACTGCTGTTTTGGTTTACAAGTTTACAGCAAGAAAATAATCTGATGTGTGTTTTGGTAAGTGCAGGGATGTATACTTTTCCTAGACATGAACACTTCTTCTCTTGGTAAAATCTATCAAGATTTCATTTGTGGGTTATTCTGGTATCTGTTCTATCATATTTCTGTATTTTAGGGTTGCTCTTCTGTTACTTGTTTTTTTTCCATGGACTTTGAGTCTTTCACTCTATGGCCTCTGAGGGTGATGTGATTTGACCATTCCTTGTGCAGAAAAACCTGCCTTTTAATTGTTAAGGATTACTGACAGATTGCAAGTATCTCTTGATAACAGTATATATTAATTTTTAAAAAAAACCTGAGAGTGTAGTATTTGCTGAGATGATGGATTGCTTTGGCAAGATTTTACAGTTCAGTTTTCGGTGGAAAATTACAGAAATTTCTCCTTAGATAGGAATTAGTAGCCAAACATATATCACTATAAGAGGTTATAGAGCTGTTATTTGTTGGAGGTTGCTTCTGTGCTGTAATACTAAGCACCTTCTTT
The DNA here is from genome assembly GCF_003945595.2 of Pipra filicauda. Lineage (NCBI taxonomy): Eukaryota > Metazoa > Chordata > Aves > Passeriformes > Pipridae > Pipra > Pipra filicauda. The sequence goes on from NW_024104432.1 coordinate 1,405,810, forward strand.
TTGTTCTTTCCCTTTTAAATCCGTTATGAAGTGTTACATCCCTGACTCTTTGCTGAAAGAAATAAGCATGTCAGCATTACTATATTCACTTAAATCTGTGATATTAGGAGAGTAGCAGCACTGAGCAATTAATGCTGCCTTTTCACAAAAAGTTTTCAGACTTTTGACAAAGCACCTCTCTATGCATTTTTGCAAGCAACATCTTTGATTTAACAGACAGGTCATTTTAGAAGGTGAACAACGAAGACAGATGTCTTCATTGTTATATCCTGTAAGGCCTTCCTCTAGAGCTTGCTTTGCCACTGGAGTGGAGAGGTCCTACATTAACATGAAATACCCATCTACAGTTTCCTAGCAGGAGTAGCTACCCTACTGCTATCTGCTTATCTGTTGTGTCTGTTCCAGCAGAAACAGTTACTGCCTCCCAGATGTTTCTGACCGAAGGCTGACATCTCCTACAGCCAGCTCCTTAAATCACATCTGACTTTTCTCTAATGATTATTGATCGCAAGAAGCTTAAATGATTGAAGTGATGGTTCTCTCAGTGACCCGTCTTCTGTACCTTTTGGCAGGTGAAAATGACAAAGAGTGATGATGTTTCCAGCTGGCACAGCTGTGTCTGGAGGTGGTGGTGGTACAGGCCTCTGACTCAGTTGCGATTTGGCAAGTTGGGGTGGAAGTTAAGCTCTTTCTTGTGTTTCCGCTGCTGTCCTCCTTGGGAAAGCTTTGTGGATTTAACAATAATTGGAATATTGAGAGTAGAAAAATAGTCTTAAGTATTTGCAAAAATAAGTGTGTTTTTCACACAGAGAACTGCAAGGAAGGTATGTTGAGGTTCCCTCAAGGTAAGCACTCATATAACCAGGGCTCTCTGGCTCTGAGCTTTGGGGTGATGGAAGGTGGGAGGGTAATACATGCCACAGCAACCTTTCTGATAGCAGATTATCAAAACAATTAATTGAGTGGAGGGGTTTGTATGATAGGATGGGAGGTGGTCCTGAAATTAGAAAGAAAAGCTCACTGTATGTATTTTGGGTACCTTATGTTGATGTCTGAAGGACTGGGGATTTTTTGAACTTTTCTAACAGAAAGCTGTTGCTGAAAGGAGGTTTTTTCCACACGTCTCCCCAAAGTGCACATTTTTTTCTTCGTTCCTTGTGCTTAACTAGTAGCTTTGATGACCTTGCCAGAGTGGCAGCTTGTAAGCTTGATCTGCAGGAAGCTACACCCTGCTTTTGGTGGGATTTTGTGTCAGGGTAGTCCTTGAAGTGGCTTCTCCTGAGGCTACAGTGCAAGGATAGGCCTGGGTGGGTAAGGTTGGTGGGATCATGTGAGGGGGAGTGCAGAGAGGAGAGGCATGGGAGTGGAGCCCTGCCCTTCACTGACACATAGACAGCTTAACTGTTGCTCTTTGTGTTGAATGTTTTTATCATGCCGTATTGATCTGATTTGTGCTGTAGAGTTTCTCCTGGTGGAGAAAAGGTGACTTTTCTTCTTTTGGATGGAGAAATTGACTATTGAATGGTGGGGATTATTGTCTGAAGAACTGGAAATTGGCCACAGTTAAAGATAGAAAATTGCATGGTCTCTGTAGTGGTCTTGAAAACCTCCTCTGGCCTTGGTGAGAACTGAAATGGTAAATAGAGTTGGGGTCAGGAAAGAGTGTTGGTCAAGGTTTCTGTGAGCTGAGGAGGGAATTTTGTATCCCTAGTTGACATCCCATCATCCCTTCTGGACGTCCTTGGGGATTGTTGTGTAACAACCTCCATTTATTGTGTGACCTAAATCTGTTGGCTGTTGGCAGTGTCTTTGATCTTTTCTGCTTCTTCCTGGCGTGGCGTGGTGTAATTTTTACAGGTTTTGGTGTTTGGGTCTGCAGTGCATTACAGGCTGTTTTGAAGCAAGCTTTATTCTTTGTTTAGCAGATACTGTTGTCAGCAACTGTGCAGGCTGGCTTTAATGACCTGCTTAATGAAAACTGGAAATCACTTTCTTTGAGCTTGGTTTCCTCCCACATCCAGATGGACCTGTGAAATCCAAAACCCTTTTGCCTGCTTGTGGTAATAAAAACTACAAAGCTTGGCTTTGTTAACCATGGCAAACATTGGTAACATAGTGCTGTAATTATTGTTTTAATAGCACCTTATCAACTAACTGTTCAAAGTGCTTTGCCAGCCTTAGGTTCACCCTGTGTTTGTTGCAAAGGAGACTATGAGCACCTTTATTAGGGTGTCACAGAAGTCCATGATGTAGCTTGATGCTTGCCCTTCTTGACAGGTTGTTGCTTGTAATGGTTCTCTCTGTTCATGTGTATCTTGCACAGTCATTTGCATAATTGTTGCATTACTCTTGAAATAGAGATATTTCAGAAATGTAGCATCCTGTATTTATGGAGAAAAAACTTAAAAATATTGCAGTGATGACCTAAAATGTACCTCATGTTAAGTACTCGTTTGTAAAGGGGAAAGGATAAATTATTGGATATTTTTGTGGTATGATAAGTATTCATGAACCTTAATGTGAATTAAATGCTTGAATTCCTGTGGGTTGACCTTCACAAATAGAACAGTAAGTATGACAGGGGATTTAATTAATTTTTCCTTCTTTTCTACATTTTATGAGATGCTAGTAAGCCCTGCATGTTTATAAAAGACAAGTAGAATATAAAGGTAAGTTTTGAAGCTAATGAAGTGATGTAGACAGATTTTCCTCCTCATCCTCACTTGAAATAATTGTGTGTGTGTGAGGGGAAAGCATCACCAACAATAAAAAATGAATATTGTAATTTGAGGGAGCTAGATAGTTTTTAGAGATAGAAAGATTCAGAGGGTATCACTGCTAACTCTCTAGTCTTGGGTTAAAATGATAATTAGTGTGAAAATATAACTTCTTTCATATTTTTAAATCTCTAGGCAGCTTTCTTTAATATTATTTTATGTATATATATTGTTAAGAATCTTCTATATTTTGCATCTTCATCTAAGAAAAAACAAACTTTCACCTGATGCTTTTGTTTCTGTCTTTCTCTTAACAGCGTGGTGGTTGATCTGCCACTACAAATTCATCTTGCCCAATTCTGTTTCATTTAGTATTCAGGAGACAACAATCTGTAGTCTGATGATGATTTCTAGTCAATCTGTGTTCTAAATATGTGTTCTTCAGCCAAAATGATGATCCACCTCTTTCATTAGGATCATGTATCTCAATTACCTAAGTGCTCGCCTTTTCTTTTTCTGTTTATTTTAGATATAATAAAAAGTATAAAATCTTCTTTTATACCTTATTTGTAATATTAACCTCATTTTAGGCAATGTTTATTTCTAACTGTGGTAGCATGAAGGAAATAGTAATTTTATTTAAAATATACTTTTTATTATAGAGAAGGATGAGACTAAATCTCCTGTGACAGGCAGAGAGCATACTCAATGAAGATGTGTTGACAAGCTGATCTTGACTGGCCTTTATTTGAGGCCTTTGTAGATTTATATGCCTGAGAATTGCTAAAGGGGTTGAAGGGAACTGTTGACTCCAGCTACAGTTCTTTCTCAACCAAAAGTGAAATGGAATTTTCAAAAACCTGTCCTTTTCTCAGTCTGCATCTTGGCAATGTGATTTTTGTTTACTTTTGGAGCAGATGAGCTTGGAGTCTGTTTTTGTTTTTATTTTTTCCCATCTAGAACCATATTCAGGTTCCCTTTATCTCCACTGTTTCCTCTCTGTCCAGTTATAAATTTAATTTTGGAGTATGTGGCTTGTAGACATTTTGTGAGTTGCATAGCTGAAGTTATTATCCTTCTCTTGTCCATGGATGTGCCATGTTTACTTACCTTTTTTTTAGTCAAATGAATGTATTTTTAAGACAAAAGGGTCAACATCATCTAAGTGGACTAGAACAGAAGATATCAGTCAGTGATTTCTGCATGAATTTTTAAGGGTGTTGTCCCAGATGCCTTAGGGTGGCCAGGGTTAGCCAGTGTGCTCTCTGGATCGTGGAGGGATAGCAGGAAACATGCCTGCATTTTTTTGAGTCCTGGGTGGTTTTGATGACTCTGTGTTATGCTTAACGACTGTTTCATTCTCACTGAATTATAGTCCTGCTTATTCTTTTGTTGTTTTATTTGTAAACTGGAAAATTATTTTGATATTGAAATAAATTACTCAGTGTGTTCTTAACTCATTCTTTATCTTTGCCTTTTGTATTTTAAGAGGTAGCATTCACCTTTGTAGACTGTCAGCTTCATTCTAGAAGTGGAAGTCCAAGATTTGGCCTCTTTATTCGAGCAGATTTATACTATTTTTTGTTTTGCGGTATTCCTTTGTTTAAAATCAAGAAGTGGGGTACCAGCCTTGCTTTGCTTGCATTTAAGTGCATTAAAAATTTTATCTCCTGGAGTTTCTAAGAAAGTAGACAAGAAAGGTTTTAAAGGGTGCTTTGTTTCGGCACAGCTATGTAGTATTTTGATTTTTTTTTTTGCTTTATTTAGTTTTTTGTTCTTTGTGTTGTGCCACTTTCAGTAGTGCTGGCGACAACGTTAAAAAATACAACAGCAGTCCTACCTTGTGAATTAGTGCTTTTTTAAAAAATATCCTCTTAATCTTACCTTTTTTGGCACGTATTTCTGTTCCCTGAACCCTTACAGTATATTGGTCATCCTCCTGCAAGCATTGTTTGCTGTCAGGACAAAAGCTGCAGATTTTCTTCTTGACTGTATCAGAAAGGGAGAAACTGGCCTGTGGTAGGGAGGTTGTGCAGTGCACAGGCGTATGTGTAGAGAACTAATAGCTGACCAGGAGGAATGACTTCCACTAGCTGTCTGATCTCCTGAGATTTTTTGTTTGTTTGTTTTAAATATTGGTCTTTTTAAAACTTGTATGCGTTCTTTTGGCTTATGTTTGACAACACTTTCTGGTGAAACTTGGTGTTTCAGGATAAAAATTCCAAAGTCCACCTTTTGTTTTGATTTTAGTTATTTTAAAAGAAAACCCTCAAACAAATAAAAACCCAAAAGCACTCTCAAACTTGCAAGACTTATCTAACACAAAATCAGGGGTGTAATAATATAAAATAACTTTCCTCCTGTTTAATTAGGATGTACTGTATTGCACTTTGGGACAAAGAGTTTCCTAATGACAAGTTACATTAAGTAAACTTGCTTCTGAAAGTTTCTGCTGGAAGTAATAGAGGGAACTTCAGAAGCTGAAAAAAATAATTCTTTTATTTATGAGGCTTATAAAAATCCTTTCCAGGAATTGAAACTGTCTGCAGTGATGGTTATTTTTTTCAGAATCAGTAGTGAAAGTATTTCCAGTTTTATCTCCATAACCAGAAAGGGAGGAATATTCTGCAACCCAAAATGCTAATCCTTGTATACTTGTATACTCCTTCAGAATATTTGTGTGGATTTCTGCAGTTTCAAGGTTTGTATCTGGCTGAGATATTTTCAAAGTTGAATGTGCTCAGAGATAGGCTTGCTAACAGATGGTGAGCTGTGCTTTGCAATGCAGTAATTGCCCAGAGAATTTTTTGAACTAGAAACTCAGAAGTCCACTGTATCATATCATGTATTCAGTTTATGAAGGTTGCAATAAGAGAAGACTTCTCAGAATGAAGAATGGAAGCTGAATGTCTTTGTGTCACGCTTATTTAGGATGGTGGGATGAATTCAGTGATAGAGGACCTACAAGGCTGTAGCTTAAGAAGGCAAGTGTGTAATATGTTCTAGTTGAATGTCCCCTTTGACATGTAATCCAAAAATATTTTTATTGCTGTCCTCTAAAAGGAAACGTTCTCAAGCACAGTTTTCAGCATTGTGTATGGTTGTGTCAGTGTGGCTTGCAGAGGTGTGTTTGTAAAGAAATGCTACTGAACTCCCACTGGTTATTTTTCTTCTCTGTTCATCTTAGGTCAAAATTAATTATGAAAAGGAGAAGTGCAAGCTGCTAAAACATCCACAAGGTGAAGATATGTGGATGCTTGCTGATGTGAATGAACGTGTGGAACAACTGGAAAAGGTGATGGAACTGTAAATCATTGAATTGGATTGTTAGCTTTACAACATGTTTGTGTGAATAGAAGGCTTTGAGGGCTTTAAGATGATCTTTAAAAACTTTCTAATTTCTGATTTCTTTATGTTTTGATATTAGCTTTTTTTTAACATGGAAATAATCTTTTACTTGCAAAGACAAAAAATTTCCGTCATTCAATTCCATCTTTAGTTTCTACAAAATGCAGAAGAACAAGTGCTGCCAGACAAGTCCCATGGGAAGAAATCTGGAGGATCCGAGGCTTCGTAGCAGTCTTATTTGTGGTCACTCACAGGAGAAATCTTAATGGAGCCTCTGAATATCACATCCTTTTAGTGATATCTGTGCAGATATTTCCACAAAGGAAAGATGTGTATTAATGATGTAGTGATACCCGAAGAAATAGATTTGACCAAAATAAATGTAGTGTAGTAGATATTCTATGTATAGTTATAGTGCCTCAGTGAAAAACATATTGAAAGGGGGAAGAAAAACCAATTATGGATGTGAGGCATGCCCTCCCTGCCTCTACCACCCCACCCCAGCCCACCCCTCCCACCACAGCAGAGAGAAAGGTTAGTGAAATCAAAACATAGCTATGTGTGGTTTACCTTTTTTCAGTGTGGTTTGGTGAGTGGGTTGTGATTATTTTTCTTGTATGTGTGTGATTTGGTTTACTGGATCTCATTTACGAGCATTTACTTGTAGGAACGTTCTGTGCAGAAAAAAAAGAAAAAGGATAAGCATTCAAAAAAAGCTAAGAAAGAAAAGAAGAAAAGTAAGAAACAAAAATCTGAAAAGAAGGATGACTTATCTGATAGTTCTTCGGTAAGTAAGGAATTTTAAAATACTTCAAATTACAGTCTTAAAACTTGAACCATTTTAGTTGCTGTGGGTAGACATGGTTAGTAAAATTTAGACTAATTCTTACCATTTTCTGTTGGAAAAAACTGTGGCAAAATTTATTGATTTTAATATACTGAGTATTTGATCAGTTTAACATAGGCTGTTATGTGGGTGCCTGTTAATTTTATAATATTGAATTCACTCATTAGGAACTAAAGGATTTATAAAAAATCCTTATTCTGGGATAGAGAGGAAAAATTCGTAGGTACCCTGTTGACCCTGGTATATGGTGGAACAATGTGTCTGAAAGTGCAAATATACTTTGATTTTAAGCATGAGTTACTTCTGCCTTTTTCCATGGATATTCAACCATGGACACTCCCAGCAACATGGAAATTGTACATGACTCAAGTGCATTTGAGTCTGTAAGCAGATGCCTTCACATTGAGGGACACTCTGGCGAAACAGCACAGAGACTGCATTAGAAATCTGGTGCTGCTTTCAATGTGTTTTTCCACGTTGTGGAAAACATCCTCCCAGCATTTTGGTGTGAGTCAGCTGGCACTGTGATTTTTAATTTTCAGAGAGTCAGAGAGTCTCTTTTGTTGAGTGAAGGAATGTGCAGCATGATGAGATTTATTTTTTAGGGACTTATACCAGAAATGAACTATGATATCAGTGTGGGAAGTAACCTAAGGCACAAATGTCCTGCATTTTCACATGGGAGTCACCAAAACCCTTCAGACCACAACAGTGACTCCTAGGGTACAACACAGTCCTGGCTGTAACTTCGATCCAAAGTCTGTTATTCCTATGACAGGTTCATGTAAATAGCAAAGCAACTGTCAATGGAGTCGTATTTACTTCAAGTGCAAAAGTGCAAGTGTAGGAAGCTGGATATGAAAAGAGGAGGCAATAGCATGTACAGTGCTTTATATTGTACTGTGTAGCTGATTTTATTTTTTTAGTGTAAAATATACTTAGTAATGAAGTAATGCATTTTTTATTTTGTTTTTGTGATGTCGTAATCCTAATTGATTTTGATTTTGTTTTTATTATGACAGTTTTAGCTTTAGCAGTGTTATGCAAATACCGGTATGAAGTGGTGTTATATAATGTGATGTGCTCATGAAGTATAATGGAGTCTTTTGATCATGAAGGAACACTCTTCTATGGGAATATCAGTATTCTCGTTTTATTATCAGTATTTTAAAATATTAAACAGTATTATATTAGTAATGCTAATCATGATTAATTTTTGATTATCAATTCAGGATTTTGATTATCAATATACTTGATTAGTATTGCATTTTATCAACTAATGTGTTAAGGTGTTATTATTATTCTTTACATTAAACTCTCTTTTTAGGATTCTTCAGTTGAATGGGTTGAGTCAAATGTGTCACAGTCAGAGGACACAGAAAAGGCTGGGAAGGTCAATAAGCAACCAGATGCTGTGAAAGAACCCTCACTGCAGGTGAGCAGGCTGATAACTAGTCCAGTGATAAATTCAGCATGACCAACTGTGAAACATGCTTAGGTTTCTTGACAGCTCTTTTGCAGTGTGTTGAACAAAACCTATTTTACAGACAAATGTCTTTGCTTAGCTAGGTGAATGCTACTTTTCATTCACTGGAAGACATCTCTACCTAACAGCTCATAGTGTTTAAGAAAGCACTGCTCTTAATGTTGCCCTGCACCAGTTCTTTCATCATCATTTGTTTTCATGATCTAACAACTTGATATTCTTAAAGAGGTCAACTTAATGGCCTTGACTAAATATGTTATTTTTTCTTCATAATTTTGGTGGGTGTTCTATAAATGAATGAATTTTTCCTTCTATGGTGCTTAAACAGATATAAGGAAGAGAGGTGTAGAACTTCTCAGCGATAGTTTTTATGGCTTCAGTGCCTCTTCTGATTTTCCTGAGTGAATTCTGTGCCCAGTGTTTTGGAAAATGGAGTAATACTGACATGAACTGCTGTGATTTTAGTAACAAGTATAGTCACATACCACAACATCCTCAGTTGTGTAAAAATGATTTTTAATTTAGTGTCTGAATTTTTTTTCTCCTGAAAAAAGTTCCTGTATCTCATTCTGAATTGGTGCATCTTGCTAAGAGAAATAAAAAGGGACTCTGAATCATATCTATTGTCTTGGAAAAGTATGAAGTAATGCAGTGTGTGTCTTGATAATTTATACTGCAACCACCTTTTTTTAAAACATTTTTTGGTGTACTGTATAGCCTGGGCTTGTCTGGTTTTGGATGAAGAGTGTGCTTTTGACAGGAATTTCCTAGTCATCCCTACTTTTTTATTTTAGCTTATGTTATGAAGAAGTCTTGGAACACATAAATCCATTTCCTGTTGGATTAAACTAAATTAGAAGATGTGTTCTCAAAGTGCACCTAAGGTGCTTGATGTGACCAGTCTTGGCCTAGTCCAGAGTGCTTGCTTAAAAAAAAAAAAAAAAAAAGACAGAAACAAAAATAAAAATCCTCAAACCACAAATCTGAAGCCTGTATAAGAGTCAGAGCAGAGTCAGGCACTTTTCAGTGGTGCTCAGAGACAGGACCAGAGGCAATGAGCACAAACTGAAACACAGGAGGTTCCTTCTGAACATCAGGAAACTTTGTTTTACTGTGAGGGTGTCCAGGCACTGGCACAGGTTACCTGGAGAGGTTGTGGAATCTCCATCCCTGGATGTATTTACAGTCCATCTCTACATGGTCCTAGGCAGCTGTCTCTGGGTGTCCCTGCTTGAGCAGGGGTTTAGACCAGATGACTTTCTCCAGAGGTCCCATGCACATCCACGTTTGTTGATTCATGTTGCTGGCTAATATGGGCATAGGTATTACTGAATCACTTGAAGATAGATTATTTTTCAGTTCTTTCTCTTAGAGGAGATCTGAGAAGTGGAATGTTGGGTTTCACCCCTGAAACTCCCTGTTGTGTTGCCTAATATAATTTTTAAATAACAGTGATAGCGTGACATGTAGCATCTGTTCAGATTGACAGCTCAGACATGAACCCTATTGAAGATAGCAAGACTCTTCTGCAAGATGTTTCAATTTCTATGCTAGAATCATAGAATTGCTCCAAATACTTCTTTTTATAGAGTAATTGCTTATAATGTGTATGTCACTGCCTTCTTTTGAGGCTTCTGGATTTGTGTGTATAAACGTAGTCGTTATATCTAGGCTTTTTATATGCCACTTTTCTGTAGAGTAGTCCTTATTTTTAAAATCTCCTTGGTCTGGCTTAGGTTTTGTAAATGCAGTTTTCTATCTGATATCTTGGGTACAGTTTACAGGCTTCAGATGTATAATTGTTGAGTTTGAGGGTGCAGTTAATGCCTAGATATCCAAGGTATAAACTATGCTCAGTTACTGATTGCAGATTTTGTATGCACTAGAAGAGATATAAAAGGTCAGGAGGTCAAAATTAACAAGATGAGATGTACAGTGTTTCTTGAAGCAAATAATTAGCAGTCTGTAAAATCTTATGTTTACTAGTGTCTTAAATATGTTGTGAAGATATATTTCAAATTATGGAAAGACATTTCTGCAATTTACTTGTGTATTAATAAATTGAAAGATTAGGGTTCTTAAAATGGTATTTCCTTTTCATTAAAGTATTTTATATGTGTTTGTAAAGCCTATACTGTTTGTTGTCAGAAACATTTGTCAGTAGTTGCACTAGTTTGGTTTGTACATAAGCCATGTTTCTGTTGGAATTATGAACGCTGATTCTCTGTTTTTATTTTATAGAGAGAAGAATGGATGAATTTAGACTTCATGTCATTGAAAACAACGTCAGTAGCAGCTGTCAAAGGTGAAAGACACAAAGAAAAAGTATTGGAACGACAGAAAGCTCAAGAACTTGAGCAGGTAGGAGGAATTAATATATTAAATTTTTTCTGCATTTTACTACTTGGTTCAAATATATAAGTCTTTGTTGTTATTTAAACTAATGCCTGATGCATGAAGTGATAGTTATTTTAATTAAATTGGTCTGTTTGGGATGAGAAGGCTTCATATATCCAAGTTTATCTTGTGGAGAAAGGCCTTTAAACTATATTCTAGGTAAGGAGAAAGGCAGTTTTGTTAATACTAAGTTCTGTAATATTTGAAGGGCTCCTGAGATATTTTACTTAATGAAAATGACAGATTGTTGGTCTGGCCACCTTCTTCATGATGTTTGTGACAGGAGCACCATTGGTTTGTGTGATAAAAGCTTACTTAAGTTACTGTCTTAAAGTCTAGAGTGCTAAGGGTTGTTTTTTCCCGAATAAAGAATTCAGAGCAGTTGTTGTGCCTTTCATGTCCCTGTTGTTGGTGAACACCCGAGTGATCAGGGTGTCACTCTGCAAGGGGTTACTGTCATTAAATTAATTCTGTTTACGTACAGTTGATGACTGTTTCATTGACAACCTTAAATTCAATTTAGTCTGATCTCAAAACACTGTTACTGATCACCATCTAATATTTACTTGTCCTTACATTTTACAGTAAGTCCTTTGTTGTTGTTAAGTGTTCCAGTTAATTGTGTCTGGGAATCAGATTGACCTGGAGTGCTGTTATTGTGTAGTATGTGGTGCTTTGGTTATTGTCTTTTGAGAAGAGATTAATCTTTTTTTGTTTTTTTTCTCCACATAATTTTTTTACTGAACGTGATTTTTGAGCTGTTGAAGGACCATTTAATATGGAGATCTTAAATCATCAAAATGTCAGCATGTATTATATATGGTTAATGACAATTTATATGTATGCTTAATCCTGGAAGAGTATGATTCTTATAGACTCTTCCTCCCAACTCCTTACTGTCCATGCAGGTTTATACTCTTGTGTTTTCTGCACCAGTGTCTGTTCTTTCTTTGATGCCCAAAACAATCTGTATAACAGATGCATACAGCGTGCCAGTGTTGGGGGTGAACTGATGATATAACATAGTCTTCACACACAAGTCTCACAAAATTTAGTAGATATTCTAGAAAATATCTAGAAAATACAAACCATATGCTATGTACATATTAAAATTATTTCTGTTTTAGGCCATGCTGTCTGAGAGAGAACTTAATCCCTATTGGAAAGACGGTGGTACAGGTTTGCCACCAGAGAAGGATGAAGAAGCTTCAGTTAAGAAAGGTAAACAGCAACTTTTGGTAATATTCTTAAATTTCTGCTGCAGTTTCTGATCTCTATGTTGCTAGCAAGTTACTGCTAATGTTTTTGTAAATGCTTTATGAATTATATATATATTATTAATAATAACAGTAATAATGTAATAAAGTAAAATTTTGATGGAAATTCAATAGTGAATATTGGGTTCATATTATAGTATGTTGTTTGTTGTTTGTTCACTGGTTTTTAATCTTGAGTGGTTTGACCGTCAATATCTTTACCGAAATTCTCCATTTTGAACTAATTAAAGGAAAGCATGATTTAACCAAGACAAGATAAATTGTTGTCGACTCATTTGGTTCCTTTCATTCCATTACACAAATTACTGTTTTAAAATGTTCACCCACAGAAGACTGAGTCACATTAAAATGAAATACATTACAGATGTGGTTTATGAAAAATACGACTTCTGTAACCTTTTCACTGCTTTCCTTACCCCAGAGTTATCCTGCTTATTTCCAGCAAGCACAGTTAGAAAAACGTTTTTCACGATGTCATTAAGCATTTATTATGTGATAAGAAGGGGTCCTTGTATTCTGTCAACGGGGAAGAGTGGGGTCTGTGGCTTTTTGCGAGCCTTTCCCCATAGACAGTCTGTCCTGCAAACCATTAGCCTCATGCCTACTTTAGGAGTCGCAGAGATCAGTGACCTGTAAGAGATGACAGGCATCAGTGAGTGCGTGTTCAGAATGTTAAGACCTCTGCTAGCTTCTCAAATGGAAAACAATTGGTTACTCATTCATTTTCTGAGAAGGGGAATCCACTTGTTTTTGTATAAGGGGTATGCCAAAGAATGGACACAGAAAGTGGAAACAATGAGAAAGCTCCTTAATGTCATTAAAAAAACCCAGAACTTCTCATATGCTCATATATTAGTCCTGTCTTGGAAACTGCTTGTTGTGTTCTATGATAAAGTAGAGAAGCTTAAATTAAATCTGTGGTATTGCTGAGGTATAACCAGTATTAACTTATGAAAACATGTAACTGTGTTATTATATTAATTCTGTTTTTCATTTGCACCCCCTTCATTTTTTACATTAAGTTTAGGTGAAGGTTTGATGTCACATACAGAGTAAGGTTAAATAGGAATAATTACTTGATATTTAAAACTGTGACCTCTCATTGTTTTCTACTTTAGTTACAGTGATAGAAGATGCTGGATTAAGTTGGCTGCGAAAATCATACCAAAGGATGAAAGAGCAGGCTGAGAGAGAGAAACGAAATTTTGAGGAAATTGTAGCTGAGAGATATGGGGTGAGGATATTCAATTAAATTTTCTTCATACTAATAGATGCTTGGAAAAGATTACTTTCATAAAAAGGCACAAATACTTAATGTGTAGTGTAAGACCTAAGGAAAGAAGCAGGAAAAAACAGCCTCTTGAAGCTTCTCTCAAGTGACGAAGAGTTTAAAGCTACCCAGCCTTTTATGCATTTTGTTTTGTTAATTTTTTTTTTATGATATGGGATCCTACAGCAGATTTAAAATACTTAAACAATACCACATGGTCTTTAAAGTGTCATGACTTTTTTATTCTTTTTTATAGTCAATGGAGATATTTCAGTCACGATTAGAAGAAGCTGAAAAAGCTGCATCCAGAAAGGAAAATTATCAAAGAAGTGGAAGGTGGAGGAAAACTGACTATTCAGAAAGTGAGAGAGAGAAGAAAGAACAGCATATTGAAAAGGTGAAACGAGATGAAGATGATAGAAACAGGAACACGTTTGGGGGCCATACTAGGGAGAAGGATGGCAAGGGATGGGCACAAGAAGACAAAGATTACAAAAGAGGTATGTCAAGAAGAGACCAAGAATGTGGACACAGGAGCATGGACTCCCTATTAAGGGGCTACAGCTCCAAAGGAGAAAAATACTCCAGTGAAAAACGAAATCAGGAAAAGGGTTCATCTTTAAGCAATATGAAACACAAATTTTTGAAACCCTCTGAAGATGATTCATCGTCTTACAGTGCACCTAGACACTACAAGTCAGAGCAGTCCTCTTCCAAACTGCCTGTTCATAGCTCTTTGAGCAGTCGTTTCCAGAAACCTGAAGAGGATACTGCCGTGTGGACCAAAACACACTGTGAAGATAACAATGAGAAATTACTATCTGATCAAAAATCATCAGGTACTAGGGAACAAACTGATGGCAATAGTTGGGAAAGACCTCCAAGTGATGAAAAAGAGAAGTTGCGACAGGAGTACCCAAGCGATATCTCTGAGAAGAAACAGACGTTATCTGACAGTAAAACATCATGCTCTAGGTATTTTATGAACTTCTTTACTTGTTTCTTCTTTGCTGTATTTTTCATGGCAAAGTATACCAGAAACTCTTACCTTCTTCATGGCAGTATGAGAACTGATCCTATCAGATCTCTTTAGTTTGGAGGAGTCTAGCCTCCAGCTAAGGGCAGCTACAATAGACCACTGCAGAAGTAATGAACACCCCTTACTTGTCCTGTCTCCTCAGCTTATTTGAGAATTGCTAATGCTACATTATTTTCTGCTTGTTTCTAATGTTAGTTCACACTGCATTAAAATTGGCCTCTTAGGCAAAAAACCTGCAAAACAATATCTTAACTGTCAATGAATTTATAAAAGACAAACTTGAAATGTTACAAAATGCTGACTAAAACCTGAAATAATTAATACAGCAGGGATAGGTTTTCCACCTGTGAGATGAATTCACATGCTTAAGTAAAGAAAAATAGTAGAAGGTATTGATTAGAACATGCATTTTGTTTGGAAAAGAGGAAGGATTAATAGGAGTGGGAAGGGAAACATAAACTAATAGGCAGCAGGAATTTAATTTTTCCTGACTTGCTTTAGTGAAAGACAGCGAAGAGTAGTAAGGAGAAGTGGTCAGAAAAGTAAGTTGTAGAGAACTGACCTTTCGCTCTGCTCAAGGCCTCCTGTTCTCCAGTATTAACAGCTTGCTGGTTCTCCCAGTGATTTGTCTAAGGTGAATGCTTTCCTTCCGATCTTTGCAATAATATGTAGGCATGTGCAAAAGTATGTTAGTTTCAGGGTGGTTTTAATTAATTGTTTGGGAAAGCTGGACAAGTAAATAGTCTTGATTGGAGTATGTAAGAAGAATGGTATGATTTAGTTAAAAACAGCATTTGATGAAATATGACTGAATGTAATTCCTTCTTTCTTGTATGCTTATGTCAGTTATGTGCAGAAAACTTCTTATAGTGGGGTTATGAATTTACTCTCAATTATTTGTTGGATTCTAATAAGAAGATACCTTAAAATTGTTTATTTTATTTATAATTGTCCCTATGTGTAGTACTTGCAGATACCTCACTGTGTATTTCCAAAGAAAAAATGTACATAAATGAGTCCTGCATGAGTTACCAGCAGCAGGCATCCTAGTCTACACAGTTCTTTATTTATATATATTGGGTATTTATTCCAGATTTAGCTTGCTATACTTTGATAGAAGCCAATGAAATTTAAATTTTCATTAATAGCAAGAATGTAAATTACTTGCGTGATGTTCACTTAATCTAATTTTTTTTTAAAAGCGTGAGCTTGAATATATGTAATGACAGAAGTAGTTCCAAATTCTGGTATGAATAGTTTTGCATACTATGGGAAATTCCATTCATAAATGTTTGTCATCTCTTGTTTTATTGTGTATTTTAGTGTTTACCTAGGTGCTATTTTGCTGGAAAATGAGAAATAAATTTTTATACCTGTTTTAGTTACTCTGAAAAAAAAGTCTTGTAGCATTATGTATGAGACATTATTAGACATTCAAATTTAGCAATCCTCTTTGTTTTCCTATATATCACCCAAATAGTTATTGGCCTGAAGTGTCTGGGTTTTACCAGTTAAATGTACTTTGTAAACTTCTCATTAGAATGATTCATGGTGTATCTGAACTGAAGCCTGTGAGACTTCCTCCGCTCTTGAGTCCTGATTTGTGCATGATTTTGTTGAGGTATAAGGTCTCCACAATCCACAGTTGTTTTCCACCTGTCTTGATGGATAGGAGTGGGGGTGGGAGGTGAGGGGGGAGGTGTGGAGCTGGTTGTTGCTTTGTGTGTGTGGTGTGTTGACCCCCAGCAAGCAGCTAAGCAGGTACCCAACTGCTTGCTTGTTCTCCATTCTGCAGAGGGAATCAGAGGAGCAAAGGGGAGAAAAACACCTTGTTGAATAAAGGTAATGTAACAAGTGAAGGAAAGGGGCAGCAACATGTGATTCAAAGGCAGTCAGTCACTCACCACCTCCCATGAGCAGACTGATGCCCAGCCGGTCTTTGAACAGCAGCTATTTTGTAAAGAATGCACTCTCCAACCATTTTTCCCTGAGTGTGATGGTACATGGCAGGGAATAGCCCTTTGGCCAGTTTGGGTTGGCTGTCCTGGCTGTGACCCTCCCAAGCCTCTGCTCACCCCATCCTGCTTGCTGGGGGTGCACAGTGAGACCCAGAGAAAGCCTGGAGGCTGAGTAAACACTGTTCAACAACAACCAAAACAGCAGTGTGTTACCAACGCTGTCACCAGTTAAGTCCAAACCACAGCACCATACAGGCTGCTGGTCATGAATGAGTGGTTTAGAGTCGCTCAAAGAATCACCATCAAAGGTATTTGCAAAAATGGCTTTAATATGAATCTGCAAAAATGTGACTTAACAAAGTTTGGTGATAAGGTTCACTCTGTTATTTACTACATGAGTGAAACATACAAAGGAAAATTGAGAGAAAATTGATTTAGAATGATTTACACAGAGACTGAAGACACAAAAGGGTAAGGGAGACCATCCCATTGTGTCATGAGGTTTTGAGTGAACACCCCCTTGCCTTCTAAACTCCTGATGGAGATTGGGTGTGGCTAGGTTCAGTCGTAGTCTCAGACTTGATGAACGGTGTATATCTAAAGGATTACATCTGTAATCAGTTAGGATCACCTAAAGAACCAGTGTCCAAGATTTCAGCAAAAGGTGATCCTAGTACGATGTTGTAGAAGTATCAGTAGACCACAGATGAAATTTTTACACGACTTCTGATACAGCACCAGTCTGAGTTTTGTTCACTGTTTTAAGATGGATCAGAAGATTTTAACAGTACTTAATCATTGACTAATTTAACATTTATGAAGTGAGTCAACATGATTTGCTACAATCACAACAGTGACTTAATTATAGATCTGAGATGACAACATTCATCCTATGCTGGCTATAGGGTATTTAAATCAATTCACACACACACATGCATACAGACAGAAAGAGATATTTTATAGGGATATATGTGTATAAATATATAAAGATATATGTATATAAATGTATGAAAGTATGTCTTTTAAGGGTTCCTCGAGTTCAATGAAATACTTCAAATGTCTTGGAATTCCTCAATGGGCAAGAGTTGAGCCTCAAGGAGGGAAGAATTTTGACCCAGGCCCCCTTGTCAGCTTTCCACCATGGTCCTTCAAGCTTTGCAAACTGGAGAGTTGGCAAGTTCACTATGACAATGCTGTGGGAAATGTAAATACCATCCTAGCCAGACCTAGTAGAACATGTAATTTTTGATACCATTGCCTCAGTATTGTTTTCTTCAAAGAAGCAGCTGCACTATTAGTCTTTTTTTTTTCCTATGTTCAGTAGTGGTGATTCACTGTTTTTTTTTTAATTGCAAGTACAAAAAACTGTACCTTTTAGCTTTTGGTTGCCACATGTAGTAAGTGCAATGCTAATTGTAACTGGACAAAGCTGGAGATTTTGGGAAATGAAATTGTGTACGGAAGTGGTTTGCTTATTCAAGTTCAAAAAATTCAATTATTATGATAGAAGTGATAATTCTTTTCCTCACAAAAGAGGAATAAGCATAGGAACTGTTTAGCTGATATTTTCTTTTGCATGTGTTTTCTGTTTTAGTACTATTAAATCTAATTGCACATCTTCTTTGATATTTTAATTGTATTTCTTAGCCAATACAATTACTGAGCTGATGTATTAGTAAAGTGGTGATTACTTAGGCTTGGAAAACCATATAGCCCTTGCTTACTGATTTAACTTATTTCCAAGTTCCTTTAAGCTGACTCTTAACTTCAGAGATTTTGTGTGTTTGAAATACCAAATGACCTGTCTTCCTATTCCATTCAGTGAGAATTGTCTTTTTTTTTTCATAGAATGTTGTAGAAAATTCTGACTTTCGGAACATTTCAGGTTTCAATATGTGCAGTAGTTATCTGTTGGGAATAATTGATAAACTGCTGCTTTCTTTTTCTGACTAGTTTCTACAAGTTTCAAGACTTGTAATACCTGTCCTTTTTCAGTGGTGTTGTCAGTCAGTTACAAGAAGTAAATCTTTTTTCACGTGAAGGCTTGAATTAAAAGGTGTTTCTGGTTCAGTTCTTTATCTCTCATGCTGAAAATATAGCTCTTAAGTTTTATCTCTTCTAAAGCACAGAGGAAATTTCTTCAGCCTATAAATCAAAGTATTTTGGACAGTAGTATGACACAGATTAATTAAAAGTGCTGATTGGATATCCAAGGGATCTCCCCAGAGGAAAAGTCCATCAGCTAGTGTTTGCTGGAAGTCACACTTAATAATGGGACTTCTTCAAAGTTTAATTTGAGACAAGATAAAAAGCAAATCAAAACAATTTCTCAAGTCTCAAAAAGTTCAGACAATGACTCAAGCCCTAGCACCTTAAAAAAACATATATGAAGTAATAAACACCTTTATTTAAATAGTCTCCTCGGTATTGAAAAATATAGGTTAAGGAAAAGTGAGAAGGTAAGCTTTGAGGGTTTTGTTTCTGGTGAAGTTAAGGTATATTTTGCTGAGTTTTTGGGTTCTGAATTAGGGGTCTTGAAAACAAAGAAAAGCACCTTTGGTAATTTTCTCGGGACTGGGGAGACCTGGCAGTTAAAGATGACACCATCTTCAAGTTTTCCCATTCTTCAACTCTGACAGGTTTAACCATATCAAGTAGTGGGTGAATTCTCTTTCTAATAGCAGGAACAAATATAATAACTGTATTCTTATGTCTCTTTTGTGTTAGATATTTTACTTTTAGAATTAGTTGGTTTTAGTCTTTCCTAGAGTTAGAAAACAAGAGCCAAACTTGTTTGATGCCTCTTTGCAATGTTTCTTAGAGACTTTATTTATTATTATAAGAACTCCTATGCTGACCTTTTAATATTAAAATTAAAATACAGTACTGTTTATTACTAGCTGTGGCTTCCTGAGGGATACTTCTTATTTTTAAAATACTACCAGTTAATTTTCCGTGGAAACTCTGCTGTATCAGCCATAACATGTTCAGAAGCAGAGATTGTACTGAGAGCAGATAAGTATGGGAAAATAAGTAGTTTTTTTCAAGAGATGGAAGGCCATTTTGGCTAACAGGAAAACAACTCAGAAAAGGGCAGTTTTGCTGAGAAGTAAAAGCATGGCCAAAGCCAGAAAAGAGAATTAGAATGGGTTGAAATAACTTTCTGTTCCTCTTTCCCTTACTTTTTGCCTGCTTATACCTGCTACTGTCTCTTTGACTGTTTTTTTGTGCTGGGAAAATGTTCATAGATAGTTCTTTTCATTTTAATTGATCTCAAAAGTAAAAGGAAACAAGCTTCATAAAAATTTTATTCAAGCTCTTTGGCTTCAGAGTCCTTGGCAACTTCTGACTGCAAATACATTTTTATATGTTGTTTTCAATTATTTTGACAGTAGGAGCATATGTACCAGTACAGTAGGCAAATAATACTTAATTACAGGGGTGAATACTGCAGTGTTTTTCTATGGGTTTAGTGCAGCTGCTGTTTTACAGATCGTCAAAGGATGAGCCACCTCGGGTCCTTAGTGAAGAGGAGATGAACAGACTGGGAGCGAAGATCGTGAAAGCAGAACTCATGGGAGACATGGTAATGTCTTTGAAAACTGTCATGATTTACTACAATTTTTCTTTAGAGCTCACAGTGATTTAATTGTTTTGGTTTCTTTTTTTTTTTTTTAAAGGGTATTGATTCAAGCTAATAAAGACCTGCAGAATTTGGTAGGGTTTGAAGATACTGCTTTTACAGTAACTTTTGCTTTAAATGCAATGGTTCATAGAGGAGAGGATTCAGATCCCTAGGCTTTGTAGGATAAGCAGCATACCCAAAACCAATTGTTCTCTGCCTTTTTTATGGTATTTTATATATTTTTATTAGAAAGGGAGCAGGTGAAAACTACAGAGCTCCCTGTCTATGTTACAAGGTAGACAGTTTCTGGAGCTTTTCTTGTTTCATCAGCTTTGTCACAAGTAGGTCCTTGTGGTTCATGGCTCTGCTCTATAAGCCTGCTTATTAATTATGGTATGGAGATATAAAACTGAAAGGAACTGCATAGGCCATTGCATCCAGCTCAGCATTGAGAACAACTGTAGTTGTTTCAAACAATGTTTTGTGGTCAGCTCCACAAAATTCCTTCCCTGAATGAGACCGAGTCTCATGTTTAGTGTTGCTTTAGGAGGCTTGTTTCATTCAGCAAGCTGATCCTGGAGGATCAAGAATTTCACTCTTTCAGAACACTAAACTTTGGAAGTATATACATATATATATATTTTATTACAACTAAGCATGGCTATAATGAGTTAATTCCATTCAGTAGTACTGTCTGGAAGTTTCAGTTATAAAAAGGTAGTAGTCTGTTAGTTTTTAAGCTGTGTTTTTAAGTGCTTGCTCTGAATAGCTGCTCTTAAGAAACTTTTTTCTTAGTTTTTAGGAGCAAATCCTATCACTGTGGGCCTTTGTATCTTTTTTTTTTAAGATTAATTTTTACTGCACCTGTTTAGTTTTCCTCTTGTGACACAATATTTGCACCAAATCTGCATCACGAAGAAGTAATAAATAAGTATGACTTCAACAGCTAAATTAGTATTCCCTGAGAGCTATTGATTCTTTGATTTGTGGGAAGTTTTAGGATGTTTTGGCACTATTGCTGGATTAGGACATGCTGTCCATATTTTATAAACATTTTCTTTTCAAACCAGTTTTATATTATGAATTCTTTTCCCACAGACTTTAGGCATAGATGTGTGTGTGTAGCTTTACAATATTTCAACAGCTGTACCTTTTCTAGAAATCCTGTCCATTTGAAATCTTATTAGCTTCAAACATGAATTAAAAGTAACTTCAAACAATGTATTTCCTACTAAGATATAATAAGTGTTAATGATTTAAATAGATGTCTCCATGTTTTAATCTGTAGTTTTCCTAGTTAATATTAAAAAATACTCTACTGAAGAAAATTATATTTATGAATGTAATTATATGATAGGTTTATGAGGTACTGGTGTAGTCACTTAAGATATTACTTTATTATGTAAGACATTTTCCTACAAGGGAAAATGGTTGAAGCTATCTATACACTAGTTGCAAAAGTGCTGGGGAGGGGAAAGTTTTCCGAAGACCTTCATGGAGATCAGCAAAATTTGTAGACTTTTTTTCTTCCCCTTCTGCTTAGCTTCAGTAGTATTGCCCAAACAGAAGCTTGGGTGCAAATGTTGGGGGAGGGGCTGTCCCATTCAATTAATAACTGAATATGAGTAATTTGACAAAAAATATACAGGTGTTCTGTAGGGAGAGTATAACAACAGTATAAATAATAAAAAAACCCTAATCCTTGACTTGTTTTGTTTTAAATATTGTTCATGGTCTTCCTCTGATCAGATTGAAAATGCAGCTTGTTTAAACAAGTTCGTCCCCACACACCAGAACAAATAGTTATGTAACAGCATGGCTGGAGCTCAAGGTTGGCCATGTGCGACAAATGAATTCTGAATCTGTTTTTGTACTGACTTACTGCTTGGTGTTGACCAAATGACTTAATTTTGGGGCAGCAAGTATGGGCATGCTTGTTGGAGTCCAGTCAATGGAACTGGCAAAGGGGTCAGAGTCTAAGTGGTTCTATTTCGTGTAGGTTGGTAGGTTGCCACCTGGCAATTCATAGCAGTCCAAGATATTCTAAAATACTTGTATTTATTTAATAAACAGATGGTTGAGGGAGCAGGACCATCAGAAACAATTTACACAAGATTGTAAACGGTTCTCATATTTCACCTTTTGTACATTTTAATACTCAAAATAAGGTCTTAAGTGAAAAGGTTGGACATGCGGTGTGGGGAGATGTAAAACTGCATTGTAAAAATGCCTGAGAGATATTTCCCTAGACCCATTGCTTGCATGTGTGTGTATAAATGTGTATGTGTGTATATATAAAAAAAAATAAAAGGATGCGTAGGATAACCTGGAAAGGTTATACACCTGATGTGTTTGAGCTTCTGTATTTAGCTTTCTATACATAAAGTAATATTTATGCTTAGCATTTATTGGTAAAAAAAAGCATTTCTTAGTATAAGGTACTAATGTTTAAGGATACTTTTTCTGCTCTTTTTATGGCAATTCATGTTTCTATACTTCAGATACTTTTATTCTGAACATTTTTTTTAAATTTTTTATCCAGTAAAGAATTGTGTAAATTGTATTGCATGTCTTATTTAGTCTTTTATGTCATTAGAGTTTAAAAAATAATTTCAAAACACAAAAAAATGGAATGAATAGTTAATTCCGATATAAAGGTCTCTTAAAAGTTTCAGATGGTTAAACTAATGGAGTATAATCACTTTCTTTGAAGGAATTGGCTTCAAAACTTCAGGCAGAACTTGACAATGCTCGCAAGTTGAGAGAGACTCAAAGACAGATTCCAGCAAAGGCTGGCAAAGAGGTAAGGGGGAAAATACTTTTCTTTTTTTTTTTTTGCACTAAAACAGTGGTACAATACAGGTAGCAATTGAATTAGAGAAGATCAGATGTACTCAGGAAAATTAGAAAATGTGACTTCAGGTGAGTTACTGTTCAAATTAAATTGTACCTTTTGTTGGCAAACAAAACTATCTCCATTGTACCTTAGCCACTTCTATGGGATTTTTTTACTGGTAATAATTTTCTCAGCAAGGATATGTATCTTCCATTAAAAATGAAACTGCTATGTGTTGTGTTGTTGACTGTGCTGGCTGTTAAATAACTGTAATGTCTCTGAAGAAGCTGGCATTTTACATGTAACTCCTTTTGAAGGGTGGTATTCAAGAAACAGATAGTAAGCATCTTCCATACCAACACTGATACAGCTGCAAGGAAATACGGTTAATATCTCAAGTTATGAGTTCTGTCTTCATGAGGGAGACAAAATTTTAGGCAAGAACTAATGTTCTTGTTTAATTTGACCTCAATCCCACAATGAAAATTCATTGCAAGTGATCTGAGTTTGAAAAGCCACTAACTTTTTTCTTTTCTAAAAGGCTTCATGTCAGACCTCATACGTTGACTAGTATTTCTCCAGTCTTTAGAAGGCAAACTGAACTGGAAGTTGATGTGTGGCCTCTTGCTAACTACCTTGTGGCAATAGGATTAAAGTCTCAGACTTTGAATTCACAAGAATTTAAAGATACAAAAGCTCTGTGTAGATAGACTACTTCATTGCAGTGCAATTCTTGGGCATGTTTTTCATGTATATATATAAAAAAACCTGCATAAAGCAGATTGGAGTTGTGTAATTACATAGGAAAAATCCATTCAGATTTTAAAATTGGAAAGTAGAGAGAGTGTTATGGGTGGGCCTCAAAAATTGGTGGACACCTGTTTCTTAGAAACTGAGTCAAGAATAACAGTTTTGGTCAGCCTTGGTCTTAACCACAGTCTGATTTTTATCTCAATTAAATTAAAGCATATTTAAAACTAATAGTATGTAATCATTTCAAAAGTACCAAATATAAATATTTTTCAATATGCCTTACCTGTGCCTGTTTCCTGGCTTCTTCTGGCCTATGTTACGTGGCTTTTGAGAATGAGCAGTCCAGCAGAGCTGTCAGTTACTCTGTCCTAAGTCCTGTCTTTGTGATAGTGCCAGGGTAGTCTTACTGGTTTTACAGCTTCCAACTTTTGAACTGCTGGATCACAAGCAGAATGTACTTGGTACTCCTGTGTATCAAGGGCCAGCTATATCACACTGTGTATCTAAAGAGCCCAGATGTTCAGAAGCCATCTCATAACAGAAGAGAAGCTGATTTGTGAAGGACTGTTTGATTCTGTACAAATCAGCCTTTCCATAGCATTGACCACCCAACTGATAGACTCAACCAGTTCAGACAGATGTATTACAAGTGGGATACCTGAAGCAGTTTTCACGGAAATGGTTTTCCAAATGGATGTCCCATAGATCCCAAAGTCTGATAGCTTTGCCTCCACTACCAATAACAAACATGTTTCAGGCAGGTCTCTCTCTGCTTCCTTGGAGCTGCATGTCATGCTAGGAGGTCCTGAAATGTGGCTTTGCCTTATTTTAATTTCTGTTGAGAGAACTGGGAAGATAAATCAGGAAGCAGTGAAGGCAATTTTGAATGCATCTCCCTAGGAAGGTTTTTTCTTTTTGATTAATTGGACATGGATCAATTTCCCAATTCAGTTCACTGTGGGACTGAGTGAAGATGCATGTAGGGGGGTGTATGAGTGGCTGGAGTTGGTACAGAGGACAGGATCAATTCTTTTGGCAGTGGTGCTGGTTTATTCTGCCTCAAGGTGATCAAGAAACTATAGACTTAAGGGACTGTGAAGTGTTAGCTTAAATCCTGGTTTTATTTATTTATTTTTGTTTGTAAGTGAAACTAAAGGCAAATCTAGCTTTTACAGTGTGACTTAGTGACTAGTTTTGTAGTTTTTTTGACTTAGACAGGAATTTTACCCCAAGCAACCCCAAAAATATGGTTTTCAAAAATGAGTAAAGTATCTATTAATGAAATTAGGGGTCTTAAATACTTCAGTCGTGTGTACATATGCAATGAGTGCACATGCAAAGATTCTTCTAAAATGATTAATTAAGATGTAGATTGTGTTTGTTTTTCTTTAAGTTGGAGCAGGAGGTAACCTGCAGAGTCTATGGAAATGAAAAAACTTTTGATTTCATTTGTTATAGAATGATGCTTATTTTAAGATGCTTATGTCTACTTTATCATGGACATTTTGTTTGAGCCCTAGTGAAACTGTGTAAAGAGAAGGCTGCTGTGTTTCTGAGTAAGGATAGGTGATGAAAATGAGTACTTATTGAATGTAAGGACACAGCAGAAAATTGTGGAGACTTCAGCATTTAGAAGATAACTTTCATGTGTTCATAGTTTACCTCTCAAGTACAGTTTATATTTCTGTTACCTGAGAGTGCTACACAACTCTAGATTTGAATACATTAGTTATGAGGATGCCACCTCTGCCATGTGTCAGTACTAATCACAACTGATGTAATTTGTGCTTTTATTCAATCTTTTTATTTAACAAAATATATCTGAAACATTAGCACTCCTTCATGGCACGTAATTTGCACTGGTTTTTGGTAGTACAAAAATTGGGAGGTAAAAACTTAAATGAGGAAGAGGTAGAATATAGAATATATCAGTTGGAAGGGACTTACAGTGGTCACCTAGTCCAACAGCATGATGGTGAATGAATATAGTATATAAGAGTATGCATCTTTTAAAACTGTTTTCAGTCCCAAATGAAGTATGGTTTAGAAAAAAGCTTCTCAACCCTAAGTCTGTTTCTGTGTTCCATAGCACTTAATTAGTATGCAGGAAACAGAAAGCAGTCTCTGCTGAGCAAATGCTAGAGACAGCTCTCAATAATGATGAATTGCATTCAAAATACAAAATCAATACAAAATTAAATGAAAGCTAGAAGGTGGTACTTTAAGCAAAATAACATGGTAGAGGATATACTATCATAGTATCACGGAGTATTTAAAAGAAGAGAATTCTGAAAAATGGAAACAAATACTGGCTTTTCTGTCATGCTTTTGAGAATATGTAGGGAAAATATGAATTATTTCAGCATAGCAAATCTTCGTTTGAATAACTGAGTTTTCTATGCAAGTCTTTCAGCCCTTGGTCTAGTATGATTGATTTAATAAATATATTTAAAGCATAGGGAATAAAACAGTGATTGAAAGATATATGTATATATGTATACACTCTCTCTCTCTCAAATGTATTCCTCAGGATAGAGGAAAAAAATCAGAAAAAAATTTAAAGTTTTTCTACTGAAGAGTATGTAGTGTTTCTGATATGCCTCTTGGGCATAGAAGAGATCTGTAGGCAATAGTCTTGAATTTTGGCAGGCACAGCATTTCACTTTACAGTAGGCATCTCACTGATATGATGCTTCTTTAATAGAGAAAACTCTTTCTAGGCTACCTGTTGCATCTGTAAGAGTAACAGTCTCCAGGCCATTGCTTGTGCATCTCAGATGGAGAAAATGTATAGTGCAAGGAAAAGTTAATTTAGCAAGTTTTATGGCATAAGTAGGGCTCGTCTTTTAGTGAAAGCCATCATAATATTAAGAGCCTCACATACTTCAAATGCTTCTGCTATTTTTATTTATTATGCTTCTTGAGTACAAAGATGATTAGGTTTCCAACACGTCTTATCTGAACACAAATTTTGATGTATTGAAGGTCTGATATTTAATTTGGATCCCTGAGATCCATTAGAGTCCAGACTGAGGGAGAATTCTAAGGAAGCTAGCTCAGTATATATGATTTTTTAAAAATTCTTTTTGAAGAACTAACACTATTTTTCAAAAAGGAAACTGAATACAACAGTTTGGCTTGTATCTCAAATCCTATTTATAATAAAAATTACATCTGTTGCATACCATTACATACAGTTCTTCATTAGGAGACACAGGATGGAACATGCTGGATCTTTATCCGGAGAAACTAATTGCAGTGCAGATAATGTCCTTGTTTTCAAGAATGACCTTTTCACAAATAGCTTAAAGATGACAATGATTCCTTGGAAAAAGAGGGAGTTATCTTTAAGTACAGTGGGGGGTGTCTGTGTATTTGTATATATGTGTGTATACATGTAAGATTTAAATGGTGATTAATACTTTGGAATACGAGGTGAAAGAAAGAAGGAAACTAATCAGTGCTTTTGATGCGAGGGTTTTTTTTAATTTTAAAAAATCCCTAACCAAAGCTAAACAAACACACAAAAAAAGACAAAACCAAATCACCCTGAAAATTAACATTCAAAATTGCAGGTGTGCCAGAATGTTTAATTTTAAGTTTAGGAATTGTGACTATAAACACAGATGTTTTTCTGCAATAAAAATATTTGGTTGTCAAAATTTTAAAGTAATGCTTATAGACTTACAATATATAAAGAATCCTTTAAAAACTATTTAAAACTGCTTTGCAAGAAAGTATAGTTAGATCGTTCTATAAAAACTAGAAAGATGGGGATTAATGACCCTCACTAAATGCACAATAAAAATCTCTGATTTTATTTGGAACTTTGGATGGTGGGGAGATGCAGCAACAGATGACTCATGGTCTGTTTACTCTCAGATGTTTTTAGCTCTTAATGTCTGATTCCTGGTGTTCCATCACACTTGAATCTTGTGTGCAAGATGGCTGCGCCATTCTTTCTTCGGCAAAAGTTTGTGTTTTCCGTGTGGAGTTGACTAGCTCTAACTGGAACAGGGAATAATGACGTGGGTATACTGCTGCAGAACAGCTTTAATATCATTAGTGCATACTTTTTAAAAATAGTAGGTATATGCAGTTATTGGTGAGTGTATTTCCTGGACACTCTCGTTGATGTCAGTAAGAGAAGATTACACAATTATTCATAAGACAAAAACATATTAAGACAAAGTGGTTTAGCTTCCTGAATGTAATTTATAGGAAATTGGCTTTTGCAATTAAAAAGTATTGGAGAAATTCTATCAATAAATGATATAAAACAGCTTATGGTTTCAGTACACGTAAAAAGTATGAAAGGGCAGGGTGGATAAAACTTTGTAGAGTTCAAACTGACAATACAAAAGCTTGGAAATATGCTTTGACACCGGAGGCAGCAGCCATATCCAAGTTCCATGCAGCACTTGTAGCTGATGGCATCATTTTTTCTGGCTCTGTTTTTCTCCTAACACCATGTTAAATTTCTGTATATTTTTACTGCTGTCTAGAGCCATCTAGTCATTACTTTTTTTTTTTCCAAGTTTTCTTTCATCTCATACCTACAGTGGCTCATTGATGGTATGGCTAAGTGTCTAACCATTTCAAAGTGTAGCTAACAATTTCAAATATCAAACTTCGTCTTTAGATGGTTTTTTTGAAGTTGTATTTGCAAGGTTATGTTGCTTCCTGATATCCAGTATTACTGTTAAGTTAGACTTAATTGCTTTAGTTTTCCCCATTACAGGAGGCATCACTGGACAGGCTCATTACAAGCTGCTGTAAGTTACGTATTATTGGTTCCAGCCTTACTTCCTCAGGCTGGCAGGATGAGTCCTACTGAATTCGGTTTGAGGTTTGTGTGTGTGTCCATTCTACTCACAAGATATTATTCTGATCACCCTATCGTAGAGATGCTCTAGGAAAATAAATACTCAATGCAAATAGAAAGATTTTTGAATGCAGGGATGATTGGACACATTTTATAAAGAGGAGATTAATAAGAAGGTCATGTTGTTTATTTTGAATAATACACAGTTTTACTAAAATACCCTTTTTATAATATAAGAACAAAGAATTGGTGGGCAACTGATTTTATATCAGTAAGAAAAAATTAAGTTTTTTGCATAATATGTTATTAACATGTGTCACTCACTGACTGGGGAAGAGAAAGGATAAAGACTTAATCCTTTTCTATGGTTTGGAGTTTTTGGAGTTTTTTTAGTTGTATGTTTTGTACACAAATGAAGCACTACCTGATAAAGATACTCTTCTGTAGAATAGTTCACTTCTGTGTTACAACCTGCATTAGATTTTCTAATGCTTCTCTCCACTGTATTAAGTACAAGATCCTGAATATGGCAGATGGACTTCCTGATCTTCTAAAACCTTTTTAAAATCCCATTTCTATATTAGCTTAATACCTTTTGAAGTTGTAATAGTGATTCTTATTAACATGTTCACTGAGTCTTTCTGGGAATACTAAATTTTTAACCTAGTTAGAAGTTTGCTCTTGCTTTCCTTCCTCTTATAGCTTTTTTTCTGCTATAAGAAACTCAGATGAAAGACACAACTTTTATACGATGGACTGCTATTAAAGACTTTGGACCGTTTTAATTTCATCTTGCTGTGAGATTCAAACCTCAGTCTTGCTATGGATTATGGTCTACCTACTGGTTTTGTACGCATTACCTTGAAGGTCATGGTGCCATTATTCACAACAAATGTCAGAGCCTGAAGGGTAACTTAAATGCTTTGAAACTTGGTACATGGGGACTCCAAGTAGTGACTACATCAGCTCCTCAGTGATGAGACCTGGTGCCCTTACAAATAGCCAGCACTGAAGGAGGCAGACTGCTCCTTCTGGATGGATCATCCTTCTGATAACTGTGGTGATCATGTGTGAATGCAACCCAAGAACCTAACAGACGGGTAATTGAAATGGGAGGGGAAGGAGCAATGGAAAAGAACAGGAGACAGTGGATGGAAGAAATAGCTGCGTCCATTACTCTGAGAAGTGCTAGATACCTTCTAGACGCTTAGTTAATATTATAACATAAGGACAGACTTTTCTAGAGAGGAATAAGACAATATTCAAACAATTTCCAGTGGCCATAGACTGTAAGAGAAAGGAGACAGGTGGCGTACTTAGTGCAGCATCTGATTTTTCCCTATAAAGTGTTTGGTTGTGGAAGTTTGTTCTTTGCTGAAGATTATTGCTGAGCTTTGTTATTCCTTCATTACACTGTACTTGTATACCACTTGAGTGTAGCTCCTGGTAAACATTTGCAGACAGCTCTCAGTTCATGCAGCATCCAGCTTTTTGTTGGCTCAGTAATTAAAAAAAAAGTGTTTTTTTCTGGCTCTGGTTGTTCCCTATCCCACAATATACTGACTCTTAAAATGTATTTTATTCCCTTTAGCTAACAGCATTAAAAAGCAGTTCTAATTGAGTAAATCCTATCTGAGATGTTTGGCCTGATTACTCCCTTTGTTCATCTACTCCAGTGTCTCAAATTAAGCTCTGCACCTAGTGCGGCAGAGCTTTTCTACTTTGTCCTGCTGGATTATGGAACAGGCAGCATCTCTGGAGAGTTCAAAAATCTTTTTCAGAACTGCGTTTTATTTATGTATTTAGTTTAAAGCTTTTATCTTTCAAAACCAGACTTGCTGTCTTTGTTTTGTTCAGTTGGGTGTTAATCGCTCTATAGTGGTTTGTACATTTGGTGAGAACAACTGTGTACTTTGCATATTTAATTGGCCTGAAGTAAAAATTCATGTTCCTTAATTAATGGCAACAAACAATTCCTCACTCACTCTGGAAATACACACTATTTTTGTTTATTTCAGACTGTAAATTATATTGTTAGTTTAGCAGTCATCACAAGTTTCAGGGATAGTGACTGAGCCTCTTCTCCAGTTTCAACTTTAACATTTAACAATATGTATCATATTTCAAGTACTTTAATATATATTTTTAAAGCTATGTTATATTTATATTAATAGAGGTATTATTTATCTGATGATAATTATTAAAGAGTAATTATTCTATCACAATCACCGTATAGGTGTTCGTTACCATATGCCATGTCATATACTCATAGGAATGCAAATATGTAAATGTGTAAAGAAAATATCAACAGATAAAATGAGAGCAGTAAGTAACTTTTGCAGTTAGATTGGTATCCACACTCCTTTACATCCTTCAGAAAAGTCTGTTACTTCTGTGAGTCATGGCTTTTTTCCTGCAAAGGCTCTGTCACAGTGTGCCGTATTTGTTCAAGTGTAGAGGAATTTGGGTTTTTATTATACTTGTGTGAGCTTGTCCATTACATTGCCCTGGAATTCCCCAAATCAACCTTTGGCACATTTTTAAGGGTTTATATTGTATTTGCCACTTTCCATTATTTTTGTACTGAGACCTATTTAAAGGATATAATGCATGTGGAAGAATGTGGACATTATATATTGGAACTCATTTATGTGACCCCTAGTGAAAATCATTGCTTCATGACAGCTTGCTTGAGAACTCCTTTTACTGATATTTCAGTTTAAAGATGATTTATAAAGTTTACTCTGTTTATTCTTTTTTTTTTAAAGGTTGTTGAATAGAAAAGTCTTATGTTTAGAATGCAAATAATTAATTTATTATTCAAATTTCATCTGATAATGCTATAACTATTTGAACGTCTTTTGTTTTCTATCAGAAAGCTTTCTGCTTCTGATGTGTTTAGAAATAGCTTTAGTAATTATTGTTAGTAAGATCCTCCTAAAAATCAACTTTTGCCTTACCTTTTTATGTTAATATAATTAGTGTCTGTTGTTATGTTGTGTTTTTAATTCAGTTGTATTTAGAGGGGGTTCTGACTTCTGAAGGATGTCTTTACCTCTAGTAACATCTTTAATTTTCTGAATAATCATGCCTGTCATGGATCCTTTGGATTCATCTCAGTTCCTAGTATGCTAAACTATTAGTCTCTAATAAGACTGCACTTTGTTTTCATTCTGTCCATAATTAGTTGATCCTTTTGTCTGCTCCTTTTAATTTCTTTGATGGACAACTTCTATTTTTTCGTACTCTGTATTCTAAAGCTAAAAATTAATTTTTTACCTTTTCCTTTTCTCTGGAAAATAAATCTAAATATGTTATGGTCAGTATTACATGCTTTGTGTCAGGACTCAGGAGTCTTTGAAATTAGGGGGAAAAAACCCCCAAGCCCTATAAAATACAAAATACCTTGCCAGCTGTAGAATTCTGACACAAAGAATTCAGTATGTGCTATATCTACTGCCCCCTACCCCACTCCTGTCTCTGTCTCCACTCATTCTGTGGTTCAGATCCAGAATATACTCTTCTACTGCCTTTGTGTTAGTGTGTTGGCATGTAGAAATGAGAAGAAAAAAAAGAAAATCAGATATTGTTAGGATCTAATGTTTTGGAGCCCGTCTTCAAAGGCAGATAAAAAAGTCCGACATGTAGAACACCTTGTGAATTCCATTGATTTTTGGAAACTAACAGCTTGCACAGTCCTTTTTGAAATGTCTGTATTTTAAGAATTTTAGTGAAGACAAATCTTGGGGTGGATGACTTTAAAAGGAATTAGATGCTTGTAAGTTGACTTAAGAATCTGATGTTTACTGTTCTTTGTCGTTGTCGAAGCACTGCTGTTGCAATGTCTGTTGGTGAATAATCTAACAAGTAACCATTTCTGAGGGGTCCTGTGTATGTGAAGTCCTCACTCAGGCATGTCTTTCCACTCATTCAACTCCTGTTACCTACTGCCCCGTGTGTGGATTTGACCAGTCCTCTTGGGAGAGCTGCTGGATCCCTGTTTGGCCACGTGGGCATTGTAGGTTTGGGACAAGGTGGTGGTTTTCCTCTACAGAGATCTGTTTCATTTCAAACTAATTAGCAATGCTCTGGGTTTTTGAGTTTTCACTGCAATATCTGTGGTTGTGTCTTCAGCTTCCAAACCGAAGAGAGAACTTTGGCTTACCTAGGCAGCTTTTTGGTCCATAACTTCTACCTTCTTCAGCTTGGAAAGATAGATTTTTCTTGGAAATGTAATTAAGCCACTGAAACTATCATACTTCAGTATCTACAGATTTTTCAGACTTTATTTGGGTTTCTGGGATAAGCTTTGCTTAGTCAAAGGTGGCAGGTATAAAGCAGTCTGGTAGAAAATAGCTTCAAATTGAGATTAATACAGTTGTTTATAAGGGTTGACAAAGGCTGTCCTAATATCATCAGATTTAGTAGTGACCCCATTATGTGCTCTAATTTGACCATCTGATTTAAATAAACATCTTTGGAGAGTAATCAGGAAGTTCTCAGGCTTTAAAAATATTTTTTAATTATTCTTAATATTTTAGAAAATGAAATACTTTTCTGGTGCAGAATTTCTGCCTTTTCTTCACATGTGTGTGTATATGTATATCTTTAGGTAAGTTTGAGAACACCCCTGTGAAGTGGGGGCCCTATGAAGGACCTTCCATGAGAACTGGTTCTGTAATATTTTGTGGGACTGGGGTGAAGGTGGTCATTCTGTTCCCCAGGTGTTTCTTCTTTACCTTTCTGAAGATGACTGTATACATTCACCTTTTTCCAAGAGCATCCAGTGCTACTCCTCAGATGTGATTGGGAGAGACCTCTTTTCCCATGTGATATATGCATCTCATCTAGCTCCCTAAGCTGGCATATTTCAAGTTGCTACCTGGGCCTCAAGTTGATCCTTCTATCGGGTATACTTCTGTCCTCCAAGCTCTACTGGTAGGCACTGGGGCCTGAGAAGCCCAAGGGCAGACTTTGCTGCTAAGGACTGGCAAAGATATTGAGTGTCTTAACCTCTTTCATGGCCTTTCCTCTCTCGACAGCAGACCTCTGTTGTCCTTGCTTGTAGGTGAATATCCAATATGCTCGTAGAATCCCTTTTTGTTTTTTCCCATCTCTTGCTAGTTTCGTCTTCAGCTGTGGTTTTCTATTCTATACCTGTATGCCTGGAAAGTGCTTCTGGGGTCCTCCTGGGTAACTTCTCAGATTTCACCTTCTGTAAGCTTCCTTATTGCTTTCTGAGTTTTGTTTGAAGTTCCCCATTTAGCCAAGTGGGGATAGCAGATGAAATGGTCCCTTCTCATCCTCTGTGGGGGTTTTCCTTGAAGATCAACCAGCTTTCTTTGACACCTTGACATTCATCGCTCATGAAATCCAGCCAAGCAGATCCCTGAATAAGTTGAAGTCCGTTTTTCTATAATCCAGGATTATTTTTCCTTTGTTCTGTTTCTTGCCTTACTCACTTTCCTTAGAATCTTAAACTCCACTATCTTGTTGCCGTAGCCAAGGGAGCGACTGACTTCCATATCCCTGATTAGGCTATTTTTTAAAAAATTTATGAGTAGAAAATTCAGAAGAGCACTCTTAGTTAATTTGTTTGGCATTTGTCCTTAGTGCTTTTGAAATCTGTATTGCTTGTGCCCTACTGAGTTGCTCTTCCAGCAGATGAACTGGTAGTTCTATTCCACCCTGAGGATCAAGGGTAAGTGTGTGAAAGCTTCCCTTGTTGCCCTGTCTTATCTGTGCCTCTTACCTCACATCTCCAGCACCTCAAGAGTTTGGTTTAAGTTTAGAAGCTACCCTGCTCATGATTTCCAAGTTTCTTTTGGTATGTAGAAGCTGTAATTAAATACATGTGCAATTTATGTGAGATTGAATGAGTTTACCATCCAAAAGCAAATGACTTATTTGACATAGGTCAGGTGAATGCTTGTTATTGTTTCCATATATTTTGGCACACAAACAGATGATTTAAATGTTGTCATTTCTGCCTCAGTCTACAATTTAGCTTGACCTAAATAATAAATGTACATCTATTTATCTGTTTCTTCATCACCATAGAGAAACTTGTGTTGAACTCTTTGTATTTCCTATTTTGAATATCCTACAATCAAGATTTAAAAAATCTCAGTATTACAGTGTGTTAAAAATGACAGGAAACAAAAGTGTGATCTGATGGAATGTGTTGAAAACCAGTAGCTAAGGTTTTGGCTAGTTTATTAGCCAAGTTTTGAAATGGAAAAAACCCCATTAAACACAGAAAAACTCCTTTTCAGATGGTTTTTGGGAATACACTCTTATAAAGATGGTGTGGTATATCAATTCAATATTATCTGTTTCAGTCTTCATATGCATTGTATTTCTTCTGGGGATGAAGTATAAGAGAAAAAACTAAAGAATACAAACTTTGGTTCTTTGGAAAGTATTTATTAACTCTGCACTTAACTAACTGAATATATTTTTAATATTCTGTACTTTTTGAATGTGAAAAAGAATACCTTGTTAAGGTAATGCCGTCTGCTTTGAATTACAATGAACACACGAAATGTGAAGAATCTGTTATTTAATATTTAGTATTTTAAACATTTATTTAGTGTGGTTTGTCTGTGCCATCTGTTTTAAAATATGCCTTAAAACCTGACACAGGCTTCAAGCCGTCAAGAAGATGAACAAGTGGTCCTTGTCAGAACAGATGAGAGTGGAATGGCATGGCCTGTGACTGGACCAGCTGAACCACAAGAGGCAAAAGGAGGACGGAGAAAGCGACAGATGGTAAGTTTTACAAGTGTGAGTATTAAAGTGTAATTATTAAATAATTTTGTAGTTTTACTTTGGTGATGCCATAATTAATGAGTGTCTTATCAGAATGTCAATAGGTAGCTAAAATGTTTCTTTCAGAAGATGATTGTAATTAAGTGCTAGAGTGCATATTTATTAAGCATATATTAAGTTTATTTTCAGATTGTATTTCCCTAGGGATCACTTTACAGCTTACTTAAATGCACATTCATGGAAAAGTAGGTTTTTCAAGTTATCACGATCTCTTAGCCAAGTAGTTTATATTCCATAAAGTTATGTAAATAATGAAGATTAGCAGAGCTGAATATTTCCAAAATAAGAAAGATTTTACGAAGATACTCAGGGGCTAATTTTACTTTTCTTCTAATAAAAAAAAATGACTACTGCTAGTAATAATAATCATGACCCAATCTTTGTAAGAAAGTGCTTTGGGGAACAAGAAGTTTGTTCTTGATTAGCAGGACAGATCATTTTGCAGCAGTGCTATGGAGGAGCAAAAGGCATAAGAGACCAAGGAATTTGTTGTCATCCTCCTGTTGTTTCCATTTTAGAAAATGCCATCTTGCTGTGTGTTAATGACCATTCCCTGTGCTCCTTCAGAATTTAGTTAAGTCGTAAGCTAAAGGACATCTGTTCTCTTGTGCGCTCTGTCTAAGATGGCAACATTTCCCAGCAGAGGTAGCATATTCATACAAGTTTTCAGTACACTCTGTGATTACTGTGTTTCAGTAGTATCTGTGATGTTACAAAAACTTTTGAATTGTCAATAATAAAAATTACTTTTTAGAATATTTCATTTTTGTGAGCTTATTAACTGTTTCAGTGAATTACTCTACATCTTCCCTGAGTGATAATGTTGTAGCTCTGATACCTTAAGGATATAAAGGATATAGTGATTGTGGAAAGAGGCTACATTTTTATTTATACATACTGATGCAGTTGAAGAAGGGGAAGATATTATTTTCCTTAGATAAAATGAAGCAGTCAACCCAGTTGTTTCAGATGTGCTTAGCTTGATTCATGATTCTTTAAACTTGTTGAAATTATTAGGATCTGAATTTTATAGCTGATCTTTCTCATTAGGTAAATATTTATTTTTAATATGTTTGTTTCCAGGTCCCTACTCATGTAGATAAAGAGAGAGTACGGTATTTTCAGGATGATGATAATACGGACCTGAAGGATTTGGTCAAAAACGAGAAGATGAGGACAGCAGAGGATCAAAACTCACTGTTCATGCGTATGGCATCAAAGGTAATGTGTCGTGTGTGTGTATTTCTAATTAAACATGTCATTATTAGAAATATCAAGGAGAATATGAGGCCTGAGTGCTCTAGGTATGTTGCTTTTGGTTGAGAATTCTTACTGTCTTGAGTAGTAATTAAGTCTGTTGTAATATGATCCTCGAGATGTCATCAAAGTGATGGAAACCTGCACACATGCAGGAAATGTGGTGTATTCAGTTCCTTCATAGATGTGTTTGCATTGTTCCTTTGCCTGTAGAATTTGACATGGTTGAGGTGAACACTTTTAAAGTGCATTGTATATTAATAACTTATGCCCAACAAAGCAGATTTTCCCCAGATTAGTGACAGAGAAAAGCACAATTTTCTTTGTGTTTAGAATGTCACTTATATCTAGAAGTTAAAAGAGTCAATGAGATTTGAAGCAAACTACATGAATTTTCATCAGGATGACTTGGATAATGAGATAATTCATGCTTAAAGGCTACACAGATTTATGCAGTATGGTTCCACGAGTGATTCCACTTTTAAGAGCAACAAGCTCACAGACAGATTCTGCAGCCCAAATGGAATGATTATTTTCTGTCATCCAAACTGAGTTATAAGGCATACTTTTTGCACTTGATATGCAAGTGTTTGACAGGACGATTTCCAATACCTACAACATATGGTTTCTCTAGCATACTTCAATTTTTACTATGCTACTGCCCCAATATTTTATGCATCACCAAACAGGTTCTGAAAAAGATTGTTTGCATGGAATTAAGTATCATCACAGACAAAATTTTATTTTTCCATTTATCTGAGGCAGACAAGATCCCAGAGAGTAGGTTTTGGTTTGTTGGGTTGTTTTTTTGTTGGTTTTTTTTTTTTTTTTTTTAATTTTTGAAAATTAGGCTTCATCAGATGGAACTTAAAATAATTGTAAAAGACATGATAGTGCCAGTAGAAAATATTTAGCTTAATACCATAAACCTTCTGGCAGGAAGTTCTTCTGGAGAGATTATCTGAACTTAGTGTGGTTTATGCATCTTCTCATTCAACTGCCTCTGGTAGAAGTTCTCATTCTATTCCACTGACATACTCAAAAAAAATCATACCCTTGGGGTCCAGTTAAACTAACATGACTTGTTGCCAGTATTTAATTTCTTTCTTTACCTTCCTGTCCTAAAAAAAACCCAAACACACAAAAATTTTCTTCATGACTTGTGCAGTGATGCAAACTGTTAGCATTTATTAATCAGCATATCTGTCATGCAAACACTTTAAAGTAAATGGAGGTTTAAGGACACAGTCAAACTTTGTACTGTCCACATCAAATGATAAAAAGCATAACAGAGAGAAATGCCATTTTCTCAAGGACCTTCTTCATCTTGTGTTGTTTTGTCTCCATTAAATATTCTCGTTATGAGAGATAACTTTCATGATAAATGGTGCTTGGGGGGCATGTGTATGAATGTCTATATTAAAACATAAGTGGAATGGATTTAAAAGAAATTCTTTAACTCACATATGGGCATTGAAGGTGAGTTTGTAAATCCATATCAGCATGTCATTCTGAAATTACTATTAACGTGCTCAATTTGTTCTCTGTTTAGTGCTTTCGTTGTGGCTGCTTCCACTGAACAGTTTAGAGGGTTGCTTTTTGTGCTCTTGACTCTTTTCAGGGATGTGTAAATAAAACCAGGCTAATTTGAGCTTCCTGAGTTTTGGTAATAGCAAACATTTGCAGTGCCCCTATGAAGACATAGTAGGAAGTGCTTTCAAAAAGAGAAATTTTTTTTTGCATGTATTTTTCCAAATGCAAATAAAAGGCCATTCAGACTTTTTTTCTGAGAAATGTGTGTATTTATCCAGTAATTTGCTTGTCTTGCCTTTGGACTTTCTAAACTTTTTAAAAAATATAGTTTGTCTTTTGGTGTATTTATTGATTCCAAGTTTCTTCACTTCAAAATGGAAAATTACTTTTGACTCTTAGAGCCCTGAACTGTTGTTCAGCTGCCCTTGGTTTTGTTTTTGTAATTTTGACATTAATAATGCAAGAAAGACTACCAAACTTGAAGGGAGATCAAAGATTTCTATATTATTTAGTTTTGTAAGTCTTCAAAGGCAAAAATTCTGATAATTTTTCTTCGTAATTTTTTGTTCTGTTCTTTTTTTTTTTTCTATTCAATTTTTAAATGCTGATCATTTTCGAAGTTCTTGATGACTGAGACACATAATGCAAGAGCAGCTATATGAGAGATTCACTCAGCCCAGTATTCTCTATGCAACAGTGACTGCATAGGAGAAAGAGAATAAGAACAGGTCACACTTCCAGTGATGCAGCTTGTACTTTCCTGGCATTTAGCAATTTGGAGGTTTTAATGCTACCTCCTTACCTGATATCTTTCTCTGGTTTATGAATAGTTATGTGAATTGGGGATTAGACTGAATATCCCCTGTTACTTCCTTTTGGTGGCTCCTCATCTTCCATTTTATCACCTGTACCTGTTGTTAAAAGGCATGAGCTACAATTGAATTTATAGAAAACAGAAAACCACATCCTGTATGTGTAACATCTTGGGTTAGCATTCTTGTACCTGTAGCCAGCTCCTCTAGGAACTAGTTGCTTGCACTGTAAGGATTTCTGGGGCAGTGGTAAAACTTGATCAGTCTAGAAGTGGTACAGAAATGGCCTGGTACAGTATCTAGCTGTTTTAAAAATACAAATTTGGTACAAATGAGGGTAAACTTTGGGAACTGAACTTCTTTATCCATGTAGTAGAATAAAATGAAATGCAGCATTTAACTTCTGTAAAGAAGCAATTATGAAGAAACGTAGAGTCTCTTTAGTGGGAGTTTAAAATGAGTACATAAAGGGAAAATGCTTGCAGATGTATGTCACTGGCGAAAACCTTCTAAGGGAGTGAACACCCTCTCAAAACAGGATAAAACTTTGTTTGATTGTTTTTATTTAAAAATAATCCAGTGGTGGGAGAACAGAAGAAGAAAGAGCTTCTGGAGGTTGACGGAAAAGTCAAAATAAGAACCCAACCATTATTTAAAAAGTACTTCTCATGTCCAAGTAAGGAGAATGAAAAAGAGTGAGCCTAGCAGGCTTAGAAGGCAGTTTTGATGAGAATGGGGAAAAAATTATCTTGAGGGAATTTAAGTAATTATTTTGCGTTCGCTAAAAAGTAAAAAACTAGGAGTTAGATTCATTGAAAGCAAGAAACCAGCAGGAATGTGGTGTTTAAAAACGCGAGCAAGGGTTAATTAGAGCATTTAGAAAAGATAAGTGCATGCTGGAAAGACTAATGAACTATTTGCATTAATACCCTCTATAAATGAGATCAGAGCGATTGTTTTGCATGAACCGTTATTTACATGAAATAAGTGGAAAAACTGTCTCAAGTTAAATGTCAGTAAAATTAATTTTAGTTCAAATTTTTAGAAATCCAATCTTTTAAAATGAAAGTCAAATTTGAGATGAATAATAATCAGTGACTAAAACTGAATAATCCTCACTTAAGTGAGGAAGTGAGAGAAGTCAGGTGTGACATGCTCAGCTGTGAACTTATGAGTGTTATCTTTATTCACCCTGAGGAACAGAAGATGGCAAGTATAACAGCAATCTTTAAAAAGAGAACAGAGGGCAGGAGTAAGTGGTAATTTTTTTTAATTAAAGGATGTTACCAGTGGATTTGTCAGGAATTTCTTCTGTTCAGCACACAAATAAACCATTTAGAGGAAGAGATACTTTATGATCTGAGAGTTAGTTATCGTTATGTAAATATACACGACTGTCAAAAATAGAGGTCACTGTAAATTGTAGAATTTCAAACTACAAAGCTGGAATTTTTCTGACATTGTGAAACATATCTGAACTGATTCTTAAGATTCACTTTAGAGAGTTTCTTGAGAGATGTACATATTTTAGTGATGTGAGTTGTCTGTTCTATTTTAAATGCTGTTGGAAAGACATTATGGGTATAAAAGGAATTAAAATGTCTAGCTCAGACACAGGAGATTATGCTATAGACAGAAAGAGATCCCATTGTAGGTACTGAGGCAATAAATTCAGATGAAAGTCAGGGTTGATGAATGCAAAATTATGGTAGTTGTTGAAGCTGCGTGAAGCCATGACTGTGCATATACCACGAGAGGCTGTTGATGCTTGATTTGAGAGTCATTGTGAGTCTGCAAACATCATCTCCATGCTGGTGGGATTAAAAAGAGAAACAGAATTTTGGAGGTTGTGAAAAGGGAGAATTTAGAACCAATTTAAAGTGTATTAGCCTACTGTAGTGCACCCATGGTGCACCCATATCTTGAATGCTACCCACTCTGGTAATGCATACTTTGTGGTCAGAGGCACAGAATGGTGGCCATTTGAAGAAAACGTAAGTAAACAAAATTTCTTCAGCCCGGGGGGTGGGTAGGTGAGTAGGGGAAGGCAGTGGCTAGACTAGAACAACTGGCATAAGAGTTTAGTAGAAAACAACAGGTTTTGTTTGTCATGTGGGAAGTGGTCACAGAAGAGAGTTTGATGTGAATTGGGACTTCTTTTTCAGCGAAGAAGGACATTGTAGAATTTGTGCTGTAGAGCGTGAGATGCTGTGGAGGCCTTAATTATAAGTGGGAGCAAAAAAAAGGTATAGCAACTTTGTGAAATGCAGTTTCATTGGTAAATATTAAACAGGGAGATCTAGATAGGCTTTTGGCTCAGGATTTCCACAATGGTATGCTGAGCTGCAAATACATAGCAGAAGAGTCAGCTCTATGAGCTTCATTTATACTTTCCCTCATATGTTTTAACCCTTGCTGGAGATTGATTTGCCA
This sequence comes from Pipra filicauda, assembly GCF_003945595.2. NCBI lineage: Eukaryota > Metazoa > Chordata > Aves > Passeriformes > Pipridae > Pipra > Pipra filicauda. The sequence goes on from NW_024104432.1 coordinate 1,447,054, forward strand.
ACATAAAGCAATCACAATGGGTAAACTAGCAACTGAGTTTAGTATGTTCCGTTCTAAAGGCTTTTTTCTTTTTTTTTCTTTCTTGTTTTGTTTGGTTTTTTAAGGATAAAATTTATTAATAATTTTACATGAATGTATTATGTTTCCTGGCTTATGCAACTGCTTTATTTTAGTTTTAGAAGGCTCTGAAATTCCTATGGACTTCAGTGAGCTTTGGGTCAGATGCTATGTAATGTGGGGTTTTTTTGTTACTAGGCAAAGATGTACTATATCACATTATTTTATTAGAACAAGCTTCTTGAATGGACACCTAGCTTTTGAGTAATCTTTTAAGATTGAGCTGTATTACTTATTTACTAGCTAAGTGTACTGGAGAATCTGCTCAAAGTAGATGTTTTGTCAATTACTGTTGCAATGTCCAAATTCTAATTCATGGTACTGTAGTCCTTCTGTCCCATGCAATGTCACATTTAGGTTTCGAAGGTGTGGCTTTCATAAAAAGAAGCATCATAGATGCCAGTTGTTCTTCTCAGTTAAGATCTGAAATGCTTTTGGTAGTTTCTGTACAGGTGATTCCCAGCTCTTGTCAGCACAAAATACAATGATCTTCCCCAGATGGTGATTGTTTCTTGATCTTAAATTAAGAAACAAACTCCTAAGCATCCTGAGGTTTCCATGTCTTTCCATGTCTGTAGAATGCATTCTTATTCACGGCATAACAAGATCAGTGTTGGCGTTGAAGTGTTGGCAGCAGTCTGAAAAATTTGAGTGTGATCACAGATATTCTAGATGCTTTATTTATGTACTTTATAAGCCTTTACTACATAGAGTATCTGCATTAAGATCTGGGGCTCAGTGAGGTAGTCTTCAAAATTCTTCCATCTCTCCTCAGTGCATTCAGCAAGGTATTTTATGTCCAGCAGGAAGTCTAGCAACCAAATCTCTTCTGTCAGTTTTAGTTTGATAACATAGTACACGAATTTGACACATATGAATTAATTACTCTTTGTGCCTTCATCTGAGAAGTGGAAAAATCCACAAAAATTAATCTGTCGTGTTTCAGAAGAGCGGTGGGAGGAAACTGCTGCAAGTCTATAGGAGATCCTATCGGATGGGAGAAGGGAGATCCTGTCCCTTAAATTCTGTTCAATAATTTCATTCATCTTCTCGGTCTGAACTGACTGCAGCACTATTATTTCCTTCGTGGATTTTCCCAGGGCTTTTATCACTTTCCCAGATTATGCCAAAAAGATAATTCCAGCCACGTGGCTGTTGAGTATGGGGTAAATAGGCACTGCTCTCAGAAATGGGAATGGAATAAGAAAGTCACACTGGCATGTTTTATGGCTTTTACACATGCTCTGCTCTAGATGAGTGTTACTTTCCTGATATTTAGTGTTTTAATGGTATTTCAAATGAGATACAGGCTAGTTGTTATGAATCTCTGAAGATAATGACATAACTGCAGTTTTATAAAGGGAGATGGGGATGTTGAAATAGAAGGATATAATTCATGAAAGGATTAACTTTCTTAGATGGGACTTGGAAGAAATGTCAGTACACAGACTCAAAATCTCTATCCATAAAACCTCTGTCTAATCCCATTGGCATGTGAAGGTCTATATAATGTTGTCTCATACCCGACTCCCACTCAGATTCACAGACTAAGCATCTGTTGTGGTCAAGCCATATTTGTTCTCATTAAGTCTTTTTCCCTCCTGTAAGGTTTCGTTTCTCAAGAGGTCCACAAACTCAGATGGAGAGAATATGCTATCTCCTTGCTATTTGTTTACCTGTTGAGTCTTCATTTTAAATTTATATTCCGATTTATGATTCCCCTCTTGTCCATTCTTCTTTTTTTTAGTCATGGTTCTAATACAGCCCAATTGTGCTTGAGGCTATTACCTCCTGTTACCTTTTGGCTTCTGTTCAGAGGAGGCTGATGTGGACATCAGTTACCTCGGACGGTTTGAAATAGAGCCTCTCCCACAGCCACCCCATGCATGCTATTATGTCACATTTATTAAGCTAATGAAAAAGGCCCTGTCACGTGAAAGGTGGGAGTTTAGATTTTCAGTTGTCGGTCCCTCAGGAAAGTTGAGACAGTCTGTCAGCATCTCGTAAGGAGACCCTTTGCCAATAGATTCACAAGATCGGAGGTTACCAAAACCTCCCTTGTTAGTGGGAGCTCAACAGAGCCAGGACACCACAGCGGGTCCTGCCAAGGTGTTTGCCACTGCTGGCAACCGCAAGGACTTGCTTTAACAGGAAGTTTACAGGAAAGTTTACAGGAAAACACTTTTTATTAATACAAATTGTGACAAATTAATAAGGTTCGAAGGTTGTCGGTGGTAGTGTCTACTGCAAAAATATGTTTTAAAGCAATGTACGTATATTAAGCAAGCACAAGCTCTGATATGAAGCAATCTAACTAATATGCTATGGGGTGAGCACAAGCAAAAGCTCTACTCCTAAAAGCAGCATTTTACATTTAACACGCATAGAGTATATTTCTCATCCAGGGCATCCCTCTGGGGGAGGAGAAGACGGACTCAGCCCATTGATCCCAGCAGTTTCGGTGGAGGTCTTCTCCCACTTTCTCCCTATCCCCAACTTACTTTTATACTATTTTCTTTATATTTGGGAGGAGTTTGAGTGTGTCTAGTCACAAATACCTTTTATTTCTGATTGGTGTATTTAATGGGAGGGGGAGCGGTGGTTGTGGTTTGGCACCTGAGGAGGAGTTTGACACGGTTGTTGCTTTCAGCAGCAGAACATCTTCATTCTCCCTTATCAGACAGATACTGTATGGTCTCAGTACCACAATGTTCTCCCATTCTGTTGGGATTAGAATGGAGGGGGGCCACATAGCCTCCACTTTGTTCCACACTCCGTTCTGTTTCTGTGAGCAGATGTTTATCATTGTACTGGGGAGCATGTCAACCTCAGTCCATCAGGGAGCTGCAGCTGCTTTTTACCTTAAAATTCTGAATCCCCTCTAGGTTTAACTCTATCCATCATCCCACAGGCCCAAATCTTTAATTTACAGTGGTGAAAAAAGCTTTCTTCAAACAAAAATTTAAACTCCAACACTAATCTGTTTGATATATGGAAAAAAAGCAGGCCTTAAAGTTTGGTTCTTTCATGTTTCACTGTTATGTCTAAAGGAAAAAAATCCACCTGTTTGAAGTTACAGTGTTTTTACTTTTAACTTTATTCAGCTTGGAAAGCAGTTTGGGTTCTTACTATTATAGAAGCATGACAATAGGATTAAAAAAAGTCAGCAAAACATTTGAAAACTGTTGTGGTTTTTTTTTTTTTTTTTTTTTTTTACATTACAGTTTTAGAGTACAGAATATGTGTGAAGTCTTAGGTTTTCACTACTGATAGCTTTAAGTACCCTGTAGTTCCTTCAGCTCTTGACTGTTGTAAGTAGTTCGATTTTCCAAAATTCATGCTGTTAAGACATATAATTCTTTCACTTATGTCAGTAGATGCTTGTGGGTGTATAGAGACTGATTTCCAGAACATTACCTCAATAGCAATTACCTTCTATTTGTATGTATAAATTCTGCTAAGGCATTTCTGTTCTTTTTGATTATGTTTTACTAAAAAACAGTGAGAATGATTATTTTGTGTTGCTCATCAGGCCATTTTAATTTTGGCCATAAACTCCTTTTATTTAAAAGTCTCTGCAGCAATCCCTAACATGAATTTCAGCAGTGAAAAATACAAAACTTTATTAATAATGCTGACCTTCCTTTATGGATTTAGCCAAGAGATATGCTGGTATTACAGGTTTGCAAAAAGGGTTTGCATGTTACCTTTCATTGGTTCTGTAAAATGGAAAATTGCTTTCAGCCTTATCATTTTTACTTGCTGTGCAAACCTACCTGTTGCACAGCTTTGCATTTCCATCACCATGAATCAAAATAATAGTCTAGAAAAAAAATTTAGAAGCTAAAGTGAAAAATGCAGAACGCTTGCTGCTACTGTTGTTATGTAATAAAGCTTTTTCTCCTCTTTCTTCACATAGTGAAGCCATTCTGGTACACTAGTTAATAGACATGATAAAACTCTAACAGAGCTCTAGTGCACTGTTGTTTTTTACATTTACTTAGAGATCATGTTCATGGTTTGCTGCAAAAAAGTTAATATGAAAACCCAAGACAAAATAATTTCAAACACCTTGTTCTTTGACTGCTACATTTCAGTTCAGTGCAGTAAACAGTTTTCTGTGAATATTGAGTGGACACAAAGTTAAAGCTGTTACTGCATTTGGAAACAAATCAGCAGCAGTCACAGCTGGATTAGGAAAGAAAACCTGGGAACAGTAAGAACTATGTAGTTGCAGCCCATTTTAAATGAGTGCATAAGCATTCTTCTGGAATTATGTTAGAATTACAAGATGTGTCGCAAATGAAGACTTGTGCAGAAGAGTCTTTTCTAGGCATTAAAATTATGGCCAGGGTTAACTGTAAAGTTAAATGCTAATAACACTTTTAATAGCAGAATTCTATGTCTGAAGGTATTTTGTTTGGTTGACACTTCATTTCATTGACTTGAATATAAAGTTTTATCTGTCCTATTAGCTAATTATAACAAAATCTGCAGTTTTAATTTCAAATAGAAACAAACCATTGAGCAGTACTCTGTTGTCTCTTTATTGCTTGACCTCTGCTGCTCAAAGGTAGTCCTGAACTACCTTGCTCATCGACATGGCTGATAACCTTTTCCTGTCAGTGACATAGGCCTTGAAAGCACTCTATGCGTTGATATGTTAAAATCTTTTGATACTATGTATTTAGAATATTATTTCCCTGGGATGATAGGTGTTGGAAGTGCCTGTTTCCTGAATTATATGTTGAATTAAACCTACAAATTTAGATGTCTGTGCTTGCAGGGAGATCAGAGTTGTAGTAAAGTTTACATTATAATGTTCTACCTTGATTTGGCTTAAGCAAATGCTATTTGAAATCAGAAAGACTTTTCAGAGGTGATCTTGTTGTAACAATAGGTGCCAAATGCTGAATAAATTTAAATGTAATGAGATGTATTCTTATGTCTCTGAGGTTTGTATTCTAAAATAATAGTTTATTCTCCTTTATCGCAGCTTCCCAAAATATATTATGATACAATATTCCACAAATATTAATTCTGTCATTTAAAGTTGAAGACGTCAGTGTTGCCATGGCAATTTAAACCCAAACTGATACATTTTATACAATCTATAGCTTTTTTTTTCCCCACAAATTTCCCAAGCAGAAGCACTTTTATTAGCTTATATGGAAGTAACTCCAGCTATGATTGCGTTAGCAAGAAGACAGGAAAAGCAAAAGTTCAATAGTTGCATACAAAATGGAACAAGCAAATAAGCAGAAAAATAACTGTACAAAAAAAGCTGAAAATAGCCAACACTGGAACCATACACGTGTCTTGTGTTGCCGTGCTAATTGTGTTTAATAGAATTTCCTGTTTTATCCACAAATTTGCAGAAGGGGAAAAAATTGTACTTGAGGTATTATATAGTTATAATCTCTGATGATTAGGAGTTCCGTCTCTTAGCATTTCCTTTCAGTATCACAATGATATTAAATTCTTAAGTAGGGCTTTTTTTTCCGAAGGGCCACCCAAAGAGCAAGTGAAAGCAGCAGAGGGAGCGATAAGAGACACAACGCCCAGCACACTTCAAATGTAGCGTGTAGGCAGCCAGCAGTGTATAAGACTCCAGGGGTTTTACTGTGGAATAAAAAAAGCAGAATTGGTTTAAAATTAAACTGTGAGATACAGTTCCAGTGGTCTGAACGTATGTTGGCAGAAAAAAGAGACTGACCCTGCAGTCTACTGTGTACAGGTCTGCAAGAGTTACTTTAGGAAGTAGCCCAGTGCCCAGGTGCCTGATGGCTTCACTAACATAACAAATTAAAAAGGACATAAATTATTTTATAAACAGAATGTTATATAATGAAATTATTCATGTAATATAATCATATTGTTTGTGGTAATTATCATGTTAAGGATTTAATCAGCAAATAACAACATTGTAATTTTTCCCTCTCTCAAATCATTCTCCTGTATGCATAGTCAGATGCTAATTTCTTTCTAAAGCCCTATGCTGAATGGTTAGAGATCTCTCTCCTTTTTCTTGGGTTTTGGCCACATTTGCACTGTATTTGAGCTGTCCAAATGAGATCCCACAGGACTTCTGAGAGAAGTTTGGATGCCTTCCCTGACTGCTGTTTAAATGTTTGTGTATTACAGGCCTTTCTTGGCCAGGGCAAGCAAAATTGTGATGCTGTTCTGTTGATTAAACCAAAAGTGCATTCTGGTTGTGGAAAATGGACCATTCTTTATTGGATGTGGAGGGAATATAGTTACCAAAGATAAGGGAAAGGCTGAGGTACTTAACACTTTCTTTGCCTCAGTTTTCAACAATAAGACAGATCGTCCTCAGGATAACTGGCCTCCTGAGCTGGTAGACACAGATGGGGAGCAGAATAGCCCCCCCGTAATCCAGGAGGAAGCAGTTAGTGACCTGCTGAGCCACTTGGATCTTCACAAGTCTATGGGACCAGATGGGATCCATCCTAGGGTGATGAGGGAGCTGGGGAAGAAGTTTGCCAAGCTGTTTTTCCATCATTTATCATCAGTCCTGGCTCACTGGGGAGATCCCAGATGACTGGAAATTGGCCAATGTGATGGCCATCCGTAAGAAAGGCTGGAAAGAGCATCTGGGAAACTACAGACCTGTCAGTCTGACCTCGGTGCCCTGCAAGGTGATGGAGCAGATCATCTTGAGTGCAATCACACAGCACCTACAGGATGGACAGGGGATCAGACCCAGCCAGCACGGGTTTAGGAGGGGCAGGTCCTGCCTGGCCAACCTGATCTCCTTTTATGACCAGGTGACCCACCTGGTGGGTGAGAGGAAGGCTGTGGATGTGTCTACCTGGACTTCAGCAAAGCCTTTGACACCATCTCCCACAGCATACTCCTGGAAAAGCTGGCAGCCCACGGCTTGGACAGGGGCCCTCTGTGCTGGGTTAGGAACTGGCTGGAGGGCTGGGCCCAGAGAGTGGTGGTGAACGGGGCTGCGTCCAGTTGGCGACCGGTCACTAGTGGTGACCCCCAGGGATCAGTGTTGGGTCCAGTTCTGTTTAATATCTTTATTGATGATCTGCATCAGGGGATTGAGTCCATCATTAGCAAATTTGCAGATGACACCAAGTTGGAGGCGAGTGTCAATCTGCTGGAGGGTAGGAGGGCTCTGCAGAGGCACCTGGGCAGGCTGGATAAATGGGCTTAATCCAGCGATACGAGGTTCAACAAGGCCAAGTGCCAGGTCCTGCACTTTGGTCACAACAACCCCCAGCAGCGCTACAGGCTGGGCACAGAGTGGCTGGAGAGCAGCCAGGCAGAAAGGGACCTGGGAGTTTGGATTTGACAGGAAGCTGAACGGGAGCCAGCAGTGTGCCCAGGTGGCCAAGAAGACCAATGGCATCCTGGCCTGGATCAGGAACAGTGTGACCAGCAGGACCAGGGAAGTGATTCTTCCCCTGTACTCAGCACTGGTGAGGCCACACCTGGAGTACTGTGTCCACTTCTGGGCCCCTCATTTTAGGAAGGGTATTGAGGTGCTTGAGTGTGTCCAAAGAAAGGCAATGGGGTTGGTGAAGGGACTGGAGCAGAAGTCCTATGAGGAGAGGCTGAGGGAGCTGGGGTTGTTTAGCCTGGAGAAGAGGAGGCTCAGGGGAGACCTCATCACTCTACAACTACCTGAAAGAAGTTGGTCTCTTCTCCCAGGCAAAGTAGGACAAGAAGGCACAGTCTTAAGCTGCATCAGGGAGATTTAGGTTTCACATTTTGTTCACAGAAGGAGTGATTTGGCATTGGAATGGGCTGCCCAGGAAAGTGGTGGATTCTCTGTCCCTGGAGGTGTTTAAGAAAAGACTGAACACAGCCAGTCTCAAGTGCCATGGTCTAGTTGACAAGGTGGTGTTCAGTCATAGGTTGGACTCATGATCTCAGAGGCGTTTTCCAACCTAGTTGATTCTGTGATTCTGTTGGATGGTAGAAAGGATGCAGTTGCACAATTACGCTGTGAGACGTGGGAGGCAGTGTCATTTTGCCTGGTGCTAAGAGTCCTAAAGCCTGTGTGTTAATCAGTGCTTGCCAAAAGAGAAGGGAAAGTTGGAAAAACGAGGGTGCATAGGAAGGAAGAACATGGCAGATAAGCCCAGAACAAAGTAAATGAAATAGGAAAAAGAAGACTGGGGACTGTAGAGATGATCTGTCTAAGCATGTCATCTTAGCTCAGCTCTCAACTTTGGCCAGTGTCTGATAGAAAAAAGGACTTCAGGTGCATTGCCTTTATAGATATCTGAATTTCCTGTTTTAGGAATTTTAGACAATTCAATGATGTTTTGTAGGACATCCTGACTTTAAACTGATATATCAAAGCAACTTCCTGCTTCTTTCTGATCTCTGTACAGCACCTGAGCAGGAAGGACAATACTAAGCAACATAAGTACAGTGAGGGAACTAAATGCACAACTTCATGCACTGACTTTCATGTTTAGCGGGTGTGGTGCTGCATCTGTGATGCAGGACAGCAGCTTTCCAGCAACTCTAGTACATCAGCATAATTCCTTCTTTGGATGTGTACTAACTCTGTCTTTTGAATGGAAGAAGATATGTGTGAAAGAAATCAGTTTTTAAGTTGTTACTTGCTTTCCTAATGACATTTTGGAGAACACTTTCTTCTTGTTCTTTCAATTCTCCTTTAACTTTTTTGGAGAGATTTAGTTATAGCCCAATAATGCAATTGGCAGAACACATTGGGCGCCTTATTGTTCAAATTGGAGTATAAATGTTTTAAAAGAGAATTTCCATTTTCTTCCTGAATAACTTTTTTTAAAAGACCAGTATTTAGAGTAGTAGTTGAAGAGTACTCTGTAATCTGCCATGGTAGCAGCTACATTGTATTTTATTTCACTTTTGACACTGATATTTGGCATTTGTAGGACTTGAGAGGTAATCGTATTTAAGGAATTCTAGCTTTTAAAATTTTTATTTTTTTTTATTGGTACTGACCAGGAATATGTTAGTCATGTTCATTGCTACTTTTGCAGTATTGCAGAGTTAAGTGTCATTAGTGTTTGTTTGGATGTTTGTTTTTAAGACAGAAAACATTTCTGAATAGATTTTCCCACTTATATATCTTATTTCAGTAGAAGTATGAATTCTTGCTGGATGATATTTTTGCCTGATTTTCATTTTCTGTACTTCCTGAACTGTTTTGAGGTACGTTGGAAGGACACTGTGGTAATAGGAAAGTTGCAAAAAAATTCTTATTCCTTTCATGGCTGCTATTAAAAGTGAAAATATATCTTATTTTAACACTCTTTTAAAGTAATCTAAAGCATGTGATAAAACACATCAAGAAATGAGGATTCACAGGAGCAGGGTGACCATCTGTAACTTGGTCTCTTTGTCTCAGAAGTGCAATTTAATGGCACTGTGAATTAATGTGCTAGACTTACGACCTGAATAAAAGTCTTATAAACATCTCTTTAAAGGTATGAAAAAGGGAAAAAAGTAGCCTGTTGTTTTTACACTTTGTCCTTGTCTGTTTTTATTCACCAAGGGAAGGGGATAGTTCTTGAAGAGCATCCAAGTGGGCCTGAATTATTAATGACTAGGCTTTTTTTATTGCACGAGTAGGTTGAACTTTTTTCTAAGACCTTGCTTACTTCAAGCACTTACTTAATGTCTTTGAAGTTGGGGTGTTGGTTTCTTGAACTGCATTGCATTCTTATTATCTTCTGTTATTCATTAATATTGCAGTAGGATCTATAATTTTGTTCCTGGTAGAGACTCTGTGGTAGAGGTAATCTGAACCTGATCTGTGAATATACCTTCTCTGAATATCCCTTTACTATGTCTTTTCTCCCCAGAATTCTACATTTCGGCCTACCGTTTCTTGTTTTTTTACTTCTCCAAAGTAAACTTAGGTTTATTTTACTTCCTTCCCCAATATGCTTCATCTAGGTCTGTTGACCAACATATATTACATCTTAAACCAAAAGTGCAGTGTTGTCTGGGTCCCATGGCCTCTAGCTGTATGAAGAACACTTCTACACATCTTATTATTTCCAGGAAAAATCCAAAATTTTTTTTAAGACTCTCCACTGGTTTGCTCTAGCCTGATACACATACCTTGGGTGGGATCCAGGCTGCACTAGGAGCTTACACTGAATTTGTTGTGGAGACACTTGTACCATTTCTTTAGCAATTCTTGGAGCAGAACTACTCATACATAAAAATGCCAAGACTGAAGAACCAGCACCTCCAATATCAAGAAATCTGTATAGCATACTGGTTTTTTTCTCCCTGTCATTTTGATAAGCAGATGACTGAAACTATCCAAGATAAAAAATCAAATATAGCATGAAAATATTGCAGCACTGGGATTTCATTTAAAGTGAAAAATTTGAAAAAATTCTTCTGAGTGCTCTTTACATTTGCTTTAGCTCTAAGTTTTGACTGTTTAGGGTATTAATGGTACATAATTTTAAAGTTGTGTAGAGTGGTCAAAGCAGAAAATGGAGAAGTACTTTCCCAAGTCATTTAAAAAGTTAATATTTGCAGTCAAGATTTGCTAAGTCTTGATTTAGGCAAGATGCCATGGGATTTGTTTTTAATCCCCCAAAATATTTATAAAACCTAATTTTATATATATATGTGTATGAGTATTCTGTGAGTTATGAAGCTTAGTGAATCTACTGCCATTTGGGTTTGAGTCCCATGATCCCCATAATTTCCTTTTCATTCATTGTCTCACTTCTTACTATGTCCTCTGTCTCCTTGTGTCTCCTTCAGTTCCTCCAGTTTATGTCTACAGACTCCATCCCTTTCAAATATCATTTAGGTGAGAGGTGAGACATATTCAGTATGTGTAGGTTTCTACTGTATTATCTACTGTATTAAGATCCTGTATTATCCTGAAGACTGTCTTCACATCAAATTTGGTATTTTCAGAGTTTCCTTTGACATGTGGCACATTTAACTAAAATACAGCAATGAATGAGCAAACACAAAACCTGCAAATCATTCAGCCTTGTTTCTGGTGTTGTGCTAGTTGTGTTTGTTATTTGTATTTAGAAACAGGTGCACTCAGAAAAACTTACTATTGAAGGGAAAGACTGCTTCCTTCACAAAGTGGCTTAGTACTGTTCATTTAATAAGAAACACTGTTGGCATATTTTCACAGAATGTGAATATGAGTTGCAGAGTCATGGCCTAGTTATTTCACAAAAGATGATTTAATGGTAGTTGTAATAGGAGAGGAGGAGCAGAAAGGAGAGGGAAAGATATATGATAATATATGATATAAAAAATTGGACACGTATTTAAAGATAGCTGAAGTTATGTAGAAATAATATTGAAATACTTAGCCCTTAACTTGAAATGGAATATAGTAATATGCTGTTCTCACTGCTGTCACGCATCTATATTTTAATATCTGTGCTGCCTGAGATTGTGTATGACTGCTCTCAGGAGATGCACCTGATGATTGCATCTACTGCAGATGCTATATGAGGGGAAGAATTGCTGCTGCTTACATCCTTTATGCTTTTCTCATTAGAAGATACTACAAAGAGCTAGGTATATTTTTTCTTGCTTGTTTATATATATTTGCAATTTTTCTTTGTATTCTTTCAGCTCATGGAAAAAACTGACAGAGACTACTACACTCTGGATGACATGTTTGTTTCCAAAGCAGCCAAAAGAGCACGTAGTGGGGAAGAGGAAGAAATACAAAGAAGAAAAGCAATACAGGAGCACCAGCAGCTTGCTGCACGCATGGAAAAGTGCCCATATTGTTTTGATAGCAGTGCACTTTCTAAACATCTTATTATTGCAATTGGCACCAAGGTAAGAAAATAGCAATTAACAAAATGTAGAAATAAAAAAGAAATTATGTTAGAGGGCTTTAAGAATGAAATTGCTTCTATGGAATTATTTGTGGTTCTGTATCTTATTTTCCTTGCCCTTCCAGTTGCTTCCACAAATTCGTCAAGGGTGAGGGAGAAAAAGATATAAATCTCTCATGACTTTTAAAGCTAATCTTTGCTATCAGAATTTGTGGAAAACAGGAGCAATAATGAAAGATCTCAGTGCGGAGATTAAACTGTAGGTGGATTTGTGGAAGACTAAATCACACTTCACTAGAGGAAATTTGAACTGGTCAAGAATTGTATCTTGATATCAAAGAAAATTAAGTGCAGAATTCCATTTTTAAGCTTAAAATCCTTTGAAATAGAAGTTTGGTTTGGAAACCTTCCGGTTTCTGTAAGTGCTTTTAAAAGTTGCATAAATATTTGTATTTATAACATCTGAAATGCCTCAGTATAGCCTTTTCTGTCATTTTTTTCTCCAAAGTTTTCATTTATTATTGATGTTTTTATTTGATCGACAACTCTTTATAGGCCAAGGAATTAAATGCATAGATGTGTATTATGTACATTGTGTTTTTTGTTTTTAGTAGAGACTATAAATTCATACAGATCTGTGTGTATATAATCTGTGCTTATATATATGTTTATGTGTCTAATAGGTAGGTAAGTGTAGAGAGTGTCCTGGTTTTGCCTGGGATGGTTAGTTTTCTTCCCAATAGCTGGTACAGTGCTGCGGTTTGGATTTAGGATGAGTATAATATTGGTAACACACTAATGTTTTGAGTTGTTGTTAAGTAGTGGTCAGGGATTCTTCAACTTCTCATACTGTCCTGCCAGTGAGAAGGCTGGAGGGGCACAAGAAGTTGAGAGGGGACACAGCTGGGACAGGTGACCGAAACTGACCAAAGGAATATTCTTTATCATATGACATCGTGTTCAGTGTATAAACTAGAGGGAAAGCTGGCCAGGGGCCACTGCTTGGAAAATGGCTGGGAATCGATTGGTAGGTGGTGAGCAATTGTGCTGTGCATCATTTGCTTTCTAGGTTGTTGTTATTGTTGTTGTTATTTTGATTATGCAATTTCCTGTCCTTTTAAACTGTCTTTATCTCAACCCAAAAATTTAAATTTTTTTTCTGATTCTTTCCCCTGTCCTACTGGGGGCAGGGAGTGAGTGAACAGTTAGGTGATGCAGCCAGGATAAACCATGACACAGAGTATGCATTTCACTTATATATATATATATGAAATACTTTATTGAAAATGCAGGCTGATATTTATCTATATTAAAAAATATTGGAATTGCCTAAACAGTGTGCTTTCGTAATAGTTATGATACCACTTGGTTTATAAAGCTGATATTACTGCCTTGTTGGTGGAACTACTGTTTGGATAATACTAATTCATTTGAGCTACTGGTGGATAATGGGATCTTTCAAAAAACGCTAGAATTACTAATACCTTGCTGTGATTAGGAGATAATGGCTTCTATTGGTTTGAATTTAGCAAATGATGAATTTCCTAGCTTCAGCAATGGAAGGTTTTTAACACTTGAAAAATTGGCACCTCAGTTTTTCTTTGCTTTTCGTAGGTGTACTTGTCTCTACCAAGCAACCAGTCCCTTACTGAAGGTCACTGCCTGATAGCCCCTCTACAGCACCATACTGCAGCCACTCTTTTGGATGAAGACATCTGGGAAGAAATCCAGGTCAGCTGAGAAACTGTCTCCTGTCTTCTGACAGTTCTGTAAAACAATTTTTTTTTTAATAATAATATACTTGTCATAAGTACCTATTTTCATAATTTGCAGTCTGGCAGCTATTCTCTGATTCCACTAAGGGGCAGAACGTTCTCACATTATGGATGAAAATCAGTGGTCAAATATTAAAAGAGAAGCAGGGTAAATACCGAGGAAAATTTCCGATTCATAAGCTCTAGAAGAAGTTTCTTGGAATGTTGCAGAACATGCATTGTTGGAGGTCTTTGAAAAGGAACATCTTTTGGGGATGAATTAGCTCATTCCTTACAGAAAGTGGAATAACTGGCTTCACAGGATTTTCTTGGGAGTGCCAAGTAAAAGCAAGGATTGTCAGAGCAGGCAGATCACTTAAAATTAAATACAAGCTGAAAATATATTGTTTATATATCCTCAGTTTTTTAAACTCATGTGGGGTTTGGGTGGATATCACTTGAAAGAGAACGATGTTACTCTTAAAATCAGTGTTATTATCCAGTTTTCTACCTTCCTTGAAAAGAATTATTAGAATAAAGTGCCAAGCATGATGGCCTGTGCTTTCCAACTGTCTTATGAAGACATTTTGAAGATTTGGAGTTCTGTTTTCTTTGGAGATGGAAAATCAAGGAAGGGATATAACAAGCTTCTGCCTCAGATATTCACAGTGGTTGTCAATCCCCCACTGCCTGCCATCAGGATTATTACAAGGGGAAAACAACTTACAACCTCTTATATTGAAATATTGGAGACTATTTCAGACTAGAGAATAGCTTCATTGTTCCAGTTGCTGAGATTTAAAACTGGCATGATTCATAAGTTTGAAATAGTTTAAGTAATGTTGGTCTTACCTCAAGCCTGGCAGGTAGATTCTCTGACTTTCCAAATTTGCTCCCCACATTGATTCTCATGGCTGATTGTAATTTTTATACAGTTTTTCCTAGTAAATTATGCTCCCCTTCAACCCCCTCTTCAACCCAGAGGTAGGAAAAGGAGTTCTGTTGTGTATGACAGAAAGACCTAAGAAAGTTGGATAAGAAGCAAATAAATGCAAAAAAAAGGATCAGGAGGAACAAAAGAGCATGGGGGAAAGTGATAAATATGTTTATCCTAGAACTTCTCTTTATCCTAACCTCTTAACTAAATAATTATAATTTTTCTAAATTTGTATGAGAAGGAAAATAGGATAAAGGAAAGATAAGCAAATGCAGTTCCTGTATTTAACACTAGACTTTTACTTGCTAGAAAAGGCAACTAGTTGCTAAATCGTTATCCTTTGACCCTGTGAATGTATTCATAAACAGCTTAAACATTTCTTTAAAATAAAGTACTTTGGAAGGTGATGGACTCAGATGAATTATTTTTTTTCCCCAGCTTCTATGTAATTCAGTAGGAGGAGTCTGGAAGGCTTTAGCAAAAGTATGAGCAGACAGTCAGTGACTAAATTTTCTGATGCCAAAATGTATATTGCTGTTGAAGGGAAAAAATTATCACACTTCAAATATTCAAAAAATGTTGGATGGAGCACATGTTTTAGCTAACTATTTTTGCTGAGATTTTTTTTAAGATATGTTGGAGTAAAGCTAAAAAGGGTTCCTTTTACACTGTATGCCTTCAAGCACTTGAATTTAACATATTGTGTAGTTTAGACTGATGTGCTCACTTGCAAAGTAAATATGCATGTAATACTTTTCATATGAAAAGATATAAATCTTTACACGTTCTGTATTGACTGAACTGTTGCATGTATTAATGGCATGTGCATCCGAGCATAAGCCAAGCCTTCTTATTTGCCCTTATGAATGGTTTTCTCCTTTCCAGTGCAAATTATCCTTGGTGGTTTGGCCTGCTCAGAATTTGGAGGAAAAATGCATTTAAAAACAAGAAAATGCAGTTGGGGAAATATTAGCTAACATCTGCTGATATTCTAGGCTTTTGGTGGATTTGTATTTCAGTTGATATTGCAGGGTAACAACAGTAAGTGATAGTCTTTCTCAACCTTTGGTTTAGTATGTCCCTTACCTCACCACCGTTGCTTGTCTCACTGTATTTCAGAAGGTCTGGGGGTTGGAGTGAAGAGGAGAAGGCCACAAGCTATTAATTCAGAGTAGCCTGTTGCTCTGTGCTGTAAAGTTCCCTATCAGCCATGGAACACTGGGCAGTATTTTTTAACTCTGTTTCGTCAGCTGTGTTAGGGGAATGATGGTAGTGTTTTCCTGTCACAGTATGGAGCAGCTCATTATTGAGGAAAGATTCAGGACGCTAGGCCTGCTTTGAAGTGCTTAAATACCTAGTTAAGATATATATTTTACCAAATTTCTTAGCTTTTAGTTTGATTCATACTGTGCAAGATGGCGAGGGAGTGGGGAGAAGAGAGCTCAATTTCTAGACCTGTTTCATTGAAAACCTGATAGTGATTTGTTTTCCCTCTGTTTTACTTCAATACATGCTGATGTTGGTGAATATATGTTTTTACTTAAGCTAGTTTGATTCATCAGCTCCATTTAAATTAGGATAGAGATGGGATTAACCTTTAGATGGGATTAATCCTTTAGATGGGATTAACCTTTTAATGGTGTTGTTTGTATTTCTGAGCATTGTTAGTTGAAAAAGAAACAATGCAAAAAGGACAACCTATATACAAGGCTTCTACAGTTTCTGTGGTTTCTTGGCTTACACTGTGGAAATGGTATAAGGGAGCATGTATAATAAAAAGATCTTCATCTTTAAAAGCAGTTTTCAAGATCTTGAGAAACTTTCAGAAACATTCACCCTGTCAGAAAGTCAGATCTTTTGTGCATTTGAAAATAAGTCTAAATGACTCTCAGAAATCATCCCTCGTGCTTTACAATTTAGTTCAGCATCTACACTGTAAGCTACAGAATGATGCTCTGGCATATCTTGGATGCAAATACCAACTGTCAAGAGTCCTGGAGCAGCAAAAGTGAGTTGTTCTTCAGGAAGGCAAGTCAGGGGTGGATGACAGGCAAAGCAGGTGGGGAGGTCATCTCACTGACAAGGCACAGTCTCATGTACCCAGGCCAAGAGAAGAGAGCAGTTCCCATGATGGTAGACAGGGTCATACATGGCCCAGGGGTGGCCAGAAAAGTCTGCACTGATGACTTAAATTCAAGGGGAAGTCAGGGCCAAGAACTGCCAGGTATCTGGCTGGGCACAGGCGTCTCTGAAACTTAGCTCAGGCAAGGAACAAAAGTGAGGGCCTGAACTTAACTGCAGCTCCTGAATGACAGAGGCCAGGCCCACGCTTCTCACCACATGCCAACATGCCAGATGTATTAAGTATTGCATTTGTTTTACTTACATACAGTGAAGATGGTGATTACAGCCATGGCTTTCTTTTAAGGCAATGTTAATGTTTTCCTTGAAGATCAAGCATGCCTAGTGAAAATATCTTCCTTTTTTTTTATATATATTAAACTGTATAATTGGAAAGAGGAGTGAAAGGATAATGGTAACTATAGTCAGTACAAGCCAAGACATCACCTTCTTAGAAATTACAAGCTTGGGACCTACTTTTAAAGCTATGTTGTTTTATGGAGCGCTACAGTTATGAAGATTAACATAGTTTTAATTTATATTTGTGCCATAGGAAATATAGTTCATATTAAATTGCTGAATAATACAGAATTTTCCTTGTGTGATTGTTACAGTTTTCCATTTTATTGTGAGTTTATTACAAATATAATACATTAGTTAAATAATATAATGTGTCTGAAAACTTTGAAAAGTTAATTTAAATTGCACTTTTTTTTTCTTTAAACAGATGTTCCGAAATGCATTGGTGAAAATGTTTGAAGCTAAAGACTTGGACTGTGTGTTCTTAGAAACAAACATGAGTATGAAGAAACGGTATCATATGGTATATGAATGTATTCCTCTTCCAAAAGAAGTAGGAGATATGGCTCCAATCTACTTTAAGGTACACAAAAATGTTTTTTTCTTAAGTCATTTGAATGTATGTATCATAAGTCACCTATTTCCGGAAAATATTTTTATATTCCAGTGCTATTTTTGAAAAGATGTGTTCTTTGATCCTACTTCTTGATCCATTCTTTGATCATATTCCTTGATCTTAAAACAAGCCCTGTGAGGTAATTCAGTTTTTCAAGTAGTCAGTGGAAGATCTATATGTGACTGAGCACTTGTCACAAGTCTGACTGCACTGACAAATACTGGAAGAAGGTGAGAGAATTGTAGTCTCTTGAATTGCTTTAAGGATTGCAATACTTCTCACTTAAGTCCTGTGGTATAAACTTAAAACACCATATATGTGCCTTGGCAAGCATAAAATGGGAAAATAATGTCAACTGTTTTAAGTAATACCAATATATATATTGTTTCATCCCCATTTTATTTCAATAAGTCCAAATTTTACACATGTCTTAGGTCTGCGATGAATGTTAAGACAGCGTGATAGATACTTCTATCACCAGCTTTTCTGGTTTCTTTCCCCTGACCCTGTAAGAAAAGGTACATTGAAACTTTTGTCTGGAATTGAGGCCTTTCAGCAACTGGATCATGATTCACCCTTTATCAGTAATTTTTCTTTGAAATATTAGTTTTGCTTTCTGGAAATAATGTGATTGGTTTTTGATGAAGTGGAGCAAACACAGTATGATGAACAACAATGCAGTAACTTTTACCACATTTGAAACTTTCCACCTGTTAGATATGACTACTATGCTTCAGGTTCTTGAAAAACTTGTGTTTTGTCTGAATACTCAAGGAAGGAGGGAGAACAAGATTTAATGCAATGTTGTTTGCCTAAAACTTGTCTTTCAGAAGTTTGTACCATGAAAATACACAGCAAATGAAATTGAAAAGACACCTACACTGCACAATACCCAGTTCTATACTATGGAGAATACAGAATCAGCTTTAAAGGTTTTTAAGGGCAGTCAGCCTTCTAAGCTGGATTCTCCTCTTAGTGTTTAAAAAAAACCAAAACAGCTTAATATAGTGTAATGAATTCATAAAGGGGTTTGTATGGGACGAGTAGAAAGAGAATGTGACTTCGTAGTTGAAACTTGTTAGAGATGATTTGTGTAAAGCAAAAGTTAAATCTCAAAAAAAAAAAGAAATAGGGGAAATGAATAGAGTGAGTCTGAAGATACATGATGTCTTTGTAAAGTAAGTAAGTTGTGGAAATCAGAAAAGTTACCAAAAATAAAGTTACTTTTTAAGAAGTAATTGTTACTTGCTGTACAATGTACTTCACTACAGTTAGTTCTTTGCTTGCTGCATGTAGGACTATTTTCACATTTAGATAAAATGATTTTACAGAAAGCTATAATGGAGTCTGATGAAGAGTGGTCTATGAACAAGAAGTTAATTGATCTTTCTTCAAAAGACATTCGGAAATCTGTAAGTAATGAAATGTATTAAACACTGAATTTCTCAGCAAATTCTTGTCATTTTTTTTCATTACTAACTGTTTCAAAGAGAGAAGAAAGGGAACACAATTGGATTAGTGCATGAGAAGGTGGCATAGATATGGTGAGAATTAACAGTCTGACTGAACTCCTAACTGACATTAGGGAAAAGATTCTCATTTATTTCAACAGTTGGTGGACTGAGCTGCAAGCATTTGTTGAGAACAAAGCTGACACTTTGAGGACATGTACCAGCACGTTTCTAGATTAACTTTAAGAATTAAGGTAGAGCAAAGATTTGCAAATTACTTTCCTGGAGAAATTATGATATTTCTTTTTCATTGACCTACAACAACCATTTGCGTTGCTAAGTTTGTGAAGTGAAAATATAAATAGCATTATGTTTCTTTCTTTCTAAAACAAGGGAACAGTGCTCTTTCTGTCTCCTGGATACTGAGCTGAAACCTCTTTGTATAAACAAATCTTAAAGGAGCAATGCTGGATCTGTTAGGTTCAAAGATTGTTCCATCTTTTTAATATTGAAGTGGAAGATGTATGTTATATAGACTTTACCACAAGTAGTTTACTACTATGTAGTAATAACACTCAATTTTTAATAGTGTCTTTTGGTAAATATAGCACCTTTTCACTAAAAGAAGATCATAGTTTAGGAGAAAGAGGAGATGAGTTTTAACAATAAGACATGAAACCACATACTACGAAAAGGGAGATGGAGTGCAGAAGAGAAAGGGATGCAATTAATTTGCAGCAAGGGTTTAGGAAAGACTATAAACTTAAGGTGGATGTAAACAGAAGACAAAATAAGTATGTTTGGGATGTCTTCTGCTCATTGTTATTTCAGAATAGGAAAAACCAACATCTGTCACCAAAAAGTGAAGTATAATTTTCTTGACACATTGTAAGGCATTAGGACACCAGAGTTCTTGAAGAATCTTCCTAGCCATACATTTTTGTGACTATTATATGCTCATTTGAAGGTAGGCCAGTTTTCAGATTAAGTCAAGACAGTTCTTTAATACGTGTCTGAGTGTAAATTGTTACACAGTTGTGAGATTTTAATATTATTTTAGGGTAATGGAAATTCAGAAAGATCGGAGAGTATAGCTTAGAGACAGAGCTGAAGTTTGGGAAGTTGGAGAGTCATATTGAGAGAGGGTGGTACCTGGAAGGAGGGTCAGACACGGCTGAGACATCACCTAATGGGTGGATTGTGTGCCAAACTTGTGTCCAGAGGTAGAGCTGGAGCATCCAACCCTTGCACAGCATCGAGGCCTTCTCTGCTTCTCCTTCTGCTCCTTGCAGCAAGGGTGCTGGGGGTAGCAGTGGGCTGGGAGGGTACACAACCAGGAGAGTTGACCCAACAGTCAGCACTGTTCAGCAATAGCCAAAACACTGGCATGCTGTCAACACTGGTTTAGGCACCAGTCTGAAACTCAGCACTATATGGGTTGCTGTGATGCAGATTCACTCCATCCCAGTCAGACCTGATGCTTTGCTAGACACAAGTGAGATAAAGCTGACCTTTTTCTTAAGGTATCACCTGCCAACCCATTTTTCCTTATTTAATAATTTTTTTTAGTCCATTTAAAATGTTTTATGTTTCTTGCTATGCTACATTGCTCCTCTGTATTGAATCTTAATTATTTTTAGAGTCAATTTTTAAGCAATATATGGAACATGCCTCATGAAAATTGTGTAGCTATTTGGATTGTAGCAGAGAAAATGCTTATGAATTGGAGGCTTTGTAAATCTTATCAGTACAGGAACATCCTCAACAATTAAAAGAGTGGAAAATAAGTTATTGCAGTGAAACAGCAAAAATTACTTGCAATACTGTAGCAATAAATGGATCCACTTCTCTCTGTCAGGCTGAAAGGTCTATGTTGTGGCAGGATATCCAGCTTTTTCTCTGTAGTCTGACTGAATTACTAACTTACCTGATTTGGCAAGTTATTGATAACTTCCAGTCACATAGAGGGGGTTTCTTGTAATGTATTTTCCATAAAGGTGTTTCCCCTTCTCCCTGAGTGTCAGTGTTTTCACTGGGTAAATATTTGCTGTTACCACTCAACACCTTACCTTTGATAAATTCAACTTGCTAGTGGTTGTCTTAAAGTTTCTGCTAAACCCATGTAGTTCAGAGATGTGGAGTCAGGAAGGCATTTGCTCAGTGTGCCCACTGCTGCCTGGTCCATCCCCAGTGTCTTACCTGGTGCAGCACAGTGGCCTCTGGAGGTTCTGCCACCCAGTAGTCATCTCTTCTGTGTCTTTTTATCTGGTTGCTGTGTGTTCTTCTTTCCCCTTACCTGTTTGCTTTACTGTTTCTCTCTTGCATTTTTATGCTGCATGTAGTTGGTTTGAGAGGTGGTTTAAAATAAAATGTTATAATATCAACTGCAAAAACGTGTTGAAATTCATTCAGTTGTGGGGAGGTTGACTAAATGCCAACACTTTGTTAAACATCTGAAAATGTGGTTTTGCACATACAGGTTCCTAAAGGATTACCATACTTTTCTGTGGACTTTGGCCTTCAAGGAGGATTTGCTCATGTGATTGAAGATCAACACAATTTCCCTCATTACTTTGGGAAGGTATTGTTACGTAAAAGATTAATTTACATTATACTTTGTTTTGGAAAATTTAAGTAATTAAAACCAACGCTGTCAGAACAGTTACTTTGATATACCCTATTATCTATCTTTTCTTGATGAGTCATTGTAACTTGGCTTGTTGAATAAAGGATCAGTTGATTTTTTCGTTAGTTGATACACAGATTGTGGTTCTAGATTTGTGTTACTTTTGAATTAGTAGGAAGTGTTGATATTTGACATTTTAGATATTTAATCTTACAGGTGGAAAATACTTGCATCTATTTAGGAGTTTTCATGGCCATAGTATTGACATATAGGTGCACTGATTCCTGCTTGTATAAATTAGGGTGCATACACATACAGACTCACAGACAACTCCCATGAAAATCCTCATGTGGTTAGATTACTCCCCATGGTATACAGTGTACTGTTTATACAGGAAGAGCTGTACTCTGGGAAGAGTCAGTGTGACAAAAACACTAAGAGTGACTGGGGAGAAATATAACACCAGAAACAGCAAAGTGGGCAACTTTCTTTTTCTGAACTTACCTTAGTCACAAAGGTACTGCAATGTTAGGATGTTTAAGCAGTACATCAGTATGCTGTGCTTAAAAGAATTTTGCTGAGGCAACCATCTAACAGCTGCAGTTCTGTTTTTTAAATTGTCTTATTTTTTAAATTGGTATATTTTTCAGGATTTCAAGTTTTAATTAGCACTTTAAGAAAACTGACAATCTCGTAATTTGAAAATACATATTTCTTTATTTTATTGTAAAATAGCGTTAATTAATATGGTAATTTTGTCTTAATATGGTAATCTGTCTTTCTTCTACTCGAAAAGGAAATTATTGGTGGCATGCTGGACTTGGAACCGCGGCTCTGGAGAAAAGGAATCAGACAGAACTTTGAAGAACAGAGGAAGAAGGTGTTGCAGTTCGCACAGTGGTGGAAACCATATGACTTTACCAAAAAGAAAGAATGAGAACAACCCTGCAGTCAAGAACTATATAAGCCATAAATTTCCTTAATGGATACTTCGTATGTTAAGAATAACACCAATGTGTTATGTATTGCTAATATATTTTAAAACATAGGATAATATTTAATTGCTGATTATCTGTTTCTGGTTTGGACACTGTGGATCACATGAACCTGCAAACCTGACAAACCAGAATTGTACAGTGGGTTTAGTTTTTCCTTTTTCAACTGAGACAAAAGAATAATATCCATGTGGCCATTGGAGTTCTTAAAAATGTAACTTTTACTTTTAGAGTTTTTACAATCTTTGAGACAACTGATATTTTTTTATATTGTATTTAGCCAGTGCTGAATTGTCATGGTGACCTTCTGTAGAAAATGGTGTACATTTTAAGAACATTTTGATTAAAACAAATACGTTGTTGTGGAAGAAAACTGTACAGAAAATGATTTTCTGATTCTGAGTCCTTGTGGTCTTTAAGTTGCAGTCATTGCAGTAACATAAACATTCACAAAGGATGTGATTGATAAACCTGCTGCTGCCTCCCTGCACAAGAATTATGGCACAAAGGATGATGAGACAGTCCATAGCTGGTGACAAATGACAACTTTAATGGTAACAGTTACTTTTGATAACAATTAAAAAAACCAAAAAACAAATGAGAAGGGTGGAAGAATCTCAAGGGAAAACACTCTGCACTGACCAGCAAAGAAAACCATCATAGGGATCGTCCCAGGTGACTCTTCTCTCCCTAGGCATCCCATCTAGTGCTACAGATGGTTTGCAATAGTAGTTTGCCATAGTAGTTTTCATCAGGACCTGCTTAAACTCCCTGCTGGTTTTCCTGCTTGTGATGCTGTTAGTGCTGATTGGAGCACACTCTGATGAGAGGCAAGAGTTGCACTTTAATTGATTGTTAAGCATGGATGTCACTAGGAAATGCCTGTCTACTAAAGGACCACTGTCCACTGTTTTATTTGCTGGGTTTTGTTTTTTCTTTTGTGTAAATGTTATGAAATGGGGTAGGGAAGTTTGAGGGGGAAGAAGAATGATTCTTGCGTGACTGTCCACCATTTTCCATGGGAACCCTGACATAGCACGCTTGGGCTTTGCAGGTGCAGAGTTGGGAGAACAAAGAGAACAGGAGACAAGGACAGAAGGTCATGGATAGAAACATTGTCACAGCGTCCTCCCAGTGCACCAGGGAAAGGGTGCAGACTTGTGAACAAAAGGCTGCAGTGCTATGGGGAAAGGCTTCAACCAGCAGATGGAAGGCCCTTGGCATAGGAGAACTTAAAGCATTGTGCAAGTGTCTCAACGTGCTTCCTATTCTTTTCCTACTGAACTATTGCTCTCTACAGCTCCCTTAACTATTGTGAGATTGTGAGCTGCTCAGATTAATAAATGAATCACTAAATGTTAAAGGGTTGAATAAGTGTTCATTTCTAGTGGTCTTTTGCAGCTTTCCTGAAGAGCTTGTACTTACCCTGTTCCCTCACCTGCCACCGCATTTTGTCAAGTAAGTCTGGTAGAGATAGAAATCTGCTGTGTTGTGAATTATTTTCTGGAGGATCTTTGTAAAATGGTGTCAACTGCAAGAAAAATAACTTAAAAATAAGCTTTCATGATAATTTTAGTGATTTAATGTTTATTTATATAGTGTCCACCAGGAACCCATGGACAAAAGGGACAGTTCTAACTGTTCTCCAGTAAGTTTTGATCTTCCTTAGGCTACTGGGGAGATTGCGTAGTAAATAGGATGTGAAATAGCAGCTGATGGTAGTTGCTTAGAATGTGATAATGCTGAACCAGTCTTTGGTTGTGTAAAGCATGACTAAAAATAGTTTTCTCTGAAAGTGTATATTACCTTCAGTCTCATCTGCCCCCCGGGAGGATAGCTGGAAAAAGCAGAGGTGACTGTTTTTAAGGCCACGGAAAAGTCTTTATCCAGTGCTGTGCTGAAAATGCAATTTTTCTAACTGATATCACTTCTCTGAGAATTCGTGTTCCTCAAGGGAAGCACTGTGTTTCACAAAGGATATCTGACTTGTACGTAGGAAAGTCCTCTGGCTCATAGTCTGTGCATATTATTCTGGTTTCAGCAAAACTATGGGTTTTCTTTGGACAGAAAGGACTCTGAAATATGGAATAAGGGTAACTCAAGCTAGTGATATGGGAAAATTGTTTTTTACCCTATTAGAAGTTTTCAGAATGAGAGAATGTGCTTACCACATACTCTGAAAATAGTATCTTCTTGTAATTGGTCACAGACCAGACATGCATATTTTTAGGGTAAGCTGTTCTTCTTCATAATTATCTCTAAATATTCATGAGGCCATGACAGTCAACATAGCTTGTTAGGGCATTTGTGGACAGCCTGGTATGCTTAGACTTCAGTTCTTACTCTTATAAATATTAAAATATTTTAAATAAATCTCCTTCATCCAGAAGAACACCCACTACCTAAATTCTTTGGCACTAAGAGGTGGAAAATGTAAATTCAGGTGTCTTCAGGGAGAACAGGGATTGGAAGCTGGATTTCTTACATTCTTGTAAGCATGCATCCACATACTCTTCTGTGTAATCAGCGAGGAAAAGGATCTTCTCCCTTCAAGCAAATCTGTGTGTGTGATTTAACAGGTGTTAGAACATGTCTGTGTCCTGCCCTGTCTTACAGGGAGATCATGTAATATGTGCTGCTACTCTTCTGCATAGTACCTGGCATAAAATGCAATGTTTCCCTGGTATCAAGTCAGCTTTTTCTGACTCTGAGGACTCCTTTGCATTCCCTGGCTATGCTGAAGGAATTGTGTCCTCTCACTTTGATTCCAGGTCTTTCAGCAGTTTCAGGGAAGGGTGCTGCACCAGCACAGCGCTATTACTGCTGTTTGGTCAAGCACTGGTTGAGGCCTGAGCAGGAACTCACACTCCAGAGTCTTTATTCAATTACGTTTGCCACAAAATTCTCTAAGAGAGAACTAGAATGGATGCTGTAATTAGGCAGATCTCCCTCACGCCTTGATACCCTGAGGATTTGCTGCCTAGTCTGTCTTGGGGTAAAAGAGCTAAACAGGCTCCATTGAGATGTTCACTTTCTTTGCTTTTTCTCAGGCTGTGCTGTTCAACCTGGGTACTCCCCAGGCCCATGTAGTTGTAGAAATGTTGCCTGAAGCACGTGTCTTCTTGTTCAGGAGCCACATTTGGACGTTATTATTTTTGCTCAAATTGAAAGAAGGCACTGTGAATTTGTACCGCACCATTAGCTACAAAATGAAGTGCAAAAGCTGCCGTGGCGTCATTATTCTTATCCATAGCCAGTGTTGCTTGATGTCAGGGTGATTGCCTGAAGTCATCTGTGGATGTAAACTGAAGTAATGAAAAATGAGATTGTTGTAAGCTGGGTGAACTCAGTGGAGCTAAAGTGGAAAGCAAGACCTTCTGCTGATTATTAGTGTTTTTCCAAATAGGTAGTTATCATTTAAGGCCATATTCCACTTGCTTTTCACTTCTCCTTATGTGTTTCCTTTTGGAGTAAGGATGTGAGATGCTGTGTTTAGTGCAGTTTTAGTGTAACAGTGGTGGATTGTTGCTTTGTGTGTGTTAAAATACCTGGAAGAGAACAACGTGGATTTTTGTTGCTTTGGTAGAAAAACAATATAGCAACATTCAATCTTAGGTCTGTTTGGGCTGATTATTTTTCATTTCAGTTGGTGCATGAACCCAAAGAGTGGGTTATTGTCAGAGTCATAATCAAATGTGAGTTAGTGAGATTTTACATACTGAATTCAACTAACTTGTTTTAAATTTCATATGAGTTCTGAATGGAAAACAACATGTTAAAATTAATAGTAACTCTCATGGCAGAAGTTCACCAATCTCTTGAAATCTATGAAAGAAGAAAAATTTTGATGAGTCCCTTGAGAATTCTGTCTTTGGTTGAAATTTCTTGAGCATTTCCTGTTTTCTACATTTGTCTTTTTATCATTACAGCATGTTTTCTCTTCCTAATCCCAACTGGACTATGGATGAAAATTCATACAGGGGCTGCTATACTCTTACTTAAAGTGTAGCTGTTTTTGAAACAAGATCCTTAATATCCTATCTAAAAGTGCCATTTTCAGTTCTCACAAATCAAGACAAGCTAATCCAATAAGAAGAAACAGACATTAGAAATCCAGTCTTGCAAACATCATAATTCTCATGTGCACATTGATGTATCTGTGTGGTAATGTTACTTTTCTAGATGTTGCACTTGTTTATATTGTTAAAAGTGAGAAGGGAAGATAACATACTTCAAGGAAGACATGCTGCTACACCCTTTACAGGGAAGTTGGTGTAAATTTTACCCCCCAAGTTAAGAACCACTGGAAGTTAGTTCTAAACGAATATTTAAGATTTTCTTGGGATCCGGATTTCGAAACTAATAATAGAATCCCAGGATTGTCCCAGGGAAATCTTTGGCGAAGAGGTATCTGTCATTGTCAAAGTTGATGCATTTGACACGCTATCCTGCTTGGTGATTAATCTTGCACAACTGCCCTGCTCTCTCTGTTTATTCTGAGACTTATAAAAATCTGTGAAGTACTAGAACTATATTTTAAAAGGAATGCATAATTGCAGGGCATCTTTACCTACAAGCATCTTTACCATCCCTGGTGTCTTGGCTCCTATGTATGACCTAAGCACTATACACAGAGAGCCCAGAGGCACATCATGCAACACAAAACGAGTGTGTTGGTTACACTAGAGAAAGCAGAGTCTGAGCTCGTGATGTGTGAGTGGTTGTAAAAAGTTCATTTCTCGATGCCCAAGCTTTATATGCCCTTGTACATGTGGTCTGAGGACAGCTGGCAGTCTGAAATGGCTCTGATGAGCCTGCTTTAAGTTCTATATTAGAACTTAAAATGCATCAATTCATTATTTTTAAATGTCTAGCTTTTGTAAAGCGAGTACCCTAGAGCATACATGCAGTAAAACCAATTTTAGCAAAAACCCGCAAGCATAATTAACCTTTTAGAATAAAGTTGAAGGCATTCTTCATGGACCACTGTCTTTGAGGGTAATATTTTTATTTTTCTTTGTTTTGTGATTTCTGGCCATTGATGCACAACTCTTGGTCACCCACCAGCCTGGAATGAGAGATAGGTACAGTTTGGTTTTGAGATCAGGCAAGATGACTTTTCAAAGTCTCTCCCAGCTTTTTCTGCTGTGATTTTAAGATCTTATTTAATTCTGATATTTTATGTGAAAATGTCTTGGACCAGCAATTGTAAGACAAGATATGAGCAGCTAACAACTGGTAAGTATTTAATGGGGCAAAATTACATAGTTACCACTGTACAGCTTCCCCGTTACTGTTGTCACAGGTTTGCAGGGCTTCAATTGGGAATGCCAGCAGATCTCTAATGTCTCTCTCCAGGTTTGTGTTGTATAGTTTGAAAGCATTTCAGTTCTTCCAGCTCTTCCAGTGATCTGCCTTTTAGTGCAGAACAACTCTGTTTGACCACAATTCAATAGGTCTGAGAACTTGCCTGCGAGGTCGAAGACAATGACTAACAGTCCTAGTGGCTTTATGGATGATGGCATATCCAACTGGGACTGAGTATGTAGGCTTTTAGTTTAATGTGGGCAAATGGAATCAGAAATGGTGACCTTATACTCTTTCCGTCAGTTTCTCTTCTTTCCTGGCTGCTATTGCAGGACTTAGATCTGCAAAATTAAGCAGCAATGCTGTATTGTGGCAACTAGAAACTGTGCACATCCTGCAGTATTTGCGTTCACTGTCTAAACTGTTTCCCTGCTATCACTTTTATTATTGCTGATGGACTCGCTTCAACTTCTGATCCTGTTATTCTTGCTGTGGATGTGGGTGCTGTGGGCATCTCAAGTAGTGAATGCAATAGGAAGGGTCGCTTTAGTAGAGACAGAGACTAATATCATCTGGAAAAGGTGAGATGGAAATGAACTCCAGAATGGAAGTTTTCCTGGGGGAAAACTCTGGTTTTCCATGGGGGAAAAATGGGCTGAAAATCAGACATTGCTGTGATACTATTCCTATTCAGGTCATCTGCCTGGCTGTGCCCCCTCCCAACCTTTTGCACATTTTCAGCACTAGGGGGGCAGAAGGAGAAACAGGGAACTGCTCAGCAAAGTCTGAAAACTACGTGTCCTATCAGCATTGTTTTGGTCACAGATCTAAATCACAGAACCATACAAGCTTTGCCCTTTGCTATTGGCAGATAGCAAGAGGGCTGCCATCCAGCAGGAGTTTTGAGTGACTTAGTTGAAATTATGTGTCATGAGTTCATTTATAGACAGTTTGGTTGAACTTAAAAGTATATACTACTGACCATTCCTGGAAACTCTATGGGAAATGTTGTCTATAATTAAAACATAGATTCAGGATTTTAAAAGCCTTAAACAACTTAATATGCTTTAGAAGGTAGAGTAGACAGAGAATTTGGCTATTATCTCTTTTTACAAACAGCACATGAGATCATCATCAACATCAAGAGATTTCTGTCCACCAGCTCCCCACTTTTATTGAAGTGTGGTCTTCTGTGGGAAGCTTTTAGGTTATTTTCTCTTTAAAGCAAAAATATTTTGGCCAGTATTAGAACAGAAACAGATGATAGGGAATTCATCTCACATCTGTGTGAGTAGTTCTTGACTCTCTCTATAGCTTTCTGGAAAACTGTGGATAAATAGCATTTTATATTTTCTACCAAATACAAAACCTTTTAAAAACTTTGTTATAACTGAAAGAAAGAAAAAGCTTTCTCCAAGGAAATCTTAATCCTCAGGACTTTGATCTTCACAACTCTTTGCAAACATTAACTTTCTATGTCTGAAAGCTTTGACAAACACAGCTTCCTCTGCCAGCTGCGAATCTGCTATCCCTTTGGATCAAGTGAATTTGCCCCCATGTCTCTGCACATGCCCTACCCCAACCCAGCACTTGGGATTTGGGTTGCTTAGAGCACCCAGAAAGTCCTCTTAGATCCCAGCTCCTTGTGCACTCCTGAGATCCCATTCACTTCAGTTGAACACATCATCCCTGAGTGTTTCTTGTCTATGAACGCTGTTTTAAATGATTTATGACTGCACAGTCTTGTATTTTTAGCTTCTGTGCAAAGCTTCCAAATCAAATCTTGATGGGAACTGCTGTCTGAGATAATTTTGTTGTCTTCCTCTCCACTAATGAAAAACAAGTAGTGTCTTGCAGTTAAACAGTATGATTATCTTCCTTAGTATATTTTTTATACAAAACAAACAGGAATACAGGTAGATGAGAACCGTAATATGATTCTAGAGTATTAAGTAATTGAAAAAGATCAGTCAGTCCCTGTCTGACAAAACAGCAGTGCTAGAAAGCTTGGATTGTCTTTAAATGATGGGAAGAGAGGACATGCAAGAGGTTGTGAGCTGGGTGGTGCAGCTGGGTGGTGCAGCTGACACAACAGAAGGACAGAATGCCATCCAGAGGGGCTGGACAAACTTGAGAAGTGGACTCATGAGAAACTCATGAAGTTCAAGAAGTCCAAGTGCAAGGTGCTGCACCTGGGTCAGGGCAATCCCAGACATGAACACAGACTTGGGGAATAAGTCACTGAGAGCAACCCTTTGGAGAAGGACTTGGAGTGCTGGTGGATGAGAGACTGGACATGACCCAGTAATGTGCACTTGCAGCCCAGAAAGCCAATCACATCCTAGGCTGCATCAAAACTGTGTGCCCAGCAGGTCTAGGAAGGGGATTCTGCCCCTATACTGCACTCTTGTGAGACCCCACCTGGAGTCCTGTGTCCAGATCTGGGGTCCTCAGCACAGGAAGGACATGGACCTGTTAAAGTAGCTCCAGAGGAGGCCATGAAGATGATCAGAGGGCTGGAACACCTCTGTTATGAAGACAGGCTGAGAGAGCTGTTGTTCAACCTGTAGAAGGCTCCAGGGAGATGTTATAGCTTATTCCAGTACCTAAAGGGAGCCTATGAGAGAGCTGAAGAGGGATTTTATACAAGGGCATGTTTTTATACAGGACAAGGAGGGATGGCTTCAAACTGAAAGAGAGTTCCGATTATTAGGACAAAATTCTTTACTGTAAGGGTGGTGAGGCACTGGTACAGGTTTCCCAGGGAAGTTGTGAATGCCCCATCCATGGAAGTGTTCAAAGCCAGGTTTGATGGGACCTCGAGCAATATGGTCTAGTGGGTGGTATCCCTGCTCATGGTAAAGGGGTTGGAACTAGATGATCTTTAAGGTTGCTTCCAACCCAAACCATTCTATGATTCCAATTCACCATTTTCTTGCTCTGGGTTCAAAGAAGAATTGCACAGTATGCGAATGTGCTGTACCATGAGGATGCTCACTTTTTCCATCCATCTTCAAACCTTTTATCACACTTCGTTTCTGTGAATTGCTGTGATTTAAACATTAATATTTCTTTTTAAGGTATCAGAGATGTCAAAACATAGGATAGTGATAAGGATTTCATCTAAACTAAAAGGAAGGGGCTAATTTGCAAGGCATTTGTCCATCTGGTGACAGAACTGGGCTTTATTTACGCTGGAGACCGGATATCAGTGGCAACATTGCCTTCCCACCTTCATCTGCAATGGCTCTGCAGGGAAAAGCACAAAAGGCAGAAACAGAATGAAATTATCAGGAGTCACATTTGCATCCAAGGAGATTCAAGACTCTGAAAAAAACAATTTTTTCCTTTGGAAAAAAAATTGGAAGGTCTGGAATCAAGATCCTGAAGGATGAGCAAAGTTGCAAATACATGGCCTGTTACAACCCACACAGGTAGCAATAACAATAGTTGCAGCATCCTTCATTTTTTTAGTGAATGTTATACCAACATATCTGAATGTCTGTGACATCTTCTCCAGCCAGTTATGGAGTGTCTGAGGTGCAGTAGCATACCCTGCTCTGGGCTCCACAGCTCTGGGATCCAGAGCTTTAGAGAACTGGCTGAAGAGCATTTTTGGGGAATTGCACAGGTGGGGTGATTCTGTTTTGGAGCAATGGAGTGCACTAAGTCACCCTCAGAGTCCCTCATTGACCTGTGTTTTCTAGGAAATTTGCACACCTCTTTGCTTGACAGTTCAGTTATTTTGTCACAGGAGTGTAGGATTAGGAAAGAGATATTTTTGTCACCGATTCCAGGGGACCAATCTGCAAGTATTGGTCTTGACTGTACATATTACAAACCAATTACACAGCAAGTCTAAACAAAAAGTGATTTGCAGAGATTCAGAAAAACTATAAACAGTTACAATTTTACAGGAAAAAAAGCAAGAGAAAATAAAACTGGCTTTTTTTTTTGTTTCAGAATGGATGCTGCCTGGGAACGGAGCATGAGTCATGATACAAAGAGGCAAGAAGTCAGGCAACTGCTAACAATGAATGTGGGTGAAAAAAAGTATCTGCACAGGTTTCCAGTGTCACTTACAAATGCAGAACATCCTATCTTTCTATAACTTTATTCTGGTGTTTCACAGGAAAGTAAAGAATCCGTGGATCAGTTTCACACAAAAGGAGACCAAATTCAGTGTGATTGCTTTGGAAAAAAAATTGTCAGCAATGTAAAACATCCAGAAATTAATTTCTTCTAACTGGAAAATTCTACCTTAAAGTCCCCTGCACAAAGGACAGTGCTATTAACAAGTATTTTGCTAATAACAATACAACTCCTCCTAATAAATGCTTTTGTTAAAAGAAATTTTTGTTTCTCTGCTGCTCATATAATTTCCTTTGCTTTTGTCATCAGGTGATTCCTCAGTTCTGATGCTCCCAGTCCTGTGGTGTTTCGCACATGTGGCTGCATTATTCAGGGCAATAAAATTGTGATGTTTCATTTCCTTAAATTAGCCTATACACTACATTACTTGGGTTACTCATCTTTGTGCAACTTCTACTTGATGTGTTTTAGACAATTTCTGGCTATAAAGGTTTCATTGCATGTCTTTGTTGTTGGTTTTCTTATTTTCCCCCTGTAACATGTTGCCTGCAGTGTGTCTGCAAATATGAGGGTGCCAATAAGAGTGCCTCTCCTGTGTGGTGTCATGCTTAGCTTCTCTGTTAGATAGACTGGCACTGCCTGATCCTGGGCATTTCTCAGAGACCCGTACTGTTCCCTTTCCTAAAAGACAGGGTCTTGGGGACAGGATCTGTTTATTAGAGATGGGCTTATTGATTGTCTCCTTCTTCTGAAGAGAGACCATTGTGCAAGATGACAGATCTTGGGGAATAATCTAAAAACTATCACTCACCTTCTCAGGGAGCATGTTTCACATCTGGATCAGCTTATTAAGGACATTTACTAATGAAACCCCAGTATGGTGACACAGCAGCCAATTATTTTTTGCACTGGGTTCTCACTTGTTTGATGACTGACAGCAGGACCTTTTAAAACTGCAGGCCTGACAACTTTGTGTTAAATTTGTTATTTCAATTTAGTCTTTAACAGCATGTCTAAATCCCAACCTGAATCCCCAAATATAATCACATTACAGACCAATTATTCTCCTTGCTGAGTCACTTTGTCAGTTTGACAGCATGCCTAGCAGAAAATTTCAATTCCTTTCAATTCTTTGATTAAAGAAATGAATTAATTCAGAGTTTTATTTTGTCTGGAGATGTGAAAGTCTGACTTTCTACTGATTCATAGTCACCATTTCAAGCTGGAGAGTTCTCTTTTGTGGTAAACATAGTGAGCAGTCACAATGCTGGGCAAAATACTTCTTATTGCCATGCTGGGGCACAGATCTCTGGTCTCCCTATATTTGAAGGCCAACTCCCAGCTTATTGCTTGCATTGGCCAGAGGTTAGACTGTATTTCACTCTAGCAGCCATGAGTGGCCAATGCCACAAGTAGTCATGAAGAGGGAGTTGATCCTTGTGTAGCACATCTTCCCGATGGATTATTATTTAAAACAAATATACAAAGAATACAAAGATGTGTAGACAGAGTTGGGAGCTAGGAAAGAATATTTTAGACTTGAAGTTATCAAATATTCATAGTGTTTGACCTTCTGAAGATTTGGTTGCTTGGAAAAGCTGTGTATCTGCAGCCTGCAGTGAAGACAGAACTGTTAACAAAGTAGTACTGTCGTAGTCTCTGATATATTTTTCAAGTCATTATAATGGGAAAGGAAAGGATTAGCATTGGCATTTTGAAACTCTTTCTCAAATACAACAAATACATTATGATTTAGAATCTATGAATATTGCATTGTTATCAGCGTGCTACAGACTGAATTGGCTGTTGTGCTGGCTCTTGCCTAGTCACATAATTAGGTGACACATGTCATAAGGAGTTAAACAAATGAACAAACAAACAAACAAAAAAATCAGAGGAAAGCTCATACTTTTCACTCCCATTTTGCTAATGAGGAACAACCCACAGGGAGAGTAGAGCTGGGGGGGGCTTCCACTTAACACTGTGCAGTCCCTCCTGTGCAGATGTGGTCAACACAGGGAAATATGTGATGGGAGGGATGATAATCCACTCAAAATTAAGGAAAGTAAAATGATTGGAGATCTATGTAAGGACATAATAGGAATGTGTAGGGATAAAATTAGAAGGGCTAAGATGTGAAGTGGGTTTAATGACTTGTAGGGTCATAAAAAGATAACGGGAGAACCTTCTGCACCTCTGCTAATAGGAAGGCAATGAAACTATGGCATCATTGCTGAGTTAGGAAGAACATCAAATAATGGTGCAAATGAGATATGAAGTAATTTTGGCTTCTAACTTTATAAAAAAGAATGATTTTGACCAGACTCTAAACACAATTAAGTTTTCAAAGGAGAAAATTATTGTCATGAATAAGAAAAGAAGAGGTAGAATGAAATGTTCAATAACGTACACGCATGTCAATCTCTGAAAAATCAGCAAGAAACTATCTGGATGCTGTAGAATATTTGTGGGAGATGTGAAAATACTATTACTGCAGGACAATAAATACTTACAGATACATTCAGATATAGTATGTATAAAATTGCCTCAATCTGTTGCCCATAATTTTGTTCCTGCTTTCAAGAACGTTTAAAAAAATAAAATAAAGCAATCAAACTTTCAAAGAGAATTCATTTTTTTGTGTTCTCTTCACGGGAATCTTCACTCTTGCTCAAAAAGATGCCTTTCTCTCTAAGCAAAGCTTGCAGTAATTCTACTTTGGGTTTTCTGTCATTATGCAGTCCAAAAAAATTCATCTGTGAAAAAATTCTTTCAGATGTAGCTTTACTGCCAAGAAAGAGAGTATAATTTTCACTATCCTTTTGGGGATTTGCACAGCAGAAAGGTTGTTTTGAAGTGCAAAAAACCTGCTCTTTGTGCTGGGTAATTTTGCACCCTCCTGTGACCATGAGGCTCCTTTTTTAGTCCCAGCTTCCCAGAAGCAGATAAAACACATTGCTGCAAGAAGCAAAATGTTCAGACTCAGAAAGCTGTCTGTGTGCTCTCTCCTTATAATCAAGTAATCCACAACTGTTTCCAAAAGGATATATTCCAATAACTTTGCAATTTTATGAACATTTTTGTCCTTCTTTCCACTGTACTCTACCACTGCTGGGGGAAAAAAAAATCTAACCTGTGACATTTCAGTTTATGCTTAATAACTACCATAGGCAGGGAGGAGTCCTGCAGCATTTTCTTGTCGCCTTTGACAAGTTTTGTAGTATCACAGAAAAATGATTCTTGGGAATTAAAAAACCCAAGCTGTGGTTCTGTGTCTGCATGTCCAAACATCTCTCTTCCTTCTGTTCGGACAAGCTCTCTGAGAGGAGAAACTGCTTTGGTGCTGGCACAACTTATGTATTCTTTCCAAGGCAGGCATCAGCAAGAGGCAGTGAAGTTCTGAGTACCTCAGTGGTTGCCTATGTTTGTTCCCAACTAAATCACAGAACTGCTTGAT
Organism: Pipra filicauda; assembly: GCF_003945595.2. Taxonomy (NCBI): domain Eukaryota; kingdom Metazoa; phylum Chordata; class Aves; order Passeriformes; family Pipridae; genus Pipra; species Pipra filicauda. The sequence continues at coordinate 1,482,646 of NW_024104432.1, forward strand.
ATTTTGTCCATATATGGAAAGAAATATCTTTCAAATGTCCATCAGCATCCTCTGGAAGAGAACCTGATATGCGATTGTGGACTGTAGATGTATTTCAAGCAAGGCCCCTTATATCTCTCTTGAATTCAGTTTTTACATTGACCAATTTGCCTTTCCTCCTCTGAGGAGCCATCAAAGTCAGTATTACCTGTGCTGACATGTAATCCTCAGCCTTTGATTCTTCTATAACCATCATAATTTGCTTGGAAATTAATTCTGCAGTTTCACTAAGAAATGTATCAAAAAGTGTAGGCTTTTCACTACTCAGTGGTGACATACAAGGACTAGAATATATCCCACCTTAAATTTAAGGGGGCGATTTAGCACCAGTATGGGAAAGACATCTAAACTCCTTTTACAGTCAGTATAGTGAGAGGAACTGAAAGTGATTCAGTCTACTGAGTGTGGGTGGTGGTTTTTGGATAAGTCAGCGGACTCCAAGCTATGTCCTGCCTGGCCCTCCATGGGCTGTAATGGGAACTTGGACACCTGCTGCCTCATATGTAGACACCTGCATTGCAGAAACTTGAATCCAGGAAGGTCGAATTGTAGCCTGTATTTTTATACAGAAAATTATAATCATTATTTTTTACTCCTATATAGGAATTATATTCCATAGGATATAACTTTTCTACTGTGAGTCTTGCAGCAACCATCAGAACAGTATTGAATTTTCTTGTTCTAAGATACTAGTCAAATTGTGTCTTATTAAAGGTGGGAAAGTTTCATATTTTTCACATATTGAATGTTAAATGTTTGTTAATATATTTTAATGTTCTAGTGAGGGGTGGAGACTGTGGGGAGAACTGAGGGCTCCTGTTCCTGAAGCCACAGGATCTTACCAGTGGAGGCCAGGCCCAAAAGCTGAGGGTACATTTTCACATAAACCAGTGGTTATATTTTGGAAGTCAAAGGGATTGGACAACATCTCAGAGGACTTTCAGAAGACAAACATTTTTCTAAAAGCAGACTAAAGAGAACCCAGAGACCTATGCTCTTCTATAGCATACCTTGGAAATGGAAAAAAAAGGCAAGTAAACATCTAAGGGTGATAACCTGGCTAAGAAAAAACAAAGAAGGAAGGATTTTGAAAATTCCTCAAGTTTGTTTTTTTCTTCTTGCTTTGAATGGCCTACAGAGAAAGCAATACATATGATATATGTAGAATTTTCATGATTCTGTAAGTCATGTGTGATACTTCCGTAAGCAACCTATGAGGATAATGAACCCCTGAAAATGCTGGTAGATTCCACACATTTTTGGTCTCATGTGGCACTGGGATCCAGATGATCAGTATGATGCTATGAAATGTCACACAATTGTTAGGTTTAGGATGTATATATAATCATATATATATATATATATATATATATATAATTTGTAAAGCCTTAGCACAACCCTGAAAATATGAAGAACAGCAAAGAGGTGGAACAGAAGTTATTTTTAGCTTGTATTCAAATACCCAGTAAAGATGAAGGACCTCAAAAGACCATTTTCATCAAGATGGGATGAGGCATTGTGTGTAGCAACATGTGATGCTTCTGGAGTGTAGTTTTTCTACCTTTCACATAAAAACTAGAGGGTAACATACCAGAGGTGATAAAAAATAAAGAAGGGTGTAAATTGGACAAGAGCAGTCACATCCCTCTTCTCCTTGTTCCCCTGCCCTTAGTGAAAAGAACATGGGAAGAGCAGCATACCTGATTTTTTCTTTTCTTTTCCCCAATTAAGTCAAATTTAAACATGTCAATTGTGTTCCACTGAGTTCCAGCTCTCATGCTTTTCTTGCACAAATGGTGCTATATATTCCCTAAATCACAGCAATAGCCTCTCCCTCTGACCAGTTAAGCCCCCTGTCTTTAATTCTTTCTGACTTTTAGGAACCATTCTATTTAATGACTCGAGGTGGAATGTTTTTACTTTCCCTGGTACAGGCCCCTGAACAAATGACATCTCTTGCTTCACACCATTGTGGGTAATACAACATGACTTGACATTTTCAGTCAAGTCATCAGAAATCCCAGGGGCAGGGTAGCTCCATTCTCCATATTCATGCTGAGCACAGCCAAAAAGAGGAGTTGCTGACATGGAGTTCTGGACTCTTGTGCTGACAGTGAACCTATTATTTAAGATAGGATATGTATCTTTGGAGGATCTAGTGTTCCTTGTGGCTCATATTTCTGGATGCACTGCAAGAGCATCAGGAAATAGAAGATTTAATAAAAATAACATACAGCTGTAAAGGCCAAGATTCTGGTTATGAATTCATGACAGCTTACATTTGAAAAAAATCTCTGTTTTTCCAAACTGTTGCTCAAAGGACTGAGAAGAGCCCCTGGCTCCTGACAGAACAGCCCACAATGTGGCATCTGTCCTCCAAAATTCCCTGAACAGAAAGTAGCACAAATATTTCCCTAAACTTGAGAAGATTATGTGATTGTAATATAAATCTTGACTGCTACTGCAATTGCAATTATAGCAGAAGAAGAATCTTTCTGTATCCTTGTGTTTTGTTGTTTTGGTTTGGTTTTTGTTTTGTTTTGTTTTGTTTTGTTTTGTTTTTTTTAAATAACTTTATTCTGGTGGAATGGCTCAGGACTTTGTGAATGATATGCAGTGATGTTTCCATCTTAGATTGCTTATTCCTGATTATATTGATTTCAGACTACTAAGTCACTTTTCTATTAGCATGATGATTTTATTGTCTAATAGTTATTTCTTTCATGAAACAAAAGTGATTTTGAATAACAATGAAAAAAATACATTATTTTGTTACTACTTGAGTCTCCAAGAGGATCAGACAAGAAATGCTGTGCATATACCGAACAAGAGCAGTTTCTGTCCCAAATACATTGTAAGAGAAAGACTATCAGCTTTTTATTTAGAGATGGGAAACAGAGATACAAAAAGATACTTTTTCCTGTTATGCTACAGCTGTGGTTATGGGTACTTGTATTCAAGATGATTGTTGTGTGTTTTCAATCCTTTCAGATTTGAGCATGAGAAGTGTTGGCATGTACACAACAACTTTCAACTACCTGTAAAAAGCTTTATTCTTAGACATTTTGTTCCCTTCTTTGGTGAGACAATTGGAACTCAAGCCAATGCAATCCAGTTAAGACAAAAAATCTTTGGTTGCAGATAAATGGGCCAGTAAAGGACCTACTCAGGCACAACCTCGAAGGCATCAGCCTCAGTGTTGTAACTGATAGAGAGAACATGATTATTGCAAGTGTTGTTCAGTATTTGAGGGGGATTTGGGGCCTATGCAAAGCCTATTATGGGATATCGGAAGACATTTGTGGGATTATGTGAACTATATTATGGGAAGTTTAGGGGAAGGGGATGGATCAAGGTAAATGAATGAGGAACAAACATGAGACAATGAGAAGGAGGGATAGAAATGGTTCACTGTACTGAGACCTGACCCTGGCCAGCATTCCTGTCCTATTTTTGTATTAAATCCTTTCTCAAACTATTCTTTCTTTGTAGTCTTGCTATACTGTTTGTGAGAGCTGTGAGTCCAAGTGCCAGCATCTGGAGAAGGACTGAGGAGGTCTAGCTGTCAGTAACTGCATATGAGAGACCTAAATGCCACTAACTGGAAAAATCTAAGTGTGTGAATATTTCTGTGGTGAATTTAATCCTGTGTGCATATGCTCATATGTTTTACAGCAAACTTTGAACTGGACTAGCTGGAGGAGATCTGCCTCCAGCAAGACTTGAGTCTGAGTTGGTGTCTGGATAAGGGTCCTGTCTTGCATGGATGTTAAGAAGATTGAGATTGTGCTCATATTTGAGAGGCCAGCAGGTGTGGGATGTCTGTAAGATGAGTGTGTGAGTGTGTGCATATCTTTTGCTGGTGTGCATCAAGCTGGGTCAGCCAGTGGGTAGGAAGAGAGAGACTTAGGAAGAGGAAGAGATATGGGGTAAGGGGGCTCAGGTTTGGGCATGGATGTTGATGGGGGCTCTGCTGACATCTGAGAACTTTATGAACATGGACATGCCTGTGAACCTGGAGAGCAAAGGAATATGTGTTCTTACTACTGAGTTTCAGTCCCAACCAGCTGGAGAAGAGGGATGGGACTGAGCCATCAGTGCCTGTATACGAACACTGCTGATGTTTGTGGGGATGCTGGCAAAAGCCATGCTGTCTTTGTGGTAGCCTTTCTGGCAGCCCACATCGCGTCCTTTGTGTGCTTGTGTGTGTGTGTGTGTGTGCGTGCGCGAAGGACACTCTCTCAACCCCACTACTGGCCAAACCCGCAAGCATCTGAGATATTTGAAGACTACTTTGTAGCTTACTGGCATTCCTGAAGGCTCTAAGTATATGGTATCAAAGGCATGGACTTAATTAAATTGCTCTCTTAAATCAGTGGCCATATGGTATCCTGTTTCCTCTGTCTGCTAACAACAAAAGAAAAAATAAAAGTCATGTCAAAGGTTGTGTGTTATTTCCATGAGTTACTGAAAACATGCTTTCCTAAAACTCCCACAGCACCGAATGTAATGACTCATTGCCTCTGTTTATTCCTTAATTACTAAGTTTCTGTGTGGGGGTCTCAATTTTATGGCAACAGATCTCACTGGCATCACTTTCAGAATGATTCTGTTCAATGGCATGTTTGAGCTCAAGCACTGAATTAGGCTGGGGGCAAAACACTGCCAGTGGGGTTTCCAGTGATGGAAACCTCCATGATTCCTAGCTCCAGCACCTACTGACTCAGAGCTGAAGAAAAAATGGCTGTAAAGTTCTGGGGAAACTGCTGTACATGCTAAGCAAATGAAGGAAGAAAACTGTAAGACTTAGGGCAGAAATCAGTGATGTATGTGGTGGTACAGGCAGAACCACATAAAGAGAACGACCACTTCCAGATACATATTCCATCACTGTCCTCTTCCCACAGTGCTGCTGGATCTAGATTCTTGAAAGTAATGCTGTTTTACTCTAAAATTTTGAAGCCAGAAGGAGTTGTAGTTATCCAGCCTTTATCTGAAATTTGCTAATGAAATAACCTTGTTTTTCTGACTGCCTCTAGTTACAGCCTAATGTCTGCTCCTACCTGTTGCAGAGCCTTGATTAATAGCTTTGATGGGCATACTGCTTCTGTGATAGGAGGTCCTGCCAACATGGAGAAAAGCTAATCCCAAAAGAGAGACAAGGCACGAAAGGGGAAGCTGCTCTAGGACTACTGGGAAAGTTGATCAGAGAGGACAAGGGAGAAACTGATTGCCCTGAAAATATGCTGTGTGAGCTTGCTGAGGGTGCTCGGAGAAATTACGAAAATGGGTTTTGAAAATAAGAAGGAAAATGAGACATTGGAAGAGCAGTTGAGAGAAGGAGCTGGGAGTGAATGCTTTCCCTCTTACTTTCACCCCCGATTGGCATGAAGATCAGGAGAGACAAAAGAGTTTTGAAGAGGTCTGAGTCATCTCTTCTAATCAGGAGGAAAAATATTCTGCAGAGTCCCCCTCTCCTCTTCAGGGTGTGTTTCTGGGAATCAGTCTGCTGAACTGAGGTGGCTTAGGCCTTGCAGAAAAAATTGCAATTGCATTAAGTCTACTTGCTGCCTCAAAAAAATCAGAAGAAAATATGTTTGAGGTAGTTGCTGAGCTTGCATGCATCCACTTTTGATGATTTTGGTTTCAAAGGTGGCATTGGATAATTAAAGTATTATCCTAATTAATCTGGACCTACAGATCATAGTGTCTCTGAAATACATTTTCTCCATTAATTAGTGTTTTTAACAGTGTGTTTAGGTACAACAAAATCTGCCTTTTCCTGGCAGGGGATTTGCTCTAGCTTCTTTCTTCCAAAAGAAAATCAAATCTCATTTTCTTTTAAAAAACCTTCATTTGGACAATCATTCTTTGTGAAACTGTGATAAAAGAAGGGTCTTCAGATACTTATGTAGGGAATGCAGAAAGAAATAACTGACACACATTCAACCTGAGGAGCTGGAGATGACTTTTTTCCACCAACCTTTTAACCAAACAGGTGTAGGTTGCAGCCTAGCAAAAAAGATTTCCTAGCAAGTCCAAGGACAATACTAGCTCTTGACTTGCTTTTTCTGCTGTTCAAGACAACATCACTTAACAAGGACTTGTGCTAATCTATCAGTTATGTTTTTATATTAAGAAGCCTCAGCACATTTTGATCCCTAGCATAATTACTTCCTCCTGTGCAAAGCAATGACAAAGTTCTTGTAGCTGTTGTGGCTGACTGAAAGTACATTACTCACTTTGTATGAAAAATAATGCTGAAGACACGTGACTCCATAATAGCTGCTCTGTGGCCATTTTGTGGTCTTTGTCTCTCTCCCATTATAAATCATGTATTTTTGAGGTATTTCCAACTCACTCATTGAAATTTGCATCAACCTAATGTTCAGCTTTCAACAGGATGCCTAGAAAAATTTTCCAGGAGTATAAAAAGTTGCAGATTCCTTAGTCAAAGGTAGGTTCTCCTAAATCATAACCTTTCTTCCTCTCCACATTTTCTGAGTTCAAATGAAAAGCCTTGAGGAGGGAGGCAAACCCCCTTGTTTGAAGGTCAAAGTATCCTCTTACACTAGACACCTTACACATATAATAAGATTGTACCTGGCCTGAACAGCTTAAAACCCATAGAAAAAAGGCACAAACTTGATGAAAGAAGTTTGGGAAAACTGACTTTTATCGATAACAAGACAAACACTCCCTGTCCAACTATAGTACCATTCTCGATAACATGATTCTAGCATACAAGCTAGCAGGTGTTTGTATCTTTTTGCCATCATTCTGTCGGTGATACTGTAAGCTAATGGCCCTTAAACCCCATTACAAGAAAGATTTTGGCATAAATGATCTTAACTGGTTTAAACAGGACTTGCACAATCATGATCCCATTCTACTCAGTGCTTGTCAGGCCACACCTGGAATACTGTGCTCAGTTTTGGAACAGTTTTATGTTTTTTCTCCCTGCTGCAGTTATTGGGAGATGATTATCTGAAACTCCTACAAGGAGCAGAAAGAAAGAGGTCTAATAGAGGTATCAGTTTAGGTTTAAAACATGTTCTGTACCTCAGTGGAAAGCATAAAATGATCTGATTTTTGGGCCTATTACCTTACTACAGATGACAGAGGTGCATTTCGACAAATCTGTATAAGCAGACAAGCGATATCTAGAGAAGAAGAGGAAGTGGGTACTTAATAGTTGGTTTTTGATAGGCCTTTCTGATGAACTTGGAAAAAATATCTGCATAATGAGACTTTGGTATATGTACTACAGCTGCAATCAAGACACAGATTTTAGCAAGATGATGAAATTGTTGCTCCTTCTTGGTGTCTTGTTCTTGTAAAACCAAATGTTTTGTGTATTTGAGGCTTGAAAGCACCATGAGAACAGCAAACGGTGCTGTCCATTTTCTTCATATAATCAAATTTATTTAGTTTTTTTAATATATAGTTGAAAATCATGCCAGAGAGGAGAATAATTAGAGGAGATTTTTTTCCCCTACTGTTAAGACACTGTCCCAACAGTATTACCAACAGTATCACCATTGCAGGTTGGTAGTGGTAAGCTTTCAAAAAATGTCCTTATCCCCTGAAATACTGAGAAGAAACTCCATCCTCCCCCAACAAAATTAGATGCATAGGCATCATAGCTTAGACAGAAAAACTGTAACCTCCTTTGATAAAATGTTCTGTTTAAAGTGCATTGCTGAAATGGATATGAAAGGTCCAGGTGGCTGTGAAGAGCAGCAGTGCTGGAGCTGGTCCCCTTGCATGCCAGTGGGTGGGTAGCCTCCCTAGAAATGTGTATTTTCCTCTTCTTCAACAAGGCCACCTCCAGCCCTTGGCAGGTGATCAGCTTCTTCATAGACATGCAAAGGGATCTGCTGTAGGTATCGGCAGACTGGCATGGGTGGTGTGATGCCCCTCCCCTCCTCCTTCCCAGTGACAGCAGCATTTGAAAGCTACACAACAAACTGATTATTCCTACATTATCTTCTGAATCCTGCACAAGAAAGGCAGCTGCTTTCCATGGAAATGTCCCTTCAAACACTGTGGTGAAGCTGGGCAAAAGAAGGAAATCTCCATTACAGCAATGAGTGTTAGAAAGCATGTATCTGAAATTATGGCTGAGGCAGAACTCTATTTTTTGCTAGAAAATCAAAGAGAATATATAAAATGTCAAGGGATAGAAAAGAAAAAAGGAGAAAATGCTCAGACCAAAAGAAAATGGAGAAAACATTCAGACCAAGAGAAATGACAGCTGACACTGGTTAGCATCAGTAGAGATTACAGTCCTTCTTTTACTAATGGACTTTCCTGAGGTAAAGGATTACATCAATTTACCTTGAAATTACACTTGACGAGGGGTAAAATGTCTATTACAATTCCATTTAATAAACTATTAGGCCATTTAAATATGCTTTCTTTCTCATTTATCCACTGGAAACGTGTGCTTTAGCAATTCATTAACCTCCCTTCTAATTATATGGATACAGGCAGTACTCTGTTATGGCCCTGCAGAACCATAGCACAAGAAATTTTGTTATTTTGCTCAAAGTACATGTTTGTTTCTGAAAAAGGGCACAGAAAGGTTAGAGGGATGTAGCTGTTTGTACCCTCCCTTGGATTTACTGGAATAATTACTTACTTGTTGAAACTTAGCCATTACTTCAGTACAGATTTTATTACAGGTCAAAGACACGTTTGTGGAAGCAAAACCAAATCTCCTACCAAAATGAAAAATAACAAATAAAATCAGATACAGTACTTCTACTTCAAGGAAAATATAAATAAGTACTTCACTAAGGATCTTCTCAGAGGCAATAAGCTGGCTTGGAAGAGTTCTGAACTTCAAGGACATTCTCTCTACATGGAGCCAAGTTCAAACTTTGCAGTGCTGGAGATATATTATAGTTTTTCTGAAGGGAATGTGGCAGGCTCAGAGGATGAGAATGCTGATAAGCACAAGAGAGATTCTGGGCTGCAATGTCTCCCAGTGCAGTTTATTTCCAGTTTAGAGCGAAGTCCAACACTTGCTGCTTTTAAGGAGGAAACAAACTTTCCAGGACAGTTTTGGGTCTGATGGCTGTTACAGAGGTAGTATGCTTGAAATGCCCAGTGCCTAGGGATGAGTTCATGATATCTGACATGAGCACTTTGCAAAGCTTTGGAGTGCTACTTCCCAGCTTTAGTATTCATTATTTCAGCTTATATGATCTATAGGGGGATTTAAACCCACCCATTTGAGAATCTGCAAAGGGGCTTGTACTGCCTGGATTACATGGCAGTGATGTCCAGAGGCTGCTAATGCACCAGGGGAACCAACCTTGGAATGAAAACAGGGAAGATCAAAATGTTCTGTCTTCCTTCAGTACTCTTGAGAGAAACACTCGGAAGATTTCCAAGGCATTTTTTATCCTGCTCTATATTATTCCTCATATTTATTCTCTCACTCCAGAAAGGGTGTCACAGGTGTTGTCACAGCTGGGGGACAGGCCTATGACTTCTAAGAAGTGCACTGTCACCTCACTTAGCATGTGAAGAGGATGCTTGCTAATGTGTATGCTCAAGTTGCAACAAAGATTAGACCATCCTTCTGTTCCCTGGTTGCACAGTGTCAAGTGCCACACAGACCCTGGTCCACGACTGGGGTTTTTATGTACTGAGTCTGTCACTGGAATAGACAGTAAAAACGAGACAGAGCTCCTCCAATAGTACACAGCCTATCAGGTGCAAATAATAAAATGTGAATGCTGCTTTAAGCAGCTGTCAAAGCAATGCTCCTGTTCTTCTCCCGCCTCTGTCTTTTGTGAGCGAGTTGAGAGGTTTGAGGGAAAGCAGGCATTACCCTGCATCTAGCACAAAAGGAAGAACAAGTACAAAGTTCTACATAAAAATTCAGTGTAGAAGAGTGTGTGGGAGCAGTGGGAAAGCAGTGCCGAACCCTGGAGAGAGAAGGCTAAGGACAAAAGTAGGCCTATCAGTTTGTAGATGTGCTCTGAACAGATATGAGCATAGTGCTGCCTCTGTTCTGGACTGGATGCTGGATAGCTATTTTGAGCAGTGCTACCAGTCCCACATGGTATTGCACTCAATTGCCTTTACTACTTTACCTTAACAAAGGTTTTAGCTTGAGGATATCCCCTGATGCACCTCTTTATTGTAGTGGAACTCCATTGGCACTTCTCTGAATCAGTTTGTATTGGACAAGTAACCAGGACTTTCTGAGGAGGAAAGCTGGTTGTTTGGGTAGAACAAGACCACTGTCTCTCCACATATACAACAAAGGTGTTGAACGTGAGCCCTGGGTGTTATTTTAGAGCTAGTCCCCATTCCCCAGATGCTCAAATCCATACATTTCTGAATAACTGATGTTACTTCATTAACAGTTGTTGCTGCACATAAATTACTTATTTTGAGGAAGTGTGTCTGTGAATATCTTACATACAGTAAATGGGGGAAGAGTAGATGCTGCTGGCTATTTTTTATCAAAGGTGTCCAAGGCAAAACACACATGAAATGAGGAACGTAAGATTAAACATCTCAACCAGCCCTTGCTGTGCATCAAGGTGAATAACTGCACAAGAAGCAGGATTATTATTGAACAGCCTTGTGTTCCCATCTGGTAGTTCATTCAGGTTTTCTTGAGAGGAGAGGGGCCATATGCTGCTGTGAATGGACAGGAAGCAACTGCTCAACATGAGCCTTGCAACTTTGCAGTGGACTGTGGCAAGCCCTGGGGTTTGCTGTTGTAGAGTAGTGACATACACAGTATAAAATCTGACATTAGTCAAATAATGAATTTGAAGGAGTAATGGACAGCGATCTATCTTCCAGCATTTCACTGTTAAATCTGCTCTGCCCAGAAGCTGGGATATTTATTATTCAAGAGGATCTGCTATGGCATTTGGATTCAGCTTAATCAAATGTTTTTGTTATAATGGGGAGGACTAAGAGCTGAGCAGAAAGACCATGAAATTATTTTTAAGACCAGTTTTCTTGCAGGAACTGCCTGTGTAGACACAAACACTTTCATGTTTAATGCCATGTAAAGTGCTGTGTACAACAACTTGCTTAACTGAATGAGTAATGAGTAATATGAATGCAATATAATAATACAAAGATAACATAAAAACTCTTGAGACATTCATGACAAGAATCCCATCTTTTTGTCTCAGTGAATTTCAGAGTGCCCTAAGGGAACCTTTTTTCCAGAAGAAAAGCTGACTTACGGATTTTCCTATTATATCTAATTGTAAACAGAGATTCCCATAACAGAGCTGACTTGAGAGTGCCTTCATCTCTTAAAATTGGATATCCACCCATGAGGATGTGTGACCTTGTTGCCAGATCATGTATTCAATGATTCTCTTTTGATTTTAAATCTGGTGCTCTCCTGGGATAATAGGTGGCTCTGTGGGGCTTACCAGTAAAGGAAGGAATAAGAAAATTATGTGGTAACCAAGCAAACAGGCAATAAAGATATGACTGCTTAGAGTTTCAAAACCCAGTTTTCAAAATCTTGGTGGAAAGAGTTAAATAGGCTTGTAAATATACCTGTCATAAGGCTTCTCCTGGCACCATGCCAAGTGACAAGCAGTCTGTTTTGGATGCATAAGGGCACAAGTCTGTAGGACATCTGGAATCCCAACAGAGGTTAAACAAAGATAACATTGTCTGCGTGTTAGCTGTGCGCACAGAAACTTCTGGCTCACAGGTGTGTTACTGAGGGCCATTCACCATCTTCCTAAGGAAGAATTACTTATCAGAAAGAATACCATAGCAAACAAATTTCAAATACATGAGTATAGGAAAAGTCTATGAAATTTACAGAGCTGAGGATATTCTCTTTCCCTCTCCCTTTCTCAGATTTCTGCCTCCTCTTTGTAGTCCTGGGACTGAGGAAAGGGTTTGTTGTTGAAATCTTTGCATTTCACTGTGGAACTCTCCCCATCCTTGAAGCCTTCCTGCACATATGCACCACAACAGTCTCCAACCAACTTCTTCCTACATAATACCCTGTGAGACTTGGGTTTGTGGCTACTGCCTGTACCATACTTGTTATCATGGTCAGAGTCCTTACACAGAAGATATTGCCTATAGCCTCAGAAATGGGAACAAAATATGAAGTCCAGAGAAGTGCTGAGCAGGAGGTTTTGATGCTGAAGGAGATGGTGGTGAATTCAGGAAAGGTACCTATACAACGGTACATTTCTGACTTCATCACATGTGAATTACTGCAGTCTTCAAAACAAAAGTCCTCAGGATGTGTCTTTTACACCAGACACCTGGAGAGGTTGAGACGCTGAGATGCTGTGCTGAGCAGGCTGGAAGGAGAGGCGTGGAGCAGGGGCCACGAGCTGCATGGTATATTTGAACTTATTTGTGGATGAATAACTGTATGATAGTCATCCTTCCTCATCTTAAGCGTTATAATGGAGATAGGATAAAGAGTTCCCTTTCCTCTCCTTTGAAACCATGGTTTCTGCCAGGGTAGATGAACCTTCTTCTACTTCACTGTTCAGCTCTTACAGTTTTGCCTCCTACCTTACTGACAGGTGTGGGAATCCCCTGTGCTCCTGCACAGGAATTGGGTAGGTTATAAAACACCTACACAAAGACCCAGCAGGAATCAATGGCAACACCAGGCAAAGAAACCAGTAAGCTCAGCAGTGCCTACAGAGCTCCAGACCTGCTCCCTCTGATTGTTGGAGGAGAGCCATCAGCCACAGGCACCTGGTGAACTCCACTGAAGAGTTAGAGGGGCCACCCCCCCCCCCAGAAGGACCTGCAAACTGTGGGGGTGAGCATCCACAGGGGCATGAGACTCATAAGGGCTGCAGGGGAATAGCATTTGTGGATGTTGTACCACTTATGAAGTGTATTAAGGGAGTTGTGGCAATGTGCAAGAATTAGTATGGGATATTTAGGGGAAGGATCAGAGGAGGTTCTGCTGTGGGAACTAATGTAAGAAAAAACGGGGATCAAAGATGCTGGTCTGGGTGACATCTGCCAGTCAGTATGTTCCGAGGACTGAGACCTGCACCTCATCACCACAGCCTACAATCTTACTAAATATTCCTGCATAATAATAACTATTTGTTACTACTGACACTAATTACTCTGACATTCTTTACACTGCCTTTCTATGTGGGCACACCCTCTATTCTGAGTACATGTGAGAGACCACCAGCAACCTTCAATCTGGATGAGTGGGCAGCAGCACTTGAGCCCAGTGCCGGCAATTGGAATGGAATCCCAAACCTCAGAGGCCGGAGGGTGCCAGTGCCACCACTTGGGGAAACTGGGGCCTGAGGCCAGCTCTGATGCACACTGAGTAGCTAATGCCAGCTACCAGAGAGACTCATTTTCCATGTGTGAGTACAGATTTCACTGGTGGAGGCCAGTGCTGATCAGCAGGAAAGGAATCATACTGTTCATGTGTGTGTGAGCGCTGTGTGTGTGTGTGTATGAGTCTATGCAGGTGTAGGCACAGTGTAAAGGCACTGCTCTCTGTGTTCATCCGTGGCTGGCCATGTATGTGTGTGTTTGCGTGCGCTCATGTGTGTACCCCCTGGTAACACGTTCTCAGCCTTGATGCAGGCTGGGCCTGGAGCAAGGAGGTGCAGCAACCTTGTATCAGCTGGATGGTGGCAGGAAGAAACTCCCAGGGTGCTGTAGCCATGGGATCTGGCTACCCTTGATAAAACAAGACAAGAAAATGTACAGTGCTACTTGCGCAAGCACAGATTCAAGGTTTAATGCACTACAACTTTGTCGATGCTGCCATATGGTGGGGACTTGGGTTACTGACAGCAGAAGACTCTCAGGTCATTGAGAGCTGTGTCATCCCTCTTTCCCTGGGGTCCCTCCACCTTTGTTTGGAGCCCACAGATAGCCCCAGAGGTGCAGTTGCTGCTCCATGGGCCAAAGTGACCCCCTGAAAGTCCCCAGCCCTCCAGCTTTGTTCCGTTTGAGCAGGCGAACCTCACATTGTTGACTGCTGTGTTGTCACGAAAGTACTGCCACTTTTCCACACGCAGGGAGAAGGAAACCAGCTTGTTGCTGGAGCAGAGCTGGGCCTCAGTCCAGTTTCCCCACCTGCCAGAGAAGAAAACAACTCGCCAAGACTTTGTTCAGCCTCTGCTGTGCTGCAATCAACACCGCAATGTGCTTGGGATCCTGGCAGTCCTGGGGCAATCCTGCACCCCTACACAGAGATGGCAGGTTTCTAGGAGCACCTGTTTCTATCTGCTTCTCCATCATTCCCTGGATGCCCAGACACCACCAACCCCAGGCTGCTCTGTTCCTGCACAACCCCTTGGCAATTCAGCTGCTTGCTTTGTCCCTGTTACTTGATGCCCTTTTCAAAGTAAGCGTTTGAGGAACAGGAGAAAGTACACGCTTAAGAACTGCATCTTTTTGAACTCTCCTTCATCTTTGACAGCACTGTTCCTTTCCCTGGGACCAGATCTTTTCCGTAAGACCTTCACACTTTGTGGTCAAGGGGAACTCACCCACCTCTGCAAGCAGGTGGTGAACCGCCTTCACAGGGGAATGTGGGCTATGCAGAAACCACTTGCTGCTTTTCCTTCATGCTTCCCAGAAGCTGCTGCCCTGAAGGAGGATAAGAAAGTGAAGATACTCACCATCCCACGGAGGACTCAATGACTGTGCCATCTGTGCAGAGCAGGCGGATGCCATTTAGAGCCGTGTCGTCGGCAAACAGCCAAAACCCCTGGTAGGGCTGGACCTTAGAAGAAGGGAAGAAAATAGGAGAGGTCAGCACCATCCCCCATTTAAAAGAAGTGATGAGGTGAACCCTCGTGACGAGGGTTTGTAGGAGGCTTTGTGTACAGAGCGAGACAATGCAGCTGGGCAGGACTGTGAGGCAGCTCCACAGCATTTCTCAGGAAGGCCTTTTTGCTGTTGCCCACCTCTTTTTTTCTCCAAATGGTAGGTCAGAGGCTCTGGACACAAGAATGCTGCTGTCCCAGGTCATGCCCACACTCTCAGCATGTGCTATGATACTCAAAGCTGTTGTGCTGTTAGGTGGGACTTCTTCCAGACACCCGGGAACAGGATCTGCTGAACTGACCCCAGGTCTTTTTTTTACCCAGTGGACTCCTCTGCTAAGAAATCATTTACTGGCAGGGAGCCTGGAGAGCTATTATATGCTAGAGAACTCTTGCTGAGAAGCCTGCATGAGAAACGCAGACACAATGCAAACTGCTGCGATGGGACAAAGTGTTGTGGCCAGCCCCGCTAGGACCAGAACAAAATAACATTGTTTCACAGCAGGTTTTTTCCCCCCTGAAGAAGAAGTGAAATCTTACCTTCAATTCAAATCCCCTAGCGTAGCCACTGGGGCAAAACTGTTTGTGCCCCCAGGAACCCCAGGGGCCTCCATTTGGCACCATGAGCACTGACTCATATTGTCGTACCTCTGTGCCCTGGAGGCAGCAGGAGCCCAGCAGGCAGAGGACGGCTGAGACAAGCAGCTGCATTGCAGGGAACCTGCTCAATGCCTCGCTACGGAGGTGATGGCACAGGGGAATTTATTTGCCAGGAGAATGGGTGGGAGTTCTTGGGGAGTGTCTACAAAGCTCATGGGGAGTGCTCCTTGTTGCTATGTACTGCTCCCGGTGACTGCCTGTCCCTCAGTGGTGAGGCCACCTTTGCCAGGTGGAAGGGCTGTCACTGGTATGCACTGGGCGTGGGACTTGCAGGGCTGTGAAAACTTGTGGATGTGAGGAAACGGAAGGGGGTCAGAGCTGAGACTATTTCCCAAGGGAGTGCTGTGGTTGGATGAGGATCCTGACAATGCTGCCAGGAGGATGT
This sequence comes from Pipra filicauda, assembly GCF_003945595.2. Classification (NCBI taxonomy): domain Eukaryota; kingdom Metazoa; phylum Chordata; class Aves; order Passeriformes; family Pipridae; genus Pipra; species Pipra filicauda. Next base: position 1,498,522 of record NW_024104432.1, read on the forward strand.
TGGAGAGAGAGAGTTAGGAAGAGCAGTGGTGGACTGCAAGGGGAAGAAACCTCTGAAGGGGCTGAGGCAAAATTTGAGATGGAGCAGTCTCAGGGTCCTTTGCCTTTTGGAAGTCCTCACTTGTTTCCTCTTTGCTTTCCTTCTCTCCTCACCATCCCACTGAGATTGAGGAAAGTGCCTGCACAGGAAGCCATTGCATTTTGCTCTGGGACAGGCGTTAAGTGTAAGTGACTAAGTGTGTCAAGCCCTACTCAGAGTGAGTGCTTCAGCAGCCATCCATCTCATGGAGCCTTTGCTGAATTTAATCCAGGTTATTCACATCTTTCTTGCACCAGGGACCGGAGAATGGGAGCAAAACTGCATGCAGTCACACCATCCCATGGAGCTGTGCAGATGCAGCTCCCAGCTGCTCACGTGTATCTTTTGGAGATGTGAGCATCCAGAGAGGTGAGAATGTCCAGCAGAAGCAGTCCCTACTTCTCCTGTTGTGCCTCTCTCAGGTGTGAGTTCCTGTTGCATTCATTGTTCCTCCAAAGGAACTGGGCAGAGAAGCAGCAATATTGACAGCAATATTCAAGGGTATCCTGTGAGTAGTTGCAGAGTAGGATGAGCTGCTCCTAGTCCATTGAAGAGTCAGTGATGATGCCACTTGGAGATTTGTCTTGTGAGGTTTATATCACCATTATATCAGAATATGTGAGTAGTATATATATATATATCAGTATATACCAGCACTATAAGTGTAGCTAATACAGGGAGAAAGAGTTATTCCAGGCTTCAGTCAATGAAGAATGGAATAGCCTGCTTCTGTAAGAGCTGTTTTGTGCAGGTGCAGGAGGAAGTGTTGCTTTCAGCTGAAACCCTCTAATGTTACCTTTTGGGTATAATTGTAAAAGTCTTCAGATAGTCACAGGAGACAGTGAGAACAGAAATGTGTCATTGTATCTCGTACACAGCATGAACATGTCAGGAAGAAGACAACAGCTATGAAAGGCTGGGTCCTGGTCAGGAGAATGGATAGCTCATAGATATTTTGTTACTTCTGGTGACATAGGACTTTCTAAGCTTGAAGTGTTGGCTGGATTTCCTCATAAGAGTGGCAGCAACCACAGCAAGAGCAATGGGCCCTTGCCAGGTTCCATGTGCAGTGAAGAGCTATGAATAAGTGATATTATCAATCCTCTTCATTGACCATGCTGACTGCAGGATGAGGCTTTAGGGTATGTGGAAAGTTACAGCTTTGGGGTGGAGCAGTGTCAGAGACACCGTACAAGGATCTTAAAGAGAAGCAGTGAAGAGGAACTAGGTGGAGGAGGACATCCTGAGCTGGCTGATACCAAAAAAGTAGAGATGTTTCACAGTTTGTAGTTACATCCACAGAGCTGAATATTGCTCTGTTTAAGTCCTTCTTACTGATGGGGCCTGTTTTCTCTGTCTTCCACTTTCACACATCTTTTCCTGTTTCCTCTCTGTTAATCAGTCTGGGTTCCAGCCCCAACAGTCCTGCCACTGCTGGTGGGAGGACAAAGATCCTGGCTGCAAAAAGACCCTGCTCAGCATCTTTCCTCATTTTTTGTTGTTGTTTTTGGCTGCCTGGTTAGGAGGTGGCAGACAGTGGCACTGGGTCAGTGGTCATGGGATATTCCAGCAGCAAGCAGTGAAAACTATTCACACAAGTAATTAACTGCCTGTGGGAGAAAGCGAACATTGTATGCATTTCTATAACTTCACAGTGGGAAGCAAGAAAACAAATAAAGAACTAATCTGAGCTTTATATTTCTCTCTCCTGTCTCTCATTGATTTTTGACTCTTCCAGAGTGATAAATCATCTTCTCGAATCAAAGAATTTCCCCTCCATCCTGCCATCCACTCCCCCGCCTTTTCCCTACAGAAAACCTTCCCAGGTCTAGGAGGGGAATAAGGAATGGACTGAAATGAAGACAATGATATCAGTATCAGCAGTTGAATTTGTGCTGCTGGAGTGCAAGGCCAATGAGTATTTTTGGGTAGATCTGCTCATATGCTGAGCTCCCCTGAGTGTCCAGTGATGTTCCTAATATCCCTGTTAATCAGCATTCTGTCGTCTGGGGAAGCTCTTTCTCTTCTCCCTGTGCTTGTTTTTCCCTTCAGTTAACCTATGGTCCTCCAATCAGGCGGGAAAAGTTCCAGGCTGCAAGGGCAGAATGGGTGGATTTTTAATTATGTTACATTGAAAAGCTGGAGTTTGAACTCAGTAAGTCTGGCAACTTCTATGCTGGTTAGGTATAGCCGCTAGTTGTAGGGTTATGTTATGTGACATATCCCATCTTCTTTTAATCAAACTATTGGAAGGCAGGATAGCATTAGACTCAATAGAAGCAATAGAAGTGAAGATATGATGGCTAATGCAGACCAAAGATCAGTTCTGTGTTTTTCAAACATATAAATTAAAAGGAAATATTTGGTTTTCTTTTTGGACAACTTAAGTCCTTCTCCCTATGACAAAAAAGAGCTGTGAGTTACAATGAAGACAAAATATTTGAACAGTGCAGGTGCTCGAAATAATCAGAAATCAGCAGAATAGAAAAAGGTGATCACAGAGCCAAAACATCAAGATGAAAGAATGAAGTGCTTGCATTGCATGTATACATTTACATTGTAGATGTCTAAGTGCAGATTAGGTGACTCCCACTTTCTGTAGGCCAGAAGGTATTTTCTTATTTACTGCCCATTTATAAGATGATGGGGCTTTCCAGGAGATGTGTTCTCAGTTGAACTTCTCTAGCAACATAAACCTTCTTAGATGGTGGTGAGAAACAGCTACTTTAAGTTGTGTGTGGGCTGAAAACATTCTTGCAATGGCCCTTGTGCTGTTACTGGAGATAAAGCCAGCTAAATTGTTCCCACAGCTGAAAACTAAAGATAGTTTTTTTGATAAAGAACCTAGTATCAAGAACTCTTTGATGCTGCCAAGGGGGTCAGTCAGTCTTTGAAACTGACCAACATAGTACTCCTGTTGCTGTCAGGTCAGTTTAAAAACAGATGCGGTGGCTCAAAAGGTATTTGCTCTCCCGTGGTCCTCCATGGCTGCAGGGGCACAGCTGCCTCACTATGGTCTGCACAATGGGCTGCAGGGGAATCTCTGCTCCTGTGCCTGGAACACCTCTTCTTCCTCCTTTCTTGGTGCCTGCAGGGCTGTTTCTTTCACTAGTCTCACTCCTCTCTCCCAGTTTCTGTGCAGCATTTTTACCCTTTCTGAAATATATTATCGCAGAGGTGCCACCAGCATCACTGATAGCAGTCATTGGAGCCAGCTGGTGTTGGCCCTGTCTGACATGGGTGGAGTTCCTGGCATCTTCTCACAGAAGCCACCCCTGAAGTTCCCCCACTACAAAGACTTTGCCACATAAATCCGGTACACATCGAGAGACCCCGCTGTAGTATCTAAGCTGCAATAAGAGGCCTATAGTTACTCAGATCAATCTTCAAAAAAAATTTTACAACTGACCACTGTATAGCTTTCCAGTAATTTTAAATGACGTTATCCATCACTGCTATGACCCTAGCTCTTCCATTTTAGAGACATCTTAGACCTCTTGAGTACTTCTTATCAGTTCTACTCATTCCTTGCTATTCACTCTGTGATTTTTTCATCTCTCCTCCAAAGTAATTTTGATTTCTACCTAATCTTTCTTATGACCCCTATCCCCTAAGAATGACTGGAACTGTCTGAACACCAAGTTTCTTCCACTATGAACATTGAGCAAGTAAATAATTTAAAATAGACATATCTGCTGTAATCTTCTTTTATACTGTCAGCTGGTTCTACAGATTTTCTGATGGTCTCCTGAATCTTTGATGTGAAGAAACACTGATAGTGTTAAGTCCCTTTGCCATTTGTTCCTCAAAGTGCTTTTTGTCTGCTGTGTTTTCACATGCAGCCTGTCACCAGATATGTTACTTCTATTTTTTCCATCTGGCCACAATTTTAGCACTCACTGTCTCCGGCAGCCTCTCTTGCCTTGTGGTTTGACATTGCCTATTTCTTTTTACCCTTACTCAAGTATATGTTAATAACTTGTGTTTTGTGTTCCTGTACTTCCAGCACCATAACCTTCAGACTCCTGCTGTCAGTCAGTTTACAAGCTCTAGGTTTTCCTTTGAACACTGCCTTTTGGCAGGAAGAATGGAGAAGGACCCTGTGCAGGGTCTGTATTTATGGTTTGTCAGTGAGCAAAGGGAATAGAGAGCCAGGAGGTACTCTGAGCACTCCTGAGGACTTGCTGACATAGACCTGCAGCATCACCTCAGCCCTGAGATGCAGAGAGAAATTGCCGTCCTGCAGCTGTGAACACGCTCCGTGCCAGCACCATTCTCCCTTTATTAGATTACACCAATTACTGCTGTTGTCCAGGAAAGCTGGAAGGCAGGTCAGCAGTTTTTTCAAGCATCTTGCCTGCCAGCTGCCCAACTTGTTCCCTCCTGATCAATGAGCAGGAATCCTGGCTGCAGCTGAGGCAGGGAATGATGAGTGATGGTGTCCCACAGCTGCCCTGGAGAGCTTACAAGGAGGGTTTTCCGGAAAATCTGAAGAGAGAGGAGGGTGCAAAAGTGAATTAAAATTAAGTGCTTCTCTTTGTATATCAAATCTGACAAGGAATTTCTTACAGGCGGTGAGACCTGGTGACTTTAGCACTAGCAAAGTTTTGTTGGTATTTCATACCAAGCAAAGCAATAGCTGTGCTGCACGATGTACTGCTGACAGCTCTTGCTCACTTTGAAGAGTGAAAATAAACAAATTTATCAAAAGAATTTGTTGTGGGGGGAAAAAAAAAGCCTTGAAAACTTGACTGGGTATGACCCTCAGAAACTTGATTTTTCTTTGAAGTTGTCCCTCCTTTAAGCAGGATGCTCAGGTTCTGTGAAAAAGCCATGTCTGCTGAGATGCTGTCTGGGACTGAACTGGTATAAAACTAGATATATGGCAGTGTCACTGACATAACTGTGACAGAAAAATGCTTCTCTTCTTCTTTCCTCTGAGTTAATTCTGAACACATTTCTTTCCTGATTTATGCTCTTCTTCCCAGTTTACACAGTCACTTCTCTAATCAATTTCCAGACATTATCTCATTCCTTGTCTTTCGTAAACCACACAGATTTATTCTTCTGAGTCCTTCCTTTGCACTCAATTCTGATATTTTCTTGTGTTGTCTGGAAACTTTGGACATTTGAATAGTTAAATCTCTGTTACTGTTGTCTGCAAAGTCTCAAAATTCTTCTTTAATAACATCCCTCCAGTCGCAAAAGTCTTCTTTAATAACATCCCCGCAGTCTAAAACTTGAGTTTTAGCTATTCCTTCAGCTTTTATACTCCAAGGGCCTGTTTGCTGATTGCAATCAGAGGGGGGGAAAAAACCCAACAAACCACCTCATAAGGAAAATACCTCAATGAGAGATTAATTCACCTTGTGAAACTGGATATTGAAAGTACAAGGGCAGAAGGGGAGATCATGGAAAAGGAGAGTTTTTTAATGTCATTGCAAATCCCTTGGTATAGCCCCAGGACAAAAAATACAGAATCCCTTCGTTAGCCCAGGAGCCTCCACAGGCATAGCAGGGACAGTGCTGTGCTGCTGAGCTCCATTGTCCTTATCATGCAGGAACAGAGCATGCTGCAACAGGTTTGCATGTCAACAGTTCATCTTGAGCCTAGCTTTGCAAATGGATGAATTTATACTCCAGCAACATAGAGTAATGCAACCTTTATAACCACCACTACTATATACTCCTGTGTCATCTGAGAGCAGCTGTCAGGGGGAGGAGAGGCACTGTTCAGTATAGGAACAAGACAGGAAAACTGGCCATGTTTACTGAGGAGCTGGGACAGTTGGGCAACATTCTGAAGTTCATCGATGGGAGAAGCAGACATTAGAGTGGATGTAAATTAGGTCCTCAGTTGTCCAAGCAAAGGAGCAGTCGGGGAGCTTTTCTGTTTTTACAGTCCCATTTGCAGGATTGATGGCTTTTTCCTTTTGACCCCTGACATCAGCAGTGTCCCCTTTAATGAGCTACCCCAGGTTTGTTGATAATCTTTGCCCCAGACACTGCATGCAGCAACCTCTTCCATCTTTCAGCTCCTCTTTGGGACATGCTGGCATGTGGGAGGTGGTCTTGATTTGGTGGCTATGTAACATGATCACAGCATAAGAACACATACTTGTGACTTGCTACTGGCTCTGACCACTAAGATGAAGCAGATGATGTGCATTATGTGTTACTCCTTTTTACCCTCAGGTGGGAAACAAGTAATAACCTGAGTTTAGCTTTGTTTCCTCTTTTCTCTTGCCTGGCCAAATCCAATTTCCACAGAAAAGCTTCATGAAGACTGAACAGGGTGGCCTGTGGGAAGAAAGTCAGGAGGAGGGAAATGCCAGGCCAGGTCATTATTAATGGTTGTCTATAAAATAAATAACAAGCTTATTAACTTTGCAAACCACAACCAACTGTAATAGGCTGCAAGTGCTTTGGAGGACACAGCTTGAGTCTGATAAGTGATCTTGTCAAATTGGAGAAACAGTTTGAGAAAAATAGGATGCAATTCTGCAGGGACAGGAGTGAGCTCCCACCTTATGCAGAAATAAGCAGCTGCATGAGGTAAAATACCTGCATTAACATCACTCTGCAGAGAAGGTCTGGGGGTCATAATGGATCAAAGGCAGCACATGAGTCAGCGGCACCAGGTCGTCTCCATGCTGAGATATATGAACCAAATTACAGACTACAAGACAAATGGAGTGATTTTTCTTCTCAGCATGTGTGAGTCCCCAGTGGGGATGCTCTGCTCAGCTGAGGACACTGAGCTTCCAGAAGGAAGCCCAGTTGGATAGAGTCCAATGGAAAGTAACAAAAATGGTCAGCAGTCTGGAAAACATGACCTGTACATAACGAGCGTGAGAGCTGGGACAGTGTAATCGAGACTGGGAGAACAGGGGAGAGGGAGTCGTGGGAAGAGTAGTTCAGTAAGGAGTCTGCAGCTAGTGCTGCTGTGGGAGGATGTGGGGAGGACAATACAGGATGCTCAGAAGAGAAAATCTACCCCAAATTTTTCTGTCTTCTTCCTGATTGGGCTGCCTCCATGCCAGGTAGACCCAGGCTGGGAACCAGCTGTAAGGGGCCAAGGTGGGCTTCGAGGAGAGTCAGTGTGGGAGGGTGGCTGGTGGCTGTATGGGAGTCCCCACTCAAGTGGGAGAGGTAAGGAGTACATTGGGGAGGTAGGCATTGGTTCAGGGACTTAGAAACCGTATCACAGTAGGAGTGCAATCACCGAGGGTCTAAAGGGAATGAGAAGGTCAGCAAGTCTCTGTGCCCAGCATTACAAACAGCTCACAGCGGCTGCGGGTGGTTGGCAGGATAAGAACCTGCAATGGTACAGAATATTGCTGCAAAGTGGAAGGCAATGACCTGGCCTCTGTCTGGCTGAGGCAAAGAATAATGGATGAGAACTGCAGCAGACTGAGGTTGGCCAAAGGAGTTCTCTTGATAACGATAGTTAAACCTAGGGAGGTTGCAAGATCTCTATCACTGGAGGATTTTTGGCAAAGTCTGAGCAGACACACATCAGTGGTGATTAGCATGCAATGATTGCTTTAGTGTAGGAATGCACTAGAAGACCTCCTGAACATCTTTCCAGACCTGTTTCCTCTAATCGAATGATTGTGCAAGTCAAGAGCCCACCCTGACCTTCAGCTGCTGAGCTGTGGCAGAGCCCCCAGGAGCTATTTTCTCCTCTGGAGACTCACTGGACATGTAGTTGTGCCTGGGGCCGGAGGGGACCCAGGTGGAAAGAGCCTCATGGGGAGCCATGGGCATGGTTCAGTGTTCACCACAGGCACTCTGCAGCCACAGACTCCTTGCTGAAGTATCAGTGGCTGGAGGTGTGACCAAATGGACTGGGGTGGGAGGGAGATGCCACACATGATCATGTCATGTTTGTCTGTAGGCTTGTTGGAGATAGCTTTCTCTGGGGCCTTGCCTGGCTGCTTGCCCTGGCCCTTGCACCACTGTGCTCGTGGGCAGCAAAGCCTCCATCGGTGCAGCAGAAAGGGGAGTGTGAAATGTCGAGCGACAGGTGTCTACAGGAGCTTCGCACTGGTAAATGGGCGAAGACTCCTGCCCAAAGCATTGTTACATTGTGTTTATTTTCTCTGTATTTTCAGAGTAAAATTGGGAGAAAATCCAGAATACAAGCAAGGGTAGTTGAGCAGCTGGGATCTTGATGTTTATACAAACTGTTGATGAAGATTGTAAGTAACAGGGTCATATATCCATTACAGCATGTGCTGCATTTATCAGATTAAGTATATGAAAATATTTATTAAATCACATATTATTGCATGCATTATGTTTTACTGTGAGTGTAGGCCTGTCCTGAGTTTCCAAGCCCCTCTGCAGCTGGCCAGAAGACTGGAAGTACTAAATAATCTTCAAACTTTATTAATACAAGCTGGACTAGAGTTGCAAACTGTTGGACATCGAATTCCTGCTGCCTGGGGAGTCCTTTTCCTGACCAGCAATGTGAGCCTAACAAAGGGTAAATATCCCCTAAGCAGCAGTGAAGAAAACAAACAAGGAAATAAATTCTTCTTAGCACTTACATGCAAGAAATGCCATAGAGCAAATTTTCTGGGATACTTGGCACTTCTCTCTAGCTACAGCATTGTTTGTGGAGCTGGGTGAGTCCAAGCACGCCTGCCTGAGCACTGACACAGGTCTGGCCTGGGTTATGCTTAGGAAACACCCTGTCAGATGGGCATCAGCTCTTTTTCAAGGTAGAGATGGGAGGTGAAAGGACATTTTTGACTCAAACAGGGAAGAGTAGAAACAGTGGTTTAATTGAGTAAACTCTCTCTCAAAAAGAAAAAAACACCCCCCCCCAAAAAACCCCCTCTGAGTTTCTCTGCTGTTGCCAGAACGGGACTAATTATTTAAGTGAACAAGGACAAAGGAGCAGGACTTGCACTGTTTGTGTGTCCTGTAATATATTCACTTTTTTGCAACACTTCTGTGGAGTTGTAAAGCCTCCCCAGTCTGGGTACCCACTGGTGCAGCATCAGTGAAAACCGGATATGGGAGCAGGGGCAGCAGATCTCCAATGCATCAGTAGCAGCCAGCGCCATGGCAGCAGCTGGTTGACTCATCACCACTGCTCTCCTCTGCAGTGGTTAGGATTGTCTGAGATAAGTGCCAAGTAATAACAAGCCTCATGGGAAATCCTACTTCCACCAGCTTCAAGGACTTGAACACTGTGTGAGACTGCTCAATGGGAATGACAGACAGCGAATGGGAAAAAGCTTCTTCAGACCCTGTAGGGAAGGACAAAGAGTCTACTAGTACTTCAAGCACTGTAGGGTCATTTGCCACACTACCAGAACAGGACCTGTTTGCAGGACCTGTTTGCAGGACATGTCAAGCCAAAGTAAAATAAGTAATTGTCAAGAGCCACAATGGGCAAAATAGCTGCGGCCCCAGGCTGGAAAGCCAGGCTGGGAGCACTGTGGTTGCTGCAGAGAGAAGATTGGAGTGGCTGCATTGTGGCTGTTGCAGAGGGAAGTCTTTTTGCAGTCACTGCCTCCAACATTCCCAACTCCTCAGAAGACTCCAGTCTCTCCCAACTGGAGAACTGTGCTGCCCCATGCCTGTCCAATCTTGTCACCTCTTTACCAGCAGTAGGGTTTGGGGAAGTGACCATTACTGTGGGGAGAAGTGTGGCCACAGACAATGCTTCCAAATGTCTCTCTGCCCTGGCACCAGCAAGAATAACAGGTCTTCATCCATTTCTTTCACAGTTCTGTCTCTTCCTGCTGGTCTTCTTTTCCAAGGGTAAACATCAATATATATCTTCCTTTTTGACAACTCTGAGCTGAACACTGCTATGCTGCTAAGGAGATTTGAGCCATCTCCAATTTGGTTTATCTGCTCACTTCCTGACATGTCTGAAGTAGGCATTATCAGGGGGCTAGCACTTGAATTCTGTGTTACTTCCAAGTGAAACTGAATGCCTTGAAATACCCTGCACAGGTTATAGTCTCGTTGATGCTGAAGGCTCAGACTAAATCCTGGTCGTGTGAGCAAGGTCTCTTGGACTGAAGGTGAAAACAAGAAAGGAGAAGCGTCTCTGTGCAAACACCACTTAACCCAGTGTCCTGGGGTAAAAAGTGTTTTCCCCTGGAGTTAGAAAAGTGGTAACCCCTGAGGCTGGTGGTCTTGGTGTAGGGCCCAATCAGAAGCTACATTTTGCTCCTTTGAAATCAACATATTGCAACAGGCTGGAAAAAAAGGGAGATGACGTAGCTGGAAGAAGAGAGGCAGCCATGGTTTGAGACCATGAGGAGAGAGGGACCAGGGAGCCCTGCTGGGGGCCAAGGCCCCTCAGCCCCCGGCTGGGGCTACAGAAAACAAGAACAGTGTTAAACTGGATTGGGTTCTGTGTTCAAAGGCTGGGCTGTGAATGGGCAGCAGAAGACGGAAAAGCGGTGGCAGAGGCAGCACTGAGTGGAGAGCTGTGGCTGAAAGCCAAGAAGATAGCCTGCAACCAGCAACATGGCACATAGCCAGGCTGAGAGACACAGAGATGTCCTGCAAGGAGCAAAAGCTGGCAACAGAGCAGAGAAAACTCAGCAGAGCTGTTTTGGGGTAAGACTGAATTACTTTCCCAAAACCCTGAGACCTCCTAGAAAGGAGGGGTGGGCTTCCAAACTCTTAGGGAGTCTTGAAATGCAGCAGCAGCTAGAGAGAGAGAGAGAGAAGAGCTGAGAACTCGGAGTCGTCCTGAGAGCTGGACCAGGACGGAATGCGGGGGAAGTGGCCTTGCCCCTCCCGCTGCCACGTTGGCAATTGAGGCAGAGCAAAGGAGCTCTGGTAGAACGCTTGTGGCAAAGACTGAACTGAGAGCTGCCCTAAACGTTCTGACTCAGGAGGAGCTTGAATTCCCTAAGGAAGGGACTTTCACGAAGATGCCCTGCACTTCGTGATATGGCATGGAGAGGCGAGCCTTTGACCCGGCTATCACAGTCCACGGGAGAGAGACCTTTGGCTGGAGCCGAAGGGCCGAGGGGTGAGAGGAGACCCCTTGCATTGTAATGCAGAGAGAGAGAAAGATATTTTCCAGATACAACAACTCCAGCTACGACTGCTGCCTTGAAGAGGAGAGACACTGCTGCTTTTCTGAACTTTTATTGGAGGGAAAGGAGGGACTTGATCCAATGTAAATATATTGCTTTACCATAGGAGAGATAGAATTGTGTATATAATGTATTATAGTATTTATTTGTGTAAGTAATAAACAGTAATATAATTCCCTTCCCTCCATACTGAGTTGTGTTATGTGTGGAAAACCCTCTCACACTGAAACAAATTGTGGGAGGGGGGCTTGGATTTGGAAATTGGATTTTTGGGGCTCTCAGACCACCACACCCAGGGACACAGATCTACACTAGGGACATTTTCCCATTTCCTCTCTCTTGAACTCTTGTAGCATACTCCCAAAATACTGTCTTTGTTTTCCTGGTAACCCAGCCTGTTTGTTGGTGCAAATCCTCCTCCTGCTTTTCCACCCACTGTTTCCCTGAAGAAATCAACCTTCGTGCCTCCTGTAGAGAGGTGAGGGTTGTCAACCTCTGCCCAGAAGGTGCACCACTCACAGGTAAGTGCCTATGACTGTGTTTGAGGTGCTTCATGGCAGAAGAGAAGAAAATCGATTGCCACTCATGGGAATGACTTAATGACTTTGATACCTGTATAATAAAGCAGGTGCTCTTCAGAGCTGTGTCATCACCTCTACTTCTGGCAGACTGCACCTGGAACGAAACAAAGATCTAGTGACAGGAAAAAAGACTGGAACACAACAAAAAGTCACATCAGTTTTATTCAGGGATTAAATAAAATTCTGTACAAAAAAATTTCATTTTACATGAGTCTCTTAAAAAAATTTCATTAAAACTGAAGTTGACACACCACATGGTTTCAATACCAATCCACAAACCAGACTATTTTCTGAGTATTTCCTTCTCATCTGGACTGTAAAGATGAGGTCTTGGACCTTGTCTTCTACCTTGCCCTTGTCTCTCCTCTCATCAACTTGTTGTCCCCAGGCTTCAGCAGAACATTAATTTTTTGCAGCAACACAGAGATCATAACAGTTCCAAACATCATGGGAGGGAAGAGCCCAGGCTTGATTTGCATTAATTTATGCACTAAGGCTTCCCTTTTTCTGAGGAGCTTTTAGCTAATAGATCTCTCATTGGCAGGAGCCAAGGTATAATTACATGATAAAATTGTGCAGATGTGGCCACAGAAGAGACACACGCTGTTAATATTTTTCCACAGTGACTTACCTCAGTTTGGAATGAAAACTGCCTCTTTTTTTTTTGGGAGGGGGGGAACTGTGAACCACTGCAGCCACTGCAGATGGTTGTGCAGTGGAAAATCATGTTCTGGAATCAAGGAGGGTTTTCAGAGGGAGTTAATGACATGTGGATAGCTGGCATGGAACACTAATGGGAGTGGAGGAGACTTTTACCTGTAATGCAAATCCAAGGTAACCACTTGAAGTGATAGTGGAGATTCCCCTGGTTGCCCCAGGAACCTCCTCATTAGGAACAGGGAGGACGAAAATGTGCTTTTGTGCTCCTGCTCCTTGGAAGCAACAGGAGAAAAGGAGACCAAGCCTCTGGGTGAGTGACCTGTTGAGTATCTGAGTGATAGCACAGCCAGTGCTCCTTAACACACAGTCTGAGCGGGTCTTCAATGGCCTGTCCTGGCTGTCACTGTCACAAGGCTGTGGAAGGGTGGGTAGTTTGCATATCAGCATTTGTCATTAACAGCTTCCTTTTGCTCACCCCACTGCCTGGCAGCCCTAATAGGGAACCCTGGGGGGTGGGTCCTGCAGTTCAGAGTAGAGGGGTGAAACCTGGGTTAACCTCAAATGAAAGGAGAATTAAGTACTTGGTGAACAAAACCTTCTACCAAGGAATGCTTCTGTGGTTGCAAACGCCAGAGCAGTGAACACAGGCAGGTCCTGGAGGTAAGGTAAGCTCAGTTTCACAGCAAGGAGTGTATAGCTGTATTTTTCTCCCTTTGAGGAAAGTCCAAGAAGTCCTTGTGATAGTATGTTTTCCCTCTTAAAATTGTACCTACATTTTGTCATCACAGAAGTATCTCTCCTAGCTTCAGTAAAGGACATGCAATCTCTAAATTTTCTAACCTTGCCTGACACTTAAGGCTTGCTCTGGGCAAATATATTTTTAGATTCAAACTTTCCTCTCTGATATTGCTTATAATTATACACCACTATGAACAAGTTCAGAATTCTGCAGATAGTCATTCCATCTTCCCTGCAGGCATCAGTTATCTAGACCATAGTGTTTTGTCTCTTTTAAACTCTTCCACCAAGCATGATGCTGGGGGATTTCCAGCTCTGAGGGCCTTGGGACCCCGACTCTAAACCTAACCTCACCTTAACTCTGCCATGGGGAAGAAGAATGGTGCTTCTCAAAGGTACATTAAGAGTAAAGGGCTTTAGTTGTTTGTTTACAGAGTATATTTCTCTTTCTTACTTATATCTTGTTTTCTTGTCTTTTTGCATGCACAGCCTGAGTGTTTTTGTGCACCGCAAAGGCTGTTAGATGTCTTTTTCAAGGCAGTAATTTCTTTTTTTTTTTTTAAACAAAATTCTCTTCTAGAGTTCCACCTGAAATAAATTTCAATTTTGAAGAGGAACTGCAAGATATCTGGACTCAGCATGATGCCAACATTTTCTTCTAGGAAGAGTTATATGCATTGTTACTATGTACAGCCTTGCTAGAAATGCCTGTTGATTTTCTACTGTTGCTTGTCTAGACTGATTTCAGTTTCTTGTAGCTTTTCCAGTCTATAGCCATTTGTGCAGAAATTTCCCATTTGTGGTTGCAGTGCCTGACATAATGCAAAAGTTTCTCTGGAAAGTTTTCTGGAACAATAATAAGACTATGGCTTGAGAGAGACAGACAGAAAAAAAATGTACTAAAAAGGCATCTTATTTCTTCTACAGTAGTGAGCCCCACTCACTAGGATGGTGGAAGTTTATGCCATGAATTTGCAAATTTAAATACTACTGATGCCACAGTCTGCATTGCTTGAGGGATAGAGCTCCTTTTTACTTAGAAAATTAAACACTATAAACGGTACATTGGAAACTCAAGAACTAGTGTAGCATGTGTAACCAATTATTTGTTTGATTTAATATTTTTGTATAGTTAATTTAACACTGAGGACAAGATGGACTCAGCAAAGTGATGCAAGAAAATGTTTTTTGAAGGGACCAGAGGCAGCAGGACTGGGACACAAGGGCCCACTTCAAAAGGAGCTGGTACACAGGAGTTTTATCCGAGTGCAAAAAAAGAAAGGACCACAATATAGCAAATAGCTGAGAAAGGGATATTTTTCACCAAGACACTCTTTTTTGCCTGAAATATGAAAGCAAGCAAGAACCCCAGAGAGTAGCTGAAGGGCCAGGTGTGTTTGCTCAGGCAGGGTGATGCAGTGGCAGCCAGGGACACCCAGACCTGCCATTTGGCTGCAACCCACATAAACCTGAAGAAGTGAAGAAAACCACTTCATTTTGGGCTTTGACCTGCAGACGATCCATAAAAATAAAGAAAGAAGATGTCTGCTTTCTTCTCTCTGCTGTTTCAGAGATCCTTCCTCAAGGTGGCAAGGCCCACGCTACAGGCACTCTCCCTGGTATTCCCTTTGCAACTGTGCTGAACAAGAGGGTCTCTCACATGTCTAGTGTGAGTGTGCTATGAGAGATGAACACTGTCATGAGGGATGAACGCTGGGGGGAAGAAATGGAAACAACAGTGTGAAGGTTTCAAGGACATGCCAAAAGCAGCATGGCTGGCAAGTGCTTATAGGCAGATTCTTTAGAGAAGTGAGATAAAGCAGAGCCTGGCATGGTCACAATGAGTCTTTCATGAGAAGAAACTCTTGGGCTATCTGAAAACCTGTGTGTGGCAGCAAAGAGAAAAAGAGAAGGAGTTAGGTGGGCTTCCTGTAGGGCTGCTGTAAGAGACATGCCATGGGCAAGACCCTCTTCAGATCACCAGTTGTCTGTTAATGTTTCACTGCCAACTACAGTGGCAGGCCTTGGTGTGGACTAAACTACCTTCCCAGAAGCTGGCTGCAAGCATGCCCTCCAGCTCAGGAAACGTGGGAAATACAGAAAGTCACTGGAAGAGAAGTTTCCTCTTACCAGCAAGCGCTGTCCCAGCCAGCATTGCCTTCTCCAGGTGGGCTTCCATGAATGCACAAGGCTGGAGGAAGAGGTGGGAGTGAGTCCTGTGGCTGCACAGAGCGCTGTGGGCATGTGGATGATACTCTCTCCCTGAGCCACAAGCAGTGTCTCCCTTGCCTTGTATCCATAGCTGATCTGGCCTACCCTTGCTTCTCTCCATGTTAATGGTCAGTACCCAGGTGCAAGGAGAGAGACATCTGCCTCCTCTGTTTCCCTCTCCACTACTCTTTCTATCTCCTCAGGACTTTCCTACTCCCTGCAGCTCTCAGCATCACCTATGACAGCACAAACTAGTGGGATGTGGCATATATACCCCATTTAATGCTACAATTTTAATGATGTTGGGATAATTGTTCCTCTTTTCCTTTGCAGGTTTTTGGGCAAGGGGCAAAGCAGAAAATGTTGCAAAGTGGACTGGATCTTAGCACCAGGGTCCTGTCCAGGGAGCCAGGGTCTAGATATGCTAGTCTGGGGTGACTGACAGCAAGACAGAGCCTGGGGACTCGATCCTGAGCCTTGACTGAGTGTGAATCCTGCCTAGGGCACCTCTGTCATGCCTTCCTTGGTGGTTCCAGGTGGATCATTTCACTCATTCATAGATGGATTCCCAATCATTTGGTGTTTTTTGAGTTGTTTGCAATGAGGCACTAGGGTCTGAACTTTAGAACGAAGTTTTCTACAAGCAGTTGTAGCTTTGCCTTGAATTATTATATCCTATGTAATACCTGAAACTTTGAAATCTAATCAAGGAAATCTGGCAGTAAGTGTGTTCTTTTTTTGCCTGGACTACTGCATGGAGAAATGTGAAACAAGGGAGTGTTGTGGAGCCCTTGGATACCTCAGGGAAGAACACTATGGAAACTCAGCAGGTAAACTGGACCTTTCTAGATGAGGTTTTTAACCGAGTGTAAATAATAAATAGGTTATGCCCGAAACAGCTACCATTGTTTGCAAGTGGTGACCAATTCTTGCACTTGATGTCTATGACAGAGGTGAAGCAAGAAATGGACGTTTGGATCAGTGCATGTGCAGCAGTTAAGTCAAGCATATAACAGGTTCAAAAACACAGAAGAAATATCTATTCATAACTCTGAAGGACTAGCCTTCATGTTTTCATTCCAAACTACTCCCAGGTACAGAATATCTTGGGTTAATCTGTGCCTAACTAGTGCTTCCCCTAGTCATCTGTTCCTGACAGAGGCCCCAGGATAACACATCAGCAAAGTTGCTGATCACTTGATTTATCTTCTGGTTAATCACACATGGGTGAGTCCAGATTCCCAGGCAAAGTCACTGGGTCCAGGTCATTGAGGTTCACACAATTTTGTGACAAAGGAGAACTGTATCAGGACCACGGCTGCCTCCCAGGTTGCTGGTTCTCTGATCAGTGGTGAGGACTTTGGGACCTTGATTTGAAGGCTGCTAACTGAAGAGCTTTTAAGGTGTTGCAAGCTCAAGTACAGCAAAACCCTTTAGCACTTGTTGGACTTTAGGGATATAAATGAACTCTGGAAGATTAATACTGTGCTTAAAGGCTTTGCTGAATCAATGTACCTTGCAGCATCAATTCCAGAGCTGGATGGCTAACTGAAGTAGACAGGGTCTGTTCCACAGTCAATTCTCTGGGTTGTCATGACTGAGGAGTTCCTGAGAGGGAGAGGACTTTTCTTGTGTTGCCCCATCACGACAAACATTCAGACTGCAGTGGCCAGCAGTAATTGCACATGGTAGTTCCAAACGATCATAGATTATTTCTGCCTTACTCTGGACTGGAAAGGGATTGTAATTCCCCACGTGGGTTTCCTGGAAAACACAGACTCTATTCCATGGATCCTTATCTTAGGGTGATGGCCTCAAGACTCTCTGCAAAAACATGTGGCATAGTATAGACCATCATATTGCCTGGCTCTGGGCAGAGATCAGGGTGTAATCTGTTCTGTTTATGAGCGCGCACCTTGCAGTGGTGGCTAAAGTCTTTGCAACCAACATCTGAATCACCTTAGGAGATGTGAAATTTTAATATAAGAAAAAAACCTTTAATATATATTAAACACTTTTAGACATTTTGATGACAAAGAAAGACATACCCTCTCCTTTCTTTTCATCCTTCTCTTCAACTGTGTTCAGGATCTGGTAATCAAGTCCTTTTTTAAAAAATAAAGGTAACTTTGACTGATCTAGTATTTATCAAAATAATCTACAAATATTAAATTTTATTTTCAGAGCTTTTTGCAGAGTTTCTTTCTTTCCCTTCTTCCTTCCTCCTTCCCTCCCCAACCCTGGGTAGACTCCAGTCTGTTCTCTTTGTCTTGGTGTTCTTGAGCCAACACACATAGCTACCCCACCACTGCAGGCGTGGCCAAACCCCAGCCACAGCACATGCTGCCATTTTCTGCAGGGCAGTTAAAGAGGGGGGAAAGGAACTGAGGAGGATGGTCAAGATCCACCACTAGGAGCTTGGGAAAAGTGACATCAGTGACAAGAGCAGTTGAGAGGTCCCAGCTCTCTGCAGGTGACTGTGGGAGCTGCGGGACACTCTGGGACTGAAGTACCCCTGCTGGCATTGCTGTTAGCACCAGACAGCTTTCCATGACCAAGTGGTGGGAACTGGCTTGCTTCTGAAGTGCTGATCAATCTGCATCCCAAGGCAATGTATGCTGTAGCTGGTGGCAGCCTGACCCCACTTGGTTTACTGAAGCTGGAAACCCAGGTATGCACTAGTGTGTACACAGAACATAAAGCCAGGGAAGTGCGACTCTGACATGGAGCAGGGGATGGATCACTTTGGATACACCACAACACTCATTTTCAGGGAACTGAACAGTCTTGTGGCTGTGGTTAAGGCTAGGTTTCCTGAGAAATTTTCACAGTGAATTTTCAGAATAAGTTGCTAGAGTTTTCATATGTCAAGTGGTCTTTAGTTGAAGATTTGCAGTGGGTGTAAATTGGCATTTGATCTCTGGCTGTCAGCAAATCTGCACTACAGGAGAGTCTCTCTCCTTTTTTTTTTTTTTTTTTTTTTTTTTTTTTTTTTTTTTTTAAATTAAATTAAATTGAATCAATGGTGAAAAACGTCAAAAGCCTGATCCAATTGTAGACACACATATTGAGCCATGTTCCACAGGAGACTGTTCTACATCTGAAATTACTTGATATTTTTATTAATGACTTGCACAGTAGAATACAGAGTTTGCTTATTAAATTTATAGATGTCATCAACCCAGGAGATGCTGGAGACAGTAGAAGATGGGGTTAGAATTCAAAATAAAAACAGATGCAAAGTATTACACTAACATAAGAATAGACACCTTCAAAGAGAGTTGAGAGAGAATGACTGGCGAGGCAGCATTTCTACAGGAAGAGAGATGCCAGTCTCACCCTTGCTATCTAATTGGGCATTTTAACTAAATAAACAAGTAGAAAACTTTCACCTTTCAAGCATCATGCTGCAGTGGCAAGGTCTCTGTTGAAATACTGTTCAAAACCACATTTGACTAGTTGAGTACAGTCCAGAAGAGATCAGCAAAAATGATGAGAGGTCTAGAAAACAGCATATGTGGGATTAAACCTTTAGAAAGAGGCAAATATCAATACCAAATGAGATATTGCCTCGTTTTCTGTTCTTACCCAGTGATGTCCTGTACCCCGGGCAGAAATGAATGGAGTTGTCTGCTCTGGCTTTATCTGCAGGTCCCAGCTGTTCTCTTCACAGCTTCCCTCCACCTCCTTCTAGCACACCTGGACTACAGCCAGACAGCACCTCTCTCTGTCCCCATCTGCCCTTGTACAATCCTACTGGAGCAGATACTCCTACTTTTTTAGCTACTATTATCTGGTGCTAATTTGTGAACTTCCTTTCCTGCCAATTCTGGCCCCTAACACAGCCTTGAAAAGAAATAAATGTCTCAGTGCAAAGAATGTATACAACCATGAGACATAAGCAAAGCAATTTCTTTGGTACTGGCTATGGTCTCTCCTTGCTTTCTGCTCAGCAGGTTTCTTAAGGATATTTGATTTGCTTGCTGGTCATCCTATGCAGGTGGAAATCACAGTGAGATCTCTATGACAAATGGACCCTTTATGTGTTTTCTGTTCTTGTGTGGGAAGGTAGTGCTGAAATTAATTTAGTTTGAAGGAAAAGGGAAGGATCCTCTGTCAGTATAGCAGGTCATAACCTGAGTGTGAGACAACAGTACCACATCATTGTGAAAATGACAGGAATTGTACTGGAGTACTTAAACAAAAGTGCAATCTTCAAACCACACAGAATAATCCTTCTTCTCTCAACATTTTGGTTCATCTAAGATGGGATTAGGTACAGTTCTGGAAGAAGAAATTCAAGGAAGCCACAGACCTGCTGATAGAGGAGAGAAAAAAAAATCCAGACCAGCCCCACAAACACCTGATATCCAAAATGATATAAGCAGTAGGACTGAAAGAACTGAGGTTCTTTAGTAAGAAGATAAGACTGAAGAGGGAGATGAAAATAGTCTTTAAGTGTGTAAATAGTAGTGTAGGGAAGAAACGAATAAACTATACTATTATAATAATGAAAAAAACAGTAGTCTTACATTTCAGGAGCTGTTAGGAGAGCCAGCTCAACAGTAAGGACAGCTGAGCACTAGACTGTCTTTCTTAAGGGTTCTGTGTGTTTATAAATGCAAGTTTCTAAGCACATGTTGGGGAAACATCCTTCATCCTTCAGGAGCACTTAGTTGTGGAGTGATTCTGCCTTAGGGCTGAAGGCACAGACAACCTATCTTGTTGTCTTGTTGTGTTTCTTCATGTTCTCTACTTCAGATTCATTTATAGAGAGGATTGTTCTGTGACAGTCTCTGGAAAAAATAAGCAGTTCTGGCATGCTGGCTCCTAGACAGGAACTGAAAACTGAAAGAAATTGAGATCCCACACCAGGGCAGTAAGTGTCTCACAAGAACGTGCTAAAACAATATTAGCAATAGTAAACAAAAATTACAATGAGCAAATGAAGAATAAGGCTATAGAAAGATGACATAATTATAGATGAAGGAAATTAGTCCTATTAATAATACAGAAAAAAAATGAAAGAAACTGTAAAGATTGTAATTTCTGTGTTAAAAACATTGGTGGATAAATAGTAAATAAGTAAAACGTCTAATTTTCCAAGGAAAAGTTTTATATGAAAACGGGATTACAGGCAGGTAGGAAACTTCCTGAAAATAAGTTCACAAGAAGAGGATCATCACCTTGTCATGGGGGTCTTCTTTATATCCAATCACTAATGTGAAACTGTCTCCTATCTGACAGATGGCTATACTTAGTCTGTTGTTTGCTGAAAGCTTCTTTCTCAGCTCATGTGTCTAGAAAATCCTGGCTCTTGTATCACTTCTGGCATCTCTCACTTGCATTTTTCCTGCTATTCTATTTTCTATTAATCTGAGTCAATTTAGCAAATGAGAAAATGAGGACCACACAGCACATACTTTGATTACTCATTTTCTCTTAAACATTTGCCCATATTACTGAAAACTAATTCTCATTCAGCACTACTGGTTTTAGCCTACAAAAGCGTAAAAAGAATCTGAGGTTATAAGACTAGTCCAGATGGGGATAATCCCTCCCTGCAGTCAGCAGGCAAGAGGGGGTATTTTTAGGGAGAGGTTCATGTGGAGGTATCTGTTCCTCTCTATTGTTGTCCTGTTGTCTCTCTCAGCAGCTATAAAGGGACCTCACTGTGATTATTTCAGATGTAGACATCTGCACTATAGATGTCTATGTTCATTCAGAATCTCACCTCTTGTTTCTAAATAGTACAACCCTTTGCTTATTCATACTTTAATAGAATAGAATATAATAGATTCTTTATTGCCCTTTCATATTTCTTTGGCAATAGGTGTGATTTCTGGGTTTGCTGATAAACTGTTTCCATGAGATAGTGTGTTCTTCTGCAGCATGCAGTTAGCTGTGGAGCAACTTATCTACATCCCAAGATGCAGGTGAGAAAGGTTTGACAAAGCCAGGCTGTGTGATTTATAGCTGGTTTATACCTAATTGTAATGGTCAGTTTGACATTAGAGCTGCTCAGGAACATGGCTACTGAGAGCTGATGGGTGGCAACCAGTATCTTGGTAATAGTGTGGAAGGAGTATAAACTGGCCTCATGGTCAGGCTTCGTGAACGAAGATTTGGGAAGGGCTCTACCCATGTTTGTTGCAAGTGCGTTGGTGGCTGAAAAGGCCAGTATGAGACAGGTATGTCCGGTTGCAAAAGGCACGGCAGAAGGACTCCTTAGGTGGTATCTTCTGCAAGGCACGATTCTGTGTTGTCTTTTCTCCTCAAGGGTGATCCTGCGTGCTTTCTCAAAAGCATCAGCAGCGTTATAGATGGTGTGTCTCCAGAGCTCCCGATTGGAGGCCAGAGTAGACCAGTTATGTTGATCAATATGGCCAAGGCTGAGATGTTGTTTCAGGGAGTCCTTGTATCTTTTCTTCGGGGCTCCTCTCTTGCGGCAGCCAGTGGCAAGTTCACCATAAAGCAAGATCTTAGGGAGGCGGTGGTCCTTCATCCTTGAGACATGCCCTGCCCAGCACAGCTGTGTTCTCAGCAAAAAAAATGACCTAGAGCACACAGAAATACACAGTCAGTCAGCCAAAACCGTCTTTCTGTACTTACTTCTTTGATGGATGCTGTTTACCTCCACTCCTCTTCTGAGTTCCTGGGCACTTATTGCCTTCAACCCTTCCTACAGCTCACTCAAAATACACCACTGAGATTATCTTCATGAGCATTTATCATACCTCACAGAACCACAGAGTCAGAGAATGGCTGAGGCTGAAGAGAGGTCAACAGGTCCAGCCACCTCCTTGAGCAGGGCCACCTAGAGCTGGTTGCCCAGGACCCTGTTGAGATAGCTTTTGAATTTCTCCATGGTCAGAGAGTCTACAACCTCCCTAAACAACCTGTGTCAGTGCTCAGTCACTCTCACTGCAAAAAACTTTTTCCTGATGTTCAGAGGGAACCTCCTGTGTTTCAATTTTTATCCATTGTCCCTGGTCCTGTCACTGGGCACCACTGAAAGAGCCTGACTCTGTCCTCACTTCAGGTATTTATAGATATTGATAAGATCCCATCTGAGTCTTCTTTTCTCCAGGCTGACAGTCTCAGTTGTCTTGGGCTTTCCTCATAGAGGAGGTGTTCCAGTGTCTTAATTATGTTTTTACCCTTCATTGGACTCTCTCCAGCATGTCTGTGTTTCTTTTGTACCAGGCAGTGCTTATTTCTACTTCTATGTTTTGTTGATAAAAATTCAAACTTTTTCTAGATTACTATATTTAATCTTGTGCAGGGTATTCTATGAAACACATAGTAGAAAAGGTGATAGGAGCTGATTTTCTCTGTCCACCAAAAAAATAATATTGCTTACTAGGTTTTAAAAGTGTCCAATCCTTACAATACTAAGGAAATAAAAACCAGAAATTGCCCTAGTACATGACCTTCTTCTGAACACAGACAAAGAGTACCATGCTGAAATAATCAGGATTTCCACACGCACAGCTCCTGAGAGACCACCAGGAGCAAGGTGGAGGTACATGGGCAATGAATGGAGAGCTGAGCCATGAAGACTGAAAAGGGAGTGAGAAAATCAAAGTACTTGTGCTCTTGCACATCTTCACAGTCTATTCCATGCTTTCCCAAAGCTCTAAGAAATGGTTGGGCAGTCCAATGTCTCAAATGATCACTGCTTTGGGAAGCAGAAGGTATACATGAATACAAGAAACTGAGAATATGAGAAAGACAACACACAACAGTGCCAAATGAAGCTTGCATTCCTAAGTGTGGTATTTTCAAGGGTAAAAATAAGAAATTAATAAATTTTCAAAAGCTTCTAATGTAATTTTTTTTAATAACATCATAAAATAAACT
Source organism: Pipra filicauda (assembly GCF_003945595.2). Lineage (NCBI taxonomy): Eukaryota > Metazoa > Chordata > Aves > Passeriformes > Pipridae > Pipra > Pipra filicauda. The sequence goes on from NW_024104432.1 coordinate 1,521,734, forward strand.
AATTGTGTATAGTATGTTTTTATGTGTTATAGACATAAATTTATTTTCCATGTTCCATATAGATTGTAAATGTGTCGTAGCATCAAAATAATAATTTTATAAAGTCAATATACTGCTTAGTATTATATTTACCTTATTATTAAAAAATTTAGAGGTATATATAAAAGCTGAAAAGCAGTGGCATAATTTTTATTCTCCTCTGCCTGCAAAAATAATTGTATTAAACTGGATGAATAATGAAAGGATGAAACACTCTGTATCATCATCATTTTTCTATAGTCATGTTTTATTAATCAAATTCATCAGTTTTTCTGTTTTCTTTAAAAATATTCTGACATTTTCAAGGATATTAAAATACAGGAGAGGGAGTGAGAAAGCAGGGCACGTGTCAGTAAGAGATCAGGATCTTACCATTGTAGCGTTTTTTGATTTTGATAGTTTACGTACGCTGATCTTAGGAAACTTGTTGAGGCATCCAAGCAAAATTGGCATAATTACATGGTAGCAAAAAATCAATATCTGCTCTGTACTTATTAAGTGCTATATCTAGGCCATGTACTGTGAAATCAAATCCAAGGCAGCTCACTTTTGGCACCCCAGGTCACCAGGTTGTTTTGTTACAAATGGAAAAAATGATACTTCCCAAGTCCAAGAGTGACAGTTCTTGTCCTAAGCTTGAGTTTTCTTATGGGCCTCTGAAGTGTGCATGAGAGTCACTTAGGGTCAAATCCCTGAAAGTGGCCTCATCCACCTCCCCTGTACACTGTGGGCTCACTGTGTTTTGGGATCCTACCTCTGGGACTGGGAAGAGACAGGAATCTCATGACTTGAACAGAGTCTGAAGGGAGGTGAATCCTGCCAGGCTGCACATCTATGTCATTGCTACCAGAGGTGAAGTGGCCAAGGGTGACTGTTTTGGGCTAGCAAAGGAGAAATTAATGTGGGGATCTTCTTTTGCAGTCTTAACCAGGTCCCAGACTTTTTTTTTCTGACTCCTGCTCCTTTTCATTCACATGCAGCCAAGGGCAGGTCTAAGTGTCCCTGGCTACCGTGCTGTGACCCTGTCTGAGCAAACACACCTGGTTTGACAGATGTGATTGCACAGTCCTTGTGAGGGAAAACATCTCCTCTGGATTTTGACACCCCTTTGGAAAAGTAAAATTAAACTTCTGGTTTAAAAAGGAAAGCAGGCTGTGCTTCCATCACATGCTGTGCTCTTTTGGTGCCATCCACCAAAGGCTCATTCAACTTCCCATCATCTCAGTTTGCGGATGTTGTACATACCTATACGAAGCACTGACAAGAATAAGGAAGTCGAGGGTGGGAAAAGCATCATCACCTCTTAATGGTTAAGAAACAGAGGGAGCAGAGCAAATGTTGGAAGAGAAAGTTAAAAGAGGGAAATTCTTTACCTTCTGATAGTTCCAAGTTTGGCACTACTCCTTGCTATAAAATTCTGAGGCTCAAGATACTTTTCTAAAATATATTTTCCTCTTTGCCTATTGAATAGAGAAACAGCTTCTGTCAGATGCTGCAAGTCTGACCAAAGGCCCTGGAGAGCATTGGCTAACTCTATTTTAAGAGAGTCTCAACTCCAGTGGTCCAAATTCACCTCTCCTTTTGTTGTGACTTCCTCTAAGATCGTGCCCTGAGGTTCAGTATCACCTTTCTGGAAAACCTACCTTCCATGCCTCCCAATGGCATCCTTGAGTGATCCTTGAGAATCACTGTGGGCATCCCAGCATGTCTGACTTTGGTTAAGCTTGTTGCAAAGCAAAGCATACTGTTTTTTGTTGAGCTAAAATGACAGCTGAAAAAAAAGGACATATAAACTATAAATTACTGACACATTTGTTGAGCTCACCAGGAATCCTGTTCAACAGAAGGTGCTGGGAAACACAAGGCTTGAGTTTACTTATCCTTTGTTTCAGATCAGGTCCTTTATGTTTCTTCATGTAGTTTGACCCACCTTTCCAGACATCCAGCAATAGGTAAAATGATTATGACAGTTACTCTGAGAAGGCAAACATTCCCATGGCCAAATATCTGCATAGCCAGCAGCAGAAATTGATATTAAGCTTCTACCACAATGACAGCAAGGAGCACATCGATATTCATATAGCCCTTCAGTGATGGTGGATACCCCTATGGTCACAGCATCTGCTGCTTGTTGGCTGTTGAACTCCCAGAGGAGCTCCTCATGGGCACTGTGAGCAGGTCAGCAAGTGCTGTGTCACTGCCTGGGTAGTAACTATTGTTCCCATGGTGTTTGTCAATGGACTGGTGGGGAAAAGCAAGCTGCCTTGGCAGGGTATAAATTCCCCTGTCCATATACCAGCTCTCCTTCAGCAGATGCAGAGCACAAGACATGAAGTTCCCTATGCCAGCTACATTCGCCCTGCTCCTCCTCTGCACCCCAGGCACAGGGGAGCGTGAATACACCTCTGTGCTTGCTGTGCCCAATGGAGGCCACTGGGGCAAGTGGGGCAGTCGGCAGTTTTGCCGCTATAGCTATGCCAATGGATTTGCACTGAAGGTAAAATTCTCTCCATTTCCTACCATCTCCTGTTCCTGCACCCTGGTCTAAAGCTCTCCAGCTCCCAGTACAGTCTTCTCCAGAGTCTAAGGACTTTCTGCAGAGTTTTTCTTCTTCTTGAGTATGGTAATATGTACATAAAACTGTGAGTCTTCTGGAACATATTGCCACTGTAGGTAGACCAGAAAGGAAAAATACATTTTTTTTTTTCTTCTTAGGCCAAGAGTTCTCCCATTAGATACAGTAAAAACAGAGTTACTGCCAGAATTCTTTTGCTGTCAGATAGGATAGAGGTGTGCTGGCAGTTGCATAGTCTGCATGTGGCGGATGTTGCTGAGAGAAGTCACGTCAGTGCTAAAATCTGCTGCTGGATTCAGGGAAAGAGACATCCTCCACCAGTGTCTCTCCTGGAGCTCTGAGACTCTGCCTTACCCATTGGGTCAGAAATAGAAACACAAAGAGCATGTTACAAGGGTTGTATAGGTTTCTAGTAACAGGCATCTTTTCCATGTACTTCCCAAAACATTTTCTCTTTCTCATTACAGAAGGGAGTGGGGACTGTTTATGACAGGCATGTCAAGGACTTTTCCTGGCTCTTCTCCCTCTTACCTTTATCTCTGCCTCTGTGTGACTTGTACTGCAGGTGGAGCCTGCCCAGTTTGGAAGAGATGACACCGCTCTGAATGGCATACGCCTGCATTGTCAAGATGATTCAATAACTGAGTCCTTGGTGGGGGAGTAAGTAACACTGTGTTTTCTCTCCTGTTTGTCATGCACCAGCTCACCAAACACCCATGGGTGTTACCATTTACAGGAGTCTCGTCTCTGACTTGCTTTGTATGTACAGTGCTGTAACATAGTGAATTAAAACAGGTGGTTGGGGCTTGTGTTCATTAATCTTTATGGTAATTAAACACAGTTACCTCACATTACTACTTTTTGTTTGCTCTTGAAATTTCTGCAGAGCACTGTAAACACCTGAAATATGGTCCCAGGCATAGAGTATTTCTTTGGAAATCTGCAACGTATGGGGCAATATGAGAAAAGGGGTTTCTAACCACACATTTTGAAACTGCTTAGGTGGCCCTGCTGCAGGGAACAGTACTGCACCTCTGGATAGCAGAGTGTCTGCCCTCCCCGGTGTCTGGTGTGCACTTGTTACATGTGTCAGGGATGCATCATAAAACATGTGCTCAGGCTGCCCTTGAAGTTTCCACCAGAACTGTAACTGTCCCGGTGTTTTTCTGATGAGATATCAATGAAGAAAAAATACACCCTTGGAAGACAAGGAAAAAAAAGGAGAAAATAAAGGCCCCAAACTGCAGCAGGATGCTGTGCTGGTCATGGCTGTGAGCAAGGAATTGTTAAGCTTCAGAGTAGCATTACAAGGAGAAGGAGCCCTTTTCAGCAGTTTGCAGAGCCCAGACATTCTTCCATTTGTTTTTTGTCAGGTGGGGTACCTGGACCATCTTCCAAGTTTGCCCTGGAGGCTACTTGACCTCCTTTTCACTGAGAACAGAGAAATCCCAAGGAGGAGGTGATGACACAGCAGCCAACAACATTCAGTTCAGATGCTCAGATGAAACTGTGCTAGTAGGTGATGGACTGTCGTGGGGAAGCTTTGGCCCATGGAGCACAAGCTGCAAGATATGTGGTCTCCAGACCAAGGTAGAGCCACCACAGGGGCTTAAGGATGACACAGCACTCAACAATGTGAAGTTCTTCTGCTGTAAATGAGCACTTACTCCATGTTCATCACTGCCTACACATTGCATATCCCACAGCAAATGAAGTATCAGTAAAGCTTTGCTCTAGCTTCCTACTGGGACATGTCTGTGATGTTTTGACTGCTTGCATCTTGCCATACTGGCCCATGTCTTAGATAATAATGTGTTTATGCTGTGCATTCATCTAAGTGTGGTACTGTATCATCTAAGTGGGCTGTATCTCCCCAGAGGGAGTGTGCTCTGCTGGCCCACCTAGCTGTTAGAGTAAACCATTTTCATAGGACTTGGGTTTTTTTGTTTGTTGCCTCTGGGCGTCATACTCTAAATAGAATGGGGAGAATCCAAATCAAAAATAAACTCTATGTCAATAATCCATTTTATTTATGCTCCAGTTTGCTGGGTAAGCTGGAAATTATTATCTTGTCCTGATGTGCTAGACGTAAAGAATGTACTCTTCATTTGGGGAAAAATCATGCCTGGAGATCATTACTGTGCATTGATGTCTGAGCCACGTGGAACAGCACAGAGCTGATGGTGGATGTTCCTTCTGCCAGTTCACATCCTCTCTCTCCTCAGCTCATACATAGCAGCCATCACCACTCTATCTCTTCATCCATGTAAATATTTCTTCCCATCGTTTACCTCAAAAAGTACTCAAATAATAACTATATTTTCTTTTATGAGAAATACTATATAACAGGCAAAGCAAGAACAAATTTGATAAATACTTTGGTTAAAAGAGTTTTGATAAAAATATCAGGGGTTTGCTTTTGAGTAGATCACTGCTCTCTCTATCCTGTGTACTGTCTCCGGTGGCAATAATCCATAGCTAATTCTTTCTGCAATAAAAGGTTTCTCTGCATCAGGGAAGTGATGAGTAGGAATTTTATTGGCAAAGCCAACAGCAATCATTGGATGTTTGGTGCTTGGTAATGTTGTCTAGTGCTGGCCCTTGGAGCACACAGTAATTTCTCATAATGCTTGTGTCATTTTGCCTTCCAGTCCCCATTTTGACCTCACAGGAATTTTCTTAGTGGTGGGTGATGAGTGGAGAAGCCAACCATATGGAACTCAGGACTGATTGCACCTACTGCAACCAAGTGGAGATAAAACATTTCTCTTGACTCTGTCTGTACTGCATAGGGTGTTGCTTCCCGTCTTTTGCCTCCTGAGGCACAGCTGGGATAAACTGATGCATCTCTAATGACATTATCCAAAGTTACTTAAAGTGAAGCACTTACCAAAGCCTCAGTAGTGCAAGAAGGTATCTTAGAAAGATTTCTGGATTTGAATGATTTTATTTTAAAAAAATTAATACGAAATTTTCCAGTCAGACCTTCTGCTTCAACTTTCCACAGGTCTGATTTGTTTCATCTCAGGATCTGATTTATTTCTTAACATTTTAAGTTGGTTTTCTATAATTTGATATTTCTAAGTGAGCCTTTAACTGCTTTCTGTCCTCCTCTTGACTGCAGACACTTTAAGTGTGCAACTGCTTTATCAAAGAAAAGCTTGTTTTGAAAAACCAACACAGTCAGCACTTGAAATACAAGGGATTATTAACTTCAAGGGAGCATTTTGTAACTTCCATCTCAATTTAGAAGTTTCTGAAAAAACTCTTATTTGTCATATATCCAGCTGTCTGTAAACATAGAAATCCCTCAAATCCCTCAGCTCTAGCATTTAGTTGCAAGAAAAAAAGCCAACAACAAAAAAACCCTCAAACCACAAAAAACAAAACCCCAACAAAAAAACCAACAACACCAAAACACCCTGCCCAACAAAATAAAAGAAAAAAGTTGGAACCTTTTTCTAACAAGTTGAACTAAACTAAATTAAATCTAAATTCTGATGCTATCGGAGTTAGCTGGGGTTAACAGTGACCACACAGAAACTTACTTTCCAAAATGACCCTTTTCAAACCTCACACATGGAGATATCTTAATTTGAATCTAGTTGCTTGGCTTCCATTTTCTTATGAAATAGGAATAATTTAATCTTGCAAACTGACATCCAGTATAATTAGTGAGATGATATTTGAGGGCATAGAAAAAAAATAGCTGTACTGATGTAAACAAAGCAGGCTTCATTTGATGAAAGTGAACAGGAATCATGGTAACATGATTATCTGGATTATCTGCATTATCTTCCAAAACCTGGGGAATCCCTTTGCTCAGGCAGAGGCAGGTAGCTGCATGCACTCCACAGAAGTCTTGGAGGGCCAACTACTGGTCACCTTCCTCCAGAATATGTAGGACAAAACTCATCAATTATTTTATACTACAATACTCTATGATCATGTCACCAGCAAATGTGGCAACATGACATTTCAAGTGCTTTTTTTCCTCACTGTGTGAGTAAGTTGTATCTCTTGGAAAGATATGCTGTGTGAATCCAAGTTGTGCGTGGAGCCAGTTATGTGTGGGAAAAGAAGTCTGTTAGTTTCTCAGTTCTCCAGGTGGAGCTAATTCTTGGAATGATCATTACCACTGAGCTAAAGTGCTTAAAAGAAGGAATTATTTTCTTTTTGAGTGATTTGTTCAAGGAGCAGTGCCTGTTTTCTTATGTGTGTGTATATGTGTGTATATGTAAACAATTGAAAAACTTGAACTTCGTATTGCACATTTCTTCTCCAGAGGGTAGGCCAGGCTGGAAGACTCTGAACATCTGATACTTCTCTGCAAATGAATGACTCAGTTAAATTTTGAGGTTTCACTTGCAAAGAATTATTCACAGCACCACCAAAACTGAGCTGTTATGCTTCTGTGTAGTACCAGGTGTAACATAGCTTCCTACCAGTGCGTGAATGGACACTCCAAATGAGAACTGTTCCAAGAGATGTTTGGAAGACAGAATACCACCTCCTCTTAACGTACTTTCTTCTGTACTAATCGGCAACTTCAAAATCAAATGGGTATGTTTTTGTGATCTGAATATTGATGAAAAATTTCCAGATTGGTCTCCACTGAATAGTCCACTCACAAAACAGGAGTCATACACAGAAAAGATGGGGTGGGACCTGAAAGCAGGTGTCAGCCACTTGCTTCATTCAGAGTGGAGGAATCAGAATTTTTCAACAGAAATAAAGGTATAAAAACATTACCAAAGTGTACTGTAACTGGAATCTGTGAGTAGCTACATCTTCATCACTTCAAAAAGCCACTGTGTGTCTCTGGCACATCTAGGAGTTGGGAACATGTTACCAAAGAAACAAACACACAGCTCCTATGCAATATTAATGGGACTAGTGCCAAGACCAAGGACCAAGCAAGAATTATCCCTGAATCTACTGTTAATGTGGCAATTTTGGATCTGAAGTATGAGTAGGCTTGGGGAAGGCAAAGAGGAGTTTTCCACCAAGCTATGCATATGTGGCACAGTTCCCAGGGAGGCTGGCAGAAGCAGCAAGTCTGGAGCTTTCCAGAAGTGATTTTTTTAAAGCCAATCCTATTGAATAAGCCTGAATCAGACCCAGAACAGACATGCTGTTAGTTGTGCTCCAGTGAACCTAACTTTGAGTCTGCTTCTAGAAAGCTGACCTTAGAAATCTTAGCCTTTATGGCTTCATTGTTCCTGTTGCAAGGAAAATAGATATCCCATCCATCACAGGTGTTCTGAAGCTTAAGTTATTAGTTTTTGTGAGATGTAGAGAAAACATCTGAAGATACCTTAGCTACATACAATTTTTAATACTATATATGAAGAAGATTTGCACCACGCAGCTCATGCTCAGTGTCATAGTTAGCAAGTGTTGCAACCCCATAAAGCCAGCCCTAATTAACTAGTGTGATTGCCAGTGAGGAAACAGCTGAAAACATCCATTCTAGAATTTTCTGAGTCTAATTATTTGGAAATCTTGTACAGAACGTGAGCAGCAGAGAACATTAACCTATGGGTCATGAACAGAAAAACAGCAGGGCTTGAGAGAGGTGATTAATGAAGGATTGAATTCTGACTTCCATTCTCCCTCACAACACTGAACCTGTGGACATGCCTTTGTCCCACAGGACTGAATATCTATGGTATTGTGTTTGAATACTAACATTTTGTATGAGAAGTTGTTGCACGGTTTGTACCTGCCTGCTTTGTCTTCTTCTCCGTAGAAAGGGAGCTTACCCAAGGCAATCCAAGCTCCTGCAAATAATGTTGGAAACTGTTGTCCTAGCAGGAATGAGGTAGAAACTACCTCCTAGTCTCAGTGAAAGCTGGGGGAAAGGAATGAGCTGTTGGGCAATTCAGAAGCACAATTAGTAGAAAGGTGGCAACACCACATGTATAGAAACCATATTTCTCTTGGAATCCTTCTTAGGGAATTTTGGTTTTGGTGCATGTTTCCTTAGCTTTCCATATCCCACCAGAGCAAAACTTGGAAGATGTCAGTCACCTCATAAACCCTTAAAACACAGACTGACTCTGTATATCTTGATGTCTTCTGCAACAGGTCATGTAGCTGGGTGACATTTGACTGCACCAGCAACTGGGCCTCTCCAGCCAAGAGTAACAACTATCCCTTTTTGATCACTCGAAACCGCTTCAACAGCAGTGGTGCGGTAGTGGTAGTTTGGTGCACTTCTTAATGAACATAAACTATCAAAATGGACATCAATGGCATCTTTAGTGCCTGTGTAGCAAAGAAAAAAGTGAAGGTGCTGCAAGAACACACACACGAGTTTATTAACTCAGACTGTGGAAAAGGATGTTTTCAGAGGTACCGTGACAGCACGAGAAATCAGGTTACTGCTTGAGTCTTTTCAGGATCAGGCCCTCAACAGATCTGAGATAGCCCCTTTGTGTTGCTGCTGTTCTCTTTTTCAGGGGGAGCATTCTACAGCTGTTTGTGAATGACTTAGAAATTCATGGACAAAAATGTACATGACTGACTTCGTTTAAATCCAGAAAGGGCCACTCATACCCTGAAAAACAATGTATCTCCATGCAATCAAAAATAATTTAACCAATTGCACTTTTTCAACAGTAAGAGCAGATTAAAAAATCAATCCCCCAATCCAATGTTGTGCCTAGAATGCACTTCAATCCCTACTCCAGCAATTTTTTTTTCATGTCAGTGGAATTTTTATATTGAAGTAACCAGAAGTAATTTAGAAAACAACTTTCCATCTCAGCTTTTGCCACTTATCAAATAAGACCAGCTTTATTATTTCTGGTTTATTACCATAGCATCCTCAACATGGCTAGAATGGCTGTCAAAGGGAAAACCTGAAATAGATTCTAAAAGTTTATTTGAACATCTTTTCTGAGGAGAAAATAAAAAAATAAATTCTGACTCCTTCTAGCTACAGTGTTTGTGCTTCTTTGCAACAAAAAAGTGTGAAGCAGTGTGAAGGGGACAAAGCTCTTTTAATTTTAAAGGAGACTTCCATCTCAGATAAAGTAGTAACTAAGTGAAAAAAATATAACTTCTATTCTAGGTGTTTGCAAGCAAACACTTTGGAACACTTCATTGTTTTATGGAAAAAAACATAAAAAAAGTTTCTCCTCTGGGTCACACTGGAGTCAGTGAAGTTACAAATGTATAAAGTAGGGGATAAGTTAGAAAAACAAAAAGTTGGGAATCATTACTGTATAATCTACCTGATGAAAAATTTCCTTTCAAGTCTAGTCAAATGGCTGTAACTTTCCACGTGAGATTATAACACCCAGGCTACCCTGCTAAGTAGTTATCCAGCAGAACCTGCTGAGTCTCAGTCTTATTAGAGGTGTAAGAAATCCACTGGTGTCCTCCCAGACTTTAAAACCCAGTTGGAAGTTTATCAATGAGTTATCTCAGAGGTGGCTCACCTTGAATGAGATACAGTGTCACACTCTTGCTTGTTAAACAGGCTTTTATATAAGTGTTATGGTTTCCATAGAAACCTAACTAAATATTTTCTCCAGCATAATCCCAAAGGCTTTCACAGACCTGGAAAATACACAGTGAATAGTCAAATAATTTTTTTGTGCTGACAAAAAGAATGCCACAGTTGTCACCCAGCCAAATTACTCACATGGGGTAAAATAAGTTTAAATCGCACATGGCAGAATTGCCCTGCAACATTCAGACATTTTCTGGAATCCCATTTCACTGAAACTTAAGTTTTAAAAAGTTCTAGTGCAACCTTACAGAACTGTGTGAGTTATAGATGGGAAAGACCTTAATTGTCTTCCCAAAGCATGTCGGCAAAACTCACGGGAATAGAAACAACAATTATGCTGATGATCTCTTCCCCCAGGCCTGTAGTGTTTCCCGTTGAGCATTTTCTAGTGTTCTTTGTGTCGAGTTTTAAATGTTCCTCTTAATGGCTGGGACTATCAGCATGTCACAGAGATTTTCTAGGCAGAAGAATTTCCCCTAACAGCCCATTTACAGGGTCCTCTTGGGTAATTTCACCCCATTTCTCTTAGCAGTTTAGGAACCCATTCACTTTTCTAGGTCATGGCTGAAAATACTTCTTGATAGTTTTTTATAACAAAGATGGGGCTGATCTGTACTAATTCTTTAATATTTTATAGGCATTTTAATGCTTTCAACTAAAAGAAAGGGAGGAAATAAGCTTGATAACTGGACCCTGACTGTTAGCTCCTACTTGGCTCCTTGGGTGAGTTTTCCCAGCCATCTTTATTTTTTTTTCTCTTTCTCCTTCTTTTTCTGTCTTTATCTTTTTTCCTTTTTTCTATTTTTTTTTTTTTTTTTAGTGTTATAGACTTGGATAATATAAAAGAGTTTTGGGGCTGTTTGTGGGCTGTATGTTTTGCTCTTTCAGTGCTCAGTTGTGCTGGTTTTATGTCAACTGAACAGACAAAACAAAACCAAAATGGTTCAAGTTTTTTATTAACTTTGTACTCCCCAACTAATTTTTAATCTCTGTGATACTTAGAGAGGTCCTCTATAGACTTTTCGCTACCTCTCTGTCTCCCCAGTTAGTTTTACTGTCTCCTGCTTTATGACACTACAAAGTAAAAGAAATTTCCTTTATAATTTTTCCTGACATTGCTAATACAGCACACAGAATCATTTTTTTCTCACCATTAGAGCACAAATCCACTAAACACATTGGAATTAATATTTAGGGTAAGATTTGCTGGATGCTTTAACAAGGCAGTTTGAGTGAACATTGAGATCCTGAGGCATTTACCATGAAGCCTTCCCGTTCTCCTTGTAGTTCTGTATGTTTTTTATTGAGTCACTGCCTGTTCAGTAACTAATCTGTCACGAGGCTTCAAATGCAGAGTTCATGACCAACAGAGTTTCCACAGATGGTCTACAAATATGCAAGGCCAAGAAATGTTGGGCTTGATGCTGCCTGTAGCAAGAAGCATGCAGCAACTTTCCTTGCTCAGGCAATTCCTATCCTATGGGTAAAACCTGGTTTAAAAATAAGGAAAGTCTACAGCATAAAATACTGGAAAAAAAATAAAATCTAAGTAAAGTCTATAAGAATAAGGGATTTTAGAAAACAGATCAGGCTGTGCAGTGTGGTGCCCGATATATCATCCAGTGGTCAAGATGTTGTGTTGGTGCTGAGGAAATATCATCTCTCTGGGTTTATGCTTTCAAACCAAGGACTGTGCTGAACATGAGCCGGCAGTGTGTCCAGGTGGCCAAGAATCCTGGTCCGTATAAAAAAATAGTGTGGCCACCAGGACCAGGGCAGTGATCATCCCCCTGTACTCGCCACTGGTGAGACCACACCTCAAATCCTGCATTTAGTTTTGGGCTCCTCACTACCAGAAAGACATTGAGGTGCTGGAGTGTGTCCAGAGAAGGGCAATGGAGCTGGGAAGGGTCTGGAGCACAAATCTGAGGAGTTGTATCTGAGGGAGCTGAGGTTGTTTAGCCTGGAGAAAACGAGGCTCAGGGGGAACCTTATCTGTCTCTACAACTACCTGAAATGAGGTTGTAGCCAGGTGGGGATCAGTCTTTTTTCCCAGGCAACAAGGGACAGGACGGGAGGAAATGGCCTCAATCTGCACCAGGGGAGGTTTAGTTGGACATCAGTGAGAATTTTTTCACTGAAGGGGTGGTTAGGCAATGGAAAGGGCTGCTCAGGGAGGTGGTGAAATCAACAGCCCTGGAGGTGTTAAGAAACAACTGGAGATAGCTCTTAGTGCTGTGGTTTAGTTGGTGTGGTGGTGTTTTGTCGAAGGTTGGACTTGATGACTTTGGAGGTCTTTTTCAATTTTAACGACACTGATTTTAGGAGAATGATGTCTTACAGGTCTGTGTTTAACCTTGCCTACTGTTTACTCTGTTCAGGAATGTGAGCAGAGCAAGCTGAAACAAAATCCAGATGAAACTACAATGAGTCATCTAATCAACACTGTATGAAGTTCTTTTTTTTTTGGAAGTTTAAATATACAGTGCTGCTGCAATTCAGTTAAGCAGTTGAAAATAGGCTTAATGTAGGTGCATGGATAGTTCTGTCACTTAAAATTAAACAGAAGCAAGTGCTTTATTAGATTTGGGCTAAATTTGCTTGCTAAAATTATTTATTGTGAATGACAGATATCTGAACAGCAGTGCCCTCCGGTGGAATATACCTGAGTGAATATGTAATCTATAGTCCATCAGTGACAACGTCCTTGTCTTCTGGTTCTGTTATAGGAATAAACCTGAGATTTATCAATGACCTAACCCTGTTCATTCTCTCTCTAAAGGGGAAAATGCAGTTCTTTCAGCTCGGATTAAGGTGATACATTTCAGTGAGAGAGAGAAAAATCTTTTGAGGAGCTGATTAGCTGCTGGCTGTGAATGACCAGTGGGTGTTGATGGGAAATAATGGCTTGGTTGCAGCTCTCCAGACACGGAGTTCTTACTGTGCATGCAGTCCCTTCTACAAAACAGATGGTCTAGTCCACAGCAGAGTCAGGTCAGTGTCAAGAGCTGGACACAAATCTCCCAGACTCCATATAAGCTCCACATCATGTGGGAGCATGGCACAGTCAGCTCTCATTACACCCCTGTGAATGAACTCGATGCCTTCCCAGCTGGGCTGAAGCCAGATTGGCTGGTGGAGACCCGAGGAATGGCAGCTGCTCTGGGGACTCTCTGCTTCCATGAGGGAAAATCCCTCCCCAGTTCTCTGACTCTCCTGCATGCTTTCCTCGAGGCAGAAGGGAGGGGGGGTGGGGAAGTAGGTCTGTCCCTTATGTGCTCCTACATGGGAGAGGAGGAGAGGGGTGAGCTGTCCTCTTTCATCCTGGGAATGACACCCAGCCCATCAGGAGGGCTGAGCTGCAGCTTTGAGTTGCTGCAACAATCATCAGGGAAGTTACCTGGGCTTGAGAGGGGACACAAATATTGTCTTGAAGCTAAAACAGATTGAGAAGCATTTGTGAGCTTGAAAGCCAGGGGACTAGTTTAGGCTCTGCCTGTAGACAAAGGAAACTGTCTAGACTAGTGGGACCGAACCATCGCATGGAGACAAGAGTGTCTCAATGAAGGAGAGGGAAACCTAGACACCTGGCTTTGACTGGGCATCATCTGCGGTTGGAGTAGATGATCATAGTAGGTCACTTCAAACTGAACTAGTCTAGTCTAGTCTAGTCTAGTGTAATTAATCTATTCAGTTGCATGTGGCTACGGTTAGGTGAAATTAATCCTGCAGCACTCTAGCTGAACTTGAGTCTGCTTTAGCCTAACTAGCTGTTGACACATCAAAATATTCAAGCAGTCAATACACCTGCTTGACATTGGCTGGGGAGCCAAGTGTTTGCCCAGCTTTGGAGGTGGGCTGAGGGGAAGTGCATCTGAGACAGTGTGAGCTTCCGAAGTGATGTTTATCACTTCCAATAAGCTTTCTGCATTTGTGGCTTTGCTCCTTTGAACTTTCCTAAAAAGAAGCTAACCCGAATACATCTCTTTGAACTGCAGATATCGTAAGGAACCTGCAGGTAGCGCTGTTATGTATGTTATACATATTCCCACTGTGAGAAACCATCCTGATCTCAAATAGCCTAGAGTCAATAGAGAAGAAACATGAACAGGTAATGGGGGGTAGTGAGACAATGTCTTTGATGGTGTCCAACAAATCAGTGGAAGAAATGATGGCATAAAAGCTGAAGGAAAAACAGGAGTGAACAGGCTATTATAGTTTAACTTCTTCCCGAGGAGAGCCTGGGGTATTTTTGCATAGGTATTTGTAATATTCAGTCTGCATTATAATTGTCCTTTGAAGGACTAAGCTTCATGAGATGAATAAAGAACAGTAATACAATGACATAATTTAATTTCAGAGTATATTTCATATAACAACATGACAAGTGTCTTGTTCCCATTAGCCTTGGAGGCTGTGTCCTTGATTTCAACACTGCATTGATGCTGTGGGAGCATTATTAAACTGGTAGTGATATGGAGTGCCAGACTATCTGCTGTACTGAGAGGGATGCACCAGTTTAGAGTGGTGCTGCCTGCCAGCATTGCCTCTGAATGTAGGTAAATACAGGCCACAATCATGGATTTTAATGGCTCTGTGAGATGTCTGATGAAAAGTGTTTCTCTGAGACGTTCTTATGAACATTTCTCCCAATTTCTGTTAGAGAGCATTAAATAAGAGGAGTCACTGTCATATATGATATATATCCAAATTAAATAAGGAACAAAGAGCTCAGCAGAAAGAAAGTGCTTCTCTAGTGTCACTGCAAGTACATGCCACCTCCTAGAATGTGAGAGAAAGGAAAAAGCATTGTAAAGTTCCATAAACAGTAGTTAAATCCTTGCTAAAGACCAGAGACATGCAAATGCCACTGTATCCCTTCCAAATTTTAGAGTTACCTCCTAAGAAAAAGCTATTAATCAGAGTAAGCTGCAAGTTGGTTTTCATCCTTTGGCTGATCCAAAAGGCCAAAGCTGGATGACCATTTCATCTGGAGGCGAGCTTTCCCAAGACATAGCTTTCCCAAGACATAGGACTGCAGACACTGCAGATCTGGTGACGAGTGCTGGTCAGAATTTTCAGATGTGAAAAGAGTGGAACAACAAGGGAAAATCTTGATCCATCTTAGAAAGGAAGATCACTGTCCCTACGACTGATATCAAAACAGACCCATCACTGCCAGTGGCACTTTTCAGCTTCCTTAAAATCTCTAGGCACTGGGGGACACCTAACATGTCAAGAATTTCCAGAGCACTAAGAATGTATATTTTCCTTCTTTGTAGCAGTGACAACCACAAATAAGTACAATTTCTGCTTAGATTAAAGGACAAAGGCCCCTAGGAGTCCAACATCTTGGGAAAGAGATGTTCAGAGCTACATATCAGCAGCCTAGATGACTATTTACCATGATGTTGCAGCTTGAAGTGAGTTTTGCTTTTATGACCAACTTTTGATTCGGCACCACGTACCTGTCTGATGAATGCCTGTGAGCCAAGAGCCAGCTTTGGGTTAGGGCTTGGTTTGGGAATGCTTTAAAACCTGGATACTTTTTCTGGACACCTATTAAGGAGACTCCTAGAGCTATTTTATCAATAACCGTGAGGGTACAAAGTACTGTGTCAAACTCATCAGAGTTTTCCTACAGCATTTTTCTCCCATAGACCCTGAGAGCCATCTCCAGGTGATCTTCAAAAGAAGTACTGCTTAGTGTGTTCTAAGTCCTTTTAAGCACTCACAGGAAAGGAATTATTTACTCATCACTGGAGTTGAGATATGCCATCCATGTGCTCACTCACCCTGCATCCTCTTTACTCTCCCTCCAAGCCCTGGGTCATCCAGATGACTGCTGTGTGCCAACTGAGGCAACAGCCCAGCCATTAGTCACTCTGTGGAGCACTGGGGCTGTAAGATACATCTGTACTCACCCAGGTACAGCAAAGGTAAAACGTTTCCAAGCTTTCTGCAGGCTGTTGCTGGAAAGGAGAAGAAACCTGAAAATTGGCCTTACCTGCAGGAGGATCTCTCTGACGCGTTGGCTCTGCCAGGTTGTTGTCTTCACCTCCATGAAGTGGAATTTTGAGGAGAGGTGCATTGGATCCCTGATGGCAACAGCTGTCTCCTTGCACACTGATTCCTTTGTCATCAGTGACTCTGACTAGAGAGCACATTGTGACCTGTGAGTTGTCTTGTCAATGTGCAAGTGCTGGCTGTTAAAACTGGCAGAAGAAAAACAGCAAATATCTAAGTTTCCAGCCCAGAGAGAGATTCCTCTCTGTTGAGCTTCTGGCTGGGGCTAGGGGATCATGAAATAGGGTGTACAAACACAGTGTGCAAACAGTCTCTGACTTATGTTGAAATGGTTTGTTTTGTTAGCTGATAGCACGAGCCATGTGACAGCCACTGACAGTGCACATGGTGCATAATCCCTGCAAACAGCTATCCTGTCAGGCTCACCAGTTAAACAATACCTAGGGAACTATTGCAACAATTTCTCCTGAATGTTTGCCACAGACACAATTTATATCACTGGTAGCTTCGGGGTAATTTCAAGGGTCTGTATTTAGAGGACTGGGAAATTTTGTCCAGACTAAAAACCAGAGAGCATGATCTAGTAACTCTTCTCAGGAAACATGCATCTTTAGATCCTATTTCTTTTTGGGTTTTACTTGGGCTTATTGAATCAAGTGAAAACAAACTATAGCTTTTTATTTCTATTTGTGTATCCACATGCCCTTTACATGGTGTCTGAGTGATGGAGGGGTTTGGATTATGTTGTGTCCACCCGGACAAGAAGCTCCAGTGCTACTAAGGTACAGTCACAACAAGAAGACATAATAAAGAGGGTGAAATGTGAAACCAAACAGGACATCAGCATCAATCCTATTCAGCAGCTGATTCTGATCAGTGGTGACATGCTGCAGACTGCTATTGCTGTCTGCCTACCAATACTGTGTGTCTCTGTAGAAGGATGCTAATGCGAAATAGGCCTGTAACACAGAACTGGAGGAAAAAGGTCAAAGAATTGCAAATTGTATGGAGATATATGATTTAGACATGATGGGGCCTGATAAGCACTAAGCAGGGATTTTACAGACTATGCTTCACACTCAGCTCTGTGAAATGTGCTGTCACTTACCTGCCATTCATATGCAGACTGTCCTTTTCCATGCTACACTTCTCATCCTTTTCTACCTTAAATGAAGATCCACCTTCTCTTCTTGCCATTTCAACCAAAAACGATAATGAGGGAGATCTGCATTAACTCAGTATCTGCTGTTAATCTCCACTGAGTGTACGAGTATGCATGAGCCCCCTCCTGCTCTTCCAGACAGCTCTGACTGATGTACCATACTCCTGCCCTGAGAGCCTGAGAGGAGGCTTCTCTTCTGTCCTGCTGCAGGGTTGCCTGCTACAGGGCTGCCACTCTTCACCTTTACTCTTCATCTTTTCTGCCATCTGCTCTGCTCAGACCTCCCTGTACACTGAGGCCAATAGGAAAATCCCTGCCATCAGTTAGATGGCATAGCCGCCATATCAGACATGAAGATGTGGAGCAACTAAAACATTCTGTAATACTCTGTCTCATAGCTCTGCTCCTCAGCTGTGGGTGTTTTATCAGCCATTACCCTGTCCACAGATTGTAATAGCATGTAGGAATGTGTGTCCTCTAACAGCTCGTTGTTTAATTTGTCTTAGTAATTATGCTCATCTTGTTTTAAATTAAAAATTTGGCTCAAAAAAGTTAATTCCACATATATGGCAAAATCTCGCAAGAAAGCTGGGGAGGGACTTTCTACAAGGGCATGTAGTGATAGGACAAGGGGTAATGGCTTTAAATTGAAAGAGGATAGGTTTAGATTAGATATTAGGAAGAAATTCTTCACTATGAAGGTGATGATCAACTGGAACAGGTTGCCCAGAGAAGCTGTGGATGTCAAATCCCTGAAAGTGTTCAAGGTCAGGTGGGCTGGAACTCTGAGCAACCTGGTCTAGTGGAAGGTGTCCCCATCCACAGCAGGAGGTTTGGAACTAGATGATTTTTAAGGTCCCTTCCAACTCAAACCTTTCTATGATTCTATGATTTCAGAGCTCTGTGGTATCCTGTCTGCATCATGAAGGTCAAACAGTGTTCATGAAAAATGTGTGCATTAAATGGAAAAAACACTGGCTCACCGGCACGCTGTGAGGGGCAGCAGGGAATGGGGAACCAGCAGGGTGTGGGCTGCACCCACTGAAATGCTCCATGGATTGGTACAGCACTCAAAGTGCAGCAATAGTTTTGCCAGTGTTCTCAAAGCAAGTCTAAAGCCACTGACAACAAGAAAATCTGCAGATGATGCTGGTGCAATATCAAGCAGTGGGAAGAGCTGGGCAGCCATTCAGAGCTGGAGAATTTGCATATGCCCAGGAAAAAGCCATTTTCCCTGGTGCTGTGCTGGCCTTTGAGGCTGGCCACATTGTCAAAAGTGTGGTCAGCCCACGTGGCTGGGATAGCTGCGAGTGCTTGGGGCAGGCTTGGGAGGACATGGTGGGCAATGTCATGTAGATGCTGTCAAGCAGGTGGGGTGGCCTGGGATTCTTACCACAAGGTCCCATCAAGGAAAAACTTTTGCTGAGTTGCTGCAGGAGCAGATAGGATTTTCATACAATCACCATTTGGATTGTTCATGAAGGAAACATGAAGGGAGGGTTCATCATGAAGGGAGGTGGTGGTGCTTTAGAGTACTTCTCTGAGTAGGGCCAAGGTTTTCATACCAGATCCACGGGGCAGGGGACAGTAGCCTAGGAAGCAGATGCTTGAGAAAGGATCATGTGACGCAGTGTCAGCCCCCTCTGAGACACTTTGAGAAAAATGCATTTTCTGTGTGCCTCAAGAGAGGGGTAACAAATAAGTCGGGACTGATCTGTATGCACAGCATTGGGAGACCATACTGAGAATCTCTGAGTGGTTCAGAGGATTCAGAGGATTAGAAGCAGATGTGAGCTAGGCTATTCTGCTTTCCTTTTAGTCACTGAAGGTACTTTTGGAGAGGGACATGTTGCATCCTATCTTGGGCTTTATAAAGGATGTAGAAGCGCTGCTGAAGATACAGAAAAGACAAAGGATGTAGTATGTAGAGGAAATGCTGAAATGTGGGAGCTTCAAAGGTTTTGGGATGTTCAGACTGCTGGAAATAAAAATGAAACATTGTTTGATTGTGACCTGGAAAACCTTGACAAGAAGAAAATACCAGTTAGTGAATGGCTCATTAAGCTCAGGTCAGAGAAAGGTATAATGAGTTCCAGTGGTTGGACACTGGAGATGGAAAATTTGAGTAAGAAAAAATAAAGTGTTGATATGAACTTGACATGAGTAGCTACTAGAGCAGGCAGTCAGGGAAGGAGCAGGGTCTCCACTTCCTGAGGACTGCCAGCATCAGCAGGATACTTCTCTGCAAGACTCTCGTCAAACACATTGCTAGGCTCGAGGAGGAAAACAAGAATATCACGTAGTAGCTGTAACATGTGTGGTGAGGTGAGGGAAACTGCTGGTCCCTAAAGGGCTTAAACTCTCTGGATCAGTGAGTGAAAGGAGTAGAATCTCATTTCATCTTGCTGCAGTCATCAATTGTTTTGTTGAAAGTCCCCAATTTAGACATATGGGTCAAGCAGAGGGACATATAAAAAGGTTTGTGGGGTATAGTGTCTGTCACTGCACTGAGCTGGATTCCTATGGGAATTACAGAAATGCAAAATCTAGTTATTAAATTAAATTAGTACCACTAAGGTGTCAATAGATAGACTCATCTGGTTTTCCAGAAGGAAGACTTGCTGCTAGAGCTGCCATTTTCCAGTAAAAATAACTATTATGTACCATGTATGCTTTTTACAGTCACCCATCAAATACCAGCTTATACCAAGAAATGGTTTGAATGGGAGATACAGAAAATAGGACAGCCTAATCAGAGGTAGGCTGAAATCAAGGTCACCATACCATATTCCATGTTGAGATACAAACCAGCTATTCTCTGGGACAAGAATGCAAAAGTTTTTCAGCATGCAAATTATGCCGCAAATATTTGTATCGTGTTTTTGTGGTGCTTCCCCTACCCCTGCCTGCTGTCCCCGACCTAGAGGCTCTCTGTGCTGATCTCTGTGTCAGGTAAAGGCAAGTCACTTCTCTTGCTTGTGCCTCACAAGGAAGGTCATCAGGGATTTACTGGAATGACATGAGAGCATTTCAGACCTTATATGTGCGTTCTCAGCTTCACCCCAGCATTAACCCGTATCCTAGTAGAATAAACTAGTTTCAGCTTTATGCCATTGGTTCCCCTGCAATACCAAATCCAGGAAAAAAGGTTGAATTGACTTCCCAAAAAACCAAGTCAGACATTCAGACATTCATTTGGTGCTCGCCTTAATTTTCACACTGACAAGATATATGCGATAGTTTTAGAATAAAAAGTAACTAGCAAAATTTACAAATGAACAAACCCATTTGAAATGGTCTGACTTTCTCTGGAGAAAAGCTTTTTTTGTTTATTTTTTTAAAGAAAATCAGACAAGGATTTTGGGTGACCAACAAGTTCAGAAAACAAACTGCCGGTGTTATGCTGAACTGGTCTATCAGTATGGATACCAAGAGGCACTCTGCTCATCATTTACACTGAGAAGGAACGATTTCACATGCTAATGTCCTCTCTCAATCAATGTCCTACAAATGGAATATAACAGCATCTTGCAGTTTTGCCTGGATGCTTGCAGTTGTACAAGAAATTCACACTAAATTCTCACCTTTGTGACCTGAGAAGAAGGTAGGTTTTTAAAAAAGACCCCAAACTACCTCTGAGCACAGCAACCCCTGGAAGATGTCTTATCTTGGTGTTGAATCATATTATTTTCAACAGGGTTCATGTCAATTTGAAAGAACATTTTAAAAAGACAGAACAGTTCCTCAGTAATTATAGCTATGCCAACCTAATTTACAAACTCCCATAAGTCTGTTGACACATGGTAATAGTGGTATTTAATCATTATTCTAATATCAAATTTCTACTGCTTTGGTACCTTTGGTGCCTTTCATTGCCAATTTCATCCTAAGCACCCTTTCTTTTTCAAAAATGGGAAAAGGAAAAATTTCTTCAAGACATGAGTGTCTGGAAATGCACCATGGTACAGGTTTCATTCTCCTAGGATAGTCAAATGTTTGTGTCAAAACCTTTGTATTTTCCAATACAAATAGAAAGGGGAAAGGGAAAAGGGGAAAGGGGAGTGGGAAAGGGAAAAGGGGAAAAGGGGAAAAAGGGAAGGGGAAAGGGAAAGAGAAGGGAAGGAAAGGGGAAGGGGAAGGGGAAGGGGAAGGGAAGTGGAAGGGGAAAGGATGATACCTAATTGACAACTGCTCAGGAACTTAGACTGGTCACAAAAATATAGATTCTCTGTCCCCAGTGATCCAGAATGAAGTTAGTCATTCTTAGATACCCTTGAGAAAGTCTGAAAGTCTGATTTAAGAAACAAAAAACTGAAAACTTACTTTCTTTTGCATCACAGTTTGCCCATGGGGGAACCACCAGATGCACTATTGAGAGCAACAGAGGGCAGACAGATCTCTTGGTACTAAGTGAGAGCCATAAGTCAACCACTTCTGTTCTTGATGCTGCAGTTATTCAACACATTCTTTAAACTATGTGTCAGTTTTTCCAAGACAGATCAAATTAAAATCTCTAAAATTCAATCCCTAAATATGCTTATTTTAAAAGAACCAACAACCATCACCACAAAGGGTTGCTGCCTCTCTTACAAGCAACAATCCTTTTATCAAGAGGAGTAATAAGGCAAAGTATACACAGCCTTTCTACCCATGGTGAAATTCTTAGTTAGCTCAGAGCACACACAGAGCTCTGCTGGGGCCATGGGCAATGCTGGGGTTCAGACTGGTGAGCCTGATTCTCAGATGAGTTTTGCTCCCCAGGACATGCAGAGAGCCCCAGGACTAGTAGGAAGGCAGAAGCAGAGCTGAGTGGTTGGATGTGCAGCACAGCACTGGGGTGCTTCTTGCCCCTGGACCTGCTCCAGACAAACCTGGCCCTGGTGAAGCGTCAAAGGGAGGCTGGGTGCAGCCATATATTTGCATGGGTCCTGCACTCACTGTCAGTTGCTGGAGTCAGAGTTCTCTGTCCACACCCTTGGGCTGAAGCAGAGTTAGTGAAACCTAACAGGAACAAGAAAGGAAAAAAAATAAAAAAAATCATACATCTAAGAAATTAAATACGTGGTTTGAAATATTTTTAGTAGAATTAAATTGCATTTGGAGCTTTCCCTCACATCAACCAAGACAGCTATTAAATATCTTTTATGTGAACTGTAGGAAGATTTGATGCTATACACCATTAAAACCAAATATTATAATTAATTTCCCCCCATGGCCAGTATGAACATCTTATTAATCATGCAGCACCCACTGCAAGCTATTTCTAACATACTGTTTTTGTCCAGTCCCCTAAATTATTGCAATCCATCTACTACTTAAATTTCCTGTAATGGATTGCAAGAAGTCCTCTGTGCAGCATACCGAGTGATCAGAACTGGATTTTTTCCTGCCTTTTCAACATTTTCACGCATTATTTTAATGATTCATGTGCTTCAGTTTTTTCCACGTGTGCTTTAGGGAAAAATGAAAATAACCCACCTCCAGCATAGGCTCAGACTCTCAGGAGAAACTGCAACTTTTTGTTGTTATTCTAAACAAGATTTTCTATTGAAGAAGATCCAGTTAGAGTCATTCCTGTTCCCTGTGTCCTCTGGGCAGGAAGCCTCTTCTCAGGCTATTAATCACTTCCTATTTTTTTCCTATGGAAAAGGAATAAACAAACAAACAAAGGATCATCATCAGTAGTGCTATTCATATTACAGACTCAATTGCCAGAGGAAATATATAGATTTTCATAAGAAAATTTATAAATCTTTATGTAAATATATAAATTTTCATTCCTGTTAGCATAGCCATTTGCAGGTCTGCACTCAACAATGAATTTCAATGCCAGTGCTGTAAAAATATCATTCAGCAGCTCTGTTTCTTCTGCGTCTTACTGGTAATAGATCGTCTAAGAAATCTGGACACGTTCATTTTGCCAAGGGATCGTGTGTTGCTGGAGGTAATGCACATCAGATGAGATGTCACACTCTCAGAAGTAGTGCAGAGGCGTTAAGACAAGTCAAATTCTGGGCTGCCTATATTCTCCTTTACCAATCAGGGTGTCAGGATGGGGACTGAATTTATAAATAGTGTAACAGGATTTGTTGCATGACAGAAGCTCTTGGAGAAGAGATGTAGGTTAGACTTTTTGCCTTATTACGTCCCAAAGAAAACTGATTATATATGTTCACAGTTCAAATTAAATAAATATGTTTCGATGTGGAATGATAGGGAGATTTCAGAAAAAGAGCGCTTCAAACAGCACATGCTGAGGATTGTAACGAGGGAAGCAGAGAACAGCAGCTACCTGTGTTTTGTGCTACCCAGGTTTCAGAATGCCCTGCAAAACTTTACAAGTGTTTTAAAAACAACTGTCTCCAACTAGCACTAGTTCTTGGCTCCCATTTGAAAACCATTTTCTTGTCAGTGGTAACTTCCCCTAAGAAGGATTGAGAAGAAAAAGCTCTGCTGGGGAATTAATGAGAGCCAGAGACATGGCTGTGATTTCATTGCAGCTCTAGAGGCACTAGTGGAGCAGGGAGGGAGGGCTGTGGTGCGATGTTGTATTGGGTTTAGCTGGCGAGGGCAAGTGTAGCAGCAAGAAGACAGAGTCTAATGTGTATCTCTTTAGCTTTCTGCCTTTTGATCTTTTTGCCTATCGTGATTTGACTAATCCTTTAAATATATTTTGCGTTCATTTCTCAAATAACCATCAGACATATGGTGCTAATGAGAAGTAGAGAGGGTTTGTTTTTTTAATGATCAAGAGCAGCTGGTAAGCAGAACGTAAAATTAAAAATGGAGGGAAAAATAAGCCCGAGGGGATAGATAAGGTTATTAATCACAGCAGAATTCCTCAGCTCTCTCTTCTGATGAGAAAGATCAAGTGGAGTGGGACACCAGCGACCTTGAGACAAGTATGTGACAGCCTATTGCACTAGGTGAAAAATAAATGACTGTCTGATACATTTGACTGTGTCACAGCTCTCCATGGCACCAGAGGTGCTCTGCCCTGTCCCCATGCAGGCAGTCTCGCTGGCAGCAGCCCCTCCAGCTGCCCCAGACTCTCTCACGTCATGGTCCTTCAATCAGGAGGGAAGCCTGAGACCCCATGTGGGTGCAACATGCAGAAGTGCAGGTGAGCTCAGAGCAGCAGTGATACATCTGAGAGGAAAATCATTTGAAAGTGGAAAAAATTGCTCCAGTACGCCAGGGGTAAACTTGCCATTTCTGAGTGGTGCTGCATTGCTGGGAGGGTTTGTGGCAGATGCTCACAGCTTTCTTTAAATGAAACCCACTTCATTTTCTGCTATTTAACCATGTCATCCTAAACAACACAGAATAAGAGAGCATTCCCAGGATGCACCTCTCTCTGACCAAACTAACACAGTCTGCCCAGCAACCCAGAGTTTCTGCTGCACTACACTGCTATTTTTTAAAATCAAACCTGTTTCATTAAATGACTTGGGGCCAACCTAACCGCTTCAGTGCTAACTTACCTTCACCAGGACATACATACCTTTCAAGACTGCTGTGAATCAATCTGTCCCTTCCACTCAACAGGACTTGTGTGCATTGTCTTGAAGCCTGTTCCTGCTACAAGCCTCCTGCTCACATGGTTACTGTTAACCTGCCATCGAGTACCTCATACACCCTTCTAGACAACACCTGAGTCAGGATGGAAGTTACTACAGGCATTACTTGTCCTCTGATGTGGGGAACCCCAGGTTCTCAGGGACCCTGAGCACCTTTGGCTGCATTGGCTCCACGGCTGAAACGGTCACTGTCTATCAGACCCTGCGCTCTTTGCCAGAGAAACGTGTTGTTTGTAGGTACAGCTAATTATTAAGGGAAGTCAAGTTGTCCTCTGGTCTTTGCGCATATCTGGCCAGAAAAGATAGAAATTATCTGGCCTAATTTTAGATGTGTATGTGTGAGCCAGTCCGTAGGTTTTTCCTGTAGACCTAGGACAGAGAAAGAAGGTGGGACTTTTCTCCTCCTGATACAGATATGATAGGTTAATAGTTTTAGAAACTTTTCCCTACTGTGGCCATTTCAAGGACAAAGGATAGTCTCACCCCTCTATGTGCTTACTGGAATACCTTTTGATCCCAGTAATTTTTAGGCAGAAATACAATTGTGATCCCAATTCCTTGCTCCTATCAGCAGGCTAAGAATATTTATGGACACCAGTGTTGCTTTCAGAAAACTGATGGTCCTTTTGGTGCTGGAAATGGTGGGGAGGGACAGGCATGGCCCAGTGAATCCTTTTGCTAACATTTATTTGAAAGGATCCAGTTTGCATCCCCTGAGACCCGCTTTATGATGTGCAGAAAAAAGTGGGTGGCTGCAGTGTGTGTTCTTGATTTGAACTACAGCACTGGTGTGGACATACCTTAAGAGCATTTAACAGACTGCAGCATGAACATTACTATGGGCAGCAGGAGTTCTGGAACACATGCAGACGATCAATATGATCAGTATGATTTATTATTTAAATGAGTTAGTTTTTTTTGGGTACGTGATTACAACAAGGTGATTGGATAGCTCAGTCTGTGCATGTGTCTCATGCCTTTAGCTTATTGGTTCTGAGGCTCTGTCCACGTGGTCTGACATCATTCGTGCCACCCAAAGTCCCTCCCATCGATCCGCCTTTACGGACTTTCCCGAGATTTTCCAGGTGTCCCTTTATCTCCAATTTGCCACAACTTTCAACTATAAACACATGATTTTCTCATACCTTACAACTATAAACATACAGTATTCACACAGCTAACAACTATAAACATGCATAGTTTCACACAGTTTGCAAGTATAAACAGAATTTTCACACAGCTTGCAACCTCCAAAGTTGTGTCAAGCGAGGCCTAGTGCTTCTTAGAAATATCAAATATGGATTGTTCATAGTGTGTCCATTTTCCTGAAAATACTCCACACATTACCCACTACCTGTTCCTGTGGCACTATTGATCTCACAATTATTACGCTGAGAGATGATGATGATGATTTACAAAAAACAAAAGCATACCCTTTTCCAAAAAGCATTTTTGGCAAATTATTCATCCCTTGAACTTTGTTCAGATCATGCCCTTGATTTCCAGAGTCAAATGGATGCTGCAGTAAAGCGACCACTCCAAGCAGGAGTCTGTGCCATGTCTTTTCCTCCTTGAGCTGTGTGGGCACCTTTTATTCCTCTGAGGTGTACTGGAGGTTGCTTTTTGTTATAATTGAATAAAATGTAAATTGTTATAGCTACCAGGGTAGCAAACCAGCCATTGCAACAAAGTATTATGACTTCTTTACTAGGTGAAATCACAAGAATCTGGCTATAAGGGAGAAAGCTCTTGTTTGAACATGTAATTTGCACCAGTGGTAGAGAGAATCCTCACAGCTGAATGACAGTAAGTGGTTTTTTCTGTTTAATGAAATATAAAAAATATCTGTCTAGATCAGCTGGGCGAATAATGGAAACGCTCAAGCTCCCTAGGGACACTGTCACTGTCTTGCAGGATTGGACTTCTTTTGCATCTGGGATAGGAAGAACGGAAAAGGCAACAGTGGAAGATGGTTGTGGTGCTAGCAGCAGTGAAGAATGAGTGCAGATATATTGGGTTTTGCCCCCTGCACGGTAACAACCTCTCTAGGAACAAAGAGAGGTTTTGTGCTATGGGATTTTGTGGAAAAGAGGGATGTGAAACTTCAGGGACATAGCTGAAGATGCTGGGTTCAGAGAGAGAGGAAATCATTCCAAATCCGTTTGCTTCTTATATCAACCTGTAAAGTCTTTGGTGGACATAAATCAGGTATGCTGTGGCAGCCCCAGCTCTCTGCCTATAAAATGCTCTCCTGTTGTATGCTCAGTCCCAGCAATCTCTTCAGGAAAAGGCTCCACGTGGCACATTCTCACCAGGACTGAAAAGTGCTATTTGAGCTGTTTGCGCTGTGAGATTCCCAGTAGCCCATTGTGGGGGATGCACATTTTCAAGATCTGGCTAAGGCAGCTCTCTCTTATTCACTCCCCTGTGGTGATTACAGTGATACTTTTTGCTACACACTGTGCAGAAAGATCCCTTGGTGTGCCTGAATGTTGCACAGTGTAGTGCAACACAGTGCTTCCTTCTGCCTCTCCCAGACCCTCTCCTCAGTCTCTCAGAAGGGAGAAAAATGCTCACGTAAAAGGGATGTTTATGGTGATGTTATTCAAATGAGCAACGTACAAATAAAATGATATTTAGGCATTGCCTTTGCTTCTCAATAAATTTCTCCAAGAAAAATTACCCACAGTGGTACTGAAGCCTGCTTGGGGGTCTCTAGCTGTTGGCAGTATTTTCTTTCCTGCCTGCTACAGTTTGACGAGAAAAAACAATGTTCTTTATTGTACTAGCACAACCCACAGACTTGCTGAGGCCCAGATGTGAAACACTTCTCTTAAGAGCCAGGAGGAGAAAGAAATCTGAAAAATGGCAAAAAAACATGTAAAGGGAGACATTTGCAATTATATGAAGTTCCTCCCTCTGATTTAAATGTTTCTCTAACTTATTATGAAATTCAGCATTTGTAAGTGAGAATAAAAACTTGTTATATTGAGCAGTTGCAGGACAACATGTTTGTGCAGAACAGAAATATTCCAGGGCCAAAAATCAATACTCAGAGGGGACTGAATGGCTCAAACTATGGGTAAGCATATAGAGGTTGCTATCAAGTGCTTAGCACTTTGAAATTCACCCGGGTCAGTAGAAATGGAAACTAATTTCCAGCTAACACCTTTTCTAAGGCCATTTGTTAGAACCTGTCGAGCTGATATGACCTCCCTTTGCAATCTCAAGAGGGCAAATACTTCTGTTTCCTACTTACAAGGTGTTTGTCACGGGGGCAAAAAGCAGTCAGCAGTTATACTGGAAAAAAACCTCAACTAGCCACAGAAATAGATATAGTTCCTCCAAGGCAGGGGAATAGGATATTGTAGAAAATTTGCACAACCATGGATCACGTATTGGAGAACAGTGTCGACTGTAGTCAAACTCACATGACCTTGTGCAAATTCAGGGTTTGACTGACTTTGTGTGAGAGTCAAATCAGTAAATGAAAGGTGTCACAAAGCACAGTCAGGAGAGGGATTGCCTATTTGGTTTTTGAATCCCCTTTGGTGTTAGGGAGTCAGGAAAGGCATTGAGACTCACCACCTGAGCAAAGCACAGAGCAGTCATCAAGAGCAGGTGACTGATTTGCTTGATTACAGGATAGAAAGGCAGGAGAATAGTATTGTCTCTTCCAGGAGAGCTTTGCTTCTACTGATTAAGAACTCAAGGGCTGCTGAGCATGGACTTATCTCAGCCACATTCATTTCTCCAGCATAGTGGACTCGTTGAACTCATTAAAGAAAAAAGCCCACCACTAAACTCAGACTAGAGTTGATGATAATTGTAATCTATCAGCCACTGATAATTCCAGCATATGCTGGAGCTGGGGAATTTTATCTAACTCTAACCTGGAACTGATAGTTGGTGAGCAGGTCTGTCTTTGCCTATGGAGAAAACTCCCTTCTCTAGTGCTGCAGCATGATTAATTTACCTCCCATATCATATCTTCCCCTAAGAAGATCAGTTGGAAAATGTTGTCTGGGAGCAAATCCGTAGACCTGGAGGTCAGCTGTGCTATTGCCTGTGCAAGTCAGAAGTGCCAGAAAGGGCAGAATTACAGCTGTGACTCAGCTGGTGGTGGTATGGAAGGAAGCACATTGTGAGATGGCTGGCTGGCTGTCAGGCCCCATGACCTACAGTACCACTGGGAGTGGGAAGGGTGAAAGATCCCTCTTTGAGTTCATAGAATCATAGAATATGCTGAGTTAGAAGCGACCCATCAGGATCATCAAGTCCAACTTTTGGCTTTGCATGGGACACTCCAAGAATCACATTGTGTGGCTGAGAATGTTGTCCAAACACTTCTTGAACTCTGTCAGGTTTGGCGTTGTGACCACTTCCCTGGGGACCCTGTTCCAGTGCCCAGCCATCCTCTGGGTGAAAAATCTTTTCCTGATGTTTAACCTAAGCCTCCCCTGACTCAGCTTCATGCTGCTTCTTTGAGCCCTGTCACTGGTCATGAGACAGATCAGTACCTGTCCCTTCCTCTTCCCTTTGTGAGGATGTTGAAGAACACAATGAGGTCTCCCCTCAGTCTCTTCTTCTTCAGGATAAACAAACCAAGTGACCTCAGCCACTCCTCATATGGCTTCCCCTTCAGTCCCTTCACCATCCTCATGGCCTTCCTCTGGATGCTGTCTAATAGCTTAATGGTTTTTTCTGTATTATGGTGTCCAAAACTGCTCATAGGACTCCAGGTGAGGCTGCACTAGTGCAGAGCAGAGTGAGACAATCACCCCCTTTGACCAGCTGGCAAAGCTGTGCTTAATGCCCCCCAGGTCACTGTTGCCCTCCTGGTTGCCCAGCTCCAGTGAGAAGACGTCCATGCCATTACAGCTGCACTTACAAGCAGTGGATATGGCCAATGGCACATCCTGTCTGATGTTAGTGACCATGTTGTTAGTCATTGTGAGACACATGTAAAGTAATGTAATGTCTCACAGAAACCTGTGAGACTGGACAAGACCTCACTAGAGTGGTTTTCTTCTCCTGCGGAGACTCAAGCTGGTATTTTCAGATCCAACAAGATATTTTTACACATTGGGTCACTTGGTTTCGCTACAAATAAATAAACATATTAAACTCCCTTTGCATGCCCCATTTGGGAGAATACCATAACCAGAAACTTCCAGGATCCATAAAGATTTAGGGATAGTAGTTGCTATTTCTCTTTGCCCACTGAGAAGGTGCTTATGATTCCACAGTGCTCTCATTGCCTCGAGCCTGACCCAACCAAGACTGTGGGCAGTCTATCCTGTACCTCTTACTCCAGCCTTATCATAAGTCATTCTTATTTACTCAGTGAGCTATTTTCAGCTCTTTTGACCAGTAGCAGATGACAAGTGGCCCGCAGCCATTCCCTGGCCGAGATGAAGCCTTGCATGTGCGCTGGAGGGCAACAGGCTGTGCTCCCTGAGAGACCCCCTGCTGGCTGACCGCTTCCCATCCTCCCTGTGTGCTCCTGGCAGGAGGTGACACGGCAGCCACCACAGCACAGTTCCCTGGCAAAGCACAGCCTGCACGGGGTGAGGCTAATATCAGCTGGTTATATTAGTTTCTTTACTGAGCAAGGAGAAAAAATATCTTCCTTTCTTTGCAAGCTGACTGTATGTGTTGTAGATTATTTCCGTCATACTCTTCGTCTGTATTACCTGCATTAATCTAGTACAGCGTGGGATGAAAATGTACCCCTGAGACTAAGCATGTACGTAACTTTAACTACCAGCTGCCAACATGGATGCAGTTGTCTCTTCAAAGTACTCATAAAACCCCATGGATAGTGACATTAAGTAGCTCTCTTTTATGCAATGCAGGCATTACATTTTTGTTAGTGTGTTGACACATCATTATATTTCTCAACAAGGCAAATTAGAGCAATGATATGAAGTTTTGTCTTGAGAGCTTGAGGATTTTTTATGGTTCTGGGAGCCAGCATTAAGATTGACTGTAAAATGGGGTATAAATATTATAATGATGAGTTATTTCTTCCTGCTTGCTAAGAAGCAGCAGAACTGCTGGTAGAAACCAGCATATCCCATATGGATTACTTGCATTATATTTTAACAACTGCTGCATATATTAATTGCTTTTAGTTCATAGGGACAAAAGATAATGCTATGAATACTCAAAGGAAAACTTGCATTTCATACACGACAGCCATGACTAACCATCTCCTCAGCTGCTTCCTTTTTCCTGCTCTTGCTGTGAAGACACCCATGTGGGATCTTCCTTTTCTTTTTTTTTTTATTTTTATTTTTTCTGTCATCAGTTTTGATGTCACTGTGAACATGTGCAATAATCTTGACACGCTTGTTCCAGGGTCTAGCTACTTGACAACCTTTGCTATAGGTGCCTATAAGAATGTGTTCCCCCATCTTTCTGATTGCTGGGCAGATGATGTGTATTGCTGGAGTCACTGTGGTACAACCTTGGGACTGCACAACCTTTTCTTCTCCTCAACCCCAAGAGCCAGGGGCATCATTTTGTCTGTGACAACACAGCCTTTATCAAGAAAGAGGACTGGTATTGTGGAGCACTGCAGCCACCATGCCATGTTAACCGTATTGGGCAACACTTCTCCCTGCTAGCACTGTTTTCAGCCCATCTACTCTGACTATCTGACAGGTATCCAACAGACTGACTTACAACACATCCCATAGAAAGGACATTTCCACATGAAAGCTGAACAAGCAAATGTAGAACTTAATATTCCACGGGACTCGTTCCCTGCTTGGTTTCTACCCTTCTTGTTTCAAAGAGGCATAATTAAGCACAAAGATAATCAGGGCTGGACCTCCTGAGATCTACTGCTGCAAATTCACTGCTGCAAAAGCCATAGACATTTGTAGTTTCAGAGACTATGTTTAAACTTCCATGTTGCTGGATGCTGGCATCTGTTCAGGCTGCACCCAACCTCCTTGTCAGGGGAAGGCATGGGTGAGAACGACTGTGCCCTAATTTTTCTGTGGAGGAAGTCTGACTACAGCAGCAGGGCACAATGCTGTGTGCTCTTTGTTTACAGGGGAGGCAACTGGAGATTATCTCCTTATATACATTTAATAACACATATGTTTAGCAGTATTTGCTGTTCAATAAACGCTACTGGTATGTCATCTGACCATCTGCAAACTGCAGGACCCATCATTCTGCTTTGCACCCAGCAGTTTGTGTTTCATCTCAATAGGACTTGTATTTTGCCACACATAATTTTACAAAAAGCCATCCAGTCTTTATGTGACACTACAAAGCAGGAGAGAACATACCATTTTCCTTGGTCATTTGTTCTGTGTGTTAACTGTCTTTGTTCTTATAATTGTATGCCTTATTTCTAATTTAAACACATCTGACTTCAGTTTCTACCTGCTGCAATTCATTTTTTTTTCCTGCAAGATGAAGAAGGCATGTGGTACTGAATATCTCTGTAGTCAGGTCACCCTCCAGCCTCCTTTTTGATACAGGAACCACAATGAGTGCTTTAAGCCTTATGAGGTGTTTTCCACAGCCCTCAAATAATTTTAATTAATGTTTTTAAAAATCTCCAATTTTTTGGTCAGATCCTCAGTTGAGCAGATTATTCCAGGAGCAATTTTTGTAAACAGGAATGATCTGAGCTGCCAGCTGCTGCCTGCTTCTCTGCACTGCTGCTGCCATCCCCAGTGAGACCTTGCTGCTCCCACGCTTGTTCACTTTGACCCCTCGTCCCTTGTGCTTCAGAAACAGTGAAGACAGCATCTCTTGCTCCTAGATACAGAACTTGATGTTTGACTGTTCTCAGCATTACATTTTGTATTTCACTTGCTTCAGTTAAAGGTAAATCCAGATAAACATCACAAGAATAACACCTTGAAAATCACGGTTTCTCTCTGTGTTCTCTATCCTCATTACTGGGCTACAAAAGCTCATTTCTGTTCATTTTCTTTCTGATTCTGCAAATCCGCCCTTGGAATTGGGAGGACAGAACCGTAAAGAGGAGTCAAAGGTGATTTTGTGACACCCCTATTACTATCCTAGGGGTTTGGGTACTCCCTTGGCAAAAGGGTGTTCAGCCCCTCATCCAGCCTGAGGAAGGCTCGTTGTTTCTCCCTCTCTCTGAGTGATTGCTCTGACCACCAGACTTTCCTATCACTGTCAGCTTAAAAACAAAGAATGAGGCAGTGTTATGTGCCCAGCAGAAAGGTGACAACCTGGTAGCAGAAGTCTGTTTCAGAGGGTGCATCTCAGGCTCCCTTAGGCACCATGGTAGAGAGGCAATAAACTCAAAATTTGTTTCAGATCAGACCTTAGCATTTGTAAAGAAAACATGTAGTATTTAAAACCCTGTTCTAGGTGCTTTCCCCTCCTCATTCTCTGCAGAGGAATCTCAGAAGATTAGTCCTGGTTTGGAATCCTAAGACAGGTGACCAGACATGCTATTTAAGGCCTTTCATGCAACTGGAATCAAGATCCCCAGTTTAACAACACTCTAAAGAATGTTGTATTAAAGGACCTGAAATGTGCAGATAGGGGGAGTGCCAGCTATGCTTCTTAAAGAGCATTCACTTGGTAAATGGAGAACCTTTCAGCAACGATACTAAGTTACATTTAAATCCCCCCAAATAGTATTTTCTTACTTAATACAATTATTAGTGATAACAAATCCTTAGTTAATGGTAAATATAATTGCAAACCCAACACTAAATTCTCCTTTTGCAGGCACCAGTGTCACTCTGGGGAGTAAAATGGTCATTTAGTGCTGTGAATAAATGAAATTTGGCCCATAGCTATCTGATTTTGGGTTTGAAATGTCTTTGATATTTTGTCAGTTATTTCTTTGAGACATAGGCAACTGCTCCAGTGGAGAAAATGGAAGGACACATGAGTGAATAAATAGTGACCAACAGCACACAGAAATCAAGCTCTCACGCACCGAAGTATAATATTATGCACGCTGGCATGTCTCATAAACATCTTTGGATAGGACTGCTAAGGCAGATGATAGCAAACCCTGACAGATGAACCATTTGTATTGTGTGCCTTTTGCTGAAAAAAGCTAGAATTTTATAATTTGATTGCATAATGCAACAGAGCTCTGAAATTTAGGATGCTGGTATTTTAGGAAAAATGAAACAAAGAGAATGCAGACCATATTTCTAGATCATAGGATGTAAATACAGAAGGTTTCAGCTGCTGGTGCAAGGTTTTTCTATTGAGAGGTTCAGCAGGAGGATCTTTCCTTTGAGTACCAGGCAAAATTTGATTTCCCTCCCCTTATAGTTTCATGATTTTTTAAAAATCAAAACAGTTAATATCAAGACAGGAAACACTGGTTCTTCGTCTCTCTTCTGTGAGTATTTTCCAGTGTTGTTCACATTTCTGACTCAGCCAAGGTCTTATCAATGAAAAGCTAAAAGGAGTTTGCATTGAATTAATTAGTTTGAAGCAGCCTGCAATGCGTACCTAGAGTTGTGATGTACCCTGGGATTTGTTATCAAAACCAGGGAAAGGTGTGTCTGTTGTAAATGGGATTGTTTATAAGGATTTGACTGACATGAAGTAAGAAGTTATTTAATCTGGCACTGCAAGCTTTGTACAAGAAAATTTTCTTTCAATCCTAGTTAAATGAAGTGTGTTGCTTGTATAGCTATATTATTGTCCCCTTTGGAAAGCAAAAATTAGATATTCTTGAGCGATTCCTTTACTTTCCAACTGGACATTTAATGACCTGCGGAATGTGACACCTGAAAACAGTCACTAATATATAAAATTTATAAGAATGATTCTACCAGAAAGTCAGAACATAAAAAGTTCCATGTTTTATTTCACATGTCTTGTAATTCTGGTATATCAATCTCACCATTTATGGTCTGTCTGGCTCTTCACTCCTGATAAATTCCTAAGAGCACACAGAGACAGAGGTAAATAAAAGTAAAAATAATTCCGAACAAAGAGATATTTGCCTTCAGCATTGCTTTTCTTCCTTCAAAATGAAAGCATTTACTGAAAAATTGTCATTAAAACCAATGGCAATACTAATGTTATCACTTGTTATCCAGAAGGGAAATTCTTCAGTCTGAATTCTTCAATTTCTGCTGAAAGTCAGAAGAGTATATAGGGGTCACTGGATGCATATCACTATTTCTGTCAAGTTAGTGGGAACAGAAAGACCTTTGATCAGACCTTGTATTTTTATTTAATCTAAAGTTGCATTGAAAAAAGCAAGAATAGGGAATGGGGGTGGGGTTTTGTTATTGTAATTCTGCAGACTAAGAAATATATATCCCAGTTATTATGTCTTTATAATCTTCTATGAAATAGAAGAAATTACTGTAGCATACTTTCTAAGAACATATCTGCTTTGTACATTATATGAAAACAAGAAAATCTATTCTTGATCAAGAATATTTGCTTTTTGTATCCACTAGTCCCTATTCACCATTCTTCTTCCTATATCATGCAGAGAGCACACCTGGCATCACCTGCCCTACCCGGTCCATCACACAGTTCAAAGATCCATTGACACGCAACACAAATGATCAGCCAACTAAAAGTGACTCAGAAGTAATGGATTATGTGAATTAATTCACACAACTTCTAAGATAAAGTTCAGATTCATTAGGAACATTTACTTGGTGATAAAAAATCATCTGGAAAAGCGTTCTCAGCTGCTGCATTTGGGTCACAGCAGACTGGATCCACATTCTCTTTAGTTTTTCATCATTTGAATGGGCTGCAGTTTTTTTGCTCCTTTTGGCTTCTCAGCCTCGAATAGGTTCTTTGCCTCTCTCCTCATGAGATAAGGGTTTGCAGCCCAGCAGCCCTAGACTGCTTGCATTGAAGCTGTCTCTTCAGATTGTCAGAAGTTTAAATACATTTTTTTCGAAGAAATTCCACCAAAAGCAGTCTGAATTTACAATTTTCTCTCCAGGGACAGCCGCATAAGAGCAAACAATGCCCAGCTTTGTAGACTCTTTCAAAAAAATACTCCTGCTTTTAACTCAGAGCTGTACAGATTGAGACTCAGCTATAGAACACCTGTACACAATTCAATGCCTCATTTACGTCCTCCTTCACAAGTCCTCTGGGGAATGCAGTGCACCACTGCAGATGGCTGCTTCTTCAAGTCACACACGTCTCCTGCAGCCCATCTCCTCCCTCCTTGGCTGTTTCCACAGTGAAAATGACCTTATTTCCCAGGCAATCAGCAGCAGGACAAGAGGGCATGGTCTTAAGCTCTTCCACGAGAGGTTTAGGTTGGATATTAGGAAGAAATTTTTTACGAGAGAGTGATCAGACACTGGAATGGGCTGCCCAGGGAGGTGGTGGATACACTGTTCCTCGAGGTTTTTAAGATGAGACTGGATGTGGCACTTAGTGCCATGGTCTCGTAACCGTGGTGGTAGTGGATCTCGGAGGTCCTTTCCAACCCGGTTGATTCTAAGATTCTATGATTTCTCCAGAAGTGGATCCCTCATCTCTACTATCCTGCTCAGCTATCATTTGCTGGGAATTCCTCTTCAAGTGATTAATTCCCTACCAGAACAATCAGTTAGTGACTACTTAGAGAAAAGATAACCCTTAGCAAATTCTATGCTGAATCAAAATATTGGTTTTTGTTGTTAGTGTTTTTTTGTATTTGTTTTTTTTTTTTCTTGGGGATTGTTTTGCTTTCTGTTTGTTTGGTTGGTTTTTTGGTTTTGTTTGTTTGTTTTCCTAAGGAAGGGCCTCTTAAATGGGCAGTCTTCAAAGTTCACTCATCCTTATTTGCTAGTCATAACCATGTGCAAACACTTCTTCTGCCACCTTCTGGGGATTTTCCTATGTGAAGCACCCCATGGAGACACATGCATCCCCTGAAAATAATACTATGTAAAATGCGAAGAATTCAAGAAATTCT
Organism: Pipra filicauda; assembly: GCF_003945595.2. Lineage (NCBI taxonomy): Eukaryota > Metazoa > Chordata > Aves > Passeriformes > Pipridae > Pipra > Pipra filicauda. The sequence goes on from NW_024104432.1 coordinate 1,558,556, forward strand.
TCCTCTTTGGTAACTTTAGTGCTCTGTGTATAGAGCCCAGTGTGTTTTGAGCAGCTGAATCAGACCCAGTCCTTTGAGACTGGTCAAAGTGTCCACTTCTTTAAAGTTTTGTCTTTCTGAGCAGTTTTCATTTTTCCATCTATGTGACAGTTTTCAGTGAAATGAATTGGTTCACTGTGCAGTAAACACATGCTAAAGGCAACTGAGGCTGGGTGTGGCACAACATTTGTTTTTCTTCATTTACCTGTACCAGGACAAACTGCTCATTCTTGATTTGCTAACTTTCATTCTGCAAAAGGCAGGATGTGGCCAAATGATACCCTTGCACCTTCCCACTGGCAAGCTCGGTCACCAAATATCTGCTTGTTTGGTATATGTCAAGTTGTTATATGTGTAAGACTTTGCTTCAAAATTCTGACAAAATACCAGTTCCTTTTACTAAACAGGCATAATTCTCTCAGCCTCATCCATAGACAAGCTGCAAAAAGAAAAAAATGAACTTAGAAAACCACGCAGAAAAGCAAGCAGCATAAGAATGGGTGACATTTCCCAGAAATCTCAGCTTTTTCATACCACACAGACTTTCTTGTCACTTTTTTCCCAAGTGAGCTGCCAGAACTATTTCAGACAGACGCCCCAGTAACCTTTGGTGCTCCCTACAGATCTCTCCTTGTCACAGAGATTACAAAAGCAGTACTCTCAAAGAAATCAGAAACCTTGTTTTCTGCAGAAGCTCAGTTCTTGATCTTCTCCAAGGAAACAGAGCATCCTGTAAGTCTCTATTCCAGATATAGCAAAGAGCATCCACTGCAACTAGAAGGTGCCAGATGAAAGAAATTTATTTCCTCTACCACCTAATTTTATTTCTTTATCTGTATATTTATAAATCCTTCTTCGTTAGTATCTGCACAATGTAAAAAGTGAATGAAAGTGATATGAGTTATATCTTGTTCTTGTTAGATTCAGCTCTGGGAAAAATGCGAGAGAAGTCATGATCACCCAATAAAAGATGAACTAGAGGCTTGGATCCCCTTGGATGTCTGCCAGTGGATATTGGCTGATTCTCTTTGGAGAACTCATTTGCCTAAACAACTTTCTTCCTGCAGTAAGTGTTTTGAGGCTGTTGATACCCACAAAGTTGTCATGACCTCAACTATGCACCTCTTCTGAAGGATGGTTCCTTGTGTGTCACTGTAACAAATGCTGTGTGGAAGCATTGGTTCATAGTGCCACTTACAGAATCAACACTTCTACTTGATGATGAATTGGATTGCCTCTCTCTCCTTTATCTTTTAAGACCTATAACTTCATTTAACATTATGAAGAAATTGTGAAACAGGAGCCCCAAAATTGTTTTCAAAAATGGAAATGCACTTTATATGAATGGAATCTTATTTGTACCAGTTGCTGTACAAATAAGTGTAAAGACATGATATGTACACTTGGAGAACTTCAGTCTAGAGCTACAGCCTAAAGGATATTCATGAGAAAAGCTTCAGAGACCACACTAGTCCTTGAAGGAGGGAGACCTGTTGTTGGCACATAAGACAATGAAAGCTGTAGTTAAGAAAGCTATCCAAACAACATATTGGTATGAAGATATCCTCAGGAATGGCTTATTTTCCTTAAGGCTAACAAATATATATAAATTAAGAGAAGTAGACTGGAAAGGAAGGCAAAGTTTGGACTTCAGACATGCCTCTGGACTCCTCTTTATGCTTGCAAAATTGAAGACTCTGTGGGTCACTGCTAGAAACACAAAGATTCATCAGCAGTTTTGGACACCCACTGGCATCACCAAGAGGACAGTCATATTTATCCCTTATGTGACCAGCTGTTTTTGTGTCAAGAGGGAAAGACGTGGCTTTTTCCAAAGATCGGGTGATCATGTTAGAGAATGATTTCAGTTTTGTGCATGTTCCCACAAAGACTGTTTTCCAGGTGCTGGAAAAGAGGCAAGCTGAGGTTTATCTTTATTTGCTCTTCCACAGTGCACACCACATCCTGGAGTTAGTCCTTGTCATGTGTTGAAGTCCTGTGTATCTGTCCCAAGGACATTTGCCTGCTTCTGATGTCTATGATGACAAAGCCCTGGGAAAACTAATTGACAATCTCTAAAGAGGATTAATTGAAAACAACTACATGTGGAGTCATAGCATAGAGGAGTTTGAGTGTCTTTGTTACACTAAATGTTAGACTTGGAGAACATTTTAAAATGATTGTGGAAGCTCTAGAGGTGAATTAATCAGTGTATGATTCCTTCCCCCACTGAGAGTAGTACTTGAGTGGGAAATTATTTTAAATAGGCAGAATAGAGTAGGTGTTATCAGTCTGACTGTCATTTTGTTCAGTTTGGGGAATCTTACTGGTCCCTAAGGAAAGAGAAATCACATTCCTTTACTCATGCTGTGCTAGTAAGGGATGATATGTTCAAATTACTGGGAACATGTGCTGTATTGGATGCATAGCAGGGAGAAGAAATAGCTCTCTTAATTATCATCCCACTTTCTGAAGTACATGTTGGTACAAGCTGGGCTGAAAATTTATGAAATAGAGAAGAAAGAATAATAATTGAGAGAGAACTTTCTCAGCCCCTCTGTGAGTAGGTACAAGCTGCCAAACTTTGGGTTAAACTGCTTGGTTTAAATGCATGGTAAAGTTTAAAATCAAAACACAGAAGGAAAGGATGAGCTAAAAATACCCTTTTATTGCTATAAAACAGAGAGAAGCTGTATATCTCTTCTCATGTTTGTCGTTTAGATTTTGATGCTCTTTGTGGTGAAGTGCTGAGTGAAAATTATAACTGGGATATAGATACTGCAAAAATGGAAATGTTGCTTGTCAGCCTGTGTAATATAAGCTACCACTCATTCAGTGGAAGCAATTCCAGTTTTAAATGTCCTTTATGATGCTTCTTCTGCCCCTACACCTTTTCTTTCATGCTTCTTTCAGAGACAACAGCTTACCATGAGATACGTGCTATGTATTTAATTCTATTTCCATTGAAGGGAAGAAAATCTGAGTGCCTGGTAGTAAAGTCTGTCAAGTTTGCTTTTGACTCAACGTATAAACATGCTGTTTGACCTTACACTAAGAAGAATGTCACCTTTCTTTTAATCCAGCTTTCCAGAAATACAATAAGACTTTAAAAGAGCCTTTTCATATTAAAAGGTGTTCTAATGTACACAAAGGGTCTCAATTTTGTCTTGGCTAAAAATATGGCATTGGAAACCTATCCATCATCCTGTTCTCATCACTACAGATAAACACAAACACATGCAAGTAGTGTATTTTCTACCTGATGGTACATGGGATAGATCAGAGAGAAATTGCTGAGCTATTCCGTTTGGATTTGGGATTGTAACTTTTTCACTACTTCTTAGCATGTAACCTGACAACTAGAGAGAAAGGTGTAATGGTGATGTTTTTCTTGCCTGCTCATATACTGGATGAGATTCACCTGATCAGAGGTTTATATTTAAGTCTGAGGCATAAGCCTTTACCGTCAAGGGAGAAGAATGGACAGCAATTTTGTGTAGTTTGAATTTAACTGAGCACAGGAGATATCTAGCATAATTGGAGTTGCCCTAAGTAAACATTCTGGCCCTCCAGGTGCCAGTTCAACAGGATGTGTGTCCCACAGGACTTACAGCTTGCCAGCTTGTCCTGGGATATCTACAATGGTAGTAGGCATCTATGTTTAGGCCTTTATCTCATTTGATTATGGAGGGAGCATGCAGTGGCTATGTAGAAACAGAAAACTTTAGTGAACACAGTCTTTAGTGTGATCACAACTTCTGTGAGAAATCCAAACACATGGAATTTCTTTCTGGTCATATCAGTGACTGTTCAAAACACTTATCCTTTCTTCTGGTTAACTCTTTTTTCTAGACCTGGTAGCATCTGCTGGCCTTGATACTGAAATGAAAATCTGATTGCTTTAGTTGCAATGGAGCCTGTTATATGAAGTGTGCTGAGAGGGAGATATGAGCTGTGCTGGGTTGTGGACAGCCAGTAAAGTGAAATAGCTTGTAAAAGTGGTGTGGAAAGGAAGCCAAGAGAGCTAGAGAAGACAACTTTATTCCTGTCAAAAAGTGGTAGAGACCCAATTGCTACAGATCAGAGGAGAGTGACTCAAGCCAAGTGCCTGGGTAAAGTCTAAACATGGGAACAGCAGTGATACAGGAATGTAAGTGATACAGGTGATCCTTGGTTTGATTTCCATAAGAGGCTCTGTTTAGCAAGATTCTTAGACCCTGTCATTATAAATCGTGTCTATCAAAATTATCAGAATTGCATCCTATATTAAATTCAGCAGCAGACAATATTTCTTTCTGGATCAAGGAATGTCTTTTACTTATGCAATTGCTTTCTGCACAGACCTTTTGCTCACAAGGGATCTCCCTTAGTGGGATCCAATCTGCCTTTTCCCCTTCACAGGAGACTACTCTAACTACCAGATTATAAGCTTGGTTGTGGAAATTACTTTCCATTGCTCCCTGCAGATGCGTACCTCTCTACAAGAAGACACTATAGTCTAATTGGAACAAAACCTTGGAACATGTAAGCAAGGAAGGCTTTGTTGCTAAATAGTCAGATCATTAACATAGAGAGGTGTGGTTTCTGCACTAAGGATGTGTTTGTACAATTTACCCAGTAAGTGGGTATTTATTATTATTATCCAGTAGCTGGGTAAATGCAAAATAGTGTAATATAAACTGAGAGCTTTATGGTGCAAAGACCAGGACTCATATTCCTCCAGTCTTAGGTAAAGTCCCATGATGCTTTGAAGTCTTGTAAATTCAATTCAATCATATATCTTGTAGAAATGGAGTGTCCTAGTATGACAAAGATGGCCATGACTTTGAGTGAGGAAGTCTGGGAACAAGTCTTTCTGTTTGAGCTGGAACACAGTTGCAGTGAAGGGCAACCACATCCTTAAGCCATGTCAGAACTGGGGGTGGATTTTTCTCATCTGTCTTGTTGAAACCATTCCAATTTATGTCAGAATGTAAATACTCTGGGGCCAGACTGCAAATGAGAATATCTAACTCACTAAACTTCATACATAGGGCACTCAGACGGGGTAAAGGGAATGATAACTTGTACTCACCCTATTTTCTGACAGATCTGTCTATATACAAGACAGAACGTCCTATAATGTCTGTGGTTGAACATTCCATAATGTCTGTGTTCAGAAAGCTGATTCTCAGTGAGGCCGTTTCTCACAACTAGTGAAGGAAGAAGTCTGGTGCTAACCTCAGACAATAAAAAAGAGTTGGATCAGTTATGTGGGTTTCAGATGTTTGTACCCCAAGCTTCCTGTATATTCTAGATATGAAAGGCCCTGAAATGAGAGGTGTTTGGGGGAAAAAAGGGACTATAAAAAGTTCTGGTGTTTTTTTTTTTCCTAAGTATTGAATCTCAACTGGTGCTCAGTTACTTACACACTCTTGGAAACATAAAATGCTTCATTTTAAAATGCCATTTACAAAATATGTCCATTTCCAAAGCATTTTCCCTCTCTTGGAGGAAAAGAGGGCATATAAGGGAGGGAAATGCGAAGAAAATTCCACCCACACCTCAGTTTGCACATAATTCATGGAATCATAGCATCGTAGAATGGTTTGGGTTGGAAAAGACCTTAAAGATCATCTGGTTCCAACCCTACTGTTGTGGGCAGGGACGCTAGACTAAGTTGCTCGGATCCCCATCCAACCTGGCCTTGAACATTCTCAGAGATGGGGCATCCACCACTTCCCTGGGCAGCTTGTTCCAGTGCCTCACCAGCCTCACAGTAAAGATTTTCTTTCTAAAATAATTCACGTTGATAAGAACAAAAAAGTGCAGTTTTGGTAAGTAACTTATTAGTAGCCCTTCTCCTTTCCTCCCTCCCCTCCAATGTTAAAGAATTACACAAACTTATAGTTAATGTTAGAGGACTATAATCAGGAATGCCAAATTAGACCTAAAAATAATGACATGACTTGCAATTGGTGCTTAATGGGCTGCTTTTATTTGCCTTCAGGTTTTCTTTTGTGAGTGTCTTTATGAAGAATTTTTCTTTGCTGGGACTGATTTGACCAATGGCTCTTCAGATCCAATAAGAGCAGCCCAAGCACTTAAGCTAATGGAGAATTTTCATTATCTCTCTCTCAAAATACCATAGTGATGAGCACTGGGGAAATGACTATTAATCATTTGTCAGCTGCAGCAGCAATATAATTTATTTTTTATCAGGCATTTAACCATGTGAAGACAAGAACACCAAAGGACAAATTTCATCTGGACAGACTGCTCGATCTTTCATATTGTTCCTCACACAAAGTCTTGGGTGTTCACTGGTCTGACAGAGGGGAGTTTGCTTTGGGGAATCACTGGAGATGGCTCTGTATGTGTGCAAGGTGGGTTAGGAGTGCACAATGTTAATGCTGGACCAAGGATGGTGCCTGGGGAATGTGAGTCTTACTGACAGGAGGGTAGCAATGTCTCTTCTTTCCAGTGGAAGGCAGGAGGAGACCAGCTGAGTGGCTGGAGGTCAATAGGGATGGATTGTTTGGAACACAATTGGCCTAAGCAGAAGGCTGAATGTCTTCCAAAGAATAGGACAAAATAAAAAAAAAAGGAGCAATTTAGATATCATAGGAACCCAGTAATGAAGAGTGATGTTGATGTGTTAACTTAGTAAATATGAAATGGGGATGGGGGTGGTGGATGGGAAGAAAAGATCTGAGAAAAATGACCAATTGTATCATACAATAGTTATCTTCATGACTCGCAGTTTGGAGAGCTGGTATTCCTACAATCTCCCTCAAATCTGTGGCTGGACTTCTCCTACAGCACACACAGCTTTCCCCCTTGTTTATGAGATCAGTCAAGTTCCTTGTGATTCATGACCTTCCTGGTCTACCCAAACTTGAGCTGGTGATATTTTCAGGACATTTTTCAAAATGAAGCCACCATAAACATTCATAATTATCAAGTTTCTTGTGTGACTTGATTTTCATCAAGTCTTGATTGAGCCTTCACAGAGAAGTTTGAGTTAGAGGTATACTGGGTAGAATCACATGTTCTATCCAGCCTACATAATTGTTAGGAGCAGGGATTTCTGCAGCAGTAGTTCACTGAGTTCCTGAGAAGAAGGTAGTATGGCCAAAATGTTCTCCTAAGGTATTTTTGGCCACTTGGAGCATTAAACCGAGACATTTCTTGAAAATAGCCTTTTTGTACAGAAGTCATTATTTCCTACAGGCAGGGTAGCAACTCTTCTTAGTCACTGCCCTTACTGTTATTTCACAGGGGTGCTCTTCTGCTCGTGTTCCCTTGAGGGCCTGCAGAGCTCTGAGCATCTGCATGGGATATTTCTGAATGGGATGCAATGCCGCTCATGCTTCCTGAGCAGCAGCACTATGACACGGTCAGAAAAAGATACTGCTATAAGAAAACCTAGGAGGTTGTCTTCTCCAGTCTCCTGCATCAGTGTGTGCCTATCTGTGCCTAAACCCTGCCTGGCTTCTGGACTTCCAACCTACTCTTAAAAATCTTCCCTGACAGAGACCCTGGCATCTCCCTAGACAGCCTATTCCAGTGTTTAACTAGAGTTAGGCATTTCTTGCCTTGCTGCAAACAGTGGAGCAGCCCATGGTCTGGGCACCCAGCCCTGTGTCTCCAGTCACAGCTCCCTTACCAGCCAAGGCTTTGTGATACAGGAAAGTGTCTCTTAAAATTACATTTAAAAGTTCTAATCTTCCTCTCTGAATGAATGAGTTGCTAAGCTGCTGTGCTCTGTCATCTCATTCCAGCACATATGACTAAGGAACGAGTGTGGCAAAATGATTTTCACCCAATAGCTACCCATATTGGGTCAAAACACACTAGCCCTATTATTAACTGTGGTCCTGTCATTTTTGCATTTGTATGGGAATCATCTGCAGGTTTCATGACAGGTCCCCTTTCTCCCATGGGCTGAGCCCACGTTGCTGAGCATCTGAGTAATACAAGGCTTATTGGTGACTGCAAGGTGTTACCTTTTCCCTTTTCTCAGCTGCTCGTTCTCCTTAAACTTGATCCTTACAGCAAAGCATCCCTTTATCCTAAATTACCACTAAATCCATTTATATGCAGACAACAAAAATCACCTTTTAAAGTATTTTATTACTCAATATATTATTAATTATGTTTGAGTTCTTTTATTTCTGAATAGTTTAAATACTTATAAACTAAAATTTAAATAATTATAGCCTTCTCAGAATATTTTAAAGAAAGAGCTATCAAGTATAAAGTTGAATTTTCAATGCCTCATTTAGCATGCTGCAAAGAAGGAAAAGAAGGATATTAAAATATTTTGTATTGGAGGTTTAGAACTGAGAAGAAAGACCTAGCATTCTGATTACTAATTAAGTTCACATTTAACACAAATAAAACATGCAGGTTTGTAAGAAAGTTTGACAAAATGAAAAGCCTACAGAGATCTGTACTTTTTGTGCTATAATTATATTGGAATTTTTATATTATTATAGTTATTATCGTGCCAGCACCCATGACAAAAAGCCACTATTAAATCCTCTGAAGTTGATAGTGGCTGCATATGTATGTCTGTACGTGTGTAAAAATGTGGGGAGTTGTAAAAATATTGAATGGGGTTCTGAAAATAGTCCCAAATTATGCAACCACTTAACTGCAGCTACTGCAGCACAAGTTTCACCTTGTGTCTGTGAGAAATTCAACAGAGGCCAACTTGAGAAGAGCCTTGCTTAAGTCATGCATGATTACCTACCCTTCAGTTTGCAGGACTTCCACTGAAGTCACATGCCAAGAGCAGACAGGTGAATTACTGGCTGCAAACCCAAAGCCTGATATAGATGTTGAAAACTGTAGTACTTTAAGGATGCTGGCTTGGCTCACAGCACTCCACCCACCGACCGTGAGCAGTGTGTCTCCTGAGAGATTCTTTAGTGTTACTCTTGGCTGCAGGAAATGAATAAGAACACATGAGGCTGGCAGAACGAAGTCTGATACTGCTCACCTTTCGTTGCTTGCAAAATGTGTGCAATCATGACAGGTGAAGCCTGTGGACTGCAGGAACAGCCTAGTCATAACCTCACCGGTTCCAACAAAGGCGTTCCAAGATTTCTTTTCTTCAGCTTTCTTTGGGGTGAGAACAGAGCCCAATACATCTTATGTGTTGCTCTTCAACTGTTTCCATCATTCTTGTTATTGATGATTTTGTTAGCACAGAAATGTTTAATTTACTGAAGAGGATATAATTAATTCTGAGGCAAGACATGTAACCATTTTTCAGAATGGACTAAAAGTCATTCTTAACAAATACACTTGGATTTTCAGGGAAAAACCATTTTTCTATTCACATTTAGATGTATTAAAATTCTTATGGAGAACATAATTATGCATTTGAAAAGTTGCAGAGACATGAACTAGGGATTAGGATTTTTTTAAGCTGCAAAGTTGAATAGTGTTGCTCAATTATTTGAATGGAAGTTAAAGGCTAACTGGAGTCTGGAGATTAATTTGGAAATGGTCTATGTACTCTTTTTTCAGGTGCATTTATGCATTCAAAATGTGAACAAACATAGGCCCCAAACAAGAGGAAAAGCAGCTGCTCAGGGAAGACAACTCTTTATGATTACATTAGTATTATGTTTGCAGAACGAGGGTGTGTGCAAACCTCTTCAGCTTTAGTTGGAGTGTGTGCATTTAGGTCAAACCAGATTTCATTTACAGAAGATTGTCTACGGTAGCAGACTTTCTTTACTAAAGTTGCAGAAGGGTCTGCCCCTTTGCACATCCTCTCTGTCAATCTCTGATAAAGACGCCAGTCAAGCTCTGCTGGTCATTTTGCACACCAGCAGAGCACAACAGGAGAGGCCTGCAGTGAGGAGCTGATCAGAGTTACTGAGCCATTGTTTCTACAGAGCAGTATTGGCCATTGGGTTCAGAGGTCACCAGGAAGGCCTAGGGAGGTTCATACCCCACATAGACATTGCAATAGCATATCAAAACATCATAGAACTATGGAATGGTTTTGGATTGGAAGGAACCTAGAAGATCACCCAATTTCAACCCCCCTGCCCTGCCAGAGGCAGGGACACCTTCCACTAGACCAGGTTGCTCAAAATCCCATTCAACCTGGCCTTGGACACTTCCAAGGGTAGGGGACTGACAGCTTCTCTGGTCAACACCTTCTATGCCATCTTCCTTGAAAATGAGGCTACAAAATGCTATTGCTGCATCAAGAAAAGCTCTCAGGCAGGTTTTGAGAGGGAATATTCTAGTTCAAGACTTTTTTCTCCTTAGAGTTCAAATGAACAATTCTTCATTTATGTAATTTATGTAATATGTGGCTAGCAGTTGGTAGATGTCTCCACTTCGGAATCCCCGGTATTTGTCTCCTAATCTGATTTCACTAATTCTCTCAAAAAGCCAGTGCCAGCCTGTCTGTGTGGTCAGGCCAGTCTTCTGTCATACTACCACTATGGTCTGTGCTTTCTTCGCCCCTCTCTCCAAGCACCTCCTGACCCAACATTTGCTTTATAAAATGCTATTGCTGGATGGATTAGCTGCAGAGCAGTTTCCTCACCGGTACCAGAGCTCATGCCAGGCACAGCCCTGTGTCACCATTTGGGTCTTCTCCTACAGCAGAGACAGCATGTCCCCCTTGCTGTCATCCATGTTTTTGCTAATGTGTCAGCACAGAAGTCAGATAACAGCAGATTTTGGGGCATTAAGACACCCAAGAGACAGAGATAATTGCCATTCTGGAGACTAGTTCATGGCTGTGGGATCCATAAAGGGAAAATTAGACTGAGAAGTGAATGCTGGGGCTTGGGTGCCTGCTGTGGCTTGGGTGCCTATTGCTATGCTGACACAAAATGCATTTTCCATCTGAAGGCCTTCTGGAGGGATCTTTACCAGTGCTATTAGCAGCAGAAGGGCATTGGCAGTGCTTTGTTTCACTGATTGTCAGTAGTTTTGTTAGTGGTGGGCTTTCTACCCTCCCTGCAGCCCTTGGCAGGTAGAGCTCTCCTTCGTTCCCCTCACTAGCCCCTCTGCCCTCCAAGCAGAGACAAAGATCCTGGGGTGACAGCAGGAGGTAGGGGATTATCAGCAGAATTTTGGGCAGGCGGCAGCAGCTTCTCTCTTCAAGGGGAGTCTGAAGTGGGAAGAGAGGACAGAATCATAGAATATCATATAGAATATATCATAGAATATATGAGCTGGAAGGGACCCACAAGGGTCACACCCCAAGAATCACACCATGTACCTGAGAGTGTTGTCCAAACACTTCTTGAACTCAGACTTGGACCTGTGACCACTTCTGTGGGGATCCTGTTCCAATGCCCAATTACCTCCTATGTGAAAAACTTTTTCCTGATATCTAACCTAAATCTCCCCTGACTCAGCTCATGCCATCTCCTCGAGTCCTGTCACTGGTTATGAGAGTGAAGAGATCAGTACCTGCCACTTGGCTTCCCCTTGTGAGAAAGCTGCAGACCACAATGAGGTCTCTCCTCAGTCTCTTCTTCTCCAGATTGAACAGACCAAGTGACCTCAGCCACTTCTCGTAAGGCTTCCCCTTCAGACTCCTCACCATCCTCGTGGCCCTCCTTTGGATAGTCTCTAATAGCTCAATGTCTTTTTTATATCGTGGTGCCCAAAACTGCACACAAGTGCAAGAGGGATAGAAGATGTGTACAGAGTAGCCTGGGGGGAACCAACTGTAAAGACTAGAGGAAGGAAAAGGGAACAGCAGGAAGGGAAAACCATAGTGGAGAGAATATTTCATTGATTTTTGCTAAGGGAAGAAGGATTCCCCCAGAACAGAGTAAAACTAGAATGATTGCAATGAAGGGCAGCTCATCTGCATTGGCTGACCCAGACTGGGGTGGTGCTGTAACCACCTACCACTGACCCCAGTTTGGTCTCACACACTGTCAAAAGGTATTTCAAATGTTTAGAGTAAGGCAGTGAATCGTTAAAGGTTACCTGGGGACTTTTCACACTCAGCTGTATGTACTGCATGAAGAAGACTTCTGCTTTCACCTGGCATACTCTTTCTCAAAAGCATGGCATCAGCCTAGTGTGCGGTTGTGAGCGGCAGAGTGTCTCTGTCACTATTGGTGTTTCCCTCAGTATTAGTACATTTGCCCTTCTTAGCTGATTGCCAGTATAGTATGCTGATTTCTGTTGGTTGCTTGTTGGCATTTTTTTAGTAGTTTTATGACAAAACCCAGATACAGGTGAAAGTTGCTGTGCAAAAAGCAGCCAAGCACAAAGGGGGGAAAAAAACTGTATTACTCCTCGGTGGCAAGGAGCTTCCCTGTGATTCACTGTGCCACTGCTGAGCTCGCAGCTCTCTGCTGTTTTTTCAAGCTCTCTATTATAGAGAGATTGCCCCTAGCGGACACTTGCGGAAAGGTGAGATATCTGTGCCCAAGGGGTTGGAGTCAATGGGCTGCCATCATCTGAATCCTTTGGTATGGCCTGAAACTTAGGATACAACCTCCCTGGTAGGACCAGTTGTCAAGTTCTCCCACCACTATGACTACAGCACTGTGACTCTCTGTGCCCTTGCTAAATCTTACTTCAGCACAGGAAGATGACAGCGGCTACGACACAACCATGGAAGCACATCTGGACCTAGAACATATTTGAGTTGTAGCTAGGGTTTCTGTCAAGTAGGAAATATTTCCAGATCTGTTAGCATGGATATTGTGGACTGCAGAATCTCAGATTTTAAACATGTTACTGGATTGTGAGAGGAGAAAATAAAACCTGAGGCTCCTTCCCTGTCCCCCCATGTCTTAATTCTCTGTTGTTCTTCCATTATATCACTGAATTGCTCTACTGCTGAGCTTTGATGCTCACAACACCTCTGCAATGGTATTACTTCTGCAGACATGCTTATCTCTGGTATTGCTTTGTCTTCCCCAGCTCAGCTAATATATGCAGAGTATCATCCAAATTCACCAAAATGTTTCCTTTGGATAAATTTCTGATCAAGTTTATATCTGATGACCCAAAATGTAATGGCTTTAGAGCAGAAAAGACTGTGTCATATGCTTATGCTACCCTAAGTGCAATGGTACAATGAAGTACCAAGGCAACAAAGTTTTGGTTGGGAAACTTACCTGGCACAATGAAAAGAATAGCAATCGATACCCTAAAAGAAAATTACAGGCAAAACCCAAAGGAAAATATATTTCCCCCCTCCAATTCCCTTGAACTTCTGTGGAAATAAAAGCATTACCATCAATCAATGGCTATGGTTTTATTTCTGATTCTTTCCTGCCACTGGTTTGGAAAGTAAGACTCTTCTTTCCTTCTGACGAATAGCACCTGTATTTCCTAGGTATTCTTAGCTCTTTTTGTCCTTCTCCTGTCACCTATCTCCATTGATTTATACTTACATGATTTGCCATGCAGCCAAATACTCACACAGTGAGGTGTTGTCCTTTTGTTCACAAACCCTGTCTTCCCTCCCCTGTAAGTGTTCCCTTGTTCCCACTGACATGACGGCTATTGCAGAACCAAGACTTGTTTCTTTAGCTGCTTCTATCTTTTTCTGTGGATCCACAAGTTCTCCCTTCTGTGGAGGGAAACACCCAGCAGGAAGTGCTAATGTGAGCCAAAAATAGTGGCTATTCCCTAATGCAGCAGCTCATCTCAGCTGCTGGCATGTACCTGCACTGCAGAAAAGGAAAGGAGCATCCTTTTTACTTTTCTCTGCCTGCTGGTCTTTTGCTTGTATCCCTACCTGATATTAGCTGATATACACTGCATCATGAGGATAAAAGAGTAAATGGCTCTTTCTCAGTTTAGGAGAAAACCTAGCAAAGAGCATCTCTGCGCCAGAGAATAATGTAGAGCCACCTGGGAGAAGAGGAAGAGGAATGGACCCTGAGGAATGACTTTGTTTGCCAGTCTACGGTGAAGGACACAGGGCTGGAGGATATCCCTGAGCTGGCTGTCCTCAGTGTTCCCAGTCCATGCATTGCAACGGGAATCTGGCCTCTGACGAATATCCATCCTCCTGTCCACCCGCTCTCGGTAGCTGCAGCAGTTACACAATGTGGAGGTCTCAGTCTCCCTGAAGGTGCCTTTTGACCACAGGAAAGAACTTGTGCCATGTCCTTTCAAAGCACATGAAATTAACAGAAGGGAGTAGAAAAGATTCTTCTGGTAGCTAGTTGTGGCACCCTGACCTTTCCAAAATCAGCTGTGTGACCCCAGGCTGGCGAGGCTGAATGGTGATGCTGATAATTTGCTCCAGATATGCTGCTTACTCACCATTTATTATCTAATGTCAAAGCAGCCTTGAAACAGTTACTGATCCACTTTAAATGATGGGTAGTATTGTCCTCTTAAAGTTGTAGTATTTGGACACAACTTTTCTTGCCCCAGTAGATGATAGAAGCAGAAAACAATAGGGCTGCTGCTGGTTGAGAATCTGACACTTCAGTAAGAACAAATGGTAGCCCAGAGTAGGAGTACCCCAGCAGCCTTCTCATCAGACTTTGTATTTGGGAGTCTCTGCCAAAATGCAACACCTACCAATGGTTGACTGTTTGGTATTCTTACGAAATGTAATTGTTTCCACCTCCATAAAGATTTTAAATATAATTGTGTCTCAAATCTTATCCTCTCTCAATATCAATCACAAAAATTCTCTTTGTGTTTGTAGTGCTTACATTAATCTCATTACATGTGAATAATGGAAGATTGGGTAGTTAATATTTGCAATGATCTTGAAGATTTTCTGAGACATTATACTAATTTTGTTAGGTTCTAATTTACTATGTAACTGCAGCAGATATAATTTTGTATTACCTAATAAACATACTTAATCCAATCTATTTGGTAGAGGGGACCAAAATCCAGTCTGTGAGCTGATATAAGAGTCCACAGAGGAGCTTCTACTATTGTCATGGGGGATGCATGTAAAGATTAAGTGAAGGATCTTGTCTTTGCATAGTGGTTGGAGAGTAGGATCATCTCATCTAATTAAAGTTATCTATGGTATGAGCATAAGTCACTCTAGGTTCCTTTCAGAGTCGACTGAGAGAAGTAGGTATTTTCAAAAAGTGATTCACTTGACCTATTTGTAGCCATTTATTTTAGGATGAAACGATCAACCCCCCACCCCACCCGCCAACTGCCTATTTCTGTGCATTGACTGTAAAGAACAGTAAAGGTACTAGCTGAAGGGTAAATGCCTACATTGTAGGTTTTTGCTTTTGGCCAAATGAATCAGTGGATCTTTAGATTTTATCTTTACTTATTATTGGCTCAGACCCTTATGCTATAGTAATGCATGGGTTTGGGGCAATATGATCACACCAAGAACTGCTCTTTTTCTACCCCTTTCCTCTCTGTCTTTCTATTTTATTTTCTATCTATTCTAAAATATCTTCATTTTCTGTTTGTCTTTTCTCTCCCCCGTCTTTCTATGTCTCTTCCTTTTCTCTGCAGCACTTTCCGGTCCTTTCTTGTTTTATTTCCTGAAATTGTGTTCAATGAAATAATTAATACAAGTCTTTAAAATATTATTAAGACTTTGAAGGTAGTATGCCAGTAGGAGTAACGGGAAGAGAGTACATAACTCTCAGAACTCCTGTGTTGGTCAGGTTTTCAAGGTTATCTGGCTGTCTTCACAGCCTGGAGGGTTGGAAATATGCATTGTAAAATAAAAGCCTAAGCTGTTCTGAACCTGAATGAGTCCTAAACATTACACTAAATATACTGCATTCAGAAAAATGTATTCCAGGGATGAGCTGCTCAGTGTGTTTGCTCGATAATGTCAATTCCAGAATACCATATTTCACTCTTATATTTTTTAAAGTTGCTATAGTTTTGGTACATTTCTTTCTTTAGCCTTTGTTGAGCTGACTGATGAGGTTACATCCTGGCCTTGCTGCAAACCCTGGGAGTTGACTCTGGACCTGGATTTTAGCTGCTCTCTGCTTAGAGGGACTAAGCTTTTAAACTCAGTGAGTATGGACCACATTGTACCTTGTGCTGTCATTTTCCTTTCTGCTGAGGACTCTCATCTGTGTGCTGGTGAGACAGGGGAGAGGATACAGTATAGGGAAGAGGATTTAGTGGGAACGTATTTCGAAGGACAACCAGAGCGTACCACAGCTGTGGCCCTCTCAGCCAGTGCAGGGCCATTTTTCTAATTAAATTTTCAGTCTCTTTCTCAGTAGGAAATGTAAAGTCTGAAAATGAGATATACGGCGGATTAATTGGAGGGGGAACCTTCAGGCTGTGGGTGCCAGCCCATTACCCAGAGGTGAATGCTCTTCCCCCCTGCCCTCTCCACGTGGCCCGGTGACCCTGTAAGGAGCTCACACAGACCACCAGGGAGGGATGGACAAAAGAGGAAGTTTATTGTGGGGATAGGGGTTTATAAGGCTTTTAGGAGGGTTAAAAGGGGACCAATTACAGGTTCAGGGTTTTACAGAAAAACCAATCAGGTAAAGAGTTAACAGCCAATAGGAAGGGATTAACAAAGGCCAATGAGAACACCTCAGGACATTTTCCCAGGACACTCCTGTATGGGAGATAAGAGTCCTTCACAGAGGGTGCCGGGAAGAAGGAGCAGTGACTTTGCAGAAATGCAAAAAGCCATTTTAAGACATGTTTAAACAACATTAAAAACTTCTGTTTCTATAACATTTGAGCTGTTTTCTTCTTTTTCTTCACCAGTCCATCTTTGACAGGATTTTTTCCATCCTACATATGGTATATCCATTGCCACAGAGATATCTTTTTTTTCCCCCATTGAAATTAGTGAATGATACCACTATAGAACCCTACAGAGACATGAAGGCTGTGGATCTCACACTGCTGGACAGTCTTCTTGGGAACATGGTGTGAAATCATCTGATAGTCAACAAAGGTGCAGAAAAGCTGCTGAGCAGAGACAGGTAGAAATCCTGATATTTTCCCTACTGCCCCTGAAGTCTCAGTAATATCCTTCTGTTCTTTCTGCTCCACTGAGCCTGGGAGCATGAATCATCCAACAGGACATCTGGGGGCTGCAGCACCTGCAAGGGCATGGGGTGGCTGGCTGGAAGGTGATGGGTGCTGGGGTAGACATGTGGGCTTGCATGACAGGAGCCCAATGAAAACAGGAACAACTATATCTGTCCCACTGAGTCCTGGCACCAAACTCAATTCCCAGTCCTGGGCTGTGATGCTGAGGTGAGCAGTGGTGCTCCCTGATATTCTGGGGATGGGATCTCCTCTCTCCACCAACTCTACTCACTTCTCCAGGACTGAAGATAAATATTGCTGCCTCTGACTTTTTTCTTGCAAACATAGTGGCTTGTTGCTTTTTTCATTTCCAACAAGATTATGTAAAACCTCCATAGCATTAAGACGTTTATCACCTCATCTTTTAAAATCTTGTTGCTTTCATGTTTATGGTTCAGTTGTTCTCAGTGGTGCCTGATTTTCCTCCTGTTAGTCATCTTCAGCTTCTTAGCCTGAAAAAAAAGCACTCAAACCTTATAAATTGCAGTCCTCTAAAAGAGTAAAACTCTATTATTTGTGTTGTCTTCAGTGTAGAGTCATATGCATGCATTATGCACATTGTTCTCTCATCAACAGTAAAAGAACCCAAAGTATTTCAGAAGAAGAAATGAAGAACACAAATCTTGTGACCCTTTATAACTTATCTTTTTAAGTCAAAGAAAATTAAGGAAGAGTTTTAATGTTGGTTGGAGAGACCCATTTCTCTTCCAGAATTTGCTAACAAAGTTCATTTTACATTGCTAAATTTCTTAATGTGGAATTATTAACAGCTACTCAGCTTCTGGTTAGGCCCATAAAAGATAATAGGTTGCCTATAGGAAGTAGAGATTTTCTTGGAGTGGTTTCTTGTTTCATGGAAAGTCAGAACCGGTATTTTCCAATAAAATCCAAAGAAGAAAAGAGAAATTAGCTCAAGATCAGCAAGTTTAAATTAGCAGAACTTTCCCCTTAATAAAATATATTTGAGTATTTTACCTATCCATTTCTAATTTGCCCCTTGTAACATCAAATCTATCTCTCTGCCTGTGTCTCACACTTATATTTCTGCTCAACCAAAGATGAGACTTTGCTCAGGAAAGAGACTCCTCAGAAGACCTTTCACACTATTTAAAACCCAATTACCCTGAAAATCCTTCTCTTTCCAGCTATTTCTCAAGTGTTTGGATTATGATGAAATTGCTCTGCTTGATTATAAGAAGGTATACTTGCCTTACTAATAGAAGAACAAGAGCTTTTGCTTCTGTTTTCTATATCTGTACACTTATACAAGTCTGCTTGAACAAAAAAGTTACTGTTTTTAATATTTAATGAGCTATTTTTTAATATAAATAAGGATAAACAGAATAGGACAGGAGAGGATAGGAAAGAAGCTACCACAGACAGTAGCACAGTACTTCTGTTACTTATTCCTGGATTTCTTCAAAGAAGTTGTTTATTTAGGAACTTATTGGTTTTACTAATATTAGAACTCAGGTTCCTTATTTTAATACAAGTGCCAATAAATTCAGCATTTCTTATTCATGTGTCTATAATTTTTCTTAATGTGATTTCACATTTTTCTCTTTCATTTTAAATCTTGTCTGCATTAAGCCATTTTAATGCTTTTGTGATAAGTAAAAATTAATTTCTGCTGTACGATGAACTGAATGGGGTAGCACTCTAATTCCATGCACTTTTTCTTAGTTTTCACCTGCAAGGACTTCAAGGTGCTTCTCAAAATCTGGGGAAGTGTTCAACATTTGAGGTAGTATGGATGTTTCCAGTGTTAACCTGCTTCTTTCTGCTGCAATGCATTTGCATTGTGTTCTATTTGTATCCAACCAACAAAGAAATTGCTTTTTAACATTTTTGACACCTTGTTCATGTTGAGTCATGTAAAGCATTAAACTATTGTCAGTGGATGGAAACCACAACGCTAATTGAAGACAAACCACATGCATGAAGGAAAAAACCGTGTTGTCAGTTTGAGATGATACAGCCGGCATACATTCTACTTCACGGTAAAAACAGGAAAAAATTTTACAGAAGCTTTGTATTGTACAGTGATTAGTATTAGAAATACCTCAAACCAACACTATTAGCACTTTCACCTTTCTGGAAACAAATTCTCATCGTTTTACAGAAGCTTCTGTGGTTTAGCTTTAGTTGTTCTTATTGTTCTTGTAACTGAACAATGATGCGAAAAACTGATTTTATAGAAAACTTTACTAGTGACCTGAACTGCAGCACTCACTCTCTTTGCAAACCAGGCACTTGGCTGCACCACTGTAGTGAGAGCTAAGATTTACATCGTCTTTTTAAAAGAAATATTCAAAAAATATGGTTTACTTATTGGCTTTAATAGTAAAATGTTCCATGGTTTCAAGATTTTAATGGTACTTTTCTGTAAAAATACTTTGCATATCTGTCTGCTTATTTATCTAAAGAGACAAGTTTTTAAAATATTATTCATTTAACAGCAAATGTTATTAGTAGCTAGAATTTATTTCTGCATTGCTACAAGCAGTTAAATTCCCATTATATCAGTATGTAACTTTCCTGTGGCCTTTTCTTTTTTTTTTGGTAAAAGATTTTGTGATTCATTCACCCAGGGCCAGATTCAGAGAAGTCCTGAGGACTTCTACAGGGTGTTGAGCACCTCAGCCCATATCAGCAGGGATGAAAACTATGGGATTTTGTCCACGCTGCTCTCAGCTCCCCCATGAAATCATTATTTGTTCAAGCTTATTCACATTACAGACATTTGCTCTGTAATTGCTTGCAAAACACCTTGAGAAGTTTTGAGTGAAACGTGCTGCAAAAGTGAAATATTGATGTTATGGCAAGCACATTGCAAGCTCCCCCAGGTGCATGATTATCTCACAGTAACCTACCTTTGCTGGAAATTTTTGCATAAAACATGGTGACATGAAAGAGAACTTCAGAATTCATTAGGAGTTTTCCATAGAGAAAAGGAGTTGTCTTTTTTTTATATATTTTCCTTTTTTTGTTTCTTTGTCTCCCTCCTCTCCCCCTCAACAGAACATTTTAGAAAGGGTTCAGCTCGAATTCTGCAGCTGAAATCCATATATAGATACATAGTTGTTTCTAGTTATGTCACCATTACAAAATATATTGACTTAATAACTCTTGGTGAAAACCTTTCCTACTAGTATTCACACTAATCTCTGCATAGAAACATTCCTCTGGGAGCTGACTATCTGTTTTTCAAGGAGCACAAGAATCTTTGGAATATGAAACTTCGGTATCCTGATGTTAAGTAACATCAGCGAGAGTGACAGAGCTCTGAGTAGCACAAATGCTCATATTTGAAAGTTGTATTCCTTCACCAAAACAAAGTAATAGGAACTAAATGACAGGAAAAGAATTTACCTTCATATTTGCCTGTAGCCTTGTTTTAAGGAACCAAGTGACAGTGAAGAATGAAGCAAAAAGATCAATTAAGTTTTCAAGGACTAAAGGTAACGGAGAAAAATGGAAGGAACAGAAAAGTGGATTCTGAAGTGACGCTAAAACTTAAGTCATTATATTTTGCAATGCTTTCAAATATTTCTCTGGAATATTAGGATTCTTTTGATACACATAGTCACAGACAGCAGGTTAGATAGTTGAACATCTGGAAAGGTTGCTGAACACTATTAAGTATAGTATACAATATTAAAACTATGTGCTATGTGCTATTAGGCAGAGACAGCCTGAAGTTCATGTTAAAGATACATCTGGTGTAAAGAGGCTGGGACAGTTGTACCAACATTTTAAAGCCATGAACATGGCATTTTCCTGCTTGAAGGAGTTGCTTTTGCAACAAGATCATTTGATATCTCTGGGTGAAATAGAGTAGATTTTATTACAATAGATTTTATTTAGAGGTTCAATAGGATCTTTCATTTGTACAAAATTTTGGCTGACTCTGTGTTTGGTGAAAAATATCCTGTAGGTAGATATTGTAGATATTTTTTATTTGCTCAGGTACTGTCTTAATGGTTTCCTACCATCTACATCTATAGGTATGAGCTTGTTCTTGCACTCATTCTCCAGTTGCTGAAACTATATGTAAGTAAAACATCTTTATTCCTTTCTGGGCTTCATGAGAGCTAGTCTTTACAGACAACTAAAAGATGCAAAGAAGCTTCCAAGACTCTTCCCACTTGTTATATGATACAAGGTCTCACTTTTCATCAAGTCTGGGTAAAATATTGTGGGATTTCCTGTCATTAAGGTAAAATAGAAAAAGGTAATCTAATCAGACAAGATGTCAGTGTGAATTAATCCTAGACCAGCTGGTAAGGTGCATTGATAGCAATGATTTAAGTTTTGGAATTTTTAAATTGGAAGTCATCTGGTGGAAGGTATCAGTTTGGGAAGAGATGAAATGTAATAGAAGTACGTAATGTTTGTGGAAAGGACCATCTTGTTTAGACAAGAACAAAGAACATGCAGTACAACACTATGTGCTATGTACACTGGCTTGGCCTCCTTTGATAGAACCTGCTGTCCTGCTCCCAACCAGGTCCTGGGTGAGCTAGTACAGAAAATGCTCCTCACATAAGCTCTGCTGCAGGCTGTTCATCTCCCAGATGCAGTGCAGTACTACTTGCCTTGAAAGACTACTTCTCCAACAGGTCAGGTTCAAACCTAGTCAAACCTGCTCAGCATCTCACGACTACCCTAATTTTCCCAGGACTTACCTGCTAACTCCTTCCAGAGCTGCTTCATGCTTTCCCAGTGCCTCCCCAACTTGGTGAGCACCAGAGGGCTGCCTAGAATGTGACGTGAGAGATCACCAAGGGGAATTTCTACAAGCAAGTGAGAGTACTGAGAGACATGAAAGACACCCTGCCTCATGGGCATCAATTCTGCCTCCCCTCAGGAGAAAAGGCAGTCAGTCCCAGCAGACGCTTCAGAAAATTTAAGGGTCCTGGTTTAATTCAGCCTCTGTCCAGGATACAAGAAGCTCTTAAAGACCTTGCCATTTTGGATCCTCATGTTGTATGAACAGTGCAGGAAGCTCTTTCAGAAGTCTGGAAAAATGTCTTCATGAACCCCCACTACAATCATACAGAGGATGATTGAAAGTGAATTAAATTTTATTTCATATGTAGGTAACATTATATTTTCTTCAGATTAGCCTTGTTGATGACATTGATATCCTTACAAAAAAACCTGTTTATAGCAGGAAGTAACCCTGGGATAAATATGGCTGCAGGAGTGAAAATAAATTGGCTTTCTGTAGGGAGATGTTTTTCTATAAATAGTGGTTAGATCAAGCTGCAAAGAGTGCAGGGGTGAGGTAGCTCTAGACCATTTAAGATGCCTATCAGCATCTTCTTTTTTTTGGTGTTTGAAATGAATTTGGATGGGGTCTATAGGTAACTTCGAGGCAGAATTTATGCCACCTCTGTTATCTGCTTTCCTCAGGGTAAAATACCCAGGACACAGAAGAAATGCTGATCAAGAAAAGGTTCTATTTACCTCACCTCTTGTTGAATTCAGTAAATTTATCTCTCTGTGCAAGTGAAACAGAAATAAGAGGTTTTGAGTGCTGTGCTATAGTTTTTCTTTTGTGATTTATAAATTTTTAAGTCTGAATGTTTAGCCAACTGTGTGTTTATTCTAGACAATTAGTTAAAGCTGTATGCCATCACTTCTCCCTGAGATTTGCAATCTCAGTTTGACCCAATCATCTGAGTCAAAGCACTGTTATTTGGGCATTCGTATTTTTCTCACTCCATCAGTCATTTCCATCACCATTTTTTGTTGAGAAATAGTGATGATGTCAATGTAACATATCTCTTTCTACAGCCTTGACATCTTGTTTTGATCCTACTTTGGCGAGTTAGTATAGTGAAATCCCTGAATTTACAAATGTATCTGATGCTCGCCATTCATGTTTCAAGCCAATTGATTCTGAATAAAGTTGTCTTGAAGTTAGATTAGGCAACAAGGAATTCCTGATTCTGCTATTGATCTGCTATGTAGTGTGAGACTTGTGGTATCAGTCACCTGTGCTTTGCTTTCCTCATCCGTGAGAACAAGTCATAAAAGTGTGCTGAGGGTCACAGATTAAATAAAGTTTATGAGCATTAAGATAGAGTCTTCTTCTTTCATTATGTAATATCTCATCTTGCACTGTAAAATAGATTCATTACTGCTTCAGTAATACATCGTATAACATGATGGACTCAAAAAAACCCTGATGACCAGAACATCAACTTTGACCAATGTGCGTTTGCTGTACCTTGAACATTAACTTTATTTCTGAGTAGCTGAAACAGACAATGGATTTGTTCTTTGAGCCAGCTGTAATTCAACAGATCATTAATGACAAATGGCAGAATGCCCCAGCCATCCTTCCAGGCACTACTCCAGATGGAAGTCATTGGATAAAGAGCAGGAAGGTTTGACAGAATGTGAAAAAAAGAATAAATTCGCTACACATCATTCATTTTGCCTGACTGCAATAAAATAATTATAATAGAATGTTGTCACAGGATAACAGTCTCCTGCTGCTTTAGAAATGCTTTGGAAAACAGATGTTTACTTTCTCTGTGGGAGACATTGATCCCATGACAACAATCTTTTCTATTCAGGGAAAATTAACTACTTATAGGTTCAGCAGTGCTATAAAAAGTTCACTATAAAAAACCATATAATAGGTCAAATAATATGAACTATATATGTGATGTATGTGATACATGCAACTAATAACTAAGTTGGATTAATTCAAATACTTTCTTTCAGCATCTTTGTGACCAACATTTTCTCAACAAAGGTAGATAGGACAACACAATGCACTATGATGAAATTGTTTTTGTTATTTTAATCTTCCAAGGCTGTGTGAGCTTCAGAAAAACAGCATTTGTGAAAAAAATAATAACATCAAAACTCCAGCATATAATGTCTGATGAGAAACGTTTGAACAATTATCAATAAACCAACACATTGTAATTAATGGAAATTAAAGACCATGCATTTTGTGTCAGAACTGAGTGAATTGTGAGTTTTGCTTACTAGTACTAAGATAAAAATTTGAAGGAATATAAAAAATAATAAAATATTTGTGATTTTCAAAATATTTTTCTTAGAATCACAGAGTCACAGAATCATTTAGGTTGGAAAAGACCTTCAAGATCATCAAGTTCAACCTTTGACCGATCACCACCTTGTCAACTGAACCATAGCATTAAGTGCCATGTCCACTAGCTTCTTGAACACCTTCAGGGAAGTCTGTTCCAATGCTTAACAATGCTTTCTGTGATAAAATTCTCCCTAATGTCCAGCTAAACCTCCCGTGGTGCAGACTGAGACCATATCCTCTTATCCTGTCACTAGGTGCCTAGGAGAAGAGATCGATCCCCACCTGGCTACAACCTCCTTTCAGGTAGGAAATGATAAGGTTCCCTCTGAGCCTCCTTTTCTCCAAGTTAAACAACTCCAGCTCCCTCAGCCACTCCTCATAAGACTTGTGCTTCAGACCCTTCACCATCTCCATTGCCCGTCTCTGGACATGCTCTTGTCTTTCTTGTAGTGAGGGACTCAGAACCGCACAAGGCATTTGAGGTGTGACCTCACCAGTGCTGAGTACAGGGGGACGATCACTGCCCTGGTCCTGCTGGCCGCACTGTTGCTGATACAGGCCAGGATGCCATTGGCCTTCTTGGCCACCTGGGCACACTGTCGGCTCATGTTCAGCTGGCTGTCTAATGAGAAGGGCAACTTTACATTAAAAATTGTAAAAGAATTAAAAATATTCATGTTTTTCTCTGACCTGTCTGCAATACATGTGGGACACATACATTGCATTCTGTTATAGTATGATAGAAATGTTACATAGGCTCTTTTTTGGTGAACCTTATACTTTATACAGACACTTCTGCTATTTATCCAATAATGTGTCAACTGCAAATTTGGGTTGATGAGACATATAAAAGAACAACACTTGTTCTCTTATGTGCTGTAAATGTCTATGTCAAAGGCATTTGATTGTCAGATGAAACAACTTCTGTGGTATTTAGCTTTTGCCAAGGCTGTGTCTGGATCAGGAGGAATAAAATGAGAATAATTAACTAGGGATTGAATGACTTACTGGCTCACCAGACTCACCTCCAGGACCTGCATCATCTTGGATCTTTTGCTGTCCATTTCTATTTAGCTTGAGACACCTTAGGATGGTGTTTGGTAGTTTTCCAACTGGCACCTCTATCTAATTCCATGTACTTCACATCATGAATCCCAAAGAGAGTTGCAACATGCAGACTACCAACATCTTTGTAACTGGACCAGGCAGATTTGAGGCTTACTGCCACAAGTTTTAAAGTTTGTAGCTGATCAGAATAGTCAATGAATAGCAACACTGAGTCTGGCTTTACTCAAAGTACTACTTTAGCTGAAGCATTTTTACTAAGTCATGAATTTCACCATCTAGATGTTGAAGGAAAATGTCTTTTACATTTTTGAAAAGAGATCACTTGGTATACAAGCACATTTAGTTATAATAATCCTGACCTCAGGGGTAGTCACTTTAGCTAAGAATTTCCTTTCTCATTTCAGGGTTACCACAGGTACAAAAGGAATATGGCCATAAGGGGAATGAAGAAAGCAACTTTTAATGCTGCATGGGTAACTCAAGAGCACGGTCAAATGCTAGCAATAAGTTGCATTGGGAAGTGCTACTCTAAACTTCAAGAAAAAGAGGAAACTGAAGTCTAAAAAAGTGTCAGTTTTGTCATGTTGAAATCCTTTTTCTCTAGTGCTGAATAAAATGCAAATTTGCCTGCAAGCAAGTTGCTTACCCTACAGCTGAAATGCAGCACATGGAACCAGTTGACTCTTTGGTATTTTAGCACTTTAGACTTATAAATATGTATTTACATTTTCCATGCTAAACTATGTGGCTCTTACCCAGTTGTCACTGTCACTGCATCAGCCAAGAAACCAGTGGAAGTTTGCTTCACTGAGGACTGTACAGAATGGTCTATGAGAAGGAAGTAAATTTAATGGAAATGGAAGTACATGTGAAGAAAGTACCCTGTGCTAGGGATGATGTTTAGCACCAAAGGGCACCTTCCAGACCCCTTAATTCCTGAGTCCACTCAATGGCAGAAGCTTGGCCTGAGGGCCAGCAGGGACTTGTGCATCAAAGAACCTGTGAAAGCAAGTATTTCTTTAGAGGGAAGAAGGAAGAGACAGAGTAACTGTTTCATCTCCCTACACTCAGACACTGATAATGTTAATCTCTAGAGGAGGAAACACAGAGGAGGACAACAGATCTGAAGGTTCATGCGTGAATTAATATGTCTGATTCATGTCCTAGGGCTGCTGAGGGTACCACCAGGATTACAAAAAGAAAGTCTGTGCATCCCAAGTGTACTGTTTCACAAGGCAACAGAAGGTAGTGTGAACCATTCTGGATTTACTATATATCCTTCCAAGCCACGGGAAGCACCAGAAATTAAAAAATTATAACAAGAGAAAAGATTAATTGCTTCTCTTACTCTCTATATATTTCAACAGAAAAAAAAAAAAGAATAGACACTAGGTGAGTCATAAGAAACAGGGATGACAACACTGAATGCAACATCCTGGCAAGGGTTGTTGTGCCCTAGTTAAAACCAGCATGCTCAGCCACAGACTTGTGCCCCTTCTGAGAGCAGACACTAGCTTAGGCTGCCTAGGGCCATGCTCAAAAGCTCTTTCATTCCTGTAGAAATCTTCCTAGTCTCTTTAGTGACTTCTTGTTTAGACTGCACTCAGACATTTAAAAGGATAAGGTTGTAAAACATGTCGTAATATAGGGAAAAGGCAGAGTAAAAGGTATCTTAAAATCATTGCTTTTAAAAATAAGTTTTATTTGAACAAAGGCAAAGTAATGACAAGTTGTCTTCCTTGATGGTAGGACGAGCCACTACAGCTGAAATCACATTTCCTTGAAGCATTTTTGCTGAGAACTACATGGGGTTATCACTATTGCCATGAAACTCTCAAAGTGTCTTTAAACTGATAGCATGGGTAGGGAAAGCTGGGAAGGAGACACCTTGGTTGTCATCCAGGATCCAAGCTCCTCTGCTTTGAGTCCTCTAAACCAGTCCTTTCTCCTCTTACCAAGGCTGTAGCAGAGGAATGAATTTAGTTTCTTCTTTTCTGTTTTGGACAGACCCTCAGTGTTAGCAGGAGCAGTGCTTGCACAAGGACGAGAACAACTTTTGGCTCTGAAAGCTGGTGGTCGGCATCCTGCCTTCCCAGTTTTCAAAACGATTTATTTTCTAAACTTCAGCTCCACGAATGCCATTCCAAAAGTTCGCTGGCGGTGAGAGGCAGGCAGGGAGCGCGGAGCGGTTCCCCGGCCGCCGGAGCTGCCAGGGAGCTGTCCAGCAGCGCGGCGGGACGGGCGGCGGCGGGGCCGGGGCGGCCGCACCGGGAGAACGCCGGGATCGACCCCAGCCCTTTACACGGGCACCGCCGCTCCCCGCGGGGCCCAGCGGGGCCACCCACGCTCTTTCCCCCTTCCCCTTCGCCCAGCTCCACAGTGCAGGGCGGAGAGCGGAGCGCCCTTCCCGCCCTACTAGCAGCCGGCGGCGGGGGGAGCGTGGGCTGCCGCCGGCCCGGCCCTCGGCCCGCCCCTCGGGAGCTGCCGGGGCGGTGCGGGCGGTGCCGGCATCCCCCCGGAGCGGGGCAGCGCGGCCGGCGGCGGCCGCGGCAAGCGGGGCCGGGCGCGACAGGAGGCGAGCGGCGCGGGGGAGGCGGCAGGAGGAGGAGGAGGGGGAAAGGGCTCCAAACAACACGTGATCCCCGCGGAGCAGCGAGGGAGCCGGGGGAGGGGAGAGCGGGGCGGGCGGCCGAGGCAGAGGAGGGCAGCAGCCGCCGCCGCTGCCACCGCCGCCGCTTTAAAGCCTCCCGGCGCGGCGCGGCACCCGCGCTCCCGGCCCGGCGCGGCGAACCGCGGAGCGGGGTCTGTGCCGGCCCCGGCGCGGCGGCTCCGCCGCTGCCTTTCGCCCGCCCAGGGGCACCCGCGGCCATGCGAGGCGGCCGTCCCCGCAGCCGCCCAGCTCGGCGCTGCCCGCCGCGGCTGCCCGCCGCCCCGCGCTGAGCGCCGCCGCCGCCCCGCGGCACCATGTCCCGCCGCAAGATCTCGTCGGAGTCCTTCAGCTCGCTGGGCTCGGACTGCCCGGAGACGAGCCCCGAGGAGGAGGGCGAGTGTCCCCTGTCCCGCCTCTGCTGGAACGGCAGCCGCAGCCCCCCCGGCCCCGCCGACACCCCCTTCGCCGCCGCCGCCGCGGCAACCGCCGGGGCGCGCCGCGCTCCGCGCCGCCGGCGGGTCAACCTGGACTCGCTGGGCGAGAGCATCCGCCGCCTGACGGCCCCCGCGGTGAGTGCCCCGTGCCTGGCCCCGGCCCGCCCGCTCCCCGCACAGACCCCCACGGCCGCCCCGCGGGGTCGGCTCCCTGTCGGGAAGGAGGCGACGGTGCCCGCGCCCCCCTCCCGAGCGGTCCCACCGGGCCGCTGGAGCTCACTGCCTCTCCGTGCCCGCTTCGGCTGCCGGCGGCCAGCCCCGCAAAACCTGCGGGAGTACAGCTCCCGGCAGCCCGGTGCTGGAAATCGGGTCGGGAGTCACGCTTAGGCGCAGCTGCCGCCTTGGCTGGGTTTATAATTTCTGCCCAGTCCCTTTCCGAATGAAAACAATATGGTGAAGTGCTTATCACAGGTCCCAGCAACATTTTTTTTTTTGTAATATATAAAAAGTTACATCTCTGTGATGCATGGCGTGCACATTCTTCCTTCAGCATCGAGGGGATGCGAACTTACTTCATTTGTAGGGCTTCTCCGTACTGAATAGGGTAAAGCAAAGTTCTGGCTATGTGTTCAGAAATATTTCAGCAACAGATTTCCCTGTGCCTCCTGAATGCGCAGACATTCCTGACATATCAGTTTCTTTAAAGTGGACTTCGAAATCCATGACTTAACGATTATCTGGATAGCTACACCTGTAGCTGAGAGTCTGTGAACCATTGTCTGTGTGCTAAAATAAGGAGTGAATTCAGGTTGATCCGGTAACATATGGTATATCAGTTTGTAAGACTGAAATCCATGTCTCAGGAGTTCTGGTAGATTAGTGTAAAATAGAAGGTTCTTCTACAGCCTTTCTGTTGCAATTGTGCTACACTCCTGTATGTACCTCTGTGATCATCACTAAAATTTCCACGTAAAGTTTCAGCTGCAACTGAATGCTTGTTTGGTCTCCAGAACAGTTTAGCGTATTAAGGCATAAAACCTTAATTGAAACAAGTAGTCTTAATCTGCAGGACAACTGTATCTGATATTGTGGCATTGGATCATCGTTTTGCATTATTGTTAGCCAGCTTTGGAAATTACTTACTAGTCTCACCACCATCAACTATCAGTTTGTGTTAATTTTAATATACCCTTTTGTGTTTGGTGTTTATTTAAGTGGCTGAATAGGAGTAGACAACCTGTTAAATGGGAGAAGGCAGTGCATTACATACCTAATAGTTGTCCAGTTTAAGTTAAGACTTTTCTTTCCCATTAATTTTTTTTCCCTCTCCACTGAGAATCTGGTCTTGTAATGCTGGTATTAATAGATGATATCTAAGGTGACCTGTCTTGTTTTAGTACAAAAAAAAAGCTATTTAATTTGATAATGATACAATGGTATAATTAGAGCATGTGTTACCCAAAATATTTGAAATATTCTGAAGTAGCTCAGTGCAGTATTTTTAGATAACCTTAGTATTTGTATTTCTCCAGCTTGCTATAAAAGACAATTTCAGTTTTACAGCTGTGGTGAATTGTCAAATATGTTTTCAAAATAAACACATTCTTTGAATTAAGAGATGAGGAAAACTTTGATAGATCTAATAGTCTTCTTTCCTTCCTGCTCCCAGAGAAATTTTGTTTAAGAATACAAAAATTTCATCCAACCTGTTTTTGATGTCCCAAACAACAGCTTCCATGGTTTCTTTGGGACGTAATTATAGCAACTCTTATTGCCAAAAAATGATGTTATTTTTAAATTTTAATGTGATACACATTGCTTAAAATTTCCCTTTTTTTCTTGGCATTGTAACTACTGCTTCACTCCCATCTTACACATTTTGGCACAGATTAATGTCATTAAGTCTAAAAGATCATGTCATAGTCCTGGTATAAGTAAAGAACCAGGTCTCCTGCCTTTTCATTTTTCACTCAGAGAAACTGCTGTTCAGATGCATTGTTATTTTGGTGCATTCTTACCAAGTTCTGGAGTATTGAATATGTGCCTTCATGCAACAAGTCTTGTTGCCATATGTCTGACACTTTGGGTCTGATTATTTTTGCACATCTGCTGGTATAAATCAGGAATAACTTTAATTAGAAATAAAAAACATACTTTTCCTGTGAAATTGGTATCAAATGGGACTAATTTCTGTTGTTTGTAAAATTAGAAGGCAAGTTTGAAAGGTGTATTGACAAATGTTCTTTCTAAACAAAAAGCTTTAATACTTTTTATAGATGTAGGTTGACCTTCATTCCATAATATTATAAATATGGATCTCTCTTAAGTATATAAACATATTTATGCACATACAAAAGTATATACTATACATCTAGCCTGCAAGGTTTAATGTTTTCTTTTCAAACATGAATGCAGAAGTAATTTGTCCCCATCCCAACAGCTGAAGGATGCTACAGGTTCCTGATGTTTATACTTAACCTTAGCTTTGTGCTTGCCTTCAGCAATGTCAAGGATCAAAATCCTCAGTAAAATATTTTTTTTGTGCTTTCACTGAGGAAAAATTCTGTATGTGTGTTTAATACTACTGTGCCATGGAGAGAGGGCTCAATGTTGTTTCAATGTGGCAGTAGCGGGGGGCTACGGAGAGCTGCTCTGGGCACGTAGAGAGCTTTGAACAGAGCAGGAAAAAGCATCCAAGGGGCAAAAGAGCAGTGGGTACTCAAGAGGAGTGTCTGTGGGGCAGAACAGCAAGAAGGCTGTGCAGGCAGGCTGCATCTTATGAGTGGTAGCACAAAACTGTGTATGAGAATATTAGTATCTTCTGTGCAATGCACTCATGAGTTAGTACAACTGGACTACAGATACTGTAGTCCAGATATCTGTATCTACAGATACTGTAGAATAAAGTGTAGCAATCAAGTATTTGTAAATACAGTCAAATACAATGAAAATAGGTTATTGCATTTTTTATCACTTGTAATCTTGGTCTCAATTTTAGCTAAGTGTGACTTTTCACAAATACCACTTTTAGTGGAACCGTGGGAAAAAATTGTAAAGTGAACCTTGCTCTGTTGCAGCAAGGGGTGAATGCAACCCCTTCTACTTGCTACCATAGAACAACTTCTAGCACTTTCTAGCGCACATGATTTTGCAACTTTTCTCTTAAATTGATTTTTGGAGATTTTTTCTCCTGCAGTTGTTATACTAGAGGATGTAGGGACCTGATCCACAATCAGCACAGGTTCATTTTATGTTCCTGTGGGTTTGTAAATGTTTCCGAACATGCTTGGATGGGTGAAGGATCGATAATGTTCATCTGGAACTTGCTTACCGCAAACCCTCTGTTTTATGACAGCCAGAACTAGGAGGCTGATAGGGCTCACCTTCCACCAAAACAGCTGAGTATTTTGAGGAAAAGTGTGTAGTGATGAGACCTGCATACATACCCTTCCATTGGCTATGTTGGGGAAGGTCTGGGAAACAGGGTGCACTGGGCAGGGAGGCAGAGCAGCGGCAACTCAAGGAGGGGCAGCTTTTTGTCACAGCTGCACTCAGCAGACTGTGCATGTACTGAACATCACATCAAGTTTCTGGCCTGCTGCCCCACCAAGCACCAAGTTTGCTGAGTAATCAGTTTGCTGACAACAGGAGGGTCAAGGCTCTGCCAGCAGCTGGGCACAGGAGACGCCCCAGCCCATAGGGTGGGGGGAACCGTATGGAGCCAGGGCGATGCTTAGCACCAGAGTGTGAAGATGATTTGTGGGACCAAACTTGGCTGCTCAGTGCAATAAACCTCAGGTGTTGCACACAGCTCTTGTGACTCCTTCAGCTCAAGAGATCATGGCCAACAGTGCTCCATGCATATTGCCCCACGTTTGGCTCTGTCCTCTCACAGCCTTTCATCCCTGTGATGTTCCCACAAAGCTGAGCTCATAATTGTGAAGAAAGCTCCTATCCATTCTAAGGTGTTCCTAAACCATATTTCTGACGAAGCACGGGTGTCCTCTGTCCTCCTTCATCTGAACCACTGTCAAAGGGTCTTTGGTTACGCACTCTGATCAGGAAAATCTGGAGCTAGATCCAGCTGCTGTCAAAACACAGTTGCCCTTGTCACTGGACTGGGTTCAGTTTATTGGAGATAAATAATAAAATGTTGGGAACCTAATAGGGATGTTGATTTACAACCTTGTTTTTAAGAAATAACTCAGTAATTATATGTATATCACAAGCAAATGTAATGATACATTTTACTTTTGATTCCAGCTTTGTTACTGTGTTCCATTTTAAAGGATGAATTTTACACCCACAATGACACAAATTTTGATTAATTATAACTGGAAAAGATGATACTATATGCTATTCATTATCAAAATAATTTTTTTCTGCCCTTAAGAACTCTGTTATATGGGAATGGTATCCTGGCACCAGTTGACATAGCTTGATTCTTTAGAAATGCCATTTAGTATCTTACTGAATTCCAGTTCCTTGCAGCAATTTTAACATTTTCTCCAGTTCTATCTTGACTTGTATCCAATACCAGGCTGAAAATAGAACCAAAATCAGAAAAACATAATTTGTCACTGATTTGAAAAGTCAAATACTCTGCTCTCATCTAAGAGGCATGGACTATCTAGAGGAGCTGGGAGTGACTGGGCATTCATTTAGAGGAGACTGTGTACCCCCAAGTGCTGTACTGATCTTTCTGGAATGAGAATTACAGCATGACACAGCTTTAAGCTGACTAACATCTACATTTGATTTTATTTTCTGAATGGTCTATGTAACGCATCTCTTGAACTGTGAGTATTATTAAGTGAAAATCACCTCTGTTATACTTTTCTGTTCATCTAGAATTATTTCTGCTATTCTTTAAAGGCCCAGTTGAAGACACATTAAAGTAAGAACATTTTTTTCCTATTTAATTTAGGAAGCTGCTACTGGATGCCGCCAAATAGTTGGAATTCAAGAATTGTCTTTTTGAATATGGCCTTCCTCCCGACAGTGGGAGAAAAGTGAACCTAAAGGCAGTCATCTGCGTTACGGTGTAGGCTATTACTTATGTCACAGAACTGCTGTAACTTCAAATTGCTTAATGGCAAGTGAATCCTCCAGTGAGTGGAGGTGGGGTTTTGGCAGAGAAGTTACAATATAGCAGCTTATATCTAACCTGGCTCCATCATAAACCTCTACCACTCAGTCTCAAGGAATGCTGCTTCTTTTAGAAGCTATAACAAGTTGCTGCCACTAGAAGGAGAGGTAGCAAATTGATTTTGCATAAGATTTTTGAAAAAAATTTGCACAAGTATTCTGAGCTCCTTATGACTCACATTAACCCACCAGGTATAGCTAAGCTCTGCTGTTGTAGAAATG
This sequence comes from Pipra filicauda, assembly GCF_003945595.2. Lineage (NCBI taxonomy): Eukaryota > Metazoa > Chordata > Aves > Passeriformes > Pipridae > Pipra > Pipra filicauda. Next base: position 1,592,211 of record NW_024104432.1, read on the forward strand.
ACTTCCACCTATCTTTATGAATGAAATAAGGTAACGTCAAATGATATTCCATATCAGTGGTGTGATGAGCTTATTCGCCTGATAGCCCAGGCTGGATGAGCTTTACGAGTAACATTCTTCTCAAGAATGTGGGTGTGAAGCATGAAAGTGGTTAAGAAAGGCACATCCAATGAAAAACTTTCAATTCCAGCAGGCAAACAGGATGATTTTCTTTTTTTAAATCAGATTTTTTAATAAAATCAGACTTTTGCTAAGTATCATTCAATTAATTTATAAACAAAGTCACATGAACAGTCAATAGCCGGTCAATCTGTTATTTCATAGCATGGAATAGAATTGTGTCTTAAATGGGATCGTTCTGGAAAACTTTAATCAATATAAGCATCATGGTTGGTTTTGTTTGTTTGTCTTGTTCATTATTCTAACATCTCATGCAAGGAAAATTCAGCCTTGGCAAATAAAATATTAAAAAAATTTAGCTGCATCATAAGGCCTGCAGCATTGAAGTATTGCAGTATTGACCTAGAGGTCATTTCACTGAGGGTGAATTTAAATATTTGACATCTAGTGTTTAGACTGATTAGAGCAGTATTGGGTTTCTTAATGTTTGTACCGTTCCAGGCTGAAATCTTAACTTCCCTACAGTGCTTGGGAAAAAAATGTGTCTCAGTAACATTCATACATTGCAGGCATCTTTGCCGCCTGGAAGCTGTGAGCATATCCCTGTGGAAGAACAGGCTTGCCCACAGACAAAAATGACCCGCTGGCTGACAAACCAGAGTGTGGCAGCACCAGTGTTAATCCCACAAAGTTGATCTAAATTGTTTTGAACTTCTCTGCCTGTAGCCTGGCCAAAGTGTCCAGGTGCAGATAGAGAAAGACATAAAGTAGATGAGAATGTCACGATCATTAATATATGCCCCTCAAAAAGCAGTGTGCCCTCATGACTACATCAAAATGAGGGTGAATGTCCTTCATTTGAAATTGTGTGAGCAGAGCCAGTTACCACCTCGCAGTGATTGGGTGTACTCTGGTAAAATGTGTAATGTTAACACAGAGGAAAGCCCTCTTTTTCCTTCTACCTCTTGTGCTATTGTTAAAGGCTGCTATAAAGTGCTTTGAGTAAAAGAAATTGTTCCATCTCATATCCAGATTCTTTCTAGATGTGTCTGTTTGCTAATTCTCAGACTGAGTTTTAAAATTAAGCCAAAAATTCTGTGAATGGTCAATAGGTTTCAAAGGGATAAATACCTTTGCAGATCTGCATATGAAATTAGGTCCAGTTATACTGAGAAAATTGGTTCTTTCTCTGTCTCAGTCCTTGAGAAGGACTGCCATGTAAAGCCTTTCATTTCCTATCAATATGCTGGAGTAGCACTAATTATTATACAGTGTACACTATTATGTAGTAGATGTTAGCTTCATGAAAAGATGATCATATAATATTAGCAGTAGATCACCTGTTATATTCTTACCTACTGAACACATTCTCTCTGCAGCACATAACAGATCTTCTATCCATTTCAGACATGGCAGAAATTCAAAGATGAAAAAAGTGATCCCAGACGGTGTTATAAGGGATAGCACCCTGAGATATTTATTCTTCACTGTCAAGGAGTTAGACTAGATGATCTAATAGGCAATTTCCATCCATAATGTCTGTGATTCTTCTAGTTGAAAGGCAGCTGGGGATGCAGAAGTTATAATTTCTATTTATTATTTAGCTCTGCTTTATTTCTTCACAGTGTTTGCATTGTTGTTGCTATGAAATAGTATTGGGTAAAATTATTAGTCTCAATGTTATTTATTAAATTAAGGGCATTTTCTCAAATGTGCACAAGTATTTCTCTGTGAAGAGTATCCCTGTTTGCATGAACTGAGGAGCAAAATGGTCTCAGGTTAATCTGCCAGTGGTACTGAGCTCAGGCACTTCATCCTCACCTGGTCCCATCTAGATCATCGTGAGCTGTTGCAGGGCAGCTTGTTTTGTCTCCAGCTGTCAGTCATCCTGCCCTTTATACCCAAAGAGTCCCCTCCTGGGGATTCTGCATCATCCTCTCTTGATACCAAATCTGGTGCTAGTCATGGGGATCTGCAAGGAGTTGGTGCTTTTATCTAAACTACAAACATGTGGAATTGGGCAGCTGGTGTTCATGAAGAAAAAATACATTTTTAGCTCATATACTTGCAGAGAAAAAATGAGTGCACCCTAAGTATTCAGAAGCCAGAGAGCAAAACTATGTTTTTTCCTGATTATATTATCAGAAAGACTGAAATTAACCCCCCAAAGATTATTTATTTTTTATATTTTCAGACGATTGCTTATTTTGAGACTCTACTTTCCATTTCTGATTTCTATTCCCTTTGGTTCCATTCTCCAGCTATTGGGAATGGGAAAGGGAGGGATCCTGGCTGTACAGGACCTGCTAGGAGGCCTTCCTCTTTTCTGCATCATCAGAAAATTGTTGGATGCCAAAGGAGCCTTCCTTTTTGCATTCTGCTTTTCCCTAGCTGCATCAATTTCAATGCTTATCTCTCCACTCCTGACACTTAGGAATGTTGATAAGTGTTTATCTTCAGCTGGAGCCTTGATTCTTTGTTTAAAACCACTTTAATTCAATATTTTGGTGACCAGAAGGACAGGGAGAGAAAGTTTTTCACTGCTTACATGATCATGGGATAAATATTTTAAAAAACCATTCTAAAAATTACTGTTTTGCCATTTATCTTCTTTTGAATAGGCCAGATGCACACCTGCTCATGTGTGCTTCGAGATCTGTAATCACCTATGCACAAAGACTTGACTAAAACTGGTTTTGAAATATGAAAAAACAAAAAGTTTTTCATTAGTGAATGATCACCAGCAGTGGAACCGGCAATTGAAGTCTTACGCATCTGCTGAGTTTGTGATTGAACTCTTCAATTTGAAGCATTTATAACTTTCAGCTTCAAAGTGCTGATTTGGCTGGGATCCATGGTATCCTGCCTCTCCTGTATGCAGAGGTGCAGATTCCTCTAAGAAGGCCTTTGCAACTCCCCAGGGCACAGTAGGCCAGAGGAGCCTCCTGACCAGACGGACTTACTTGAAGAAATTCTGATAGAAACAAAGTGATTTCTAACTGACCCTGTTATGCTCTTTGGTGCTTCAACTTCCATGTTTCAAATTTTAAGCACTCAAGTTTTTAACAGCATGATTGCTGAAGCTCTTTTGATGCTCAGCTAGGAATCATTTAGCTTTTACAAGGAAAAATCTTTGAAAATTTGTTAGGGTTAAGGAGGAATTGTCTGTTTACTGGGCTGCTCTCTTGGCTCTGGACCTCCCTGTTCCACAGAGTCTCTTTCTTCCCTGATCTTGTCTAGATATTCTTAGGATGCAGAAGGAATGGGATGGAGAATTCGAAACTGCATTTATGTAAATTTAGACTGAGTCATCTGGGATACTGTGTGGAGTTCTGTCACCTCAGGATGGGGTTTGTCTGTCCTCACTTAAACATTAAAAGATGTCGAAGTCTAAAGCAATCACTCAATGTCTTTTCTAGACAAAAGAAAGAAATGGGTATTTATAAAGACTGAGTCCTCAGGCGTGTATTAGATGCCAGCTGTAGGATGAAATGAATCACTTTGGGTGCCTACAGTTGGGCAGATGAACGCTACCATTTATTTCTGAAGGTGTTGCAATCAAGTGAAAGACATTTCACAGGCAACAGAAAATGGCTAGGGAATAGGCTAAAGTCTCTGTCCTCTAAGAAGATTGGAAAACTTATGTTTGATTGCCTTAGGAAAGACATTTATAACAAGGGATGCAATTAAAGTGGAAGATCTTTTCCTTTGTCTGCAAAACTGAGGCAATGAATCTGCAAGAAGGGAAAATTGAACTAAGAAAAAGAAAAAAAATGTACACAATGTTTAAACTAAAATCCATTTTCAGAGGAAATTCTGAGTTAAAAAAAAATAAAAATTTAGGAATATTCCAAGTTCATTTAGACAAATATCTTCATAAATATTTTCTCCAGTTAGTCACAGAAGTGGTTTTGAGGAGTTATTACTCCTCTGTCTTCAGGACTTGAACTGGTTTTGCACTACTGGAAAGCAAGGTGAGATCTAGAAAGAAAGGCAGTTTTTTTTAGGAGTGCATCTTGTAAACTGTGGCAGCTGGTGGAGTGACAGTGGCTGTCATGGCAGGGCTGCCACCGTCAGGATTGCTGTCAACAGGAGGTGTATGGTTAAAAGCTGTCTTTTACTTCCCTGAGTGGCAGAACTACACTTCTTGGAGAGCTGATGTGTGTCATGCTTCCAGGAGAAGGTTTAGCTATTTTGCCTCCATCCAGTGGAAATATTTTCCTGCTCATTCTCTCTCTTGTGGGCAATGCATTGTCAGTAATGGAAGAAGTAATACACCGAACTGCCCTTGTAAGCAGCTGTAAGTAGGTGTCGTATCTCTTCTCGCTGTTTTGTTTAGTCATGGCCCTGGTTACAGAAGTACATCTACAGCAAAATGACATTCATCAGTGATGAAATGTGGCAAACTGAGAAGGTGAGAATAGTGGCTTTTTAACTGTGCACAGCAACGTGCCATAATAATTCATGTTAGAGACAAAAAATTTGTGACTCCTCAGATCAGTTTTCATACTGGCTCTGAGCACATTACATAGAGCTCTGTTTATGACCCATGTTTTAATAGTAAACCCTATTTTTGTCTGTACTTAATTTCCAAGATTTGATAGGAGTTGCCAGTGAAAAGGGGTGTGAGTTCATGGGATTGTATGAAATTTTCAGACAACCGCTAGGCAGTCGATTTAGCTTTCAGAGGAGAAAGTTAACATGGGCTATGTTTTTTTTTTTTTTCCATTGAGCACTGCAGAAGAAGGGGGATTTACTGATGAAATAAGCTCGGGACTAGGAAATTGCTTGTACAGTTAAATCCTGAGGTACTCAAAACCATTTCTTCCTGGGTAAGGGGTGCAGCATCTGTTTTTCAGAAATGAGAAAGGCAAAACCAGTCCATTGCTCAGGTGCTGTAAGCTGCAAAACTTCCTTAGAAAACAAAAAGCTGTTTTCCTTCCTTTCTGCTGTCATACCAAGCATTGCTGCCTTCCATATTGCTGTAAAAGCACTTTGGGAGAACCAGAAGGGAGCTTTAATTTAGCAGTCCAATGTTTTTATTATTCCTTATTTCATGTCAGAGGAGTCGCTGATGGAGTACTAATGTTTTGTGGGTAGGGAGTGGGGCTGAGGGAGATGCTGTATGGAGATGGGAGAAGGCAGCTCACTGGTCTTCTTTGCTTAAAGCTATTTTGCTTTGCTTTGTTGCTGGTTTGGGAAAATACATGTTTTCTGTGTGTGAAGAGTGGATTTTTCTGCCTGCTGAGCACAAGAAAGCTTCTGAATCACTGTGAGAACATGCCATGAAATACATGTGTAGCCCATTAGGCCTAAAGACTTCAACACCTGCTGTACCCCTGAGAAGGGGATAATTTTTTGATGTGTGATAGTTTCGTTCCTGTGGTGCTTCCATTGTGTTTTACAAGAGAACATGTAACTTTTAAAGCCTTTTGGCACAGGTAATGGAGCTCCCACAGAGAAGTAAAGTAATTATCTGCTACAGAGTTAACAAGAAAAACCTCTTTCAAGGTTTGCATCTATTTTGAGCTTGTTTTTGTTCACAGAATCATAGAATAGCTTGAGTTGGAAGGGTCCCTTAAAGGTAATCTAGTCCAGCCTCCCTGGAATGAGCAGGGACATCTTCAGATAGATCAGGTTGCTCAGAGCCCCATCCAACTTGACCTTGAATGTTTCCAGGTATGGGTCATCTACCACCTCTCTGGGCAACCTGTTGCAGTGTTTTACCAGCCTCATTATAAAAATCTTCTTTCTTATATCTAGTTAAAATCTACCTTCTTCTAGTTTCCAACCATTACCCCTTGTCCTATCACAACAGACCCTGCCAAAAGTTTGTCCCCATATTTCTTATAAGCCCTCTTATGCACTTGTTAAGTGCATGCATTTCCATACACTTGAATTCAAAAAGGTAGATAATTTCTTATAGTTTGGTATTAGAAAAGAAGTTTTTGCAGTTGTACAAACCTAGCATAGACTGGCATACACATTTTTCTTCATGCCATTGTCAGAAAGATACCTCCTTCTGCAAACTCATGAGTAAGAGTAGGTAGAAAGCTCAGCTCTTGAACTGCTGAATCTGTAGGTCACTAAACAAAATTTGAGACTTTCAAAGATGATTTTAGTTTATAATTCTCTCAGATTTCATACAAAATAGTCATTTTGGAAGAATAATGTTTTGCCAAAAGTGACTTGGAAAATTCAAAAGAGAATGGCATGGATATCACATTTGCTTTATTTTCCCAAAGGTCTCTCATGAATTCATTCAAAATAATAATACCCTTAGCAACAGTAGTAATTCAGAAAATAAACGTATATATGCACATAAGTATTTTGGCGAACATTGTAGTAGTATTAATAATACAAATAAAAACATTAATGCACATATGTAGTTTGGTGAACATCTATTAAAATGAAATAGCATAGAAATGCTTGAAGGATGTCATGATTTTCTTTTGATGAACTTGACTTTCCTGATAATTTGAAAGATGACTGAAGAGTCATAGCTTGTCAGGAAAGTAAGCCATAATAAATTGCATCTTTTAATATTCTTTATTACAAAATGCCCCAGGGAGCATATAGAGTTTAAAAACTCAGTGTCTTTTCCTGGTGATACTTTCATCACAAAATAATAGCATTTTCTGGCAGACTATTTCAAATTATTTTCAATTAGTAAGATAATTGGTGGGTGATAGTTTTTGAGAGCTGATAGTGAAGTGGTTCCTTTGTTATGTGCAGCTAGTCATAAGCAGTATTAATTATGTCACATTGTAAAATTCATTCCTGTTTAAATGAAGTAACATACAAGGAATGAATAATAATATTTCATATCCATTGTTGTGTTGGGTGTATGGCAGGTAGAAGATGAAGAGGAGTAAAACTGGAGAAAAATAGTGTGTTAAAAGATCTGTTAGTTGAATTGTGCTATACTTCCCTAATCTCACAATACTTTAAATTATTCTTTCCTAGCCTCAGACTATTCGGCAAACTCTTCAAAAGACACTGCAGTATTTTGAGCATCAAGTTATTGGGTAAGTGTTAATGTGATGTAGTGAAAGGTGCATGGTAACATTTTGTTCTGTGCCTCCCAAGTCACAGCCTTTTATGATAAGATTTTAATTTTATTTTTTTCTCTCAAATTCTTAGAGGTGCTTTGAAGTAGCAATACATACTCTGGACATTAATGATAAACATCTATTCGGTCCTGCTTCTATACAATCCCATCAGAAGGTGACTACTTAATGAACTGTAATGTTTCTTAAACAAGGAGAATAGACAATCTTTTTCAATCATAGAATAATAGAATACCAGATTGGAAAGGGACCTTAAGGATCATCTAGTGCAACCTTTCTTGGTAAAAGCATGGTCTAGACAAGATAGCCCAGCCCTCTGTCCAGCTGAATCTTAAAAGTGTCCATCACTGAGAGGTTTAAACCTTTTGTAATCACTTCTGAAAGACATTTGTTGACTTTGCATTTGTATAAGGAGATGTTATAACTTTATTACCTTTTTTCCCCCTGTAGTTACAGGGATGCAGAGAAGAATTTTCACAATATATCAAACAGATGCTCCTATACAGACTGCTCTGGTAATGAAGAAACTGAGGATGTCTCAGGAATTCTCCAGTGTACGGCTAATGTACTTGGTACGTATTTTTTCAAGGGATTTTGTTTCCTTTCATTGAAAGGAAAGTTTACCACCTGTCGTAATGGCGACAATGAAACAAGAAATTTTTGGTTCGACAAAGGAAATTTAGGATGTGGGCAGCTACATACCAGTGCCCTGGTATTTTTCTCCTTTTCCACCTACATTTTGAGCCTTTAAGACAATTCAGACTGATTTTCAGTGGAGCCAGTGAAGGTGTATTGTGCAATACCTATTGATTAAAGAAGTTTCAAAGGCTTTCAGTGCAAATAGACTTACTTCTGGACAGGCCTTGGAGTTATCTTGAGTGTTTTTATAGGGATTCTGCAGAACAACAGATACTTTTATCATCTGTGAACCTGGTGGAGAGAGGGCCTGAGAAACACGGAGTAGCATGTACTTGAGACATAAAACGTTCTGGAATCTTAGAGAGATTTTCATCAGCAAGAAGCACAACACTGAAATCTGGCCATGTATGATAATTTAAGATATAATTTAACTGCCATGTCAGGGAATATGGTGAGGTGATACTCTACTCACATTCTGGTCTGGGCCATTGTATCCTTCTGACTTAAAATGCTTTTGGAGGTATATGCATTGCATATCTGTCTATTCTATCACAAACTGTTAAACAGACTTAGTACGCTCTGTGAAACAGCAAATTTTCTAGCTGAGAGATGACTGTGTTGCACTGACATTCAAAATTCTTTTTTTTTGAATCAGGTGCCTTATTCTGCAAAATGCTAGGTGCTGTCAGGGATGTTCTGCATGCCTGTAACTGCTGCTCGGAAGAGATGGTACTTGGTATTTTGCTTGTTTGGTCATGGAGGGAATTTAGAACAAATTAAATTGTAAATGTGTCCAGGGTTAATTACCTTTTTCTATTTTAAAATAATGGAATGCTAATTCTCCAAAACAAAGGCTAAGAGTGATAAGGCAGGACTCATGCAAAGCAGAGAGTTTTCATGTTATTAGGTGCATATTAATATTATAAGAAACAAAACTAGACATTCGGTACATATTTTATTATGACACGAAGTATGTGTTCTAAGAAACAGCTATGAATACTTTTTCATCTTTATAGTGCTTTAAAATCAATATATTAGTCCTAGTACCTTAGAATGGCTGAGTAACATGGAACCTGTTTCTTCGGTGGTATCCTCACAGTGCATGTGCATTAGGGCAGATTGGATTTTTGGGATCAAAGTGTAGGGATAATGTCTGGGCATTACTGACTTGGAAATTATTAAATTTGACTTTGTTGAAAATTAGTTTGAAGACACTTATTCTTGGAAAAGCTCGCTTCTTAAAGAATGAATTTGACTTTTTAGCAAAAAAAAATTCAATGTGAGCAAAACACTGAGATAATTTAAAAATAATACTTCTCCCTATCTGGGACAGGAACCTAAGGGAATGAGCAGTAAACCCAACTTCTTTATTTTAATTGTAGCTCCTATCACAACAGGTAAATAATTAATGGAGGCTGCGTAATTAATTCTCACATAGGCAGTTATTTTTCTGGTTGAATAAGGATTGGTGAGAGCTGCCTCTATGAAAGAAGGATGTAAGCACTGGGGTGTGTACTTAGAGCAATTGGCATTGCTGAGGCAGGAGGCAAGCATGAATCTGGCTGTGATGAAGGCTAGAAAAACTGTTGAACCAAATCTGGCTCTTAGTTTCTTTATATGAGCAGTAAGAAGCACTTACTGTCTAGTGCTGGAAGAATGTTTTCATAAAGATGGTTGGAAGCAGATTCTGCTCTCTGACCTTAGATAATGCCAACATGATTCACCTCTCCTGACCCTCTAACCAGCTCTGAAACAGTCATTTGGCATTCCTTATTCATCAGAAGACTGCAAGTGCTGAGATCATGTCAGCTTGGAAGACTGTGAACAGATGCTTCACACTGTGGTCCTGGTGCTTACACTGCTTACAGGAAAGTACTGACTGCAAGCTGTACACTCAACTTGGTGCATGTGATTTATCATGTATGAATACTGCAATTTTCCTCTTACCAAGTCATGACTAAATTGTGTCACCTTCTTCCTGCAGTGGAAGGATTCTCCATGTCTCTTTGCTGAGTTGCTCCTGCTACAAGTCTGGACATCAACAGAACTCTTCCTGCTTTAATCCACTGTAATTAAAGGGAGCCATGTCCATCATGTTCACATGCTGTGAACCGTGTCTGACACCAGATCAATCACACAGCCTTCCTTTATGATTACAACTTTGGAGGCTGGAATATTTAATTTAACTTTTTGTCCTTTCAAAAATAGTCCAGACAGCTTTATGAGGGACTCTGCTCTCTTTAATTGGTGCATGCACAGTTTTAGAGTGTCCTTCATAAGCGTATAGAAACAGAATCATAGAATCCTTTAGATTGAAAAAGACCTTTAAGATCATCAAATGCAACTGTTAACCTAGCACTGCCAAGTCTACTACTAAACCACGTGCCTGAGTGCCACATCTACATGTCTTTTAAGTACTTCCAGGTAGGGTGATTCAGCCACTTCTCTGGGCAGCCTGTTCCATTGCTTGACAACCCTTTCCATGATGAAATTTTCCCTTATATCCAATCTAAACCTCCCCTGGTGCAGCTTAAGGCCGTTTCCTCTTGTCCTGTCACTTGTAACCTGGGAGAGGAGACCAAACCCCACCTGGCTACGACCTCCTTTCAAGTGGTTGTAGAGAGTGATAAGGTTCCCCCTGAGCCTCCTTTTCTGCAGGCTAAACAACCCCAACTCCCTCATCTGCTTCTCATAAGACTTGTGCTCCAGACCCTTCCTCAGCTTCACTGCCCTTCTCTGGACTTGCTCCAGCACCTCAGTGTCTTTCTTGTAGTGAAGGGCCCAAAACTGAACAGAGAATTTGACATGTGGCCTCACTTGTGCCAAGTACTGATGATCACTGCCCCAGTCCTATCATCCAAGGGAAAATCAATTGACAATACACTGGAAGTTGGTAAACAGAGAAAAGACAGCTTCTAAAGGGAGCCTTTAGAAAGTTTCTAATTGGAAAATAAAGTATTTCAAACAAGATGTACTGGTATATTCTAGCCTGTTGACACAGATAAAGCTTTTAGCTGGCTACCCAAACTGTGTTCACAGCAGATTGATGGTGTTAGTTTGAACTTATTTTAGAAATAATGATAAGAAAAAGATTCCTGTGATGAAGTATGTTATGTAGACGACTACCACATTTCTCTATTAGGTAACTACAAATTTATACTGAGGTATGTTAGAGAGAAAAATTGTATCTGATGAGATTTCTTATTTGACCTTGGGCAAGTTTTTATTCTTTCTATGCCTTGATTTCCCATCTGTATAATGGAGATAACAGGATTTTTTTAATCCTTTAAACTGTATGTCAGTGCTGTTCAGATTTTAACCTTCTTGAAGTAAAGACATGTTCATACCACTGGTACATTCAGCATTTTGAGCAATGACAGCAAATCTTATTTGGAACTGCTTTTGTCCTCATAGTTTAAAATAATTTGATTTCAAGTAAGATTTGAGTGTGCATTTTTACTTAATTGTGGTCAGAATAAAGTAGAAAAACTTCAGGTAGCTGCAAATTAAAACTTTGGCAACAGGAATATAAGGATGAAAACTTTTTTCTTGGTCTGTGATTACTACTGGAAGGAATTTATTTTAGGACATGAAGTCTTCATGACCTGTTTCCTGTTTATTTTTTTGGCAGATATTCCAAGGTCTGTGCTACTGAGCTTTACAAAGAAGTAGTGAAATGCAGAGTTTCCATTTTTGAACCCCACTCTGTACTTCTGACGTATCACATGATATTTCTCATGTCACAGATGCACAAGCCAGATAAAAATTGTACAGTCTTCACCTCACGTCCTCCAAACGCTCTTTTCAGATGCTGCACGCAATTAATGTAACCTTTATGGACATAAATTATTTTTCACTCTTTAATCCCTCACAGAAAAAAAAAAAAAAGGAAAAGTTTCATTACAGCGGTTACCTATCTTCTTTTTAACAGCATCTATATTTCCTTTGGACCCTCTTCGCATCTTTCTGAGGAACTCTGATCTGTCATAACTTTGATAGTAAAACTAATGAAAAGTAACCTAAATTCATAAATACTTACAAAAAGAACTGTTGTACAGAATTTGCAAAGGAGAAGTAGCTGTTCATACCCAATCTTTATTGACATGGAATTGTTGTCTTTGAAAGCCCTTTTGTGTATTAGACTGCTATATCTAAATTGCATGTACTGCAGCACCGTGCTAGATATACTGTATAAATAACACTTGCAACACCTTGGTCACACAGCCCAAAATTACAAATGCATTTCTGTCAGATAGCCGTTTCAGCAGTGAGGCCTAGAGAAATAATCTTACCTGATTTGCCATTGCTTAAGATACAAAAAACCATTCTCTTCCATTTTTTTAATTCAAAGAATTAATTTATACAACAGATTTCTTTTTCATCTCTTATAAAAATTTGACTCCTAAATTTTACTACAATTACCTCATTTTCCTTAAAAAATGCATGGCATATGTCAATGACTGCTACGTTAACTCTGCATGTGGTCTCAAGTATATTGCAAGAATTTTTCCTGTTAGACATTCTTAACTAATGGGTTAATAATGCTCCTTCTCCTGTTTTTGCTTCTGAGAGTGGTGTGAGAATTTTGCTTGTCTGTCATTTCTAAGTGAGTATCTTTCTGGGCATCTTCTGTTTGGAGGATGATATGGCACAGCAGCAAGGATTCCCTAATCCCCTGGTGATAAGTTATGTGGAATCCCAGCCCAGAGTCCTGTCCCATCAGGGAGATAAATCATGTTTCTGGATTCAGCCTCCTCAAGCCACTGAGGAGGAGGTGGAATCCATTGTTAGTGTAGGGTTATAGAGAATTCTTTCTCTGGGTGACATTTGCTTGTCACTACCAAAGAAAATATGTGCCGCAGGCTGCTTTAAATAGGGCAAATCACTTCATACCTAAATATATATTGCAGGGCTGTTCCTACATTTAATGCAAAGGGCATAATTGTATAAAAGTCATTTGTTCTCTGTACATTTATCAAAGTTGAAGACTTGTGTTTCCTTTATGAAACGAAGAAAATCTCAGCTCTTATCCAAGGAAATGGCATGAAGCTTTGTCAGGGGAGGCTTAGGCTGGATATTAGGAGAAGGTTTTTCAACCTAGTGGTTGGGCACTGAACAGGCTCCCCAGGGAAGTGGTCACAGCACCAAACCTGCCAGAGTTCAAGAAGAGCTTGGACAATGCTGTCAGGTACACGTTGAGATTCGTGGGGCTGTGCAGGGCCAGGAGTTGGATGGATCCCTTTCAATTCAGGATATTCTGTGATTCTTGATATTGCATTTTTAAAGAGGAATAAATTTGGGATCATTTTGGTAACTGTTAAATAATAACAGCACATCACTGCTGAGAAATACTACATTTGAAGAGGTAGGAAATAATTGAAAAGGGAGTGTCAGGACAGATATTGGCATACCATGAGGTTAGACTAGGTGATGTATTTGCAGAAGGTGGACAAAGGTTTGGCACACTAACTGATTAGGAGGTGTCAGGAGAACTGTAAATGCTTGTATATTGAAAGTATATAAATTACTATCACTTCGTGCTAAGAACTGCAGATAGTCATTAGGATGCAACTAAATTAGAATACACAGTCTGATTTATAATTAAAGTTGTTGGTTTACAAACGACGTAAAAGGAAATGTTACATGGCCCAGAGGACTGGCAATACTAATGGAATTTAATAATACTTTATCCTGGGGGGTCTAAGCTATACACACAGGGCTCCTGTTATTTAGCAGATGTTACAGTGCACTGGCAACACAAAAGTAATCTAAACAAGAATCATATAATTCATGTGATTTCAAAGCTGAGATGAGTAGATCTAAATTAGAAAAGGACAAATGTTTATGCCAAATGGCCTTAGACATCCCACTCTTCTCAAATCAGAGCTATTTATTGTTAGAAAACAGATGAACTACCAGTAGATAATGAGCAGTTTGAAGTTATGATGTGCAATAGCATCTTGTAGAAGCCTATTTATAAAGACATTCTGGCCATGATTCATTGACTGAATGTAGGTGTTTGTCATTTGAGGTGTTGTGAGGTATCTTGTGGCCTCTGTCAAACCTTCAAAAATGTGTAGGTCTCCCTTGAGTCCCATGCCTTGGCAGATAAAACGAACTGTTAGTTGTTTTGTAGATATCTTGCATGCCTTATGAAGACTGAAGGAGCATTAGATTTCTATGTTTAGCCAGCTGAGTTGAACCTTTTATATATGTGAGGAATTACAAGAGATAATTTTGCATTTAATGGGTAGAGTTTTTAGATTTCATTACAATTTTATTCATTCTAGGAGGTGAAGTTCTGCTCCCTATGTCAATTCAAAGACATACATTCTTAAATTTTAATGAAAAAAACCCACACACCATTCTTAGTGCTATTTGATCTCTCGAGTTAGCATGAAACAAACTGGATCTGCCTAATTTTTAGGAATTGTCAACCTAGTGATTGCAGTTTTCATTTAATAATGGTACTTGGTACTGTGCAAATATAAGAAGTGAGCTTTCCAAGATGTGGTGGGTGACATAAAATGATGATAGTCTAGCTTCAGATAGCTTGGTTTTGCATGCAGAATTGGCTGCTACTGAAAGCACTATATGGGGGGAAAAACCCCCTCCATTTCCTGTTCTTAACATCTCATCTGAGCTTCCTATGTCAACAGTTTGGAGCAGAATCTTTTATACATATGGCTTAGCACAGATGATCAGGTCCTCCCCAAGAGGCGACAATACAATGTTATTTCTATGATTGGTCAGAAGACAGGGAAAGAAAGCACCTCATTAAAAGTGGATAAAACAAATATTATAGGTGAACAAGTGTGAGGAATTATTTTTAACAGTAATTCTCATTTATGTTCTATGAAATCTTGAAAGATATTCAGGCCCTATATGTCACTGTAAGAGAACTGTAGTACAAATTTTACAGTAGTGTCTCAATCATATGTAAAGGCATAAAATGTTGCTATTTTATTTATATTAAAGGTAAATAAACTTATATAAAAGGTAATATAAAAATACCATCTGGATTCCCAGGATGAGATAAATTCACAATCATAGTGAACTAAGATCAAAGCCTTTTATACAGTAATTACATACTTGTACTAAGCTCACTTAACATTGCTTTCCCTACCATCTGAAATTATTCTTTGGAATTCTGAACTGCTACCTGTCTTTCTGTCCAAAAGGCTGTTTAAGGAAAAGATCTTATTCCTGCCAAAAATCTCATAATCCAAAAACATTTAAGAGATATTTGCTGTAACTGAAGGTGGAAAATTCTTCTTCCATTCACAGTATGAGGTGTGGAATTGCATATTGAATTTTTCCATCCCCTTAAGGTATGATATTTACAGACTCTTAGTGAGTAACTCCGAAAAAAAAAAAAGTACTTTTCCGTGCCAAAGGAATCAGATGCTGGCTGCTCTGCAGCCATTGTTTTCACTTTTAGGAAGAAATGGATAGCTTGTAACTGCTTCTGCATACTCTACCAGTTAATGGATTACTTTGATGTTTTTATTACACTATTCATCTCTGTTTGTTTCTGAAAAGCCTATGATTTGTGATTTTCTTTATGGAAACCGATTCCTATCTAATTTCCCCTCTTGATAATGTACAAAATACTTAGAAATACTGTATTAATTCCTTGACATTTTATAGAGGGTTCACAGTTCACAGAAATTGCTGAAAAGAAAGTGAAGACCTTTTACTAGCATGTTATTACAGAATGAAGTCATCTATTTCTGCTTCAGTTCAGTGAAATACTTAATTTGTACTTTGAACCTGTTCTTAAAGACTTGGGTAATTTTGAATCTGGCCCACAAGTGCAGGATATCTTCTTTTAATATCTTTGAGACACTTTTTCAAAGAATAGTAATAGACCTTATATAGTACTTTGGTCATAGTCCCAAAGTGTTTTGTAGTGGAGACTCATAGCAATATTTTCATTCTATGGTTTCTTTTACTCAATTTCATATGCAAATGTGCATATTTAGTTTCTCTCCAGTATGGGCTACAATAAAAATGAGATTGTAAGAAAAAGCAGCAAAAGGAAACTACTCAGAAAAAAAACATTAGGGTTAAGACATGTGATTTGTTCTCTCAAAGTAGGTTAAGTAGTAGGAACATAGTACATCCCTTTCCAAGAGGAAAGCAAACAGAGATTGACGAATTTTTAGAATTTCATTCAGTGTATTAGTAAATATGTAAATGTGTGTAAATAGCAGAAGCTCAAAATAATAAATTACTTCGACTGGGTAACAGCAGAGTGTTAGGATGATTTTTGCTTTTTTTGTATCACTACCATTTAATGGAGTGTCTTGGTGAAACTAAGGAAGGCTTTTTCCTACTGATTAATTGCAAGCAAGGGCTCATTAGAAAGCTGTATTGGGGTCATACATGAGGTGATGTGGGAGCGCAGTGGCTTCTGCATTTGGAAGTGCTGAGCACCCATACAAGATCTCAAACATTATTTTTTTCTGGGCAGCTGAATGAAAATTTTGCTTAGAGGTCCACAATGAAAAAGAAAGAATGGAAATCCCTGCTTTTCAGAAAGGAATAGCAAATTGTCGATTTTGCTGGACAGAAGTTGATTCACATTTTCAGAGCCGTCTTCAATTTGAATTATTCCATTGCAAAATTAAACAGAGAAACAATTTAATGTGAGATGAGTTTGAAAAGGTTGGACTATTTATGTAGGTGTATAGCCTGAAGGTTATAAAAAAAGATTATTTTGATTTTGCCTTTTCGCAGAATAAAAGAAAAAGAAAAAAATACCAAATACTCTGAAATTGGAAATCATGCCAAATGTAATTTTTAAAGGTAGTTACTATGCTGTAGAGGTCTCCAAATGTAATAAAGTTGTGCTGGTTTAAAGGTAAACCAGCAGGGGAAATGAACCCAACTCAAAAGAGAGATTATAAATCAGAATAACAATTTAATAAAATAATACAATAAGTACGATTATACAGACAAACAATTGGTTTTAACCCACAAAACCCAAATGTAGAACCCAGCATCCCGGAGCATGAACAGAGTGGTGTTCATTGGGCCCCCTGAGTCCAAAGTAAAAGGAGAGGGGAAAACCCATTGGTGAGAGTGCTGTTGCAGTCTGGTCAAGAGTGGTGATTGCAGTCTGGTCAAGAGTGCTGTTGCAGTCTGGTTGAAAAGTGGTGGTTGCAGTCTGGTCAAGAGCGGTGGTTGCAGTCTGGTTGAGTGTGGTGGTCTGCAGTCTTCCTCTGGGTCCCATGAGTGGTTAAAAAAGTCCCAAAACCTCAAGATTATATATCCTCCAGTTCAGGCAGGAATGCCCAGTATCTCCCTAAGGGTGGGGAGTTCCACAATGGGTATGAGGACAAGAGCATCCTCTTATCTCGCAGGCCTCTTAACACCCAGTTTATAGCCCGAGGAGTCAGGCTCTATGGGCAGATGGTGTAAATGGTTCATTGATAACAGTTTCTGGGAAATGGCATGGAAGGCTATAGAATACACAGTTTTGGGTTACACCCGTACAGTGATGAACTGGTCCCAGCTGTTCTAACTAGGACAAAAGTATGCACTATAGAGACAATGAATTCTAGAATTTATTCTTTTTTAACAAGCACATTTTTCTATACGTAATAAAACTGTCTCCCAATCTGGTATTGTCCCGGTTTCATCTGGGATAGGGTTAATTTCTTCTCAGTAGCTGTTACAGAGCTGTGTTTTGGATTCAGCATGAAAATAATGTTGATAACACACTGATGTTTTGGTTGTTGCTAAGTAGTATTTATCCTAAGTCAAGGACTTTTTTTGTGTCTCATGCTCTGCCAGTGAGGAGGGGCACAACAAAGCTGGGAGGGAGCATAGCTGGCCAAAGGAATATTCCATGCCACAGAACGTCATGCCCAGTATATAAACTGGTGGAGTTACCTGGAAGGGGGGCCAGTTTGGGTTCGGGGACAAGGTCTGGCATCAATCAGTGGGTGGTGAGCAGTTGTATTGTGCATCACTTGTTTTTCTTTATTATTTCCTTTTGTTTCAATCATTAAATTGTTCTTAACCTACAAATTTTACTTTTGATTCTTCTCCTCATTCCACTGGGGTAAGGGGGTGAGCAAGTGGCTGCATGGTGCTTAGTTGCCAGCTGGGCTTAAAATACAATAGGTATGTATAGTGATATGTGTAGGGAGAAAACCCACATAAGATATTCGGAAGATTGTGATCATTTATATGTTTCATCATTTATAATGAAAAGATTATATGAAAATGTTATAATGAAGTATTTACAGAGTTAATGCTAGGTATGCATCTGTTCATCATTTGTTTCAATAGGAGAGGCAGGAATAAGTCAGTAAGAAATACATACAAAATATTTTGTGCCACTTCACACAAACACATCACTGAAGCAAATAGCCTTGTACAGAAATATGTGTGTTTGTATAATAGGAATTTATTAAATAGATATTTTTACTTTAATGGAAAAATATGCTTCAAGCAAAAAATCTCTTGTTGGTAAGGCTTAGGAAGAAACTTCCCTGATAGGTACATTATGCATTTTTGTTTTAGAGGGTTGTTTGACTTAATTTAAATTTTCTCGGTTTCTCATAGTATCTCTTAGTGTCTGTTGTTAGAGAGAAAATTCCTGTCTAAGGAGACCAGCAGTTTGGTTGAGTTTGGTCATACTCATTTTTCTATTAGAGCTAATCTAATTTTCTGCTGGTACTGTGTGTAACTCAATTCCAAGCTAAACTGTTTTTAAAAGTAGTAGCATGTCCTTGAACCAGGTCATTTACCTACATTTCATAGTATAATTCATGTTGCTTGGAGTCAGTTGCATCCAGATTGAACAGGCAATCCTCCAGGATGGATGACAAGACCAAGCTAAAACAATCAGCAAAACCTTGGGCCAAATACTGAGATTCCAATTAATGATAATGAGATGAGGCTTGCATATGTAGCAGTAAAGTACAGGAGTGATCAGTTCTGCAAACCCTATTTTCACTTAGTTGCACCAGGGCAACCCACTGTTTTACTGTAATTTTATAAAACACTTTAAAGACAGTTCACCTATACTGTTGTTTTGGGCAGCTTTGTGGGATGTATTTGGTCATTTGTCTGAATAGCCCCAGGGTTTCTGATACTGTTCTGTTCCCATGCTTTCAGAGCCTCTGCAATCTTACAGCCTTGGGTGCCTTTGCTAGGCTGCTCACTTTTACACACAGACTAAAACTGCTCCCCGTTCACTCTACAGAACAATGAGATTTAAAATATGAATATCTGTTTGTGTATGAATATGAATATGATGATTTCTTAGCTTCTTGCTATTAATATTCAGTTATGACATTATTGATATGGGTTAGAATTTAATTATTTTTGGGTTATAGTGAATATATTTGTGTAAGGTATTACAGCACCATGTTATACAGACGTAGCGGCAATGAGTCAGGAATTGGCACACAGTCTTCTGAGTCAGGATATTAGGGGGCATTGTGTACCAGAGGTACTTTCTTTTGGCTTAACTGCAGAGCTGACCATCTGTGGTCATAAAAGATCCTGGGAATATTTTTGTAATAACCTAGTTTAGTGACCAAATTTGATTATGAGTAATGGCATTTGAGTGAACTTTCCCAAATTACTACTATTACTACTCTTATAAAATATGCTTTGTCATGTTCTCATGTTGTCATATTTATATATGTAATTTTATGAATTTTAATTGGCTATTAATCATAAAAGTTCCAAACAAAACTATCATTGCAGATTGCAAAGCTGGGGAACACTCACATCCCTTGTGAATATTGATCATTATAACTATGCCTGTGTGCATAAGGCAGTTCAGACACTGCCTTGAGATTATTAAAGGTTATAGTCTGCAAACAACATGACTACTTCTGTCCTGTTTTACCTCTTGGGCATAAAAGTCACTTATCACACTGTTCTTCCCAAGCATCCAAGCAATCTAAACAATGCGAAGTTCAGTGATCCGCAGGGATATTATCAATGCTATAAAGAATGCTGAATACAGATAAAAATAAAGGGCCTGTTGTGCCCTCAGGAAAGAAATAACTGCCCTTCATTTCTGTTTGAATTTAGGATAAATATTAAGGTGTTTGACTAGCTGATTGAAATGTGATGTGATTTGATTGTAATACATTGAAGGAACTATGTGAATTCCTATATTAATTTCCTTTGAAAATTCTTGCTGGATGTTTGTAGTTCACATACAGCTGATTCGTACTTCTTTTTATTCTATTACATCTTAAAAGAATGCAAACATATGTGATGAATTTTGTAACTCTGCTATGATATAGGGATATATACGGATAAAACTTAACAGAGCAAAACTTAACTTGAAATAAAACAGAGGAAAATGTTTAATAACCATGTCAAAAATATTTTTCTAGGTTATCCTTAAAATGGCAAATAACAAACTGGAACAGGATCTGATACATTTCCATTACTGATATTTTTTTCATCACTTCAACAATGCCAGCCTTATCACCTCTGTAAATCAAAACCTTTTGAATTTCTGTGATGGAAACTTGAAGTGACATTGTGAGATATTGCAGAGTTGTCCTGTCTAGCAGTTTAGATTGCTCTAAGAGGCAGGATTTTTTAAGGATGGATAAGTGTAGGTAGAAGCCTAAAATGGAAAAGTTTTGCTCTCCTTTTCAGGCAACCAAAAAGAAGTAATTATTCCTTTGTATCTTCTGGCAGAGCCTAATGCCTATAATGATAGAAGTATTTTGACTGAAAAAACCCCCAAAATGCACAACACCACTCTACCAGCTATTAAAGTGTCATCTGACTGCAGGGTTTTTACACTGCTTATGGAAAGCCAAACGCCTGACTTTGAGCTCTTCCAGTAGTTTATTCTTCAACCTGGGGGGAACTGGATCCCTCACAGAGGCAGTGAACAGAGGGATTATAAAAGTAGAAGCCTCATTTTTGAATGAGGAAGGTCAGCAGTGGAAGGGATGCAGCCATTGGCTGGGTGCATTCACACAGTGGACTGCATGTGACATGCGAAAGTCAGGGAAGTTGTAACGTATCCTGGATTCCAGCAGGGAAAAGGAGACAGGCCCACAAATAACTGAGGCAGCAAGCTGAAAGCATGAGGACTTAAAATGACGGGCAAAAATGGCTTCTATGGTTATTCCCAACCACCACAGAAAACCTGTGGGTTAGGTATCCAGTGAAAAAGCCACTCTCACTGACTTGGAAAAATACTGAGCAAATAGAGGACAAAGGGAAAATGTGACACAGTAACATTTGTTATTGATATCAGTGTCTCCTTGTCCTATAGGTCTGAAGTTTGAGGAAATGCAAGAAAAGTTTGGGGAGGAATTCTTCAATATCTGCTTTGATGAGAATGAAAGAGTTCTTCGAGCTGTAGGTGGGACCCTTCAAGACTTCTTCAATGGCTTTGATGCTTTGCTGGAGCATATTAGAACTTCATTTGGAAGACAGGCCACCCTGGAATCCCCTTCTTTCCTATGCAAAGAACTCCCTGAAGGCAATCTCATGCTTCATTACTTTCACCCACATCAGATTGTGGGATTTGCAATGACAGGAATGATAAAAGCAGCAGCAAAGAAGATTTACCACTTGGAAGTGGAAGTAGAACAGGTCACAAATGATAAGTTGTGTTCAGAGGGGACAAACCCAGGTAACTGCAGTTGTCTGACTTTCCTTATCAAAGAACATGAAAATGCAAATATCACAAAAGCACTTCCACCAGGAACTTCCCAGTCCCCCTTAGACCTGAGGATTAGCATCAGCACCTTCTGCAGAGCTTTCCCCTTTCACCTGATGTTTGATCCAAACATGCTGGTTCTCCAGCTTGGAGAAGGTCTTAGGAAGCAGCTCAGATGTGACACTCATAAAACCCTGAAATTTCAAGACTGCTTCGACATAGTTTCTCCTAAAATCAGTGCCACATTTGAACGAGTTCTCCTGAGATTATCTACTCCCTTTGTCATTCGGACCAAACTTGAGGATTCCGACTCTGAAAATAAAGATAAGGTAAGAACATTAATTTGCAAGGGGATGTGCTTATATGTGTGTGATAGGAGAGGATTATTTACTCAGAGAAAAGCAGCTCAAGTCCTGTGTGCTTAGAAAGCTCACTTATGCCTTGCAAACAGGGGCTAAGTGATATTCCCCAACCAAGTGAATATTTTCCTAAATTATTTATAAACTTTGCCTGTGATGTTGTAGCAAATTGTGACATTGCACTATTCAGAAAGTTCTGCACTGTGGAGCTGAATAGTGCAGCTTAAATCAAAAGGATGAGGAATTTTACAAAATACCTATAGCTAATCCTTAATTTCACTCCAGCTATATTATGGTAACAATAACAGTTTTTAAGATGTTTACTAGAGACTAGCTTTTGCTATTTTTTTTGAAAGATTCCCACTGCAGGGGTCACATTGCCACCTTATTATATCTTTCCTACTTTGGAATGCTGCTTTCTTATATGTTTCTTCTTACCTCTCACCCTGCACTCAAGGAAAAAAGAACTGTAAGTGGTATGGAGCATCACTTACACCAGTTTTAATGCTTTCCAGTCATTTAAATAGGCACTTGTCCTCCTACACTACCTTTTCACCTCAGTGTTTTAGGAGGAAGCTGCCTTAACTAGTGAGCCCTGTGTTGAGTTCAGTGCATTCTAGGTGAGTAAGCTGAGAACGTGTCTTTAGAGTGGACTTCTCCAGAGGCTGAATGGAGTTTGTCTCACTGCCTATCCTTGAATTATGGGAATGCTTTTGGGTGTGAAGTTGGGTTCCAGCTTTTATGCACCAAGCTACATAATGCTAACATTAAGGCTTGCTTAAGGCTTGAAAGCCTGCGTGTGGGTGCCTTGGAAATACTGCTGCCATTAATTGAACAAATTATTAATTTCCAGGGGTTTTAAGAGGTAGCCCCCAAGAATACTCATCTCAATCCCCCTAGACACCTAAGTTCTGCCTATGGGTGCCACACTAACCATTTAGGTGGTCTGGATACAGCTTGAGAAACTCCAGCCCAGTTTTGCTGCTTGCACTGGGCCAGCATTTCAGAAAAACTCCTGTGGTAACTGCATATTGAGTTCTGGGTTCTTTTCAATTCACTGAGGTGATAGTTCCAGTGCAGGCACATCCCACAGGGCAGTGGAGGATTGCAGTTGAGCCAGGGGAACCCCAGGGGAGTGCCAGAACCACCAGGAGCTGGCAGCTTTCACCAGAGTAGCTGTTGAGGTGTAGGCAGGGCCAGGAGTAGCAGCAGTCACATCTACTCCCTAAAAGACAGCCCTAGGGAGTGTGAGACCTCATAGCACCATTTAGTACATAGAGGGGGCCTACAAGAAAGCTGGAGAGGGACTTTTCACAAGGGCATGTAGTGATAGGACAAAGGGGAATGGCTTTAAACTGAAAGAGGGTAGGTTTAGGTTGGATATTAGGAAGAAATTCTTTACTGTGAGGGTGTCGAGGCACTAGATTAGGTTTCCCAGAGAAGCTGTGGATGCCCCATCCCTGAAGGTGTTCAAGGCCAGGTTGAGTGAGGCTTTGAGCAAGCTGATGTTGTGAAAGGTGTCCCTACCCAGAGCAGGGTGGAACTGGATGATCTTTAAGGTCCCTTCCAAACCAAACCATTTTATGTTTCTGTGGTTCAAAATATAGCCACTTCTTACTGCAGCAATGATTTCCATCTCCTCTTTGGCAATACTCTTTGGATGAAACAATAAACATGTTTCTGACGCATTTTCCTTTGGAAACAACATGTTCCCCCAAGAGAAGCAAAATAGTGCTTTTCATTTTGTGTTAGTTGATGTAGTTCAACATGCTTAAAACCAAAAGGGAGTTTGAGATAATTGTTTCTTGTGTGAAAGAGTCTCGTTTCATGCACCTTCCTCCTGTGCAGCCTGCCTATCCCTCTCAGACACCTTCCCCTGCCCCGGGGCAGTCACAGCCCTTCAACCATCCTCTGCTCTTCATGAATCTGCTGTAAATCACTCTGAAAAAGAAGAAAGTTTAGATCTGGGAGGGAGACTTTTAAAGCATTTTTCCCTTTTTAGTTGCAAGTTAAACACAATATATTCTCTTACCTGGGGAGGTTTCATATTCTTGTGGCTTGCTCTTAGGAAAAGTGGCAGGAGTGGAGCTTGCTAGAGGCAGGGTTTAGTAGCCAGTTTGCGAAGCAACTCTCACTTGAAATGGTTGTTCTGTACCGTCAAGCTGTGCAGTTCTGAGTGCATCCTTGTGTCATTGCTGTAGTTTGTACCATGTGTCATTGCTGTAGTTTGTACCATGTGTCATTACAGGTGGGTAATGAATTGAATCAGTGGTGGGCCCACTTTCCTCTTGGGAGAGTGACCCTCTGTATCTTAAAGTCATGTGTAGAGTGAGACCCTGGACAGCAAGTGTCAGTACTAGCACCACAGAAAAAGGGGATGGCAGTAAAGAAAATCTTTTGTCTGCCAGCAGTTAGGAGAAAAATTGTCTCTTGAAGAGTAAGGCGTAAATGAAACATAAAAGGGTGATGGTGAGGAGCAGGGGAGCTAAGGTAAATGTTGTGCTGCGGGCACGGGAATTAATTTGAGAACATCAGTTTAGCTAAGAGGTATTTTCTTCTGTCTCACCCATTTTATAAGCGCTTTACAGAAGTTTTTGTTTGTGAATAGTTAACAAAAAGATCAACATGTGATGCATTTTGCTAGATATTCCCTTTTTTAAAAAATGAAAAGTTTCACAGTTTTGGAAACTGTGATTGTCTTGCTTACATAGATTTTGAGAGGAGAAACACAGCAATACAGCTTATGTCATGCTCAAGTCCTTTATGGATAAAAAAGTAGACTGAGCCTTGGGAACTGCATGCCATATTATTTTCCCATAGCTCATGTCACTCTTGTAGCTTGTTTAGGAATTCTTTCCAATTTGCAAACACTTGTTTGGAAGTTGAATATTAGGCAGGTGGATCAGTGGCTGTAAGCATGATGCTGCTTAAAAGTCATGAGAAACTGACTTAGGTATTTACCTATTTACCTATTTCTCTGTAACACATCTCTATTCAGTTCATGCTGGAATTGCATCTCACTTATACCTGTTTATATTTTTTTTTAATAGAATTCTGACTTTGCAATAACCAACACTTTTCAGACTTGGTTACCTTAAATGGCAGTTGTAGGCCTGTGACTCAGACAGCTCTGCTGCAGTTTTGAAGCTGTTCAGATAGCTTAGTGTTTCCTCAAAAAAAAATAAAAATCAAAAGGCTTTGTAATGAACAGAAGACCTTTCAGTCTCTCTTCAAAAGACTTTTACCTTAATTTCAATACATAAATTATATATTTTTTAAGATTTGCAGTAAGAAAGACTCACACCAGCTCTATGTTAAGATGAAAGTAAGTCACAAATCATGATCTTTCCCTAATTAAACACCCATAAGCAAAATGAAAAAACCCACCTGTCCTGACTTTCAGGGTGCTTAGTGCTTGTCCCATTAATTTAAAGGCTCTTTTGTGTGCTTCAGTTTACTGGTATTTGAATCACTGGAATAAATAACACTATCCTAAATTTCTAATGTAAGTCCTATGAGGTCTGGGTGATAGGTAGTACTTCCTGTGGAGCTGTATGTACATCTTTGCAGAAGCACAGCCTCATGCATTAATATCTCAGCAAAGTTTTGTTAATTTGATAGTTTTGTTAATTTGATATATCACCAGTTATTCTATGGAGCTCAGAGCATTTACAGGATCCCATTGTTCTAGGGACCAAGCAGAAGAAAAGAACTCTCCACCTGAAGAATATGGACACCTAGCTTTAGTTCCAATTTTCAATATTATTTTTACTTCTGAGTCATAATTCTAATGTTTTAGTGTTTGCTTGGCTGATATGTCAGTCTCCATTATACAATAGACACATGTGGACAATGCAAGCATTTATTCCACAAAGTACTAAGCATTAGGTCTTTACTCTTCCTGACTTTACCTGTACTTATAAGTTTGCAATTAAACCCACTTGTAAGTCTGTGAATAATCAAATTCTACAAAGTAATATAGAGTAAGACAGGATGTGATGGTTTGCTTCCATCCTTTCTTCCCTCCATCCTTCTGTCTTTCAATTTTATTTTCTGCAGTAATCAAGTTACCCACACTGATGCTTTGGGTTTTTCCTCTTGATTATTCTGCATGTTGAAAATTTTCTGTAGTAACAATAATGACTGTCTTTAGATCAGGATTCCTAGTAAAGAGGTCTTTAGATGTATAAATGCTGAATTTCTGAGGTTTCCAGTTTTCCCATGCAGCTAAATTCTTGTTATTGTTTGTTGTTTATAGTATGGTATTAACCAGATGCTGAAGGGACTATTAGGGTCCCGTTGCTCTACTTCTTATAGGAACATTCTGTTGTTTTTCACGTTTCACACTAATTTTTATTTAGGGTTTCTTTTGTGCATTTAACCAGAGTGCTTCACTAGCACTCTGGTCAGATTTTCCAAATTTTGGGTATTATCCCTAAATAACAAGGTCACAAATCTTGCTATTTCACCTCCCTAAGGAAACTCATTCTCCGCCTCTCTCTCTGGGAGCAATTACTTATTGCAACAATCAAAAATACATTTATTGAGACAGTTAACCATTTGGGATTGATAGCTTATAACCTCACACGTATTTAACATAACAGTACTTCACAGTAGTTCAAAGAATGTTAGTGGAATCACCTATGGAATAAGAAATAGTTTAAATTGAGAGGACTAGGTCTGAACTCATCTGATGGAGTGTTCTGAAATCCATGTCAAGCTGATCCACTGAGGTTTCCTTCCCATGAAGGTACTAACGTGAGAGAGCCGATAACCCAGTAGTAAGTTGTGAATGTAACAGGAGGAGAGGTTGATGTCCCTCCCAACATTTCTTGACCAGACAAGGGCTGGAAGCTCCTGATAGGTACTTCCTGAGTGCAGTCGTTTTCTGACTATAATAATGAACAAGACCATCTGTGACATGTTATAAATACTCATCTCCTTGACAGTACAGTGAGATGGCTGGAATTGCTTCAATTTTTGGCTGAATGGGAATACAAGGAACGATTCTCCTGGTATTCTGCCTCTGGCTAATGTCCTCCTCATGTGCCACTCCTGTGCCATAAGTGCTGGGCAGATTGAGAGGAGGTGGGACTGCCCTCACAGAGAACCACAGTCCCTGAGGCTTCGATCCAGACTCAGTCCTCTTGGTGCATGGATTGACAGGATGAGCCCTACTAGCACTGGTTTGTGGGCACCTTTCTGAAACTGTGACTTGGCATGCACTTGGCAAGAAATTTGAAAGTGAATTGTGAAAGAAATTATTTGGTTCCCTGCCAGATACTGTGCAACTGTATTTTCTTTGTATTGTTGCTCTTCTGCTCAGACTAACAGCCCTTTTCCACCTTTGAAATAAATCAGTTTTTAGAAGGATACTCACTGGCCTTTGACTTAGGCCTGTGAACACTTTTGGAACTTGTCTAAGAATAAAACTGTCACCTAAAACTGCAGTATTGGAGGTATCCAGACTTTTTTTGGTGGAATGTATTAATTTTGAATATGTCATTTTATTAAAATAATAACCTCCTAGTTAACAGTTCAGCAAAATATGTTCTGGCAAAAAATTTACTTTGTTTATATATGTGAGTCAAAATGTTTTGTTCAATAATTTTAGATATAAAATACATTTTATTAGGAAAAAGTCTTACATTATAAATTATAATACAACATTTATAATATTAAACACTGGGTTTGACAAAAATAATCCTTTGAAATTTTTATATTGCCTCATATAATTCAGATTTTCAAGAAACACTAATTCTGCAATTATAAAATGTCCAGCAGAATAGTAGAGGAGGCTTTTTATAGCTCTACTGATGGTGCAGGCTCTCTGAGCCAGTGCCTCATCTGTTGTCAGTGGGGAGGAGAGGTTTGTGGTGGATGAGCTAGACTGCCCCAGCAGGAAATTGTCCCAATGTACTGATTTAGATAGATGCAAAATAAATAAAAATGATCCAGACCAAAGCCAACATTAAAAAAACAACCAACTAACCCTATGTCTGAAAGGTTAGATTCTAAAGTATTTAGGTAGACATATAGTAAATGGTCAGATTTTTAAAGGTACTGAGTAACAAACAACTGTTCATTTTAAAAGGTAGGCTGATTCAGTGGAAGCCAGTGGGAATTTCCCCTGTTCATTTTCATTGTTTTGTTCAACGGAGTAGTTATTCATCTAGTCCTTCTTCCATAGCACAATTGCGTGCCACCTCTAAGTCAAATACTCCTTTCAGTCACTCAGCTGTGTATTTGCCATGTATGATGGGGCAACTCTGGATATACATACAGATGGGAGAATGAGTGCCATGGAAAGGGACCTGGGAGTCCTGGTCAATGGCAAGCTGAACATGAGTCAGCAGTGCCCTGGCAGACAGGAGGGCCAACTGTGTCCTGGGGGGAATCAGGCAAAATATCGCCAGCCGGTCAAGGGAGTTGATTGTCCTGCTCTGCTCTGCACTGGTGCAGCCTCACCTGGAATACTGTGTGCAGTTTTGGGTGCCACAAAATAAGAAAAATATTAAGCCATTAGAGAGCATCCAAAGGAGAGCCACAAGGATGGTGAATGGCCTTGAGGGGAAGCTGCATGAGAAGCAGCTGAGGTCACTTGGTCTGTTCAGCATGGAGAAGAGGAGACTGAGGGGAAACCACATCACAGTCCACAGCTTCCTCACAAGGGGAAGCAGAGGCACTTCACTCCAATGACTAGCGACACAATCTGAGTAAATGGCATGAAGCTGTGTCAGGAGAGGCTTAGGTTAGATATTAGGAAAAGGTTCTTCACCCAGAGGGTGGTTGGGCACTGTAACAGGCTCCCCAGGGAAGTGGTCACAACACCAAGCCTCCCAGAATTCAAGAAGTGCTTGGACAACACTGTCAGGCACATGGTGTGATTCTTGGGGCTGTCCTGTGTGGGGCCAGGAGCTGGACTTTGATGAACCTTGTGGGTTCCTTCCAACTCAGGATATTGTATGATTCTGTGATGAAAAGTCCACCCAGACCAGCATGCTGATTCTTAGAGTGACCAACAAACAATCCTTGGTGAAATACGTAAGAAAAAGTTTAAGCCTGCTATGTTCTTTTCTGTAAAACTCCCTCCTAGCTTTAGCTCTCTGAGGATAAAAGCATATCCTCTTGCAGTGGTATCCAGGATGTGGCACTTGATGGGCCCCCCGCCCCAACCACTCCTCCATTATTTTCTCTAGCACCTTTTGAAACAGGGAAATTCATACTGTCAGCTTCTGTGGCATCCTGTGGACATAAGGTCCACTATTTACTAGAAACTGTGAAGATGAGACTTCTCTGGCCACTTTCAGCCAGGTCTGTGTGGACATTGTGAGCAGAGTGGAGCAGCTATGAAGCAAGCCTGATTTGCAAAAGCAAAGCACTTTCCCATTGTGTTTGTTGATCATTGGAAACTGTGTAAAAATAATGCTTTTTAATGCCAGAAAGTACATTGTCCCCCTTTTTATACTGAGAGTCTATTCCTTATCTGCTACTTCTGTATTTTTGCTCTGGACCAGCTGAATGAAATGAGCAGTCCTGACACTGGCAGAGTAATTTAAAACCCACTGCACACAGTCTTGTGTTTTGCCTTTTCTCAGTAACTGTGTTTTTCCTCCTCTCCTAATAAAATTCAGACGAAATGGCCTGAAAGTCATTCTAGCATAAGGGGCATCTGTCACTTATGATCTAGGAATTCTGTTTTTTCCTAGAGCTGATTTATTCATGGTCAGTCAGCTTTTGACATTAAGCTCCTATTGCTTGGCAGGCTCATAGAGCTCTCAGAATCAAATTTGTGTCTTCTGTTTCTGCTAATGCTAATATCCCACCTGTTTGCTTGTCAAAATGTGTATGGACTTTGATGCTTTTCAAGATGGATTGGATTGGCTGGCTTGACTGCTTCTAGAGATTGTGATGGGTTATGAGAAACAATACATGACATGACTTTCTTATCTCGTGAACAGTTGTGCATTGGAGAACCTTAATATTGTGAAACTGGCCCAAGATTGTTAATATTTCTTCTTTAAGATGGGTAAATGAAAATGTCATTTTAAATGTGTTGTCAGTGATAAGACTGAAGTGTAACAATCTAAAGGTAAAATACTTCCTTCTCATTTCCATTAGCTGAAAACCAGAGAAGCTGTTTGGAAATAGTTTTGTTGACTGAAGTGGTTATTAAAACAATTTGACTCCATGGTAAGCTCTTCCCTCTTATGATTTGTATAATTTTTTATGATAAAGAAACTGCTTGGACATGAAAATGTCCATCTTTCCCTATTTGATTGAAAGCTTTTGAATGGGTTTCTAAATTACAGTAAGTCATAACTAGAACCAAAAAAGTACATTTCATTAATTTTTACATTAAAGGGTGAGAATACTCAGATGCAACGCAGTTTGATTTTCAGGAATGCTTTTTTCCCCTACCTCTTTCTTCCACTGACTAAAATTAAGTATTGATTATTCACAATACATTTTTATCCTTTTCCTCGTTTGCTTATCTGAATTTCTGAGTGACTATGCTTTTCATGGCATCTAATCTGAATAAGTGCAATGTCAATAAAACACCATTTTCCCTGGGATGGTTGAATCAAAGTAGAAACATTCAGTCACTGTTTACCTTTCTAGTTCCTGTCCTGGCATTTGTAACTGGGCAATGCATGAAGCCAAGCTGAGATTTCTTTTCTGTGTCTCTTTGCAGAGGCTGAAGTGGACTTAGAAAGATGGGGGAAAGCCCTAGTGTCTCTCTGTGGATTGAGTGGGCTTTGTGCATGAGCTCTCAAAAGCACATGGATGGGAAGTCAGAGTCCCTGAGAACATGTGGGTGTGCCTCTGAGCATAAACACTTGAGTTTATTGCTGCGAGGAGCAGTGAATGCGAGGGCTGGCACTACGTGTGTTGTCAGCTTTCAGTTGTAACGTCATTTCTACCCAACAAATGCCAAACCTCCTGCTAACCCTGCTCCTGGGACATGCACTGTGCCTGAGAGCAAGCCTGAGTTACCCCAGGTTACTTGCAGAATGACACTGCATGGCCAAAGAGCCCACATGAAAGAGAAAGCTTAGCACTTTTTCTCTCCACCTGAAATTTTGTCTTCAAACCTCAAATTAGGACCCTTCCTGTTTGGTTTTGAGTGTTGCTCAGTAGTTTTGGACCAGTTTTAAACTACTTGTCTTGTTTCCTCCATTCATATCTCATAAATATGTAGTCTTTTGAGTTTAAATTGTAATTGACAGCATGGAGTGACTCTAAATATGTTCATTTACTCGTGCTCACTAGGCATGCATCTTGTCCTGGATTCTTCATGCTTTATGTCCATGGAAGCAAAGCTCTGAAGTTCAGACACTTTCTATGAAACAGGAACTTTGCTAGGCTGTGGACCCATGCAAAATAGACCGTGACTTGTATCTGTGTTTGACCCACTTATACTCTGGGAATGTAGCTGAATCGGTCACTGTAGATTTTGTAGGTCATAAGACTCTAATCAAAGGGAATACTACTATGAAATAACACCTAGCTGATTTTGCATTGGGAATAGCTAGCAGTAGTATGAAAAAGTGAGATACTAGTGATTTGAAAAAGTTGAGACACTAAAGCCAGGTGCTGATTTGCTAATACCTAGCCAGGTACAGTGTTTCTGATACCTCTGAGCAGTCTTGGATGTGAATAAGTTTGACTAGGTAACATTTTGCTGCCTTTTGCTCTTGCCAAGGAAGGGTGATATTTACCCTTGCTCTTTTTTGCAGAGTCTTCCAAGAGACTGAGAGTCTCAATAACAGCAGATCACCTGTAGCCAGGCAGGTGGCCCATGCTAGTAGTGCTCAGCATCACTTCAGCATGTGTTTTGCAATTCTTTACACTACTGAGGATGGAGTCACAATTCAAGCGTACAGCCCAGCCGGGCAGACCAGTGGTTGGATAACTGTGGATTTGCTGCCCTTTGTCACTTGCGAGGTTTTAGGACGTGCTAAGGCAGAAGTTACCTCACTAACCAACATGTTAGATGCAGAAGTTATATAAGCCACAAAG
The DNA here is from genome assembly GCF_003945595.2 of Pipra filicauda. Classification (NCBI taxonomy): domain Eukaryota; kingdom Metazoa; phylum Chordata; class Aves; order Passeriformes; family Pipridae; genus Pipra; species Pipra filicauda. Next base: position 1,624,088 of record NW_024104432.1, read on the forward strand.
CTCAGAGGGAACACAGGGATGTGCCCAGGTTCTTCTGCCAGTGCTAAGCAGTCACAGGAAAAAAAAAATAATCTAGAGATTTATAATGTGCTGCCTTGAGGATTTCTCAAATTTTTTAGCTTGTCTCCTTTGTTGTTTTTTTGAATATACCTTTTATAACCATATATATATATTCACGTGCCCTCCAGCTAAACTATCTAGGATACATTTCCTTTTAAAAGTATATAGCACCCACCTCATATCATAACTGAAGAGAGTGAAATGATTTAACTCATAAAATAATATTGATATGACTTGCTCCTGTCACTGACCTTTGGCTTTTATAAGTGAGGACTTAGTGAGTATCTGAGAAAAGAATTAAATATTCTTTTTTTCACGGACACAAGACAAGCACGTAAAATATTCCAAACACATAATTTTCCTCTTTACTTAAAAGAGAACAAATTTTTTCCTCTTTGCGGATTGCAAACAAATAACAATTTGAGGTACTTCAACACCTCAAAAAAATGTAAACATTTTAAAATGCAGTCCTAGGTGAAGACATATTTAAATATTATTTTGTACATTTTGACTAATGTAGTTTCTGTCTGCCTTGTGAGTTTTATGTATTTTATAATACTTTTTACTCTGTTCCTTTCTTTCTTTCTAAGAACAGGAATTGATCTTCTTGTTCATTCTGCACAGCTTTTTTCTGTAATGATTCTCATTCTGCTGTGGGCCCACTGGCAAAGCAGGGTTTGTGCAACTATATCAGAAATATAAACATATTCCGTTTTAATTTTCACATTACCTTTCTTTTTCTTTGAGAACGTAAAGGTTTAATCCTTTTTACCCTGTGTCTAGAAGGGACTGTTATAAACCTATTGTGTGATCTGCATAATAAAGATTTTAGCTATTGTTTGCTGTATCTTTCTGACAGCATCTCCCTAGGAATATTCCAGTGGCTTTACTGGATTGCTGTTGTGACTGGTGTTGGTAGGATCTGATTTTGTACCATCTCAGTGCTTCCCTCTAGTACTTTCTCCTCAAATGTTGCACTGGTAGCTTTAAAAATGTCTGTTCTAATGAAAATACAGGTCTAGGGGATCCTCCTTAAGACAGTACAGATAATATATTGAAGTGTTTAAAAAACATATGGCTTACATTGACAGGTTACAAAGATGGCTGCCTCTGAAAATTCATAAAATAAAAGTTTAGTGCTGTGTTTGAAAGAATTTGAAGAATGACCTCAAATTTGCAAGCAATCTTATAATAAATCCATTTCTTAAGCAGGTATTTTAATGGGCAAAGATATTCAAACTGAGATAACTTTAAAGTCTTCAGTCGTGGCTATTGAAGGGCCAATACATCTGTCCCAAAACAAAGGTGAAGTCATGCCCAATGAATTGAGGAAGAAAGTAGCAACTGGGCAGACTAACTTCTTTTTGGTTCTGTGCATAATGGGGGTAGGTGCCTCTGCAACACATTGGCACATGCTGCTGTTTTGGTTTTTTGAGAAGGGAAGTTCAGTGACACTGAGACATGGGCTGCAGAATAGGCATGAGATGTGAATCAGGGGATGCAGTTATGTCCCCTCCTTCCACTGATGCTAAGGATCTTTGCAGCTTAAATTCACCTTTTGATCTTACCCACCCCAGAAAGTGCTGGATTATTTCAGTCATCAAGTAGATTCTCCTTATCTGTATGACCTTAATTAGAAAGGGATTGTATTCAAAATGATCTTACACAATACAGCACACGCTGATTTCTTGTATTAGTGTAACACTTTCATGGGGAATGTCTAGTGAATGCTAAATTAATTGTATTTTAAATGTTCAACTTAAAAGAATTGTTGTATTTTTTTGTAAAACTGTTGATGCTTTCTGCTTGGTTACTTCAAAAACACTCAGCAGAGGGAATGTTTGAATGGATTAACGAAGCCTGACGATTGTTTTCAGCTGTGCCTGCTGTGGCTCAGAGTCCTTTGCAGTACCGACTTTTGGATGACTCCTCTGTAAAAGTACTTTCTGCCTCCATGGACTTTGCACCTGGTAGAAGTCAGGCAAAAGTAATGAAGAGATCCTCAATTTTCAAGAATTCTGTTAATGCCAATAGAGGAGAGCTACCAAGAAAACAGACGAGGCTATGTTAATTTGAGCTCCACTGAGACCCAAAGGGAAAAATACCAGTGCTTGGCAAAGATTCAAGGAGATACTTCATATTGAAAGAACTTCGATTTTCTAGCTTCACTGAATTGTATTTAGTTTTTAATTTTAAAGGAAAAATATGCTATAAAAATATTGTCTATGGCAGTGATGTGAGTGCCGTGCAGACAAGCAGTGTTGTTTAATTTTCATGTGAAAGAAGCATGGAACATATCATTAAAAGGGCATCAAATTTTCTCACTCATCTCAATGGACTGCTGATTCAGTCTACTTCCTCTTTGCTCAGGAAGGCTTCAAATTCAGTTATTGGACAGCTTCTGTTCTGTGTCTTGAACATTCAGTTTCTGGCATTTGTTCCTGGGAATAGGAGGATAAAATAACAGAGAATATTTTCTGTCAGCCAAAAATGCAGAAACATCTAAGAGGTTTCCTAGCTATGTTCAACAGCATCAGAGGGTCCTGAAAGGCTTTTGGAACCATTTTGGGTGATGGGGAACTCCATAGAGAGTTCTAGGGACATGGGAATAACACTAACAAATCCATAAACAGTATTTAAAAATAACTGGCTTACTGCTCTCATTCTGTTTTTTTCCCATGGTGTCATGTAATTATATAGGGGCTCACTGAATGTTGTGAACACAGCAGGGTACTCTACTGGACTAGCAGGACTTGAAAAATCATCCTACTGACCCATTGTTTACACTGTCCAAAAATTACAATTTTTTTTAGTAAAATGTTCTGAAACACCTGTAGCAATAGAAAAACCCTATTCATTCTGTGAGTATTAGGGTAGTCAGGTGTGCAGATGTGCCTGAGAGTATAAAACCAAAGAGAAGTACTAGTGGATGTGGTCAGGATCTCCTGACCCCTAATTGATGACATAGATCAAGTTACAGTTCTAAGCTAAGTGTATCATCATGCTGCTACTCTGGGACGAAAGCCTGTATCTTTGCTCAGGATAAGTAAGATGTTATGTCTTGATTTGTCTTACTAGTTATCATCAGCCCAGTTGCAACTTTGGGAGAAGGTATTTGTTTTGAGCAAGAAGAGGAAAAAAAAGTCTCATTTGGCATTGAGAGAGTTGTGGCTGTTCAGCCTGGACAAGCAGGGTCTTTATATCAGGCTTCCAGTACCTAAAGGGGACTTTGAAAGAGCTGGAGAGGAACTTTCTACAGGGGCATGCCCTGACAGGACAAGGGCTAATGGCTTTAAAATGAAAGAGAATAGACTTAGAATAGATATCAGGAAGAAATTATTTCCTGTGAGGGTGGTGAGGCACTGGAACAGGTTTCCCGTAGATGTTGTCCATGTCCCATCACTGGAAGTGTTCAAGACCAGGCTGGATGGGGCTTTGAGCAACCTGGGCTAGGGGAAGGTGTCCTTGTCCATGGCAGGGTAGGTGGAATTAGATAATCTTTAAGGTCCCTTCCAACCCAAACCTTCCTGTGAGGATGAAATGGAGAAAATGTATTTGGTGAATGCTCCTACAAATGCCTTGAGTATGAAACTCTTTTGGTAACAGAAGCTGTCCATATGGCATGTTCAGGGAATTGGACTTTTGTTTCTATATAGGAGTCATTAATGTCCTAAAAAACTGTAGTGTTTTATTCTTTTAGTTTAAAAGAGATGGAATCATAAATAATTCTCTTCCTTTTTAGAAAAGCCTTTTTGTCTAAAAGAAGAATTTACCATTCAAGAACTCGTGACTTAAAATGTTGTAAAAGCTTTATATTTTTGAATGTGTTAATTTGATTGACATTTTAAGATTTCTTTCTATAGTCACTGTAAAAGTAGAGATTGTAGTATTAATTAACAGTATTAATTAATTACCAATTAATAATCAGAATTGGTTATTACCAAAAAATTGCCAATTAATAATCAGAAGTGACTAACATTGTTTTACACCTGTGCCAAAATACAGCTCTACACAATTATGAGTTGAAAGAACTGATTGATCATCCATCCTAAGTGTTTATTTCTGAGTTTGCTTTCAGCTACAAGTGACTTTTTTAGGCCAATTCCTGAGCTCCTTTTACTAGCCCATGTTACAGTGAAGTTGTCAAGTGCTGATCTGAGTCATTACTGGGTAAAGATATAAGGTGCCTCTGTGGGAATGGTCTTGCTGGGCAAAACTTTGAAGGACATTTACAAGACTGGCCAGGAAATATAGTGGACACACAAATAACTCTAAAATACCCTGTGTGGTATTTTGCTGGAAAATGTGGATGAGCTCCATCCACCTCTAAACTGGTGCAACCTGGCCTGTGAATGAGGAGCCAAGTCATGGCTGCTGGTGTGACATTGACCTGAGCCATGCTGGCGCCAGGGACTGTGGGCTGAGCAGTGCTGCAGCTTTACCCAACAGTGAGTCAACAGCCTAATCAATATCCCTAGGAAAGCAACCTCATGAGGGTCGATGGGCATGGAAGTTGTTCAAGTGTCTCCCAGAGTGAGTGGCTGCAAAAAAGCTAATGACCTTATAGAAGTGTTTCTGCCCTCTCTCTGACCTATTTTCATACACTTCTCTTTGTATGACCGCCTGTCTAAACCAGGACCCTGGCTCTTTACTTGCTGTGAAGATTGGATGTTTTTGAAAAAATTTATTCTGGGACATATACCTCTCTGTTTGACTGTCTTCTGATCCTTTTGTCTATAACTGCCTTCAGCTTATCTGTGTTTCATGAGCAGTTTGGAGCAGGGGGAATCCTCCTCCTCTCTCTGTGGACAAGGTTTACTTGTGCAATATGCTTCTCCTTGAGCAAATCACAGCTGAGCTTCTTCAGGGTCTCAAGGTCCTTGCCTGGTGAGAAGCCTCAACCCTTCAGCCGTGGTAGCCCTGGTATTTGAAAATAATTGTGGGAGTGAGTCATCCAAATTAATGGACATACTAGTGCAAATTTTTGCTCCCATGAATAGTCTTCACTGAAGTGGATACTCAGGAGGCTTCTTTAAGCAGATGCAAGAGTACTTTCCTACTGAGGATCCTTTTTGGAAAGGCGACGTTATTGTAACACTTTTCCTAGCTATGCAATATTCAAATTTAAGACAGAAATATCTAGTTTCCAGATCAGAGATGGCCTTAAGCTTCCCTCTGTTAATTGTTTTACACGGTGGATTATACAGCAAGTGTTAGTGGTTGCTGTTCTAACAGAGCTTTTGCACATGACTGGGGAAGCAGAAGGATTACATGCGAAGGAAAAACAGATTCTGTTTTCCTACAAGCTGAAGAGATATTAACATTTTTAGAGTATCTGCATGTGTTTGTGAATTTTATCTGCCGAAGTGAAAATTGTACAGATGATCAGTATTTGATAACGTTGTGGAATTAAAAAAAAAAAGAGAAAGTTTCTGATCCCTTCACAGATTAAAAAGCGTGAGCATTAATTCTTTGAAAGAAGTGCTGTGTGAATCACAAAAAAATATGCCTGGGGAGTTTAAGCTTAACAGATCTTTCCCTGTGTAATTCTTCAAGCATTTGTTTTTTCAGGTAGTAATCTACCTAAAGGCTGCCTGATGCTTTCTCACTTGAGTTAGAGAAAATTAACAGAAATAAGGCATTCTGCTGGGCAGGACTGATATCCCACAGTAAAGGGACATGAGTAAACCCATCTTCCCTTTAGCAGAATTAAGACTGAGAAATTAATTTAATTTGTAGGTTTATTCCCTTTGAAGAAATGTATAAGTAAAGGGTATTTGTCAATTTGCTACTGTAGATCTGTGAGAAGAACCTAATAATATAACTCTCTGCTCTTGTTCATGAAAGTGATCTAGATTTAAAATAACCTCTCCCAGAGGAGTGGGAGGGGAAAGTTTGTTTTAAACTGGGATCAGAAACATCCTGAAAAGTTTACCTGAGTGCCCCAGTTACTGGGACCCATTTAGTGCTAAAATGGTTGTTACAGATATAATTTTGCAAAACATAGGGCTTTGGAAAAAGCTAAAAAGCTATAGGAAACAAATGAGTTCTTATATAGGCAAAGGGGATTTTTCTGAGGCCATCTGAGATAGCCAGACAGAATCTTGTACTTGACACTGCACTTGCACAAAAGCTTGGTGCTCAAATGTTTAGTAGTGCTGATCTTTGTTGGAAGAAAAGTCCTGTCTCCACTAAATTCAACAGGATTTATGAAAATTTCTGTAAAAGAGGCAGGCAGGATTTTAACTAAGGTGAAATCAGACAAAAATATATTCCTTCAAGTACCCTATTGTTCGAATTACAGAACCCCCATACCATATAACTAAAATAAAATTCAGAAGGTGTGATTTTCTGTTGCCTTGCCTTTTGTTTATGAGAGAAAGAACAGTTCTATGGTAGCCTTTCTTATCTGCTTGGCACAGGAGTCTGAAAAGAAGAGGTGAAGAAATACATTTTAATTATGTAATGTAATGCAGCTGATAATCCACTAATGTACTTACTTTTGAGAGTACTAGTTTGCTTGATTTTCTTTTTTTTATTTCTCATTGAAGTGTTTTCATTTTTTACTTTAAAGATTTCTGCTAAGTAAATAGGAAAACGAGTTGTCATCAGCACATATTTTGATTATACCACTGTTGATATTTAAAAATTTAGAATTTCTTACTTTCAAATTTAGTAATAGTAATAATAATATAATATTTTTAAATTATATCTTAATTGGTCTAAAATATGGCATGTAGCCATTTTTGCTTTTAGAGGAGCATAATATCTGTAGTACTTGTTTATACCATACTCTTTAGTTACTCATGTGTACATCGTAACAGAATGTACCTTGCATAGATACTCTGATAGCAGGTAGACAGTGATGCCATATATATAATTATTTATATATGCTTGCATTGGGAAAAACACCGATAAATGAAAAATAAACATGTATTTTAGGAGTTCACATTGCAACAGTGTGTAGAGTATCTGTATCCTGTCAGGCATTTTTCAAAATTTTTCTTTTGAAGTGTTTACCTATCAGTGTCAAATGAAACAGTTCCTTTCTCTGAAACCATCTTGCCAAGTAAACCCTTATTTATTTCGTGTTCATGTAGAACATGAAAAGCAATATGACATACACTGCATTAAAAGTCTTCTTTAGACAAAAAAAGACATGACCTCCCAATACTTTAGGTTTTTGTTTAGAACAGGGGCCTTGGAGGAAGCAACCATGATGGATAGGATTGCCCTTGAATTGCCCTTGTTACTTGGTAAATGAGACTGGTTTGTGATGCTACTGTTAATGACTGGTAAAGTTCCCTAATGCTTTTACTAGATAGTTTTTAATTAGAGTTTTAAAATGTTTTCTTCTCTGTTGTTTTTGAAAATACAAATCTTTTGAATCAGTCCAGTTAGTGAGTGATTTTCTTGTAAAATTTGTTCAAATTCTGTATAGAATTCTATGTAAATCAGTAAGAGGCTGTATATATTAGACACTGCACAGTACTAAATAGAGTGGATATGTTCTGACTCTATCTTCAAATTTGAACCAAGATATAAACAAATACTGTTTGTATGAAAAGCAAGTCCTGAATCCATTTTGTACATCTGCCAATCCTGCTATCTTCTGAACAAGAAATGGTGAGAGAAAAGCTCTATCTCTTTGAGCTTGCTCATGAAGCTCAGCATCCAGGCTTCCTGTTCTGTAAGGCAGCAGATGTGATGAGTTGTTTGAATGGGAAATATTTTTCTTTTTGGTACCTTATGTCCATTAAGAGACTGATTTGCCATAAGCTGTCTCATTGTGCGGTGTAACTTAGAAGTTTCACTGACTCTTCAAGTAAAAAAAAAAAATCATCAACACTTTAAGTAGGAAGGGAAAAAGGAACAGAGAAAAATTATTTTAAAAAGGTGTAAATTTTTCTTGTATAACTTGATGACTAGAGTGTATTTATAATATTTGACATTTTCTGTGCTTTTTTTCATTTATGATGTGACTGTCTAAATATTATTTGTTTATTAATGGACTCTTTCACAGGGGAGATAAGCTATAGTAATAAATATGATACTGGGGATTGAGCAAGTTGATCTTGATTTCAAATATCCAATAAGAACAAAATGTTTTCTTTGCTTTGGTATGAAACTGTTGGCTAAACACACCATCACATGATAAGCCATGCTATGTGTTGACATTAGTCCAAACCAGCAGCCTTGATACCATTTTCACAGTCCAAACCATTTATAGTTTGTTCTCAGATCCAGTCAACAAAGACCTTGAGCTGAATCCATCTGCTGGGACAGCAGAAAGCCCTTCTAATTAAAAGCCCTTAAGATTATCTAAGAAAATATTATAACTAATTTAAACTTGGTAAGATTTTTTTTTGAAAAGTCTGTAAGATTTATTGGCAAATGAGTATCAGAAAAAAACCTGTTGTAAGAAAATGCTAGACCTAGGAAGCACAAGTGTAAAATAACAGATAGAGAAGCAAAAGTCTGGCCAAAGACAGGCGCGGCAATGGCAGAACACTTTCTGAACAATCAGGGAGCGGGGTGGCTGTTCAGAGTCATTCTTTAGAGCTGAATCTGTCAGAAGAAAAGGCAATAGAAGACTAAATAAAACTGTGTCATAAAATTGTACCTACTGGTTTTTAAATCCAAAGCAAAAAAAACCTCTCTATTTTGCCTTTGTCTGCAAGGGCAAGCCTTTAAAACCAGAAATGGCATCTGAAATCCTGGTCAGTGTATCAGTGTGCTATTCTGTGTTCTTGCTCTACTGTGAGGCATTAAATACGTGGAGTAGTACGTGTGCATCTCTTTTTCATCCCCTTTTACAATTTAGCTTGTAATCTCTTGTCTAGATGTACTGTTTTTCAGATTCACCATTTCTGCAGTGTAAAACTATTACCATAACACGTTTAGATTATCTGGATCTTGGAATTTTCTTAAAATATCATATCTTTTGATGGGGATGAAGAAGATGAAGAAACAGAAATACCTTTTTGTTTATGGATTAAGGTAGTTTAAATTTCAGTTTACACTGAGAATGCAAATAGTGTGGTCTAATTCCAGCTCATTGCAGGATTTATGGGAAGGGACCTCCTGGGATATAGCCCCCATCTCTGCTCTTCCTAAGGTGTTGTTCTCACAGTGAAGTTGAGTCTTAGAGGCACACAAAAAAATTCTGCTTATAGCTATTACCAGGATAAGTATGAAGTTCTGGAACCAAAATCTATCCTTTAATTCTTTGTTCAAGTTGAATTGCTTTAATGAAATAATGTTTATGAATGATAATTAATGACTGTATGAAGCATGATCAGTTTCGAACAGAATACAAAGGAAGAAATGGAATTTAACATAAAAGTCTGACCTTCATATTTGGCAGAGGAAAACACCTCAAACTTAATATGGACTTTATACTGTTTGGGGTTCATCTTTTTTCTCTGTTATATTAGCACTGCAAAGTACCAGTCTGATTAATTAGTTTCCAAAGCACACTAAAATGTTAAAGCAATAATCTTAATGGATAAAATCACATCTCTACCAGAATCAAGGAATTTATCATTCATGAACTTTGTTCTTCAGAATTTACGTCAGCATACCAAAATATATAAATAATCTCTACACAAGCTGTTTCTTGGCTGCTGGTGTCAGGAAGCAATGTTCTGGGGTGCTGAGTGAAGCAGCTCTCACTAGGCATACCCATGAGGGTGTTGCTGCTCTGCTGAAGGCACCTATTCGGATTTCATTTTATCACACGTGTACCTGCATTTGAATCTGTTTTGATTAGAGTAGTTATAACTCCCTCATGCCATTATCTCAGGAGCTATACAGCCTGGCAAACATTTAAAAAAGTCTCCGTTTTGCTCCTGATTCCTTCACATTTTCAGAGTACTGCTTTGCTTTTAATAATATCAGTTGATGTAGTAAGTGTTTTCCCTCCTTTGTAGGAGATAAAACACTCAGCACCCTTTCCATGGAAATCTTTATGATTTAAATTATATTTAATGTTTTAGTAATGTCACTATATTTCTCTTTTTCAGAGAAAACCCAGCTTTTTTAAAAGCTTGTAACTAATAATACTTCCTTGTCAAATGTAGAGTTTTGGTTTAGAGTCACTCTGTAGCAAATTAGAGACCAATGGGATGCATTAGAAACATTAGCTACATTTCCGATCAGCTCTGTCTAGTGAAATAGGCATCAGTCCCATTTGTGCTTAACGAAGACATAATTTGGAAAGAGTAAATTAATTGCTCACAGCTATTAGGTGAGTAAGTAACTTATCTAAAAGATTGTAGCACTATGTTCGGTTAATTTTTTCATCATTTTAGCTATATTCATTTAGTACTTTTATGTAGTCTTCCTATTACATCAATACGTAATTTACTCCTTTTTCAATATTCTAGGTATTTTCATTTTCCATTTCATCCTCTGTAACAATTCTTTTTGTTTTTTTCCAGTTCTTCTGACTTTACTAAATGAAATTTTCATTGTGTTTTCTGTTTTTCATTATAATCCCAGTAACTGCATATTTTTAGGACCCTAAAGGCTCCAATTTCCCGTGATTGCAGCTAACTTTTTCATAAAATGATCAAGTGACATTTTAAATTGTTTATAGATTTTATTTTGCCACCAGTTCGCCTTTTCCCAAGAATTTTCCAATACTTTGGTTGGAGTAATTATCTTCCTGTTTGTTGTTAGCTTCTGTATGTGTATTGTTGTGCAGAGTCTTGAAGGTACTCCTAAACCAGAGTAATCTAGGTCCTAGTGGTTTCTTAAGAGATATGCAATATAAATTGCCATGCCCTAGACAGAGGAAGATTTCATTAATGTAAAAGACTGCCAGATGACATATTAGACCAGTGGGAATGGTCACATTCTTTCTCTTCTTCTGTTTAATCATATGTTTTTATATCACAACCCAGTAAGCCTGTTGAAAGCTCAAAGGTTTGAGATGACATGTATTGAAGCTGATGTTCACTACATGAGATTACCTTTCTAGATGCTTTGCTTAAAGTGTGTGACTGATTATGTTGTTTCTTCGGCTGCTACTACTGTGTTTTTCAAAAGCCATATTCCATACATAGGCTTTTTTTATTAATAGGAATTAGCTTAAACATTTTGCCCTGACATTTCAAGTCTATAACATTCAAAGGGGTTCAAAACCAAAAATATTTGATTTGATGTGTTGTATATGTGCTGAATATCCCGGTTTGTATTTGTGTTACAATTATCCACAAAATTTAAGGCTCAGAATAGACCCGTTTTCAAAACCAAATAATAATGTAAATAAATCTTTGCAAATAATACTAATTGCATATTTACAATTTGAAGAATAAGTTCTTGATTTTACACTGGAATTACTCTGCTCATTTCAGAGCAATTACTCTGGTTTACCTAAAATGTATGGAATACTAAGATCAAACCTTTAATATAGGTCCTACTTTTGTTGCAGAAAATATTGCTGACTGAAAGTCATATAACTTTTGTTTTGATGTTTCCAAGGAAACACAGCTTATTTCCCCTGCTATGTGTGAAAGATACATATTTTTTCACACTGTATAATTCTCTGGATTGCTTTAAAATTTCCTTCTGTGATTACTGCATATTTTAGTCTGCATCTGCAGTGTCTTTGCGTTGAATTGAACCAGGCTTCCATTCTAATCTTGATTTACTCAGGTACCACACAGATTCAACTGTCTTCCAGTCATAGTACATTGTAGCTGATTTTACATTTCAGGTTTTTTGGTACTGTTTGGTTGGTTTTCTTCTCCTTCACTAAATGCTTCCATCACTCGAGCTCTTTTTCCTCCATGCTTCTGCAGAATGGTTCCTATGGTGACACAGCTAAATACTTTGTGTGCCTTGCATTGCCCTCTGTCATCTTTGCCTTCAGAAAAAAAGGTGGCATCATGACATCCCCTCCACACTGCCTTTATAACAAAGCTAAATTAACTTTTTTGGTATGGTTTTTCTACGGAGCATTTTCAGTAGGTTTTTTAGTTGTAGAGATTCTTAATTAAATAGCAGTATACATGAACTTTCAGGTCTTGTTCTCTGTCTGTGGCTCTGGCCATATTTCTTCACCTCTGTAGAACTTACTTTCATAACTGCTCTCTGCGTGCACCACCTGACATCTCTGATGCAAAGGGCAGCCTCCAGAAGATGGCCGTGCTCTTGACTTTTAAATTGCTTCAAAGGCTTTATTACAATTTGAGTAAATGGCTTCATATTTGTGAGTGTTGCACTCGTGCATATTTATGTTACTTTAGAGACCTTAGTAAAAAGGTACAAGGATCAGCTACATGATGTTAAGAATCAGCTTCATGAAAATGTTTCTGTAAGGGTACCAGTATTATTTATAGGGCATGCTCTATGCCCACTGAACAGTACATCTAGACATTCTTTGGGAAATGTACAGTAGTTTGGACAGCTTTTTCTGAGTGTGATACCTTAGAATTATTGCAAAGTAAAGTGTGTCCTGCAGTGTAGGTTATAGCTGCTTTCTTCATGATATATTTTTACTATAGCCATTCTTACACCTGACTTGGTTCCAAATCTAACATTTCTGTGAATTTGTATGCATTTTAAAAGGGAATATGAATATTCCCTCAGCAAATGCCAGTTTTGTCTACTTATAGCTTCTTAAATAAAGGTGTGCCCTGGGAATTATTACAGGCTGCTTTGGTTTCTCACATGGAAAAGTTCACCTTTGCTGTATTTATACCAATTTGAGATTTTCCATTTTCTTTTCTTTTTTTTTTTTTTTTGTTGTTTTGTTTTTGTTTTTGTTTTTGTTTTTTTTTTAAAGCAAAATATTCTGGTGAGATCTTTATTTATCCAGCTTTCATTCATGATTTGTACTGAAGATATATTGTGGTTCTAATAGCATTGCGCATGTAAATCGTTATTCCTACTGACTCCTGCATAACAGCTCCGGAATAGTTTACATGTAGTACAGTTAACTTTTCAGTGAAAGTGCTATCTTGACTTACGATTGGGAGGAATTTTTCCAGCTTTGCTTTTTTTTTTTTTTTGTGTGTGTGTTTGCTGAACCTCAATACAGTAGGTGAAATATGGAGAAGAATCTTAAAAGTAATGTGCAGATTATGCATTACGGAAATGGGTGATTAAGTCGTGATCTAGTTGAAAGAAGAGTCTCTGCAGGAATACTGCTTCTGGACTTCTGAATTGCTAGCAGCTTTCATAGATCAGTTGGAAAAAGTATGTATCACTATGTAATTGCCACTTTTGCAATCAATATAAGGCTGATATTTTTTATAATTTCTATGATTCAGAAGTGAGAATTTAGTACTAGGAGGCAGGCTGTCTATCTGCAGCATAGGGAAAATCTTCTCTAGAAATATAGGGAAGTTGTCAAAATTATGAAAGGTTGTCATTGATTTAGTATTTTCAGCTGTATCTTTGCTGTAAATAAAGTCTATTAACTGAACTTCTTTGAAAATTGGAGTAAAAATCTTGGAAGTAGCATAGGTCCTTACTGCATCTTCAGTAATATTCTTAACAGCTCTAAATTTTTAACTTTATACTGCTAGTAAGTCTTGCATGTTTTTACCTACAAAGGTTGTCAATAAATCACTCAGATCTGGAGTTCTTTTTTCATGAAAAGAAATTTGAAAGCTTTGAATTGTTAACTATCAAAAATATAAATAATATTTGTATATTGTAAGAACAGTAGCTTGCTGTTGAGCAAATCCAAAATAGCTTTGCTCCCAAAAAAATGAAAAATATACCTAAAATACATCCTTGGGAAAAGGTATGTTTTACCTTATCTGTATACTGATAAAACAGATCCTATTTACATTTTACCTTTTTACCTTTTTTTTTTTTTTTAATCTGGAACTGTGTCTGTTCAGCCCTAAACTATAGCAACACAGGCCATATATCTGAGGAAATGTGCTACCAGCTGTCTGATAAACACATTTTTAAAGGGTGTCTGCATCTCTTAATCTGGATGAGTTGACAGAATGGCATAACCCCATGCCTGATACAGACGTGAAATTTCAAATTCATGTTCTTATGCACAAAAGTACTAGAAGTCACCAATGTAAAGGTTGTTATTTCCTACTATATTAGGATTGATTTGTTTTAACCATGAAGACTTTATATTTGATTTAGGTTTTTTTTAAATGGCCCAAACCATTTTGGTGCAAATTCCCTAATGTCATGACAGCCTGAGGGAGACACTGGAAATGGAAAATTTCAGCCTGGATGGTTCAAATGTGACAAATTTATGAGCAATGGAAAATTAGATCTGTTAATGGGAAATGTTTGTCACCTTTAGTAGTAAAAGAGGCTTGTCATATTGCTTATGATGCAGACAGAAAAGCTTTTAGCTTTTTAGTGTTTTTTAACTTTCTCAGGATGTGAAGGGTAATGCATCTGAAATGCTTAGATGGTTTCAGCTTATGACATTAAACAGTTCTTTACAGGTGTAATTAATAAAATAGATTGTGGCCTTTGCCATCTGCTTAAGTTACATTTATGAGAAAAACACGAGTTAACATTCATACTTAAAATTCTTCACTCAAAAAAAAGGCAACAGAAAAACATCATAGGCATGTATATGTCATGTATTTGTAGTGTATTCGCTGAAATGCCTTAATTCTCTGAAGATACTCAGTGAGCTCCATACCTGAGTCTGTGGTGGCTTTGTCAGTGCTTCTGAGTTTAGCTTAAAATGTCTGTCTGGGATGGGAAAGATGACTTAAAAGGTGATACTGAAAAGAGGACAAAAAAATGGAGGGCAAAGGTGATGGCTCCACCTCTGTTTTTCTTTTCCTAAATTTGTGGATTTTAGGAAAGACCCAAGAGCCAGAGACAATAAATCTGTTGTCTGATGCTAAGCAATGTTATGGGGTGCCTAGTGTGAGGTGGGATGCACGTTCTTTGGTCCCCTCTGGATTATGCAGCTGTGACACAAATCTCTGTGGTTGTGATGTCTAGATTTCTGACAGTTCTGAAGCAATCCAAGGTTCCTGGGATTCCTCCTCTTTCAATGAGTTTATTTCCAAAGTTGCCTTAAATCTCTCTTCTAACTATCAAGAAGATGCCTGAAGATGTCTGAGTTATTGAAACATAAAGATTACCAGACATTCGTATTTACAGTCTGCATTACCCATTTTTCAGGGGAATATAATGGTCTGAAGAAAAGCGAGATGTGTATTTCTGAATCATTTGTACCATATGCCTCGCTGATTTAATCCAGGATCTTGTCTTGGTGACTGGCAGAATATAACTGGAGGTAGTTAAAAGGTGGAATGCATACTAACATATTTAGTGGGAAATTTTTTTTCTGACTTTCTGTCTAGTGTGAGGTGTGAAGCCTGTCTTTTATGGATTAACTTGGGATGTTTTATTATCCATATAAAAGGGCTAAATGTCTTCTAGCTCTTATTAAATCCTTTGCTTGGATGAATCTTTCCAATAGTTGAAGAAGGCTATTTTTCAGTGTTGAATAAAAAGACTATTGCCTGTCCCGCTTTTAATTCTCTTTCTTCTTGCATTGAATGTTGCCTTCCTCCTTCATTATGAGAGAGGATCATTAAACTTACAAGCTCAGTACCTTTAATGTCTGTATTACAGATCCCCTCCAGCCTTTCTGGCTGCTTACTTTATAGTTGTTACATTTAAGTTTCGCCATCTCAATATGCCTCTGGTTTTTTTGGTGGTTTTTTTTAGATCATCAAGGAAAAAACAAATGCATTTCCTTTAAACATCATATCTTAACGGCCCTCCTTTGAAAAACTGATCACTCTCTGTTCACAATTCCTTCCCTTACTCTGCTTCTGAACTGACAGAACTCATCCTATCCAACAGATGTACTTCCTATTTACTTTCTCTTATACCTACCAAGGTGTGAAATAGTATTATTTCAATCATCTCATAATGAACAAACTGGTTGGGACCGAGTAAATGTTCTACTCACCCAAAATTTACATTATCAAACATGACGCTTTTGAACTGATTGAGTTGATAGCAAAACAGGAAAAAGAATAATGCAACATCTTCTTGAACTCAACTGGACATTGATATCTTAAGAGCTTACAGACTCCTTACTCAGTACCTTCCCAGGCTACTGGCTGTTTCACAGTGGTGATTACACCCATTTTTTTCCAGGTCTTCTGACATATCTCTCTCAAACCATGCCTCTTTAATCAGAGCTTCTTAGCATTCCTATGTGTGAAGAAAATTTCAACAAAGACATCATCTCACCTCCTTGAAAATGTCCATACTCTCCTTAGTGAAGAGTTTTATATTTTTTACACCATATGCTGGTGTGGGAGACCTATGAATTCCTTGCTCCTTCCACAAATAGAAGTATAAGAGGATAAAGAAACTCACCTGAGTGATTTGGAAAGTTGCCTACCATCTGGACATACCTGGCTGTTGGTATGAAGGTGGCAAGAAGCCTTATCATGTCTGATCTCGCCTGGGTCTCCTGTAGGGCTGCAGCAGGTGCAACTGACATGCAGCATGTGCTCAAAAAACTAACTTCTTCAAAAACGGCAATTCATACTTTAGAAAAATGAACTATGTGATGTGATTGTCTCCAGCAGCAGAAAACTAGGCAGAATTAAGTGGCAGATCCTTAATGACCTGTGAAACAAACTAATGAAACGTACTGAAAAGTGCACAAAAATGCCATGAGCATTTTATATCCACTCTACCTTAGTGAAATACACAGTGAGACTGACTTCATAACCATGCAAAAAAAGATATGAGACTGATGATGTATTGTAACTTCTGTTCTATAAATAAGTTTTTAAAAACTTAGATTATGATTACTGAAAAATAAACCTGTATGTGATTGGGAAAAATACTGTGCTGTGTCTCAATTTAATGCCTTGCCAAAGGGCTGAAATATTGAATACCACTTTTGTAATGGTATTCATTGTAATTCAGGAATTGCAGAAATAGCTGGCTTTGCAATAAACTCTATTTATTATTTACATCCATAGAACATGGTGTGACAAATTGATACTTGAGGTAAGGACCAAACCTTACAATGGCAATGCAACAGTATTTTCAGAAGCTGTTAAGAACAAAGACCAAACTGATACTTAATGGGACTTATACTCCAAAACACTTTGGATGGTTTTGAAAATCCTACCTGTAGTCTTATGTTGTAAAACAAATAGGAATCTGTGATCACAAAAATGGATTGTTTTCTGAAGCAGTTACATATTTGTGATAGATAAACAGCACCTATTAATGGCAACTGTGTGATTATTTGAGAAGCCAAAATGATGCAGGGGCTAACTATCCACTGCTGCAGATCACTCATGGACATTGAAACCTGGGTAAAGTGACATTCAGTCTGTTAGGAGTGTGCTGCATTCATTTAGTATTTGAACGAGATGACAGCTTGAGTTTCTAGGCAAGGAGGAATTGGGTCATGACAATTTCATAGCTAGTTTCCAAGTTTAGCTTTAGATACGTATGCTAGCAGGTTGGCACAAATTTAAGCTGGCATAGAGCCCTAAACTGCATGTCAGAAAGGGCATGTCAGACAGATTGGCATACATGAGATTAGCTCCCAAAATTATACATTAATTTTACTTTATATAAACATTGAATTAGAAACAGACACAGCCATGAGAGATGGCTGTATCTACACTAACAACCATTGTTGTTGAGCACTAGGAACAGACCTGGGGGGCAAAACAGTAACTATTGAGTACTCAGCACTGACATTTGTATTTCTGTGGGTTTGACTGTGGGCGGGCTGTCTGTGGTCTGTGGTCCTGTGGGCTGTCTGCCCTTTGGAACATGGAGTTCAGAAGGGAAACTCCTGGAGAGCAGTATGCTAAGACTGCTCTGCCAGGCTTTGCTTCTGTAATATGATCCCGATCCAAATTAAAACACTATGATAGATGAATCTCATGTGAATCTACTACTTTGCTTAAACAATTAAATGATTCAATCATAATTATTGTGTTATGAGCTGTATGAACCTTTCATTCTTTCTGTGCAGGCTCTAAGGTAAATGTGAAATGTGCAGCAAGTAAGTTCAAATGAACCCTGATCTTTAAAGACAACCTGTGAGTAGATAGTTTTGAATCCTGAAAACACCTTGCTGGCATATCTGCAAAAAGGAGAAATCTTAAATCTCAGATTTGACCCTTTTCTAGCAGCCTATCTGCCTGCTGAACATATGGGATTTTCAGTTACCTTCTTGAGGCACACATCTCCTCAGGCAATGTACAGGAAACGGGGAACCCAGGCCTTGATACAGTTTTCTGCGCTGAATTCATTTGGTCTGACTGAGATGCCCTACAGCACAAGAGAAGGTCTTACAGGGCTGGCAGGAAGTGTGGGAGACCTGTGCTCTTTTGGAGCAGCAGTAGGAACTCAAGAGAGATACCACAGAGGACCTCAAATGCTATTAATACAACAGAAATGCTCCACTGTGAAATAATAAGACACGTGACTGTAACACCTTGTGACGATGATGGTTCACCATGCATTTGAATGAGTAGTTAGCAGGGACTTGTGATATTCATGACTATTGGAGTGTCCTTTTTACTTACTCCTTTTTCATCCACTTTTGGTGGCCATTAGCTGGTTTTATTTATGTTGTTTTGGTTTTTTGTGTTTTGATTTTTTCTAAAGAAATCTCTCAAATTTTTTTACCTTCACAAAGTTGTAACTTTACAAACTCTTAATATTTCACAGTTGCACAGTTCTAATGCAAGATTCTGAGTCTCATCAACATCTTTTATTGATTTTTTTTCTGTTTGTCATCAGCTTAGTGTTTTAAGAAAAGGATTTATTCCATTATAAATCTATGTTTTGATATAATAATATTACAATTCTGTTAAAATTAGAATACATATGTAAGACATTTGTTTTATAATTCAACCAATGGACTTCATGGTCTTTGAGGTCTATTCCAATCTGAATGATTCTATGATTCTGTGATAAGTTACTGAGCTTTTTAAAAGTTTTTTAAACATGCTGGATCTTTAACGCGTGTTTTCTGAGAGTAGAACATTTGCTTCAATTGGCTTTCCTTCAGTCTATTATTGATTTTAGTCAAGTACTGCTACCCATCAGAAGACCAGTTAGATTTAAGTGCATTCTTAGAGCTTGGCATATGATTAAATGGTTCTCTGAAAAGAGATGAATCACCACAAATGCATCAAAACTCAAGGATCTGACCACAGATAATATTATTTCCTCTCTGAAGATATATTTGGTACAGAAAGGAGGTGTATTGACTCTTTCATCAACTGGTCAGATCAGAACATGTTTAAATTATTTCCTGCAGAGAAGATAATACAATTTTCATTATGAGTAGCAAATGATAAGCTTAAATTCCTAGTCAATCTTTCTTATTAATGACAGAATCAAATATTACAGAACGTTTGGAAATTGTCCGCCTAGCATGTTTCATTTTCTGCAAAGAGCAAATAGAATGAGACACTTATTTGCAGCATACTTCACTTCCACAGCAAATCCTAATAATGGTGACATTTAAAAAATATATTTTTGCAATAATACTATTACAAAACCATCTAGGCTTGATATGAGTAGCAGAGGTCCTAATGAATCCTTGTTGTTTTCTGTTGGAACATCAGATTTCTTTTAGAGGAAACATCTGAAATACATTTGCTAAATGTAGCATAAAAGCATTGTTACCCAAGGTTTTTTAATTTTCCTTGTTAACAGTCCAGTTTGATGAATTGTCCTGATTAGCTCTGAGGAAATTAATACTAAAATTAGGTGGGACTCAAAGGGAGAAAAATCATGACATGCTCAAGAGTCATTACAAACTGAATTGTGTGAAGAATTAGTACATCTGTCAGCTAGGAACAGGTATCACTTATTTGGTTTGTTTTATTTTCCTCTGCCAGGGTCATGATGACTGTCTCATTAGTGAATTCAGAAAGAGATTATCATTGCCTAAACCATGCAATGATCCAAATCTCCCTCTGTTTTGTTCCGTGTCCTGTGCTCATGGCAGGTTTCCTCAGCTGTAGGCTCACATGGGAGCAGTGCCTCACATGGGAGCAGTGCCAACAGTCAGAGCAAGTTCCCTCGAGTCTGTCATGGGAGAGGGCCAGTGACACGTGCCAGGAGATAGCAAAGTAGGGTCTGCCAGCCCGGACCTGCTCTGACCTGCTGAAGAGGACTAAAATCCCAGGCCTGATCTGAAAAGAGAAACAGGCAGGAGGCTGTCTGCTGCAGACCCTGCTGGGGTACCTCTGTGGCATGGGTACGGGTACCTACAGTACAGTTTAGGGTCAGCAGGGAGATGCTCAGGGAACTTAGGTGTCCCTAACCACTGTGTGAGACCCTGTGCAGTTTAGGACTTGTGATAAGAAAGGCTACTGCAGTGCTATTTTAGGTGTCTAAATCCCTTTTTTGGAACTGACTCTTGGTTCTCTCTGGCTAATCAGCAATAATAATTGAGATAAGACAGATAATGATTTTGTGTAGATCACTTCTCAAGCTGCACATCTTGTAGAATGGAGGGAAAATGTATGTTGATGAAAAACACTCTCCTGGTTCAGTTCTGTAAATCATTAAGAACAAAACAACTAAGGGATGTTACAATAAAATCAGTGTACATTTTAGTATCTTTCCCATCATGCAGTTTGTTCTATAAATGGCAGGCTACTGAAAGGCATTCTCCATGTTGTCATGCAGTTTAACTCCTTAATTTGGCTATTCAATTTGAACTACAATGCCTCAGTCTCTGGATTTTTAAATCTCTTGACTAATGGAATAGATGGCTTCTCAGCATTGTCCTATGAGAAAAAGGCATACTACAGGCTGTGCCAAATTAACTTCATTTCTTTAATTCAAGGGGCATACGCTGCTGGATGACAACTAGGATGAAATTGGACATGGTTGGCTAACAGTAATGATATAATTTCTCATTTTTGCTTTATTATATCTGCTAAGTGCAAATTTACCTGCAGAGTTCAGCCAAGAGGAAAAACATTGACAATATTAGCATCCAACAGAAACTAATTTTTTGTTCTTTTAGCAGATCTTTTTCTTCATTAGTTGTTTTTTAAAGAGACTTAGTTTAAAGAAATTTAATAGTTCCTTCATATGAGTGCAGAGATCGTATTTTATGATTACCCTTTGAACATTTATAATCTTTTAATAGCTGTTTTTTTCCAGACAATATGACAATAATTGCTAGATTAAAAAAAGAGCAGTTTGATCAAGCTTGAATGCTGGCTTGATCCTATTTCCATTGAAGTCAGAGAGACTTCTTTAGTAAGAAGAGAGTTGGAATTTGCTTCATGATTATTTCTTTTCTCCTGCCAGATCCTCTTTCACTCATCCAAGACAGCAAAGAGTTCTGCTTTCAATCACGATGCTGTAAATCTGTTCTAACTGCATTGACTCAATGGGCTTATTTTTGTAGAGATCAGTATAATTGAGAAAAGGATTTATCCCAGTTGGATTCATGCTTCTTGTTAGTGAGGCAATGTACTATATAATTGGCGCTATCAATAAGATTTTCCCAGTATTGACTTCTTTTTTCGGTATATGTATGGAAACAGATGGAATATATCGTAGTCTCTAAGTGGTACAAAAGGTACAGTATCATGGAAAAAAATAAGTTTTTATTTGGCTATGGCTTTGAATCTTTTATCCTGAGACTTAAAAATAACAACAAAGTGACGTGTATCACTATCTCTTGCTCATTTTTTGTTGTTTAACTGTCTAGAAGTTGTGACTGCTGACAGAATCACAACTGTTTGAAGGGTTGGATCTTAAAGCAGGAAGTGCACAAGGGGCTGCTTATTATTTATAGCACCCACAAGGTGCTGTAGATAGAATATCAGAAAACATATAATTTGACTCTTAGACAACTTAGAGTTAATGAAAAAGAATAGGAAGATAACAATTGAAGAAAGGCAAAACCTGACAAAATTCATATGCTCATAGTTGCATTGAGAGTAGGATTTCAGCTTGAAAAAGTTGTAGTTGAGGCAACAAATGTTCTCTAGTGTAGTTGTAAGAAAACAGATAAGGAGGGGGTCTTTTCTAGACAAATGGAAAAACCTTAATACAAAATATGGAAGGAGTCTTTAAATTGTTTAACTTTGTGGAAAAACAGTTTTGAGTGGTTGCTTTGATAATCTGGGAGCTCTCAAACAATCTGAGTTATTACATTTTAGAGCCAAGACTTCCTTTGGCATGTATTTTTTATATGACCCTTGACATATTTATTTTTGCTGCAGTTTTTCCAAACCAGCAGGGACCATGCTTAGACTGTGCTTAGAAATCTGGAATATATTCAAACAATAAAAGAGGATAAAAGATAATTTTGTTCTTACGAGTTCTGATATACAAAACAGCTAAAGGAAGCACTAATTTATGTGCTTGACTCCTCTTTTAAATTTTGGCAGATTTATGCATATATATGTTTTAACTATCTGTTTTTCACCTGTGTACACATGTTCAAAGAATTCATGCAATATAACTTAAGCACGTATGTCCTATCTGATATGTTACTTTTGAGGCAAGAGCTTTTACACCATGTCATTTAGAGATTATAGCACTTTGGGGAAGTATAAATTATTCATCTTTACAAAAGAAATACAAAATTAAATTCTGATCCTAGTATGCCATTTCAAACCACCTTGGTTCTCATTACGGTTCTGATAATCTAATGTTAGATTCATTACCATCTAAAATTATTGCAATCTGCTGCCTTTTGTTTTGATTCAATGTCCATAATTGTTCCACATGATGTCAGTGATTACCGAGGCTGCTTTAGGAAGATACGCAAAGACATGGCAAGAAAAGATGATCAAGCCAAGTTTAGATTTGTTATGTGGTTGTGCATGTGCGTCAGAAACTGCATTTTAGTAGTGTGTCTGTTTACACTTGATATTGCATAGGTTCCAGAAAAGGGGGAATTACACTGCAAGATTAGGAAAACAAATTATATATAGGGTTGAATCATTCAAGATGGAAGGGAACAGACTTCTAGCTACATGAGGATGAAGCTTCTATTGTATTTAAAAATTTTTTACTCCAATTTCTTTTAAAGACAATATCTGTTTTTCCTTTGTAGTACCTGCACCTTTTCAATGCAAAACAGAATAAAACAAACACTCATACCTGCTGAAAATGAATAAATGTTACTGACTCGAAATTACATTGTAGATTATAAAATTTGAAATACAAAACTATTTATTTTACATATATACCGTAGTAATCCATTTTAGTAATTTTATCTTCTTTTTGTAAATGAATAAGGCACTCTTTCCACTCCAAGACGAAGGATGAATTTAATTTCTGCTATTTATTTTTATGTATGTTATTATGAACAATTCACTACTGAGATTCTACAAAGAATACAAACTTGAAGTACACATTCAGAGTAGTTTACTGTAATAATGTAATACTACATCACAATCTGATCCATCATAAAAAAATTTATAGCTTTGAGGCAGACTGAATCCACTAAAGGCACACAATATTGTGGGTAATGTTGTGTCTTCATTGTGTTTAAAAGGTTAAAAAAATGAATATGAGAACTAAGACGTGGGTGTGATGGTGGTTGCTGAATGTGAAGTATTTGAATGGTCCTAATTTTCATCCCATGAAGTTTTATTTCTCTTAAAAATGCCAGTCTTGGTTGCCAGAAGCAGACACTTTTGAGAATTTTGATGATTTCCTCACTTTGTTTGTTTGTTTGCTTTTTATTGCAGTGCACATGCCTACCTTTTTTTAGATGCTTGTATTCTTTTGGAGACAGATGAGACTTTTTTAGAGTAAATAAAGTGAGAATTTCTGGCTAGAGATGCAATAGATCTTGTGTGTTTTAGTTTCTGATCCATCAAATTAAAGGACTTTCTATGTTCTATGGTTGGAATTAGAAAGAAGTAGTAGAAACCTGTAAAATGTCAAGAGTTCTCAAATATAGGTATATTTATTGGAGCACTTAAAATTTAGAAAGATTAAGGAAAATCAAATTGAAACTTTGAAAAAAAGCTGTTCATTTTGGCTTTGCCATGAAGAAATGAAAAAGCATGAAGTTTGATACCAGTAAACTGTCAATTTTTGGAAGCAGCTGTAAATCAAGTACTTTATTATATTGCTGCACATTTGTAATAATTTGGGTTATTGCAGTGGAAATTATTTTAAATTTATACTACTGAAAATGAGAATATGATGTTTCCTGGAATCACTAGCCAAAGTTTATGACAAAAGCCAGAATTCACTAAGAAAAAGAAAAAAAGAAAAAAAAATCATGTTAGAATTAAATGTCAGGAGATTACAGTAAATAGATTTGGACTCTTATTTAGTTCTTAGTCTTATTTTGTTAGATTTAAGTGCTGCCATTTGTTGTGAATGATATATAAGAAGGAAAAAAAGAATCAAAGCTGTCTAGAGACAAGTATGATGTCTGAACAGTGTTAGAAAAGCAAGCTCCCTTTTCAGATTAAAGATGTTTTTGCCAGATGATACAGACAACAGATTGTTGTTGATTACCAGTATAATGAGAGAGAAGATATTTGGAAATTGGCCTCAGATGACTTGGAAAATTTAGCAACCAAAGAGATGAAACTAGATTCTCTGGAGGCATCAGGAAACCCATAATGCTACAGGCCAGGGTAAAAACCCTTTATTCTCGCTGTTGAACAAAGACTAATGATAGTCATCCTGTCAAAGAGTTCTCCATCTGTTTTTATAAGAAAGGGAAAGGAATTAGTGGCTAAATCAGAAACAGATTACGGAAAAACAAGAATTAGCTGCACTGAAACAAAGCTGAGAATCTCTCATAGCAAAGCTTCTTAAATAAGAGAGATCTGCTTTTGCTGTTTCTGAGCTCCCAGTTTGATTTTGTCATTAGCATCCCATGTGGGATATTTAGCTTTCTAGCTAGGTCGTTTTGAAATCCTTATCTCTTCCTCCTCACCTCAAGCAGAACCCTTTTAGACTTCCTCAAGATAGCTCTCAGAAAAAAACTCACAGCAAAATCAACCAGACAAAAAAGCTAAACCAAACAGCAAAACCAAACAAACCTCCAAAACCATCTCGAACCCCCCCTATAAAAACATGACTCACAAAGTACATCAGCCACCCTGGTGATTCAGCCTGGGCTATCTGATTTTGGTCAACAGCAGAGAGAAGGCAGGAGAGCAGAAGGACCATAGTTTAGACTAACACAGCAAATTTAGTGCTGTACTTGTAGTGTTATCACTGTGCCAGTACAAAAATACACTGTTAACTTCTTTTAAAAAGAATATGTTCTATTCCAAGGTTGATGTGTGAATAAGCAAAGGAAAATCATTATTTCTGTTATTTCTGGGCTACTCAATTAATGTATAAAGCTGATGCAGTTTGCCAAAGACAGGCTGTTCATGGAATTGGTTGTTTAATGAGAGTAATAGCACAGCAGCAGTGTGAGAAAGCATAACATATAGCATTTGCTAGTCTGACTAAGAAAAATATGGTCTGATATTACCTGGGTAGGTGTACAGAGGTCAAAATGAAGACTAAGAGTGGGAAATTGCTTTGGTGTTGCGATTAGCAATAGTTTTGGTTAGCAGTATGCCAGTTAGGTTTGATAAAGAATATCCAGTGGAAAGGTATGTCCAGAATTCTTCACGTTAACAAATTTCAATTCTCATTCCAGAAGAATTATTTTAGAGGTTGTTTCACTAATTAACTTCAGTGTTAAGAGTTATTGCTGGAAGATTTATTCTGTTACTAAAACATTTGGAACAATCTTGCATCTCTGAAATTTTTCATGTCTTGTGTGATCTGATTTTAATACAAAATCAGAAATTTGAAGTTCTGTAACAAGAATATTGTGATAAAACAGGTTAAATGTTTAGGCACTGTGAGGCAGCAATATTGTTGTCATTTTCTCTTCTGTGAATCCAAGACAATTTTCGTGACTTTGGTGATTTCCACATATGAAACTCTCAGATCTGACTGAGCTCTGCAGAATTTAGGCAGTTAGTCATTTGAAGTTAGCAAGACAGGTCTGGGCATATGGAAGGTGATCTCTGGAAAGTTTTCACAGAATAAGCTTTAATTTAATTTTTCTCTTGACTTTAATTGTTAATTGTTTTTGTGAAATATAAGCATTAAGATGTTGTGAAACTTTACAATAAGTAGAGACTGTATTTTATATATGATCATCAGTGTTCATATAGTACATAATTTCAGAGCATAAAAAAACATCTGCAGTGTAGTTCTCCACATAGTGAAGTCGGATGTTTATCTATTTATTTCACTATGTCAGGAATTTTACTCTGGGGACTTCAAAGTAATTGACATACCTTGGTAATCTGTGGTCATTTAACATACTTCAGTTGGGTTATTGTGTGTGAAATACAAAGGTGTTTTAAATTGACTGAGGTGCCATCAACCAAAACAGGAGAGAAAAAGATTTAATTTTTCCATCTTTTCACAAGTCACTAATACATCAAAATGAGTTTTGGTAAGCAATGCCTTATTTTCTTTCTTTTTGAGCAAGGGATGTTATTTCCTTTAACAAACGTGTGGGAAGAAACTGGGGAAAATGTCTAGTTACACTGTTTAGCTATGACTGAGAAATCACAAATGTCATCAGAGAGTTGTTTATGCCAGACTGTTTCCATTTATTATAATAAACTGATACAATGTATACATGTATATGTTGGTAGATATAGCCTAGAATCTTTTGTTTCTTACAATAAAAGATAAATGTGTTTCTATCATTTGAGAAAGAAGAGATTTTCCACTCATTTGTGACCCTGTGTCCTAGAGCATGCTACTCTCAGAAACAGCCTACCCATTAACTTCATGCGGCTTCAGATTAGGCCTTTTCATTGGTACAGCTCAAGAGCATCCCTCCTGGAGAGCCATACATTTTTAAAGCAACTGGAAAACTTATTTAAACATAAGATATCATACTGTCTTCTGAGAGAATTTGTGTCTTAACACAGAAATAGGCAATCATCAGTCTGCTTTTTTCTGCCATTCTTACCTGAAGCTGGGTAATCATCATCATTTTCTCTCATTTCCTTGGCAAATACAAGAATAGTTTTGTCTTTTAAAGAAATCAACTGATCTGTGAATAATACCATTGATTTAAATCAAAAGACTGTTGCAGTGTGATTAAGAACTTCTAAGTTTTACTGTCATTTTTATTATTATTATTAGGACGATGGAATACTGTGCAGGAATAAATTATTTGGGAGAATTGGGTTATTTTAACTTTTTTAACTTTATAAATCAATCATGTAATCACACATGAGAAGCTGAGACCCAATATTCTGTATTCTCAGCATAGCAACCAGTGTGATTTTGAGGATGAGAATTTTATTTCATAGAATCATTACCTTGATAATGCAATAACATTTAATATTCCTTGAAGTGCTCCCTATACTCTTAATACTTTAGTAAAAGATTATGAAAAATAATGCAATAAAAATAAAACATTCTGAGGACACCATGTGTAGCCAAATATTGCAAGTTGTATTTGAAAACTAGGGAAAGATTCCTGGGTTTTGTGTTTGTGTTAGTTTGAGTGCTATGAAACATAAAGTGATAATACCCAAAACAGTGGATTTCCAGTGTAAATGTGTAGGAAAAACTTACATATTACACTACACTACAGCACTCTAGCAATATCTGGTATCAGTGCAAAATAATTTAAAGTAACACACGTACACGTAACAGGTATTACTAGGCCCCACAGTAGTCTCACTGCTTGTTGAATCCAAGTAGATCATGACTTGTGCTGAAGGAAGAGATTATTTATGAGAGTCGGTGCATGGAAATGAAATGTATGAGGCAATGACTGGCCATGGAAAGCCAAATAAATAAAAATGCAGTACAACTAGTAAAAACACATGTGCTGGAGGAAGTAAGTACTACAGATGCTCAATCAAACTTAGTCTTATGGTGAATCATCACGCCAGAGGCTGTAGATTTCCAGTTAAAACCTGAAAAAACTAAGATAAGCTCATTTCCACGGAGTGTTTTTTTTTTGGCTCTTTTCATAGGATCATTTTCATGAAACAGTCTAGGCAGTCTACCTTTTTCTTTTGGGAGGTATTGAAGGAAGAGCATCATGAAACTCCCCTGCTCCTGCTGACCAAGTGTCAGGCAAGGTCCTTAATAACCCCAGGAGGGACTGAGAAGAGGAGGGGACAGTCCATGGAGAAAGTGTACCCATGATACCACAAAACACACACTGCTGAATTACAGCTAAGGATGGCATTAGGGGTCTGTATTTCTACAGTAACACCCTTGCATGTCATGGTGGTTGACTCTGGCTGGATGCCCAATGCTCATCAAAGCCGCTTCATCACTGCCCTCCTCAGCTGCACAGGGGAGAGAAAATATGACAAAAGGCTTGTGGGTTGAGATAAACACAGGGAGAGGTCACTCGCCAGTTGCTGTCATGGGCAAAATAGACTTGACTTGTTGAAATTAGTTTAATTTATTACCGATGAAATCAGAGTAGGATAATGATAAATATAACCAAATCTTAAAAACACCTTACTACGCTTCTTCCAGTCCTTAACCACTCCAGAATTCTCTACTTCCTCCCCTCCTTCTGACTCTTCCAAAGTGAGTAAATATACAAAGAGTGAAATTTTGAAAGGCATCTAGATATTGTTCTTAAAACTGACTTTTGAAATCTGGATTTTAGGTGTAAAAGCTTTAATATTCAATGAACTGTAGGAGTCAAAATGCTGAAAAATTGGGGAGCTCATTAAGTGCTCTGCCCTTTAGGGAATTCACAGCTTCAAATTAGCTTCAGGTCAGTATTTGCAGAAATTGATTGGAGTTGATCCTGTCGATGTGTGTACAGAGAGCTTTTCATTAGCTCCACTCAGCCTCTCAGTCTGTCATGGGTAAGCTGGCCCTGATCCAAAAGCAAGGTGGCTGTGTTAGCATCATGCTGTGCCTGAGCAAATATTTTCTGCTTCTCAGCAGGGTGCTTCAGCCAAGGCAGAGCACTGCTAAGGCAGTCCTGTGATTGCTGGGGCTGGCTGGCTTGTGATCTGCCTACCCACAGCAAGTCCTGAAAAATTTTGCAAACTCCCCTGAGGTATCTGAGGACTGGAATCTGCATGCTGGGTGGGGAGCTTCCTGAGGCAGCAGTTCTCAACAGTTTTAGACTGATCACTTCTGTTGTCCTTCCCTGTAACAGCTGGGCCTCCCGTTTGCATCCACACTTACCCTTGTCCCATCCCTCCACACTCCCTTCAAGCTTTGGTAGCCCCCCGTAGCAGTGGTGAGCAGCTAAGAACTTGGGAATAACTTCATGTTTCTTGTCAGCCTGGGTCATTGAAGAAACCTACTTAACTTCTTTCTTCAATTTGTGCTAGAATAATTCAAGGCAACAGAAACTGACCATGTTTTGTTTTTAAAATATCACCTTCTACCTTCATATTTCATTTTCTTTGTTGTCATTTCAAGGAAAAATTAATTAGATCCAGTGAAGAAAATAGAGGTTAAACAGATATTTTAATGCACACAGAAATATGAAAATACTGACTATATCTGGCTGTTCCCTCTCACACTCTATATGTATTCTATTTATAATGAAGTTAAAGGCATTTTAGGGTTTTTTTTTGCTTTTAGTTTCTTGATGGGTTGTAAAATAAATACACGGTGGAATTGGTCAAAAACGACACTCTTAACCTGAGACTACTAAACGAGACCAATGCATTCTTCCTAAGTTCAGAATGCTAACATAGCCTGTAAGAGACTCCACATGAAGATTGTCTTTTACTGGTACATGTCAGATATGCTAGTTTATAGAAAGGTATTGATGAAAGGTCTCCTAATGCTGTAATGTATTGTGTTGAACATACTGAAAGAAATGCAACTTTTTAAAGAAAGATACAGAAAATTTCATTTTAGAGTTCTGGTACAGTTCCCACTTAAACCAGCTGGATGTATTTGCAATTACTTCAGTGAGAGGTAGAATGGCTCTTTCTAATTATATCTAACTTAAGAATGGTTGGACTGGGAAAAGAAGAAATTTCTTCTCATGGTGTTCTGAAAATTTATACTGCACCAAGAGATCAGAATTGACTAATCCCAATATCAAATTCTAATGATAGAGTCTTTTATCAAAGCTGCAAAAGTACTTGACATATGGGGTAATAAAAAAAAAAAGCAAAGTAAAAATATCAACAGAGGACTCCAATTCTCATCAGTTTCCTTGTTGTGGAGCTGGCAGGAATTTGGAGCAGATTTATATACTTAAGATGAAATAGGAAAAGAGTTGCGCTGTGTAAGTCCTAAAGGAGAAAAATTCTGCAAACTAGCTAGTGCATGGGCTAAGAGGTCTTTTAATCACAGGAATTTTAAGATACCTAGGTTAGTGATAAAATGTCACATCTCCTAATGGTTGCTATATATATATATCTCGGTTCTGCACAGATCAAAGGGGAAAGCTGCTTCTGCTGCTCTTTGCCTGCTGTTCTCATGAATAAACATATATACTCATTTAACCATTTCACTGCATTTTGGTAAAAAACAATTTCCACAAAGAAATGAATGAACCTGGATCAGAGAAAAAAAAATGCTTAGCAAGAAATATCACATAATGACTGAGTACTTTCTGCTAGCAGGTCATCTCAGGCAGCTGGAACAGATCACGTTCAAAGGAGAAGCTGTTGCTAGGAGGTGAACACTACTAGTAGAAGGATTAGGTGTAAGACTGATTCATGCACTTGCACAAATCTTATGATGAAGACAATAGGAACTAATCCAAAAAGTAATAACATTGTGGAAAATGGGAGCCTTTCCACTTCCTTCAGCATACTGACGCATTCCTCTGTAGTCTTGCTTGTTGACATTGATAGAAATAAATAAAAACACCTGTCTTTAACAAACGGACAATTAATATTTTTCAATTATAAAGGTTTGTACAGGCATGAGATATTTGATTATGTAAATATATATAGCATTTATTTTTAACCAGATGTTTAACAAACTTTCATTGCAAATTGAATCTCTTTAATTTGTCTTTCACAAACAGAGAGAATATTAAATATGGGAAACTTCCTTTACACTTTGACTGATATGTTGTAATCAAACTGTGGTGGAGTCATAAGTACAAAAATGCCTTTTGCTTTGGTTGAAATGCAAAATTAATTCAAGCGCGTGGCTTGGGGACCTCTGTTTGGAGCATATTTATTGCTACCACCAGTTTCATAGTTCACAGATCTTGAGCTTGTTGCCTAGAGAGGCTGTGGGTGCGCCATCCCTGGAAGTTTTCAAGACCAGGCTGGATGGGGCCCTGAACAACATGGCCTAGTGAAAGGTGTCCCTGCCTGTGGCAGGGGGGTTGGAATTAGGTGATTTTTGTGGTCCCTTCCAACCCTAATCATTCTATGACTCTGTGATTCTAAAGAAATGGGCATTTCCCCAAAAATTGTTTTCACTGCTCTGCTCCTGACCTAAACAAACAGATTTTTTTTAATGCTGATGCTGTATGTTTGTATCTCTGTGTTGCTGCAGTAAAGTGGGAAGCTCAATGTCTGCACAGGGTATCCTGGTTTTGTAATAAAGCAGCAGAGATGTATTGTTAATACCTAAAAATCTAGCATACTAATCAAAGTGTGTGCAACCAGAAATCAGTCTTAAGGGGTTAAATAGGTTTTGCAGTGAAAGGAAAAACAAAAAAATCATAGAATACCTTGAGCTGAAAGGCACCCATAAGGACCATTGAGTCCCACTCCTTACTTCTCACAGGGCTACCTAAAACTAAACCATATGGCCAAGACCATTGTCCAGATGGTCCTTGAACTCTGACAGGTGTTTTAGGTAAAATCTTTTCTGGATGCTCTCAGGGTACAGAAGGGGCCAGGGCTCCCAGAGTGCTAGGAGCCATAGGAGTCCCCAGTGTGGAGGGGCAGGGACTGGAAGCCAGGACCGGTCCCAACCACCCAGACCTGGAGCCTGGGGGCAGCCCCAGCACTGTCACTGGCAACTCCCTGAGGCTGGGGATGGGAAAAGGCCAAGATTGGGCTGGGCCTGGTGCCCTTGGATGGTCCTATGGCCAGGCAGGTCAGGGCTGTGGAAGAGGGACATGTGTCCTGCCACAGCATTGCTGAGGCAGGGACTGACACCCCAGGGGTTGACATGGGATCCAGAGCCCTGGGCAGGGCAGAAGGAGCCCTGGGGGACTGGGCAGGGACTGTCAGACCAACGGTGTCTTCAGGACCCTGACAGGCCATGTTTAAGTATATGAAGGTATTTATTCATATGTGTTGAGTTCATCCACTCTGTTTCGGAACATCTTGGGGGGGGAGCCGACTGAGGAACACATAGGGTTGACTTACTACCTTGTGAAGAAAGAGGTTCCTTTGAAGGAATCCTTTTCCTGTTATTTTTATTCCTCAGGGCTAGATTTATCTTGGACTTAACCAAGGAGCAGTCTGGAGTACCTTCTTAAAAGCAATTTCTGTGTTTTGAAGGAAGAAGATAAATCATAAATCGTCATGATCTTTTCAGGTGGAATCCATGGTTCCCTTTTGTTTATCTAGCTGCTTTGGCAGACTAATATGTTATGGATAGTCATCTCTTTTACCTCTTCCCCTTTCACATTTATTTGGCTCCATGCTTTGATTTGCCATGCGTACCTATGCTTCATGTGGAGCGGGTCCTATCTAACCCTCGTTTGTTTGCTTTTAATCTGCCACACTTACTCTTTTGGTATAAAGAAATTACTTGGGAGGTCCAAGTTTACAGCTGAAAGATTTTAATATTTCTCTGATTATCACTCTTTCTCTTTTACATTATAGAACATGAATATATTTTCCCCAAAGATTTGGGTTTCCTAAAAGTAAAATATTTTTGCTGCCATTCTGGGTCTGTGAGGTATCTATGATGTATAGAAAATCTTAAATTTGGCCACTTGGGTCTGAAGACTGCTGCACATTATGTAATACACCAGGGTTTCCTATAAGTAACCAGAAATTTGTCACTTTGCTGCTGTGTGGAATAATATTCTTGTGACAATGCATTGAGCTGAAAATTCAAACTTGTAAGCAAATACTGAGAGTTATACTTTCACTAGAACCCAAGCATGTCCTGAGTTATGCTGAGCAAACAGTTTATTCAATTTCATCGGGCATCAATTGAAATAAATTATTTTTCATTTCTGTAGAGATGATGTGTATTTCTCTTATATTTTTTCAATAAAACATAGGTGTAATGGAAGCTGGTGGTTTTTTATTTTTCTCTAAAGATAAGATAGCAAATCAGAATTCCATTAGAATACAAATTTTTCTTATTTTCATGAAAACTTTCTCCACAGCTAATTTTGCTGACTGTGGCTCTAACTTACTCCACCCTACAAGCAGAGCTGGAGTACCAGAAAGGTTGTAATGGCTGTTCCTTTTTCTCTCTTTAAGATCAGAGTCATGTTCAGCCTGTGTTGGTGGTTAGCCAGCCACAGAGCAGCGTTAACTTTATGGGAATACCTAGTTTTTCTTTAGTTGAGTTGAGGCTTGGAGAATTTAAAATATTGGTCTATTAGATCAATAGAGAACTTATGCTTCCCTTAAGGTACTTATATAATGGCATTTAGGTGTCTTTAAACACACAGAAATACCTTCACTTCTATGAAGTTGGTTTATTCTGATAGAACGTAGGGTTAGCTGACCAGTATAGGCATCTGTATCCAAGCCTTGTGCTCCCTTTACAACAGAAAAATGTAGGTATTTCTACATATGGGACACGATTCATTTGTCCTTGACTTAGATGTCGCTCGTAGATCATATGACTTTTATTCTAGAAGCACCTGTTTCTGTTGTTGCCTGTAGAAAGTGTTGAAAACTGAGTGAAGCAATGAATTCCACATGATCTCCACTTGCACTACATTAATTATCTCGGAAATAACTTGCGTAGTTTTTGTTTGAACACAAAATGATACCCTACTACCCTATCCCCAGTAATGCAGGCTCCAGAGCCTCACTACCTAATGTTTCCATTCTCACTGTCCCTATGAATAGAAGAATATCCCATATTAAACTCAGTCCAATTTGAGCCTTTTACTTTTTGTTCATCTCACAGTCACAGAAGGTTGAGGTTAGAAGTAACCTCTGGAGGTCTGGTTCAACCCCCCTGCTCAAGCAGGGTCACCTAGAGTTGGTTTCCCAGGCCCACGTCCAGGTGGTTTTTGAGTATCTCCAAGGATGGAAACTCCAGAACCTCCGCAGGCAACCTGTACCAGTGCTTGGTCACTTCTGATGTTCAGAGGGAGCCTCCTTTGTGACAGTTTGTATCTATTGCCTCTGGTCCTGGCTCTGGGCTGTCATCAGGCTGTCACAGGTATTCTCTTCAGGTATTTATGTACATGAATAAGATTGTCCTGAGCCTTCTCATCTCCAGGTTAAGCAGTCCCGACTCTCTCAGCCTTTCTTCATAGGAGGGATCTTCCAGTCCCCTAATCATGTTTATTGACCTTTGCTGGGTTCTCTTCAGCATGTCCATGTGTCTCTCATACTGGGGATACTAGAAATGGACACAGTACTCCAGGTGTGGCCTCACTAGTTCAAAGCAGAAGTGAAAGATCACTTCCCACCACCTGATGGGCTAATGGAGCCCAGAGTATTCTTAGCTTTTGACTTAAGGGTACATTGCTGGATTACGTTCAATTTGGTGTCCACTGACCACCGAGTCCTTTTCTGCAAAGCTTTTGCCACTGGATTTGTAGAAGAGCCTGACCTTTTTGCATGAGCTCTAAGTGTATTTGAAGAGTTTCGTATGTCTACCCTTGGATTTTTCCTCTTTGTGGTAAACCATCAAATATTTTCAATTTTTTTTGTAGGTCATGTTTTTTAGACCTTTCATCACATTCATTGCTTACTCTTCAACAGACTCTCAATCCATCCACCTCTTTGTTATACTAAACAGGAACAGATTTGCCCATCTGGGACCTGAACACTGGTGGTCAGAGCATAAGGATTACTTCCTGTGTTTTGCAAGCTCTATTCATGTTTAAATTGTCGTTTATGGTGTTTTCTTTCTTAATGACAGCGTGACAAGTTGCCTTACATTCATTTGTTCCACTCTGTGGACTCAGGGCCACCTTCTTAGGAACAGTTAGCTTGCCTGTACTTTTTCCATTTGATTATTTCTGCCTAAGCATATTAATTGCCTTTGTTTTGAATAATGGTTTTAGCCCATTTTTCCAATTTAAGAGATTTTTTTTTTTTTTAATTACAGTGTTGTCCATCATACCTGCAACCCATTTAGATGTGTCATGGAAACATTAAAAGCAGAGTCATTGCGTTTCTTTCTGGAAGTGTATTGTTACCTTGTGAAGTGTTCACGAAATACCCTAAATCCCTAAATATTTAGAAATACCTTGCTGTAAATGTTCCTGAGACACTGCCGTGTATCCTATAGGACATTCAAAGAAGTGAATCCAGTTGTTTTAAAATTTTGGCTAGCAGCTGGACCACCTTTCTAAAAGTCAGCATATACTCTTTGTACCTTGAGATGATGATGGTGTCCAGGTTGATTTGTCATAAACTGATTTTACCCCAGTCTTTCCATCCTCTAAATATCTATGGACCTGTTAAGGAAGGAGATTTGTTTATTCTTGTTGAATTTGTTCATTGTATGAAGTCAAGCATGCATGTGTAACTTTATGAAAGTGTGGCCTAGCACTGTAAGTTTCTTAACCTCCTCCCAATAAATAAAACTAAAAAAGAAGACTATAATCACAATTTGGGAAGGATTATGCACTGATCAAAGTAAAAGCAGCAGTTCCATTAAAATTTGTAGATTGAAGAGGCTGCAGAAAATATGGTCTGGCCTAATGAGAAAGAAAATTATTTTTTAGCCCCCCAATTATTTTTCAAGGATACCATCTCATATTTCCCTTAATATTTTCCAGGAGATGTGTATACCTTCTCTCTGTCAGTATTCCAAAATACACATATTTGTACAGAGAAGTATCCTTCCTCACTGCAAAAAATGAGGGTTTTCCCTGTGCTTTTCCTTAAAGACTAGGCTGTGGAGTTGGCATCTGTTTCATAAGCTTTTGATCCTAGGATGGCTGGCATCCGGAGTGTGTGCAGAGCACTGGATATTGTGTCCCTAATTTCATGGGATATTCTGAGTTGGAAGGGACCTACAAGGATCATCGAGTCCAACTCTTAAGTGAATGGCCCATACAGGGATCAAAACCATAATCCTGATGTTATTAGCACCATGCTCTAACCAACTGAGCTAATCTCAAGGTCATGAAGTAGCTGTTGGGGCACTGCTTAGTAGGAGACTCTCTCATGTTCTGAAACAGCAGCTTTAGAGTCTGTCAGATTTTCTCTTTGGGGAGAGAGGCTGAAGAATTCCTAAGATTCAGGAACTGTTTTCTCTCCTTTCACTGCGGTGGGTTTGCAGTGAAAATCAGTGATAGATTTTTTGTTTTTTGTCCAGGAGCTACTTAGGCACCATCATTTCACAGCAACATAATACTGTAAAATATGGTGTGTAGTTGCTCATTTCAAAGTGTTGTCTTATAGCACTGTAGGTCAGGAGAATGTCCTCTGAAAATGATGGAATTATTCTCATTTTACTCAGTGAGAATATAATTAAAGAGACAGGAAGGCAATGAAATATAGCAGTAATTAAATACAACTAAAGACAGAAATGTTTCGATCTTTCCTTGCTTAAAAGAAAGCTGGATGGTGTAGGCTTATGGTCCATGTGTGAAGCAGTCCAGCTCTGGGGAGGTGCCCAGAAGCATGGCAAGTGTCAGGCAAACCTGATGTCCTATATCATGAGCTGTACTTTAAGATACAAAGAAGAATCCAAGAGGCAAGAGAAACCAAAGAAAAGAGACAGAGGTTCAACTGGATAACAGTTGCAGACTGAAGTCTGCTAGAAGGAGTCTGAATCATCTCAGAAACTTCTTTGGAAAGGAAGTGACTTTGCAGCAACTTGGAAGAGTGATACAGTCTTAGGTCTTCTCTACTGTTGTGCTTTACAAGACCTAAGTGTTTCTCCCCAGGCAAGCTGGGGCAGCTTTGCGTCTGCTGCCCTGTCCCCTGATTTGGCAACTTGAAGAGACTGGCAGGCCGTTTTCTGAAACTACCCATCAATCATCAAGAGAGAGCAGAATATTAGAATCAGTAATGTAACGTGAAAGGAGTGATAGGAAGCATCAACAATTCCTGTTAAGCAGAGAAAATTATAGTAATATTCAGAGGATAAAGCTGAAGTAGCACTGAACCTTTAGTCAGTTTTAGGAAGCTAATCAGTTGTGTAGGGAGAATATCTATGCAAAAGTTTCTAAAAGTGTTCTAGAACTCCTCAACCTTATTGAAGCAGGAGCTTGGCTCACTTGGGCAGAACAGATTATTATTTTGGCATTTTATAGAATTGCTTGTCTTCTATTGCTTCTCACACATAAGTCTCGAAGTGTGTTATAGGGTGGTCAATAGCATTGTTCCTGCTGTACTGAAGGGCCAAATAAGCACTCAGGGTTGTTAATTTGCCTGGAGTTACCCAAAAGCAGAGCAGAGGACTCCAGAGTGCCTGTTTTGTACATTATTTGCTCAGTCAGTGTTTCCCGAGAAAAATCCACCTGGGGAAGGTTGGTACAGTACATTAGCGTGAACAGAGATCACATCAAAGAGTTTAACACCTCAAATTGACAAAGGCAAAGCAGGAGAACAGAGGGATGCATTAATTTTCTTCTAGTCTCACAGCAGGTTAGCAGGAGAAACACGACTCCAAGCCAGGTGCCTTGCTTTGCTGACAAGCAGCCCACCCCCATGCCAGACTGGCTCAGCCAGGGTCTGTGGTCACGCTCTCTCCTCCTGAGATGATACCCTATTTTCACCTGGAGGTGGAAGAGAGAACTGTTAATATGAGATATATTTATTTTGCACAAGAGAGAAGTTCTACAAACAGAAAACTCTCTGACAAAGGAGAACAAAATAAGAAGAGAATTTAGAAATGCTGTACCATGTATTTCACATTTGGCAACTTATACTTCAGAGTTAAAACAATTTTGCATGTGCCCTTTTGAAAGCATGAGGCTGCATGCATGAAGAAAGCACCCATTTCCCTTATGTTTTGAGCAGGGAGCCATATGTTTCAAAAGCAGAAAAAGAACAGTTAGCCTTGGAGCATTAAATCTGCCCATCTAGGTAGCTGACTAGCTTTCTCACAGAGATGATTGTCCCAGAACAAAGCTGAGGAAACAAAGCTTAGAAGTGTAAATATTAGTAGGTGCGTGGGGACATAAATTAGAAAATTTGACAATTTTAATTACTTGCATTTACTTTCACCTGCTGAGTTCCCTGGCTGACATCAGAAACTACATCTGTTGGGTTGCTAGCAGAGTAGGCAGAGGGGATGGGGACAGGATAGTCTCAGTTCCCGTGTTGACAGTAGAATCTGCACCGACAGCATATTATCTGATGTAAAAAAAAACCCTAATAGAAACAGGAGCTTCCTACTATCTCCCACAAACATGGAAAGTACCACGTAGGGTTAGCTGTCAGCTCAGCAGGAGCTTCCAGGTCTCTGGACACTTAAATCACAACATCATTACAGTCACCTCTGGATTCCGTGATTGAGGTTTTCCTATTTTACTTGGTAGGTTTATGGATGCAAGGAGGATTACATGATAAAGTGAATCATATGACAGTGTGTGAACGCCTACACAATGAAAAAAAAGGGTGTCAGGAGGAGAACTTTTTATTTCAAGGGATTGTGTGGAATAGAAAAACACAGATATAGGGCATTATGGTTCCTCACACTGTTCTTAGTTGCATAAGGTTTGTGTGTTGTATTTGTTTTGACTATGACATCCTTGGGGTAAGGACTGTGGGTTTTTTAGATCACCTAGGACAACACTGCCCTGGTCTGTGTGTAGTCCTGGAATGAAAACATTAATAATGATTGTTTTGCATGGCAGAGGCTATGGCAGGCTATATTTTCGAAGAGGTACGGTTTGTCTGATTTAATTTAGCTTCCAATGTCCATTTCAGTCTGGTATTTTTGTGCCTGGCTGCAATCACAGAGCAAGAGGTAACAATCCGTGGCGTCATTGATATCAACCCCTGGACAGCATCTAGCCATTTAACAGACGCATGCAAAACCTATAAACCAGTGTGATGAACCATCTGCTGTGCCTTTCCTACTGTTCCTTCTACTATTTTGCAAATACAAATCTACAGATTCTAACAGAATGTCAGTCTTCAACTCTGCTGCATGTATGAGAAGGGAAATAAGATATAGGAGCACTAGAACTCTTTTTCCATGACATTTATTAGTTTATAGTGCTGTTTCTTACATCTGTTTTTCTTTGAATCCTCTATAAAATGGACACAATTTACTTTTAATAGATGCTTTGCTGAAAAATGGTGCTTCACCATTTCACTAACCTGCTTTCAGATAGTTGTAATTTTGCTTTATTTTTGTGCTTTTTATGATTCACAGCAAAGTAACAGAGAAGGAGCAACCCTGGAGTTTGCTTTTAATGCCAGGTACATTCCAGAAGTGTTATTTAGACAGCACTCTGAGAATACATGTTATTGTGGTTGCTTTCCTATTTAATTGGGTACAAATAGAATCCAATATCTGATTTGAGAATAGTTTTGTGTCGGTATAGGTCATTTTCTGACTCAATTTGGTGCGTAGACTGTGCGAGTCTCATTGCTTGAACAGGTGAGTGTAAGAGGCTTCTGTATAAAATGCTACAGTTTGTGTTTATCATTTTAGCTGAAAAGGAAAGATGGGGAAAGTAGAATGAGGATCCACACCTGTCAGCTAATTTTTCTCCTTTTCTGAACTTTTTTTATTTTGCAGGTGATGGAAATTAAAGGACAAATGATTCATGTACCAGAATCAAATTCGATTTTGTTTCTTGGTTCCCCATGTGTGGATAAGCTGGATGAACTGATGGGCCGAGGTCTCCATCTTTCAGATATACCCATCCATGATGCTACTCGTGATGTCATATTGGTTGGGGAACAAGCAAAGGCACAGGATGGCTTGAAAAAACGAATGGATAAGCTGAAGGCAACACTAGAATGTACACACCAAGCCCTGGAAGAGGAGAAAAAGAAGACAGTAGATCTCCTTATTTCTATTTTCCCTGAAGAAGTGGCTCAGCAATTGTGGCAGGGGCAGCAGGTTCAGGCCAGGAAGTTTGATGATGTCACCATGCTCTTCTCAGACATTGTTGGCTTCACTGCCATCTGTGCTCAGTGCACGCCCATGCAGGTCATCAGCATGCTGAACGAGCTCTACACGCGGTTTGACCATCAGTGTGGATTCCTGGACATCTACAAGGTAATAGCTCAAGTCCTAAGTTAGCAATATCTAATGGAAACTGAGACAGGAAAAAAATCTCAGTAGCTTTCTTCCTAAATTGCAGACTTGCACTCATATTTCATAAAAATATGAAGGCAGTAGTTTTGTTTTATGTGAGAAAAACCCCAAATCTGAAATGTACCCATTGAAAATCAAATACTTTAGTGTGAAACTGTCATCATGGTGCTCCCATGGGAATATGGGCGTCATATTCCCATTTTCCTACAGAAACATGCATCTCCTGTATTATAGCCTGGTTTCCTTTAGGTGACACATCAGCCTCATCATCCTAAGGATGAAGAA
Source organism: Pipra filicauda (assembly GCF_003945595.2). NCBI lineage: Eukaryota > Metazoa > Chordata > Aves > Passeriformes > Pipridae > Pipra > Pipra filicauda. The sequence continues at coordinate 1,664,741 of NW_024104432.1, forward strand.
GTGCACAGTGATGAATCTTTGCCCCTGCAGCTCCTGAGAGGCACTCAGTTTCAGCTGAAATGTGAATGGTTTAGGGTTTAGGCACTTAGCTTTCTTCTGAAAGAATTAAAATTTTCCATAAAGAGCAAAGCATTCACTGAAAAATTTGTTGTAAGAAACTTCAACTTCCACTGAAAAACAAGAATAGGACAACAGATGTCCATACATAGCAAATGTAATGAATGGGACTTAGCACTGGTGTGCCATGCTCCTTTACTACTCTGCAGAAAAGGAGATGTCACACATGTTGGTCCTGTTACAGACCTCATTATCTTCACTTCTTTTGAGTAGATCTGGTGTCCAGTATGTATTTGAGAGAAAAAAAGAGGGGAGGTACAATTTAATAAATGCAGTGAAGATACTATCTGTGTAACTATCCTGTGAAATCTACAATGTGTTTTGTATATGGAATGCCTTTAATTTTGAGACGGGAGAAATAGAGCAAATTTCTTTTTATATCTTAATGCACAAAAGAAAAAAATGTGTTGCAAAATCGTATATTGACTTTTTTTATTCTCTCTGAGGTTTGCAAACTAACAGTTTTCAAAATGTTTCATAGAGTATTTGTTGATAGGCTGTAGAGAAAAGGTCTCACAAGAGTGCTGTTCCTTTCATTTTTAGCCTCTAACACACTTTAAAAGGAATTGAAAAATAATTATTACACACGTAAATAATAATCATGGCTGAAAAGTTACAATATGTACTATAGATAGAACTGAAAATGGTATAGATAAAGATTGGTAGGGCAGTATACCAAAGTAAACGATCACACTGTAAATAGGTTTTGTGCTCCTGGGCTAGGGGTTTGTATTACTAATGCTCAGAAGCCAAAGACTGTGTTAGGAGAGGACTGCAAGGGAAGATACCAGCCCTCATTAGATGATTGTTACAGCGATACAGTCAAAAACAGATGGGAAGTTTGATCTCAGTTTGTATGAGTCTGGTGTTGCTGCACTGGATTATGACCCAGCTCTGAGAACAGGACTCATAGAACCTCTGACCCACAGTCAGGAGTGACCCTGCTTCACATGCTATGTGTTCACATGCTTCACATAGTCACTGTGTTCCCAGGTGATTAATTTTAGCTGTTCTGAGATATTCAGAACATTCTTTGTTGAAAACTATGGTTGCAAGGGAATAGGATATACAGTATGCAAAACTCTATGACCAGACTGCAAGGAAGGTTGGTTGAATCCTGTGAGAACAACAAGAAGGGATATTTATGGAAGGTCATGAATATTATATCGTTTAGACCATGTCTTTCTGCCTTTCGCCTAGTTTTGTGCTACTTTAGACAGAATGAGTTACTTTATGAAAATACTGTCCTGATCAGTGAAAAAAGATCATTGCTGAGTTAGTCAAGATAAAATATATGCATTCAAAAAAAGGAATAAGCACTCCCATGTTGAGACTGCCATGCAAGTTTATGAGCAAAGGTATCAATAAAACCTGTTTTTCTATGGAAGAATGGCTTACACCTCTAAAACCATTTCTCCACTGTTACTGCCTTAATATAGGCGGTTCCTTCTCGGATCCTTTCATCCTGGATTTTCCTTATTTCCTCCATGTCCCCTGAGCCTCCCCTGGTTCCCACCACAGCCCACATATGAGCAAGGCAGCATTCACTGTGGTTGCATGTACTTTTTTTCTCCTCCCCAAATCCTTTTCAGTTTGTTGTTTTTCTTTTGTAACCAGAAGTATGAAAAAACTACTGTGTAAAAAATGAAGTGAAAGTGACTCAATTGAGTAGTACAGAAAGACAAAACTCAGGCAATGAACTCTTTTTCTTTTCCTTAGAGAATCAGGCTTAAAATAAAGTAATTATTTTGAAAAAAACATTTGCATTTTAAAATGAAAATAGTTTGTGTGTTTATATCTTTTCCATTTGTTTCAGATGAAATTCTGAAAGCTAAGTGTATTACTAGGAATGATCACCACCACAACAGCTATGATTTTAGAAATTATTGTCAGGCGGTGAATTTTAGATACATAATCACCACTATTTGTATCCACAGCCTGCCTCAAAGATATACTTGAGTAACTAGGCTACAGAAATTTATCATGTGACCTAAATATACATCAAAAGAGATCAATTTTCAAATTTGCTTGTTTTGAAGCAGCATGGCAAGAATAATTTGCAAAGATTATTTGGTGAGCACTTCTGAATATCAAATCCACTGTTTTGTAAACAGAAAATTAAGCAAAATTCATTAAATAAATTCCATGCTGTAAATTATTTACCCAGCTTTACTGTTACAGAATTTGGAATTGAGAACCTTAGTACTTCTAATCTTGGACTCAGACAACGAATACAATATTTTCAATTGCCTCATGCTGTTCATCCAGAGATGTTTATGAGAAATATGACACAAAAAGAAGAACAAAGATCCTCACATTAAACAAGTCAGACATAGAGGGCAAATAAATGAGCTGTTGGATATAGACTAAGAAATGCTTTGGGAAGGCAGAAGAGTGATGAATTAGATTTTGAAATTTTTTGTAAATGAAAGTAAGTAGCTATCACTGATGAGGTAGGGAAAGGTTGTCCAATAGATGGATGCACAGGTAAGAGTGACACATACAGATGGTGGACTCAGAAAGTGAATTTCACAGCAGCATTTTGAAAGGATACAAATCAGGACACATTACATTTGTTCAGGCTGAGGGAGAACATTGCAGTAATTGAGATGCGTGGTGTTATGAGCCTGGGTGACAATTTTAGCAATCTAGAAGAATCTGTGTTTTAGAGAGTGAACCTTCAGAAGGAATCTGCTGACATACAGTCTTGATGAAAAGATCAAGAGGGACACTCTTATGGTAATCACAGAAGGGAGAAGAGGTGAGAGAACTGAGACCTGGTAATGCATTTGGAAATTGGTGCTGCTATCAGAGCTAATTATATTCAGCTTGGAGTTGAGGAATGGAAGAAAAAGATGCTGTCAAGCAGGGAGTGCAAGTCAAAGCAGTGTAGACGCAGAGGCTTGGCAAGCTAGTGTCTGTGGACATGGAAGCAGAAACATGAACTCAAGGAGTAGAAGTAAAGGGAGAAAGTTCTCAGTAAATTTTGAAAGCTGTTGCTTTGGGTAAAAAATGTACTGGGTGACCTGACTCTTTTCGCCTGTTTTTTTCTGTATCTGAGTTCCTGTTGTTTATGAGCCAAGTGCTGGGAAACGATGCTTCAGTTAAGCCATCTATTTGTCAAATAAGCTATTTAGATATGCTGCAGCCATGTCTGATGGCATTTAAAACTTAACCTTGCAAACTGAAATCTTCCCTGTTTAGGATTCCTGTAGCTTCTGTTTCTCCTCCACATAATATATCTTTGACATTGGTTCATTCAAAATATTTTTTTCTTGTAGGCCTGTGTAGACCTGCTTTCTCAGCTCTTTTCCCTTCAGTTTCCTTTAACTACTGTGTAGAGTAAAGGCAGCATGTTCTGTGGATGGGTTTTCATCTGTGTGTGCACTGGCTGTGTGGTTTTTTGTGCTGGCTGGGTAATGTCAAGCCAAATAGAGCAGAACCAGGCCTGATTCTGTAGGTGTTAGTCTCTTTGTCCTTTCTCTGAACAGAGCAGCATTTGTCCTTGAAGACATTTGCAGATTTTCCCAGACAATAAACTTCACTTTCTGTGAAGTGCTAAGTCCCACTTTCCATGTCTAAGCAGAGTCCTAAGTGTTTTTGACAATGAACTATTGTCAGCTGCCAGAATTTCTTTGCTTTGTTTTCAAAACTTTAATTGAAAGTTTATTGAGTATTTATTGAATAAGACAATATAATTACAATTGATTTTATAGTTAGAATTCACAATTTTGTTGTGTGGATTTCTGCTTTCTTTTTGGTTTCATTGTTTGGCTAAATTGGCACTCCTCTCTGAGGGGTGCCACACACATGCCTCCAAGTCTTTTACCAGTTTCCTTGAGCTTTTATTCCTGGCAACACGATACAGTTAGTGAGTTAGATCTTCATTTTCTGATTTTATATGTCTAACTCTGGCTACAGCCTCAATTTTTGCTCATTGTAAAGACTTGAGACTGAAAAAGGATGGGAAGTCTGGACTGCTCTGCAATCGTTCAGTGTAGTGTGGGGGTCTTTGTATAATAAAGAAATGTAGTCCGCTCTTCGCTGAGGTGGAAATCGAAGAGACTTTATTTAAATCTCACACTCCCTTTTATCCCCTAAAACCACATGACCTTGTAACCAATGGGGTTGTCTGTCCCTGCGCATGTCCCTTGGCTTCCCTGCCCCTGGGACGCGCCTCCTACAATTCAAGGCTGATACTCACCAATTTTGAAAAATGTTGTTTATATTTAGGTTGTGATATAATGCTTTTAGGAACCTGATTTTAAACTCAGATTTTCTGAAAATATCACTTTACATTTTTGTACTCATCGTTAAAGTTACAGAAATCTGTATTCATTTTACAGAAGATACCAGTACGTTCTCAGTGCCATGACTATCCCTTCTTGTGAACTGATACATGTACATATTCATATATATGTTCTCAAGCTCACTGTCGGTACTATACTGACTAAAGAATACTGCAATGACCAGGGTCATGAGCTTCAGAATGTTTGGAAGTTTTTCAGGCTTTATGTTTCATAAGTTAAAAAACATAGTCTCCAAGTTTTAATGCAAAATCTATGGTCACTATTTTTATCTTCTTTCCATCACTTCTGCAATTTTAACCTTTTAAATTCAGTGCAACTATGTGGCCATTTTGAAAAGGTTTCAAATTTCTAAACTTCAGCTCAGGCATCTGCAAAATGCAGAAAATGCAATTAAGATATGTAAAACGATAGTAGTGTTCTTACATAAGCAATATGATAGACATAAAATATTGTGATATACCTTTTCTTTAAAATGGATAGGTGCAGTTTGGGGAATTACCAGTGTTCTAGGTGTTGCTTTTTCCTGATATATTAAAGTCAGTGAGTTTTGAATGTGTAGTAGATGAAAATGGGTAATAGAAAAAAATTTCCACTGCCCAGAAGCTTGCTCTCTCCATGGTGCCACCCAGCCTGGTAGAGCTGCCTTCAGCACACTGCTCTGTTTGGTCCCACCACAGAGGGTTCCTGAACCTTCTTCCTTTTCTTGCTTTGAACAGGCTATGACACTGAATTTTTCCTGTCTTGAACTCTCTGCCCGTATGTGGACTTGCTGGCACGCTGGTGTGTCTTACTCCAATATGAAGTCAGGGCAAAGCTGGGGCAGCTACTTTTTGGGGAACTCAGAAGTCTTTTTGGGCTAAGGAGGAGAAAAAAAGAAACACAAAGGGTTCCATGGATTTTCCCTGCAGATCTGGTGCATCACCACCGAAGAACTCCAGAATATTTTAAGACTTTTCATTACTTTAAGTGTGTACTTTTCCCCAGCCTTGTGAAGGATTTACACTTTTTGTCTTTAGGGAGATCTGCAAATGAAGCAAACAGACATGCAGGCTCCAGAAGAGTTATTCTTTGCCTTATAAACACAGAGTCCTGCACAAAGCACTAAAACATCTGTGCATGTTCCCCTGTAATATATCACCCAGGAATCCTCTAAAGAGTGTAGGACTTCTGTTTCTGTATATATAATTTCTTCTTCAGCAATACTATACTTGTATATATTTCCTTTTTTTTTTTTTTTTTTTTTTTTTTTTTTTTTTTTTTTTTTTTTTTTTTTTTTGTATCTCACTTTTCTTTCATCTGCAAAGCTCACATTTGTTTGTAAGCTTTAGAATCTACATCCAGCTTACAGGTCCTGGGATTGCTTTCTACGTCCGCAGTTTGTGTGTTAGGCCTGACCGTAAGCTGACTTTTAACTAGAATAGGACCGAGCAAGATATCTTCCTGGCTCCATATTCAGGAGCAAGCCTACACACTGCAGCTAGACAGGAACCATGGCTAAGAACATGCCCTGTTACAGCATATGGGTCTCCCTGCATCTATGTTTTGTAAAATACCTTCATTAATACTTAAATCCTTTTATTCTTGTCAAGCTTTTCCGCCTTCTAAATTTTAGTATTTCTGAGGGACTAAGAAAATGAATTTCACTTTCCATTAGCTTTGGCTCGTTTCATTTTTAAACAGTCTGGTATTGTACCAGATTTAAAGTATACATAGTACAGCCATGACAGCATATGGGTGGACCTTCATATACCAAGATGCAACATTTTCATTCATGCAAATAACATTCATAATTGTACTTTAATTTTTTAAATTATTTAAATGAATATGGAGTATACTTAAGTTGATAGGATCTAGATAACATGAATTTCAAGACAAATAAATTAAAACTTGTGTAACCTTGAGGAAGGTGTTATGGTTCACTAGTAGTTTAAATACTGGGGATACTTATACCAAATTAAGACCACTCTTATGTCTGGAGAAGGACAGTCACATTAAACTCAAACATGTGTCTTAAGTCATACATGATTATTTAATGTTTTCTTACAGACATATTTAGTCTGATTTTTGCAAATTCATACTTGCCTACAGAAGAGAGAAATCATTTATGCACTCTGACTTCTGTATTCCATGATTGTTGTGTGCAAACCTGATGCTGATGTCATGTAAACTGCAAGTCTTTTAGCATGTCTCTCTTTTAACTACTGAAAAAAACCCACCATCTTTCAAAATACTAGATAATAATTCTACACAGCAAGTACTATTTCTTTTTTCTTCCATAAAGAAAATAGCACTGACTTACAGTGCAGATGAAAGAGTTTCTACATATATTACACACTGAAAGATCTGTGCTTAAGACTGCTAAGTAACCACCAACGCACTTGCAACAAACGTGGGTAGAGCTCTTCCCAAATCTTCGTTCGCGAAACCTGGCCATGATGATGATGATGAAGGTGTAATAGAGAGTTCAAACAGCTTTTCCTGCAAAATGCTCCTGAACTTGCCAGTATGGAGCATCATTAAACCCACTAAATAAGATGCCCTCAAGCCCGGTAAGACCAATGATTTCATAACTAGGCTTTTGGGAAAGGAGCTTGGTTTTTATAGTAAGTCATTTCTTTTAAAAAAGGAGCTTTACGAGATGAACAGATTTCTGAACTTCATAGGTGGACACTTGGAATCTGTTCCTGTTCACATGGAAAGAGTTTTCCTGAAGTGTTTTCAAAAGCAGAATATCATGTCATAAAAGTGTTGCAAAGTTACTTTGAAACTTGAGCACAAGGTTTCATTGCTTAGGAGTTAATTTTGAAAAGTTGAGACAGAAGCTAAGGGAGTGAAACACTAAATAGAAACTGAAGGAGATTCTTGGGTCCATTTGGAGACAGTTGTGTTCTGAAATCCTATCTTGAAAACTTTAAAATCCTCTCAAAATAAGGAAGTTTTTTATAATATCCCAGAGAATTTGGAAATCTATAAATAATAGTGTATCCCACATGTAGAATTAATTTCAGCAAAATATGCCAGACCTAAGTGCTTTAAACTGACAGATGTTATTAGGCTTCATAGTGCCGCACAATTCAACTGTTTCAAAGCTTTTCTGACAAATTTGTGCAGTGAAAAAACATATAGAATGTTTCAAAATGTAAACTAAACTGAGTCTTAACGTCTATTCACACAACAGCAAGAAAACAAATAGGTTTTAGTTAATTTTAAAAAGGACAGTAGCTATGGAGACAGAAAAGTAGATCTAGAGCTACTTCAGGATCAGGTATACTCAGCCAAGCTCAGAGTAGGCTTTTCCGAACTGCACTTGCACCACTTGCAGAGAAAGAGCACACACACTTTATCTCTTAGGGAAATAACCTTATCTGGTTTCTCTCTGGCGTGTTTATTAGTTGTTTCTTTCCTTAGAATCTGTATTTAAGATTAAATGACTTGTTCAAGTCTTTCTGCCATAAGCTGCACAAAATACTTCATGTCAGCTCTCCCTCCGCTTAGTGATTAATAACATCCCCTGACCTGCGTGCCAAAATACACATGCCAAGATCCAGGACTTTTTGAGGTTAAGAGGATCTTGTTGTGCTGACAAATGGTATCGTAGCACTAGCAGTCAACACACTCATGCACTCCTTCTCCTATTTTGGTGTACTTTATGGGAGCAGGAACATGCACGCTGGGGTGCACTTTCAAAGGCATGGAGCTCACCCAGAGTCTTCTGAGAATTTCACAAACTAAGGCTTTGCAGTCTGTGGCCATTACTGGTTTTCAACCATTTCTCAGAAAAAGCATGCTGATGACTGCATGGGAGGGGTCTTGCAAATCAAATGACAGTCTGGGCATGGAAACAGGCAATTAAGCAAAGATACAAATGTTAGCATCCTGCTGTAATAAATGGGAAAAAAAAAGAGGTTTCCAGAATTCAGGATGGAATACATCATGCACTGGAAGTTCATTTTTCTCTTTAGTTACTATAGAAGGTGTAGAGATGAGTAGATCATATTGGAGGCTTCATTTTTGTGTGACTGACACTGGATAATGTGAGTTCCATCCTGAATGACAATGTTGTAAACTTATTACTGATCTGCAGCGATATATCTGGAGAGTGATTTGGGTAGAATTAAATGTGGGAGATGTCAATGACATCTTGAAGTAGAATATGGATATCAAATAAATTGTTCCTTGTGATGAGGGCTGAGATGGCTGCCCTAAAATAAAAATAAAATGTAGAGAATCTCAATTTTCTTCAGTCTTTGTCGTATATCAGTTGAAAAGGTATCCTGCTTGCTGCTGAACTAGAAGTCATGGAGAGGAATAAGGAAGCCCAAATGATAAGTCTGAAGCATTACTTTGCCATATACCATGGCCTTTTTCTTATTTTCCTACTGTACAACTTAGGGCAGAAAATGAATGAAAGAAAAGCCTTTTGAGAGATACCAGTAACTTCAAAGGTTTCCTTTAGAGTTATACTTGCAAGAATTTCATCTTAAGGCTGAATTTTGCTGTATTCCTTTAGAGTGAAGGCTTTTCAGCTTTCATAAAAGAAATATATAGTTTTGAGGCACTACGTAGTTCAGTCTTGGAATGAAACATGGATAAACAGGATAATGAAAATTTTGTGAAGGCAGAGATATTTACTGTAGTACCTGATAACTTCCAATTCGAGGTCCATTCCCATCCTGAGTCTTGAATTCGTACTGGGATGAGACTTAAGAAACCATCTCCTTATATATTTAATGCTCCCATGGAAATACAGCCTGGGTGTGCAGGAAACTAAGATGTTCTCTGTTAAGTCTAGGCTGAGGAGTACATATAGAACTTACTCTGACTTTTTTCTTTAAGAAACCATTTCCTTGGAGAACAAGGCATACCATATAGTTAAATCTTGGGTTACAGCAGAAACTGCCATAACTAGTGCATTATAATGGTCCATGTTTTATAGTATTGAATGTGGGTACTTGAAGAAGCACAAGAAGCTCTGTGAGCTACTTATGAAGTGTCAGGTTCACACAGCAGTCTACTTTCTAGCATTTTTATTACGAGACTTTACATGGTAAAACACAAGGGTTATGTTCTTTATCACTGTGTTTGCTGAAGCATCTATGAAAATCCTTACTGTCTGTAGATCTGTTTGATTGCTTTAAAAAACTTGCAAAATTCTTTTTTATCTGAGTAAGACCTTGTTGCCAGTAAGTTTCTCAGATTTCCCTCTTTCCTAATCCATAAGAATGGTGATGTCATTTTTTTCTCTTGCTCTCTCACCCTTCACCACTGTGAAGAGCCCGCCTCAATCTCCTCCCGTGCCCTGAAACCATCTCTGCTCCAGGCTGGACAAGCTCAGCTCTCCCAAACTCTTCTCTCAGGTGCTCTAGCTGCCACTGTCTTGCTGGCCCCTTCTGAGCTGGATCCAGTTTATCAATCTCTGTCTTGTACTGAGGGGCCCGAAACTGTGTGTGGTATCTAAGTCTAATGAGTGCTGAGTAGGGGATGATAAGCCCTTCCCCTGATGTCTTTTCCTACAGCCCAGGCTATCATTGGCTATCTTTGTTCCCAAGACTCATTGCTGACCCATGCGCCATTTGCTACCCACCAGGACCCCCAGGATCCTTCCCAAAGAGCTGCCCCTCAGGAAGTTGGCTGTATCAGTTCCAGAGAAATTCTTTCCCATGGACAGGACTTTGCACATGTCCTTACTGAATTTCATGAGCTTCCAATTCATCCTGCCTCTCCATGTCCCTCAGGATGGCAGCCCTGCCCTGGAGCAAATTGACTGTTCTCCCCATTTTAGTCAACTGTACGCCGGTGAGGGTGCAAATAATATTATTATCAGAGAAAGAAGCACAGATTTTGTTGTAAAATATATCTAAATATCTAAAAATTCTAGATTGTTTTTTTTACAAACTTGTATTTTGAAAAGTGTTAACTTACTACTCAGTACACATTGCATGCACCTAGAACAATATGTCTGTATTTGGGTAGGAGAGCAGAAACATGCGTAGGCAACAGGTAAAAGGAGAGGCAGGTTAAGATGGAAAATAACACTCTTCAGTGCACCTAAAAAACCCCAAACCAATATACCCAAACCAGGAAAGTTATTTTTCTCAAAGAGAAAAGTTAAGTGAGGAAGGCAAAGAGCATTAAACTACAATTACATAAACTGTTACCTGTTTCCCTGCTGCTTATTTCTGCTTTTTTTTTTTTCACTCTCAAGCTCTTAAGGAGGAAACTGATATAATTGCAACTGGTGTTCGTTATTATTTCAATATTGTAAAATGAAGTTTTATATCCTCACAACAGTAGGATGGTTTCAGGCTCTGATCACTTACTCATAAGTGATTAGAAACAGTTTAGTAATGATCTTCTCTTCAGCTAAATATAGCATATACACTTTATACAGTCTCTGCAAACCGTGTGTGGAATGTAGAGAAAATAACAGAGAAAGGTGTAGTCAAAAGTCTGTAACAATAGCATCTATTTGTAAATTATCCCTACAGCAGGAAGAGCTACCCACTAATGAGAAGTTATATACTCTTCAGTGTTTTTTATGGTGATGTTTTGCTTTTTCTAATTATCTTCCCGATATAATTTTCTAGCACAGCAAATACTAATTATGAGTTATAATTATGTAGCACTATTCTTACCCAACAGCAAGCTCAGCCAAGATAGTGTGAAACAAAGCTGCAAGCAATCTCTCATTTAAGAAAAGGCAGTTTTCTGTGTTACTGCTATGGAAAAATGTTGTAGTATCTCAGCTGATGATATACACAGGTCTAGATTATTTTCTTTGGTTATAATGGCGACAAACCACTATGCAATTGTAAGTCAGGTTTTGACTGCACCTGTTTGCAAACTCAGGTAATTATGCTCCATTGTCTAATTCCTTATTTATGGATATTTTGCTCACATGTTTTAAGCAATGCTATTTGATTGCAACCCTAATGGTAGGGTTCCCTTCTCATTATCATACTTTAACATTTGATTTGTCTAATTGCTGCAGGTGGAAACAATAGGCGATGCATACTGTGTTGCAGCAGGGCTCCATAAGAAAAGCCTTAGTCATGCTAAAGCCATTGCCCTAATGGCATTGAAGATGATGGAGCTTTCAGAAGAGGTTCTCACTCCCGATGGAAGCCCTATTAAGGTAACCTCTTTGCTCTTTATTCTCAGCTAGTCAGTGATACATGGACCTGATTCATTACATCGTGTTCTGTCAGTACAAACCTGTTTATTGCTAGGAGAATTTACAATTGCATCAATATGTCACAGTCTTTTTTGGTGTACATGTATTTCACTGGTGCTCATCAACAGTCATGTAAGCTATGCCCTATTTTAGTAAGCACAATAGACCACACGGACAAGCTGTTGCCTTGTTGTATGTGTTGAATGCCTATTTGTGGCTGAAGGGCACTCCTGGAGCCTTTCTTGCCATTCAGTATCGTGTGAGAAGAAGACGATTCCCATGATTCAGGACTGTCCCATGCTACAAGCGAAGCACAGCATGCAATGGCAACAAAGAAATTCACTTCAGGAGTAAGCACCTGATCTGAACTTCAGCAGTAGTGTAGTGGCTCTCAGAAAGTTCTGCAGCTTTGAGAGGCCACATGCCTCTTTCCTTTAGTTGTAGACCTGCATAAAAGACGAATGTGTAGACTATCTGTTCTTTCTCAGTGTTAATTTGCTTCCTTCCTGTGCTACTCCAGTTACTTTCCCTAAGTTTGGTATGAAGGTAACAGGAGGAGGAAAAACAGATGTCCTTTTATACCATTTTAAAGTTCCACTGCTGTTCTGCTTCTTTTGATCCTATACCAACTTTGTAGCTGCTGGTGTTTGGACTTGGTAATGTTTAGGTAGGAGAGATGGAGATGTAGCAAGGAAGAAAAGCCATGGAGATAGACATGTGCCTTTCTTTTCCAAGTGTCAGATTATATGTTGTTTTTATTATGTGTATTCACTCTTCTTTTTGGTTAAATTGTTCTTCCCATAATACAAACCTTCTGTTTTCCAAGAGAATGGGAGTATTATGGGAGTATTATGTACTATGTAGAACAGTATTCAACACTGTCTAAAGCCTTTAACAAAAGCTATATGTGGCTGGATGAGAAGGCCAGACAGACTTCCCACAGGATGATTTATATCATGGTTGAAATTAAGTTTGTAAACTGCAGTTCCTTTAGTCTGTTAAAAATGAAGGTTACATCAAATATGTGTCCTTTTTTCCCCCTGTGAAATGGAAAGACAGTTTTGAAGGTTTAAAACTTGACAGAAAAGTGATCATTTTTTTAAAAAATGTATTCAAAGGTGTTGTTAAGATATTTCTTGAACAAGAAAATTGTATACCTATGAGTTCCAAATCTTCCTGATTTATTAGTTAGGTTATATCTTGAACTATGTTTCTTGAACTCTTTGTGTATGGTGAGTCAAGAGAGATTTAATCCAAGTGATTTGTTCTGCCCAGAAAGGAAAGTATGGATGCAAGGCAACCAAACTAAGCAATTCCATGAAATATGGCAACACGATATTCAAATAAATAGATATAGAGTTCTGGATAAAATATTTTTAAGTATTAATGATGCTTATGAATTTTTTAAAATGTCACAATAAAATATTTGAGTGTTGAAAAATGTCCACATATTCAAAAGAATAGCTTTCTGAAAAAATATGTTGGACTATGGATCTTGAAGAAAAATGGTTTTAAAGCACTGAACACAGAGCAAGCATTAAAAGACAAATTTTTTCTGAGGATACCAGAAGATGTAGCATTTTCAGTTTTGATAAAAGACTATTTCAAACAGGTATTAATTTAATCCTATTAAAATATATTTTCTTGATTGATTGATTTTATTTCTCTATTTTTCCAGTAACTATGGACGATTAACATGTGCTAGCTATACTGTCACATGCTGGGAGAGTGGTCTTCCAGATTTTCTTTATCTTTTCACTTTCTCTTGAGTAATTCCTGTAATTGTAAGGAAATTTTGAAGGTGTTTTATTCTGACAGTCACATTTTGTGATCATTTTCATTACCACTCTTTATTTTTCAGAAAATTCCTCATGTTTTCACTGGCTGTATAAGAGAATCTGTAAAGACAATGCAGCGGAAAAATGCTTGCATAGAATAAAATGCTAGGAATAACCAAATATTTTCAAAAAGTGGTAGTAAATCTCCTTTAGAATTCAGAAGAAAAAAAATAAGTTCATCATACTTAAACTGAAAGTAGGGGTACTGAGAAACTTGTCAGCAGTTCTTGGTTATCCTGTCTTCAGTTTTAGATGTAAGGGATTTCAGGACAGGAGGAATGGTAATATTGTAGAATGTTGCTGTTACCTTTGTATGTAGCCTAGAAATTGTGTTTAAAAATAAGGCTTATCTTTCACAGAGGCATTCGGATTTGATTTTAAATATAGTAAGATTAAGGATTCCTCTCACATGGTTATTTACTCTGTAAAACTATTGAAATAAGGACTTTTGGAGAAGTCCACTTAGTTTGTCGTAGTTCAGGTGTCTACTCTAGGATGACGTGAATCACACCCTAAAAATGTGTAATTTTTTCCGTTGTCTATAAGGGAAATCTATGGTCTTAGCCTAACTACGGATGTCCACTCTGTAAGCTTCTACACGCTGTCAAATGAGTCCTCCTACAAATGGCAAAGAATGGCTATGTCAATGATCAAAACAGTTAAAAACATATACGTTATTTCTAAATTCAGTTCATGTGACTTTTACCTTCTGGCCAACGTTAAATTGGCCAGAGTGATCCCTGTTTTTGTTAGCTGACAGTTTTTCACTTTAAAAACCTTGAAGGGGTCTGTTGTGCCACAGATTCCCATTACATCGAATGCTGCACATGCATAAAAATGTCTTAAAGCGGTGTCAGGGGAAGTTCATATTCGATATAAGGAAAATGTGGTCAAGCATTTGAACAAACTCCCCAGGAAAGTGGTCGTGGTCCCAAGCCCATATACGTTCAAGCATTTGGACAATGCTCTTAAATACATGGTTTAACTTTTAGGTTACCCTGCGTGAAGTCAGAAGTTGGACTTACCTGAAGTTTAAGAAACCCCTAAGTATCTGTAAAAGTTATTATGGACTCAGCTCAGAGCCATTAATAGGATACTTACTGCATGACACACTTTACAATTAAGCCTTGTCATTAAAATACTGAAATATTAATTTATATTAAAATCACAGTAAACAATGTGATCTATAAGACATTTATAAGTGGCCTGACTTATAAACAGTGAACTATGTTGTACTATAATGTGGTTACTTTGAGATGGTCCTGTTGCTACAGATGGCAAAACAAATGCAGGGTTTTGACTATATTTTGACCTTAATTTTTATCTGTGATTCATATTAATGAGTACAAGTCACATTTTCTGAGTCCTTGACAAGTGTGTTGGATAAAGAATCCTAATGCATCTTTTATTTTGTTATACTGAAAAGCCTACATCAGTATTTGGATATTTGAAAAGAACTTGAAATCAGAGGCCAGTTTTCCTCATGCCCAATGCTTAATAACTTTGACAACTTTCATGAGTTGCTGTGACTAAATTCTGACTTTATTCTTCAAGATAGTCTAGAAGCCATTTTGAAAGAGACAAGTGCATCACTGAGACAATTTTTCGAAACATAATTCCTAAAAATAAGGGACCTCCTGATCTCAGGAATAAACAACAGTGTTATGTTCTGTTACTGAGGGTTGCTCGATCAGATATGTCTACCTTTATGATTATGGTTTATGGAATATATTTAATTTCTCAATTACTTTGATGAATATATTTTGTTGTTATCTGAGGACTGAATTCACCAACATGTAAGTATTTATGTTTTGTAGTGCTTGAAATGTTCATTCATGTGATAGCAGTGGATGTTAAGTGACAAAGTCTCAGAAAGTTAGGATGAAAAAGTAAATAAATGAATTAAAAAATGCCATATCACATAGGAAGGAATTTAGGATAAGATTTTCATCTATAAAGTGCATTAGCAGATAATCAAATAAAGATTGTTATCTGGGTACACAGTTATCATATGAAAGTATTCATTATATTGATCACAATAGTAACTTTTTTGTGAGTTATGTACACTTTATGAAAAATCTGCCCTTCAGAGCAATGCTTGTGTGGTCAGCAAACAGTGATGGACCTCAGGATGGTGACTAGGCCTATGAAGCAGGTCTGGTTTATATCCAGATGATGCTCCTGCTTCTGAGTCAGAGCTCATAGCATGCTGATGAGAGCACCATGGTGTGCAGCTGACACACACTCAGACATTCAGCACTCCCAGCAGAGCCGAAGGCAGCAGAAATGCATGAGCAGAATGGAGACCCTGACCCTGCACTTCTCATACCTGTGTGAAAAGCCTGTGATTTGAAGGGTAGTGAGAAACTGTTGTTTTGGAGAAAGAGAGAGCAAGCTGTATTATAGCAGCACCCACAAATCCTGTTATCAGTGTTGTAAGAAAGAAATATTGGTAACAGAAAATGGACTGATTATTCCCCTGTGGGTGATGGAGAAGGCTTCAGGCACGTGTATGATTTTTTTAAACTCAGTTCTACTTGAGGCAAAATGCCGCTATTTTAGAATGAGCTAAGGTCTTAGTACAAAAGAAGGACTTTTGCCACAGACACTGCATGTAGAATTGGATATGCGTTTTTATCCTTTCAGTAAAACATTTTGCTCTGGAAGCACTCCTTTGATATAGGTTCTGTACAACAAATTATATGTAGTGCTCTATGATGGTAGTCTGAAAATATTGATTTAAAATTACCTCCTACATGTGATTTTTACTTGAATTTAGAATATGCTTCATATCTTACTACTTCTTTTTTTTTAGATTAAGTGGAATTACATGAATTTTAATAGCTAGAGGTAGTGCTGTATGGAAAATTCTCTATGGCATTGACCTTCAGTGAAAAGTTGCAATGCAGTTCTCATTTGATGTGTTAAAACCCATAGAATATTATTACTGGGATCACTTTTTGTCATGCTTCAAATCTTGCCTGATAATTTAATTGTTAAAAAGGTCTGCTCTGGCAGAACATACCTATTTTTGACTAATGAGATTTTCAAAGACAATATTATCTGCTTATTTTTGTGGTGTATGAAGGTGGTCCTATCAGGGTTGTGAAGAGATACAGAACTGGGAACGCACAGAGAAAAAATAAACGATTAACATAAAGCTGCTGAAATTAACTACAATTATTTATATTTGTTGTGTACAGGTATTCCTATCTAAAACATAAAAATTGGGCCCTATCGCAGTAATTCAAAACACATTTTAAAATGTTTTGCTACAACAGAAAAATGTCATGTGTCTTTCAAATGATTTATGATACAGTAACATGAGAGATAGGCCTGTAAATACTGTAATCACAAACTGAAGCAAATACATACCCTCATCTTTCCTTTTTTTCACTTGCTAATGACTAGTTCATGAAATAATCAAATAGAGTAGTGCAGAAAATTTCTAGCTGATACTGTCTTGAATTCAGTTAATTTATTCTCAGGTGACATAGATGGGACCTTGTATTTGCATGACATAGTGTGGTCCTCGACTCAGTTGTTTCTTTATTATCACGATACAGTGCTTGACACACTTGGAGCTTCCAGCTTTCAGATGTGTGTTTCCAAAGCTATTTTACTATTTGATTTGTAATCTGCGCTCAAACAGTGTAGTCTGATATCAGCACTATCAACTCGAGAGCTGATAGTGCTCAGTCTTCATTTATCACCTAGAGAAAGATGAAACACCATAGGAGAAGGACCATTTCACGTGAAGAGTGGGATTAACATAATCTAATTTCAAGCATTGACAGTGTGAACAAGTACAGCTAATTTTTTTACTGTAGCTCCCTCTTTAAGAGAGTAAAGCTATTCTAGTCTGTCATGCTTTCAGTGTCTACTTTATAATGAAATATATGAATTAGTATTTGTCAGGTAAGTCCTACCTAAACGGTGAACAGGTTAATACCTTGCAGGATACATGATCCCACTGAAAGGAGCTGGACTGAAACACAGATTTACAACTTTGTTCGGTCGTAGGCTTTCCTTTTGAATTTTAGATGTGATCCAGACTTTCTATGCTTCAACTCTCTGTATATAGGTGACAAATAACGCTTTAAAAATAGAGACTTTAGTGTAGCCTATTTATGCTGTGGGACTTTGTAGCCATTACAGCTGCATTAGTTTTGGTTTATGTTGTCTATTTAAATACCTGTGATGACGAGGACTGCAACAATGAAAGCCTGACTCTGATAAAATCTCTAATCTCTGCTTGCCAGGTAGTAAATCTTAATTAGAATGAACTCTGCCTTATGAGTAAGGGCACAGAAGAATCAAAAGGGCTGTGTGGATTGTAATGGCTCATGGCCACAGTGAGAGTGATACACTTTTCTAAATAACATAGAAATTGGCAATGAATTTTAGTGTACTCTTCTGCTGACTCATTAAGTGTTCCCCTTTTCATTCCATTAATATGTCACTTGGGTCCAGAACACAAGTAGAAAGTGCCAACATTTGCTGGTATATATGGGATTTTTATTTTCTAAGAGAAGGGGCTGTTCCCAAAAACAATGAGGGAGAGTAGTGAGTGTTGTTTGTGTAATCCCTTTCAGTGTTTATTGCCTTGCTTTTTATTCAGATTGTAGCATGCTAGTTTTATAACAATTCAGTGGTCCTCACCAAATGTACATGTTTACGTAAGCAGTAAAAGGTTGTCTGGTTTGTTTTAAGTTGTAAAAGGCTGACTGCTGATGCAGGCATTCTCATCAGCCCTGTGTGAAAAGCTGCTGTGTTACTGCAATCCTCCTTGCTTCGTCTGTGGTCTCCTAGCAACTTTGCCTCGTGCCTAATGCCTGCATCAGGCTCTAGAAGGTATATGATATCCTATTTCAGGCTGCATAACTTCAAATCGGAAATATTCTTGTGTTAAAACAAAAAATCAGAAACAGTTCCGCAGAAGAAACGTCTCTCCATTAAGAGATTTGGAAGAGTTCTTAGTTTCGTGAGTTTACCAGCATTTGGACAGCACAACAACTTTGGGGAGCATTCAGAGCTACATGCCTCAGGGAAGCCTGGTACTTTATCGTGAGAGCCTGCCTGGGACATGGTGACTCAAAGTCAGCCCTGGTGACAGTTCCCTGGACTTAAAGAAAGTTCATGATTGCACTTCCTCAGTTTGGCCCAGTGCCTTTGGAAATGCAAAATGAGAGGAGCTGATTGAAATACATCTGTCCATGGCATGTGGGAAATTACCAATTATTTTAGGCTACTCTAAGGGAAAATTCACTTTCCTCAGCCCTCCAGTCGTCTTCACTCAAGTGCTTCCTGTTGTCTGATTTTAATAATCACCAATTGCTTTAAGAAAACAAACCCACCCCCATTATTTGCAACTTATTTTCTTTTGAAGGGACTTTGTCACCTCCAGTTATATGTTACACCCACTGTAGGACAGTGTTGCTGCATGTGTCTTGCAGTAACAAGGTTAAGTGGGATTTTACATGACTAGTGGGTGCACAGCCGCAGCTTTGTGGAAGAATCTGATCTGAAAAATTAGATTGATCTTTATTCTGCTGGAGAGGGTAGTTTCCCAAAAGGTTGGTTGTTCTTTCGTATGGCATACATTTCAGGTACTTAGGTAAAGTCTGCAGTAGATTTTCAAAGCTACTAGGGATTGATCCTGTATAATGTAAGGGTCAGCCTGCCCAGGCAGAGGGATGATATGAGGATTGGCAACCCAATGTAAGCCTAACTTGAGTAAACTAGAAGGCTGTGAAGATACTCTTTTTCTGACTGCTGGAAGAAAGAGACCTCCAAGATGAGCAGAGAGCTAATTAATAACGTGAGGATCATTGAATTTTGTCCTTAGGCTTGGCCATTTATGTTCTTTTACATTCACTTTCTGGCTAGTAGGAAGCACAAGCACCATTTTATCTATCCTTGTCTCTGTGGCAGAGATAAAGCATACTTGTAGAAACTGGGGTAGTTACCCAGGACACCTTATGAACTTTTCCACTGTTTATTAGTTCACAACTTTTGGTGACTCACAGTATTTAGATTTGTCTAAGTATAGAGACGCCTCTGTAATTTAATCATATTTCCTGTTCCTTAAGGGAGACAAAACCTTCCTATGATGGCTTCACCTAGCTCATAACTTTGTACTGGTGCCTCACAGTGAACAGATACTTTTATTTTCTTCTCCAGGTGCTGTAAGGAAATGCACAGGGAAAACCAGCAAGGATTTCAAGGTTTAGATCCCTGCAGGGGATTTGTGGCCACAGGATGTGCAGCTGTATTGTGGGGTTAGATTTAAGGTCATGGTGTGACATCTCCCACGGTTCAGCAGTCATTCCAGGCATAAACGCCTCCAACTAATACTCCAGATGTCTGGCTAGTAGTAGAGCTGGTTGGGGAATTTTCCATAGAAAACACTTTTTGGCTGAGAATATTGAATGCTGAAAAACAAATCATCAGGCAAATTTACCAGATTTTGGTAAATTTCTGATCAAAACTTGCTTCAGAATGCTAAATACCGGTAGTTACTAGGACAATGACCTGGGGGAGGGGAAAAAAAAGACAAACATAGTAAAGTACTTAAGTTGTGTTTTTCATGAAGAAAAAAACCCCTGGGATCTTGGTTATTTAGGATGGAAGGTATCCTATGATACTGTTTTGCCTCTGGGCTGGTGTTGGGACACTGTGCAGCTGCCACATCCTGGTTTTGACTTTTACAGTCAGTGGAGGACTTTGATGCTAAAGCTGAAATTTTCTATTGTTATTATTGTCATTGATTCTTTATTCAGACAGAAAGTAAGCAATAATAATAACAGAAACGCAACCCATGAGGTGAATAAATAATTAATCTATGGTGTATACAGGAGTTTCAGAAGGTTGACATTGTTGCATCTTTACAAAAGGAACAATGGACAAAAATCTAAAGCTAGAATTGCAGCATATACAATGATGTTATCTGTTTATATGTAATAGAGAAATAAAACCATATAATTTGAAATTATTCATGAATATTTAAAGAATTGGCCTAGGGAATCCAGGGTAGCTGAGTGCTGAAATTTTATTTCTTCTAAGTCCTAAATATATGTTCTCTTCTTCCATCAGTATGTCTTCCTGTCATATAAAAATTAAAAAGACAGGTTTCAATTATTGACTACAAGGCTATTGTTTATTATCTCCTGAGGTGGAGAAGCGATGAAAAACATTACACAAAAACTAAAAAGGTGATATAATACACAAACCTACAAGGACTCAAGGAAGATAAGCAGCAATACACTAAGAAACAAGCACAGACTATGCATAAAAATAGTGCTTTATTGGCTTTCATGCAGTATCACGACTTAAGCTTGACCAGAAAATGCTGCTGGGCTTGAACTGCTACCTTACTGGGTTAATATGCACAGGTGATCCCAGAGGCCTCTGAGGGAGGTGTAGAGATGAAAATACCATGCCCTTTGCAGCTGCAGAGGTGGCTGCTACCTCAGGATCTGTGTTTCCAGCTGCTGAAATGCTGTCAGGAAGCTGCTGCCCTGTACTGTGACCAAGCTGTCTGCAGCTGCTTTTTGTTCTGACTGCTTGAAAATAAGAAAGCCTCTTCTGTTCAGTGCTAGTGGTATTTATTTACTATTGTAATCTCAATTATGTACATTTTCTTTTCTAAACTGGACAATATTTTTGTTTCAGAAGCACCTTTACATCATAATATCAAACTTCTATCTCTCTTTGAAGGGTCCAAACAGTGAAGTCCCCTAATCCAAATGGTTTGCTTTCTCTGGAGTCAGAGTGTACCATAAATTGCAGGTTTTGGCAGCGAATAGGGGAAATCTACCTCCTCCTTTCATCTGACCCTCCACATGGGCCAGGTATCATAGCTCCTTCTTTCACTGGGATACAGACTGGAGAAAGAGATTCAAGAAAGGACCTCGTCCCATCTACTCTTCCTCTATTCTCCCTAGTCTGCTACTGCATGACTAGTTTTGCATAAAGTGCAACTGGAAATTAAAAAAAAAAAAAGGCAAAAAAAATGAAGCTGGGCTCTGTTTTATACTTCATGACTTCTGTTACACATTTAAAGGACAAAGTTTTCCTCTCTATGACCTATTAGTTCTCTTGTCCCTTTAATATAATTTTGCTGAGAGGATTATGCTCACTGGAGGAAAGAGGCCGCTTAACGCAAAGCTTTTTCATGATGCAAGGAAGAGCACCTCAGCAGTCCTGACCCTTGATTGCAAGCAGAGCCTTGCATAGAGTCCCAGAGGAGCTGCCTATGAGTTGTCTCATTGAAATCAGCATCTTTTGCAGCCCCACTGGGTAATCCTGTAGACATGGTAACCTTTATGCAGATCTTGCTCAATACTCTGACATACACAGTTATGGGATTTTTGGAAGCAACTGCCAGCATCTACTGTGCAAGGTTAAGAAGAAAGTGTAGCTGTCAATGGCAGTTCTCTACTTTGCTTCCTCCATTCACTCCAGCGTGCACACTTCTTAGGAGAAAAGTCAAAGTCTGCAGTTGTAAGCACCAGTTAAAAATCTCTATCACATAACTGTTGTCATTATTCTGAGCTAAACAGTGAGTCATTACACTGTGCTATATTTGAGTGAACAGTTCAGATGGGGGATGGATGCTGGAGGATTATACTTGGCCTTCTGTTTGAAGCTGACAAGTTCAAGCAACATTGTTGAACTGTTTCAGAATAGTTTAGTTCCCTAAGGAAGAATGCATTTCCTGTCATAAATAAATCCATAAACTGAATGTTTAATGGTATTTCAGCTTCCTTTCATATGAGACATAGAGTATTTTGGAAAAAATGCCAATACTTCAGAGGAATTTGCAACAGCCTTTTCTGTTCAAATATCTCCCTTAAGTCTAGACTAGGGTAAAAGTAAGTCAATGTAAATAATCATCTTCAGGGACTTCGTACTGAATAATCTCAAATTCTTTTTTTAACAAAACAATCTCCATATTTCTATTGAATTTTGGTTTTGCTTTAACATTTTAAAAATAAATGAGAAGAGAGGCAAAAGCATTAGTTTTGAATGGAGAAGAAGGGAAAACAAGGCACAAATAATATGAGGATGTTCAGTCCTAGTATGTGACCTATTTGATTGTGTCAATAAAAAGAAAGGGGAAAGTGGATTAGGATGTGCAGGAATTTCTGCCACCTGGCAGAACTTGGAGGGGTCCAAGTGATGATTATCCTGAAGGAAGATCTGATTTTAGTCTAGCTTTGGAACTTTGTTCCAGGAAAAAAGAATCAACCCTGAGGAGGGAAATGGGAAGAGATGTATTTCTGAGATCCCAGTTTTCCTTACTGCAAAATCTCCACACCATAAAACAAAGGGCCCTGGCTAATTTCTTGCTGGGATATAGCTTTCCTAGAGTGAGCAAGGTAATTCTTGACATTTAGCCAAATATTCTAATACTGGATAAAGCCTTCACCATCATTTTAATTTCTAAAATGCCAAGAACTGATTAAAATAAAGTTTCTGGAAAGTCATAGAGTTATAGAACAACCTTTTAAGGCTGGAAAGGATCTCAGAAGATCGGGAGAGGAAGACTATATGACATTATTGAGCACCTTGTCCAATTGCCGCTCGAACACTTCCAGTGTTGGGGAGTCCACCACATTCCTGGAGAGATTGTTCCAGTGATTGATCATTCTCACTGTAAAAAATTTCTTTCTATTGTTGAGATGAAATGTCTCCTGGTACAAATTGTACCTTTTGCCCCTTGTCATCTCCTTGTGGCCTCTGAGAGCCTCTGTCCAGTTTGTAGCTGCCTTTTAAGTACTGGAATACCGTGATGAGTTTCCCCTCTTGGAAATCTCTTCTCCAGGGAGAAAATTCCTAACTCCTTCAGCCTTCCCTCATAGGGCAGGTTCTCCAGCCCCATGATGACCTTCATGTCTTTCCTTTAGACACTCTCCAGTCTGTGTCTTTCTGGAACAGTGGGGGCTGACACCGGACACAGAGCTCCAGTGCAGCCTGACAGAGGCTGAGTAGAGTGTGATGATATGTCTCCATCACTGCTAAAGATGCCCCTGCAGAGGCAGCCCAGGATCCGATGTGCCTTTGTTGCTGCAGCAGTGCCCTGCTGACCCCTGTCAGCTTGTGCGCCAGGACCCCGAGATCCCTGCTGCTTCCCAGCACAGAGATCAGAACCTATACTGAGGTCTTCAGTTATTCTGTCCCAGGTAATGTGATGATATATTTATACTGTTAAAATTTGATGTTCATCTGGGAGACATAACATGTTCTTTACAACAGCATAAATTTTCACTTTTCTGTGGAAGTAGTGACACCTCTTACATTAATTTTAATGGAAAGTGAGTAATTAAATTCCTATGTCCCTTTCTAAAAAATTACCTTTTCTGTCATCTCTCTATAGAATACCTGTTTTTCTTTCTGTGACAGCTTACTTTGTATTAGGTCCATTTGTGCTGCATTTTGAAAATGAATGAAAAAAAGTAGTAAAAGCCTTTATCAGAAGAAAAAGTATCCTAAATATAGGGAGATTTTTTTAACTACCACTCAATTCTTTGGGAAAGGGACTAACTGCTGTTGTTATTGCTTTACTACTGTTATTTCTGCATAGTGACGCCCACTCTGTAGCCACGAACAACACTTTGCAGAATTAAAGTTACCATTTCTTTTGGGAGCATCAATATGATTCACTGAAAAGAAACAGACTGTTACAAAACATTACCTTAAAGAAGTATTTTCTTTTTTTTTTTGACTAATCTATGACAGTGACAACAAATATATAACATGAAATGACACAAACATTTCCCCATTGTTCCAATAAATGTGTCTGTGTTTTTTGAAAATAAGTGTTGTGATCTCAAGGTGTTATGATTGTCAGAAAATAATTGAGCTTTGTGGTCTGAAAATCAGGCTTCTGTAGGGCATCTCAAGTAGGACAATGAAAACTGCTACACACTACAAACTTCAAAGTAGGTAGTATATTAAAAAAGTTGTATTTATAGTCCCTGGTTATAGGAATTTGATCTTTTATTTATTTATGATTTCTATTTGCATCTTATGTGTGTCCTTTTATCTTAGTTTAAAGAGTTGGTTGTACAGGCCATCTTCACTACTTGGTTATTGCACCTTCTTTACAGTGTTATGAAAATGTGATCATTTCACAGCACACTGGTTACTTGAACTTAGAGAACAGCTTCATTTTCAGATATCTTTTCGACCGAAACTCCTATTCATTTAATCAAAAATAGTCCATGTTTTATAGATAATTTCAAACTTGGTTAGCTAACTACACATTTGTACACCTAAGTGGTTTGGAAGCTGAGCTCAGGTCCCTTTACTTGAGTAGAAAATATTTTGCATTTAGCTATCTTTGTTCAGACTTTGATTTTCTGAGTGAAACTCAGATGAAACAGTCATTTCTGACCATCAGATTATAGAGACTGGAAGGGATATATATACATACACACACACACACACATATATATATAAGCTGAATGTTTTCTTCTCTTTATTACAAGCCTATTTGTCTTCAAGAATTTGCTCAAGGTGGTTCCACTGCACCAACTTGTAAAACCAAAAGCATGTGCAGTGCCTCTGAGGCATTAAAATCAACACAAGCTCTAACTGCTCGGCATCTCTCTGGAGTTATATATTTTACTTTCATGGAATGACTTTAGAAAATGGTGGAGGGTTCTGAAGGTCTAATCAGATCAATGAGAGCTTTTGTTTATAGGACACTTGGCTTTTTGAAGTATTAAGTTTTAAAAATAAATTACATTTAATTAGCAACTGTATCTTCAATTATTAATGCATGTAAGAAACAGGATCTACCTTAGTTGTGTTGAGTCACAAAGTGAAAGACTTAAACCTACAAAATTACCTTCAAATTTCTGTACATTTAGCTGATGCTTGCAAGACCTAAATTGATCTGGTTTTGACTCTCTAGAAAACTCTATCTGTCTAGACTTACTGAAAGAAATATTGACAGCTATTCACCATAGCAAATTACTTAATAGCAAGTTCATGTACTGCAGATAATTATATTTAGTTTTAAGCAATAAAGACAGAAATGCTGAATCACCAGAACAAACTGAAATCTCTCCTTATGTATATATAAATTTTCCATATGTATGTGTGTGTGTGTACACATACATGTATTTTTTGTGAAAGACCAAATTTGGCAAACCCACATGTGATTGATCTGCATACATGAGCAGAGTGTAGCTTTGCACACTATTGTTATGACTAAAGGTAAGAATAATCACTGAACAGGTAATTTTGTTTTTTTCATTAGTTAAGGTGTTTCATGATAAAAAGATCATTACAAAAAAGTTAACTTCAAAATATGTTAGTGTAGCTACTTTTTTGAAAGATGAATTATTAACAGAAGTGTTCAAGAGAATGTGAGTTTAGGTAGTAATTTTATTTTTTAACCCAGTTTTTGCAATAGTCACAACTTCAGCTTTAAAGCCTGTGGAAGCCTGAGAAATCCATAAGGTTTCTGTAAATATATTGCTGGATATTTTCTAAGGATGTCACTTTAAATTCTTAGCTTATATGCACCAAGACAACATGAAAATTAGTGACTGAGTCTTTCCCTTTTCCTATATAAACTCTTAACCACTAACTAACTTAATTTCAATACATGCTAATTTTAACATGGACAAGATATTGTAAGTTCTGAAATTTTCTCTATTTATTAGAGTAAAATTTTCACAGGCTTCAGTGAGTCCTTCATTTAACTCCATTTGTCTCCAGGGTACCATCTACTGCGTACTGGGCTCTCTGTTCAAGTGTTGTACTTGCTTCCAAGGCTACACTAGTGGACTAGGTGGTCCTTTGGTCTGATACAATGCAGTTGTCCTTACATTCTGATCTAATTTATTGTCTGTTCCTAGTCACAGATCTCTGCAGCTAAATGTCAACTCCTTTTTCTGAAGTAGCTAGGATAGCTCATATAACAAAGGCAACAGAAGAGAGTGCAAAAAGAATTCTGTCTGCAATAACTGGGGCCATGGTATATATTTGTCTGTTTACCCTACAACTTTTATAGAACAGAATCGTAGAAACCATAGACTCATTTAGGTTGGAAAAGACCTTTAAGATCAAGTCCAACCATTAAGCCAGCACTTCCAAGTCCACCAATGAACCATGTCCTCATGCCATTTGCTCCCCAACAAACTCATAGGAAGTTTGTGAAATTGCTAGTTAAAAACATATTGAGGAGACTGTGACATCCTTCTATTCTCAGAGCTTTCATTATTTCTGAACATTTGCCAAAAAAATTTTTAGCCTTTTTGTTTTTCATGAGTTCTTCCTTGATTTTTGCCATTTGTTGCATTGTGTGTATTGGTTACCTAAATTCTGTGACATTCTGGTTCTCTGGACAGAAGAAAAACTTTTGAGGCATGAGAATGAATGGCAAATAGCTAAGTAATAAAGCCTACTCTTGTTCACACGCAAAGTATTGTTTACAGGAGATGAGATTAATTTTGCAAAGCTCTGTTCCATTGTGAACTCAGTGAGGGAGTTTTTTGGTCTGATTGTTGAGGACTAGAAAGAAATGAACAGCCACTCAGAATCAAAGCGATTGTTTGCAAATATATCATTTGCAGAACAGAGAAAGGTTGTTCTTGTAGTAGAACTGTCTCTCAGCTTATGTCTTCACAAACTCATGGAGCCACACTCTACAAACTGCAATCTATAAAACAGTGCAGAGTTTCCAGTCTAGTTTTCAATGAGGCTAACCATTGCATGCTGATAGTGGTAGTATAGGGCTTCACTTACTTTAACTTAGAAGTGTGAGTAAGGTATATATTACGCTTGTTGCTTGTTTTGGCAGTTCCATAAGTAGAGCCATCTGAGGTTTCTTTTTAGTTTGTTTTTGGTGAAATGTTTTGCACATATTAAATCAAGACTTATTTTAAAATGCATTAGTTTTAATGATCTTTTAAAAGATTAGGATGGCATTTCCTGTAAGACAAAAAGGCATTAAGATCAGCCAGTGTTTAAGAGGAGCGAGGAAAACTAAGCTTAGTCTCTGTGGCTTACATGATAAAAAGGTGAACATCCCACACTCCATGTGAGGGAGTACCATTAAGCCCAAAACAAGATAATGGCTGTTCTTGAGACTATCATCGTTTCCTCATTTCAGTTTTGTTTCTCAGAAAAGATGTTTAAAATTGCACTGTATACAAAATTAAACAGTTCTTCTTTCTAACCCTAATAGCAAACATCATCATTGCACACTCACATAAAACTAGTATTAGAATGAAATCTAAGCTTTAAACAATGTTTTGCGAGAAGAATCAAAAGTTTTTTTCAAGGAATTGAAAAGTGAAAAATAACTGCATGTTTTAGAACTTTGTCTATGTTTAGTGGACATCTGACCCCCCCAAAATTACTTTATAAATGCCTCTGTTTGGAGCTATGACCAAATTGCATCAGATGACTGCTTTTAGTTTGGTCTTATGAAGACTGGAAAGCAATAGGGAACCCTGATGGCTTCCTTAAAGTTCTTCTCTGTACTCTACCCTTCTCCTCCCCAAAAAAAGGAAAAGGAGCAAAAGCCCATAAACTCTGTAGCGGTGGTCATGCACCTCTGAACAGAAAATCCATGTGCATAAGAACCAAACAGCAGGTTTACAGGCTGTAGAAAGCAGTGACATTCGTGGAAATTTCTGAGAGGTCTGTGATACCAGATTTCTTTTTTTTTTGCAAGGACACCAGCAAAGAGCAAATTTATAACTGGAATTGTGGCTTCCTCAGCAGAATGTGTGGTTATGCAGATGTGAATATAGGAGGGTTTTTTGCCATTTAGATAAAGCATTTATTTTATTTGATTCTGTTTGCAAACATTTCTAAGTCCATCTCCTAATGTATCTTGCACTGTAATGACAATGTTATGAATAATGCCCTCACCTCTGGATGCAACTACTTCCTGAGCATATTGACAACTTAGTTGGACAAGGTTCTAGAACGAGAATGTGACTTGTGTTCTCTCATTAGTTTGGGCTAACAGAAGATGATACCTTTATAGACCAGTACTGGTACATGAATTATAGTTTTTCCATGTTTGCTGTGACACATCTGAAATTCTTACTGGTGCATGAAAACCAGATGTGCATCTTTGTCTGTTGTGGGCATGTTTCACTATGGGCTTTGCATACCAAAACTTCTCTTTCACTAGTCCCCTCGCTCCACACTCCTCCTCTCCTATTCCTTTGTTTTGTCTTGTATTGGAATTTTAAGTCATTTGCTATAAACAAGATTCTCATTTACTCCATGTGGTTATACTCAGACATACTGGTTATAGTCTTTAGGTATTTGGTAGTTACAGCTTTTTAAATCCCCATAGATTAATATGGATAAACATATATCATTGTCCTTCCCATGAGTGCCTTGAAAGAGGCCTTTGTTTTATCTTCTATCACACTCTTAACTGCCACAACTCCCTCTCCGCTTCCCAGTAGCTGTTGTTTTCAAATCTAGGCATCCTAACCATCTCACAGCATACTACTCACTCACCAGCTTGCATTGCCCTCTGCTGTCCTACACTACTTTTGACCCAAATCCTTTTCCAAGCAGCCTTTGAGTCAGTGAGAGTTCATTAAAAGGGTTTGAATGCTGCTCTGTGTGTATTCCAGATCTGCTGCAGTGTGCTGTCAGCTGTGGGTGTCAGCACAAGGCTAACTGGGTGGAAAGCAGTCAGCTAAATCATGTGCTTTCATGCTACCTTCTGCTTTAAACTCTGTTGGACTGTACTGAGGTGATGTCAGAAGCACCACTTGTGACCTCTACAGAAATGGCACATTATCAGAACTGTTACGTTTTAGGGGAAGGTTTCCAGATGTCTCCAGGCTAAGCAGAACTTATTCCATTCCTATGAAAAATATTTAAAAATTCATTGTATGCCAATTTTTTAATTAATTACTTCATAATGACGAGGGACTTTTGCTGCTGAGTTAGAGGTCAGTCTTATCATTGCCTTGTTCTTACAGCCAGGATGGCAAACCAAGGGAAAAGGAGCTGCAGTCAAGTAAGCTGCCATTAATTAGTGCTTGAGGGTTACAACAAAGCTTCCCTTCAGTCCAGTGAACGTTTTAGGAATCCACCCACTGCATAGCTTTGAAAAATCTAGCAAAGAAAGAAGACCAGAAATATGCTGGCAATTAAGGGAGAGAAAAATATCGGAGTTACCTGTTCAGGTTTACAGCAGTTAGTTCGAACAGCCATAGCAATCTAGTGAGGGCATCACAGAGCATGAAGCTCAGCAGAAGGTGATGCATTTTCACCTCAGAAGACCCAGTCAGAACTGCCTGGAAGCAAGGAAGGCTGGAAAGTTATCATCTACATTTGTCATGTTCTGACAGCCTTTTATGGGTGTTG
The DNA here is from genome assembly GCF_003945595.2 of Pipra filicauda. Lineage (NCBI taxonomy): Eukaryota > Metazoa > Chordata > Aves > Passeriformes > Pipridae > Pipra > Pipra filicauda. Next base: position 1,694,545 of record NW_024104432.1, read on the forward strand.
ACAACTGCTGTGTTTTGTGTCGGGACAGTAACCTCATGGCCCCTTGGGCTGACCCAGTAGCATTGCTGTGCCTCTATGGCCATATTGAACAAGCTTATGTTAACATAGCATGGAGTCTATGTGCTTCACTGAAACATACAGTGCAGGTAATAGCTTTAAAGATATTTAAAAAAAGCCTTTCTTGATTTGGCAAAATTTAGAGATACAAAGAACTTGTGTTTGCTTGACAGCATTTCCTCATGATTAATGTGAAAGTGTACTTCCTTGTTAGCAGGTTCTTCACACATAGGCATAATTTTTAAAAAATCTGCATGCTTTTTGAGGTACACTGTTCTATGATCTAGACAGACATTAATGAAATGTAGACTTTAAAGGAGAAGATTTGCTTCTCTTTGTTCAAATCTGTGTATTAAGTTCAGCTGCATGAATTTCTATGGTTGCTGATATGAAGAAAGCTCCTGTTTATTTTATGGAAAATTATTAATTTATTTCAGAGAAAGGGAAAAGGAAAACTCCTTTTTCCACATTACTTTTCCCACATTTCTACAATGGGGAATGATGTCTGTGGAACACATAGTCTGAACATTATTCATCTTTCCCATGGGGATTATTAGAAGTACATTAAGGTTCTCTGAATTTGCTTACAAACCAAGATCAATTTCTAAGTAAGATTAAATGAAGAAAAATTGTGGTGATTTATCAGACACAGTCCACTGTAGTAGCTGCTTATAATGAGCTTTGAGACACACCATAATGCAGTCTTTTGTTCCAAGTATCTTTTGTACACACACTGCCTACCTTTTATGAAGTAATTGGAATTTAACGTGCTACAGCTTTGAAATGTATGAAGCCAAACCCTTAATGTGGGAAGCTTCTGGGACTAAAACACTTTTACAATGAGAAATTTTAAATATGTTTTGACTAATTTTATTCAAGGATCATCTACAGTGTTTTTATATAAATGAATCTGTTAATTTTATGGGCTTTACCAATCCAATTAAAGATGTCATTGTTTTCATTTTACATTTCAGTCCTGAACATTTCTAATGCAGCCATGATATTTTTACTTAGTAGTGAATTTATGTCAATCACTGATTAAAATTTTAGCAGCTAAATTTTTAAATGCATGATCACGGGTTGGGATGGGTAATGTAACATAATTAGTTTTACTCTGTTGACCCTGTCACTGATGATACAATAGGTGTGCCAGCTCTTCAAGTAAATCAGTGCAGAAAAGGATCGGTGGATTGATGGAATTTGTGCTTCTATACTTCATGTGTTTTGAGATTTTTACTTGGACTGATTTTGTTCCTCATGCTAAATGACTCCACGGATCTGAAAGATCAAATGTCGATTTACACCCTAGTATGCCCATAAGAGTTTGTCTTGACTTTTGGTGTACATTTTGAGAGCAGCTACTGCTTTAATTTCCCCTGACAGGGATCTAGTTCATGCAGACCAAGCCATTTTGTAAAGTGAAGCATTATAGAGTAAATAGGGATAATTGGGGCATGTGCTTCAGAAGTGCTTTGTATCTTTGAGTCAAAACCACTGTAGAATGTAGCCTTGTTATACACTGGAGGTTACTGCCTTTTAGTGAGGTGATCCTTTTTCTCATCCTCATGGAGGCTGAATGTACAGCTGCCAAAGTACAGCTGCCAAAGTATTTCCCGTGAAAGGGTTTGATTTGATAGTTTAGCTGTGATAATTTGTGATGAGGAACAGGCCAATACCAAAATAACATGACTAGGTGTGGTTGCAGTGTATTAACAGAACTGATAGTCCCATCCCTAAAGGATGACTGTATAAAAAAATCCTGCTACATTTTCTGCCAAGATTGCACTGATTTGCTATGCATGGTCTGTACTTGATACTGCAGAGTATGTTGTTGACATAGATCATCATGTTATTATTATGAAAAATAAGTTAAAAATTTGAGTTTATATTGTAAGTAAAATTGGTTCAACATAGTTGCTGTACTCTTTAATTTTTTAGTGAAATTCTAAAGACCATGTGAACTGAGTTACACTTAATTTAAAACTGAAATTCAAATTTCTTTTTCTGTAAGTGGTTTCAGGACATGAAAAATTTTTCTCCTACCCCATCTATTCTTAAGGATGACAGGAAAACAGACTTTGCAGCAGTCATTTGAAACCCTCAAATGTATCACCACTTTCTAATTATTTGTCCTTAAATGCAGTATGATGTTAGAGTGAAAAAAGACATACATATATTAATGCATCCTGTCCATTTTCCTTTCAACATCCTTACAATGTGTTTACAAGTGTTTTGCTAGTGCCATAATGAAAAGGCTTATATGATGTAATTTAACACACTTGCCTCGGGAGCCTGTCACTGCCATCAATATAGCCTATTTAAGCCATGTAACCTGGATATTCACCTATGTCTTCATTTAAATTTTATTATTTATAGTTGTGTCCCCACCTGCCGTATCTCCCTCTTTGATGTTAACACCTTGCAGATATTTGATTATCATCATGCTTTCCCTATTGAGTAATCATTGGTCAATCTGTGAGTACAGATTTTTAGTTTCCCCCTAAACAAATCCTTTCTGAAGAGAATCTTGATCTTCTCAGAAATCATGATTGTTGACAGTATCTAGGTTTTAACAGTAGTCTCAGTGTGCTTGACTAGAAGATAGTAGGAAGGAACTATGACTGTCATATGATGTTCATAGCCCCAGATTACGTTTTTTATGTGACCAGATTGCATGTTAACTCAAGTTCATTTTGGTCTTCACTCAGAATTTTCCAATTTTCTCTCTTGAATTGCGTATTTTTAGTTTGGAATATATTTGTAGATGCATTCAAATTGTTTGGTTAACTTCCATTGTGTCTTGTTTATTGCAGATCATTAACAAACACAGTAAATAAAAATAAGTTATGCTGAGTTTTATTTATTACATACAAGTATGAGGGAGATTTCATTTACTTAATTTCATTTTTCCACAAATTTCAACTAAAGTTAAATGCAAATAAAAATTATTAATTTGTCATGATCTAATCTTCACACTCATCTCCCTCACAGAGACACACTGATAAAGAACAAAGCACCAGAAAATAAAGGGATTCTTTCCAAAATAACACATCTTGCATGCATTTGCTCTTGTCAGCAAAGGTTGTACTCTTGGGTGAAGAAGTTGACTGGAAAAGTTTCAAATAAAGCATAATCAGACAAAAGCACCATCAGGAAAAAAGCATGCAATTATAATGCTGGATAAGCAAAATCCATGGCTAGGCATCTGTGTCCTTCAGCTGCCAAATGCGCTCAATTAGTGTCATTAAAGGTTGGCTGGGCAGCAGTGACAAACAAGGAAGTTATAGATATGGCGTACTATCATCTGCTACTACATCCAAAACTAGATGTGTTTAATTATTTAATTAGTGTTTAATTTTCAAAAGAACATGCGAGGATAATTGAGAGTTAAAGTCTCTTTCTTTTTTTTGTTTGGTCTTTCTCACCCACACAAACAATAGCACAAATATGCTTTAATTTGTGTCTATATGTTTTTGGATTACAGTAATATAAATTAGTTGATAAAAACTAGGAAAGATGGGCAGAGATAATCTCGACTAAGAATGTTAACATGCTTGAATTTTTACAGTTGCAAAATGCACAATGTGCATAGTACATATATTATAGTAATTCCCTTTAAGATTGCTACTTTTAACAGAATGCACAGGCCAAAACCAAATGTATGTGTTCTCATACTTTGTTCTTTATCAGCGTGTCTTTGAGAGGGGAACTAGTGTGACACACAGTGGGACAGATCACTGAATGAAGTGAAGGAAAGTTGTTGGACTGAACATTGAAGTCTTTTTTTCCTGTGAGTGATTCACCTTCATCTGAGAGCAATTTGTCTCTGTTTGGATTTTGTCCTAGTGTTGACATCATCAGGCTTTCATTTGCTAATTGCTTTGAAAATAAGGTCAAAATCTTTCTAGTCATGGAATTACTAGAACATTTAAACTTATCCTGAATCATCATCTTAAAATTACTGAGCACATAACAATTTTATCTGAAGCAATTGAAACAAACAGTAAAATAGTATTTCATTTCCATTCATGCTGCATCTGACGTTCAATAATAATCAGATATTGCTTGTAGATTTGCATCTTAAATGTAGGAATAGAAAATCTTACATTTTGAATGAGTTACAAAGCAGTTTTTTTATTGATTTCATTAACCATTTTATTTACAAATTTCTTTTTTGACCTAGATTTTCAGTGCAGGTAACAGAGCTGTGCAGAATACTATCTGAGTTCTGATCCTAGCTTTTGTTATGTTTTGTTTTGGTTTTTTGTGTCGAGAAAGTTTGATTGACTTGCTGAAGTGCCATCTATACAGAAATCAGGAGACACTGTAAATGCTTTGCTAAAATCCTCAGTTCAGTGAAAATCAACAGCCTTTCACTTTATGCTCATTCCCTTTGTTGTATGAAGTAGTTATTCTCAACTCAGTGGATTTGCCTGTCTGAAAGACTTCAAAAAATTATTTTATGTGAATGTGTGTTTTGAATTCACTGAGGAGGAAATTCACTTTCCCTGCACAGATCTGAAGCTCTGTGATGGTGAAGTACAGAGGCCAATAAGGAGTTTTAATAAACCCTTTCCCAACGGTAGCCAAGGTGAAGTCTTAGACTCCTGTTTATAGGATCCATGCAGTCACAGAGCCTCTTTTCTCTTCATATGCAATTGCCATTGCCTCTTAGGCTAATTGTTACCTGCCAACTGTGGAGACTTGCTCCAGGTATAAGAGTAGGGTAAATTCTACAAAAATCATTGTTGTGATCTAGGTCTTACATTGTTTTGCATTCAGTCCACAGAAATTGAAGTTCTTAAAATAAAACTGGTGAACTAGCAAAGGAACACATCAGCATTACCATTTTAGAGTGAGATGTTTAAGCATGATCTAATAGAGTGAGCTGTTCAAACATTGGAATATAGATGGTATAAAGCATCTGTATGCCCCAGCTGTCATGTGGGAACTTTCAATATTTTACAAACTAATTTATCCTTTAGCTGAGCATGAGGAAGAGTGATCATCCTGCACATCTAGTATTCAAGTCTCTATGGTGGTAGCAGTGCTCTAAGTTTCTTCACAAGGAAGCAAACTATTTTTTAGCTATTATAACCTGTAACACTTAACATTCTTTATGCATAGCTTGGGATTTTCTTAGCCTTTTATCTTTCCATGTGGCCATTCCTTGATTTACGCTATTTCAAAAGAGGGCATATGTTGACTTGTTTCTGGTATTTGTCTATATCACAGTGTCATGGAATCATACAGAATCAATTAGGTTAGAAAAGACCTCTGAGATCAAGTCCAACCAACCTGACCAATCACTACCTTGTCAACTAGACCATAGCCCTCACTGCCATGTCCATTTGTTTTTTGAACAACTTAATTGGATATATTGTTTGTTACATTGAGAGGTGCTAAAGGAACTAGACTCTCCACTTTTCCCAACCTAATAACAGGTATATTTGCAAAACCTCATCAATTGATTCTTTTTTTTTTTTTTTGGTCATGTCTACAGTGTCTATATGGAGGAGGGAATTCAATAATTTTTTAATCTTGATTATGTTTGCTTTGGTGCTGATTGCAAGAAGCTGGGGGATCCAGTAGAAACTACACACTTAAAATGTATCTCCTCTTTGTGCAAAAGGTATTAAAACACCTTTAAATGGCATAGGCAACAATTTAGGTCTCATTGATAGTGTAGAAAGTTTGGGAAGAGCCTTGATCGTTATTGTACATAGGCTAGATAAGGTTGCTTCTAGTAGTAAATCTGTAAGATTCTTATAGGTCAGTGTTTATATTTTAAAGCTGCTATGTAGCAGATACTTGTTGATTAGTTTCAAGCTCTTCCCAAAGCTGAAAAACCTGACTTTCATCTATGCATAAAAGCACATAGTATGATCAAAAGCTGAAGCATGACTTTTCCATTGAAAGGTCATTTCATTTTACAATTTAAAAGATTGCAGGCTAGATTTAAAGATCATTATGTTAAGATACATGAAGAAATTTCTGCAGTTCTACAAACAGAGTGATCTTCTGATGGGATCCTGTCCATCAACACCTGTTTCTCTGATGATTTACGCACAGGAGTGTAGCTCGTTTTAAGCAAAGAAGATGAAAGTGTGTCAACTTTGCCAGTCTGGGAGTTGGCTTCATCTCACCTTTCTTTAGCTGTCTGTGCATGAGATGTCCAAACTGAACTTACCATTAAATGTCCCTATCTGTCCAACCAGGAAAGTTAGGCAGCTTCAGGAGTGATTGATTCAGCCTCTCTTAGTTGCCAATTTTAGAATGTGAAGAGTTGCAACCTTGAGGTTATTTACCTCCTTGGTTTAGCAGGAGTCTAGAAATCTAACTTAAATGAGCTGGATAACTTCTAGGTGGTTGAAATTAGGTGAAATCTACCTGAAATTACTAAATAAGCAAAAGTATCAAAGATTGTTTGTTAAGGTTAAAACCCTTAGGTCAATTTTTTTTTTTAATACAGTTTTTTTGTTCTTTCAAATATTTTGAGCATGTGTCATTTATCCTTGTTAAAGTATCACCCAATCCATTCAGTATGTGTCATATGATGGCACTGTGAGACAAAGATGTCCTCCTACACTAGGGATCAAAGAGAACTTTCCGATGATTTTTTTTCTTTTTTGAGTGTCAGTGGAGAGGAGGCTGGGAAAAATCCTCCACTGCTATGTGGGCTTGTGTGAATGATTAGCTCTTTTTTAAGTGCCTGAACACACGGGTTCATATAGTAATTAAATTCTTACTGTGGAAATTACTATTTAAAGAAAACAATAAAAACTGTTTTTGATTAAATGCTCCCTCAGAAGCGAAATGCAATGGTTTATTGGTGAGTTAGAAGCAGCTTATGAACAGTAACTTTAATATTTCTTCATTTGAATCTTAGGGGAAAGATATAGGTCTTATTCTTCTTTAGCAACTCTAAATATTCTCATTTACATCATGTAACACTCACACCCACACCCACACCCCCCAGTAAATAAGTTCAGGTCAGATGTTTTCTTACAGATGACCCAAATCCTCTTTTAACTTAGACCCTACACAGTGCCATAGTGAACTGACACGGTGCTCCATGACAGAATTTGGCTCAAAAAACTTTACCCCAATATAAACTTTTCCTTTGATGCTAGAACTAAGGAGCCCCGGAAACTAGTCTGAGTCTTTGTTTTTGATTTTCACTTAATTTAATTTTACCTCATACTGATGGTGAAGACTCGCAGATGCATAATTTTTCACCATAGGGTATGAAATATAGAATCATAAAATAAAAGGAACCTCTAGAGGTCAACTAATTCAACCACTATTCGAAGCAGGGCTAACTTAGATCATAGTGGAAGAACTTAAGGGAAAGAGAAAAAGAATTTCATCCTTCAAGACTAGAACTTCTTTATGTAGATATGAAATGCTTCATAACTCCTTTTTCCACATTCAGTAGAAATGATTGTATGCCAAGACAGTAGTACAGGGATGTATGTAATGTACATCATGTTGGTTATAATTTAATTGTATGTCTTTTACACAAACCACATGATTGCTTTACCTAGTAACTGTTTAAGATAGATTTATTGATCCCAAGGCATTCAATATTTATTTTCATTATTTTATTTTTCATTGTCCTTGTATAATTTGCTGTGTCTTTTGCTTCAGATAGGTTGAATAATTATATGAGTAAGAAATCTAGGAAATTCTCATTAGAAAACAGTTAAATGTTCATTTTTCCAAATGTTTTTCAAATAGGGGGAAAATATATCCTGTAGTTTAGTTCTATAGAACACCTTCTGAAATTCAAGTGATCTAAATTTTTCTCTGAGCAGGTGTGTTCCTTGGCAACAATTCTGTAGTGAGCTATACTGTCATATGTCCCTTTCCAGAAAGACACTGTGATATTTATAAATCTATCTAAGAATACAGATAACCCACACACTAAAGCATATGTCAGGACATAGCTGTCAGTCCTGTTGTTTGAAGGAGCAGAAAGGCACATTGACTCACCAGTGTGTGGCCCTGATTTTAGACCTCTGAGCTACGTACAGTCTATTTTACATTAATACATTTCACAAGTAAATGTCCCTGTGTAAGGCATATGTTGAGATTTAGAGATAACACTGTTGTAGAAGCTGCTAGAAAATATTAGAGCAGAAAACATCTTACAGAATTTGGCACTTTCGGTTTGAAAGGATCTGGCAGCGCATCAAGGACTAATAGCTAAGACACTGGAAGAGGTGACTTTTTCCTTTCTAAAGGACACTGCAAGGACAGAAGGGAAAAGGTATATACTGAAACACAGAGTATCACTTAGTATGTTAGGGCAGAAAGTTAGGAGTGCTTTTTTCTGAGAAATACTACTGTATGTACATTATCAAAACTGACATCCAAAGTCCTGATCCAGGTTCCTATTGTACTTAAATGCTTTGCTGGTTTGGGACATCTGTGTGCCTGGAACTATTTTCATACAGCTACTGCCCTGCACCAGCTCTCAACTCTTCCACCAACTCAGCACAAAGGCTTGAGCGGCTGTCAGTCCCTCACATTATTGAGGCTTGGAGAGCTCCAGGCTTGCGGAGTGGGGGATCACTTCTGCCTGTGGCAGCTTTCCAGACTGTGTCACCTACTTCCCAGCCTGCCCTTGCTCTTTCATCTGTGTCTGCGTAAGGCAGACAATTCTGTGAAAATGGATTTTGTGTCCTTCTGGATGCAGTTAACCTGTAAGGCAATCTGAGACTTCTCTTTCTAGCATGGAAGTATGTTTTTCAGAGTGTGAGAGCTGTTTATTAAGGTCCTTCTCTCCGTGTGTGGGGTGGGAAGAAACAATGTGTGCTGAAATGTTATCATAGTTCATATTTGAGGAGGAACTGTGAAAATAAACACCTTTTCTTTACAAAAAGAATTTCTTTTGGCTCAGGAAATCCCTGAACTAAAAATTACTGGTTGCAGAGAGAGAATTTTGGAAATCAGCATGTATTTTTGCCCTGTGCTTATCAGAAGACAGCTTACATGTTAACCTTTGGTTTGAATTGGAAAGTCTGCTTACACGTTTTGATATCAATTACTCTTTACTGGCAGACAAAAAAGAAAGGTACCCACTGGCTCTTCTTTTTCCTACTCTGCCTTTCAATGCTGTCCACAAGAGACTTTTCAACTCAGAAATCATTCTTCAGTCACACCCTTATGCAATTTGTCATGCTCTTGCCTATTAGTCTTTTTTCTCTTCTTCTGAATTAAACACAGGTCATACTTTTTAAAATAGATTTGTAATCTCTTAACAAAGACTGCAGATACTTTTACACAACACCATGTACTTAAGAAGCTTGAGGAATAATTAAAAAACCAGTTAATTTTCCTTTCAGGAATCATTACAACTTGAATCATTGTTCTGTTGTCTAATTAATAAAGGAAGTATTTTTAAGTCTTGTAATGCAATGTCTCAGTTTTGAGTGACTGGAAGTAAGGTTTTTAACGTCTTCTATCGATTATCAACATGCAGACATATATTGGTAAAAAACTTAAAGATTTGAGGAGGTTTTATAAAAGTTCTTGAGTAGACAAGTGCTACTGATCAGATTGTAGAAGGGTGTCTTTCCACTTGCATTTTAACTTTTGCCTTGAAAATTATATGGGGAAATGAGGAGAGGGAAGGAGAATGCATTTTCAATAGGGATTCAAAAGAGAAAAAGTTCAAGATCTTTAAACATAAAGAAAATTACTCAATTTTTTTATTGTGAGTGCACTGATTAACAGAAAAATCTATTAAGAAATAAACAAGCAATTAGGAAATTTACTTCAGGCATGCCAATGTCTTCCTTTACTGCTATTAAAATATTCTTGCCTCTTAACCGTAAAGTGAGTGTAGATGGACTGCAAATTTTCAGTGTGGCATTTACTCTCATCTAACTTGGAACAGTGATGGAAGAGTGCAGTTTTCACTATGGTGCCTAAGAAGGCGTTCAGGTTATTGAAAGTAATTGAAATGGCGTATCAGATAAAAAAAAAACAAAGCTAAACAAAACAAAAATCCCAGCTTTTTTAGATATAAAAGAGGAAAATCATGATTTGGCAATGAGGAGGTGTAAAGGGATAACATACAACTCTTCTAAGATTCAGTATATCGGAAAAACACAGGAACAGAATGTTCAGTTCAGAAAAAGAACAAATATTTTTGTGTTGTTCATCTCTGTTCCTGTTTGTTGACTTTTCTCTCACAGTCCAGTCTGGACTATCAGCTCTCATTGATACCACTTCTGGCTCATTTCCCTATTAGATGATGGCCATAGTTTTAGTGCTCCTTATCTTTTAGGCTCCCCAGGGAAGTGGTCACAGCACTAAGCCTAACAGAGTTCAAGAAGTGTTGGATGATACTCTCAAGCACATGATGTGACTCTTGACGATAGTCCTGTGCAGGGCTGAGTTGGACTCAGTGATCCTAGTGGGTCCCTTCCAACTCAGCAGATCTGTCATTCTATGTGATTCCATGGTTCTTTATCACTGTTAAACAAAACCACTATCCTTGCTGTCACTCAGGTATTAGTCATTTCTGCTCTCTGTACCTTATCCTGTAAGCAGTATCCAAATACTGCTACTTCTTCCTTACAAGTTTTGGTAGCTTCTTTTGCTTTCCACATAGCTATGTGTTTCCTCCCATCCTACACTGATCAATGCACTTTGCTTTTCTTTTATAACTCTGACATATCAACTTTTCTCCACCTCACTATTACCACAGTTCTTGCAAAGGTCAGATTTGTTAATCTTTTTTTCTCATTTTTCATTCTAAATCTTTCCAATGCACCAAATTCAAGTTGTTCCTCTTTATCTAAAAGATCTCTCACAGGTGTCTTGCTCTTTTTCACGCTTGTTCGTGTTTCATTCACCATTGTACCTTCCAGTATTCTGTTCTAGAAATATCTTTTGCCTTGTCACTTCACTGTTCCTTAACTGTTGGGGACTGTTACTTACTGGTTGTTTTTATTCATGGTTGTCTTTTCTTTGTGCTAGTTTCCAAAGAGCTGTATTTCTATTTGTATGCATAATGCCTCTGAACTTTCAATTTCAGTTACATGCTGCCTTTTTATCATTAGCCAAATCCTTTTATCATTAGCCCAATAATTAGTGACGTATAAAGGAGCAGTTGGTACAAATGAAAAGCATGAATTTTATTAAAAATGCTCAATTTAAGTATAACATAATTTTTATATATATATATATATAGAAAATGTATATTACACATACATTAAAAGGAATAAAGTTATTACAGACAAATAATGCATCCTGGTGTTGTCACCTAATTTATGCTTTATATGCTATTACTAATCTTTAATGGTAAATGTTCTGGGAAAGCACTGATAAGGGCTGCATGTTCTATATGGCTTGGGAACTATAACTATACATGTATAACTGTTATTATTGTTGTAAGTTATATACTCCAGGCAGATTTTCTTTTCCTGCAAAGGTAATGTGAAAGGCTGATGTGCCTCAATAAGTGTCTTGTTGCTAATAGTTTGATCACACATTTTCTTCCTTTGTAAAAAAGAGCCTTAAACTGTTAACACAACACTTTTCCTATGAGGAAAAAGACAGAACAATGCATCTGCAGACAAAATCAAACCTGAAAAAGAAAATTTTCTGAAAACATATTTCGCTAAAAAGTACTATATGACCAATATAATGGTTATTCTCAGTATAAGAAGGCACACTGAGGAATACTTTGCAGCAATAGCATCAGTGTTGCAGGCTCTTTTCTTATAGAGAACCATATAATGAAACAGAAATGGAGTTTTATTTTAAGCCACTCTTGGTGTAATTTTGTCTTGTACCAGGCAGTTATCTCTATGGTTTAATGAGAAAATGTATGTGAACTGTCTTGCACCCAATGAAAACCTCAGGTTCTGGCACTCTCATCAGTTGCTCTGTGTAGTTTAACCTGTTTGTGAGAATATCTACAAAGAATACGAGAATATTGTATAAACATGTGTAGCACTAAATCTGATGAGAAACCTGTTTAAACATGTCTTAAACTGGCTCTTTGTGGTCTCTTTGCAAACATGTGTTTCTTCTTCCCAACACCCCCCACAACAACTGTTATCTCCCATGCAGGAATGTCCTGGGAAGGTGTCCTGAGGTGTTTCCCATTGGACCTTGTTAACCCCTTCCTGTGATTGGGTGTTCCTGTAAACCCCTTGAGACTTCTAATTGGTTAACCTGTGATTCTCCCTAACCCTATAAATGTGACATCCCCAACAATAAACTCTCTCTTGCCTCCTCTCCACGCCGCTGTGCTGTCTCTGTGCCTGCCATGGAGCCACGTGGGTGCTGGGGGGAGGGGAGGGCACCTCTCCCCTCCAGGCTCAGGGCCTGAAAAACCCTGTCGCTGGAGTTCCCTTTCCCCACCCTTCAAGACGTTGGAATGGTTCTTCAGATGGAGATGGAACTAGAAATGGGCTCCACCACGTCGTGGGTGGGGAAAGGGGTCCAGAAACATGGTTTTTAAAAATCTCTGAAGATACTATAGAAGACAAAATATTATGTACTCACTCAAACCAAGAATTTTTAAAATCTCTTTAGATACACACTATATTAAATAAAAAAGCTGTTTCCTTTCTTTTTTTTTCTCATCCCTTCTGAAATTCAAGCAGTTCACAGAAGATCTAACCTGGGTATTCCTGAGTGAAATTTTGAATGTCCATGTATTTTTGTTCCCTGACGCAGTTCTTCCATGGAAGTTGGCATAGTTTTAGCTTCATTTACCTAACTTTGCAAAAGAAAATATTTTATATTAAGAGTGATGTATCAGCTTGAATTTTTTTCAGCAAGTCTGATTGTGTAATATCTAGTTTCCTTGGCACTTTCAGAGCAGAAAAGTCATAACCACAAAGGCCATTTATTTTTCCAGTGTCTTTGAAACAATCATGAGAAAAGATCTTGGAAGCATTTACTGTGTGAGTGGGATTTGTGTTCTTCAAGAGTGACTAAACTTTTGCTACTGAGAATTTGAAAATCCTGATGTACTTGGAAACCCTTTGGAAGTCCTCTGCCGCTGAAGCACCGAACAATAAAAAACTACGTGGTCATGTAAAGGGAAACACTTTGAGAATGAAAGTAAAAAAAACAACCAACAACAACTTTAGCTTTCACTGCATATACTGCAAAAGTAAATTTTATTTTTTAGTACATGTTTTGCGATCCAATTTTCTTTTCACTCTAATGTATACTAAAACAAACCTAGTACTTTTTCATACAGTTTTAATCTGACCTTCACATGTGTTTGAATGCACCCTAGAAGAAGTCACAGCAAGTGGTTTATTTGTGATTTTTAAATAAATGTGCAGAGTAGCAGTGGAACAAAAAGGTATCATTAGCTCTGTTCTTAAAATTGTGTGCAAAATAACTAATCTGTCTCCCATCTCACAGGAAAAAGGCATTGTAAACAGGTTCTTTAATACTTATTGGAAGTTGAGAGCATACTTGTGTTATGTGAGCAAAACTTTCTGCTGAGGTGTCCTGGTTTGAGACCCCTAAAATTTAATTCTTGAGCTCAAGCTCCCCTACCACATCTCAACCCAGTGTGAGATGGGTTTTCCAGACACTACACCAGACTCAATATGGGGGGAAAGGGAATTATATTACAATCACTGTACAAATAAATATTACAATACATCATACACATAATCTTAACTATCTCTCCTATGATAAATCAGTATTTACAATAGATCAATCTCTTCTCCCTCCAATAAAAGTCCAGAAGGGAAGAGGAAAGATCCTTTCCACTCTCAGGGCAGCAGCCTCTCTTCTTCCTTGCAGCAGCTGTAGCTGGATTTTGTAGCTGGATCTCTTTCCAATACACACAAGGGGAGTCTCCTCTCCCCCTCTCAGCCCTTCGACTCCAATCGAAGGTCTCTCTCTTCCATGGGCTGCAGTAACCGGGACAAAGGTTCACCTCACCACGTCATATCAGGAAGTGCAGGGGTCTTCGTGACGGTCCCTTTCCTCAGGGGATTCACCTCTGGGTCAGAACGTCTCGGGCAGCTTTCAGTTGAAAGTCTTTGCCTCAAGAGTTCTATCAGAGCTCCTGTGCTCTGTCTCATAACTACCAGCCTGGCAGCAGCAGTGTGAGGGCCAAGGTCACCCTCTCCGCATTCCGTCTGACCGTCCCGGTCCAGCTCCAGGACGTCTTGAGCATCTTAGCTCCTCTTTCCAGTGCATACTGCACTCCAAGACTCCTCTCAAATAGGAGTCCATCTCCTCCTCCTCTCTAGGAGGTCTCAGAGGGGTTTGGGGGGGTTGTTTCAGTTTTTACCCCAAACTCTCTCTCTCTGTAGAGCTTAGTCCTGCTCTGTTTCTCTCTGTTAGAGATCTCTATGTCTTCCTGTTTGGCTGCAGGCCATCTCTGCTGCATCTTATCTCTTTCTGGCTCTCTGCCACAGTCTCTCCGTTCACTGCTGCTCTGCCGCTGCTTTTCAGTATCTCCTGCTGCCCACTCACAGTGGAGAAAAACTCCTTCAGCTTTCTAGCTACAAATACTTGGCCCAGTCTAACACTGTTCCAAGTTCCTGCAACCCCCCAGCCAGGGCTGGGGGGGCCCAGCCCCCAGTGGGGCTCTGGACCCCTTCTCCTCGTGGCCTTACAACATGGCCACCTCTCTCCAACAACTACAACATCCTTCTTTTCCGATCTGCTTGTGATATGTTTATATTTTGCAGGAGCGCTCATTGGCTCAACCCCAAGGGACACCACCCCCTCAGGGGTTACTATTTTTTTAAATTCCAGGGGGAAAACTTTTTTTTCCCCCACCACATGAGGGCAAGTACTGACCTCACGTATATTAAGAAGGGCTGTTTGCTCATTTACCATAGTAAAGGTTTGAAAGTTCAATAAAATCAAATGCTACTTATTCACAGCCTTAAAAAAAAGAAGGAAGAAAGAAAGAAAAAGAAGGAAAAAACCCCCACCGAAGAACCTAG
Source organism: Pipra filicauda (assembly GCF_003945595.2). Classification (NCBI taxonomy): domain Eukaryota; kingdom Metazoa; phylum Chordata; class Aves; order Passeriformes; family Pipridae; genus Pipra; species Pipra filicauda. The sequence continues at coordinate 1,709,556 of NW_024104432.1, forward strand.
TCTGTAATTAACAACATTATGATGAAGATTGAAGGTTTTATGTTGCCTGTGAGAATGTTGTAAGTAGTATCACATGGAATGCAGAACATGTTCTTAGTTTATGCATGGGCTTAGTGTATAGAGATATTATTAGTTTAGTGTATAGCAGATATAATTGTATACCCATTGTCTGTGACATATAAGAGAGGAACAAAATTAAAAATGCTTAGCTGTATGGTAAAAGTCTTGGCCACATGGGAAGAAACATAGTCAGTGAAATAATGTGGGGTCCTACATGTTCGTAGAACTTCACAAACACCAATGTTATAAAATGCTGGTATTTTGTTCACATTAAAAAGGGGTAACTAATTCATACCCCATCAGACTCTCTGTTTTAGTAACTTATTTATTTTCTTCACATTATGTGTTTTACAGCAATCCAGTTGCTGTGAGCAGGAGTATCCTCAGAAGATAGAAATATCTTCTTTTCATTTTTTTAATATTATAAAGTTAACAAGAGAAGAAGACCCTTCTATCTGTAAAAAATATTTTCTTAGCAAACACAATTGATAGCTAAAATGTATACAGAATAAGTCTCTGTTTATTCACTCTGAAAGAAACTTGGATGGTGACTCTGAGCTTTACAGATCAATGTAATTGCCACATCTCAGATAGTTGCAGGGGATGATTGCTAGAAAAATCACACGGGGGTTTTTAGTTTGCTGGGGATTTATTCCTTATTTTGAGGAGGATACAATTACTTTAAAAATCATTGGTACCTCAATCTTCAGCGTTCTCACCATTGCAATATCTGTCTGATGAAGTGAGAAAGACCTTAGACCTTGAAGAGTTTGGAAGAAAAATAGGAAGATAAAAGTACCTTATTCGTTCACTCCACTTTACTACTCTTTCTGCCAGTTTGAGAAAAATTGGGTCTTACTTTAAAACCTGTGTTAGAAGTGGTGGTGAAAATAACCCTCAGTAATGTTTTATTTGTCTAATTAGATGTCTGATATTGCAGTAACTCTGGATGATCCCATCCTGTTCTGTTCACGATTCCTGTTTTGGCTGTCATAGTCTCCAGCAAATGCGTACAGAAGAAGAAAATAATTTTGGTAAAAAGATAACCATGTTTTCATTCTTTTTTCTTTTAACTGCATCTGATTTAAGGTAGAGGAATAGAAGAATCTGTTTTCTTCCACTTCACTCTTTCTTCTTTGGTTTATTATTAATTTTAAGCATTACTGTTACTGGCTTATAAATAAGTGCTAATGACATAACTGTGGGCAGCACAGGAGAAACAGACTGACATGGATCTCCTGTTTTTTCCAGATGAGGATAGGCATTCACTCAGGTTCAGTGCTGGCCGGTGTCGTTGGCGTAAGAATGCCACGCTATTGTCTCTTTGGGAACAATGTCACCCTTGCAAGCAAGTTCGAGTCAGGAAGTCACCCACGCCGCATCAATGTCAGTCCCACCACGTACCAGTAAGTCCTCTTAGCCTTTTCATAATCTGTCTTTCAGCCTGTTTTGAGTTTGATCTTGTTACATGCTTGTGTCCTCAACACATGAACTTCAACAGAAAGTCATCAAGGCACCAGGACAACGGGAAAGAGGTGTTACATGGGGATGTTCATCTTTCTTTTGCAGGTTTGCATCAGAATGTGCGAAGAAGTCAGGCAGGGGAGACAAGGAGGCACAACAGAACAGCTAACCATTTCTGCCTAAAATAGCATGTAACAGAAAAAGTGGGAGATATTTCCCAAAGCACGATAGTTTTGTGCACTATTACAGCTTTTGGCTAAGGATTTGAGTTTCACCCACTAAACACAGTTCATGAAAGTAAGGATATTCCCATTGGCTCAGAAGAAAGTCTCTAATTTTGCCAGTAAGGCCAAGCTTTCAAAGAGTTTTTGTACTTTCTTGAAGACAAAATTTCTTATTTAGCACTTTAAAGAGACATATTCTTAACGTAGGAAAAAGGATTGAAAATGGCAAAGCATTATCCCTATTTCTTTGAAAAAATTATGCAAATAGAGAGAAGGCTTGATTAAATCTGATTATGAGGAACAGCTCCTAAAATAAAGTGTTCCTTATTGTTCAAATTTGACAGTTTGATTATTAGAGTTTCTACTGATTGGACTACAGCTGATGTACTCACTTTTTTTTGGCAGGAGATCTCAATCTTGCTCTTTTTCAGCGTTTTATATCCAAAGTAATTTTCTGAAGTAAGGTTTTGCTCAGGTTTTGAAACTGTGTGGTAAATCTGTATACAGTTGTTGAAACAATATTGCTTTTCTTTAGTTTTTTTCCTATTCAGAACTGTGAATATCAATTTTTTCCTATACTTATCTACATAAATAAAAATTTCAAATGGGATTTCTTCCTCCAGAATTGAAGTGTCTAGTGTGCTAAAATATGAATCACTCAGAAACTAAAGTTAAAACTAATTAAACTAGTGCATAAAATGGCATTCTTCTGAAGATCCCATTCACTTGAGATCAGATTTTGAGAATGGAGGAAGTGTAGCAAATTGAACAAGAGGCAGAATAACTGAATAGGCTTTCTATCATAAAGTGAACAGACATAGATTGATAGAGTTGTCTGGTAACATGCAAGAGGAAGACTCAATCTATATTGTTTATAGAAAATGTTTTCATTTAAATAAAAATAAATTCAATAAATATATAGGAAATTTCTGTTTGCACCTTGGTGTCATTTGAAAAGAAATTGTCCTTGGGACCTTTCAGATAGCGTTCTACTGCTTTTGGTTCTGGTCTTCCACTGTGGAATAGGAGAAACCTTGTAAAACATTGTTTGAATAATCAGCATGAGGTTGTTCACCGGTTGGGTGCCAGTTATAAAAGTTACAAAGTAGCAGGGCCTTTGGTGTTAATTTTATACAAATGAAGGTATGTGTTCTGGCAAAAAGCAACCAAGGCCCTATGACAGGGACCTGAACTTTCCTTGAACAGGATCAGTTCTTAAAAAGGAATGTTCTCCAACCTGAGGGGGTCTTCAAGTTATTCTGAAAGTGCAGTGCATACTTTTTCAGAAGAGATCGTAGTACTTCACAAATATGGTTCAGGGGGGTGATTTCACTCAAGGCGATGGTGTTGCTTGCTCATATTTCTGTCCCTGAGAGAAGAAATTGGTGAGTTAGGCAGTTTTGTGGAAATATAACGAATGTCCATTTGGGAAACTAATGATCACAAAACTCCCTTCTTTTCATGCTGGAGCCAGAGTCACTTTCAGTGTACGAGTGCCAGTTCTGTAGAGTTTGGTTATGAGTGATATGGCACCTCTTCTGTGACACATAGATTTGTGGTCACTGTTGAGCAACCTGATCTAGTTGATGTCCCAGCTCATTGCTGGGGCATTGGACTAGATGGCCTTTAAAGGTCCCTTCCAACCCAAACTATTCTATGACTCCATGGTTGCTTTTTTTTTCCATCACATAAAAAGTTTGTTCTGAAATCTAGTTTGTGGGCTTCTATATGGAGTTTGTTAGAAATCTGTGCTTTTATGCTGCCCTTTATCTGACTCCTAGTGCATTGTAGCACAGAGAAGATGGATTCTCTCACCTCTACCTGGCTCCCATTGGTCATACTGTACCATAGCAAGTCAAATGTGGGTAACCTGGGTTTGGAGAGCATTCTTACTAGGTCCTAGATAGCATAATATGAGTCAGATTTTCTCACCTTGTGTATCTTCCAGGTTGCATCAAAAAAAGGGCTGTGGGTTTTTTTCACTTCCCTTTAATCCTAGAAATCCAGTAGGAATATGACCATTTGTTTCATGATGGCCAATTTTTCACCTTATATGACTATTATGTCTATGCTTATCTTCCAGGAAGTTACAAATTTAGACTGTTGCTTCTAAAAGAGAAGACAATAGAAAAGTAATTGGCATTGTAATAATGCTGTAACATAAAATTGCAAAACAAAACACAGCAAAATATGGAATTATTGGTATTTATCTGCATTTTTTGTACTCTGTAAACAATCTGCTGTTATGTGCTGAACAAATTCAGTGCTTGATTCAGAGAACTTTAAGTGCAAGTAATAAACTAAACGCATGATTACAGGTAAAGGAAGAAAAATGCCAAAAAAATGTGTTTGAATAAGAGGCAGTTATCGTTCAAGGTAAATGGCTAAAAGTAGTGATGATCAGGCTAGGAGCAATTTTATATTACAGGCTTCAGAGATTATGTGAGAAGATAAAATGAATGTGCATGTGGCAACTTGAAAGGGCTATTTCAAACCATACCTTCTGGCATGGTTGAAAGCTTGAAAACAGACAGGGAAGAAGTAAAAAAATGACACTGCTGACACAGCAGCCAGGAGAGACTGCAATTACAAAATACTCTAAGGAGCAGAATTATTCGGAGCTGCCGAAAGTGATCTAGGAGGTTTGAACGTAATATCCTGGTACTGTCCAAATAAACAAGAAGTGATCTGATATCCACATTTGTACAAATGTGGATAGAGCCTTCCCAAATCTTCGTTTGAGAAGCCCAGCCATGGTCTGATGCATCTTTATATTACTTTTCTTGAATATAATTTGCACGAGTACACTGTACACAAATAAAGTGATTCATCACAAACTGAAATGCCTTTATATTTGACTTTGTATTCTATTAAATGCTTATATTTATTATACTATACTGCTGTGTACTCAGTTAATATTTCTATTATCTAGGAAGCAATGTTTTCCACAGTACATAATTCTGCAATCAGTATGAAAATAGAAGAATTTTCGATTAAATGAAACTACTGGCATACAAGTTTTGTGCTTATAAAGTATGCAGATACCAGAAACTTGTCCAATACTTGTCAGCTTTTGTTTTACAGTAAAGTTTATGCGTCATAAAGCGTCATTAGCATTCAAATAATAATCACACTTCGGAATACCTATTATTGATTTCAGACACTTCTCTGCAAGCCTGTAATCTGCCTAAGTGAGAATCATAGTCTAAAATTATAAATACAAGATGTGATATTTGTTGCCTAGCAGCAACAGTGAACCTGGGGCAGCCTCACTCCAGTTACACCTGCCTGGGCAGAGCTCTGCAATATGTGAAACAGCACCTTTTAAAAAGGCGAACTTAGAATCTATTGAATCTGAAACCTCACTTCTGTTTGAAATATCTTGTTCTCTAAACTCAGACAGGTCTTGACAGAAGGATCACAGAGCCCTGTTTGCTTTGAATCACTGAGCGCTGTGAAATGAAATCACTGGAACAGCACTGGTAAAACTTCCAGTGGAACATGTGGAAGCTGGAGAGGAAGTAGAAGATCTCAAACTGGTCTCTGTTTAAACATGTGGACAGGAAGGAATAGGAAAAGAATCAACTGAGGGTTTATTTAATTCATCCACTTTATCCTGAATTGAATAGAATTACCCTATTTTCCATACTCAGGAAGGAAGCACAATGAGATTTATAAAACTATTGAGCACAGAAGAGAGATTAAATATTTTTTTATTCTTTGTTTCAGTCTTGAATAATTATTTTTATGGGATATTAATATAATATACCAACATTCATCTTGTTTTCCTAGTTGTGTTGCAATGTAATGTCTTGAGATTTCTAAAGCAGTTATCAAAAGCAGGTAAACACAATTGTTGCTATTTATCAAGTTTAAAAAGAAATTATTTTTCTTCCCGATCTTTCTACCTCTGGTCTTTTCCATCATGCGTTTCCCTTGTGGAGAATGTGCTTCTGAAATTAAGTGTTGCATACAGATACTTTCCATTATCATATGCTGGGTGATACATCTGGGATCTGAGCTTAGGCAAAGTTGAACAGCCTGTATCCCATATCTTTATCTTGATTTAGGAGAGAGAGCAACCCAAGTGTACCTCCCTATTCAGCTGGGTGAGGTCACTGTGTGTTCACTTGCCTAAATTACTTCTCAGCCTTTAAAATTGATTAAACCCTGCAGAATTTATATATGTTTTTAATAGTTATTTCACAGAAAGTTGTATGAAAGAAGTTTTAGGTAATTAGAGAAGTATTTCTATAAACTCCTTATAGATTTTTTCTAGTCAAATTCTTTTTCTTACAGCTTATGTCTATTCATATATATTACTTTTCCTACAGGTTATATCTATATCTACATCTATATTTTTCTGCCTCGTATGGACAAACCAATAGGTTTGCTCTTCAGGAAGGCAGTGCATAGTTTCCTTTGCTGTAGTGTGTTTTATTTCTTTTAGAAATATTGTTCAAATTTGATCTATACAGACTCTGATTCAGATTCAGTCTTTTCAGATTATTTTGGAGCATTCTTTAAAAAACTGTTTGTTTTTATGGTGTTCAATTAACTGTGTATGCTTTCAAGAAATGTTGAGGGGAAGACAATTTAGTTATGGACAGAACTGGTACACGCTTTATACATGGACAGAAAAAATTATTGTTAGTCTAATTACAGTATTAAAAGTGTAGACAAAATGTGCTGGTTTATTCTTGGGTTTCTGTTCCCAGTGTCATCTGCTTCCACGAGGCTGCACTCCCCTGTAGTGGGTGTGATTATGGTCCTGGGGCCTCTGCTGTCCAGCCATGCTTGTGCTTGTATTTTTATTCAAGGTCCATAGGTAATTCACTCTACACAGAATAATCTGTGTGTGGGATCACTGTTCATTAGTTAACAGTGTATGTTACACCGCAGTTTCACACAGCTAATGTAAAGCTAAAACATGTTTAGGCAATAGTCATCTGACAGGTACACAACTGCTAAAACTACAAAAAGCTCAAGCCTAGACAAATCCAGGCAAGTCCTGAGGCCAGCGCTGTTAACATCAATGCAAAGCCTGAGGCCTTTTCCTAGTGATGGCGCAATCCTGTGCACTGAGCCTTTTTCTCTAATGTCCCAAACAGAGGGCAGAGACCCAGTATTCTTTCTGCTTAGATGGGTGAGAAACAGAAATATTAAAGATCAGAGACAGACACTCACCATGCTGAGCTACATGGAGTATACAATATGTTCCATTAAAAATCATGGCTAGTCTTTGGTAACACCAATACATAAACTTCTGTAGTTAAAAAAGTAACAAATACAATGTGCAATTACTTAGATAGAGACATAGTTAGGGTTTTTTTTCTAGTCTCCTGGTCTTTCTAGCATGCATAGAAACTGAGGGAGAAATTCAAACCCACCAAAGTTTAAAACCAAGTGCACTGATTTTTGGCATTACAATAGCAATTCTCTATCAGGGACAGGACAATCCTAGTTGTGGCTATAGACTAGGGAATGAGAGGCTGGAAAGCAGTACCACGGAAAGGGATATGGGATTCCTGATGGATGGCAAGTTGAATAGGAGTGAGCAGTGCCCTGGCAGCCAGGAGGGCCAGCCACGTCCTGGAAAGCATCAGGCAAAGTATCGCCAGCCAGTCAAGGGAGGGGATTGTCCTGCTCTGCTCTGCCCTGGTGCAGCCTCACCTTGAATATTGTGTGCAGTTTTGGGAACCACCATATAAAAGACATTAAGCCATTAGAAAGTGTCCAAAGGAGGACTACGAGGATTGTGAAGGATCTGGAGGGGAAGCTTTATGAGGAGGGGCTGAGGCTGTTCTGCCTGGAGAAGAGAGACTTAGAGGAGACTACCACTTCCTCGTGAGTGGAAGAGGAGGGGCAGACACTGATCTTTTCTCTCTGTGAACAGTGACAGGACCCAAGGGTTGTGTCAGGAAAGGCTTAGGTTAGACATTAGGGAAAGGTTCTTCACCTGGAGCATGATTGGGTGCTGGAAGAGGCTCCCCAGGGAAGTGGTCACAGCACCAAGCCTGACAGAGTTCAAGAAGCATTTGGATGACAGTCTATGGCACATGGTGTGACTCTTGGGGTGTCCTGCACAGGGCCAGGAGTTGGACTTGATGATCCTTGTGGGTCCCTTCCAACTCAGTATATTCTATGATTCTGTAGTTTTCTGAATATAGGAACTCACTCATGAATATGAGACTTTTTCTTGCCAAAATACTTTGAAATATTACCCTGTGATTTTTTCTATGAAAAAAAAGAGCTACAGCTTTTAAAAACTTCTTCAAGGTTCCTACTAAGTATGATCCCATTCTCACACAGACCTTCTGACCTTTTTAAAATTGAGGAATTGAAAATAAATTAAAAAAAAGGGATAATTCTCAGGTACTCTTTTTGTCTGAAAGCAATAGCACTTCCACCAAGGAAGGGACGGAACAAGAATTTAGACAGTTTTAGAAGATATCAGGTTAGGAGAGGATAATGTCAAAGTTAATCAACTGGAAATCAGTGTTTAAGAAATTCTTCCTCCCCTGAATCATCAACAAAGAAGATAAGCTGAGAGCAAACCTAGTTTCAGACAATTTATAGGAATGCTTGAGGACCCTGACCCTCACTGAATTGTAAATTGTATATCCAACCACTTGAGTGAATATGGGACAGTCTGGGGACATTTTTGGTAGATTTTAAGCTGGAACATAATTTCTTGAAGGTGAAGGATAAGACCCTGCGCTTAGGGTAGACTGTGCTTTAAGACTTTCACAACAGGCAGTCCGACTTCATCACAAAAAAAGTGCTCTGAGAATGGTCCACAAGGTGAGGAAACCAACCAGAACTGGGTGCCATCACCCAGGAGATGTTCCAGACCAGGTTTTACTCTGGATCTTCCCTTGAGCCATAGGGGAAGTGTAAAAATGGTTGCATGGAATAACGTGACTTGGTGGTCACCTGGTGTCCAGCCAAGGCCCCCACTCTGTGGCTGGGCCTTGTCCTCACTGAGGATGTGCACTATTCATTCAGCTGCTTGGCAGAAGTATCTTTTGGGGTTCTTTGTACCCATGAAAAGGAAGACAGGAAACTTAGAAATGGCTATGGCTGTCACCTGCTACTGTTTTCTTTTTAACATCAAGAGTGCCCTAAATATGAGGGAAGATTCCTGCAGAAAAATGTTCTCATTGCTGTGAACGGAGAATATGCAGGTAACTTGTTTCTTTGGTGTATACACAAAGCTGTAAGAAATCAGAGGCGATTTCTGAACCATGATCTCATTCTTAGACTGGGAAACCAAGTTTCAGGACCAGCGTATTTAAGGAATTTTAAGAACCTGTTCTTTAAGTGAATGCTAACAAGAAACCATTTTTATCATGATTAAAATCTTTCTAATAGCATTGTTCCATGAGCCAGAAATGTCTTTTTTTTAAAAGAAGTATAAACTAAAGTTATTAGGATAGAATGTGATCATAAGTAGCTTCCATTAGCTACTTATGAAGGTAAAGAAGGTTTTATGCCATGCTTGCTTTGTTATTCCAAAAAAGGTCAACTAGAGAATTTCTGAGGGTGAAAGGCTGAATCGAGCAGTGCATCTAATACAGGGATGTGGAGTCTATCACAAGCCACAGTAGTGGAGTAATCTTGAAAGGACTAAATGGTTAGTCATCCATCAGTCCTCGAGCATTTCATTGTAACCAAATTACAATTCAGCAAACAAATGAAAATAAGATTAAAAATAAATATCACACACTTTTGTTCTATGAGGAAAACTGTGTAAAATATCAATTAATTTCAGTGCCAACCCTGACCTGAATCAATGAATATATATATTTTACAGTTTCGGACTTGTGTAACTGTCATTAAAATTAGATAATGTTAGGCTCTGAGAAGGAAACGATTGATTTTTAGCAAGGCCAGATGCTCCACTGTGAATAGTCAGTTTGAAGAAGAGTGACTGCAGTGAAAGCTTACAGATTTAGCTCAGAAAGTTCTAAGATTTCAGCCGTTGTGTGCAGAAATAGAGTTTGGGAAGCAGTGAAGTGAAGAGTTGTTTCAGTGTATTAAGCCTGTAGTTTGGAAGAGATGAAAAGAGAGAAGCCTCTGTAGGGGCTTCTGCAAACATTTGTGTAATTTAGAAAAGATTACATTATTTTGATCATAAAATTGACAATCTGGAAAATAAATTATGACCTTCAAACCACATACTAACAAAGACCGCCACAGAAGTTCAAAGGCAAAACCATTGTTGGATTTATAACCAAGTGATTATTTAAAAGCTGGAAAGAAAATGCCTTTGTATTTTGATGACCTCACACAGATTGTCTCAGCCAAGACCCATGAAAAGTACTCAATAATGGAAGTGCCATTATATGTGCTGAGAATCCTGGAAAATTCTTCTGGCAACAGGATTTATTCATTCATTTACTTCCCAGAAATCAACTTTACACACACTAAATAAACCACCTATTACAAAATTCACCAAAATTAATAAAGTCCTGCCCAATGATGTTTTTGACCTTCAGTTTGATTGAGAGAAAGAATAAATATCTTGGGAGAGGAAAAGAGGAAGAATGCTTTCATATATCCAACTGTACTCAGAATTTACCTCTGTCTCGAAACTGCTCTTTTCAACGCAGGAAGGGATTGACTACCACTAACTTAATTTACTGGAAACAAAATGTATAGAGTTATTTTCTTTATTTTACAAGCTAGTTTTAGGGAAGATACTTGATAAAGAAGCCCTAGCTTTACCCTAGCTTCTTTATCTAGCCAGATAGAGATTTCTCCACTATGGAGAAGATGACAAATGGCAGAATCACAGAATCATAGAATCAACCGGGTTGGAAAAGACCTCTGAGATCATCAAGTCCAACCCTTGATCCAACACTGCTGTGGTTACTAGACTATGGCACTAAGTGCCACATCCAGTCTCATCTTAAAAACCTCCAGGGATGGTGAATATCCACCACCTCCCTGGGCAGCCCATTCCAGTGTCTGATTACTCTCTCTATAAAAAATTTCTTCCTAATATCCAACCTAAGCCTCCCCTGGTAGAGCCTAAGATCATGCCCTCTTATCTTACTGGTAGCTGCCTGGGAGAAGAGACTGACCCCCACCTGGCTATAACCTCCTTTCAGGGAGTTGTAGAAAGTGATAAGGTCTCCCCTGAGCCTCCTCTTCTCCAGGCTGAACAACCCCAGCTCCCTCGGCCTCTCCTCATAGGACTTCTGCTCCAGTCCCTTCACCAGCCTCATTGTTTTCTGGACCTGCTCCAGCACCTCAATATCCTTCCTGAACTGAAGGACCCAGAACTGGACACAGTACTCCAGGTGTGGCCTCACCAGCACTGAGTACAGGGAAAGAATCACTTCCCTGATCCTGCTGGCCACACCATTCCTGATACAGGCCAGGATGCCATTGACCTTCTTGGCCACCTGGGCACACTGCTGGCTCCTGTTCAGCTTCCTGTCAATCCAAACTCCCAGGTTCCTCTCTGCCTGGCTGCTCTCCAGCCACTCTGTCCCCAGCCTGTAGCACTTCAGGGGTTGTGGCCAAAGGGCAGAATCCACCACTTGGCCTTGTTGAACCTAATCCAGTTGGAATCAGACCATCTCTCCAGCTTGTCCAGGTCCCTCTGCAGAGCTCTCCTGCCTTCCAGCAGATCAACACTCTCCCCCCCAACTTGGTGTCATCTGCAAATTTACTAATGGTACACTCAATCCCCTCATCCAGACCATCAGTAAAGATATTAAACAGAACTGGACCCAACACTGATCCCTGGGGGTCACCACTAGTGACCGGCCACCAACTGGATGCAGCCCCGTTCACCACCACTCTCTGGGCCCGGCCCTCCAGCCAGTTCCTAACATAGCACAGAGTGCCCCTGACAAAGCTGTGGGTATAGAAGGCAGTATAGTCAGGTCTGTGATGTTGTACCCCTTGAGCAGGCGTGCCGGGAGGATGGCTTCATGGCTTCTGTGAACCTATATCCCTTTTTGACCTCAACCAAATGGCATAGATTAAACCCACGGGTACTTTTGATGAATAATGTCAGATTTTATTCTTGTTTTTTTTTAATCTGTGAGAGCTCCCAAGTGCTGCCACCTTCATATCTGCTTTCTAGCAGGAAGTGTGGTGGTAGTCATCACTCTGAAATGTTTATTTCTGTTAAGTTTTGTCCAGACTGGAGTGTTTTAATTGAGTGAAATGATACTTTATGGACAATGACCATTATGAATTCAATTCCCTTTCTGGTACTTTATTTTCTGAATGCTGACACTAATTTTCAGACAATGTTTTTTTGGGGCCATTCCTGCAGCTGATCTCAGTCAACAGCTCCTTGAAGTTCACGATGATAAGTACATATATATCAGCTAAGGATCCAGACTTAGGATTTCTTTAGATATTACATAATACTGTTAACTCATTTTTCACTTGATACTACATGGGATCAACCTTTTCCAAAGAGACGTTTCTGGAATGTGTTTTACAGTTATTTATACCCCTCTGTTCTGTTTTGTTTTTTTCCCCCTAGGCTTTTGAAAAAGGAAGAAAATTTTATTTTTATCCCTCGTTCCCGAGAAGAGCTTCCAGAAAACTTTCCAAAGGAAATTCCTGGGATCTGTTACTTCCTTGAGGTCAGAAGTGGTCAGAAGCCTCCAAAACCCTCCATCACATCTGCCAGAGTGAGAAAGGTTTCTTACAACATTGGCACCATGTTCCTCCGGGAGACTAGCCTATGAGGCCTGCTGGAGATCAAAGACTCGTCAAAAAAGCACAAGCCCAGAACTGGGTCATGACAGGGGAGTTGGAAGTTCTTTGTATGTCTCTGCTTTGTTCTGAACAGGCGGTAAACGCTCCATGAAATGTCAGGCAATAATCATTTTAAAAGGTGGGTGACTGCTGCCAGTAAACAAAGTGGAGATAGGAAAAAAAATATTAAGCAATTTATTTCCACTTCCAGAGGAATTTCTTTCATAAACTTCAGTCTGACCCCTCTATGGCAAACAAAACGAAACAACACCCCAACTCTCAAATTAGAGGTTGGTTTTGTTTTGTGCGGAAATGATGGTGGTTCTCTGTAGATTTGCACCAGCTAAGCAGAATTGAGAGTCAGTTCTGATTATGCATTCCTACATTTAATGTGTTCTTCAGTAAGGTAATGATGTTTTTTAACTTTATGAACAAGCATTTCATACATGTACTGTAGAGCTGTTGTAACCTTCCTGGCAGCAGGAATTATAATTTAATACAAATATTGTAGGAATTTTACCTATTTTTATACATATTTCAGTTTCTGGATAATTACATTCCACATACTGTAAACTGAGTGAGCTTAGACAGCTTTTCAGAAGAAGTTGCTGTGTATTTCATACATTTTACCAATCAAATGTATTATTATACAAGTAGGAAGAAGGCATTTCTTGACTTTTTTTGGCAACAAAAATACCAATATTTTACAGGAAAAAGATCCCACTTTGGTAAATCTCTTTACCTGATGTTTATGCTAAAGCTTTAGATGAGCATTGTCTTCTTATATAAAATAATGTTCAGTATTTGTCATACAGTGCTGTATGTCTAGTCTTTCCAGAACAATGCAAACAAAGTGCAGAAGATCAATATGTGGACAAACAGAAAAGTTCTCTGCAGTGGGGCTTGTTTACCCTCTAAATTATCAGTCAAAATGAATTTTGGTAGAAACCCTGAACTTTTTTTAAAAATTTGGTCTTGTGAAAACTTATTCTGAGGAATTCCAGCAGACACTGGAAGCTCTCTGGGAACTAGTTTTCCACATTTTTTATTTGGACTTGTGCTTCTAGTCCAGATTGATTATTTCAAATCCAATCTGTTAATAATGATTGCTCATATGGAAATTTCCTCTATTGCTGGATTGGCTTGAAGGTCTCCTGCTTTATTTAATGAAGATCAAAAAACCACCAAAAATAGGAAGGCAGTACTTTCCCTGGTTAGTGCAAATGGCAGTTCAAGATTTAGATTAGTCCAGGTCAATTGAAAAAAAAAAAGTCCAGTTCTTTGCTGTTGTAAATGAATATAGTATTATTTCCTTCAGTTAATCCAGTTGAAGTAAGATGTGTATCTGTCCCCTAATAGGCACGTTTTCAGCATTGCTTATTTCTCAGATTTTTCTTTTCAAAATAATGGCAGACAGTTTTCCTCTGTAGGTGTACTGCCTTTGGGGTTGTACTGATGTGGGCTGATGTCATTCTGCGCTTGCATATTGTTAAAACTTGTGCACTGATTCAAAGTGGCTTTGCTTTACGTGAGCCTAATCAAAGCTCACTGTAATCAAAGGTAAGACTCAACAGCACTAGGAGGCATGAGAAACTTTGCATTTATCTAATCCAGACCAGAAGTGAGTTTGCTTATGGATTTAGTAGCCATAATGTGAGACGTTATGAAAATAAGTAAATAACTTTCACCATATGTCCAGATTATTCAGTTAGATCTTTCTGCCTTGAACCTGTACAGACTTCAGCCTATCAAAGACATCTGAACTTATGATGCAGGAGTGGGTTTTTTTATTGCCTGAGGAGGGTAGGTGCATTGGAATTAGCCCAGAAACTTACTTAAATGGACATTCACTCACTTAATAGAGCAACACTGATGTTAGAACATTGATACTAGATAATCTTTGGGATTGGAGGAGTTAATCTGTTATCTGCCTTGATAAACAGCATCTGCAGCTCTATGGCCTGTCTGAAAAATGACTTATAAAAACTGTTCAAGCTTGAGGTTGCAGAATTTCCCCCCATACTACAGATCTGAGAATTTTCTGCCCAGGATGACAAGTTTTAGCCTATTAGTTTGCACAGACACAGGATGTAGCGTGCATTTTTTCCCTGGGAACACCAGTGAGACATGCAAGAATCATAAATGGATCAAAGTTCATGTTTCAACACTGAAAGAGGAACACTATTTCCTAGCTAATAAATCTGTGGTTTTGATACCTATACCTAGTTCCCTAGAGTGAAAATTTTTCAGATAGCTGTCAGTAGATTGAGATTTCATTCTGACTTCACTGGCACATCCTCATTGTTCAGTAGGTGCTGTTGTCAGAGTGCCAATTTCTCTGGCCAAGCTCTTTTTCTCTTCTCACCACTCACAGTCCTGTGTGATGAGAACAAACATAGAGGTTTGGACCAAAAGCTTGTGGCTCAACTTGTCTCTGACAGTTGCCAATAGGAAATGCCTTAGGTTAATTCTGTAGCTGATCTTGTTTGATGGAAACATTTTCATAGGAAATGGTGGATAAATGCTAATTCTGCTAGCAAATTGGAGAAGCCATCTAAAACAGATTGTATCACCATCCTCATCCTCTCAGAGATTCTTTATTGTATAAGGAAATTCATAATCACAGAGATGCATGGTGTCAGCATCACCATGGAGACAATGACAGTGTTTGCAAATAAGTCACCTAACTCCCCAAATTAGAGCAGACTTACTGTATAAGAATATATAGTTTCTGCTTTTTATAAGCTTGTGTAAAGGTAGCATACCTAGAACTTCAGCACTGATGCTAAGTATTATGTTATTGTTTCTGTGTTATGACAAGGGAAGTTAATAAAAAAATTTGGGCTATCTAGGAACACTTTTCTATGTTACTGTGAGAAAAGTGTAAAACAAATTCTCAGCACTTTTTAACTTTGTAGTTGCATCAGCTGCCTTTAATTTTAGGTTGCAAGTGTTTTTTGTTGGACACCTTTATGAAGTTAAATGAAATTTATTATCAAGATTGATGCTGTGACGCCAAATACGTAGTAGTCAGATTCAATGTTTCTTCAACAACACTTACTTTTAGTGATAGGGAAAGTGTTCTCATTTGCCTGGCATTGTCTTCATAAATAGAAAAGTTCTCAGAATGTTATACCTTGGAATGATGAGGAGGAGAAGTTAGAGGTACTGAAATGGATGCAGAAATCATATACTGTAGTTAAAACTTTCTTTCAGTATTTTCCTTCCTATAAAACAGATGATCTTTTGTACCTCTGAGTAAGAATGTACATGCTTCTGTTTCTTCACATAGCTGCAAGTAGCCACATCTGCTGTCTTGAGTTTCTGTTTGGAACAAATCCACCCCTCTGAAGAGAGAGGGAGGAGATCTACTGCATAGTGCCTGAACAAGGCAGAGGAAAGCTGATGTGAGGACCCTATCTGGGCTCATCGGTCTCTTTGCCGCAAACCTGTTCTGTGCAGCTTCCCTCTGCTCCAATCTCAGAGAGATGAGAGACCATGAACTGATCACAGAGGCAGATCCAGTGGCCTTTTTTTTTGTACAAAAATCATGAGGCCCAAGTAAACAGAGCCAACAGTCATTCCCCCCGAGCACTTTTTACAGATTTGTGTCAGATTTTTCTGCCTGATTGAAGCTCCCCATCACACAGGCTTTTCTGTGATGCAGTGCATGGAGGTCAGGAACTCAGAGCAAGAAGGAAATAGTGATGGAAGTGGTAGAGTGGTGGATAAATTTTGTTCTGCATCACTCTGGTAATATTTGCCATTCAAAGACAAAAACCTCTGCATGGGAGAATTGCTACTAAGCTGGGACTCTACAAGTGTGGTTTTCTTGCAGGATCCCAAAGGATATTTCTTTTTTTTAATTCCAGAGAGCCAATAGTCATTAACTGTGATTGTGGTTTTGGCTTCACTGCTCATTCCCACAACCAGTTTCAGATCTGAGTCTGTTTAGAAAGGCTTTTTGAAGTCTGGAAGCATGCCTCTGCAAACAGAAAACCAAAGCTTTTAAAACCTGGGAAATCTTGTATGGGAATTGTCTGTTCTGAAGAAATGCTTGTGGTTGAGTCATTAACAGGTCCTACTGCAGTTCATGTATGCATATACCATTTCACAATGCTATCTCTTCCTGTGCTTATGGTGTTCCCTACCAAGCCTAACAGCAGGATCAGGCATATTTAACAGCCCTCTTTCAGTTTTTCCTATATAAACCAAGCAGTGCAAAATCATGACATGTTGCATGTATTTAGAAGTATCAGCACTGCACTGTGGCTTAAACTCTGATAACCAGTTTCACAATTGCTCTGAAGAGATCTTTCTCCCCAGCCATTTAAAAATGAAGGGAAAAAATACCAACAAATCTGCTGTGTTGAATTGCAAATGTCTGAAACCTGCATCAGTTGTTGGGGCAAGTTTAACTGCTGGACAGCTTTCAAATTCTTCAGCTGTCACAAGCTGTCACACTTGCATACTCATGCAGACCATCCTACCAAGAAAGCTGTAATCCAACAGCAGCATTGCAAACTTAGGACATTTTCTGGGTTTTCCTCTTCAGGTCTCAGACCACTACTTCTCCTCTGCTGAGTTCTCAGAGCTCACTTAGAAGAGCTAATTCCTCATCCTAGTGCAGTCTCAGAGCTTCTGGCTTCATTTTTGGGTTCTGGGGATCTCTTCCAAAATTTTACATGTGTAGTATTGGAAATAGCAACATGCTTAAATTAGCAACAAAACAAGAAGCTTAAAAAAGCTTGTCAAACTCAGAAACAGTTGGTTCCCTTCCCTCAAGGTAATACATTATTCATAGCACTGTACTAGGATTGAGGGTGCCAGTGACAGTAGAGGCTGTGGATGAATTGAAGATGCTGAGTGTGCAGGAGATTCAACAGGCAGGAGTTAATTGGCTTCTGCTACTGTTCATAATTCCATCATCCTGCATGCTATGTCCTGCTCTTGGTCAGGCTTCTGCTATTCAAAACACCCCCACTTTCCTTCCCTTAATACACTGTGTGTGATATAGATAGTGAATAATTTCTATTATTTTTCCTATTAGCATATATTGTTGACATGGCTGCTTATATCTAAAGAATAACTGGTGTTAAGGGGCTGATGTTTCTCTTCCCTGCAGCAAAGACAAAACTGCTACAATGACATGGCAGGCACTCACATCCCTAGAGAGGGAGAAGACTGCAGTGCAAATTGTCACTGGTGGATTTGGGTGAAGTTAGTGCATTAACAGTCCATGGCGTGTTCTTAGCATGTTTTATCTGTGCAAATAGAATGTTTTATCTGTGCAGATAGGAGTTAGTCCTTAACAACATTACTAATTTGCAGTGCATGAGCAGGCTTACAACAAAAATCTGTAAACTGTTTAACCTCATAAACATGATTGATTTTTTGTGGCTTGGCTGTTAATCACACATGAAAAAAAGAAAAACAGTGAAACTGAGGAAGGCAACAGTTCAGTCACAGGCAACAGGTCATTCACCTCTGCACATGCTTACTTATTCCTGTGGCTTAGAAAGGTTGACCTCCAGTTATCTGTGGTCCAGGTTAGTATCACTGTGTCACTATGGCAACGAAATGGCCTATGAAAAATAGCATGAAGCATTTCAGTCTGCTTCCCCCTGGGCTGGGGTTCTCATTAAAGAGGCCAATATAGCATGTGATGCAAAGCGGCAACTTTGCTGGCAGCCTTAGCAGAAGAATCAGTGGAGGCAGATGTTAAACCAGCTGTTTGTCCAGGGACTTTAGTTTCCAAAGGTAGATTAAGACAGAACATGTTTTATTTTGGACAAAAAGATAAGACAGAATTTCAGAGAAACAAGTGTTTACCAGGGAGGCAGCAGATTTAAAGTGAATCAAGAGCGACACACTGGCTACCTTGGCTGCAGCAGTGCCTTCAGCTCTCTGGCCCACTTTGGCATTCCAAGAATCAAGTTTCCTCTGAAGACTGGGGGACAGATATGTGTTTCAGGCACTTGTCCCGTCTGCTCTAGATACAGCATGATGCTGCCTGAATCCCTGAGCGTGCTTAACTTTCTCAGTGACCACAGATGCAAATCTAGACTAGAAATCTGTTTTTTAAGATGGCCAAGTGAGATCGATCCCACTGAATTACATTCTTTTCAGCCCAGGTGCTGTTTCTCAGATCTAGTCTTGCTGCTTTCCCGCATTTTGCATTGGCCAAAATAAATCGAATCAAATTAAGTGTCAGAGGGATAGATAAGCACATTCCAGAATAAATAAAGTTTTAAATGGTAACCATGGTGACTGTTAAGAACATGTGCTGCTGCAGGTCTGCACATCTCTACTCCTAGTGTCTGAACCCTTTACAGATGAGGCCAGCACTGCCAATCACAACTACTGGATACCATTAGGATTGTGATTTAGAAAAGCTTTTCAGCTCTGAGCTCTTAGCCCAATTATGCAAAACCTCTGTGCCAAGTTCACCTGAACTGTATGCTAGAATGCCTGCATAAACCTTGTTAGTTGTCCTGTAATAAAGATGGTGATAAATTATATATATTCTAAGAGCAGAGAGAGAGTTGCCAGGTTATCATTAGCATACATTTTTTGTGTTTTTGTAAATTTGTAGGCCCAGAATTAACTTTCCATTAGCAGAAGGTCTCGCATTGAGTTACTCATTTTCTAGGTAGTTATTCCTTAGCAATACTCTCTGATGACTACACTTGAAGCAATAAATAAAGCCATGCTAATCTCTTCTGTGTAGACTCTTGTACAACACCTATCACCTTAACAAACCACCTTCTAGCTGAACATTAAATGGTGGAATAATGCCCTGGCATGTATTTGTCCTTCTATCCTCTTCCTCACAGAAGAAGAGCATGTAGTGGAATCGTTTGATTTTACAAGATGGTGTCTTTTTGTTAGTTTTCTAAAAATATATGTTGCTACTTACTTAAATAAGGAAGAGCAAAATCAGAACTGTAGATAAGAATTAGAAAAGCATTTTGGTTGTAAAGAGAGCATTTTAAAAGTCTGCCCACTGAGTAAGGCTGGTCTCACATCCTAGAAAAAACAGTACCGGTAAGAGATGTAAGATATACCCAGAAATGATAAATATGAGCAATAAAACAGGCAGGTATATATAATGGATGACTTCTGCTTTATACACAACAGCAAACAGATGCTAAAACTGATTAATACCCAGAGAGAGCAAATACTGTTTAATCAATTCTGACATTTGTTATTACCAGTACACCTCTAAGATGTTATTTTTTCCTTCCTTAATGAGGTTGGACCATACTGTTAAATCAATATCAGAGTTTCTGAACTCATTGCAAAAGAGCAAGGTTAGGAGTAAATAACTATCAAGAAGAGATTTTTTTAGAAGTGAGCCATTGCATGAGAGAACAGATCATATGGAAAAGAAAAAGAGTTACTGACAGGTATATTTATTTTAGAAG
Organism: Pipra filicauda; assembly: GCF_003945595.2. Lineage (NCBI taxonomy): Eukaryota > Metazoa > Chordata > Aves > Passeriformes > Pipridae > Pipra > Pipra filicauda. Next base: position 1,729,462 of record NW_024104432.1, read on the forward strand.
TTTCTATGGCACTTCTGGTTGATTGAAATCATTCTGAAACTGTATACTTAAAGCATGGCTGCCCAGTTCAGATTATTTACATTTGCTAAAAAGGAGAAGGTAAAATTTTTAAAGTCGCACAAGGGACATACCTCTCAATCCCACTTTCTCTGCTTAAACACAATCTCTTTCTGAAGGTTGAACCAAACTTTGCTGAGTGATTCTGAGGTTCTGAGTGCCTAAATAAGTTTTGGAAATGTGGATTATAAATCCGTATCATTTATGTTTCTTTGAAGTGTTGTTCATGATGATGTATGAAAGCAAATTCTAAGTACCAACCAGCAGCAAAGGTACATTTTTTTAGTGCTAACCTAGATGATGAAATGTGGATTTTTTCTAATCTATGCAGTTTTTTACACCTTTTTTCAAAGTGATGCTCCCAGATGAGTTGCTGTGAGTATATGAATGTTCTGATCTTCAGTGGGGATGAGGCTTGTTACCGACCTTTATAATGTTCTGAGGGATTGTAAGGGAGAAAGCACTGTTAAGCCAATTCTATCCAATTTGACTCATCCACTGAGGGAGTGTCAGGTGATTCTAAGATTTACTTTCTTATTACATCTCCAAATTAATCCTATGTACCTGTCAGTGTTTAAGTGTGTAAGCATTCCTCTCTGGAAACTTCTTGTAGGTCCTGCAAGTGTATAGGGAAGAATCTTACAGAGAGAAAGTGTCTGAAGAAAGCAAAGTATGTGTGTAGAAGAGAGAAGCTGTATATAGAAGTGCAGTTGATGTTAGCTTTCATCTATTTGGAAGCTGGATGACCCAGAGATTATTCATACATAGTACAAGAAAGTACTGTACATAATACCATGAACTCTCAAGGCATAAAGATGAATTTTAGAGTCCATAATCATTAGATTTTTAGTGGAATTGCGTAAGAAATGAACAATTTTTTTTAGGGTTTGTTGTTTGTTTGTTTGGTTTGGTTTGGTTTGTTTTTTTTTAATAATAGTTGAATTTCTAGTTGCATACTAAAATTGTGGCAGAAAAAGAAAACCTAAGAAGTTTAAATGCAAAGAGTCTCCTGTTTTTTTGTATTATTTGACTTTTCTAGAGGTAGGACTAAGAATTCCTTTGTGAGTTTCACCACTGAATGCAAAACTAGATGTGAAATAGAAACAAAGAACCATCTCTCCAAATCATCATGTTATTTACTGCTTGATTCCTTCTTGGAATAGTGGCAGTTAGCAAACTACTTAAGGAATCCATTGCTATGAGGAATGGATATCTGTTTTTTTTTTAACATTGAAATGATCATTCTTCCTCACCATTTTTTCCACCCTGAAAGAGTATATAGGTTGGTCTCTGCAATCGCTGGATAAAGAACAGGAGAGCAGAGGGCAAGGTGGTGGCTGAACATTCTCCCACTATGATCATATTTACTAAAGCTTCTATCTGACCTGCCCTAAATTGTGTTAGTGTTGTTATGCACTTGGGGTAGCCAGATTCTCAGACAGGATCTTGTGTCAGGCTCTGAAACAGACAAGTGGAAAGATCCAGGGCTGCCACTCTGCTATACTGCTCCCATATTTCTCTCTTCTGTTTGCAAGTGCCATTCTGATCCTTAGGCATCTGTGGTGATTTTCACCACAATCATGGTTATGGAGGCTGTGGGAAACTTCTTGGGAAGAATCAATAATATGCAGTCCTCTGCAGTGTGAACTGTCACTCTCTAGAGAAGAGGGATTAGAAATAGTATTGTCCTCAAGAGCTGAGAAAACTTGCAGATAAACAGTTTCTATAATTACCAGGAAAACAAAACAGAGAGTCAGGGTTGTGCAGCAGGTTGTCCCATCTCATACACACTGATATGATAATGAAATCCAAACCCTGTGGAATTGCAGGCACATTATTCTCCCTTGCTTTGAAGGTCAGCTAAGAAGCTAATTTCTCAAACGGGCTCATAGCTCTGAGAAAACGTAACGCTATTCATTTCTTCCGACAAATTGCAGTTGTCAGAGAAACTGGATTAGTAGCTCATGGAGCCAAAAATAGACACTATGGGTTTGCCAGAGAAGGATTAATTCAGTAACAAAGGTGAAGGTACATCAAAATATCGTAACATCTGGAGAAAAAGCAGCAAAAAATGCTCAACTGAAAGCAAGTTACCCATAAAATTACGTTAAAAATAGTCTGAATCACAAAGCAGAGAACAGCAGTATTTAGTCTTCATTCTGTTTTATTCACCTTCTAGATCCACCTTGCAGTTTCTGCTTTATCAGCTGAATCAGTTTGGCCACAGACCTTTCAAAGTCATGTACTTCAAGAAAGTCATGTTAAAGCCATTATTTGAATACTGGAGAAGAAGAGTATTTGGCTTGACATTTCTATCTTCTTTGCAGGAGGGAGGGGGACATAATTTACTGCTAAATGTATTCAACTGAAAAATAAAAACTAAAATCCCCATACCCAAATCTAATAACAGAGCTACAGAGAAAGCAAGTTTCTAAACCTCAGCATCTTTACTAAAAAGTGGGTAATTATTTTCTATTGCCTCAAACATTTGCATTTTAAAGAATTCTCTTTTGTGCCATGATTTTGAAAATTCATATTGCTATATTGCTACTTGCTTGGATTTAACAAACTAAACAAAACAAACCAGTTCTTCATTCTTCTTCAGTTACTTCTTTTCCATAGCAGAACAATTCCACAATTCTGCATATGACCCTGAAGGTGCAGCAGTGCACTGCAGATAGGGAACCTCAGCCTGTCTGGTGAAGATGAGAAGTTCTTCAAGGTATAGGTTGGGTCTCAGCTGAAGACAGGGCTGGTACTAGTTTCATACAGTTTCTACTATGACTTAAGTAATTCTTTTTACTTATGTATTCAGAAGCTCAGGAATAATCTTCACCACTTTCTTTAGAAATTCTTTCTGTAGCATGTGTCTTTTCTGCACACCTGTTATAAAACCTCTGCATTTCAGATCTGAGGCATTGACAAGTGTAGGGTATAAATAATAATGTATGTCAGCAAATCAAATATCTGTGAAAAATATTTGCAAAGTATTTATGCTCATTCTCTTTTAGATTTCTTATAAGCTAGAGTCCTTTTTGCAAATTCTGTTGTTGCAGAAGCCTTTGGTCATCATTGTAAGAGAGGTCAAGACTAATCTTGGTTTTGGGATTTAATTAGCATCAATGCCATTTATCTGGCATTCACTGTGTACCATTATTATCGTGGCATTAAGGTTCAGTGGTGAAACAGAAATGTCAGGATAAGCAGCACCAGCAGTTATCTGCATTGCACATCCTACGCATTATGTACACATTCCATGGCATACTTTTTATTTTATAGAACATGATATGACTGCTTAAGTATGTAGAAAAATAGTTAGGAATAAATAATACAAAATATATGGACATTCCCTGATAGCTGTCTTGAGATATGGATATGTTATCATCTACCCTTGGGATTGCTCTGAACAAGTCATGTATCTTTGGCATCTATTCTATCTTCAGTGAAAGGCATTGCCATCATCATCCCTTTAGTTGTTAAATTTCAATTACTTTAGAGCCCAGAGATTAATGACACTGGTATTTTTCAGCCATGTATTTTAAGAGAATAGTAACTGTTTGGGTTAATATTTTAAGAGAATAGTAACTGTGGTGGGCTCCACTTCTAGGACTGACTTCGCATTCCTTCTTGATTTGATGTTAATCTTTCCCAGTTTACTAAAATTCTGCTAAAGTTCTTCTTTGCAGAATCCCATGGTGCTTTGAAGAGGCTATGTGTATTCTGTTTGTGTAATTACTGGTGTAACATATAAATATTAAGGCATTTTCAGATCACCATTCTGGAGAGTCCAACCCATGTTTCACAGCCACATATAATTCCCTAATTCTTTTTGCCACATTGCTCTGCCTCTGTGGCCAACTTTAAAGAAGGAACTGAATATTACTAAAAATTATCTAGTGGTTCATATTTATATATTTCAGTGGGATAAATTCATGATAAGGAGAAACTTTTGCAAAACAAGCTAGTGTTATTGGCATGAACTTCAGAGCCTAGGCTCATAAAGTCATAGTTCAGTCTCTCTCCAAAACCTTTGAGAGCAAATTGAACTTTGCATGCAATATCTCGCCTAGAAGAACTGATAACAAATTTCCAGTTGTCTGTCACTGTGATCCTGGCTCTCCCATCTAATCAGGAGTCATGAAATTCATGAAACCAAAAATGGAAAATCTCATACTTCTGATACTTGTTTAAACACTTTTTCCAGGAGTCATCTGTAATTCTGAAATTGGTGATTTAACTGGCAATTCATTCAGGCTCATCTTCATTTCCTCTACAGGTAATGCTAGAGAACAATTAACTTTGATGCCTTAGAGTTGTATCTTTCAACTTTTCCCTTTAATTTCAGTGTTGCCAAAGTAATATCTGAGGGCTCATTCATGCCTAAGGTGGTCAAAAACATCTTTAATAACAGAGACAGACATGTGAAGATAGCCTGGATAATTGTAGGAAGATGGATGTTCACCTGAGTTCACGATGCTCCGTTTTAGGAGTGGGAATTTTAGGAAGAGCTATGAGCTGCACATTGTCTTGTTTCAAACTTCCCTGTTTTGGAAGCTGGATAAAAATATTTGGTCCTCCTAAAATGTGAGTGACCACCTCAAAGTCTGCACTCCTGTGGAATGCCAAATCTCCCCTCAGTGCGAATGCTTTTTGTGTAATTCCGTAATACTGGTTTAGTGTTGTCTTATAAAGCTTCTCTGAAGAGACGTACAAGCATTCTGCACTAACAAGATTACAACCTTGCGCTATCAACAATGGATGCTTAGCATTAAAATAATCTTGGATGCCATTAAAGACTACTAAAGCTCTATCAAGGTTTAGAGCACTGTGATGTTTGTGAACCGAAGCTGTTTGTATAAAATTTCTTACAGATAAAAGATAATCTAATTAATGACGCTATTTACATTTTAGTAATACACAGAGGAAATAAGCTGGTGTCTCTAGACATTTCTGCCAACTTAGGGGCTAAGAGATTAATTTTAGTACTCTGTAAATCTGAACATTATTTTAAAACATCAGCCTGCAATCTACTGGGAAGGGATGTGGCAGGTTAGATGTTTTTAGGTATTGCTGTGAGATGGCATGAACAGAAAAGGTCAGAAAGCATACAAGCCAAGATCTTCCCGCACTGAAACCAAGGGAGTAATTGCAAAATTGAATCTGGTTACTTGTCCTGTAACTAGCTGTTCTGCTAAGGAATCCACCTGTCAATGGAAGCAGAGTCCATACAAACTATCACATGCTGCATTTCAGTTTTTTTACTGGGCGTCGTTTGGCAGACTTAATGGTCTGGAAGTTCCAGTAAGTACCTCTGGTTGAAAGTTGCTATTTCAGTTATTATTGCTTCCCCAAAGCAACCAAAGACTTACTTACTTGAAAAAAACCAAACAAAAACCAATGAAGTTTGGTTCTGTCATTTGTGTCTTTAACTGTGAGCAGTTGAAGTGCATGATATATGTACCAACCAGGCCTGTAATGTGTCATTGAGCAGGTTATTCAAGGCCACAGCAGCAGTATAACACATCCGAATTCAGTATTAATCCCTCCGTGGTAATATGAGTCTATGTAAAAAATTGATGTGCCATATGTGTAGGCCATGGGAAATTTGTGTGTGCAGTGAACTATATATGGTCTTAAGAGCTTTAACATTTGTACTGCTCTTCCTATAACAATGTGTGTCTTGATAGCTGTGACCTTACAGGCTTCTGGAAAAAATGTAATCTAAAGTTTATTCTTCTTGTTTTAAAATCACTGCTTTGTGAGTAACTGTTTACACAGACCTGCATACAGCAAGGAGTCTTTCTTCATGTGTTGCTGGGAAATAGAAAAGCAGATGCTATTTGTATATCTTGCAGGCTTACAGAGATCAGTGAACGCCTTTCCTGAATCTCCTCCTGATAAACCACTTCTTTTTTCTAGGAAATGCAAACAGTGCCAATAGTCTGGGCCTTCCTTAGAAGAAACTAATAATTTGTTAAACGACCTTGTTCTGTTCTGCTTCTATTGATACTTCTTAATTTTATCTTTTTGCCTCCTTTTGAGTAGACTTTGGTGATATGATTCTTCCAAAGTGTAGCTGAGGACAAACAGTTTGCCTTTTTTTACCCTTCCTTTTTCAAAGCCACCGAGGGCTTCAAACAAGAAGAAAGAACTTTACAAAACTCATGCAGGTATGTTGTTAGCAGATAGCAGAAGGATAAAACGGCCTTCTAAGAGTACTCCAGATTATCTTTTAACAGCATGCCTGCACTATGTTGTGACTTGTCATCTTGCTTTCATAGTGTGCCCTACTATAATGGTGTTTGTTACAATGAGGTCCTTTTAGTTTGTTCTAAAAGATTTTACTTGTTTGTCACCATATTAGAAACACAATGTGCACTCTATAAGAAAAGCAATATACAATATACTCTCATCTATTTCAATGCTTCTAGTTTTAGGCTAGTATTCATATAAATGTTTATAATCAAAATACAGGTTTTCTTGTTCTTCACAGGACCAAGCAAAATTTTACCTTGTCTAAATATGAACAGTTATCTAAATATGAACAATAACACTCTTTTTTCATGCTTCTAGTTAACTTGTGGTGGGCTCCATCCTACTGATTCCCCGTTAATGCATTTGAAATGGAGAAGTAATGAGCTATTTCAGTGCATGACCTTTACACAGTACCTGATTCATAAAGAAATAGATCCAATATTTCATTTATGAGTTACTAGTGATCAGCAAAACAACAAAAACCCTTTGAAGTTCAGCTGAGTAAGTTCTGGAACTCTTGCATTGCTTATTCAGTTTCGCAGTTTCTTGAGTCATTAAAATGGATATGTTTGATGAAACCTTTGCCACAGACACTGGTACCAGTCTTCATAAAAAACTGTTCTAATTTCTGTTTCCCATTTTATGTGGAAGTGTGCTGTAATGGAGCAATTATCTGGATTAAAAAAAGAACCATACAAGGTTTCTTCAAGACAGTTCTCACTTTATTTGACCTTGTCCTCTGGTAGGTAGCTCACTTTAATTATTTTTTGTCGTATTAGTAACACAATATCCATAAAAATGTTCTCCAGAGAAACTCCACTGAAGAACATTTTTTTCCTAATTGTGACCAGAATACCTCTATTTCAGAGCTAAGTCACTGAAGAGGTGATCAAAGAAGGCAGAATATTAAGACAAATCGAGAAATTTTACACACAAAAAATGTGTGTGTGTGGTTATAAAAGTGCTACAACAGGGAAGTTATTGGTTTTTTTCTTCTTTAACATTTGCTGATATACGTAAGAGCTGCTTATAAAATATTTATTTTGTCCCTCACAATCTTTCTTTTGAAGCCAAGACAGCTTCAAAGTAAAAAAAGTTACTTGATTACTTTGCATGAATTACTTAGTAAATGCAATCCAGACACCAAGTCCACCCAGATGCCAAGTCCATCCAGACTGATTTCAGTTGTCACAAAGGTAGCTAATTCACTGGAAGTCATTAGAGCTTGGTTTTGTAAGCACTGTAATAAGACAATATGAAGCGCTCCAGTTCAGTTACATCGCCAGCTGCCCAAAACACCACCCAGACTATTTATTATTTTTCTCTCCTTGCTTAAAAAGGCAAATAATTAGCTTAAGTTTGCATTATTCAGGTTCTCATATGTGAAGACTGCATCTGGTAGTATGTTGCAGTCTTGTTTTCCCATGACAGAGAAGATGGTTTATCTCCTTGGTGATACCTTTTTTTTTCTGTCTGGAATTTGTTGACATCTGTTCAACCATGTCAATAGCTTTGTTTGGGCTGCTCAATGCCTGGAAATCCTGGATAAAGGACCACATTAAACATGTGCAGAACAATCGTTTATATCAGGAGATAAGTTTTGTATGGATATTTTATGTTTACTGCTAGGGGCAGACCAACTTTTCAAGTGCACTGGGCTCACCTTATGCTGTAGAGCTGATGTGTATGGGCACAACACACCTTGACACATTGCTCAGCTAGTGCAGAACACGTGGTCATGCATTTCAGTGTGGCAAATCTCGAGGAAAAATTAAATTTGCAGCATTTGGAATTTCAGATGTTGGCAGGAGTACAGGATTTGTATTACCTACTGTTTCTTGTGTCATGAAAACTCTCTGAAATTATAAGAAAATAAGAATAAAAAAAAAAAAGAAACAAATTAAGTCAATTGTGAGGCAGAGCTCATTTATCAAATTTCGTGTTCCACATGTGGAACTAACACCATTCAAATACAGTAGTCAACGCTGATCATCCATCTCATAGGAGCTGCATTTCTGTTTACATAGATAAATTTTTTACTGAGTAGATATAATATAATACTGCCATGGGGCAGGAGGTGACAGTCCTTTTTAATAACCACTGTTTAAAAATTGGTTGCTGAAATGGTCAATACCCAAAAACCCTACTGCGACATGGCAAGTAGGGTTCTCTTTCCAGCAAGGTTTTGTGGTAGGAACTTTGAATGTTATTGTGAATCAGGACTGATCAGTGGTGGTCCTAAGCCTTCACAAATAAAGCAAATTATTGCATCACAGTCAAACTCCTGGTTAGTACTGCCATGCCAGAAACCCCGTGTTCTGAACAATTGCAGGCTTCCTACCTCCTGGTAATCCTTGCAAAACAAAATGATGTGACTCCTGTTTTACAGAATAGGAGTCCTTGTTTGGGCTAAAAGTCTGCAAAGAGCTCTGCAACCGTATCCTACACTCCTTGCTGTGCAAAACCATCATTGGCCTGATTTTGCAAGAGTTACCTTTGCTGGGTAACACACAGTCTGTAAACAGAACCATAGTCCAGTACGTTAATGTGTAGCTCTTTCCATCTAGGGACAGGACAGTGCTTTTCCCTGACATGCATTTGGACTTAAAGGTTAGTTACATGGGCCATTTAGGCTGCAGTTCCACGTGTGCTCAGGTGAACAGTGAACAAAGGACCAGGGGCCTCATGCCGGGCCTAGTGCAGATGCTGTGAGCCGGGGTGGGGCACTGCGGCCATACCTCATCGGGTGGTCATAGTGGGGACTCACACACCCAGTGTCTAATGCAGCATTCCAAATATCTAAGGATTTATTTTTCCATACATTCTACACACATGCCTATGTATGTTATGAATCAGGTCTGTGATCAATGTTTTGAACAGCTCGTTTGCTGCAGTTTCATGGGGTTATTATCTCTTTGGTTTGCAATGTAAATAATATTGTACATCTGCTACTTTATTATACAAATGCCATGTGAATTGCTTATTTTTAAAATGTTACTACTCTGTTATGGTTTATTTGCAATGCCATCTGACGGTATTGGTTTAATATACAATGTATCTGTATGGCATGAATTAAATTGCTTATATTTTGCAATGTCGAATATTTTATTTTTGTTTTTTAAAATGACTACATTTCATCCTATGCAGATCCATAAATGTTTCTTAAGTGGCTCATTATGTCTGAAAATATTGCTTCCTCTCCAGTAGTGCAGCCATAAAACTAGTATTTCTGATCAAAATCATCAGATATATCATCTAGCAATTTCAGATTAGAAATATATGTGCAAATATGTAAGCATTTATAGTTAATCAGAACATCTACTATATCTTCCTTGCTTTTCATGTAATGATACATTTTAGTTATTTTGTATACTTTTTATTTGTAATTATTTGTGACTCATACACAGTGTAAATAACATGTTTCATTATGCAAGATTTCTAGGTATTCAAGATTTAAAAAAGTCGAATTTGTATATGAAAAGAAATTGACAGTAGATTGGAATGACATAAAGTGGTGATGACTATGTTCTATTTATACTGTTCATTTCCAAATTGTCTGTTAAAGGAAAAACATTTATTTGTCCTTTAATGTTCAACCATTTATTTGCAGCATATTTACATCAATAAATCATGTAAAAGTCTATTAAAAGTCATAATGCATCATTGAAATTTTCTCTTTTTCTGTTGATGGCTTACCTATGGAGAGCAGAATTTAAAAATACTAAAACCAACTCAGGCGATACAGTCCAAAAAGTCAGTGAAGATATTTGTGGAAAAGAACTATTTGCTCCTAGATCTCAAACCTTTCCTTATAATCGAAATCCAAATTTATTTTTAAAAAACAAACCAGTAAAATGCATTACAAGAAAATGCTAGATGCTTAAAACACATTTCATGTATATCTCTTGATATGTAAGCTTTGGTTTTGATGGATGTTACCATGTAAAAACCTTACTGAAGTCTTTGTTCTTGACTGAACTTTCGGAATTTTGAGGCAGAGCTTCTTAAGAAATTTAACAGATTGTTGGAAAGAAAATATCTGGTTTGAGTAACTATGACAGCTGATTTCAGTGATTGCTCAGTTCTTGGTTCTGTAGAACAACAAAGCAAAACCAGATTTCAGTCCTGGAGAGCAGAGTGAGAAAACAGGTGATATTGCAGTGAAATCTCAGCACATTGCTACCAACACAAGAACAAGGGAAGTTGGCATGCTGTAGTGTCATCAGCTGTACAAATGCTGCTTGCATTTCCCACTCTTTCATTCCTTCTTCATCTTTTCTGTATCCCCAACTGAGAAAATGACCCATTTTGCTCTGCTCTTTTTTTTATAGAAGACCATTAACTAGAATTGGTTGCAATATTTTTCAGTGGAATATGCTACTGGGAGAAAATGGAATTTCAATTAATTCAAAATCATGGTAGGGGGTTGATTTTGACATTTTTGTACCAAGTGTGCTTGACTTTCATGTGACTAAAGCTAAAGTTAAGGAAAGCCTAAGCTATCCTAGAATTTCAGGGATTTTTGCCCTTGCCACAGCTGATTTTAAGCCTGGTGAACATTTTCTAAGAAGGAGATGTATAATTTGCCTATTCCTGTCTTCAGTTATTCCAGAAAATTATTTGGAATTTTTAGATGTGAATTTGAATAAGTCTGGTATGTGGGAGTAAATTCTGGTCCACAATATATTTAAGAATACTGTGTGTCAACGAGGAAATTATGATAAAGACAGTTCTGAGTCTTCTTAGATGGGTGAGCTGCTCTTCTATTGACATAACAGTACATTTTGGGATCTCACTTTCTCCAGTAAATTTTGTTTATGTGACTGTATAAATATAAAGAGCGTAAGGAATGTAAAGAATGCCTTCAGCTTAATGCCCATATACAGTCCAGATAATTCCAGCACAGAAGAATACAATAGGAATAAAAAATTTTGCAGGCAAGTACAACAATTATGAAACCTCAGAATTGCTCAGGTTTGAAAAGACATGACTATGATAAAAGATCTCTAAATGCTATAGTAAAAGGGGATAGAAAATTATTAATCTGTGTTTCTCACAATGGCAGAATTAGAGGGATTTTGATGAGGTTACAGGCAGCAGAATAAAAACAAGTAATGCAAAGGAAAGTACTTTTTTTTTTTATAACTTGTGTAATCAATTGTGGCTCTCAGTGCCATTCAAGAGACTAAAATAGGAACAATTAGAAAAGCTGATGGAGGGTAGCTTCATCAGCTGGTTGGAAACATGTTGAACCGCATGCTATTGTCAGCTCAGGATGCCACTAATCCTTTGTTGCAGGAATCTGGGAGAGTGTCCCAGCCTGGGGTCTTGTAATACTTTTTAATCCTCTCTTTCCTCATAGCATTCCTATGGATATTGTTGCAGAAAAGTTACTGGGTAGATGGACGTTTCAAGAAAAAGTCTGGGTTTATATTTTTATCTGGGAGACGTTGGAAGAAGAGAGTCCAGGATGATCTGCAGGCTGGGGGAAGAATGAGAGGAAAAGAATTTGAATGTCAGACCAGCATCAGGGGGAGATAATGTAATGCATGGGAAACGTGCTGTTCATATACAGTCTGGACATCAGAGTTGGTCTGGGGGGAAAGAGGTGGGCTGTCTTCTGGTAGCAAACATGCAAGGTAAGGATTATAGACTGAAAAGGATATTGCCTGGAACAGGAAAAACCGCCTGGTAATTCCTCATTAGGGGACAAATCAAAAAGGAAGATTTCTGCTGAAATGTCTCAGCCCAAACAAGTTTCATGTGAACTTTCACAGCACTTTCCCTATTACTAGGAAAAAGAAAAGAATACGTGGACCAAGGAAAGAAAAGAAGACCCAACAGTACGCCAAGATCATGTTACAAGAAAGACTTGGAGATCTTTCATCATCTTGATGGGAAAAACACTCCACTGCGTGTTGACTCTACCTGAATACCAGGAACATAGGCATTGTGGGAGGTAGTCTGAGACATTGTCAATAAGAACTTTAAGCAAAAAGGATTGTTAAGTTTTCTTACGTGTAATATTCCTCCTTGAGTTCAGTACAGAGACAAATAGATTATAGTACTGAATAAAGAAGCTATTCCTGTAGGTCTACATGCTATATGTATGAGCAGACCACATACTTTAATTCTGTTCTACTAACCTCCTAAGATGTAGGCATGTATGAGATGCACAGGCTAAGTGGAACAGAAACTGAAGTTGAGGACCAATTTGATTCAGTATTTTCATTAAATACCTTAGTGCAGAGGAAAAAATATACCTGTTATGGCATAAAAGAGGGAGTTATCGACACAACAAGAACCAAATGAAGTAAGGGAAGAAAGGAGCAGCCTTCAGACTACATAAAATAGAAGCAGGATGAAAGGATAAGTAATGTCTGCCAGGATTAATTGCAGTTATTCCTCTAATAACTGAAAACTCATAATTTAGAAATTACAGTAGAAGAAAAAGAGACAGATGGGTATTGACCAAGAAGTATATGATTATACTCACTAATGTCATCTGAAAAAACCAAATATAACCATGAGGGAACTGTTTCTGATAGGTACAGAGAAATATCAATGTCATTGCATAAGGTACTTAGGGGATCATGTCTGGAATATTGTATGTAACTCTAATTACTTGCATGCAGAAAATTACTGCATTCTTGTGACTGACAGAAAGGTAAAGCCTAAGGAAAGTATAATTATTTAATTAACCTGTTTCCTTTCCAGTGGACTATGTGTCTTTTAAAGACCATACACATAAAACATTGTAAATGTTCCTAATATAAAAGTGTGTCTTTAGATAGAGAATATAGCACCATCAAAAATGTTCAAAGTGCTGAGCAGGTTAAGGAGGCACAAAGTGATGCAGCTTAATACAGCCAAGAGATAGAGGAGGCTGAGTTACCAACTGGTGTATCTCTTGACAGATCCAAGTTGCGGTCTTTAGTTTTTCCTGTTTTATGTGGGGCTAGAATGAACAGGTGAAGGATCTTCAGCCATTGCCTGTACTCCTAATTTTTCTTAAAAATGTGGGAAAGGAAGTTAAACATGCATTTTTCTGCAAGGCATATTGGTTCAGCTTCCTAAACACAGACTTCTTCTGCCTTTGAGGTGCCCTAGTTCACCTTGTTTTGCCTCTAGCTCCTACATGACCAAAGAGCTTCTGTAGACCCTGGACCATGTTCACCAATGCCACATTGATCTCTTAGATGCCATAAAACAGCACTGTATTCAGGCAGCTGAATTAATTAAATGATACTGAGTTGATAATTGATTTCACAGATAAAAATATCACACTGTTGGAAGGAAAAACTAGCTAAGCAGATTAGGATCACAGGGCCTTCTTCTATCAGTGTATATGATTTCTTTTACTAGCATACATTCACAAATGATAAAATAAAGTTTTGCATATATTCCAGATATATATTAATAGAAGTTTCGATAATAAACTTAACGTGGTGATATAATGATTTGAATAGTTTTATGAGCAAGTAAAGCAGAACTATGATTTGATTTATTTAATTTGTACTTTAAAATATCTCTTTATTTCCATGGAAATAGACATAGTATTGTATAGTTTGCGTTTTTCCTACCATCTAGTGATTTCTACAAATACTTGTCCCTTGCTCTGGCTGCTAATTCTTGTATAATATGCCTTATTGCAAATACTTTCAGAAAAATCAATATAATCCTACAGTGCACAAATCCAGATAGACTGCTTGTCCTATGGTGGCACTGAAAGAACAAATCCTGTTTTTATTTCAATTGTCTGTCTAGAGCTGAGAGTTTATCACACTTTGTGGTGGTATGGGAAGCCGAATGCAATGCTCTTCAGCCAAAACTGCTCTTGATTGTTTTACTGCCAATCTACAATTCCCTGTCACAAAGTTCTGTGATTGGCAGGATGCGGCTGCTCAGCTCTGAGTTTCATAAACCTTAGATGGTCCCTCCACAGCAACAGCGGTCTCGCGATGTGTCAGGTAAGACACAGACCTTTTGTCACACACCTGAGTTGTTATAGGGCAGGTCATACAGGTTGTTATTGATATCATTTCCTTGTTCCAATACACCCATAAATACTTCTTCCCAGTTTTAGGACTGAATGTTGCATATTTCTTTCTTTCTTTACTTTTTCTTTCCCTTCTGGGTATGATGCCTTAGAGTTTTTGATTTTTTAATTTTTACAGACTTTAGAAGTAGTTATGTAGTGAATGTAGATTTTAAATGTAGCTGTATTATGTTTCTCACGATGTTATATATTTTACCAGTATTTTCCAGTAGAAGTAACAGCAGTAGCCTAATGTTTGCATATACCAAACCCCTTCCCATATCAATCCCTCAAAAGTCTGTTAGCTGTTTAGTCTTCTCAATGTGAAATTGCAGAAAGCACCTTAACGGCTGCACCCCAGGGAATGTAAACATGGGCACAACAACCTTCAAGCCTGGAACTTTGGAGGGCCTCCAAGGACTCAACATGAGGAGAGGAGGATGAAGATGATGAAAGAGGGGTCCCAAACTCCCCCAGACTCAATTCCTGAAGGGGTGTGCCGAGGGGCAGAATGGGGCAGAACCGGGGGGTGGACGAGCAGGGATTGGATGGACATCATTATAAAATTGTAGCACGTGGGTTGGAAGGCACATGCGATGGTTTGTATTCCCGGGGCCTGGAGGCTCATTGAAGCTTCTGCTTTCTTATCTCTTATCTCCTACCTAATTTGACCTGGAGTCTCGGTCTTTTAGGCAACAGGTACCTGCCTGGGGAAATGCTAACCCGGATATAACAAAGTGCTTAGCTTCATTTCTCACCTCTTTTTCGTGAGTGTTATATGTATTTGCAGTTTCTGACTAGTCCAGAAGCATTAAAAAAATCCTGAATGCACTGGGAAAATATTCTTCATGAGAGGAAGCTGAGGTGCAGGCACTGATTTCTTCTCTCTGATGACCAGTGACAGGACCTAAGAGAATGGCATGAAGCTGTGTCAGGGGAGGTTTAGGTTAGACATTAGGAACAGGTTCTTCATCCAGAGGGTGGCTGGGCACTGAAACAGTCACAGCACCAAGCCTGACAGAGTTCAAGAAGTTCTTGGACAATGTTCTCAGGTTCATGGTGTGACTCTTGGGGTTGTCCTGTGCAGAGTCAGGAGCTGGACTCAGTGTTTCTTGTGGGTCCCTCCCAGCTCAGCGTATTCTATGATTCTACAACAATAGAAACACGGTATCTGAGGCAAGAGTGCCTAGTTTGGATTGAGAGCCACATCTTCCTCTCACATATCTGGAAATCTCATATACCTGGAAATTAAACACAGCAGAGAGGAAATAGACCAGGAGTGTGTGGAAGATAGATAACTTCCTGACATGCATGAAATCAGGCTTAAGCTAGAAATGCTTTCAGCTTGAGCTGAAAGTGAAATGAGTACAAATCCAAGCTAGAATCTAGAACTGACCTGAAAGTGAAATTTGTAAAATCCATCTGAAAGTGAAATCCATCTGAAATAGCAGTCTAACAAAAAAATGGAAGATGGAGGGAAGTACAGTATAAGCTAGACTGAGTAGCACTTTCTAAGAGCAAAAGAAGAAAAGAGATGCTGCTGTTACCTGTAGAGGATTTTTCAGAAAGTTGTTATCAGGAGATGCTGAACTTCTGTTTAAATCATGAAATAGCAATATTGTAGCCCATTATATAAATCTGCTGCTGAAATCCCATCAATAGCAGTAATAATCTTGAACTCCAGGAGAAGCGGGAGTTTAAAATTAGCTTGAACATTGAAGAGTGTAGTTTATAAGGGGAAAAGAATAATCTCTTGATATCTGTACTGGCATCCAAGGGAGGAATACAATTTTTTCTACCACTAAAGAGAAAATTATTGGTAGAAAAAGGAAGGCTTGTTCTTTGCTTTAGGCTCGGATTTATTTTATATTAGAATCAAGGAAAATTCTTGTCTGTCTCAGAAAAAGCTATGAATTTCTCCAATACTCTGGAAAATCAAGACCTAATCCATTTTAATTGTATATAGCAGATTATTACCTCCAGGAAGTGTAATATAGATTACTACTTGGCTGAGTATTTGCTGCATGCTCCAGGTGAAAAGGAGCTTGTGTAAATGTCAGTGGCATAACTGATCTGTGACATTGGAAGTGTCTGGTAATTCAATATTTTCTTAATTACATTTTCTTGTGGCAATTATATACTAGTCAGAGAAGGATGGTGTATTTAGTTTGAGCATAATTTATAAAAGCTTAACTAGTTCATCGGTAAATTCACTGTCTGCAAATTGTTAAATAAAACCCCGCTAGAGGTTTTCCCATACTACTCATCTACCTGGGACATGCCTGGTGGAGACTGTGTAGTGGGCTTTGGGCAAACCCACACATCACCATGCTGAAGTGTTACTGTCACAAGGACCCAGAGGGATTGTGGCATTAGTGTTCACCATTCCTGTACAGCACCCAGCAGGTAGAACCAGGAGGAGGGTGCAAGGGTAAGTGCTGTTTTACACAGTGCTGTCTCTCTTTCCTGGCTGCTGGAGTATATCTCTGTCCTAACAACTGTTCATCATCACACATCACATCAAAGTGGTTGTGAGTTAACGAATTCAGGCAGCTCAGCTCGCTGCCCATCTCACTGCCCCATGAGAACTTCTCTGCCTTAATCATAGCTCATTTTCTTCTCTTATGTAAATAATTAATGCCATGAAAATACATTCCTTCTTTAATCTGTGCGCTGCAATTTCCAATGTCACTCTGAACAGTTAGGAACTTAATTCCTTAATTATGCTCCAGTGTAGTCAATTTTGAAAAATGTGGGATCTCAGGAATGAATAGATGAGTGAAATGACTCACTGCTTGCACTTTAGGCATGCTGAGACTTCCTCCTCCCTCCCTGGACACCTCATTAGATGGTGTGGTGTTAATGGAAGAAGTGGACCTAAAGAAAATGGTCTTAGAAGGACGAATGTAGTGGAGAAATGTGATAAGAAGCAAAAAAATTAAGTAAAGGCTAGGAAAACAAAATAGTTGGGGAAATAAAAAAGAGGAGAGAAGGCTCTAATTACCCAAAGTTAAAGTATACAGAACTATTCAGAACTATTTTAATAGAACTTACTGAAGAGGCTAAGAAAGCAAGCAGGTTACAAGAAGTACAGACAGTAATTGAGGAAAAGCCTGTTCTGCATAAAGACTATTCCATAGTCACATCAGACTGAGGAAAAGTATCGGGGAGGATGACATAAATACAGGGAACACTGTCCTCCTGGTGTGAGGAAAAGTGCTTTTATCTTTTGTACAGATTCATTATTTTTTAGTGCAGCTTCATTTGCCATTTCACACAGAAAAATGCTGTTCATAATTTAGCTTTTCTTTTCTGTGCATGGTCCTGATTTGGTTGAGCTGAATTTTCTTCAAATTTCTCTGTAGCAACTTCCACTGAATATATACATTATTTATATTATTATTTCAATGTTTGCTTCCTGATTATTTACTGAGCATGACTCATGACTTCTTTTTTTTTTCAGTTTTACATGTTTGTTGACCATTTCTGCTACAAAGGCTGTTTACCGTTGATAATTCATTTTCACAGTGGTGAAAATATAAAGATTCATTTATTGGCATACCCGGAAACTGAAAAAAAGAGATTCAGGGGAAGTACTTGGGTGAAGTGAAAAAAGAACTAGAGAATAAGGTTCAAACATATATGGCTTCAGACAGTGAAAAATATAAGCATAATATGCCAGGATCTCGCATGGATAATAGAGCAATGAGGAGCAAACCACATCAGTATGTCAAGAGAAAACAAGAACAACACAATTCTCATCACAACTGGCTGCTTTCAAAATGGAATTTCAAGTTAGGAGGTGCCAAGGGGGCAATCAGTTTAAAGACTTTGCCTGTGATCTGTAGAATTTAATACACCACTTTATCAAGTTTTGTCCAACGAGCTGATTTGCCTAAATGATTTGGCAAATTATCTTAAGCAAAATAAGGTCTAGAGTATGAATTCACTTGCTAGCATCTGCCAAGAAGTGTTAGTGCCTTGGGAACAGACTTATTTTTCCCTCTGGCTTTGCCTGCAGACCAGTATGGAATTTATCTACTATGGAACCATATCTGGCTCTTTGCAATTCCTTACCCTGCCTGTTCACTGCCCACTCATTGCCAGGAGGCAGAGCAGCAGCCTTGGCAGGTGGGTGGCTGCAGCAGCAGGTGATGTGAACACAGCCCAAAGACAGCACATGCTTTGACATCTTCTTTGATTCTTGCCCCAAAAGAATCCATATCACTTAGTCGATCTTCATAATTCTGTACATAAATCCTTCTCTAATAGTTTATCATCAAGACCATATTTCTTTTCTCAGTAGCAAAGGCCTTACAGAAAGAAAACTAGGTTTGGCTTAAAGCCACTAGCATGGACCTCTGCAGGTTCCAGTTCATTATTCTAGAAAGCACCTGCGTAAACACAATAATCCAAAGCCTGTAGTACAGCTGGATAATTTCCGCATTATCTTAACTGTAAGATGACACTGGATCATTGAAAAAAACCCCAAAACAACAGAACAACCGCAAAGAAATGCAATCATTCTGTGATCTCAAGACAGCGTGCAGAACTCAGGTCTATCAGCTATTAAAATTGGAACATTTAATTGTCCTTCCCTGTGGGACCACAGCAAACCCAGGCACATCTAGAAGCCCTGGTAGGGAAATGATGTTTCAGGCTTTTTATCGCAAAGAACTAAAATAATAAATAGTGGGATATTAAAACCATGTACCACACACTGTTACATTAGCAGGTTTAATAACTTTCCTCAGATACTTCTTTGTTGTAATTCGTAAAATGACCATGAGTACATTAGCAGTGTGGGTGACTACTGTGTTGGTGAGATACAGCTATTGCCAGGCGCATTTGCTGTCACCATGGGCTCACAGATAATAAACATAATTACCTCCATGGTACCAGCCAGTGCTTCTCCTCGCATAAATTATTTTGCAATAGCGTGACCCATCCTCATGTGGTGTGCTGTGCTGGTATTGTATGTCGTGATCCTACTTCAGCACAGTATTAGCTGCATTGTATCAAAGCCATGGAACTGTTGAACACAGGTCCTAGAAGATTTCAGCCATTCATTTAATTCCAAAGAAGGAAAGATTCATTTATTACCAGAGCTTCAAGACGGTCCTTGGGTTTTTGTCTTGATAATGTGCAATTTTTTTCCCTATACCCTGTTACATAGGCATGCTTATAGAATCTGATTTACACTTCTGTATTTACACATATATCTGATTTGCACTTCCACCCCCTCTCCTGGGACAGTCTAGACAGCTTTACAAATTGACAGACAGGAAAGTATCTCAAAGGCTGCACTTTTCTGTCCAAAGCTGCTTAGGTGTTTAACATCCTTTGACAATAGCCCTGAATCTGGGGCAATAAACTCAGTTCTTTGGGATGGCACCAATCCTTGGAGAAACAGTACTGCATCAAATATATTCAGCTGGAAATTGAAGAGCGTGGTCTTGCACACAATGCATAATATCAGCAAACTATTAGACATATGTTAGGTTAGTTGATCTCTGGGAGCACAGTTGCTTTTTGGATCATCCTTTCTTCCCTGATTCCTAGTATAACTTTCCTGCTTCAAACCCCTTGTCGCCTTCTAACCAACAGCAATAGCATTTTCCAGAGCTGAGATAGACAGATACACCCTATATTCAGTCTGAGGCAAAGCCCATTTCTAGCAACATAATCCTTATTTCTGTTAAGGGAAGGTAATGGCACATATCTGACTTTGTATCTCTGTAATGTTAAATCTTCAGAGAGATTACAGGGCTGCCTTGATCATTCTCTGTTAGTGAGTGATCTGTCTCCTTTCAATCTCTAGTCTGACAACTATCTACTTCCTATCAGCATCACTGGGTGTCCACTAGGACTTACTTGCCAGTGGCATGAAATAAAGAAAGCGTGTTTTCCATGTCTGGATGCTGGCTGCCTTCCTGAAGAACTGCTACCAGGATGCTTGGTAGGATCCAATAAGGAAGGTTTGTGTGTAACCCATGCTGTGCCTGACTGGGCACCACCTCTGTACAGTACCCAGACTCTACTGGAGGAAAGAGGCATCACACTCACCCTTGGAGGATCTATAAGAAGAGCCCTTTGCTTCAAACTCCTGATATTCATCAAGGACATGCTCACACTTTGTACTTCTCTAGTGAATTAAATTCTTTGTACTCTTCCTCTTATCTGTTGTGGGGGTTTATGTACTTGATTTTTGCTTTGTGAACCTTTTAACATTATTATTAAAAGCACAAGGCTTCTCAGCAGGCTGCAAAAGGGAAATCTCCACTAGCATAAACATCCCAGGAGCCCTCAGTTTGTCCTGTGAAATGACGGTCTGCACCTTTCTCCAGGTGGTATGCCTTTATTATTTAAATTGATAAGCAAAATTCTAGTTCTTCCAAAATTTTTGCAAGTGTGAAATTATGCCTGAACTAGAAAAAAGGAAACAAGGCAAATAAAAGTGGACGGGGAAGAAGTAGCATTTTACTATGCAGGGAAGTAAATTGCATTTTACCCTATCATTAAAACAGTGAAATATTTACTTGATTTTTCATTGCATCAGTAATTTAATAGATTCTGTCTAACAAAAGACTCAGATACCGATCTCAGTCCTTCCTTTAAAGTTCTGGTTACCAATTATATCTACCATGGCAAGAGTTACAGTATGTAACTTGTAAGTGTGATATAAAAATGAAACTGTAGCTTGCCCTGTAGTTGTAATGGTGATAGCAAGGATCTGCCTGTGTGCACACCCAGTGCACTTAGTCACTTTTTCCCTGGGGACTTGAGGAACTCCCCAGCACAGATGAGTCACAGGACTGGTTTGGTTCAGTGGACTAATGTGTGACGAAGTGCTCAGCTGAACTACTGGCTTCACTATGAAATGTCTGACCAATTTTGACAGCTGCTCTAAAGGGGCGCTGAACATCCCTGCAGACTCCCCCTGGGCAGCTGCTGCTGTGCACAGGCCAATGGGTAGACACTGCTGCTTTGCCTCTACCTGCTGCGTAACATCTGGGGTGTTGACTCCAGCCATCCCAAAGATGCCCTGAGGCCATTCATGCACATATCTGCAGAAGAATTGACCAGATCGTACAGATACAGGACACCTGTATGGTCAGTAGAAACTGCTTCTGCAGATGCAGGAATGATCACATAGGAAAGTATGTACTGAAGACAGGAAAACCTTCAGCACAGTTTAAGAAAATCAGTAATAATTCACCTTGCTTGTGTGGGTGTTATGAGTAGAACCATAGCCCAGCTGGACATGAAAAAAATCCCCATGAGTACAGTTTGGAGTGTCTCACTTGATCTAGCTGAGGACATTGCTGCCATAAACCCCCACAGAATCCCATCACCAATGAGACGGCAATTGTTCACCCTGTCTGAGAGATTCAATTTCCCTTCTGACTATTATCCTAGGTAGAGATCTCAATAAATCAGTTTATCTAAAAAATATTCTCTGTCAGTGTCTGCACCACTGTGGCAGAAGCCTTATCTTCACAGGTAGAAAACCAATGAAGTCTTTATGGTATAGACCTAAAAATAACTGGTATCTCTCAGAAATGTAATAATAATCTTAAAATAATTAATTTTAAAAGCATTAGTAAACAATAGTGGGTGCTTTACTTCCTCACAGATTGTTAAGCAATGCTGTGGAGTTTTACAGCAGAGACAGTTCCTTAGTAAGTCTATTAATGACATATTCTTTATAATTTCTTCTCCCATTAAACATCACAGTATCTTCTCATACACTCGGGGTGAAATTCATATGCTCAGCTCTCAGGAAACTGCTAGTCCTCTAAGATTTGTCACCCCTTCAGCTGAAGAAAGGATGGAGGCCTAACCATAGTGGATAAAATAAGTTTATATGAAAATAGTACCATATATATCAGCAGTTGTGCCATAGATATAAGTTGGGTTAGCTTGTTTCTGTATTAGTAGCAATAAAGGTTGGCATACTACACCAATGTCCTAGAACCTCACCAACTTGAACAATGCTAAGGGAAGAAATATATTGGATTTAAAGAAACACAATCATATAGGTTTTAATTTGGAATAAGAAGGAAATGAAAGAGAGAGAACTGGCACAGAATCAACTGTGAAAATTTTCCTATATGATATGTTTGCATAATTTTGATCTACAGACAGTCTTATCAATATGAAGAAGCTTTACAGGATTTTTCTGTAAAAAAATGGTTCATAAGAGCTGATAGTACTGTACTGACATTTCCTCTGCCGAGTGGGAGAACTGGAGACACATCTCTGTGTTAGTCCAGGTTATCTGCAACTGCTGTAGCGTTTATGAGGAATTTCAATGAACTTTGATGTCTTCAGGAAAAAAGATATTCAAAGCTTTTTGAAGATTTTCTTTAAAGTGATGAGTTTGCTGTCAGCTTTCTTCTGTTTCTCCCACAGTTTCTTGTGGCTTGGTGAGAAATACAAGGTCAGTTACCAAGTCAGCCTTATATTTACAGAGTCACCACTGCATTTCAGCTACCTCAGAGGCTTTCTCAATCAAAAAAGACAATTCCTGTAATATTGTGTTAAGACAAAATATTATTTATCCAAAGAGCATACACTACTTCCCCCAGCTCCTTTCCTGACTTAATCCAATGATTTCAAACAACTGTGGCTGATCAGTGTCCTTTAACTGTGATTTTTACCTACATGGGTCATATCTGGAGCAAAAATGCAGAGCATTCCTATGTTGGCTAAGTACCAAATACATAATTTTTCTCAAATAGTCCAAGGCAAATGGTTGGATGCCAATCAAGTTGGATGCAACTTTAAACAAACCAGTCTAGTAGAAGGTGTCCCTGCTCATAGCAGCATGGAACTAGATGATCTTTAAGATCCTACCCAACCCAAACCATTCTATAACTCTATGATTCTGTGAACAAGTCTGAATCACTGGTGCTGACTGTTGGCAACATAGTCAACTAAAATCTTTTAGTAATGGGCACCGGTTTTATTTCTGCTGTCACATTTTGGTGAGTTATAGTGATATTTCAGGAGATGAGATAAAATCTGAATTGTTAGGATTTAGGATCTAGGGATTCGTCTTGCCCTTCTTGTGCCTGCACACAGGTTTCCTCTTATTGCTCCCTGCCTAGCCTGCCATGCCCAGTTGTTTGGATACAGCACTCCACTTGAGGTCAATTCATCCAGTGAGAACCTGTCTGTGCCACAGGTGCAGCAGCACTGGGGAACATGGGAGGGATGTCAGGAAGAACTGATGGTGCCCTTCACCTATCCTGTTTTACTATTTGGGTGACACACTGTTACGACCCACCCCATAGAAAGGGGAGGGGGGTAACCCAGGTTTTTATCAGTAATTCCCTTGGGGTGGATTAGAGTGAAACGACACTGAATAATCGGTGTCTGAAAACATATATTAGTAAGGTTTATTTTAAAAATTTTGTATCAACAGGTATGCTAGCATTTTGGGTGTTGTCATATAACAATGTGACATAGAGATAACCTTTGGGGGGGGAGAAAATGCATAGGGGAGAGAAAGACAGGATAAGAGTAAGGGAGAGTAAGGAAAAAGAAAAGCTGAGAGTGGACAAAATGTATATAGTCACCGCCCATGGGGTCCAGCGATGACACTTGGTAGTTGCAGCTTCCATGTCTGTCAGTTGAAGTGGTGGCCTTGATCTGCTGGGGGTAAAGGAGGGAAACCCCCACACGCCAAGAAGTTATGAGTTATTATACACATGGTTAGTGTCATGGGCCACTAGGTTAGAAAACATGCTCTTAGGCACATAGTGGTATTCTTGTGGTGTCCTGCCCAGGGCCAGGAGTTGGACTTGATCCTTGTGGGTCCCTTCCAACTCAGGATATTCTATGATTTTGTGATTTGAGATGTGATAATGGGAGTCTTGGCTAGAGAGACCATGAAATAAATAGTAGAGCCGTGAAAGAGGTCCCTGATAGCTGGAAGAAGGCAAAAGGTCTCCTGTCTTCAACAAAAGGCAGTTCAGGGAACTACAGGGTGGTCAACCTCGCTTAGATAGCTGGGAAAATTATCAAGCAAGTCCTGTTTGAACATATTTCTGGGAACAAGGAAGAGAAGTTGGTGAATGAGAGTCACCTTCAGCACAGATATCCAAGGGTAAATTCGGCCTAACCAACATAAATTTTTCCATGATAATATTACTGGATTTTTGAACAATGTTCAAAAGAAGTTACTTACTTTGACTAAAGTAAGACTTTTGAAACTGTTTTTTACAGTATTCTTGTATTCCTCTTTGGACATTGCAGTGTGGGTGGGTGGACCAGCAGAGAGGTAAATGGTCTGAGTGGTCAGGCTTACCTGAAGCTACTAGTTGGTGCAACCTCTCTGCCTGGAGACTGGTTGCAGGTGGAGTGTCATAGGGTCTGTCCTAGGACTCCTCGGATTTAATATCTTTATCAATAACCTGAAGGATTAGATAGTGAACTCTCATCAAGTTTGCTGATGTCACCAGAGTGGGGGGACCAGACAATTTGCACACAGTCAGGGCTTCTATCCAGAAGGTCATGGACAGCCTGGAGGAACAGGCCAATGGGAATCTCATGAGATTCACCAAAGCCAAATGCCAGCCCTGCACCAGAGAAGGAAGAGTCCTCTTCAGTAATGCAGGTTGAGACTCACTGCTTGGGGAACAGCTCTGTGGGAAAGGCTCCCAGGAACGTGAGTGGGCAGCAAGCAGGACATGAGCCAGTAACAAGTCATAGAATCATTGAATGTCGAGCTTCAAGGGACCCCTGGAGGTCATCTGGTCCAACCCCTGTGAACAAGCAGGGCCACCTAGAGCCAACTGCCCTTGACCGTATACAGATGGCTTTTGAGTATCTCCAAGGCGGCTGATACACTTTGATAAGATTCCCCTGAGCCTCCTCGTCTTCAGGTTAAACATATCTGTCTCTCATAGACTTTTCCCATATGTCAGATGCTCCAGTTCCTTTATCTGGTCAGAGGCCCTTCAGTGGGCTCTCTCTGGTACACCCATGTCTTTCTTGTACTAAGAAGTCCAGTTCTACACATGTGGCCTTACCAGTGCTGAATAAAAGGGGAAGGATCACCTGCTTCCTGGCAATATATTTTTGGCTAATGCAGCCTTCTTTGCAGCAAGGACCAAATTCTGACTCGTGTCCACCAGAACCTACACTGCGGTTTCTGCAAAGCTGCTTTCCCCAGTGTGTACAGGGGCCATGTGATTGTTCCCTTCCAAGTGAAGGACTTTGTACTTCTCCTTTTTGAACTTTTTGAGGTTGTGCCGCCCATTTCTCCAGCCCGTTGAGGTCTCTCTCAAAGACAGCACAACCCTCCCAGATTTATGTCACCAAAAACTTGCTGGTGGTACATTCTGCCCCATCATTAATGAAGTTATTGAATCATCCTGTGATTCTTTGGTCTTCTAAGAACTATGGCTGACTGCTGCATGCCTGCTGTCTCCAAAGAACCCTTTTCTCATTCCTTCAATTACGAATTGTACTTTTTATATCCCTTTTACCATAATTTGATGTGGCACTGTTGTACCCATTTGGGTACTTCGACTTACATGTACTTGACAGAGCACTTGCTAAAATGGAGAGTGGTTAAGGGTGGGCTAAAACCTGCCTTTTGTCAACACAGAAAAGAACCGTGCCGTAATTTTTTTTTTCACTGTGAGGATATACATAGAAAGTTGTAGAGCTTGATGTTCATACATTTACCTGTGGGAGAGGAATGACTCATCTCTGGATTTTGAAAATGGAAGTGATGACTGAATTGTTTTTTGGAGACAGACCTTTACACCATCTGCAATGCTGTCATGTTACTGTGAACAGACCTAAAATGCAATCAGAACAACACTGTAAAATAGACTAATGTGAGAAATTCCATTGGCCATACTGTGCAAAACTTACTAATAACAGTTTACACGAAAAATAAAGAAGCCTGGTACTGAAACACTTCTACCTGTTCCTAGAAGCTAGAGACTGGGTTTAGCCCTGAAAACTGAGGCTTTATCTTCTTTCTGACATTCTTGCTGGCATTATTTCATGTAACCATTCATGTTTCATTAAACCTTGCAGAATACTTGACCTCAATTACACCTCTATCAATGTATTTGCTCAACACTCATCTGTTGTAGGAGATGGATTTTATCAGTTTTCATTCTGCTTTCGAGTCTCCTAGCATACCTCCTTGTTCTTGCATTGCGAGACAGAGGAAACAGAAATTTTTGATCTACCTTTTCCATCACATTCCTTTATTTAGTATAGTTATTTCTCATCTCCTCTCATTAATCTCCCTTCTAAAGGTAACAATTCTGCTCCTTTCAATCGCCCTTCAAGTATTTTTTCTGTGTTTTTAATAAGTATGCCCTTCTCTCAAGCCCTCTATAATTCTGTGCAATTTTTCTCAAAAAAATTGTGGCTAGTGTTGTGTAACTAGCAACACAATTGCATTAGTTTTGCAGTATTCTTACTCAGTGCATTTTTGTGTGCAGTCTAACATACCATTTGCTTTTTTCCAGCACTGTGATGCATTAATTAGAGTTTCTAGTGTTTTATCTATAATGATATGCAGTTTCCTTTCCTGAGGTGGTAAAGCCAACAGATTTCTAATTCAACTGTTGAAGGACAAGAAGTTTGGAGGGATTTTTTATACTTACCAACCTCAGATTCCACTTGTCTATGTATTGTCTGTCCTGTATTGTAAAGTTCTTTGTCCCATATTCATGTTCTGAATAGGCTAAATAACTTTATCAGGTTTCAGATTTTGTGGACATATTCTGTAGGTAAAATTCTGTCAGTTCTTTTGTATCATTCTTGTTTTGTGATAATAGTTTTTTTCTTGTACTTAGTGCGACTTCAGTTTTGGTCTTCTTGTGCTAGGGATGTCATATTCCTCCTAAAACAAGCAGACCTACCAACTTCTTTCATTTCCTATTTTCCACGGATTCACCCACAAATAATACAAATCACAGATGGAGAAAGGAATAAATGAAAGAAGTTAAATTAATTTCCAGCTTAGTTCCCTGCCTTTTCAGGTTATCATGTAGAAGATATTAATTCAGGAGCTGTCTACAAAAGCATCTGTCCTTCATTCTGTCTCCCATCCCAACACACAGAAAACCAGGTAAGTTTGTAAAGCTTTTTAAAATTTGGTATTTTACCTGTAGTGTTAATAAAAATTCTGAAAAACATTCATATGATGAGCAGCCCCATTCAAAGGCATTGCTAGCACACTGGGATATGATTTCAAAGTATATCTTACAAAACTATATATGTTTGTTTATTTTTTTTTTTTGATTGAGGACTGTCATTCACTATAGAAAAACCCAAGAACTCACCTGTTAGTTGTGGAGGCTCCATATACCTAATAACATATGAGAAGACTTACTGAAAATCTTCCTTTTCTTCCTTCTTCCATGTTCATAGATCAAAATACCCATGGAAGTAGAAATATATGGCAATATAGCAATATATTTTTCTTGATAATGGAACTAATTGCTGAAAATAGGACAATGGCATTAATTCAGCCTTCCTCTCAGACTGGCAAGCAGGACCTGATGAAAAAATATCATGCCACCATTTCCCACATTCAAGCTTGTGTGTATAGGGATAATGCCTAAAAGACAGAGTGCAGCACTATGCAGATCTCTCTGCATATCACTGCAGAACTTCAATCCAAACTCCAGACTGGGGTAATCTGGGTTCCCTTTGAACTAATACAGTGCATCTGAATCCGGCTGCAGCAAGCACTGTGGTGAGTTTTCTGGGAAGCATGATGTAGCTGGCTTTCAGAAAAAAACCTCCATGTACAGAAGGAGGCTTGGAGTACATGGAGAACCACAATGTTGTCCTGAAAATGTAGGCAATGTCAGGTGCAACTTAGGTCTTGCACTCAGTGCAAAAAAATTTCTCAAGCATTGTGTTCAACTGTTTATGACTTGTACAGCATGAGCCCATCAATATGACCTTAAGAGAAGGAGGGAAAGAAAAAAAATTAAAACATCTGATAGCAACAGTTATGAGGATTTTCTATGTAGTACTATGTGGTGTTTTAGGATCATAAAACTCCAGTTGTGTATTTTTTAGAAAAAAATCATGGAAAGGTTTTGAAATTACCCCTTGGAGATTTACAGTAGAGCATATATCCACCTGTAGCCCATGAAGGATGCCACACTGGAGTAGGTTCCTTTTGTATGTTCCTTTTGTAGGTTCCACAGGCAGAACCTGTGGCCCTGTGGAGAGAGGGTTCCATGATGGAGCAGGTTTGCTGGCAGGAATAGTTATTAAATGGCAATAAGTTGATTTCCCCAAATTGAGTCTGTTTTGCCTATGAGAGTAATCAGTAAGGTGTCTCCCTGTCTTTATACTGACCTGCAAGCTTTTTTCGTCTATTTTCTCTTCCTATCTTGATGATGAAGGGGAGTGACAAAGAAACTGGGTGGGGCCCTGATAGCCAAAAAAGGTCAAGCCCACCACAGAGCTCCTCTCTGTAACCTCAAAAAACTTGACATCTACCAGACACATACTTGCCAATGGAGAATATTTTTTCACACTATTCAGTCAGTGATTACATTCAAATGCAAAATCACCATACATTAACTCTTCCACAAATAAAAGCATAATCTTCCATATGTTGTACTTTGCATCTTCATGCCTGTGCCTGGTGTAAGCTATCAAAGGTCTTTGTGCAGAGAGATTCTAAAATGTTTCTATCATGAATACATTGCAGGACTTAAGATGGCTTTATCTTTTGATATCACCAGTGTGTCATGCGCAGTTGTGCAGCCACTTCTATTTTGAAGTTGTATCAGTACCAGTAGTTGCCAACTCCAATGACAGAAGCAGAGGGACTGGATGACTAGGCCCATAAGTCAGTCTGAAGGAAAACTTTCAACTTCCTGGATGTGACTCTCTTAACGAAAAAGTGATAGAAACACTTTTCTTGTTGTTCAGGAAGATGAATAGCTACTGCAATTCATCACTACTAGACTTACTTGATGCTACTCAGTTTAGAATTTTTAATATCTTCTAAAAGTATCTTTTAAAAACAGCTCTTTTCTTTTTTTTCTTCCCTCCCACCATATTCAAGCTGTTTAGAAGCCCCTGATACTGAGCAGGTCAGGGAATATAGGAAAGTGTCTTTGCTTTACCCTCAGAGTTGAGCTGGCAGAGTTGAAAGCATACAAATACTAAAACCTTAGCATGGAGTCTTGATTATTCTCTAAGAAGATGCTCCATCTCTTCTGCCTTAAAATGCTTTGAAACAGCAATTTAGGATCCAAATATTTGGAAGTCCTGACTTCTTCTCTTGCCCTTTTTACTCATACTTGCTTCTTCAAAACCCCTTGAAGGCAGTCCGACAGAATCAATTTACCACCAAGAGAACTTGACATTAGATTAGACCAGTTACAACAAAGAGTAGTAAAGCAGAGGAAATCAAATCAGAGATCCATCTGAGAAAGAGGCTACGTGTGCTGTGAAGTGCAGACAGCTAGCAGAACAAAAAGGGCACTTGAACTGAAAACAAAACCTGTAAGGCATGTAGAACCTGTGATTGTTTCTGAAGCAGCTATGTTATACTGGTACTGAGACAAGGAGATAAAAAAAAGCAATAAAACAGCCAAGGCTGATGGCAGTAAGCAGTGAACAGGAAAATTACTTTCTGTGCTATGAGCTTCTGAGAAAAAACTGAAAGCAAGGCCAGGTACAGAAGGAAAGAGTTTAGATTAGTTTCCTAGAAAAGATTTCATTCTAAGTGAAATGTTATCAGTGGAGCAGATATATGAAATGCCCTGCAATGGCTGTTTGTATTGAAAAAAACTTGTGTGTAGATTTTATTGGGTTGTCACTGGAAAATAACATTATTGTTTATCTTTTGCATGCATTGCATAAATTAGATTACAGCTTCTGAGCCATGAAAAACAAAAACCTGTTTAATATCATACTCAATCTGAGAGGAGCAAGCCTCCTGCTATATCATATAGCAAGAAGGAGACTAGTGGAATGTATAATAACAATGGAGATGAAATCTTGAGATAACTGACAAGTTTTCCACAGATGACCAGATATACCTTTTCATCCACTTCATGTGTACTTATCCCCTGGAGGGACTTTAAACCCACTCAACATCCCATATTTTATAGAGATCAATTTTGTTGCACAGAGACATTCCTCACAATCTCTTTCCTCACCTTCAGGAATAATTTGTATTTCCATACTAGAGCCCAAAAGTCACTCTGACTGTGCTGGAAAGTATTTGTTAATATCAAAAGTAGAGATGACTTTAGATAACAAAGAATGCAGAAGCACTACACAACTTTCCTGTTTGGAGGAGAAATCTACCTTTAGATCTGTACATACTAGGTTTCCCCCAATGCCTACACTTACGCCCATTTGTTGGGTGGCACTGTGCCCATTTTCAGATGCATAATAGAAGTTTCAAGGAGGAGTAGGCACCAGAGACAAAGGAAGTAGGATACCAGAGACAAAGTGGAGATGACAAGGGTAGCCTTCACATTGGAAGAACAGCCCCACAGCAAGCTGTGTCCGTTAGCACTATACAACTCTGCAAGATGCTACTTTTGTGATCAATCAAGACTCTTTTTGATGGCTCAGGAGCAGAGGCTGACAAAAGTTACTGGAGGCACTAGTGGGCACCTCCCTCTAGTGCCTTCTGTTGACGCCTTCTGAACTAGTCTCTCTCCAGTGCCCCACTGTTTTCTCTTGGATACCTTGTAAACAGCAGGGAAAGAGTGAAAACCTCTTTTTGCTGGAAATAAGAAAGTTGCAGCCCACTTTGTTGTAATTCTTGGCTCTTCAGCTACTTTGAGTTCCTCCTAAGACTCCCTACCGTAGAAGCACCTATAAAAATATTTGCAGCATGGATTAAAAGGTACTGTTTTGTGCATATGGAAAGGTAACCTTCTACTAAGGGAAGTAATGAGTCATACTTTAGGAATTTTTGAGTTGGATGCCAGAGACAGAGCTGCAGGAAAGAAACTCATTTCAGGAAATAATTTATTGACTTTCATGGGATAAACCATACAATCCAACAGTCTGATTTATTTCTGAGAAGAGAGACTTCTGCCACCATACTGACTTTCAAACATTTGGTATGCAAGCTGGACCTTGATCTCACTGTCTTCTTATTAAAAACAAAAACCCTAAATAAGTAATTTGCTGGTTTACTGCAGATTTGTTGCAAGACTGAGGTATCGTTTTAATTTTTTTTTTTACTGTCAATGAAATCTTACTTCCCAGATGAGTGGCTGCCTCATCTCTTTTCTGTATCTCAAAAGATGTTAGAAATAATCTTCCAAAACTTCTTAAGGATTGAACTGGAAAGAAAAAAGTATTGAGTAGTGAAAAAACCTTGACACTGTTCAGCTTGATATACCAGGAGGTCCTTTCCCTCAAATAACAATTTCTCTCTTAGTATTCACCATGATTATTTCACAGCTGTGACGTACTGTGTTCACTGTCATATGGTATCTCATCTTCTGATTTCATTCACATACCTGGTCAGGTATCTTTCAGTGGCAAAACCCTGATGATCAGCACGTCTTTTGATGAAGCCAGGTCTGACTCAAAAAGCACCCAGTGACGGGGCAGGGAAAAGACTGACACTCAGAGCCTCATGTTTTCAGACCAGTCCTAAATACTTGTAGCCCATCACACTCATATATTTTTCTTTTTGACAAATGAATATTCTTGATTGCTCACACCTGATTAGTGCCTACTGGAGCACTAACCCTTTTAGAGAGAGAACATCATGAGCTGCCAGAACTAACAATGCACTTATGAGTTTATAATTGAAACTATGAAAGGCATAAAAAAATTAATTTTCAATTATTTAGTAATTGTTTCAGCTAGAAAAATAATTACAGCAGTTTATTGAAGGTTCTTTGAAGCAGAGATTGCTTTAAAAAAGACTTCTAGTTGATTCAGAGTAACTTGAAAGAAATTCACTGCAATCTTTGCATGACAATTAAGGAAGAAGGCACTACAGCATGGTAAAAATGGATTATGCTGAATTTGTTTAGTAGCTCTTCTGAAGTGATCTGTATCTGAACTGGCATTGTGTGTGTTTTTTGTGTCTGACTTACAAGTATGCTTTTGCTAAGGTCTAACGCTATGCTGTCGGTCAAATCCATCAGCAAAATGATGCCAGGTACCAGCATCTTGTGGTGTCAACAGCTTTGTATTAAGTACTCATTAGGAGACACATACAAAAATGGATGAAACTGGAGAATTAACACCCTTTCCTCCTCCAAAATCCACACAGAAGGATGATTCTGCCCTACCAGTTCTGATAACGGCCCCAGATCTAGAAAGGTCTTTCTTTTTCACAGTTCGTTTTCCCTTTCCCCTTTTCCTTTCTCCAGAAGTCATCACTGTTAATCATGGCCATAATAAATTAGAGATGTAGTTTTCATCTAATTTTTAAATTTTTAGATGATTTTTTTAAACGAAGTATTGAGCAATATTCTCTTTTGCCTCTGTATTTAAGTGTAGGATTTAGATAAAGGTACAGACATCTGCAGATATGTGGCACAATGCAAGTCCATTTTAGAAAAGCCATTAAAGCAGCTCAGTATATTCCAGTTCTTCCACATATTAGGACTGCTCTGTCTTTAACTATAATGCAAAGATTCTTATTAACATCTTTAACCTCTGAGTCAGGCATATAAGCTCCCATTTAATCCTGTCAGCCAATGGAGTGTAGAGAGATATTTGCCTGTTCAAATGTAGGTGCTTGCTTTTAGAAGAGACAGATAGCTCTCTGGAGTCCACATCTGTACTGGTCAGATTTCCACTGGATACCAAAGGCCAAATTTCTGGCTTATACGGATACCTAAATTTAGGTACCTAAATCTTCAGAGAAACTGTCTGAATTTAGTAACCTGCAATGTGTCTGACATTTATTTATGAAATAGACATGCTGACATAAAATATTCTAAAAATCACTTTTCCTTGAAGTATACACTGTTTTTTTCTGAGCATAAGTTAAGGGGGAGTTTGGAAACACTGGAAAGTCCCAGGAAGAGAGTGGAAGCTGTTGTGCTCAGTAATGCTTGTAGATTTTACAGAAAAGTCCCAGTTTCAAGCAGCTATCACTTTTTTAAATCAGTGCTGTAAGTAGATCTGTAAATGCAAAACCAAAGAATCAACAAAAAAAAAGTGGAACAAAATGTTTCTTTCATACTTGCAAAATTGTATTAATTCTTTGCACTTGAATTCATCTGAACAGTCTGCTGTCTTGTCACTTTTTTGAAGTGGTAAGATGTACATTTGTGGAAATGTCCTGCTTTGCCTCTCTTTGTCCCTGTTACGATCCGGTTATTAAAATTATTAGAAATGCCTCTGCCTGAATTAAAGTGTAAACCAGACCAGATGCCAAAGTCGATAGTATGGGTTTTATTTAATGGTAAATGTGAG
Source organism: Pipra filicauda (assembly GCF_003945595.2). Classification (NCBI taxonomy): domain Eukaryota; kingdom Metazoa; phylum Chordata; class Aves; order Passeriformes; family Pipridae; genus Pipra; species Pipra filicauda. The sequence goes on from NW_024104432.1 coordinate 1,763,234, forward strand.
ACAGAGAAAGAGAGACAGAAAGAAATAAAAAAAGGAGGAGGATGAAGAAAGAAAGTGACAGAGAGATTAAAATAGAAAAGGTATCACCACTGTGGAACCCAGTGGCGTCCCGTTGATCTGGTTCTTCTGGTCTTCTTGGTGCTGAGGGTCCCGAAAAACACAGAATCCAGTGGATTAGTATACATTCAGGAGATGCCCAGGTGCCTCCCTGGCAGGGAGCGGAGGAAGCTTTGCAGTCTCTTGCAACAGATCCCAGATTTGGCCTGTCACTTGGAACACATGCAGTCCTTTGGTGGTAGAAGGCCTCAGGAATGACTTGAGGGGATACTTTGAGGGTCTTTGATGGTTTATGACCCCTTCTCAGTTGCTTCTCACATGAATGACCCATGTGTACCTGGTCTTCCCAAAGCTGTGTGGTTACTCCTTTGGTTTGGTGTGGAGAGATTTCGTCATCACAGACCTAAAACCCTGCTCTTCCACCACCCCCGGAGCCCAGCTAGGGCTGATACTTTACACAGATACATTCTTCTTTCCTGAGCCTTGTTTACTTCTCCTCAGGCTCGAGATGATTAGACAATAGTCTTATCTCAAGTTCCCAGTTACAGTCCAAATTCCAGTCAGGAGAGATTGGGAGGGGACAGTACCTTGGTGGTCGCAAACAGGCAGTTGCTTCGTTGCAGTTTGACAATAAGTCTTTCTATGGTATTAACAATGTTTAAGATGTTACTGACATTTCAGTCAATCACAAGGTCTTCTTTCACAGGTGAATAAATTATGTCCTTTCTTGCTCATTTCTTATTTTCATCTTTTCATCCTTCACATTTTCTGTTTCCTTTTTAATCTAATTCTTACTGGTTTGTCCCTTGGTCTCTGTTTTTCCCCTGAATACCACAGGACTCACTTTGTTTCTCCAAAAAGCAGAAGTGTATCAGCTTGAATGCAAACAGCTATTTCCTAAAAGTGAACTTTGCTTATATATATTTGACTTCTCCTCTCAAATATATGATGCATCTATTTTTGGTTTTATTTTTTTTTTTTAAGAAAACTAGAAATTTCTATTCTGTTTGAAAAAAAATGTCTGGACTATCTGCAGAAAAGCAATACAGCTTTTTTTTTTTTCTAGGTTGTCACCCTGTATTTTCAATTCCCTATTTTAGCAGTTCTATTTTATTGGGCTGCAGTGTGATTGTTCCTCACTGGTACAGTGAAATGTGAAAGTATAATCATCCTGTTGATATTTCTTTTTTCGCTGTTTATTAAATAGTAATGTGAAATGTTGGTAATACGATGCAACATGTCTATTACAGTTAAGGACATAAATATGTGACAACAGAAAGAAAAATAAGAAGTGCAACCTTTTAAAAAATCTGAAGAACAGTGTAAAAAATACTATTGCTCAAATGCTTGAAAAAGCATGTTGTATTACACATCTGTAGAAATAACATTGTCAAATATGCTACTTGACTTATACTGAAACACTGGAACATTTTCCTACATGAGTACATGATGAGATTTATGCATTTATTTTCCAAACAGCTCAATAAAGCTGATCATATAAGACTGGATTGCTAAAAGCCTAGGAAATTAGGACTCCATGAGTTGTTTTTTGCTTCGCTGCTTGAAACTATTGGGAAAAATGGCTTAATCTCCATGTCCTTCTCTAGCAGGAGGAATAGAGGTGGAGGGGGAAATGACATTACACTGGGCATCAAGCTAGACAAGTCTAGCATGAGCAGGAATCTCTTGACAAAACATAAACACAAAAAAGAAAGTATACAAGATGTGGAAGCAGGAAAAGGTGACCCATAAGGGATACAGAGGAGCTGTCCAAGAGTGCACAAAGTTAGGAAAGCCCAAGCCCACCTGGAGTTCAAACAGTAAAGGACATGAAGGTCAATGTGAAAAAGTTTCTACAGGTACCTCAGGAGCAAAAAGAAGATAAAGGAAAATGTAAGCCTGATGATGAATGGGGCATGGAAAATACCAAGGCACTCAATGTCTTTTTCTTTGGTCTTCAGTGGTAATATTTTCCTTCAGGAATCCCAGTCCTCTGAAATCAATGAGGAAGTCTGAAGCAAGAAATTAGGTTAGGGAACACTTAAACTAGGCATATGCAAGTCACTGGGATCTGATGGAATACACCCAAAAGTGCTGTGGGAGCTGGCTGATGTGAGACTTCTCTCAATTACCTTTGAAAGATTGTGGTGATCATGGGAGGATGTTTGCAATGGGCAGAAAGCAAATGCCACTTCACAAAAGACAAGAAGGAGAATCCGGGGAACTACAGAATGGCAAGCCTCATCTCAGTCCTGTTTCCAGACATATGAAAGACAGGAAGGTGACTGGGGGTGGTCAGCATGGAGATACGGGATAATTTGTGCTCTAGGAACACCATCATCTCCTACAGTGAAATTAACAACTTGGTATATGAGGGGAAAGCAGTGGACATTGTTTGTTTTGACAGTAGCAGTTGTTGTTTACTATAACATCCTCAAAGACCAACTAACTCTGACTTTTAGGCAGATTTTGGACTTTAGTGAATAGAATTCAGTTTATTTACTTCTTACTGGATGTGTTCCCACTTAATGGTTCTCAGGCTAGGAAAAACTGTAAGACTTTTTTCTATCACCTGATGAAAAGCAAAGAGGTAACACCCAGACTACATATGTCAACACCTGCCAAATTTTCTCAAGAAGGATTCAGATCCCAAATGAGATTGCTTTCCGTGCATTAAATTTGCAGATGTGAGGGTCTGGAGTAGTCTGGATTTGCCAGCTCTTTTGAAAACTGATTCATTTGAGAAAATGTTACAGATTTCGGAGCCTAAATGTAGGCACTCATAATTTTAGTCTTGGCCATGGACTAGGCTTCTGCTTCTGCTTAATTCCTTTTTCTCTCTTGTGGTATTTTAAAGCATATGGCTGAAGTTATTTTGTGTCTTGCTAAATGTGTCATCCAAGCAACTCTGACACTTAAAATGTTAATCAGATGGTAGTCTTCTATTTGACAAGCTAGGGATATGACATTGTGAAATTCTTGGTTTCTTAGATGCTTCTAAGTATATACAAAGTATTGTCATTTGACGGGAACTTCAATTTGCCATCGCCAGGCATCGCATCAGAAAATATAAACAGATGTGTCACCTTGTGATAACTAGGAATAAAATAACAAATGGGGGAGTTATTCTACTTTTATAGCTCTATAAATGAGAGCAGAAACTGACTATTAGGGCATTTGCTGTCAGGCTGAAGCCTGGCCAATTGCATTTCAGTTCCTGACTGTATGAGGTCTGTGTGGATTAACAGCTACTGAAACTCACTTCTCATAGATTATATCTTATATCCTTCCCCCACTTGCTCCCTCTGCAGTATCCTCAGGTCCTCTGTCTTCCTGGAATTCCCATGATACTATCTAGTTTATCACATGCCCAATATCTCTCTTGCTTCCCCTCCTCCAATATTATTCCCTTGCTACTGTGTTCCCTGTTTGACTTCTGTTTTCAAAGCAAGAAATGATCGTGTCCTGTAGCTAGGACGGAATTACAGGTGCACTGACTGGCCATCTGGTACTCATGGGAGGTTGGTCCATTGTCTATTAACTCTCAAAATGGATAAACATTGATCTTAATCTCCTTTTCTCATTATCGACCATCTGTTGATTTTCACAAAACTTGTTGGTTCTGGGCTATCATGTGATGCCTCTCCCAGTTTAACTGTAATTGAAGTTAACCAATGGTTTACAGGTTGCAAGTGGAGTGGGACAAATTGTATTCCCATAGCACAGCAGAACACATAAAGATAGCTTCCATGAGGAGACAGGATAAGCAAAGCATAGGAAAGCAAAGAAAAAAGCAGAGTAGCTGAATATTTAAAATCCTAGCTACTGGAAATCATTCTTTTCAAAGCAGAGGACTACAGAAAAAGTAGAATTTTTCTTCCTTAGGTCTTTATTCTGTTTAATTTTTGACTTTGTGTGGTTCTATGAAAGAAAACTGACAATTGGTAGGATTCATGACTTCTGAATTATATGTTTAAACTTATTTGTCTATGTCATTCCACAATCAGTGGTTAGAAGGATTTTGAAAGATTAATTTTATTCCATCACAGGTCAAATGAATCTTAAGTTGATGTTCACCTCTCACAGAGTAAAATTAGATAACAAGAATCCCCTCATGTAAGACTAAAAATAGTTCAATCTGATTTTTTCACTGAAACATAAGAAAAAGCTTTTTTACTCTAAGACTGATCAAAGACTGAAACAAGCTTTCCAGAGAGGTGTGAAGTCTCCATCTTTGGACACATTCAAAAGGCAACAACTGGACATAAACCTGAGCAACCTGCTCTTGGTGACCTTACTTTGAGCAGGGTGACTGGACTAGATCATCTGCGGAGGGGCCTTTCAATTTCAACCATTCTGTGATTCTATGATTCTGATTTCTTGTGCTACAAAATGCATGTCTAAGAAAATGGATGATATTGATGGATGTACCTTCACCTTGCAATGCTTCTTCCAAACTCATTATCTATTCTCCTGCCAGGCTTAGTTCTTAGGCAGTGAAAGATCTGTACAATTTGTATGCATGAACTAACATCATACAAAGTTGACTGTCTTGAAAAGATGTTTATTGAAGATTTCTTAAGTGTTTTCACAAGTAACAGGAATGTCTAGTAGAACACACAACAACCTTACAGTAGATGTTTAACCAACCTTTTAAAATCTGAAACATTGACTGTTTTCTTTTCCTCAGCATATCCAAGTTCTCCTGTGAGGAGGTTCAGTGAGGAGGAGTATGACAAGTGGCAGATGAAGACTGAGTCTGGGAATGCTTGCAAGGGCTTGGGCTGCATTGGGTTCATTGAACTCAGTAGGCTGCATCCAAGGGTGCTGACTGAGCTGATAGTGCCCTTGCAAATCTTCTATTATCCATGAAAGATTGTATATACAGGAGAAGAGTCTCCAATGACCTGAGGAAGGCATATATTGCACTTATACTCAGAGTGGGCCAACAGATCACCCTCAGGAACTATAGGTTGTTCTGCCTTGCTTCAGTCCATGAGAAAAATCACAGAGAGCCCTCCTGGAAGACACTGCTGGGCACATGGAGGACAGGAAGATAACTGGGAACAATCAGCATGGATTTGCCAAGGATAAAATGTACCTAATGAGTCTGATTTTGAGGATGGCAGGACACTGGAACAGATTTCCTAGAGAAGTTGCTCCATCCCTGAAATGGTCAAGGCCAGGCTGCATGGAGTCCTGAGCTCCTGGTCTGGTAGAAGGTGTCCCTGCCCATGGCAGGGGGCTTAGAACTAGATGATCTTTAAGATTGTTTTCAACCCAAACCACTCTATGATTCTATGACTGCCTTCCACAATAAAATGATTCTGTGGTCCATGGATAACTATGAAAACACAAGACCACAGCATACTCTGTCAGTGGTAACAAAACTGAGGTTCTGATCATTTATTGCCATCACAAATGGCAACTCAAATAAGGAGGAGGCTGCTGAAGAGCTTATTATCTAGTAGGAAACACTTGTTGGAGCACATCTATATTTCATTATGGAACCTAAATCTTCACATAACCATGACCTGAGTCAATCTGGTATAGTCTGGGTGTTTTGTTGTTTTTTTCACGGATTTCTTTTCATTTTTGTTTGTTTTGGTGGGTTTTTTTTGAGAATAGAAAGTGTTTAGGTTCTTCTATGCTTAATTCTAAGTATGCTGGTATAGGTCGAATACCTGCGTTTTTATTGCAGGTAGTAGAAAGCACTGAAACCTAAGCTCATTATCAGTCAGTACTAGAAACAACAGATGAGGAGCAAATTGCCATTGTCTAAACCCAGTAGATCTGCTGCTCTTCCTAACTCCTCTTGACATGCCCACAAAGACTGGGCTCTCACACCTCCAGGTCAAAGGCTTGGAAGTAGAGACAAAAATTCCCCCCTACTCCTCTTCTTCGTCCTTATATAAATAAGCATATATCTACATTTTCCATTCTCTGTGTGTTGTGGTTGAGATGTACGTGTACACTAAACGCTTGCAAGACCCATTCCTTCAGGGAAACAGACAGAATGTGATAACAATTTTTTTTCCATAAGCAGATTGGATTGACTTGCATGTAATGTAGCTTGAAGCTTTCCTTTCTCTAACTCTCAAATGAAAGCACTGAGTTAAGCCTCTGATCTTTGCTCATCACATTAAGTCCATGTGTTCATCAAAACTGGACCACTAATTTGTCCTTAACTCAATTATGTTTTCCCCCTAGATCTTTCTACAAGGCCCATTACTCCATTTTCATTTTAATATTATTTCCAGTGGGGCTTAATATGAAAGGAATTATTCTAAAATTAAAACCTCTGCAGCAAAATTCTTTACCAGTGCAATTCTTTCATTGGCAATAGATTCATTTGTTACCACTTCAAAAACTCTTTCATTATTCAGGTGTTCATTTTACATCTATGCATATGTATACCTAAATTACCATGAAAGTAAAAAAAAACCCAAACAATTGAATCAATGGAAAAAAACAGCTGAAGTAGAGAATAGTGCAATTATCTGACATGCCAAATAAACAAAATCTCTGAGACTGACAATGAAGTCCTATCATGATTGTCTCGTCTCTAGTCCAGCAGTTTAGTAATACAATATTGCCTTTACTAGTAACAGGCTACAGGCTTTGTATTACCTGGCAAGGTTTGTTTACATTTTTCTTGACCCTCCTACAGTTTTGGGTTCATTTAATTACAACAACAATTTCTCTAATGATAACTACTATGCCTGACTTGTTTTACTGTTGCTTGTCTATAAATGGTGCAACTATAATTTTTATACAGATGTTAGTAGGAAGTAGGCATTCCATGTAGAATGAAATACTCAAGCCTCTGACTTAATAATGTGGTGTAGAGAAATTCCAGTCCATCAGATAGCAGATACCCGGAAAAATGTGTTTGCAGGATGCAGTGGAAAGTATTGCAAGCATGAAATGATAAGAGATGAGGTACAGGCTTTGCACTGGAGACCCTGTGGTTCTAGCGCAATAGAGTTTCTCACCAGCAGTTATTTAAAGAAATGCAGATGTAGAACAATGAAGACAAAACTGTGTTTAGGAGAAACAAAGAGTACGAAGGAGTAAGATATCTAAAATGAACCCTATACAGTAAATTCACCTGTGATATGGTACTGTAGACCAATGAAGAAAAAGAAAGTGTAGAAGTGAGTTAACAATCATATGAAAATACCCCAAGTGGATCCTAGAGTGAAGAAAGAGAAACCATCATCACTTCTCCTAGTGAAGGACTCTGGATGTTGACATCTTGCTAAACCTTCTACACTCTCTTTGGACTGACACCATCCACCTGTGAGTCAGAGGGGCAATGGTAGCATGACCATAGCACCAAGAAAAGGGGTGCTGTACACACAGGGTAATACTTGGACAACAAGTGCAACTGCATCATTATTTCTATTGAGATTTTTTCCTTGTATAATAACGTTACCTTTTTTTTGAATTTTAAAATTTGTCTTTTTGTTGGAACTTGCAGCCTATCTCTTCTCTAGTTTATATTAAGACAGAATAGCCCATCTAAACTCTCATCTGCAAAAATAGGACACTACATACTGTGGTCCCCAAAGTCTAACATAGTTCATTGTTCTTTGTTTAATTTAGTGTAATGGTATGAAAGTATCTTCTAGGTGATGATGATTCATACAGATCAAAGTCTTTTGTGTAGAAAGTGAGCTTTAGTTAAACTCATTTGAGAAAATCTCAGTATGGTGAGACAAACTGACGGAAACATAAAGGTGGCTTCCCTGAACCTTAATATCTGCATTTGAGTTGCCAGTGTTTAATTATTGTTTTAGCACTGTTTTTAACCATTACCATTCCAGGAGAAGAGTATAACTCTAAATAAACTAGTTTGAGTTAGGAACTAACTTCGGTGCACTGTCTTTGGTCCAGACAGAACTTCACATCTTAGCATGTTCCCAAATACAAACGTGGATCCTTGGTACCTGCATCACCAATCACTCCCTTACCACAGTATATAAACATCAATCTCTCTAAAGATCCAAGTAGACCATTGGCCTGCACTTTTAGGGCTATGTGAGAAAGCATTCAGGATTGTCTTGTTTGCCTGACAGCCATGTAATAATGCAATGGAGGTAGGTGAGATATCTGGTGGACAAACTGAGCACAGTTGTTCCAGACAAACTCCAGCAGAGTCCTTCTGTTCACATTAATGGAGTGTGCAGACCCAATGTTTCTCTTCTAGTGTTTCTCAGAGAATATCTGGGTGCCTGGACAAAGTTTCTGTCCCCATGGCAACTGAACCACACCTCTGGACTTCACTGTAGGCTGTACAGAGTACATGTGAGCCCGTCCCTGATTTTTCATGTAGCTGGACAATAACAGTTCAGGCTATGATATCTGCTGTGGATTGTCAGGAATAACCTTCCCTTTCAGAAAAGCTTTTTTTGCTTTAATTTCAGGAAAGAAGATCAGAAGTCTTGGGAGACACTTCTGAATATGCATGCTCATTTACATTTCTTTGTTGTTTACATCAGTTTTGCAGCAAAAACGACCTTCAGAAAATGCTTCCATCTTTTCTTGCATGGAGTCAACTTTTTACTTTTAAGTTGCAGAAATAAGAATAATTTTGTGTGTGAGAGTGGGACAGAAGGAGGAATGAAAGCCAGCATTTTTCTAATGAATTAAGACTCATTAGAACTAAAATCTTTGTGAAATAATATGGAAGTTGCATTTAGCATTTCTTCAAGTCTGTAGGCATAAGGTACTACTGAAAGATGGGGCTTGCCAACGTGAAGAAGCATGATTTCTTAGAAGGAAGGAATATCACATGTGTAGAATGCAACATCTGTACTCTTTGTTGCCACTGATCTATGTAAATCTTCCCATCTTCTGTCCAACATTTATCTATTTCTTCATCTCCCTGACCTTATCACCTTGCAGCACTCTACATGGAAGGACTATCATTGTGGCTTTTCCTCTTGGTCTTTAGCACAGTAGCTTTTGTTTGTCTAGTACAGTAGTCCTCGTTTAAAATTACTGACTACGACTAAAAATAGAAAGAGTAATGTATTATTCGTAATAGGAGTTAGGAATCTTGAATAGTAGTAGTATTTCATTTTGGTCAGCCACTGAACTAAACAATTTACCGTCTGACAAGTTACAAAGTGGTTATACAGATTTTCAAGTGGGAGAAAAAAAAGGCATAGAAGCTCTGGACATCTGTTAGACCAGTACATAGAC